>NW_026562393.1:6696048-7940060 GCF_027474105.1 Poeciliopsis prolifica
TTGAGCACAATAGCAAGGCTAAGGTAACTACAGTTAAGGTCTAAATGCTGTGCAACTTTAACCTTATACTACAATAAGGAAGGAAAACAGTAAAGTTAAAGACGTACCAGTTTAATAAACCGTACTAGTCAGTAATAAACCAAGGGTAATGCACATTAACAGAGCACAGAATGTATCTCACCCATTAATTAGGTATTAATCACAGGAAGTGCTACAACTAAATATTACAACCCCAATAGATCAGTAAGGGGATACAGAACACACTTTGGTGAAACCACTAGGTCACAGAACTGCACAAAGACCTTTTAAACAAAGACCTTTAAAACAGACTAATATACATAAAACATGAGTAAAATGTGCTGGCAAACTAAATATATCAACCACACTTTTCAGCCTCTTAAATTAGTAAAACAGCCCGTTAGCTTTACAAACGTTGCAGGCCTGAGGGGACTCGGTTAGCATCCTCCTCGGAATAGCAGTTCCAAAGATGGCGGCTCCCAGAACCAGCAGGAGGAATGGGTTACTCACCGCACCGTGGATTACCAGCTTTTAAACAAACGGCAATAAAACTGCTCCATCTCCGGTCCAACAGTCCGTTCCAGTTCACCAGTGTAGTTCGGGTCTGCAGCTCCAAAATCCAAACAAAACGTTGAGCTTGGTTCAAGCCAACAGAAAACATCTTTGTGTACTATAATGTCATGCACTTTCACAGTATGTGAAGCCTCCAATATGTGAGTGTAAAAACCTGGTTAAGTAAAAGGTGATTATTACTGTTTAAGGTAAACAGGCCTAAAATGAATTGTTTTTAAGAAAATGTAGTATTCTTAAATTATCTTTAAAAAATGAAAACATTTTGTCTATTTTAATGTCATATAAAGAGATGTTTTTTCCTCTATGTAGATAAACATATATCATTCTCCCAGGCAAACTAACTTAAAATCTTAAATGGTATAGGGGATCTATTATCTGACCCTCAGGTCATCCTGTTGATTTTTATTTGGATTTAATTTGGGTGATTAAATTCAAATAATCCAATTAATAAATAACTAAAAACTGTGTTTTTTAGCAACTTTACTTAATTTCTCTGAATCCAATCCAGACTTTTCTTCACGTGTGTTTGGGTTTATTGCCTCACTTAAAAATCTATCAGAGATCAAAAATGCTACAAATACATTTCTCCATTGATTTTTTCTTTAATGATGTGAAGTTTTTTGTGTTATATAATGGAAAACGACCCAACACTTGATGTTTTGGGTTGATGAGGCAGCTAGATTCAAATTTGATCTCATTTGATATTTTTACTGTATATTGTTTACTGTAAATATTTACAAACAAAAATTAGGTTAAACATGCTTTTTCTTCAACAGTGGAGTCTTGTGCAGGGACTATGCATAGAGACCTGTACAGTCCTTTTTTTTTTCTTAAGGAAAACTGTTCCATTGCAGCTCCAACTTTTCCTGAATGCTTATCAAATTATATCTCTCTATATATAATTTACCCTTAGTATGGTTTGCAGATTTTCAAAGAGATGGATAAATTAGTCATTAGAAGCCTTTGCTTTGTAGATTTCCTTATTTCTACTTTTTATTTGGCCAACATATAATGTAAATTTCATACGTATAGAAACATACTGTATTTACAGAAAGAAACATTGGTACGCTCAACACTTTCCCCCGCTTAAATATGGATGCAAGATCAAAACCTGGATGCACGACCGGCACACAGACACACAAACTGACCGGATGCTGACAGATGAGTTTTTATTTTTGGTTGTATATTCTCTCCACTGGCAGTTTAGACATATATTACCGCTAGCACACATACTGTATATAAAGAAAACCCCCACACACATATACAGTGACCTTCTCTCTGCTGAGTAGGCAAAGAGTCAGGGGTCAGCGCTCACTGTCAGCCTGTCAGAGCAGGCAAGAGAGAAGAGGCCAAGAAAGGCAAAGCGGTGTAGGGGAGGGAAGCACAGAACGAAGCTCTGGCTCATCATTCAATAAGGACTAATGCTAAAAGCTGCAGCCTATATCTGTCTAGCTTAATGTTAGCTGATAGAGTCACAGCAGTTTTAAATGCTTGCGCTGTAATGCATTTCCCCCCCGTGTGTCTTACAGATGGATGATGCATCACGTCATGCCTTGATGGCTGCTGTTGAAACAGATAACACGTTTAGCAGCATACCCCACTGAGTCTGCCTTATGTGTGACTACTTTCCTCTCTGTGTTGTTTTTTTTTTATTTGCTGTATTAAAATCTTAAATGAAAAGTTTCCTGAACTCTGCTTCTCTAGCTTTCAGAATTATGGCAGATAATTACATACTCTGCTTTTATTTCATCATGCAAAAAACAATGCTCCCATGGTGACCACAAAACTTACTGAGCTTTAGCCTGGAAAATGGATTTCTTTTTTTCCTCTATTGTGACAATTCTTGCATATTAACACAACATTTTTTTTATCATCTAAGTTACGGTATTCTATTCTAGCTGTTTATTTTTGTTGACCTGCTCGCTTCAGACTTTCTTCCTCTGCATTTGACTTCATCAATCTTCCCATAAAGTCTATTTTTCCTTTCCTGTGGTGATGGATTTCAAGCTCTTAGTTTTCATTATAGCTTCTGCAAAATTTCAAATGGGACTTATCACTTTGACAGTGATTTTCCAATTAATACTCTTGTAATTAACGTCTAATTGCTAGACGTTTGGACTGTAGTAAAATATTTAACTGGTTTTTGTATTCTAGTGAAACTCTCTAGAACTCACTGTTACGTTTCTGACTTCTTTAAAAAAGTAAAAAAAATTAAACAAATTTTGGCATTTAAGTTCAAATATTTAAAACTTTGAAAACTATTTTTAAAATATAAAATTGAATAAAATTTTAATATTTACTTAATTATTCATTTTAAAAAGCATTTCAAACAATTATTACTGTAAAATTAAATGTTAAAAGTGCTTTTCTGTTTGCAGTGAAACAAAATCTTTAATGCATTTCTGCTTTCAAGAAACATCAGTTGACAGAATTTTAAAACAAAATTATTAAATATGAAAAAATATATTTTTTAAAACTATAAAATTACAATTACATTTGATTTTATTATATTTAGCTTTTACATTCTTAATATTTTCAATTTCATTTACTTTTAATTCAGACATATATTTTTTAATCTTAATTTTATTTTTACATTCTCTGGCAGCAAAGGATGAGGCCCAACAAATTTACTTTCACAAGAAGAGCATTACAGCATTACTCCACTCGACAGTTATTCCACCAAATATTGATTTCTGAACTCTTCCTGAGTTAAAATATTTCTATTGCAGTTTCTAAATGAATATGAACTTGTTTACTTTGGAATATTTGAGGTCTAAAAGTGCTGCATGTTTTTTTATTTTGACCATTTCTCATTTTCTGCAATTACTCAATTTTTGCTTGGCGTGTCAGAGACATGTTGTCAGTAGTTCATAGAATTAAAGAACAATGTTCATTTTTGCTCAAACATATACCTTTAAAAAGCTAACTGATCATTTTAGGTGGATTCTTAATTTTTTTCAGTTATATATACGTATTTATTTACTGAACTTCATTCAGTACACCTTGACTACACCTGCTCATCTTTGTCCTTTATGCTTCAATGTAACAATACCTACTGTGCAGCTCCTACTTATCTATTTAAAAAACTTAATTTCACAAAATTACATTCAAATACCTAAAAACATTTTGATCAGAAGAAGCTCTTTTTTTTATCTTAAATAACATTGTGTGTTTTACAAGCACAATGCTGTACTACTGTGAATTAAATTTTAACGAAATCAATGGCCAAACTTATTAGGCCCGAGCAGCTAAGCGCTGCGAAGGCCTATTGTTTTCCTATTGTTTATTAGGCCCGAGCAGCTAAGCGCTGCGAAGGCCTATTGTTTTCCTATTGTTTATTAGGCCCGAGCAGCTAAGCGCTGCGAAGGCCTATTGTTTTCCTATTGTTTATTAGGCCCGAGCAGCTAAGCGCTGCGAAGGCCTATTGTTTCTGTACTGTTTCTTATTATTATTACGATTCTCCCTCCAAATGAATTGGCTTTTTGGGGGCTTTATCATATTCAAAAACTCACCAAACTTGGCGGAGGCCTTGAGCCTGTTTCAAATTTACGTATTTTAAAGTCGACGCAAAAATTCCACAAGAAATGGCTCAATAGCGCCACCTAGAAATTTTCAAAGGACCCTTTGCTATTCACTTACTTCATCGTAGAGACATGAAATTTGGTACACTTGTAGAGCTCCCCAAGATGCTCAAAATTTACAATTAATGTCATAGTGCAAGTATCACAGGAAGTCAGCCATTTTGGATTGAAGGTCCAATTTTGAGGCCATTTTTGCCGTTTACAGCCTTCGTATTTGATCGAACTCCTCCTAGGGATTTCGATTGATCGGCTTGAAACTCGGTCAGTCTGTTCATAAGGCATGTCCCATCTAAAGTTATCAAAACTGTGAGTTTTTGAGTATGCTGAAGGGGGGTTAGCAGGGGTCAAAGTTCACCTACTCGCCATAAAAAAATAAACTGCTATATCTCCTACACAGAAACTCACAGAGGCACCAAAGTTACTGTGATTGATCATCATCGGCTGCCCTACAATACCCTATGGTCGAATGATGACATCACTTAGGCCACGCCCCCTGAGAACAGGAAGTGTAATTTTACTGTGACCTGTTGCTATCTGACCCCTTTGACCTCATCAACATGAAACTGTGCCCAGACACAGAAAACATGTTGGTGTATTGAGGATTCCAACCCGACCAGCTTCGATGGAGTAGGTGGGCGTGGCGGCGTGGCGAAGTGACCTGTAACGCCATCGCCATACGTTTGGCTCTCAATTCCACATTTTTGGGCCAGCTGCTCCAATTTCACAAAGATGGACCCTCATCTACTCCCCGACAGGAATCCATCACAATATTTGGTGGGTGTGGCCTAATTTCTCTATAGCGCCCCCTAGAACACTTTAAATGATCAGCCCCAAGCCATGCTTTAACCTACAATTACGAAACTTTGTACACGTGTGTACCTTGTCAGGACTTACAAAAAAGTCTCTTGGAGCCATTGTCTAAACCCCACAGGAAGTCAGCCATTTTGGATTGAAGTTTGGATTTTGACCCATTTTTGCCGTTTACAGCCTTCCTATTTGATCGAACTCCTCCTAGGGATTTTGATTGATCGGCTTCAAACTCGGTCAGTCTGCTCATAAGGCATGTCCCATCTAAAGTTATCAAAATGGTTACTTTTTGAGAATGCTGAAGGGGGGTTAGCAGGGGTCAAAGTTCACCTACTCGCCGTAAAACAATAAACTGCTATATCTCCTACACAGAAACTCACAGAGGCACCAAAGTTTCTGTGATTGATCATCATTGGGTGTCCTACAATACCTATGGTCGAATGATGACATCACTTAGGCCACGCCCCCTGAGAAAAGGAAGTGTAATGTTTTACTTTGAACGGTCGCTATCTGACCCCTTTGACCTCATCAACATGAAACTGTGCCCAGACACAGAAGACATGTTGGTGTGTTGAGGATTCCAACCCCGACCAGTTCCGATGGAGCAGCTGGGCGTGGCGGCGTGGCGAAGTGACCTGTAACGCCATCGCCATACGTTTGGCTCTCAATTCCACATTTTTGGGCGCAGCTGCTCCAAACTCACAAGGATGGATCTTCATCCACTCCCCGACAGGAATCCATCACAATATTTGGGGTGTGGCCTAATTTCTCTATAGCGCCCCCTAGAAAATTTTAAATGATCAGCCCCAAGCCATGCTTTAACCTACAATTACGAAACTTTGTACACATGTGTACCATGTCAGGACTTACAAAAAAGTCTCTTGGAGCCATGGTCTAAACCCCAGAGGAAGTCGGCCATTTTAGATTGAAGTTCAGATTTTGATCCCATTTTTGGCGTTTAAACCATTTCAGTAATTCGCCACTTGGGGTCAGTATTGCTCCACAAATGAAACAGCAGATAAACAAGGAGAACAGTATCTGTATTTCGCCAGTAGGTGTCAGTGTTCCTCCACCAATGACAAACAGATCCACGGGCGGATGGGCGCGAAAACTTTGTGAGAGCGTTGCCATCAAATTTCTAAAAGGATAAAAATGTCTCAGATAATTTTGTTGAATTAAATCATGCAGTAAATGTAGCGTTTTCTTACTTCTTCCAAACCATTTCAGTAATTCGCCACTCTGAGTAAGTATTACTCCAACAATGAAATAGAGTGCTTTAGAAACACAGCTGAAAATGGTGAAAAATGACCAACTGTAGTACTTCGCCATGTGCATACGATCGGCTGTAAATGACACGTGGATCATCCGACTGACGCCAAATTGGATACGTATGACCTTTGTTGACCTCTAAAAAGAACAACAGCATTGAAATATATTTTGAATTCACGCGTCCTACATTAATCCGCCAGCTATATTTCCTCGCTAAACCAATGAATCTGCACCACATTTTTTGCATCGTCAAGGAGCGACTCCGAACGCATCAGTGCGTACCGCCTGGTGGACGGGCGCGGAAACTGAGCAACAAGTTCTGTCTTAGCACGTGGCCAGCGTTGATGGAAACTGAGCAACAGCTTCTGCGGTGCGGGGCGGAGGAGCTGAAAACTGCGTGAGAGCTTCTGTGGTGGCTGGCGTGAGGCGGCGGTTGCTCGTACCCCGCGGTGGACAATAGGCCGGAGCGGCGCTTGGCTGCGAGGGCCGTTCGAGGCTGCTTGCAGCTTTAATTATTATTATTATTATGATTCTCCCTCCAAATGAATTGGCTTTTTGGGGGCTTTATCATACTCAAAAACTCACCAAACTTGGCGGAGGCCTCAAGCCTGTTTAAAATTTACGTATTTTAAAGTCATCGCAAAAATTCCACAAGAAATGGCTCAATAGCGCCACCTAGAAATTTTCAAAGGACCCTTTGCTATTCACTTACTTCATTGTAGAGACATGAAATTTGGTACACTTGTAGAGCTCCCCAAGATGCTCAAAATTTACAATTAATGTCATAGTGCAAGTATCACAGGAAGTCGGCCATTTTCAATTGAAGGTCCAATTTTGAGCCCATTTTTGCCCTTTACAGCCTTCGTATTTGATCGAACTCCTCCTAGGGATTTTGATTGATCGGCTTCAAACTCGGTCAGTCTGTTCATAAGGCATGTCCCATCTAAAGTTATCAAAACGGTGAGTTTTTGAGTATGCTGAAGGGGGGTTAGCAGGGGTCAAAGTTCACCTACTCGCCATAAAAAAATAAACTGCTATATCTCCTACACAGAAACTCACAGAGGCACCAAAGTTTCTGTGATTGATCATCATCGGGTGTCCTACAATACCCTATGGGTCGAATGATGACATCACTTAGGCCACGCCCCATGAGAACAGGAAGTGTAATGTTTTACTGTGGACCGTCGCTATCTGACCCCTTTGACCTTATCAACATGAAACTGTGCCCAGACACAGAAGACATGTTGGTGTATTGAGGATTCCAACCCCGACCAGATTCGATGGAGCAGGTGGGCGTGGCGGCGTGGCGAAGTGACCTCTAACGCCATCGCCATACGTTTGGCTCTCAATTCCATTTTTGGGCCCAGCTGCTCCAAACTCACAAGGATGGATCCTCATCCACTCCCCGACAGGAATCCATCACAATATTTGGTGGGCGTGGCCTAATTTCTCTATAGCGCCCCCTAGAAAACTTTAAATTATCAGCCCCAAGCCATGCTTTAATCTACAAATACGAAACTTTGTACACATGTGTATCATGTCAGGACTTACAAAAAAGTCTCTTGGAGCCATGGTCTAAACCCCACAGGAAGTCGGCCATTTTAGATTGAAGTTCAGATTTTGACCCCATTTTTGCCGTTTACAGCCTCGGTATTTGATCGAACTCCTCCTAGGGATTTCGATTGATCGGCTTCAAACTCGGTCAGTCTGCTCATAAGGCATGTCCCATCTAAAGTTATCAAAACGGTGAGTTTTTCAGAATGTTGAAGGGGGGTTAGCAGGGGTCAAAGTTCACCTACTCGCTGTAAAAAAATAAACTGCTATATCTCCTACACAGAAACTCACAGAGGCACCAAAGTTTCTGTGATTGATCATCATCGGGTGTCCTACAATAACCTATGGTCGAATGATGACATCACTTAGGCCACGCCCCCTGAGAAAAGGAAGTGTCATGTTTTACTTTGAATGGTCGCTATCTGACCCCTTTGACCTCATCAACATGAAACTGTGCACAGACACAGAAGACATGTTGGTGTGTTGAGGATTCCAACCCCGACCAGCTTCGATGGAGCAGCTGGGCGTGGCGGCGTGGCGAAGTGACCTGTAACGCCATCGCCATACGTTTGGCTCTCAATTCCACATTTTTGGGCGCAGCTGCTCCAAACTCACAAGGATGGATCTTCATCCACTCCCCGACAGGAATCCATCACAATATTTGTAGGGTGTGGCCTAATTTCTCTATAGCGCCCCCTAGAAAATTTCAAATGATCAGCCCCAAGCCATGCTTTAACGTACAATTACGAAACTTTGTACACATGTGTACCATGTCAGGACTTACAAAAAAGTCTCTTGGAGCCATGGTCTAAACCCCACAGGAAGTCGGCCATTTTAGATTGAAGTTCAGATTTTGATCCCATTTTTGGCGTTATAAACCATTTCAGTAATTCGCCACTTGGGGTCAGTATTGCTCCACAAATGAAACAGCAGATAAACAGGATGAAGAACAATATCAGTATTTCGCCAGTAGGTGTCAGTGTTCCTCCACCAATGACAAACAGATCCACGGGCGGATGGGCGCGAAAACTTTGTGAGAGCGTTGCCATGAAATTTCTAAAAGGATAAAAATGTCTCAGATAATTTTTGTTGAATTAAATAATGCAGTAAATGTAGCGTTTTCTTACTTCTTCCAAACCATTTCAGTAATTCGCCACTCTGAGTAAGTATTACTCCAACAATGAAATAGAGTGCTTTAGAAACACAGCTGAAAATGATGAAAAATGACCAACTGTAGTACTTCGCCATGAGCATACGATCGGCTGTAAATGACACGTGGATCATCCGACTGACGCCAAATTGGATACGTATGACCTTTGTTGACCTCTAAAAAGAACAACAGCATTGAAATATATTTTGAGTCCACTGCGCGTCCTACATTAATCCGCCAGCTATATTTCCTCGCTAAACCAATGAATCTGCACCACATTTTTTGCATCGTCAAGGAGCGACTCCGAACGCATCAGTGCGTACCGCCTGGTGGACGGGCGCGGAAACTGCG
This sequence comes from Poeciliopsis prolifica, assembly GCF_027474105.1. Taxonomy (NCBI): domain Eukaryota; kingdom Metazoa; phylum Chordata; class Actinopteri; order Cyprinodontiformes; family Poeciliidae; genus Poeciliopsis; species Poeciliopsis prolifica. The sequence goes on from NW_026562393.1 coordinate 6,705,352, forward strand.
CAACAACTTCTGTGTTAGCACGTGGCCAGCGTTGATGGAAACTGAGCAACAGCTTCTGCGGTGCGGGCGGAGGAGCTGAAAACTGCGTGAGAGCTTCTGTGGTGGCTGGCGTGAGGCGGCGGTTGCTCGTACCCCGCGGTTGACAATAGGCCGGAGCGGCGCTTGGCTGCGAGGGCCGTTCGAGGCTGCTTGCAGCTTTAATTATTATTATTATTATGATTCTCCCTCCAAATGAATTGGCTTTTTGGGGGCTTTATCATATTCAAAAACTCACCAAACTTGGCGGAGGCCTTAAGCCTGTTTAAAATTTACGTATTTTAAAGTCATCGCAAAAATTCCACAACAAATGGCTCAATAGCGCCACCTAGAAATTTTCAAAGAACCCTTTGCTATTCACTTACTTCATTGTAGAGACATGAAATTTGGTACACTTGTAGAGCTTCCCAAGATGCTCAAAATTTACAATTAATGTCATAGTGCAAGTATCACAGGAAGTCGGCCATTTTGGATTGAAGGTCCAATTTTGAAGCCATTTTTGCCGTTTACAGCCTTGGTATTTGATCGAACTCCTCCTAGGGATTTTGATTGATCGGCTTCAAACTCGGTCAGTCTGTTCATAAGGCATGTCCCATCTAAAGTTATCAAAACGGTGAGTTTTTGAGTATGCTGAAGGGGGGTTAGCAGGGGTCAAAGTTCACCTACTCGCCATAAAAAAATAAACTGCTGTATCTCCTACACAGAAACTCACAGAGGCACCAAAGTTTCTGTGATTGATCATCATCGGGTCTCCTACAATACCCTATGGTCGAATGATGACATCACTTAGGCCACGCCCCATGAGAACAGGAAGTGTAATGTTTTACTGTGGACGGTCGCTATCTGACCCCTTTGACCTCATCAACATGAAACTGTGCCCAGACACAGAAGACATGTTGGTGTATTGAGGATTCCAACCCCGACCAGATTCGATGGAGCAGGTGGGCGTGGCGGCGTGGCGAAGTGACCTGTAACGCCATCGCCATACGTTTGGCTCTCAATTCCACATTTTCAGGCCCAGCTGCTCCAAACTCACAAGGATGGATCCTCATCCACTCCCCGACAGGAATCCATCACAATATTTGGTGGGCGTGGCCTAATTTCTCTATAGCGCCCCCTAGAAAACTTTAAATGATCAGCCCCAAGCCATGCTTTAACGTACAAATACAAAACTTTGTACACATATGTATCATGTCAGGACTTATAAAAAAGTCTCTTGGAGCCATGGTCTAAACCCCAGAGGAAGTCGGCCATTTTAGATTGAAGTTCAGATTTTGACCCCATTTTTGCCGTTTACAGCCTCCGTATTTGATCGAACTCATCCTAAGGATTTCGATTGATCGGCTTCAAACTCGGTCAGTCTGCTCATAAGGCATGTCCCATCTAAAGTTATCAAAACGGTGAGTTTTTGAGAATGCTGAAGGGGGGTTAGCAGGGGTCAAAGTTCACCTACTCGCCGTAAAAAAATGAACTGCTATATCTCCTACACAGAAACTCACAGAGGCACCAAAGTTTCTGTGATTGATCATCATCGGGTGTCCTACAATACCCTATGGTCGAATGATGACATCACTTAGGCCACGCCCCCTGAGAAAAGGAAGTGTCATGTTTTACTTTGAAAGGTCGCTATCTGACCCCTTTGACCTCATCAACATGAAACTGTGCCCAGACACAGAAGACATGTTGGTGTGTTGAGGATTCCAACCCCGACCAGCTTCCATGGAGCAGCTGGGCGTGGCGGCGTGGCGAAGTGACCTGTAACGCCATCGCCATACGTTTGGCTCTCAATTCCACATTTTTGGGCGCAGCTGCTCCAAACTCACAAGGATGGATCTTCATCCACTCCCCGACAGGAATCCATCACAATATTTGTAGGGTGTGGCCTAATTTCTCTATAGCGCCCCCTAGAAAATTTTAAATGATCAGCCCCAAGCCATGCTTTAACCTACAATTACGAAAATTTGTACACATGTGTACCATGTCAGGACTTACAAAAAAGTCTCTTGGAGCCATGGTCTAAACCCCAGAGGAAGTCGGCCATTTTAGATTGAAGTTCAGATTTTTATCCCATTTTTGGCGTTTATAAACTATTTCAGTAATTCGCCACTTGGGGTCAGTATTGCTCCACAAATGAAACAGCAGATAAACAGGATGAAGAACAATATCAGTATTTCGCCAGTAGGTGTCAGTGTTCCTCCACCAATGACAGATCCACGGGCGGATGGGCGCGAAAACTTTGTGAGAGCGTTGCCATGAAATTTCTAAAAGGATAGAAATGTCTCAGATAATTTTTGTTGAATTAAATCATGCTGTAAATGTAGCGTTTTCTTACTTCTTACAAACCATTTCAGTAATTCGCCACTCTGAGTAAGTATTACTCCAACAATGAAATACAGTGCTTTAGAAACACAGCTGAAAATGATGAAAAATGACGAACTGTAGTACTTCGCCATGTGCATATGATCGGCTGTAAATGACACGTGGATCATCCGACTGACGCCAAATTGGATACGTATGACCTTTGTTGACCTCTAAAAAGAACAACAGCATTGAAATATATTTTGACTCCACTGCGCGTCCTACATTAATCCGCCAGCTATATTTCCTCGCTAAAGCAATGAATCTGCACCACATTTTTTGCATCGTCAAGGAGCGACTCCGAACGCATCAGTGCGTACCGCCTGGTGGACGGGCGCGGATACTGCGCAACAACTTCTGTCTTAGCACGTGGCCAGCGTTGATGGAAACTGAGCAACAGCTTCTGCGGTGCGGGCGGAGGAGCTGAAAACTGCGTGACAGCTTCTGTGGTGGCTGGCGTGAGGCGGCGGTTGCTCGTACCCCGCGGTGGACAATAGGCCGGAGCGGCGCTTGGCTGCGAGGGCCGTTCGAGGCTGCTTGCAGCTTTAATTATTATTATTATTATTATTATTCTTCCACCCAAATGAATTGGCTTTTTGGGGGCTTTATCATATTCAAAAACTCACCAAACTTGGCGGAGGCCTTAAGCCTGTTTAAAATTTACGTATTTTAAAGTCGTAGCAAAAATTGCAACAGAAATGTCTCTACGGCGCCACCTAGAAATTGGAAAAACACCCTTTTTTACCCTCTGCTATTCACTTACTTTATCGTAGACACATGAAATTTGGTACACTTGTAGAACTCCCCAAGACGCTCAAAATTTACAATTAATGTCATAGTGCAAGTATCACAGGAAGTCAGCCATTTTTGATTGAAGTTCCCATTTTGACCCCATTTTTGCCGATTTTTGCAGTTTACAGCCTTTGTATTTGATCTATCTCCTCCTAGGGATTTTGATTGATCGACTTCAAACTCGGTCAGTCTGTTCATAAGGCATGTCCCATCTAAAGTTATCTAAACGGTGAGTTTTTGAGTATGTTGAAGGGGGGTCAGCAGGGGTCAAAGTTCACCTACTCGCCGTAAAAAAATAAACTGCTATATCTCCTACACAGAAACTCACAGAAGCACCAAAGTTTCTGTGATTGATCATCATCGGGTCTCCTACAATATCCTATGGTCGAATGATGACATCACTTAGGCCACGCCCCCTGAGAACAGGAAGTGTAATGTTTTACTGTGAACTGTCGCTATCTGACCCCTTTGACCTCATCAACATGAAACTGTGCCCAGACACAGAGAACATGTTGGTGTATTGAGGATTCTAACCCCGACCAGCTTCGATGGAGCAGGTGGGCGTGGTGGCGTGGCGAAGTCACCTGTAACGCCATCGCCATACGTTTGGCTCTCAATTCCACATTTTCGGGCCCAGCTGCTGCAAACTCATAAGGATGGACCCTCATCCACTCCCCAACAGGAATCCATCACAATATTTGGTGGGCGTAGCCTAATTTCTCTATAGCGCCCCCTAGAAAACTTTAAATGATCAGCCCCAAGCCATGCTTTAACCTACAAATACGAAACTTTGTACACATGTGTACCTTGTCAGGACGTACAAAAAAGTCTCTTGGAGCCATGGTCTAAACCCCACAGGAAGTCAGCCATTTTGGATTCAAGTTCGGTTTTTGACCCCATTTTTGCAGTTTACAGCCTTCATATTTGATCTATCTCCTCCTAGGGATTTCGATTGATCGGCTTCAAACTCGGTCAGTCTGTTCATAAGGCATGTCTCATCTAAAGTTATCTAAACGGTGAGTTTTTGAGTATGCTGAAGGGGGGTTAGCAGGGGTCAAAGTTCACCTACTCGCCATAAAAACATAAACTGCTATATCTCCTACACAGAAACTCACAGAGGCACCAAAGTTTCTGTGATTGATCACCATCGGGTCTCCTACATTACCCTATGGTCGAATGATGACATCACTTAGGCCACGCCCCCTGAGAACAGGAAGTGTAATGTTTTACTGTGAACGTTCGCTATCCGACCCCTTTGACCTCATCAACATGAAACTGTGCCCAGACACCGAAGACATGTTGGTGTATTGAGGATTCCAACCCCGACCAGCTACGATAGAGCAGGTGGGCATGGCGGCGTGGCGAAGTTACCTGTAACGCCATCGCCATACGTTTGGCTCTCAATACCACATTTTCGGGCTCAGCTGCTGCAAACTCACAAGGATGAATATTTATCCACTCCCCGACTGGAATCCATCACAATATTTGTAGGGCGTGGCCTAATTTCTCTATAGCGCCCCCTAGAAAACAGCAGCCCATAGGTTATGTTGTTATTAATTATTTAAATATACATTATTATAACTTTTTATATATATAAGTTTATTTTGTGGGTTAAAGTACAAACATTCATTCATTTTTGCTAGAAATAATACAAACAAAGTCATTCAGCAAAACTTATGACACAGCGAAGTAAGAACACACTGGGGTCAGTGTTGATGGAGTACCACTGGCACCTTGTGGAGAAATACTGGTACTGCTAGTGCAATACCAGTATTGCGACAGCAGGAGGCAGTGGTACTCCATCAATGAGAAAACAGATCGACGCTACATAATAACAGTCAGCCGGCGACAGCTGGAGCTGCAAAGTTTTCCTGAACATTTGCTTTTTGGAGCCACAGAACTGGACTACGCTCAACATTTTGCTTGGATTTTGGAGTTGCAAATACGAACCACGCTTTGGAGCAAGAAGGCTCTGTTGGACCGGAGTTGGAGAAGTTTAATGGGCTCTTTGCACCTCAGCTTACACGTTCGGGAAACACGGCTGAAATGTTTTTCCAAGATAACAATTAATAATGTACATCGATCCGAAACCCCAACAAGTAAGGCAAAGAAAGGTTTTAAGATGTTCGCCTCGTTATACATTCACAGATATGAAGGTGAGTTTTATTTTCTTTAAACTGCTAGCACAAGCCTGCTAGCTTTCTAGTAAAAATCTGCTATTTAATTATCTAAAGATTTCTCAGCCATTCTAACGGACACTGTGCCTTATTTTCAAGCATATTACGTGTGTTTATTGTTAACGACAATAAAGCAGCGGGGAGGGTGCGGGGGGAGCAGATTACAGTTCAGACTTTTTGCTTGAAGTATGACGAAGAAAAACGAGCACAGAGCTTACTCTGGTATCGGAGTTCTAGTTCAGCTGACTGTTCAGATTCAGAGTTATTACTTTTAGAAAAATATGGCCGTGTTGCTTAAGGTTTCTGTGTTATTTCGTTTATTACTTTTGCATGCTTGTTGTGAATGGCTCATTAAGACAGTGTTTAGAGCGGTGTGTACGGCGTTAGCTTCAAGTGGTAGCTTTAACTTGTAGCAACGAATATTTACAAGCTGTCTTAATTGAGGATGGCTTGGAAATCCATGAAAACTTAAACAAAGTACATAGTATTGTTTTATTTGTGTCTTAAGTACGACTTTGTCTTTTATAGCAGTCATAGTTTCTGAAAGTGGAAAAAAGAGCAGCATTCGGGTATACAGTTGTGACGTCAGCGCGGCAGGTGCAAAGAGCCCATTGCTGTTCGTTTAAACAGTCGTAACTCGCGGTGCGGTGAGTAATTTATTCCTTCCTGCTGGTTCTGGAAGCCGTCATGTTTGGAACAGTTATTCTGAGGAGGATGCTAACCCAATGCCTGAGGCCTGCAACGTTTTTAATGCTAACGAAGCGCTTGACTAACTCAATAAACTGAATAGTGTGTTTGATACATCCAGTTTCATACATTCAGACTTGTTATTATGTATAGAAGATGTTTAAAATGTCGTTTGAAAGAGCTCTGAGAAAATGCTAAGTATCTTTTTACCGATCCATTGGGGTTGTAATATTTAGTTGCAGCACTTCCTGTGATTAATACCTAATTAATGGATGGGATTCAGTCTGTGCTATTGTTCTAAAGTGCTGAAAGTTAACTGTGCTCTGTTAATGTGCATTGCCCTTGGTTTATTACTGAACAGTGCGGTTTATTAAACTGATACATCTTAACCTTCACCATTTTCCTGACTCATTTCACGATAACGTTAAAGTTGCACTGCATTTAGATCTCAGTTGTAGTTCACATCAAGCATGTGGGCGTGACTTAGTGTAAAACTTTCACTATTTACCATGAAACATCAACATTAAATGACTTCCAAATGCAAGATCACAGCTGCATCATCACACTTCCTCTGTCTTTCTAGAGAACAGCCCTGAACACATTTCCATGGTCACTTGATGACCTCACTGTAGCCCCGCCCACTTTTAAGAGGCAGTCACATGTTTTTTCTGCTGTATGTTTTACTGTTATTCTATAATTTATATGGGTTTCATCATGTGAATACTGACTAAAAACGATAACATGATGAACTTTATGAATGCTGGCTGCTGACCGAACCGCATTGGGGTGTAGAAATTACGAAATGCATTACTTCGCCACGTGCATATGATCGCCTCTAAATGACACGTGGATCATCGGACTGGCGCCAAATTGAAAACGTATGACCTTTGTTGACCTCTAAAGAGCAAAACAGCATTGAAATGTATTTTGACTCCACTGCGCCCCTACATTGATCCGCCAGCTGTATTTCCTCGCTAAACCAATGAATCTATACCACATTTTTTTGCATCTTGAAGGATAGCCGCCGAACGCATAGATGCGTACCGCCTGGAGGACTGGCGCGGAAACTGCGCAACAACTTCTGTCTTAGCACGTGCGCAGCGTTGATGGAAACTGAGCAACTGCTTCCGCGGTGCGGGCGGAGCGCTGAAAACTGCGTGAGAGCTTCTGTGGTGGCTGGCGTGAGGCGGCGGTTGCTCGTACCCTGCGGTGGCAATAGGCCGGAGCGGCGCTTGGCTGCGAGGGCCGTTCGAGGCTGCTTGCAGCTTTAATTAACACCTTACTCTTATAAGAGTAGTGGTCAGTGAATACATACTGGACCTTATGTGTGCTTGGTAAGCCACAGTTCTTCTAAATTTTTTGCCATTCCTCTTTGCCAGGCACCTTTAGAAGAATATTATTGCTACTTAATGCCATTTGGTCTAAAAGGTCAGCCTGGCACAGTGGGGCGCCAGGAGCTAAAGAAGGAGCACCAGCACCGTATGAGGGAGTTGTGGTGGTCTCACCAATCGGAGACGATGTGCTGATGTTGAGATAGTTTCCATAGTAACACCTCCTCCACCCTGTCTCCTCTTTCTTCTCCCCTGTGTCTCCTCACACACAAGAACTGACATGCACACAACTGAATCCCCAGACTTTGTGTCAGCGAAGGTTTTTCTGGTCAAACCCTTTCGGTTTTGACTCTGTTGCTCAAATCATTTTGACTCGTCCTGCTCCAGCTGTGCGATCATATTGATGGTGGTTCAACCACAGAACTGCTTCTCTGCTCCGTCTAACAGTCGACTGCCTTGCTGGAGTAAATGGAGTGTGCACATAAGTAAATACCTCCAAGCACCAAACAGCTGTTAGATTAAACAATCCTCCAAAGATGAGAACCACTGTGCAAAAACAGGAAGAACCAACGTCTTTTGCTGCCAGCTGCACTTCTCCAACAGTCATTGTTTGGAGAGGAACCACAATGATGTCACAATTTTTCTGCTTTTTTACAGGACAGCCCTGCCGCCAGTTAATTCCCCAGCTGCCCTGTTCCCCGGCTTAAGGTGTTGGTAGGAAAAAGCTATTGCATCTGAGGGGTGAAGCATGTGTCGGCTTGTCGAAGGCAGACAAACATGGAGCCAGAAAATGAGAAAGGGGGGAAAAAGAGCAGCAGCTGCGATGGAGAGCCCAGAGAGAGCACTCCTGAGCTCTGCTCAACCCAGCTGGAGTTCAGATTACAAAAAAAACACACACAAAAAAACCAAAAAAAAAAACAGTATGATGGACCTCTACATTATTGGAAAAACATGTCTATCACAACAATTACATGCAGGAATCAACTTTCAAGACTGATAATATTGGCTGCCAATCGGAGTCTGTAGCACCAGGTGTTGTATTACCAATGCTAGTTTAGGTGATTGTTTGAATCCTCAGTTGTTAAAGACTCTTCCAGAAAATTTTGAATAATTTTAAGCTGCCAACCCAAACATTTTACTCTGACTTTTCAGTGCCTAAATCTCATTCAGGTAATGTTCTTGCTTTAAAGCAAGCAGATGAACTTACCTTAGCGTGAGAAACAGATTCTGATTCCAACAAGATGAAAGTGCTTTGAGGTGAATCAGTCCAACTGCTAAGTTCACTGGCAGTTCACTGGCAATAATCAATTTTTGAAGTGGTTTTGTGAAATGCAGATTCCAAAACCAAACAAATAACAGCGTTATGTTGAAGCTAAATCATTATCTGGCATAACATTAAATCTGGATTAGTAGTTTACTGAAAAGCAAAGTGACAAAATCATAAAGAGTACACAAACATGAAAAAAAAAGCACACACACAGAAAACACTAAGCCAAGTAGTGACAAATAAATGCAGGGTAGCACTCCAGAGAACATCCTTGGTAATGGACGAATCCGGCAAGAAAATGACTGACGGGGAGCATTTAAACTCCTGCGTACCAGAATCAGGACCAGGTGAGCCTAATTAACGGATCACATCGCTGTTATATGGGAAGCAAAACAAGAGAATCAGGAGAATGACTGACACAAGCCTATGCAAACCACACAAGTATCCATAAGACACCCCCACCAAACTCTAAGTCAGGGATGACAAGAACACTTATTTATTTTTTTCCTTAGGTACAAAATGTTCTCTTGCTGCCTAATATATCACCTACCAACTGGCGCCATGATGAAGAGGTAATCAGTGTTATTCTCTTCATCTGTCAGTGATCACAATGCTGAGCCTGATTGGTGTATATTATACATTATCTATATAGATGGCAGATATGTATGCTTCAAAATCTGGGGAAAAAAATTCAATTTAACTCAAAAATACTTTATTTAACCAAAGGGAATTAAATGTTGTCATAACTCATATCTTTCCAGGAAGGATCTCAGGTAGCAGTCAGTCATGCAGTGAATTTGAAGAGACCTCTGACTAAAGATTGTTTCTCTAATGGTGTCATGATGGTCATGACATGCCAACAGGTTGATTTCAGCACAGCAGGTAATACACGCAACTGTTGTCAAGCACTGCATTTGCTTTTGCTACTCCTCTTTAAACGTCAGTTTAGAAAGAAAAGTTGGAGTTGAGGTATGATCAATGGAGGAGGTAGAGTAGGTTAAACATCTACCATCTTCCTCAAAACCCCCTTTTTAAGTCCACCATGGTTAGTAATTCAGGCATTATTTGAGTTTTTAAGAAATCAAACATCCGCTCCCATTTGTAAAAATAATAGGTTGTTGCCACAGTTACACATCCTAACAACTGTCCGAAAGCTACAAAGTAAGAACAAATATTTTCCATTGCACAGCCTCCAAAACCAGAGGGAAAAATTTTCCAAATGACTGCACCAAAATTTCTTTTAACAAGACAAAATACAAAAAGCAAATCAGAACTAAAGTAAGAGAGTTATTTCAATATGCTGCCACCTTCAGTGGTGCAATTTTAAGAAATCCAAGTCAACAGTCTATTGTTACGTCCACCCGGGGTAACATTAAAGGAGACCACACAAAGATTTTCTGATCAAATGAAAATTTTATTTATTAAATCATACTAAAGAAATAAAACTTGAAAAAGGAATACCTGAAATAAGAAACCAAAGTAGATTAATACAAAAACACATAGATAACCAGAAATAAGCAAATGTACGACAAACCTAACAAAACCCAATCATAAGATACAAACCAAACCAAACCAAACGGGTTTTTTAGGAGGAGGGACAGGGAAAAGCCTCCCATCTACTCCATGTATGGCAGCTTTAAATGAGCAGAGCACCAATCAGGACAAAACATAACACCTGCAGAAGGTCTGTCTCCAGAACCCTACAAGGAAAAAGGGCAGAAACCCACTGCAGCCGTAACAATAGAAATTCAGTGAAGACTGGAAATGTAGAAATATCACTGTTCAAGGTTTTTACTGTGCAAAGTCAGATTATGTTCTTTTCAAGGAAAATCATGTGAATATGCAGTGTACAGAGAGACTGATATATATATTCTGAACTACAGAGCATACATTCAAACACTGGTAATAATAAATCTGTGTGAAAGCTGAGCCATGCTTCATATTTTGCATGATTCTGTATGTAGCTGGAACTCATTCAGAGCTGTCAGAATGGGTCTTTGTTTTATTTACCCAGTAATTATGAACAAAACCTACAACTGGCTATTAAAAAAGCCCAGAATCCAAATGAGAAAAAACAAAAACCACTAAAACAAACAATAATCTGTAAGCGAAGACCCACTGTGGTAATGATTAACTCAGACCATGTGGGTGGAAGATAAAAATGGATTTTCCAACTGAACATTTGAAGGAACAACAACAAATGTTTTTGCGTAAATCATTTTCAAAAATCTTACAAACAGTGTTGTAGAACACATTTATATTAAGCTGTCATAGGTGCTGATTCTTTTATTTTATTTATTTGTTTTTTCCAAAAATGCTACATTGTGTATCGTCTCTAGACACATGGAAGCTGTAAACATTATCAACCAAAATTTGTTAGTGGGGACAGAAATTAGATCACTGCTCACATTTTTTTAAATCCCGAACAGTGAGACCAGTTATTGTCATTTAAAATAAAGCATTATCTAATAAAGATCTACCATAATAACATTTTCTCTTGTGAGCAGAACAGACAACTATCTTAAACTAAAATCTTGTAAGGATGAACTTTTATTTGTTTACTTTTTAATTACATTGGTCAAGAAAATGGTTACATTTGAGTGGGTTTGTGAATTTTTGGGTTGAGACAATAACATCTAATATACAATTATAGGCTACCTATGAAAGCACAATAACTACACAGCAAAACTGGAGTGTTAAAATTTCAGGGTTAAACGTGTCAGAGTTAATTTTAACTCAGTAAGTGTATTTTTAACATTTAGCGATTTAATTGATGCCCAGTGTTGGAGTTATTTCGCAGAGTTGATTGCGTTGGTGTTGAATCAACTATGCTGGGAGATAAATAAGCTCCTCCCCTCTGCTTCAGTTTGATTTCAATCTGAACACGGCTCCATTTCTTCATCTCCTGTTCTACACGGTAAGTGTCCAACTTACTAAATATTTTTGTCCAGCACTATTACATTGACAGAGTGAGTGATTTGACTATTTCTACTAATTACCACATAATGAAAAGCAGCTGAATATGTCCATTTTGCAACAGTTTTACACAACATGTTAGCTGGTAGCTAGTAGCACTTACACCTGATATTATTATAATGGTAATTCTTACAAAACATATTTTGTCGGACCATACACTCGTAAAAAATATACTTCTACGTTTTTGCCGTTTAAAATGATAATTTTGGCCTTGTGAATGTAAGCTAACGACTATTAGCTTCCGCGGAGCGTCAACGAGCCGAAGTCACGTGACACCAATAGCAGAGTTACAGTGAGGTGAACTCTTGACCTTTACCTTATTTTGCTTTGTCTAGGTTTATCCCATGCTTAAATAAAATGCTGATCCATGTAAAGTTTGGTGACCTGCAAAAGTATGTGAAGTTGTAGGAAGTTGAAGGGCCGTTTGACTTTAATCAGTTTTATGAGAAAGGTTTGTTATTTATTCATCATCTGTGTGGCATGGGCATTATTCTTTCCAATGTATGTCTGTTTAACACATATTTTACACATTTGTGGTAAGTAAAAATTGTATTTTCATTAATATGTTTTATGCTAATCACATGATCAATATCAAGTAACTGTTAGTTTAAAAAAATCCAGCTAATTACAGAATTAGGCTCTAAATCTTGCCTTGTTTTTTCAGTCATTGAACAATTTTGCCTGCCACCTGATACCAAAGTTACATACAAAGATGCAACAGATACTGAAGTTGACGAAGAAATATTCAGTGACCTCCTTAGACAAGGCAATGTGGTACAGACAGTTTTCTGCTATGATGGTGAGATACCAAAGCAAATTAAATCAACAGTTTTACAGATTTTACCAAAGAATGTAACTGATGTCTATTGTCTCTTTCTTCAGAGTTCTCAGAATGGTCATCTGCTTCTGACTCAAGCTTCAACTCAAATGCATCAACATCAACAATACTAATGGATGAGATGCCACGCAAGAAGCAAAAAACTGAGAATTCTAATAACTCAGTGTCTGCTAAAAATGTAACAATATTTTTTGTCTGCCTCTAATCTGTTTTGTATGCCCCAGACATGTTTTGTCATATTTTGGTCATCTGCATATTGCATATTTCCTTTTTTTTTTCTTTCTTTTTTTATTGTTCATTTTATAGGTTGAAGTGTCCTACAAAGCAAGTCTGGTGGTGAAGAAATTCTGCAGGAGTATGAAACTACAGAAACCCTAAACTGATGCCACAAGAAGACAAATGGTGAACATACTGGTGGCTCACATGATTGATGAACAAGGGTATGTTTTTACACTATTAATTTATGTATAATAATTGGAAAAAAAGGTTTAATCACCAATTTAAAATCTGCTGTTAGGCACCTCCCCACAAAAGCAATCAGAGAGAAGTATGCCTTTGGATAGTGACAAAGGCATCCCTCAAGGATCCATACACCAAAAAAGGCAATGTAATGTTTTTTTGTTTGTTTGTTTTCTACAATCAATCATGCTCTTTTATTTTGTGACTCAAAACTGTAATTTTGCATTTAATTTTTGTTCTTTTTTTTAGGAGCACTTTTATGATGCAGCAAGCAGCACTGGATACATTTCATGGCGTCTTAAAACGGTCCTAAGGAAGATTCAAAGAGGATCTCTTGTGCCATCAAGTAGCACAATTACATTTCATCTGGAGGCCCAAATATACAGAGAACTGTGATTGTTGAAAAACAGCTTGATGGGAATGCCTGCCAGGAGGCCATATCTCTGCTTAACCACACCACAGACAGGTCCGTGATCTTTCAGAAGATGAGAGAGACTTTTGAGCACCGTCACAAGCTTATTAAGATGCCAGTGGAAGAAATGATATATCCTGACCACATTCCCGGGGTTCCTGGACACAAAAGGATTGGTAAGTGTTCAACTGAAGTCTTTAAATGTGGATTTTTACATTGTTATAATGGTTTGATTTCTACATGCTATTAAAGATTGATCAAGACCGTCTCCTATTCAGTGAAGAAACCTCATCCAGACTGCTGCAGAAGTGGGATGTGTTCTTCAAACCAAATGTCATCAAGGAGGCTAAGCGTTTCACTTCTCCACCTGAGTTGAGAAGTTTGGTGCAGTCAGCGGAAAGTCTTCAAAGCGATGACCTCACTAACACATCTAGTAAGTACCTGGATATATCTGAAGATAGTTGACTATTCAGAGTATTCATAAAGTTCTGATATTATAGCTGAAAACTTTTATAAATTTGTCCTCAGGCTATGACCAAGAAATGGCCTCGCTGTTACTTCTCTTACATCTTCTTCCACCGCAGGAGGACAGAAGTCTCCAAAAATCAGTGCAAGTGATGCAGATGAGAGACTTGTTGTCATTCATAAGGTAATTGAAATTTAAAATATGCAAAATTATTTGTCTATTTCATTTTATAGACATGCATAAATACAGATGTTTGAATGACAGCTTTGAAGATGTCTGGGCATACTTAAATTTATTTTTATGTCACGTATCGTAAAGCTGTATGTTTTGTTTCTAATGTTTGGTGTATATCTTTTTAATTTTAGTCATGCTGCAGTTTAGAGGAGCATCTTCGGGGACAATGGGGTCTGCAGCCATACCTCCTTGCTGTTGGGCATCAGAAAAGAAAGATTGACAGCTTCTACATCGTCATGGATAAGTGCCTCATCCCATGCCAGACAAACAGTTCTCTTGGAACATTTGATGAGCTATTCAAAGCACATTTTGTGTTTAATTTCTCTTATGATGCTGCATTGATGAATTTCTACACATTTCTGCAGACAACAGTGTATAACATTGACGTGGGCAAAATGAAGGAATCGCTCAGAGTTAGGGACGTGAGAGCAAGGCTGCTAAACCAGTCCGTTGAGCTCTCTTGTGAGTAAGTCAGGCTAAAAAATGTTGACCTGTTTTTATGTGTCAAAAACTGTATCCAAGCGGAAACATTTGATCATCATCATGCTTTCAAAATTGTTCAAAGTGAAGAAAGGCATTTAGTAAAAATCCCTGAACTTAAATTTCTTTTGATATTCAAAACTCTTATGGCATTTCTAATGAATGTTTGATCATTGTACCACAATTTAAAATGTTGGGAACACAGCTGCAAAAATAAAGTGTTCAAAATGTATGTACTTGTGTCAAGTTTTTTTTCTTAATAATTATTATAATTAATCATAATCATAAAGTAACATTTTTGGAATGAATAACACTTGAAAGTGTTAAATCAACACTAATAAAGTGGTAAATTTTTGTTCCTGGATCAGTGTTATCCAGTATATCCCACAGTGTTGAATTAACCCTGTTTTGTGAGTTAAATAAGTAACTCTGATAAAGTGTTAAAATTTTAACTATATTGAAAGTGTTAATTTAACTCTTGATGAGAGTGGACTATATAAGCACTGAAAAAGTGTTAAAATCAACTCTGTGGGAGTTAAATTAACACTGGACTTTTTGCTGTGTAGTTTGTGATTAAGCACAAAATCACACAAGACATTGAGAAAAAATATATGAGCAACATGAAACTTCAAGCAGAAAGATTTTTATGTTTTGTAATTTAGGTGAAAAAAAGACTTTAAATCTGAGGATCATTTTCTCAGTTAGTTATTTGAGGAATGTAAAAATTTAGATGAGAGGTTGACTCGTTATACCAACCTGTTACATCCAGGTTCCTGTAAAACAAAACAAATAAATCTGATTATTAATATCTACTGTATTTAGCTAAAGTAACAGGATTTGTTATGATGAAATTTTCATGATTAATTTCAGTTATTTTTGGCATTGCAGCATTTGAATTTTGAACCAATGAGCTGGGTAAAATTAACAATGACATGGTTTGTGGTTATCGGTTTCTCTCTGCTTTATATCAAATCATGTGGATAGATTTTGATCAGTCCATGCCATGTTAAACTGCACTTATTTATTTTTTAAAACAGAGAAAAGGGGCTCTATTTTTAGTTATTCTGAGTTTTGCAGTCATTTATTCTACTTGCACTCTCGCCTCCACATTCTCAGTCATACTGAGTCACAGGATGAGTTACATTTCATCAAACATTGATCAACAACCCCTCTTTTTGTTTAACTTTTTAAACTTCTTTGATTGTTTTTCAAGTTGTGAAAAACACTCGTCAGTCTTTTATGCACTTTGGAACATACATCTTTCATGAGCTTTTATTGTTAAAAGATTAATTCTTTTCTAAAGCTATATTCTCATGTGTTGAGTTTTTTAATCACATTATTAAATTATTAAATGATCAATTAATGTGATTATTAATCAGAATATTTCAATTCTACACCCCGCTTTGCTAAAATCTAAATGTAAATAAATGTGACCTGTGACTCAATCTTTATGCCAGTAATAAGGTGTAAACCCCCCCCAAAAAATACTAAAGAAATAATAAAAAGTTACACTTTTTTTCTCCTTTTTTTAATGGTACTTTTAAGAGTTGTTTTACAACCTACACCGTTTCTGACTGCTAACCTCAATGAGAAATTTGGTCAACTAAATACTTTACAGTGTTCTGACAAATATACATTACTTATTAGTATTTAAGTTTAAAGTTGACAATTTTGTTTGGGAAAGTGTTTCTTCTGCCTGAATTTGTCAATTTGTAAATATTTTACGTACTTGTATTCATTTTTAATTTGAATCTTTAAAATGACAGAATTGGTACATCACTTTATATTTCTATCTGTCTGATAACATCATTTTAAAACTATCAAATTAGATGTTATGATCAGGAATTCAGTACTTCAGCAACCTTCTCAGAGTAATTTCCTGTTGAAGTAGTCCAATAATTACTCGAGCATAATTGTTGACTGCCTCTACATATTGTATTAAAACAAATTTAAAAAGAAGGTTTTTGTGGCCTTTATTTATTAGTGACTGGACAGGAGAAAAAGGAAAAACTGCAGTAAGTGGCTCAGGGCCAGGAACTGATCTGGGGTTCACCTCTGCGTAAGTTTCACCTGTAGCCGGTCCACAAAAAGTGGTTTTACTAAAAACCACAAACCATGAGTGACAGAAAGATTTTTATTGGTATTTAATAAGGGAGGGGGGAAAGACTAAAAAGATAAAGTAATTTTGCTACAATATGTAAAGTTTTGAACACATTACATTACATAGGCTATATGGAGGCCCATCGATTAATGTGTTACATATATAAATACATTTCGCGCGAGCCTTGAGCGAGCGCTGTCCAAGGTGCTGCAGCACTGCACGTCCCCTCCCTTTCTCTCCTTTTCCTCGCGCACACACATTTTCTCTCCCTGAAAACCACGTGACCCTCCCCTCTGCCGAGTCTGCCGCGAGAGCATCATCAGACTGCACCTTTTCCTCCTCGGGAGAACGGAGGAGAGAGCGAGCCAGAGTCAGACAGACGGAGAGAGAGAGAGAGAGAGAGAGTGGAAGAGAAAGAGAGAAAGGGAGAGAGAAGGTGGGGGAGAGAGCGGGAGGCAACAACACCTTGTCATCTTCAGTAATAGTTGTGTTCCTGTCTGGTCGTTTCCCTTTTCCCCGTCTTCTCCTCTCGCGGATTCAAAATCCACCTCAAATGGGAAGGGAGATCGATGCGTCGCGCGCGGCACTGTTGCCACGGAACCACAGGATGCGCGTGAGGTAAGCGAGGATCCTTTGAACAAAAGCGGTTCTGTGGCTTTTATCCACAGAGGAAACGCGCTCCCACGTTCCAGTTGGCACAATGAACATCAGCTTTTGATTGTCCATAATGAAAAAAAAAGGGAACGGAAGTCGGAGATAATACAGGAGTTAGCAGCTAATAGGGCGCAGGTGACGATGAAGCTGAGCAACTGCCACAGGGAGTGAAAGAAAAAAAATGGAGAAGAGGTATGGCTGCAAATCGAGAATCGATAATTCAACCGCATTCATTCACCCCGTCTATCAATACCTGTGATGTCTCCGCTTTCTTTCGCTTGTTTTCAACACGGTGTGAAGCCTCCTGTTAGTGTAGTGAACGGTTATATTCGCAGTCAGTGCAGGTTGTGTCCCCCCCGCCCCATTTCTTTTTTCTTTTTTTTTCTTTTTGGTTTGGAGGCGTTCAGACGTTAGAAACTGGGATTTTGGAGCCTAATTCGATTTGAGTCATCCACCGCAGTAGCAGCGGTGGCGGGAGCTGCTCCCGTCTTTGTGATGGGGCTAACTGGAAACCAAGAAGGTGCACTGAAGCTGCTCCTTACCATAAATACCATCAATATTTTCTCCCTTAAAAATAGCAACAAAAAGTGGAGTCAAAAGGTCGTTCAGGAAAGACAGCATTTAGGGAAATATTGTTTGTGACTTGAAGCTAAGTTGCAGGTATGCCGCCTAAAAAGCCTCCTGCGGCATTATGAATCCCCCTTATGAAGATGCTGTTGGTGTGTTTGAGTTAAAGTCAAGCTTTTATTACTCATATTAATTCCGATGCGTTTACAGATTGTTCAAATGTGACTAGGCTAGCGGCTCTAAATCCATGAGAAAGTGTAATTTGAGAATAACAGGCTCAGCTTGCGTGTGTATGTGTGTGTTTTGTATGAATGTGTGTGTTGACCCTGGTTGATTGTGTCGTCTCTGTTCTCTCTGTAGGTCGCTGGAGAGAGTGATGACGCGGCAGTGAGAGACACACATACCTCAACCTGCTGGCACACACTCACATATACACGCATATTTGCCCACACACGCTTTAAGTCTTGCCCCTCGAAGACAAGGAAGAGGAGAGAGGGGGAAAAAATACTGCTATGACGGTGTCATTTCTCACCATTACCAGTGTGTGAGCTGCACACACAAGCACACACACGCACACTTGCACTCCATGGGGAGTTGCCTGCATGGGGGATAAGACCCTATCTAGGGCACAAAGATGGAGTTTGCATCCTGTTTGTCCCACATCTAACACACTAACATACTCACACACAGCTGGAGTCTCATGACTGAAATAAGGAATGAAGAGGAGACGCTGAACATCGAAAAGACAAGACAAACACCAGGCCGAGGCATCAGAAGATGTTCAAAGGGTGTTAACAGAACTGAGGGTGCTGCCGTCTGACCCCTCCCTCCCTCTCTGGAGGTTCATTGTAGCTGAGCTCTCTTTGGTTGAAAGCATTACCAAGACAGCAGGGGGGACAGGTGACAGTGTTCTACGAAGTGCCCTGCAATTGTCACCATGAGCTGTAGGCCAGAGGGAACATCCCAACTCTAGCCTCTATTTAATTTTGTGTGTGTGTGCGTGTGAGAGCGAGTGTGTGCATGAGTGTAATGGCGGTTTGCGTTTGGGCGGCAGCCCCCCTGCTCTTTCTGGGGCTGTGCCTGTGCAGCGTAGGGGGCCAGGCCCAATTGGAGGTCCTGGAGTTTGGGGGCGTATCCAGCCAGTGGGGGCGGTTTCCGGTGTGGAACGCCTGCTGCGAGAGCGTGCTGAGTTTCAGCCTGCGGACTCAGAGCCAGGAGGGCCTGCTGCTCTACCTGGATGACGAGGGCTACTGCGACTTCCTGGAGTTGCTGCTTCTCCAAGGGCACCTGCACCTACGCTTCTCCATCTTTTGTTCTGAGCCAGCTGAGCTGGAGTCAGGCGTGGCGGTGAGTGATGGGCGGTGGCATGCGGTGCGTGTCAAGCGGGACTGGAGGAACACCTCGTTGGAGGTGGATGGGCAACTGGAGGGATGGGCAGAAGTGAAGAGTAAGAGAAGAGACATGACAGTATTCAGTCACACATACATGGGCGGGTTGTCAGCAGATCTCCTCTCCTCGCCGCTACGCACCACCTCACAGTCAGTGCGGGACTACCCCGCCTTTCGTGGCTGGATCACGGCAGTGAACATCAGCGGCTTGCTGGTCACGCTGGATGGCTCAGAGGGCGTCAGGGTAACAACTGGCTGTGGGCCGGATCACCAGTGCCAGAACGGAAGGGTGTGCAGCGTAGTCAACGACCAGGGCGTCTGCAACTGCTCCGACACCGGCTACCAAGGCAATAACTGCAGCAAAGGTAAGGCCTGAAACCATGCTGACCCATCATATACATCCCATCCTTTACAGATACTGACAGACAGACGTACAGATTTATCTTAAACCACATCTGCAAATTTAACCCGGAAATTCCTTACCCTAGTTTTCTTAAAAGAGCATATTATTCACACCTTCACAGTTCTCCTGGGCTGGCATCTACAGACCAGCAGCCTTCACAAAAAGTGCTAGGCCTGCATACTGATTATGTTTTATATTGATTTCTTGCCTGCAAACGACTCCCAGCCTACGACGTTCACCCAAACTCAGATATAAAGCTCCTGCTAGGAAGGGCAATCAGTTTAGCGAGGTCTGAACTGAGATGGTGGGAACAGCTGTTAAGTGTCGCAGTAACACGGTAAAGTCTTTGAGTCAGCAGACTGAATACAGATTCCTGAAACCCAATGAAAGATCTCTCCTGGCTGGCCGGCTTTGAAGGTCTAGATTGGTGTATTTGGAAGAACACAGTTCCCATATAGGTCCACCATGGATGGGGTAGCTGGATGGTGTTGAGAAACTCTAATTGGAACCACGCTAAGAGGCTGGAAATCACCGATTGTTATATGGCTGACACCTGACTGCCTGTGTTAATGGATTTGGATTGATTTCAGATGGCCTTCAGAGCTACTATGCATAGGGTGTTGAAATGATGTGTGTAGAATCTATCACTTGCCATTAATTTTAACAGCCTCCAGCCTTTTGAGATGCTCTGTTTGCATCTGGTATAGTGTATGTTAATGTGACAGCGCTCCTATAGAAGACAGAAACAGCAAAGGATGTGTTTCATGAATGAAAAACTACTCAAAAAGGAACAATATGCTTTAATATTTAAACACCATAGAAACACGCTCGTTTAATTCTGCCAAACAAGCATTTGGTCAATATGAGCGCCAATAGGCAGGCCATTGTAATTATGGCCATTACAAAAGCAAAACATTTGCTTAATGAACTCAGCTACCTTGTTATGGCCCTCAGTGCAAATGCTTTCATTGCCACCCTGCTAAAGATGTGTGTGTTGTCAGATCTCCTTGAATTAATTGAAAACAAATCTGCATTCTTGATCAATAGCTCTAGAAACTGCTGTAAACCAAAGATACATTCCAGCTTTGCCCAAGCCATTGATTTCTTTTTCTTTTTTACTCCCTAGAATTTAATGATACAAATGCATCTGCCAAAAATGGTTGGGTTGCCTTGCAGTTTCTCCACCAGGAAAAAAAAAAAAAGACCTTATAGCACCGCTGTCAGCATCACACACATCTCTTTAGCCACCCACCGCCTCACACCTTCTCATTTAGTGGACCGTGGGATGGCCTGGGTTGCCATGGAGACAGGACTAATAAGGAGACCTCATGCCAGGAGTGTCTCTTCATCATATTTCTTTCATTTCCCCCTTCGGCGTTAGCCTCCCTTTTCTTGTTACCTGCAGGCGGTGCCCGTCTTCCCGTGACGTCAGCCGTAATGTTTCCCATCCAAATCTGCATCATCTGAACTTCTTTGTGTGTAGCGTGTACAGTTAGTGTGGGAAGCATCAAGCTTTACCAAGCAGCTTTAAAGGTAGATTTGCTGCTGCTTTGTGTTCACACGTGCAGAAATAATTAATCCACAGGGGGAGAATTAATAAAATCACACTCCAACAATTAGTCAATTAGTTGTAGAAAATGAGTCATAAAGTAGCTCAATTGTGAACTGTCAGGTAAAAAAAAAAAAAAAACACCCAAAAAAACAAGAAAATTCTTTACAGATTCAAGAATCCTAATGTATGCTTTTGATGCCTTTTTACTGTCATACATGATAAGGTATCGAGGGATGCGCAGTTTTATGATTCTCTTTGTCTATTCTGATTTTGACCAAAGTTTAAATGTCAAGGACTATAACACATAAAACTGAAAAAATGCTGCCAATTCCTTCATAAAGGTAGTTGTTTAATATCCAACATATACTTAAGAAATTACATATCAAACTGTTTGTCCCAGATCTTCATCTGGTTATTATACTCCAAGGTGCTTGGTGTTGGGTGACAAAACTGGGGGAAGTCTGAGTTGTTGATGCATTTGATGAATAGGAAAAACAGTCTGACGTTCCATATGTGATCACTGCTGATCTCAGAAAAATCGTCCAATTCCAATCCCTGGATGACTGATTCTTGCATCTCTGGAGATGTCCCAAAACATCATCTGACAAATAATCTGTACATTACTTGATTACAAAATAAGCTGTGTATTTAGCTGCTCTTGCTTTTAAAAGATGCATACCTTTTCTCTCATTCAATTGTTCATTTAACATAATTCTTTATTTTCACACACTATATGTAAAATCAAGCAAGTATTTAAAAATAATTATCAAAATATTTCAATGTATTGTAGAAGATCAAATAGTGACAAAACAGAGTATTCATTTGTTATTAATAAAGTAATTCCTGCCATAAGTGTTTGCAATCAAAGAACTTAGGCTTTCTTAAATACAGGAAGTGACTAGTTAAGCTGTGCAAAGGCTCCCTGCTGCACTGAAAATTACTCTTTATGTGCTCCAAGCCAGTCTAATCCAATCTGCTGTTTTGCTTCTCCTCAGTGACACACTCATACCTCAACAAACATATGCAGCCCAAATGTACAACCACATGTAGACACACATTGTGAGATATGCAGCCTCCAGGACCACCATTGTTCACACCACCGCTGATGTACCTGACAGCAGGGCAAGCTCTATGAGCTAAATAAGAGATGCATACATTTTACATAAAGGCTCTCAGCAGAAACATTGCCTACATGGCGCAGGCACTTGTCACTCAACAAGAGACTGCTCGTATCTATGAAGTGGAAGATATATATTCCTAGAAATGGACTCACAAATTAGCTGCCAGTGTTGTGGATAACACCTGGTACACAGATTGTTTTCCCCTCTTGGCAGTAGATCTTCTCCTCAAATGGGTCCACGGGTTGAGCAATAGTATGTTTGACATTGGGGAAAATCATATAGCTTTACAAGAGAAAAATGATACTTATGCTACCTCTTGAATAAAATTACAGAGCTGGATAAAGTATAAGAGGCTATTATTTGTGGGCTGAGTAACAGGGTCTCTCTCTTTTTTTTTTTTCCGGTGCCATTTCCATTTCCAGTGTTTGCATATTTAAGATTATAGGGACAATTCAGTATAAATGAGATTGTATAAAATGCTCAGGAGCAGTTATTTATCTACATCTTCATTTTGTAGAAATAGTTTCTTCCAGAGGCTAAAGATAACAGCTAGTGAGAAAGTAAACCTTGCCAACAACATGGAAGAAAATGGACTTAAGAAGCACTAAATTGTTTCATGCAGCAGCATTTTGGGTATTTGGACGAAAAAAAGAGAAATGGTGAAAATGTGACAGACAAGAGACAAACAACTTAGGATGGAAGAATGTCACAACTGGCTAAATGTTAGCAGCTAACAACACTAAAATAAGCATCTGTTGACAAGTCCTTGTTGTGCTGAAGAGCTTTAACAGTCCAGTTCGTGTGAACTGCACTGAATCTTCTTTAATTAAAAATCAAATGCTATTTTTCATTTGTTTATCTTAAACACGTTTTAAAGTGTTTAGCTTCCAGAGCAAAGATGTTTCTTTCTTTAAATAGCATTAAATTTAACTTTGCTTTATCTCTTCCCATTGGTACTTAAATTAAAGACTACTTTGCAGTTTTGATGAGTTTGGACTCATAATTTCAATATTTAGCTTGGATTAGATTATAATTCTTGAATAAATAATTTTAAATTTTTAAAAACACTGTTTAGAATTTCTGAAGCTTTTATGTGTGAAACACAAAATGGGAGCATTTTTAATGCTTTTTTTTGCATTAAAACCTCCTAAACTTTGACAAGTATAAAATGTGCAAAAATTGACTCAAACCTTTAATTTACTAGCTACAGAAGTGAAAGCAATTGCTTGAATTGTAATAAAGAAAGAAATCGTCTTCTGGTTTTCCCAGAAATGTTGCTAACTTCATCTAATTCTTGTTTCTTTTCGTGCTACTCGAAACCTTTTAGCAGAACCATGCTTAAAAACTACTGAACTTTCCCTCTAAGGCGTAATTCCTGTTTCAAGAAGATGGAAAAAAGACAATTGATAGTTTGGAAACAATAATTCAAGTCCATGTTATGAAAGTACAGTAACTTGTGAGCAATAGCCCAGGAAACAATCAGAGTGCTATTGAACTGAAAGCATTTCTGAGCAATTTAGCAAAAAGATAAACCTTTGAGAAAAGGGTGCAGTACTCTTTAAAGTGTTTGCAGTTCTTCTCCCATACCCAGTTGATTCATGTTTCTCATTTTCTTTAAATAGTTTAGAAATACAGATAGCTCAGAGAGAAGAATTTAGCAGATGATGTATTTTTGTGGACGAATTAGATTGTGCTTTAAAGTGCTTTTTATGGTCTCAAGTGTTTTTACATCAGGTCCTGCACATTCTGCAGTTCATTTTGGTCTGACAAAGATACTGCCTCAGTGTTATGCCTCCAACCGCAGTTTGTTCAGGCTGCAGCCAATATTCATGCCACTACCAAGGAGTAGCCCTAATCAACTTAGAGTATGTCTACAGTAAGAGCGAGCCGGTGTGAAGTTACCAGGAGTAAACATAGCATGTATCATGATATAACTGATTTATTTAAAACAAAAAGCAGCTAATGCAGCTGCTCCAATAATATAACATAATTAATGTGGTAAAAATGTTTTCTAAGCAACCTATTTATAAACATTTTTATGTATAAATGTGAATAAATGACTGCTAACATTTAGTTGTTGGATGAAGTGGTCATCACACAGAATATTATAAAATTTTTGCCAAATAATAAGTTAGTAAGTTGACATCAGGCAGTTAATCTGTTGAGCCTGCCGCAGCTTTAATCTTAAAACATCATTACCGCAATTATATTGATGCATGGAGCTCCTTTAGTTCCATTACTGTCTGTGTTTTTCATGACAGTGAACATTTCCAAACAGGCAAATTTGTATTTTTGTAAACAAAAGAGAAGTGTAGAGCCTTGTTGCAGGCAGCTGACTAGCAGTGGGCAGGTGGTGGAAGAGATATCATCTCTGGTCATTCCTATTGATTTGATGTCTCATCAAAAGGAGTTCAAATCACAGAAACTATGGAAACTTTTATTACCTCAGTCTACTTTGACACTGGCTACTCTGAGCTCAGAAGTGTTGACATATTTTGGATGTGCTTATTAAAAGCTTTAACAAACTTATTTTCTGGTTTCTCTTTGAAGCTTGACTTCATGATTAATTTGGCTAAGAATTATCTGAGTGCTTGGAGCCACTAGTACATTTGAAAACCAAAAAACAAGCAGAAAACTGTAAATTCCTCATTCTTGATCCCAATACACATGCAGTATCCTGAACAGGAGAGAGTACTTAATAGAAAAGACTTCCACTTGATTTCCTTTGGACCCACATCATGGGGTTTACTGCAAAAAACATGACAAGCAGCTTGACACAGGCTCTAATTTTAAATAAAGGGAACATTTTTAATTTTTAGTTGCAGTAATGACTTGACTGGAGTCTATTTTTGCTTAAATTTGAGTGCATTCAGGATTTTTATTTCTTATAATAATGATTCCATTTTATTTATTTTTCACATGCTTCAGGTAGTACCTTCTTTATATATTAAACATTTTAAATGTTAATCTGTGGGTAAATTCTGTTTTTGGGTGTTCAAAGAATTGCATAAGTGTGCTAGAACAAAATAAACTAAAGTGAGGTAAAACAGCCATTTATTTGTTGTTTAAATCATTTAAATGAATTTAGATTCAGCAATTAGTTCAAAAAGGAATTTCTTCGTGGCAGCCCTAGTTTGAGCAGGTCCGTGCCTAAATTTAATCCCTGTCTGACGCATTTTGCCCTGCAGTGAGAGCAGAATGAACCTGGCTTGTTAAGCCTGGCCTGGCTTGCATTGTCCTTGAGGGCAAACCGCTGTTAGCATGCTAATGGCTCCACCTGTTTCTGCCATGCTACTCGCAAGGGCAGAGGCAAGGAAACACTCTTCTGACCACGCAAATCAAAACACACGCACACACTTTCACACACGTAAAAAAAAACCCAAAAAAACATTGACACACACAGCCAGACCCAGCACTGAATCATGCATGCCCCTTGTCCTTTTTTGCACTGCTAATCCATCCCTACATGTTTTCCCTGCTATTTCACGTCATTATTACTGCCATAGTCAATGTTGCTGTGTTTGCGTGAAAGACAGCGAG
Organism: Poeciliopsis prolifica; assembly: GCF_027474105.1. Taxonomy (NCBI): domain Eukaryota; kingdom Metazoa; phylum Chordata; class Actinopteri; order Cyprinodontiformes; family Poeciliidae; genus Poeciliopsis; species Poeciliopsis prolifica. The sequence goes on from NW_026562393.1 coordinate 6,731,191, forward strand.
AGTGTGAGAGGGAATGTGTGTGATTGGGTTTGTGGGTAAGTGTGTGTGCGTGTGTGTGTGTGTTGCATGCTATCTGTCGGGGTGCTCTGGGGAGAGGAAGCAGCTACAAGGTAAGTTGTGGGGTAAACGGCTCTTGAATCCAAATCTACAGGTAGGAATGTATATTGATGCCAACGCCCCTTCCCTCTCTTACTTCCACCCTCTCTTCCTACAAAATGTGGGTGCTTGTGTGTGCTGTTAAGATGAGATCTAAGGAAAGTTGTACATTTCTTTAACCTGGCTGCGTGAATATACGTCTAAGCAAACCTCAGTTTTGGCTACCAGTGAAGCATGGTATCCATCGTGACGTTTGTGTTGACTTTGCATGCACGATGCAACGGTAACCCCTGGACGGGTGTGCATGTACAGTAAGTAGCCATGGTGACCCTTGGGCTGAGCATGCATGTTAATGAATGTCTGTCTCTCTCTCTCTTCGCCTGGCCGCCACGCCCTTCCAGAGCACAGCTACACTCCAGGTACGTCACATTATCTATCTATCTATTGCACCAATTTCCTTCATGTCTTTTCTAATCTTCCCTTTCTGCCTTTTGTTCCTCATAACATCTTCTATTGTCCATACAGTAGCACTAAATAGCCAGGGTAGAAGTTAGCCAACTTGAGTATATTCTGGGTCTTGTGTTATGTACAATAAAGGGTCTTTGCTGTCATCTGGTAAGTACTACATCTCTTGTTGCAAACATCTGAAGCGGCAATCGCGTCAAGGTTACATAGACATAGACAGATAAATACTGCGCCGTGTACAACCCAGTTCATGGCTGTGTACAAACGTCTTTGTACATACCTGTTTTGTGCGTAGGATAAATAAGTGCATTCAGAATGGTTTTATTCTTACAATTTAGATGACACATATATATATGTCTATATGCACACACACACAGAGTAGTAGCCTCCTCCAGCATGCCACTGACAAACTCCTGCACCATTAAAACACATCTATGCATAAGCACTCACACACTTCATGGTCCTTTGCTGTGCTGACTGTGCTCTTGTCTTCCTTCAAGGTCTGGCAAACCTGATGGCTGGCGACCAAGGTATGGCCTCTTCTTACCTCACTTCCTGTTGTCCTCTGCTCTTCCATCACCCCCAACCTCCTTCTCCACCTCACACCCCTACATTCAAAACTCCTTGTATCCCTCCTCCATCTCATCAACACCTGGTGCGGATGGAAGTTGATTCTCTAGGCACAGAACTCAGGTCAGTCCTTCATGAGATTCTGAATAATTTCGTTATTAAAAGAGGTAGCTTAAATTAGAGATGTCTTTAACCTCTTGACCTGAGATCAGCTTTCACTATATATATATATATATATATATATATATATATATATATATATATATATATATATATATATATATATATATATATATATATATATATATAGGGAAACACATATATACATATAGATTCTAGCTGCTTTACTGGAATTAACTCCAGGTCATGGCAATGGAGCAAAAGGACATGTGACCCACTGACCCATGGATGGCGAATGGTTTGAATTGGTTTTTCCTCTTCATTTCAGTATCCCTTCTCCATATGTTGGAGTCTGACTGTAGCCATATGGTGTGTGTGTGCGTGTGCTTGAATAATGCTTAATACACATGTACATGCATGCCTCAACATAAATCAATGGCAGTTTTCGCTGCACTCCTCCATCGTGCATCAGCTTCCAGCATGTCTCTTTTTATGCCACCATTGGTGCTCAAACGGGCTCCTGATCATACGCCGGCGAGCGCATGTGATCCCGAACAGCTGTTTGCTGCGGTGTTTGTAAAAGGCAATGCTGTTGTACCCCGCAGCCTCTATCTAGTCCATTGTTTTTGAAAGTAGCCCAAAAACAAGAGCCGTAACTGGTCTGCTTTTAGAAAAGAAAAGAAAAATGTTTCTTGACAACCAGAACTCACAGTGCCACCCTTTTTTTGTTCTTTCCCTCTTTGTTCCTGCCCACTTTCCCACTGTTTGGAACACCAACTCCTCTGATTTTAGGAAAACTCAACGGTACACTCATGATTTACTTTTGTGTTTGGCTACTGGGTTGTTGTGGATGGTGAAGACATTGCTGAATGTGTTGACAGGCTCTTGACTGCACACTAAATGTGGAGCTTCTCAGCACCAGATTTTGTGTATTTGAGATAGAATTGGAATGTAACATTTTTGACAAGGTAAGGTGTTGCAGCATGTAAGTGCAAGGGTGTGTGTGTGTGTGTGTGTGTGTTTGCGTGTGCCTGCATGAGTGCAAATGAATGGAAGCTCCAGCCTACTGTGCTTTTGAAAATCTGAAGGTAGGTGCCGCTCGATCATACAGCTCTGCATGACGCTGATGAATACACTGATTGGTGCACATGAAGACAAGCCTGACCGTGACAGGCTATTGTGCTCTCTGATTGGGCAAAAGTAGACATAGTGATGGCTATGCACCATAGTGAGAAGTTGTGTTTTTTTCCCCAATGTGCTGTTTAATAGAAAAAGATTTGTTTAAAATGGCAGCTAGTTGCATCTTGATGCAAGGTCAAATAATCTCCATCCTGGGAGTTATTTCTAACTACACTTGTATCATTGTTTTTTGCTTTGGTCTGGTAAATAAAGGCCTTTGCAAAGGTATTTATACCCCTTGAACATTTTTACATTTGGTCCTGTTACAGCCGCAAACTTCTATTTACTTAATTAGGATTAATTAGACTAACACAAAGCTAGTGCATAGCTGTGAAGTGGAAGAAAAAAGACCAATGACTCCCCATTTATTTTATAAAGAAAGCAGAAAAATAGAGAATCGCATAATTTCTTAAACTCAAGCAGACTGGATTGGGAGCATCTATTAACCTAGATTATGTTTTGCTGCAGATTTAGTCTGAGCTTTGACTAGACCATTCTAACACATTAATATCCTTGTGTATAAAACTATTACATTGCAGCTCTGACTGTATGTTTAGGGTGAATCTCTGTTTAGAGATTTGTATTTAGCTCCATCCATCTTCCTATTGTCATCCCAAAAATGAAAAGCCTCTCCATAGTCTGATGGTGCCACATCCATTTTCACTATGGGTATGATGCATGCATAGTTCTGGCCTTCTTGGTTTTCTTCTATGCACTCATCTGTAACAGGACAAATCTGAAATTAACTGTAGATCTCTGCATCTCTTCCAGAGTGACCTGTTATAAACACTCCTCTTATCTGGCTCGTGACTTTAGGTGCATGGTAATTTCTTTTTGTTGGTTTGAAGTTTTCATCATCAGATGATGGATTGAACACAGCTTTGTCCTTCTATACCCCTTTCTCCTCGACCTTTCTGCGGTGTTCCTTCGCAGAAAGTTTGTTCTCAAACAAACTTTCTTTTTGATGTTTGTTCTCAAACAAAACTCACAAAACAACTGCATTTATACTTAGGATAAACTCACAAATCATGCACAATGTTTACATAAAATCCCCCCAAAATACATTAAAATTTGTAGCTGTAATTTGATGAAAGGTCAGAAAGTTCCAGGGGTGCAAATACTTTTACAAGGCAGTGTAAATAAGCTCATAATTCCAGATTCTGCCTCAAAATGTCTGCTGTGATTCATTCAGGTGGCACAGAAATTTTAATTGCTTGATCTGGCTTATGCTCAGCATTTTAAATCACCTGCTTAGGTACTGACAGGTATTAACATATGTTTGCAGCGTTATTACACAATATATTCTGTGTATCTGTTTGACGGTGCCCCTCACTATGAGCTGTGTTTGGATACTGATAGGCTAAAAGTATAGCTGTTTTATTTTCAACCTTTGAAGTTCCTGTACACGCAAAAAAGAAGGCGTGTGTTTTTGTGTGAGTGTGTTTTTTTGTTCTGCATACTGAGATGTAAAGGCTGTCAAATGGTGCCGACGGAGCCTAGCTTAGGTTAGTTCAGCGTAAAGAGGCTTTTTGAGGAGACCGCAAAGCTGAAATGAGTTTCTTTGAGGGGGTGGATGGGGTGTGCAGTGTTGAAAAGATACACAGCGTGTGTGTGTGTGCGTGTGTGGGCATTAGAAATTGAGAAAAAAGAGACAGCGCGTCTGAGCGACGACCTAAAGAAATGAATGACGGAAGGAGGGGGAGAGGGAAAGAGCGAGAGATAAAGTGAGTCGTCTTCTCGCTCCTGTGATGTAGAGCAACTGGCTGTATCTGCAAAGCGGCAGCGACGGTCCCGCCTGCCCTCCTGGTCCAGTCATTCTCCAAGGGACATCGGCCCTGATGGGGATCCGCAGACCTTTCCCCTCCCCTACAACACACAGTTATCATTCTCTCTGGAAATGATACCCACAGATCACTAATCACTTTGAGTGGGTGAAACGCAACCAATTGTGGAAGGAAGGAAGACAGAAAAGAGGCAGCCAAATTGGATTTTCATAAGTATTGAGCAGCCAAAGGAAGAAGGGGGAAATGGATTTTTTTTCAAAGTATTGAGCAGCAATAATCTGGATGGAAAATGTGCTTAAAGCCAAGTAGCAGATCTAGCCTTTTTTCCTCTTCTCTTTGCTTGGGCTAGAGCTGTGCCAGAAGAATGAGAAATTGCAGATTTTGAATTATTACACACTCACCGGTCACTTTATTAGGTACACCTTGCTAATCCATGTTCACTTTAAAAGCACTTTTTAATTTAGTTTTTGTCAGACTCTTGACTGTAGTGTGCTATGGCTATTATCATAATTTATTTTGGATTAAATTTTAGATTTGACTAAATCTGAGCTGCCACAATCTAACCATAAATACAAACGAATAAAGGAGTGAATTTTTCATTAGTGGGGAAAATTATTTTCTGTGCATCCAGGTTAAATATTTATGTAATGGATATTTACTAAAATTGCACACAAGCAACTCATAAGGTCTCTCATAAGATCTCATAAGATTTAATACCCTCCATATTTGTCTAATCTTGATTCAGTCAGAAAAATATCATTGGTATTATAAGTCTTTCAGCTTTAGTTTTCATTTCCTTGGTCTTTACCGAAACTAGGATAAAACAATGTTCATCAACAAAATCAATACTTGTTAGAACCAGATCGGTACCAGTGTAGTACCAGTTCTGAATGTATGCTTCTTGGCATACATTCAACTTGGTGTTATTCTGAGAGTGTAGTCCATACACTCCATTGCAGTTGTTGAAGATTTTTCTGATGCACATCCATGATGCCAGTCTTTGATTTGCGCTTTTTGACATAGTGAGTTATCCAGTTGGAAGAAGAAATTAAAAGATAGATAAACTGGGTGAAACGCTTAGTTTGTACCAAGGGGTCCAGTTTGAGAATATATTTCCCCAACCATTACACTATTATTACACTGAAATGTTAATACCAGGCAGGATATTTTGTTCATGCCAGTTTTGGACCCTGCAATTAAAATTAATATTGTTGCCCAATGTAGGTGAGACAGTGAATTGTAGCCTCAGTTTCCTATTTTTAACTGGCAGCAGTGACATGTAATGTGGTCGTCTGCTGCTGGAGGTCATCTGCTTCAAGGTTGGAGATGATGTACAACGTTGAAGCCCGTTTAGTCTGTTTTAATTGGAATCTAGTTCATTAGAAAGTTCGTTTGAGGAAGTGTACATGTGTAAAACTCTGATGCTGACCAGAAAAGTGAACTCTGGTCCGCCTACAAACCTGGGTCTCATTTAAGTTAAAGTGGAATTCATTCACACTGTCCTCTATTCACACACACACACACACACACACACACACACACACACACACACACACACACACACACACACACACACAAACATGACGTTGTTTACACAAACAACAATTTACTGGATATTTTCTCTTTCCAAATCAGATTTGCACATAAAAATTTTCTGGCCAGCAAAACCTGGAACAACCATGCAACTTTTAAAATGATTAAAAATCACCTTCTGGTGCTTGCTTTTAACTCCAACAAGTTGTCTCCATCACCTCTCAATGCCTAAATGCATTGATGTAATAATTCAGTCTGATGTGCTATCAGAAATTTGAACAGTTGTACCTAAGAAAGTGGCCAGCGAAATTCGAGCTTTAAGGCACAATGTCAACTTAATAATGGCTGTTTGTTTGCAGCCTGTCCAAATGTTCTCGATATCAATCCAAGAATCTATGCACAACCTAGACATGTGGTCAGCCTCTCTTGAGGTGACCTTTAAAAGTACGTGAACGGACGGACAAACACTCACACACAATAACCTTTAGAGAGAGCCTGCTGAGTGTGTGAGCTAGTGTGTGCTGGGTGTAAATATGCATGAGTAAGGCTGCCTGCACATATTCTTCATGGTCAGTGGATGAAGGCAGGAGAGGGATTGAGGCTGTGTCGGGTTGTGTGTGTGTGTGTGTGTGTGTGCGTGCGTGCGTGCGTGCGTGCGTGTGTGTGTGTGTGTTCTGGGGAGGTGGATTGTGAGTCATGATTTGTGACTCATAAAGCGTCGGCAACCAAAACGGCTCTTTTTAACACATTGTTTTGTGGCAGAAATGCACAGATGGGGGATGCACTCCACTCCATAATGGGGCACATGTTCAATGTCACACACTTTAGATTTCTCTTAGAATTATTTGCTTGAGTTTGTTTTTTCTTATTTTTGTCTTTTCCGCCACCCATGGCTTTGTCCTGGACATATGAATATCCCACAAACACAGAAAAAGCACAGATAGCCGCAGCAGACGAGCTGCACGCTGACTTCACCATATGTGGGGTTGGGAGTGGTAGCAGATGCCAAGAGAAGAACCAGTCAGTACCAGCAACGCACAGCATGTCTCCTACCTCTTACTCATCAGCATGTACAGTCCTAATAATAAATCAGCCACTGAGTATGAAACAAGTTTGACTTATTTTAATTAGTTGAACACACTTTTGACTTACTCCTGTTATAGTCTGTTGGTTTACGAAAGAACCGTAATTGAATTGGCTCTTAATGAAATTAATCTGTTTCTTTTATAGAACTTGGGGACAAAATTTATCATCATATTAGTAAAACCTGACGCTGCAATGTTACTATTGAGTTTTACGATGGCAATATTGATTTAATTTGGCCCAAATTTCCCTCACAACTTTCTTACTTCCCAGCCAGCACACCTAGGTGGGCCCCATATGGGATATAAGTGGGCAGGCAATATGGGTCCCAAAAGGGTTTGTCCACGGTTTCCATGGTGGCCCCACATGGGTTTGCCCAAGTAGATTTTAATGGGTGCTAACTGGGTTTTCAGTGGGTCCCACATGGTTAACTCACAGGCCCATCTGTGGCCCACTAGGGTGCTGTCAAGAATATTTACGTGGGTCCCAATTGGGTCTGAACTGGGCTAGAATATGGGTACCAAGTGGGTTTGTCCACGGTTTCCATGGTGGCCCCACATGGGTTTGCCCAAGTAAATTTTTATGGGTGCTAACTGGGTTTTCAGTGGGGCCCATGTGGTTAACTCACATGAGGCCCATCTGTGGCCCACTAGGGTGCTGTCAGGAATATTTACCTGGGTCCCAATTGGGTCTGAACTGGGCTAGAATATGGGTACCAAGTGGGTTTGTCCACGGTTTCCATGGTGGCCCCACATGGGTTTGCCCAAGTAGATTTTAATGGGTGCTGACTGGGTTTTCAGTGGGTCCCACATGGTTAACTCACATGAGGCCCATCTGTGGCCCACTAGGGTGCTGTCAAGAATATTTACGTGGGTCCCAATTGGGTCTGAACTGGGCTAGAATATGGGTACCAAGTGGGTTTGTCCACGGTTTCCATGGTGGCCCCACATGGGTTTGCCCAAGTAGATTTTAATGGGTGCTGACTGGGTTTTCAGTGGGTCCCACATGGTTAACTCACATGAGGCCCATCTGTGGCCCACTAGGGTGCTGTCAAGAATATTTACCTGGGTCCCAATTGGGTCTGAACTGGGCTAGAATATGGGTACCAAGTGGGTTTGTCCACGGTTTCCATGGTGGCCCCACAGGGGTTTGCCCAGGTTGATTTCAATGGGTGCTGACTGGGTTTTCAGTGGGGCCCATGTGGTTAACTCACATGAGGCCCATCTGTGGCCCACTAGGGTGCTGTCAAGAATATTTACGTGGGTCCCAATTGGGTCTGAACTGGGCTAGAATATGGGTACCAAGTGGGTTTGTCCACGGTTTCCATGGTGGCCCCACATGGGTTTGCCCAAGTAAATTTTTATGGGTGCTGACTGGGTTTTCAGTGGGGCCCATGTGGTTAACTCACATGAGGCTCATCTGTGGCCCACTAGGGTGCTGTCAGGAATATTTACCTGGGTCCCAATTGGGTCTGAACTGGGCTAGAATATGGGTACCAAGTGGGTTTGTCCACGGTTTCCATGGTGGCCCCACATGGGTTTGCCCAGGTTGATTTCAATGGGTGCTGACTGGGTTTTCAGTGGGACCCAGATGCTTAATCCTGTAGGAACAATTCCCATCTAACCTGGATGTGAATTACATTCATAGATATGCAATCTTGATCAACAATCCAAAGTCTAAATTAAAACGTGTTCAAATAAAAAAATAAAAAAAAAAGAGATGAAAAATTTATTTTGCTCAAGGCTTTTATTTAGTAATTTAAAATATTGTCAGGAGTTATTTTTTACCTCACTACAGCAATTATTAGAACTTCATTAATACTCAGGGAATGGTGCCACAAAAAGAAATCTGCAATTATTCACGACATCTTTGAAAATAACAGAAGCTAGTTTACTATAACAAACTTATAAAACAGATCTATAAATATATATCTATAGATGCACACAAATAAAGACACCTACATATTTTCCTACAGGTCTATAAATGTATACATCTAAATACTATCTATATAACTTTATACACATATATTCACATTGATACACACAATGTGAATATACACACCTATATAGATCTTTCACAATACATTTTTGTTAAACATTTTTAAAAATAACCTACATGCCATATGCATGCTTAAATTTGAAATCTCTCATACTTTACTGAAACTGTCCATCTTGAAAGACCTCCCCAACCTGAGTTTGAACTGGCAGTCTCTCTAGTCTATTTCCACTTCCACTCGGGCTCCAGTAAACCACTTCGAGAGTCTTTGCTGTATGCTTGTGTGATTCTGTAGATGGATAATTTCTTTTAAGTCCCCTGAAATAACAAGCAAAGGTAGAAATTGTATAGTGTTTCATTTTAGCACAATGTAACATTCATGAGATTTGCATCTCCCCCTTCATGGGGCAAAAATGCTTGCAGAGATATGCCATAATCAAAAGGACTCTTGAGTCATCATTATTATGTACAGAAACTATATCTTACTGTAAATTTAAAATATATCCATCTATATAAATCAACTACTAGGTTCTATCGTGGTTTTGTGGTTATTTTAATATTGTTGAAATGCAAACAATATTACCTTCAAATTTTTAAGTTCTTAACAACAGTGAAAGAATACTGTTCAAATAAAACCAAAAATTGAAGACTCAATTTTTAACCTAAAAACATTACTAAAAATAACAAACAAAAGCATAAAACAACCAAAATAAATTAACATATGTTTAAGAAAGAAAAGTGAAAAAAAAAAGTTACTCTGACAATAAAAACTGATATTTACCATACAAAACATCAAAGAGACGCAGGTCCAAGAGCTTGTTTCCAATGTTGGCCAAAAAGGTTGAACTGGACTTCCAGTTCATTGGACATGAGGAATCGCACAGCTGGTTGTATTGTGTCATCTAAGGATGCTCCTCCAATTTCTGTAGCCATGGCAACCTTAAGTACAATGACAATAACAGGACAACATTTTGTTTTTGTTCATCAGTTTGTCATTATATCACTCTTATGTGCTTAATTTCACTAACATTAATCTACCTTTTTCAAATCATTATAAAGTGATCTTCACACGCTGATCCTCTTGAAGCCTGCAAAAATATATATTTTATTAGTGCAATATAACATTTAGACTTTTCAAAAAAATAAAAAAATTAAGGCAAAACAGCCTTTGTATAGATTAACTACTGAAGCCTTATATTGCAAAACACTGAACAGTTTTGCAATTATCCTAATTTTTGTTAACGTGACAGGACTAAGACAGTAGTATTACTCTTAAGAGAAGTTTAGAAAATCACTATAAATGTAACTAATAAAGCCTAAAACATTGTACATATAAAAAAATTAGAGCTACAATTAAATATAAGTACATTTCACATAACTGCTAGCTAAATATTGCAAAAATATCAAAAAGAATTTCTTCATCTTTCAATATTTGTTTCAGGCTTGGCCACTGATTGACATGATGGGTTTCAATTTACGGACCCACATGCAGTAACCACACGTTGGATAGGGATGAGTGAGTGATTTATTTACAACAGGACAAAAATAAAATCTATTTCCCGGACATCAGCGGAAGGGTGAGGACCACTCGACCAGGTTGGCCTGAAACGAGAACTTAGTTATGACGGGCTTAGAATGAGTGATCGGAGGGGAAACAGGAACAGGCTTACTTCGGTGCGGGTCTTTCGAGGCGTGGGTGTGAGATGCCAGGTTCCTGAGAGAGGGTGTGCAGCGGTTCCGAAGGTAAATGCGAGGTGGAATGGAAGAGAGCTGGAAGCTCGAAGGGTGGAGTGGAGGCAGTGGAATCGGCGGAGCGAGCAGGCGGGTATTCACTGGGTGAGTTCTCGAATGAGGCGACAAAACCCCTAGGATCGAACAAACACAGAGACCAGGTGACTTCTAGTAGACACAGAAACATTCTCAGAAAACTGTTCACAACAGGAGAGGCCAGAGTGACTACCGGTGTATGCAACCATCTAGACCAGTAGAATCTTCAGTCAATCTAGCGTAGACTGAAGATTCTGCTGCCTCCACCTGTGCCAAGCTCCACGGGCTCCTCGCTGAAATAAGATGCGACACTCACATACACACACAGGAACCCTGACACTGATGACTACTCTAGACCAACACAATAGCGGCAGATTGAAATAAACTATGACAAACAAAACGCTTTAAAGTGTCACACAACAATTAAAAAAAGAATTTAAAAATATGAACTACAAGCCTTCATCCTATTTACAAAAAACCTTTTAGGCCCAATATACTGAAACCACATGGGCCCCATATAGTGTTCCCATTTCTGTCCCATGCCCGGTTAGCCCACGTTAATGCTGAATTGGGCCCATACATTTAACCCAATTGAGCCAAACAATATGAGTCCCATTTCGGTTAACCTTTTGAGCCTCACGCAGTTGGCCCAGATAAAACCCATGCCCTCTTATCATTACCTATATAGCCCAAAGCTAAACGATTCAATGCAGTTTTATTGAAAAAAACGACAATAATAATCTTGCATGGGTCCCAGCCAAACCAGCCTGAATCCATACATGAGACCACCCATGCATGCTGATGTGACTGTGAGAAAGATTATTAAAAGCCCAAGTACATAGAATGAAAGCACAATAGTTACTCTTTTTAAATCATACAAATGGTTTTATTGTGTCCAGACACTTTGTAACAACCTCTGCTAGCAACATAGATTCTTCAGTGAACCGATTTCATTCTGCCTCGTTGGCGCTCAAATGAACCAATGGCAGCTCAACAAATAGAATGGCGGCGGTATTTGAAAATGGTTTGGCCCACAACGCTGCGTTTGAAATCGGTCTGCACTAAATCTGCTTATTGTGTGTAGCTGTGTGTGTGTTAGCAATATCAGAAAAAGTATCACCCTAAAGAAAAGCAAAAATAACAATAACAATTAAGTCTCTTTTGGGATACTGTCGTCCGATTTGTTACGAGCAACAATTTTTTTAACAAGCGATTTAAAATCTCTCCCTAAAATTTGGTACTAGGTAAAACAGAAGAAATGTACTTACAGATTCTTTCGTAGATCAGCCAACAGGCAGACTCCGCGCCAACGGACTGATGAAGAGAACAGGCTTGATTTTGAAACCGCATATCCATCCGCGGGTCATTTTACGTTTTCCAAGAAACACAAGATTAATTTTTGAGAGTGCTACATCGGTTTAACAAATGTAAAACCGATGTAGCAAAAGTTCTCAATGTAAATAAATACATTTCGTTGTCCTCCTTATTCAAATATGTTTTGGAACTATTTTCTTCAGTGGATGTGTAAAGTGCCTACCGGTACTTCAATTCACCAACCTTTATTGGCAACGGTGCCTCAGAGCAAACAATGAACAAAAGGTAATTGGAACCAAATGAATCATTAACAGAAATGTTACGTTTTTTTATTTTTTATTTTTATTTATACTGATGACTTGGAAAATGTTTGCAAATATATGAAAAAACAGATGCTCAAAATTTTACTCTTGTCTCTCACTTGCTAATGAGTTTTGTTTATTTTCTAAACATTTTGTGATATTTTTCACAATGGTCTGATCTGAACTATTTGTCCAAATAAAAATTTAAATCTTGCTGCGAACAGGCTGCAGTAAACTCTATGGATGTCTAAACATCCAATTGATAAAAAATAATAATAAAAATAAAATAAAAAGTTATTATTATTAAAAATAAAACAAGGACTAAAGCTCAACCATGACCACTCTGTGCTTAATTTTGAGTAAGCACCAGAATATGAGTTTACGTAATATTTCAAACAGATTATTTCAAAAAAATGTTTTAAGACATTCAGACTGCAATAATAAAATGAAAAAAAAGTTAGGGGTTCAAAGTGTAGCAAGAGCAATACTGAACTGGCTTTTGCTTTGACATACAGTGAAAAGTTTGAAAGTGACAGGGTAACCACATTGTCGATTAAAATGTTCTACAATTTTGTCCCATTTAGACCATGAAAAAAAGTACTAGGGGCTACATTTTCCTGCCCAGGTCCAACCCATGTATGGTTAGCCCATGCTCATGTCATGTTAGTTTAATGTGGACAGCCCACATTGGGCTTCTCATGTGGGGCCCATGATACTGAAACCACATGGGCCCCAAATAGTGTTGCCCATTTCTGTCCCATTTCCAGTTAGCCCACATTGTTGCTGAATAGGGCCCATACATTTAGCCCAAATGGGCCAGCCCATAGGGGTCCCATTTTAGTTAACCATATGTATCCCATGAGGTTTGCCCAGATAAAACCCATGACCACTCATTACCCATATGGCCTACTACAAACCCAAGGGGGCCCACTCATGCGTACTGGCTTGGAGACTGGACTGGACTGTTCTAGCATAAAATAATAACATGAAAAAATGTTAAGGGTTCAAAGTGTGGCTAGAGCAATACTGAACTGGTTTAAAAAAATAAAGCATTGTAGAATTATTTTTAATGTTTTAATATCCTGGTCCTCTGGAAGCCTATTGTTTGTAAATGAGCCAGGCATAGATATCACACAGTGAACATGTTTTAGGTTCAAACATTAGGAAGACATGGATGTTCTGTTCTATCAGCAAAATATATCCTTGGGTGATCTCCAAGACGAGGTCACCTTCGTCCTGGAGACCTCGACAATGGTCAAGGTCACCAACCTTTACTATCGTCGAGGTTTCCTACAAGGAAAAAATTAAATTCTACAATTTACCTTACATCAACTCCATTAGAGGCCAGCTGAGTAACAATTGCCTTGGCAAAGACTATAAAGCTGACATCTCGGGTAATTCTTTCCAAGTTTTGAGAATCTTGCTCTTGCAGCTTGCTTTGACATACAGTCAAAATTTTGAAAGTGACAGGTTAACTACAGGGGTTGGACAATGAAACTGAAACACCTGGTTTTAGACCACAATAACTTATTAGCGTGGTGTAGGGCCTCCTTTTGAGGCCAATACAGCATCAATTCGTCTTGGACAAGTATGGGGCCAAGGGAATGCCATGATATGGCAGCCCACACCATCAATGATCCACCCCATGCTTCACTCTGGCATACAACACTCTGGCTGGAATGCATCTTTGGGCTTCTCCACACCGTAACTCTCCCGGATGTGGGGAAAACAGTAAAGGTAGACTCATCAGAGAACAATACATGTTTCACATTGTCCACAGCACAAGATTTTCGCTCCTTGCACCATTGAAACCGACGTTTGGCATTGATACGAGTGACCAAAAGTTTGGCTATAGCAGCCCGGCTGTGTATATTGACCATGTGGAGCTCCCGACGGACAGTTTTGGTGGAAACAGGAGAGTTGAGGTGCACATTTAATTCTACCGTGATTTGGGCACCGTGGTTTTATGTTTTTGGGATACAATCCAGGTTAGCACCCAAACATCTCTTTAAGACAGCTTCATCTTGCATCCACAGTTAATCCTGTTAGATGTGGTTCGTCATTCTTGGTGGTATGCTGACATTACCCTGGATACTGTGGCTCTTGATAATCACAAAGACTTGCTGTCTTGGTGAACAATTTGCCCTCTTTTGAACTCCAGTATGTCCCAAATAATGTTATGTGCATTGCAATATTTTGAGCAAAACTGTGCTCTTACCCTGCTAATTGGACCTTCACACTCTGCTCTTACTGTTGCAATGTGCAATTCATGAAGATTGGCCACCAGGCTAGTCCAATTCAGGCATGAAACCTCCCACACTAAAATGAGAGGTGTTTCAGTTTCATTGTCCAACCCCTGTACATTGTTCTACAATTTTGTCTCATTTAGCCCACTTAAAAAAGGACTGGGGTCTACATATCCACACCCAGGTCCAACCTGGGCGTGGATATGTACTGACCACACTGAACCCACAGTGGGTTCAGTGTGGTCAGCCCACATGGTCTCCCCATGTTGGGCCCATGACATGAGCCCATGCTGATGTCATGTGGGTTCAGTGTGGTCTGCCCACATGGTCTCCCCATGTTGGGCCCATGATACTGAAACCACATGGGCCCCACATAGTTTTGCCCAGTTCTATCCCATTCCCAGTTAGCCCACTTAAAAAAGGACTGGGGCCTACATATCCACACCCAGGTCTAACCCATATATGGTCAGCGCATGCTGATGTCATGTGGGTTCAATGTGGTCTGCCCACATGGGCTTCCCATGTTGGGCCCATGATACTGAAACCACATGGGCCCCATATACTGTTGCCCAGTACTATCCCATTCCCAGATAGCCCACTTAAAAAAGGACTGGGGCCTACATATCCACACCCAGGTCTAACCCATATATGGTCAGCCCATGCTGATGTCATGTGGGTTCAATGTGGTCTGCCCACATGGGCTTCCCATGTTGGGCCCATGATACTGAAACCACATGGGCCCCATATACTGTTGCCCAGTACTATCCCATTCCCAGATAGCCCACTTAAAAAAGGACTGGGGCCCACATATCCACACCCAGGTCTAACCCATATATGGTCAGCGCATGCTGATGTCATGTGGGTTCAATGTGGTCTGCCCACATGGGCTTCCCATGTTGGGCCCATGATACTGAAACCACATGGGCCCCATATACTGTTGCCCAGTACTATCCCATTCCCAGATAGCCCACTTAAAAAAGGACTGGGGCCTACATATCCACACCCAGGTCTAACCCATATATGGTCAGCCCATGCTGATGTCATGTGGGTTCAGTGTGGTCAGCCCACATGGTCTCCCCATGTTGGGCCCATGATACTGAAACCACATGGCCCCCATATACTGTTGCCCAGTACTATCCCATTCCCAGATAGCCCACTTAAAAAGGACTGGGGCCTACATATCGACACCCAGGTCTAACCCATATATGGTCAGCCCATGCTGATGTCATGTGGGTTCAATGTGGTCTGCCCACATGGGCTTCCCATGTTGGGCCCATGGTACTGAAACCACATGGGCCCCATATACTGTTGCCCAGTACTATCCCATTCCCAGATAGCCCACTTAAAAAAGGACTGGGGCCCACATATCCACACCCAGGTCTAACCCATATATGGTCAGCCCATGCTGATGTCATGTGGGTTCAATGTGGTCTGCCCACATGGGCTTCCCATGTTGGGCCCATGATACTGAAACCACATGGGCCCCATATACTGTTGCCCAGTACTATCCCATTCCCAGATAGCCCACTTAAAAAAGGACTGGGGCCCACATATCCACACCCAGGTCTAACCCATATATGGTCAGCGCATGCTGATGTCATGTGGGTTCAATGTGGTCTGCCCACATGGGCTTCCCATGTTGGGCCCATGATACTGAAACCACATGGCCCCCATATACTGTTGCCCAGTACTATCCCATTCCCAGATAGCCCACTTAAAAAGGACTGGGGCCTACATATCCACACCCAGGTCTAACCCATATATGGTCAGCCCATGCTGATGTCATGTGGGTTCAGTGTGGTCAGCCCACATGGTCTCCCCATGTTGGGCCCATGATACTGAAACCACATGGGCCCCACATAGTTTTGCCCAGTTCTATCCCATTCCCAGTTAGCCCACTTAAAAAAGGACTGGGGCCTACATATCCACACCCAGGTCTAACCCATATATGGTCAGCGCATGCTGATGTCATGTGGGTTCAATGTGGTCTGCCCACATGGGCTTCCCATGTTGGGCCCATGATACTGAAACCACATGGGCCCCATATACTGTTGCCCAGTACTATCCCATTCCCAGATAGCCCACTTAAAAAAGGACTGGGGCCTACATATCCACACCCAGGTCTAACCCATATATGGTCAGCCCATGCTGATGTCATGTGGGTTCAGTGTGGTCAGCCCACATGGTCTCCCCATGTTGGGCCCATGATACTGAAACCACATGGGCCCCACATAGTTTTGCCCAGTTCTATCCCATTCCCAGTTAGCCCACTTAAAAAAGGACTGGGGCCTACATATCCACACCTAGGTCTAACCCATAGATGGTCAGCCCATGCTGATGTCATGTGGGTTCAATGTGGTCTGCCCACATGGGCTTCCCATGTTGGGCCCATGATACTGAAACCACATGGGCCCCATATACTGTTGCCCAGTACTATCCCATTCCCAGATAGCCCACTTAAAAAAGGACTGGGGCCCACATATCCACACCCAGGTCTAACCCATATATGGTCATCCCATGTTGATGTCATGTGGGTTCAATGTGGTCAGCCCACATGGGCTTCCCATGTTGGGCCCATGATACTAGAACCACATGGGCCCCACATACTGTTGCCCAGTACTATCCCATTCCCAGATAGCCCACTTAAAAAAGGACTGGGGCCCACATATCCACACCCAGGTCTAACCCATATATGGTCAGCCCATGCTGATGTCATGTGGGTTCAATGTGGTCTGCCCACATGGGCTTCCCATGTTGGGCCCATGATACTGAAACCACATGGCCCCCATATACTGTTGCCCAGTACTATCCCATTCCCAGATAGCCCACTTAAAAAGGACTGGGGCCTACATATCGACACCCAGGTCTAACCCATATATGGTCAGCCCATGCTGATGTCATGTGGGTTCAATGTGGTCAGCCCACATGGGCTTCCCATGTTGGGCCCATGATACTAGAACCACTTGGGCCCCACATACTGTTGCCCAGTACTATCCCATTCCCAGATAGCCCACTTAAAAAAGGACTGGGGCCCACATATCCACACCCAGGTCTAACCCATATATGGTCAGCCCATGCTGATGTCATGTGGGTTCAATGTGGTCAGCCCACATGGGCTTCCCATGTTGGGCCCATGATACTAGAACCACATGGGCCCCACATACTGTTGCCCAGTACTATCCCATTCCCAGATAGCCCACTTAAAAAAGGACTGGGGCCCACATATCCACACCCAGGTCTAACCCATATATGGTCAGCCCATGCTGATGTCATGTGGGTTCAATGTGGTCAGCCCACATGGGCTTCCCATGTTGGGCCCATGATACTAGAACCACATGGGCCCCACATACTGTTGCCCAGTACTATCCCATTCCCAGATAGCCCACTTAAAAAAGGACTGGGGCCCACATATCCACACCCAGGTCTAACCCATATATGGTCAGCCCATGCTGATGTCATGTGGGTTCAATGTGGTCAGCCCACATGGGCTTCCCATGTTGGGCCCATGATACTAGAACCACATGGGCCCCACATACTGTTGCCCAGTACTATCCCATTCCCAGATAGCCCACTTAAAAAAGGACTGGGGCCCACATATCCACACCCAGGTCTAACCCATATATGGTCAGCCCATGCTGATGTCATGTGGGTTCAATGTGGTCAGCCCACATGGGCTTCCCATGTTGGGCCCATGATACTAGAACCACATGGGCCCCACATACTGTTGCCCAGTACTATCCCATTCCCAGATAGCCCACTTAAAAAAGGACTGGGGCCTACATATCCACACCCAGGTCTAACCCATATATGGTCAGCCCATGCTGATGTCATGTGGGTTCAGTGTGGTCAGCCCACATGGTCTCCCCATGTTGGGCCCATGATACTGAAACCACATGGGCCCCACATAGTTTTGCCCAGTTCTATCCCATTCCCAGTTAGCCCACTTAAAAAAGGACTGGGGCCTACATATCCACACCCAGGTCTAACCCATATATGGTCAGCGCATGCTGATGTCATGTGGGTTCAATGTGGTCTGCCCACATGGGCTTCCCATGTTGGGCCCATGATACTGAAACCACATGGGCCCCATATACTGTTGCCCAGTACTATCCCATTCCCAGATAGCCCACTTAAAAAAGGACTGGGGCCTACATATCCACACCCAGGTCTAACCCATATATGGTCAGCCCATGCTGATGTCATGTGGGTTCAGTGTGGTCAGCCCACATGGTCTCCCCATGTTGGGCCCATGATACTGAAACCACATGGGCCCCACATAGTTTTGCCCAGTTCTATCCCATTCCCAGTTAGCCCACTTAAAAAAGGACTGGGGCCTACATATCCACACCTAGGTCTAACCCATAGATGGTCAGCCCATGCTGATGTCATGTGGGTTCAATGTGGTCTGCCCACATGGGCTTCCCATGTTGGGCCCATGATACTGAAACCACATGGGCCCCATATACTGTTGCCCAGTACTATCCCATTCCCAGATAGCCCACTTAAAAAAGGACTGGGGCCCACATATCCACACCCAGGTCTAACCCATATATGGTCATCCCATGTTGATGTCATGTGGGTTCAATGTGGTCAGCCCACATGGGCTTCCCATGTTGGGCCCATGATACTAGAACCACATGGGCCCCACATACTGTTGCCCAGTACTATCCCATTCCCAGATAGCCCACTTAAAAAAGGACTGGGGCCCACATATCCACACCCAGGTCTAACCCATATATGGTCAGCCCATGCTGATGTCATGTGGGTTCAATGTGGTCTGCCCACATGGGCTTCCCATGTTGGGCCCATGATACTGAAACCACATGGCCCCCATATACTGTTGCCCAGTACTATCCCATTCCCAGATAGCCCACTTAAAAAGGACTGGGGCCTACATATCGACACCCAGGTCTAACCCATATATGGTCAGCCCATGCTGATGTCATGTGGGTTCAATGTGGTCAGCCCACATGGGCTTCCCATGTTGGGCCCATGATACTAGAACCACTTGGGCCCCACATACTGTTGCCCAGTACTATCCCATTCCCAGATAGCCCACTTAAAAAAGGACTGGGGCCCACATATCCACACCCAGGTCTAACCCATATATGGTCAGCCCATGCTGATGTCATGTGGGTTCAATGTGGTCAGCCCACATGGGCTTCCCATGTTGGGCCCATGATACTAGAACCACATGGGCCCCACATACTGTTGCCCAGTACTATCCCATTCCCAGATAGCCCACTTAAAAAAGGACTGGGGCCCACATATCCACACCCAGGTCTAACCCATATATGGTCAGCCCATGCTGATGTCATGTGGGTTCAATGTGGTCAGCCCACATGGGCTTCCCATGTTGGGCCCATGATACTAGAACCACATGGGCCCCACATACTGTTGCCCAGTACTATCCCATTCCCAGATAGCCCACTTAAAAAAGGACTGGGGCCCACATATCCACACCCAGGTCTAACCCATATATGGTCAGCCCATGCTGATGTCATGTGGGTTCAATGTGGTCAGCCCACATGGGCTTCCCATGTTGGGCCCATGATACTAGAACCACATGGGCCCCACATACTGTTGCCCAGTACTATCCCATTCCCAGATAGCCCACTTAAAAAAGGACTGGGGCCCACATATCCACACCCAGGTCTAACCCATATATGGTCAGCCCATGCTGATGTCATGTGGGTTCAATGTGGTCAGCCCACATGGGCTTCCCATGTTGGGCCCATGATACTAGAACCACATGGGCCCCACATACTGTTGCCCAGTACTATCCCATTCCCAGATAGCCCACTTAAAAAAGGACTGGGGCCTACATATCCACACCCAGGTCTAACCCATATATGGTCAGCCCATGCTGATGTCATGTGGGTTCAATGTGGTCAGCCCACATGGGCTTCCCATGTTGGGCCCATGATACTGAAACCACATGGGCCCCATATACTGTTGCCCAGTACTATCCCATTCCCAGATAGCCCACTTAAAAAAGGACTGGGGCCCACATATCCACACCCAGGTCTAACCCATATATGGTCAGCCCATGCTGATGTCATGTGGGTTCAATGTGGTCAGCCCACATGGGCTTCCCATGTTGGGCCCATGATACTGAAACCACATGGGCCCCATATAGTGTTGCCCAGTACTATCCCATTCCCAGATAGCCCACCTAGTTGCTGAATAGGGCCCATGCATTTAGCCCATATGGGCCAGCCCATATGGGTCTCATTTTAGGTTAACCATATGTGTCCCATGCAGTTCGCCCAGATAAAACCCATGCCCACTCATTACCCATGTAGCCCACATCAAACACAAGTGGGGCCCACTCATGCGTGCTGGCTGGGTTCTTTATCATTTCCGTGCTCCTGTCACTTTTCTCCAGATTTAGCATTTCGAACTCTGTAATTTGCATCAAATGTGGACATCAAGGGCATCGAGAGTCCATTTCATTGGCTAAATATGTTTCTTCCAAACAGAGCTTTAAAAATGACAATCTACTAAATATTGCATCCAAGCAGTCTATTGCAGATGCAGTATTGCAAAAATTTATATTCAGAGATGCTTTCCCTGGTGGAAACCAATTTCTGTTCTCTTTAAGGTCCAAACTGCCATGTCTTGTTTAAACCAAAGACTATTGCTAAAAAAAAAGGGCTCAGAGTTTTATTGATGTAGTACTTTTGAATCTAGCAGAAAAGGTAATAAGGACACAATTATTCCCATTTACACATCAAAGCACTCATTCATAAGCTTTGAATGGAAAAAGTGCATCAAAAAACAGGCTGTTGTAAACTGGAAATGTTGTAAGTTCTTCAGTTTGATGCATTTACTGAATAGGAAAAGATCAGACAGATTGAATGATCCACCTTTAATGATTTTACGTTTGTGACTGCAAATGAAACTTAACTGGAGTCATAATACAACAATGAGAAACTATGAGATTATGTGAAGATTTACTGTATTATTGTTTCTTCATTTTTTGTTTTTAATTCGAATCTTGATGGTACTAAGTCAGGTTGAAAGTACATATCATGTGATTGGACTGAAGTGGGATGCAGTTCAGATGAATCTAGATTGACACCAATTGAATGGTTTATATTGTTATTATTATTATTATTGAACCTTTTTGAATTTTGTTAGGTTGTAACCTAACAAAATTAGGTTACAATTTTGTTAACCTAATTTACACATTTACATATGTAAATATTACATATGTAAATATTTAAATTTACATATTTACATATGTAAATATGTAAATAAAAATCTTAGAAGTGTGGTATGCATTTGTATTATCCTTCCCCGATGCAGCAAATGCAGTTAAATGGCCTTTCACTGCAGTGATGTCTCCAAGTCCTTGGGAGATGTCTCTATTAGCTTTCTAAATATTGAATAGTGATATTTTGTGATTTTTAAGTTTAGAATTGTCTTTTGCTGCTTCCAAAAGAAAAACTATTACTTTTTCCTGCTTCTCATGAAGGCATCCATTCCCACAGCATAATGATGTCACCACTTTGTTTTAACATGGGGATGGTGTTTAGAAGTGGACTTGGTGTGTTCATTTTCTGATTCTCTGTTCTGCATAAAGGGAAACAAGCAAATTCTTTGAGATGTTTTAAAAAAAGATACATATTTGTTGGTCTCTTTAGCTCCTCCAGTTACAACAGACTGATTGGCTGCTTCTCTCAATGCCCTAATAGCCAGACCTGTTTGTGTAGATGCAAAAATAAAATTTTCCTAGAATACAATGAAGTTTGTGCTTGACAAAATTTAGAATGGTCCAAGATCTTTCAATTTATCAATCTCTCTGTCAGTTTGCAGTCAATTATTTTTGAGAACCTATAAAATATTTCCCCCCATTTTTTCTTGCTGAAACATATAACATGTCGCATGTTACCAGAAACATAATTATCAGAAAAAAAAATTATATTCACAAAACTTCTTAATCAGCAGAATAGACTGCATAATTGTCAATGAAGGATCCTTACTCGACAAATTAGTCGGTAATGGTTGCGTAATCTCACAAGATGAGCAAATGAGCAGTGTCCAACACAAGACGGAGAAAGAGAGAGACGCTTGGTGTTGAGAGGCAAGTGTCTGTTGATTGGCTTCCTGCCTCACTGACTGGCGTGAATTTGGATTTTGATGGCCACATCTTGAGCTGTGAAAAAAACTGTCCCCTCCGGCCGTCAACACTCGAGAAGCAATTGGTGCAAAGTTGTTGGGTTTTTTTACTGCGAGATGCGCAATTTTCCTGGATTTTCCTTCTTGTCTAATGGGACTAATTCTGCCTCCTCTCAATTTTGCTAACACACATTACAGTAGAACGCTCATTATTGCTTAACACCCATGCAACTCTTGTAATGAAAGTCATAGCGCCACATACAGAGTTCTGCTCCCACTTTATCAAGGAAATACACAGCTACTAGTTTCAACAGGAGAGATGTGTAATCCCACTGATAAATGTAGAGTTTTTTCCCGGTAATTGTATGCAATTATCATCCTGTTAGGACGCGTACATATTAACACCTTTAGCGTTTATTGCTACTAATAAGGAACAGACAAAACCGACGGTTTTTGTAATCGTCTAAAAATATAAGACATCAAACAGACACCACAGTTTTTCAGAGGATGGAGGAGGGGGGAAAGATAGAGCGGAGACTGGGAGGGAGTGTGCAAGGAGGATAGGGCATGAGGAGTGTGGAAAAGTGATGGTGAGGAAAGATACGAACGGTTTCGGAAAGCGGGAGAAGAGAGGTGGAAAGAGAAGGTCGGCGATGTACATGGAGACAGGGAGGGAGATAAGACTGCGGCGTTTCTCAGCAGGAGAGCTGCATCTCTCCTTGGGCTCAACAACACGACAGTCTCAGAATCAACCCGGATGGCTTTCATCAGCGATGCAGATTCCTCAAACAGCACTGGCACACACACGCACACACTTGTCCTTTTGGAATGAAATAGGAAGTCTAGTGGGTGCTCCAATTGTCTCTTACCTGCTCCAGCAATTTCCATCATTTCTGGGCGGGTGCTGGAAGTAGCGGCCCAATTGGCGATTCACTCCAGTACCCCATCTGGCATTTTGTGTTCATTTCTTTGCCACTTGCCAAAACAAGAACATACACACGGTGATTTAGAGTGCTTGTTTGGCATTTAGATAATTGAAATAGCCACAATACTCATTATGGTCCTATTACATTACCTTTATGAAAATATTTCCTTATGCCCTCATTATTTGTTAACAAGCACTTGAAAAAGAGTTTCAGTATTTTTTCCTTATGTGTATATCTCCATGGATTTGTCCTTGTTGCTATACAAACGACCTCCGCTAATGTAAATTTTTCACATTGTGCATGCTTTGCCATCCCTCTGTGATCCTGGCTGTGCGTTTGCGACATGATACCGCTGCGCTTATTGCTGTGTGCGTTTGTCTAAAAAGGAATGAAACTGACTCTGATCTTATCCAGCTTAAGACAAATACGCTGTTCCGCCTGAAGACATTGTCATGGAAACAAACCGGTTTCCCTGGGTACCAGAGAGAAGGCCAAATCCAAACTCTGCAGATGGAGGCAGAAGGGAAGGAGAGATATGGGCAAAAGACACACAAAAAGAAAAGATTTAGCACAGTGGCAGGAGGCGCTTTTCTCATCAATTCACCTAAAATTTCCTAAACGAAAATCAGAGGTATTTCAAGGACTCTTAAATGTGATGAAAACGCATTTAGAACATGTAAATCTCCTGTTATGCAAAAGGTTTTTGTTGTCATCATTGTTAGTTTAATGTATTTAAAACAGTGCAGCATAAAGTATAGAAATGAGCACAGTGCAACACCTGGCAGTTCATTATTAATGCCACGTATTCACGCTCTGCAAACCAGTAATATTGTTGACCGATTAAATGAACCCTTGATGATCAAGAGATTTGATGTGGGAAAGAAAGGATAGAGAAAAGATTTGTTTATTGCATCTGGGATCAATTGAACTATGAAACACGTTTTTCTTATATTGCGTAGCTTTTTTTCCCTGAGTTTCACCTATTTGCTTTTATTGGTTGACACAGAGTTGACGACCTCAGCTGCCCAAGAATACTTGACAGCCCTTCTACAAACACTTATAATCTGTTTTAATCGTTCAAACACCAAATATACCTTCCTGTGCATTAATGAGCACATTAGAAACCACCTTACCACAGAAACTAATGTCTACTGTCTTTCTCATCTCTGCTCTTGGCATAGAGAGTCAAGTACCATCAGTATTTTAGCTTCCCAATCTGCATTTTCTTTTGAATATTTTAGACATACTCTCAGTGGCTTTTCTACAAATGATTCATATTTAGTTTGCTCAGAAAAGTCCACAAATAGCTCCGACATAAAAACTGAGCTGTATGGACTGAATATTGTAATATAATTGATACTTACCATTAGAAATATGCTGATAGAGTTAGCAGTTTTGAATCCAACAAAAAATGAAGGACTAACATTTATGCTTTAAGTAATTTTCACTCAGTAAAAACTTTCACACTGAAGAGTTGCATAGTCAGCACTTCCTTGCTGTGTTGATGTATTTGCTGACTGGAAACGGCGATACTTTTGATTTCGAAACCAGTCATTCATTGGTAAAGGCTGGTCAGGCAGAAAAAAATTGGTCTGCCTGATGTTTTCTCTCTATTCCCAATTGGCTTCCTTATTTCTGCTTTCTGCTTTTAATAAATTAATTGGTTTAAAATGGCAGCATATTGGAGTTTGGAGGACTGTGATTATCTCATTCTAAAAAGACAAAAACTAAAATCACACAATCTATGGTGTAAAATAACAAGAGTAAAGTAAAATATAAGTAAAGCTAAAAAGAATCTATTAAAACTGGAAAAAAGATCATTAAAGGTTAATAAATATCTTAAATCCAGAAGACTTACCAGTATACAAATTTGAAATACTGTTCCAGATTATTTGGATCGATTTCCATTTCTTTTTCCCAGAGACTGTTTTGCATAAAATAGACAAATGTACTTTTGAATCCAACAGAAATTGAAGAAATTAAAAAATGAATCCAATTGACAAATCAAAACTCTGATACTCTGTCCTGTATCAGAGTTTTTCTTTAACCTAAAATGTTCTCGCTGTTCAAATAGTTTTGATGCACTTAGAGAACAGAAAATCTGGTCAAGGTAAAAATGATTTCTATTATTTCTAATCATATCAATTCTTTTACACGGATTTGTTATCCCTCATCTTACTTTCTGCAACCTGTGTGGCTTCTCAAACTAACGTCTTTATTTTAACAACAAAAAAAGGAGAAAAAGAGATCCCGTATTTGAGACAGCCGATCTGTCACTGCGTCCTGACAGTAATATCCTCCTCTACAGTATTGCTCCCCTGGCTGTGATGTGATAACCCAATCGGTTTCTAAGCCAGACGTGGTATATCACAGAGCAGAGATGGAAACAGCAGTCGTTTAGTGAGCTCGCCTTTTACTGACTGAATTTTCATATGTGAAGGCACTACTATCGGAACGTTATATACACTGAAATACATTTACATACATTTCCAACTCTAGACATCTACATCTATACACTGCATATGAGTTTTTAGTTAATCCACCTGTCGGTTATTAAAAAGGAATGCCTTCATGCAGGGTGTTTGCAATATAAATATGTGTGTGTGTGTGTGTGTGTGTGTGTGTGTGTGTGTGTGTGTGTGTGTGTGTGTGTGTGTGTGTGTGTGTGTGTGTGTGTGTGTGTGTGTGTGTGTGTGTGTGTGTGCAGTGTCTGAGTGGAGCTGATAGCAGAACTGCATGGTGGGCTAAAAACGAGGTGCAGGGGAATTGCAGTGTGCTATCTCCAGAATGACAGGGCTGCCATGATTGAGGCTTGCAACACCAGGATTTAGATACACCAGCATTTTTCTCTGTTTCATTCTCTCCGGCCGGCCGGCCCAGCCCCTCGATCTGCCACTCCCATACCTCGAGCCGTCTTGCTATCCCTCCATTTCTCCCATCTCAATGAGTGCCTCAATTCCCCATTTCTCCTTTCAAATCCCCCCTGTGCATTTCTCTCTTTTCTCTCCCCTGCTTTTTTCCACCCTGCTCCCTCTATCAGGTGCTGTATAATGAAGGCTCCCCTGATGTGCTCCCAGCCTCCATCCGCCATTTTGATTCAGTACAGCTGTCCATGATAATGTACTGTTCACTCAATCACTCTTTCTTTCTCTTCTCCTCCTTCACCATCTCTCTTTCTCTGAAAGACACATGAACACTCTTGTATTTTTTTTTTTTTTTTTGCTGGAGCCCCCTGTAACACAGGGTTGCTATGGAGAAACCAAATTACTCTGCGAAACATTGAGGAGGAGACCCATGAAATGAGACAAAGCCGTAAATGACGCACACGCACACCATATGTGCACCAGCGTACAGGAAAACCCGTGTGATGTGTGTTTGATTGTTTGAGGGGAGGTACAGTTGCAGCTGGTCCCTCGGAGCAGTAGAGATCCGATCAGCTTTTCCATTTCTCCCCGCCTCCCCACAGATTGCCTTATTCATAAGAGCAGTAGCTTTCAAGGTCTAACGCCAATCATCTTTAAATTTCTGCTTATTCCTGCTCCTCCTCTAGCCTTGATTGTTCAGATCTTACTTCTTTTGAACACTATTCACGTATATTTTCAGATGCATTTCTTAGATTCACATTTTTTTCCCTTCTCCCTTATTTCATCTTCGCCTCTTATAGTTTATAACTGCAAGGTCATTAGATCTATTCTTCAATTAGAGTTTTATTCTGTTCAGCCTTCCTGTTATCTGCTGAAAGTCGCACTCTTTTTTGCGCAGGTCGTTGTCGGTACAGTTTTCTTTCACATAGATTTCTACATTGGCTTCTTCTGACTTAATTTGAAAAAGCACATATATTAACCTTGTCTTTTTCCTTTAGTAACAACATCACATATACCAAAGAATATTGAAAATAGTAAAATGTTTTGGTATTTTGGATACGTTAGTCCTAGATTTTAATTTCTAATGACAGAAGTTTTAGGTTATTCAGTCAGGGCACTTTTCTGCAGCATCCACCTCCTTCATGCTTAGCTGAGTGGCAAAACATTTAAGGTGGCAACTATTGTTAACAGTCGGATAAGGGGTAATTAAATATTTACAACTGTTAGACTCAAAAGGAATTCTTGTGACCGACAAAAAGGTTATTCTGAATACAAAATTACACTACAGCAGAGACAAAAGTTGCCTGTATGTGAGTAAATATCTGGAGGGCAGAAATGCACATTGAAAAGCAAAATATGTAAAGTTAGATTACCTCTTGTGTAGGTTTTAACTGCAAAATGTGAAAGATAGCTGTTGTACAGTACAAGAACATTATTTAAGTTCTGTAGGACCAAAATGTTGGTCAATAAGAGGCACATAGGACGCAAAAATCAAGAAGTTTAACCCTCCAGACTGAACACATCTGTGACAACCCAGCCAAAATTGATGTACTGTAATTCCACCACACTTTGCGCTATTGTAAAAATTTCTTAAAGGGGAGATATTGCGCTTTCCAGCCAATATCGGGGTCATCATGGTAATTTCACCCCCACCACAGCAGGAAGTGAAATTAATCTGAGGGAAACTCTTAATAGACGGTACATTGCAAAAATAACTTGCTAGATATTGAAATTTCCAATTGTTATGGATAAATAGGAAAATATATTTTCTCACAGAACATTTAAAGAACTGTGTACATTTAAAATAAGCAGAAATATTAAGGTGGTGATTTGAAACTTGGGTCTAAAATAAAAACTGAAACCAGAGTCCAAAAATCAGAGACAAGGAACCAAAATCTAACACATGAAAAAATAATAAAGAGCACGTTAAATCCAAATCAAAAACAAGAACCAGCAGAGACAGACTCACCCAAAGAGGGATCTTTACTGAGGAGAGGTGATCAGTGAAACATTACACAGGTGGAGACTAATCAACCAGAGTGAGAGCAGCTGATTGAGAAAAGCAGATAGCAGAGTCAGAGGGAACGTCATGAAATAAGTGGCTGAGCAGAAACGATCAGTCATGAAACAGAACACAATCAGCCATTAGATTAGAGTGACCAAAGAGACAAAGAAACTATAAAGCAGGAGAGAAAGACAACAGGAAGTAAAGAAGAGGCAGAACAGGAAGGACATGATCTGAAAACAGCTGAAGTTGTTGCTAATCTCTGATTTCTTGGCATCACAAAGTTGTTCTGAGTTTTTTTTTTAAATTCAAACCAAACAAATCATTTAGCCTTTCTTTTATTCTTTTTCTCCTTTTGTAGCATAGATTCAAATTTTTTGAACATAATTTTTAAAGATTTTCACTAAATCTAAACCAAAAATCATACTAGAAACCAATTTATTTATCTGTTTGTATGGCTATTTTATAACAGCTAAAGCAAAATAATGTTTGACATTTTTGAAAAGAGAAATTGGCTGTTTTTTTCACTTCATCTTTAAAATCAACCAGCTAAGGCTTTTGCAGACAGGAATCCAGTTTGACGGTTGGACTCTGTCTGTTCTGTTGTTTGTTCAACTGAATCTAATCAGACTGTGTTGTTGAGATTGTTTCCAAGATGCAAAGGCAGACGAATAAAGGCCAGACAGACCTCAGACCACTTTAACCACAATTAAATTCAACAAAAATTTATAGCTCCTGGTAGTACTTGCAACAAGCACACAGTGCCTGGAACAAATATTTATACCTCTTTAACATTTTCATATTTGGTCCCACTGAAGACGAATGCTAAAGGACAGTTTAGGATCCGTGAGAAAGATTAAAGTAGTCATTGCAATATTTACAAATATTCTCACATAGCAAGATTTTCCAATAACACATAGCCCTAATATTCTCTGATCTAAATAATTTTTCTTGTGAGACAGGTTATATTTAAGTGATATATTTGTTGGCCAGATAGTATTGAAGCCTGAGTATTAGTGATATTAAACCAAAAATGGTTTAGTTTCACCATTTTCCAGACTTACTAGATGTTTCATCTATCAGACTTCAGCCGTAGTCTCAAGTCTTATTCAGACATATGATTCATTGAACTTTGGGGGACAAAGTAAAAAATATATATATACTTTTGCAGATTACTACATTTTGGAAATTGTGTTTTCTCTTCTCCTTAGTTTATTATTAATTTCAGGTAATTGTTGAGCGTCTCTGTGTCAGGGCCACTGTACTCCTCCATCCTTCGACTCCCTGGCGTTGATCGACAGTGCTTTCCACAGGACGAAGTGTGACATGTGGTGTGTATGTCAGTGTCTGCTTCAGTGTTTACTCTGAGCTAATACTGACTCACTCCATTAATCTGAGCTACAACAGATCCACTCCAACCTGCCCACTTGAGGGAGATGAAAGGGAGGGGGCTGTTTCAGACGCACGCTCAACACATGGTTTCCGTCGCGTTCGCGTAACCCCACGTATGCCTTTCCCTTCTGATTTGCACGCGTGATGTAACAGAGCGAGTGTTCGCGGGCCGGGATGTCCAAATCGATGCGGAGATACTTTATGTTCTCCTGTCTGTTTTAATGACGTCTCTGTAAATTAACAACAGAATAGCGGAGCAGCATTCTGAAACCTAATGGCACCTCTGTAAATTACCGCTGAATACTGTTGGACGCCTGCGTGTGTTCTCATTGTAAACACACCGCCATCCCCTTTTCCCTCCTTTCTTTGTTGGCACCTCATCTACATTTGTCTGAGGTTGTGTGTTTGTGTGATTGTGTTAACACTGTTGCTTGCTGTTTCAGTCTGAGTGTGTTTTTTGCGTGTGCCCCTCTCTCTCTCCTTCCCCCTCGCTCTTTCAGTAAAGACTAGCCCGAGGCCCTGAGTTGGTAATAGCTTTTCTGACAACTATACACCAATATTTACAGAGAGCAGCACCCACCCACACCCACACATATTTAATGCACATATAAAATAATATGTAGTTTCCCGTGCACACTTTCACATGCCTAAATGCAGAGCTGCACACAGTGTTTTCTTTCTGCAGGCGCACACACACAGTCTTAATTAACATGCTGGGAGGGAAGGAGTCACACACCAGAGGAACTCTCACACATGCTGGCAAACGACGTGTTGTTTCTCACTCGTATATTGGCATTCACACTCTGGGTTGTTGTTTTTTTCATGCAGCAGGACCACAGAAAGACAATTTGCCACAATTTGGCCTTTGAATTGTGATATATTCTCACTTTTTCCTCTTCATTATTCTCTTTGCGTTACTTTCACTCAAGTGCGGCCAATTCCATTCTAGCGCTCTTCTCTCTTCCTCTCGCCGCCTTAATAACCTATTACACTTCAGACTATTCATTATGTGGCAATCCTTTCTACCCCTGGACTCTTTGGCGGTTCCCTCACCAAGTGCCTGTCTTGCTGCGGCTTCACCTGGTCTGCGTTAAACTCCTCCTCTCTTGTCCTAGTTATGGCGAACTACAATATTTATGTTGATGTGATTGATGTGTGAGTAGGTGTAAGAGTAGATAGGTAAATGTGAGCTTAAGTATGATAGATTGTGAAACCTTGGTTCAGTGTCCTTGGAGGTCACAGAGAGTGTTCAAGGTAAGTTTCCATTGGCTGAATGCCTGGTTCTCTGAATTTCACCGCAGCTTGCAAAATGATTCATACTCCTTAAACTTTTTTCACACTGCGTCATGTTTGAACCAAAATTTTCGGTCTACATTGTTGTGATTTTATGCGACAGACTAACACAAAGGAGGGGATAGAAAATGATACGTGAGTGTAAAAATGTTGCATAAATGAACTCTAAAAAGTAGAGAACGTATGTTTGAATTAATACGGTAAAATCAGCTCAAATAAGCACAATTAGGAATTAAAATTTTAGCTCCATCCACCTTCTCATTAACTTCAACCATCACTGTGTTTTATTTTAGCAAAGATGTATCCTGGGTTCTTTGCATATTCTGGGTTTGTACTAGTGCTTAAAATCCTTGAACAAGCTTGAATTTCAATTAGGCATTTTCAAGGTTTAGAAAGTGCTTGATATTCAAACTGTAACAGTTTTGTAATTAAGTGCAATCTATTGTTTGATTAAATCCTAAATTTGGAAAACATTACTAACAAATGAAACCAGATAAAGAAACAAACACATTTTTTTTCTCACTGACAAAACTTTTCTTGTTTTAGGTCGGTTAAAATTACCAACGTTAATCCAATTGCTAAATGCCAGAAAGCTCAGCAAAAACATTTTCTAGAGATTTTTTCTGTAACTTTCTTTGGATATTGTTTTTAAACATTAAATTTAAACCTTAACTTTATTTATTTAGACTGTTTTGATGTAAAGAATATTCATTACAATAAATTTCTCAAAGACTTCTTGATCTGTATATTGAAATACATTACATGTTAAACAACGGAACTGAAATTGAACAATTTTTTGTTAAATTTCTGACCTGAGGATCTTTTTTCACTAATTTGAAGTTATTTGGTTGTGTTGGATTTTAGTTAGTAGTACCACACCTTTCAGATCTTTATTTGGAAGAAAAATGGACAACCATGTTTCATTTCCTCTTTACTTAACAGTCATGCACTGCCTTGTGTTGGTACCACATAAAATCGAAGCAGAATGCACCACAATTTGGGTTGTGTGACGAAATGTGAAAAAGTTCAAGAGCTATGCATACATTTTCAAGGGACCATAATTGGCTTTTGCTGCCATAAAGCTTGCAGGCTGCTCTTCTCCATTTCCATCGGCAGTTTTTCCCAACCTTATCAAATTCCTCCAGACCTCGACTGCTGCCGCACAAAGTTACACCAAAAAAATTGTGTCTTTTTCCAAACGTCGAGAAATGAGCCATGTTGTCAAACAAGACCACATCACTTTCGACTGCCAGCACAGCTGTTCTCTCAAAAGAGAGCGTGGCAGGTTTCATAACGAGTTTGGAACGCTCTACTCTCACGACTGTCTCTCTCATATCCACACTGTTTAATCTCTAACCCACATGACTGATCAAAGCTTGTTTACCCACCACTCCATGGTGCGATTAGAGGTACTGAAGGAAGTGTTTCTTCCAACTGCTGGCATCAGTGAGGCTTTGCTTGACAATAACAACATTTTCAGCATCTTAAGGAATATGTTTTGTACTGAGCATTGGAATCAAATTTAACCAGCCAGCTGAGATTTGTTTTACTCGACTGGCTCTGATGAACACCCACCGTTTTCTTTCCCTTAGCGGTTTATGAAGAGCAGTGTGGGAAGAGGCATTATAGCTGAGATAATGTGCTAATCATTAGAATAATGTTCAACAACCCTGTAACATTTACAAACGTATTTGTTCTTTTTTCCTCCCGCTTGCCTCTCTTTATAGCTCGTGAGGATTTTGTTGCCACCTTTAAGGGCTCTGAGTACTTCTGCTACGACTTGTCGCCCAACCCCATCCAGTCCAGCAGTGACGAAATCACGCTGTCCTTCAAGACGCTGCAGCGCAACGGCCTGATGCTGCACACGGGCAAGTCAGCCGACTACGTGAACCTGGCACTAAAGAATGGTGCCGTGTCCCTTGTCATTAATCTCGGCTCTGGGGCCTTCGAAGCCCTGGTGGAGCCCGTCAACGGCAAGTTCAACGACAACTCCTGGCACGACGTGAAAGTCACCCGCAACCTGAGACAGGTAACCAGACTACAACAGGTAGAGAGAGGAGTGAGCGGCATAGGGGAAAGGAGAAGCAATGATAAAGAATTACACTAACAGAGGGACAAAAAAAAGTCAAGAAGTACATCAGAATATAGAACTGGCATTTTATTGGTTAAATACTGCACATAAATCTATAGGGCTGTAATAAATTATTATATGTTAATTATTCCCTATAATATTTTTTATTGAAGTGATTCCATGGAATCATAACTATAAAATGTTTACTAGGTAACAACTTCACAATTAACTGAGAATTTCTTCTTTAAATCTTCATTTAAGCTTGATTTCTCTCCAGAATAGATGGTCTTGTGAATAATACTACTTGGCACTATGGTAATTGTGGGTCATATTTATTGATATAAATGTTGTTTTGACTTTTTTATCTCAGAAATATGTCTTTTTTGTCAACTATTTTCCCACCTGAAACAACAGAAATATGGAGCATTTAGAAAACACAGGACCATATTTTTTAGTGTCTCGTATAAAATTAAATTCACACGACAAGCAAAAATGTTTCATAGCTGAACACTGTTTTATGAAGATTTTTTTTCCCCTACATTTTCTGTTACTTACCCTGACTAGAAATGTTTCACTAATCCTGTTCTCAGTATGTGTTTCACGCAGGAAGATAATTAAAGGTGCGCCACCTCCTACCCTAATTTTCATGAACTAATCACCTGCTTCTGTGTTAATAAAAACCCAGTGGAAATGTAATAACGCTTTAAAGATTCATAAAACACTGTTGGCATAAATGACGTTTATGATTTATTTTAGACTGGAGGAGTTTTTGTCTTATTAGCTTATTAGCTGTTAGTGTTAGCATCTGGGAGAAACTAATCTAGAATTTAATTAAATAAATCTAAGATAATTTTCTGCTAACTCTCAGACTCTCTTTAAAATAGATAGTTTCTGACTCCATGGAGATTTGATCAAATTTGATAGGAAAATTAGAAAATAGTCATTTTAACTCTGCTATTATGTCAGCTCATCAGGCTGTTCAGCAATCACTTACAGTTGTCTCCAACTCTGTAGATAATTTATTAGACAACATTTTGGTGGTAGATGGAAACAACATGAAAGAACATTGCCACTGGCTAGTTGCTACCAGCTAAAGTTAGAGTCTATTTTATTTTATTAACTAATAATAAACACATAAATATATTTTTCCCAAAATATTACTGAAGTTTCACCTGGTTTTGCTCTCATAACCCTAACATTGTGCAACATCATGAGTTGTGTGCGTTATTACACCCCTACAAATTAATAAGCTACAGTTTTAAATGATCAGAATGTATCTTAAACTGAGATAATTGAATAAATTACACATTTTTAGAAAAACCTCACGATTAGGTTTTTCTTTTTAAAAGGCCTTTTTATGTCAGAATAAAGCATGAAAATGTCACCTCAGGCAATTCAAAATTGGTTTAAACCATGGCTAACCATTTTCTGAAACCAAAGCTCTATCCTCCCAAAATTCAAAATGAAAATACTGATAAAAAAATAAATAAAATCCTGAATGTATTTTTTGGTATTTAAGCGATGTATCACAGATTGAACTGACAAATGTGTTTAGTTTTAGGCAGCTTCTATGTGTGTTTGACTTTGGTGAACCGCATAGCCTTCTGCAGATAAAGGGCAGACTGTAGTCCGCAGGAAGAAAATAACCAATGTAGAAGCTGCCGTCAGCGCACTGTTGTTCAGCTGCAGCGATGCTGTGGTAGTAAGAAAACACCTGAGGTTTCGGTCTTAGTTTACAGTGGGTTAACCACCAGGCCAGCTCTGCTTTCAGCTCTAGGTGAGTGCTTTCCAAGTCGATTGTGTGCTTGTGAGCGAGTGTGTAAATGAACAAATAAAGCGAGAGAGTGAACTAGAAAAACATTGAGGATCCACCGGCACTCAGGTGCTTCCTATGCCCTGCCTCGACCGTTTGCCTGTCTGTACTACTAACTTGACTACTAACTGAACTAACCTGCTAGTGAAACTAACCACCATCCATGGAATGATTCATTCTACTAACCTAACCTGTGCCCTTCTCCTAGCAAAACCACTCCAACCAACCTACCAATCTCACCAGAGGCCTTCTAGCTTTTTCCTTTTTTTTGTTCCCGGAGTTGTTCTGTTCACAGTTTTTTGCCTTCCTTTCTCCCCCTCTCCTACAAAGCACTCAGGCATTGGACACGCTATGGTAAACAAACTCCATTGTTCGGTAGATATCATTCTAATTGTTTCTTAGTTTGGGTTTTCCCCGTGTCTATTTCCTTTTGAATCATAGACATCAAAACTAAACCAATAAAAGGATAAATGCGGTTGGTAATCTCTTACGCTTAAATAGCCCCTCTTCCCTTCTCCTTGCCAACCACGTTTTTATAACAAAATCCCTTTCCTCCCCTATTTCTATGATTTTTTTCTTCACTCCATCACTTTGTGACTGACTTGTAGGCGTGCACAGATTGGCTCATCTCTCACATGCACGCAAATGTCGAGCCCCACCTTCCCTGCATGTCCTGATCAAGAAACCCTTCTCTGATTATTCCACAAATTGATTGAGAGGTTCCCCCTTCCCTCCTTTCTTTTATCCTTCTTTTGAATTTTTCGTCCTACGATCTGTCATGCATGTTCCTCATGGTGCCTTGGAGTCATGCAGTTCTTTGTTTTTTTTATCTGCTGTGTCCTCTTTGCCAGTGGTTGCATGCAGAGAGAGGAGCAGGCTGCATGTCGTTTTGCTATTTATATATATATATATTTGTGTGTGTGCGTGTGTGTGTGTGCGGAATGAGGCTTCGCCCTGCTAACACCTGTATGTACATCAATACGTGTGTTCTCTTCTGTGTGTCATCTCATTCAGACTCGCTGATCCAACAAACCCCCCTCAGACCACAAACTAACACCATCATCACAACTCACACAGCAACATGACATCATCACACCTACTAACAGCATCAAAAATCATTAACCCTGATCTCAGTAACCCACCACAAGTAACACCACTTTGCTTGCCAGCAGTGCTGCAACTAACAACTACTAACCAGCAAATAGCACTAACACCTGCTGTGTAGCACGAAGATGCCTGTGAATACCTAACTAACAGCTGCCTGGCTGGGCAAAATTTGCCTGGCGATGCTAACACTGTATCTTAGTGGGAAAGTAATGTGCTCGCAAGCTTTATAGGCGATTTAACATGGTTAGTAATGTACTGCTGAAAATCTGAGTGATAAAAGTAATTGCAACTTGCATGTGACAGCATTAGATCTCTGTGACAGCTAAAAGCCCCTATAGAGGCCATTAGGCAGCAGAGTGAGCTAATTTAATTACAGGAGAACTAGTGTCTCTGTAGGTAAAGCATTTAGGGGAAATGTTGTTTGTCTACTAGTAAGTAAATCCTACTGCATTTTCTCTACCTAAGCTGTCCGGCAGCTTAGAAGCTAATCATAAAAAAACATTCATTAGTAAAGAAAGAAGAATATTTACTCTGGTTCTGCATAAAGCAGGATGGATTAGTTTGTTATATAATGGCAGTAATTTGCAGTTGAAGTTAATAACAAATGTCGAGAGTACAAATTCATTGTTGTGTGCGCCAAAGCTTTGAGTTTAAGCAAGTCCAAGTCAATCACACACAGAGTCACCATGCTGAATAATTGACTGACTGATATCTCCAGTCTGAAGATGCCAGACCACATGGAGTAATATGGCACAAACATAATGTAGTTCCAGCATCACCACAATCAGATCTGCTCAGTTAAACGTCACAGTCAGCACTGATCCAAATACATTAACTCAAATCCCACCAGAAGCACAACCATCCCTCCTCCAAAACCAATCCGGGCTTTTCCAAACAGAAGGCACATACATTTGGTTACTACAGTAACGGGGGCTAATTTGGCTGGTCAGCGCCGAGCTAGCGCTTAGCGCTGCCTTTGGTGTGAGTATATAGCGTGTCCTTTCCCTGTGCTTTGTTGTGTAGGTGACGATCTCTGTGGACGGGATCCTGACCACGACGGGATACACGCAGGAGGATTACACCATGCTGGGCTCCGATGACTTCTTCTACGTGGGAGGAAGTCCCAGCACAGCGGACCTTCCTGGTTCTCCTGTCAGCAACAACTTCATGGGTTGCCTCAAAGAGGTGCGATGCAAGCTTAATGGTGCAAATACACACTCAAATTGTGATTGACAACTGTGATAGTGGTGAAAAGATGTAGCTCAAAACAATTCACATCTCTGGCAGATTTTAATTTACTGAATTAATTAGAAACTGAACATTTTATTATTATTATTATTATTTCTCTCATGTTTTCTGTAAAAATGCAAAATGCTAAAAAAAACTGTCTTTACAGTTTACAAAAGAATAAATGGAAATTCATGAATCTGCAAAAATTGAAACCCTAGGGCACCAATGAACTAAATATAAAAACAACCATATAGAACCAGAGAAAACTAGATCAATGCATAATAACCTGTTGGAATGGCCCAGTCAAAGTTCAGATCTAAATCTACATGAGAACCTTTGGTAGAATGATAAATTTAAGTTCACTTTTGCTCCCAATCCAATTTGACAGTGATGGAAAGACAGATGGATTGCAAAAATGAACGAAAAGGAACATTTTCTCCCAATATTAGTGCAAATATTCCCATTACTAAATTAACATTTAATTAATTCCCCTTTCTCTTTACAGTTATTCGCCATTTTGTATTAGTCTATCATAAAACACCATTAAAATGCAGTACAGTTTGTGGTCGTAACAAGACAATATGTGAGAAAGTTCTAAAATATGAATAGTTTTATTCTCATTTATTCACTGTTTTCCTTATTCATTCCCTTCATTAAAAGTCGGTAAACTATAACTTTTGAGCATAGCCTGTCTTACTTTATGCTTTCATCCTGCACAAATTTAAGTTTTCATAAAGTAGACTTTTTTCTTATGCTTTGTTTCCTTCTAGTGCTCCCCCCTTTCTCTCTCTCTGTCACGCAAGACAAACATTTCACACACATTATCTTCTAATACGCACACACCGAAATTCTTCCATTTGGCAGACTCACACAAACAGTCCCAGACACACACAACCCATCCAGCATCAGACAGAATCAGTGATGAGTGTCGTTGAGGGAGAAGATACAGCACTAAGCTCTAACATGCTAATTAGCTACGCCACAGAGACGCTCCATCTATCCGCTCTGCTTGAAATGGGACACAACGCCGCAGCACCAAAGACTAGCATGACATACCGACAAGAACACACAAACGCACACATTATGCCAATAAATGTAGTGTTTTGCACAAATTTGCCCAAAAATGCAGAGAAAATTAAAACGATCAAACCAAAATGAGTGCACCTTTGAATGCAAACCACTTTTCTCATACATCGTCTTGCTTATGTAATACACAACCTGACTGAGTTTCCTTTTCGCTCACAGGATTCACACAGAGGCATAAACAAACAACCCAACAAGCCGATAGATGATGTGCCAAACAGAGAGCTGTCTGTATCGGTGCTGAATGCTCTCTGTGTTGCTTCATTAAGACTGATGGTGTTTAAACAAGACCGCCACAGTCAAAGTGAACTCTCCACTGCCAAATTTGCATATTTAATACAATGATATGATAATCCATGTGAGCAAATTAGGATGTATGCAGCAAATCACACGCGTGAACAATCGCGGCTATAACAATTTTTAGCATTCGATGCGCCGCAGGCTCATTCTTCCACACAAACACACTCCCACATGCTAACACCACTTTGCAGAAGTTATTATTTTCAAGAGTCACCTTAGTATCACTGCAAACACACCCAAATGCCCCTGACGAACAGTAAATGAGAAAACAGCGGTGGAAAGTCCGTGTTGTTGCTCAAAGGTCATATGAGAAGATCTGGTTTATTAAAGAGGAGCTTGTGTGAGCTTGTCCCTGTCAGCATCAGAATGCTCAGCACAGGCACACTCTTTACACTCATGCGGCTCAGCGATAATGCAGACTGTGTCGTAGAAGGGGGAACGAGAGAAAAGCAAAAGCAAAGAGGATAAAATTGAAAAACCTCTTATGAAAGTGGCAGGGTCAGGATGTTTCAGAGGATTCATCTGAAAGAAGCTCAGCCTGCTCTTAAGGTTGCTGATTTGAATGAAAATGCTAAAAACATTTGAACTGGAAAGAAATGTGGCGATAGCGAAGGAATGCAGCGAAGCCTTGAAGTTTTTCACATTTTCTTGTTTCAAAATTACATATATTCTATGTACTGCATTTAAATGAGTTTTTATGCAATAGCACAACAAACGAAGTAGATAATTGTGTGGTAAAAAGAAAATGATACATGGTTTTCAAATATTTTCACCCCTTTCTACTCTGATACTGTGAAATAAAATCCATGTGACTTCAAAACTCAGAATAAGTTCCTCAGAGGAGCATCATGAAACTCAAGGAAGACAGAGTTGATTTAGATCTAAACATATCCATCTATTAAAGTGGCCTAGTCAAAGTCCAAGACTAAAACCTAATAGGAATTTATAGGATGTCTTGAAAATTTATGTTAACAGGTACCTTTTCTCCAATCTGACTGAACTTGAGTCATTTTATAGAGCAGAATCAACACAAAAGTCAGTTTCTATGTGTATGAAGCTGGGAGAGGCTGAAGAAACGTCTCACTTTTCACAAATACACTGAACCCCATTGAAAACCTCACGGTTATTCCACCAAATAATGATTTCTGAGTTAAATGTTAGTATTGTTGTTTCTAAATTAATAGAATTAATTTTCTTTGCATTGCATGAGGTCTGAAAGCACTGCATCTTTTTTGTTATTTTGACCATTTTCTGAACAGAAATACAAAATTTTTACTTGGATTTTCAGAGCCATATTGTCAGAACAATGTTCATTTCACTGAAACATATAAATAAACATTTTAAGTGGTCTCTTAATTTTTCATTTCAGATTTATGCTCAGTTGTGTGTTGGGTTATCATAAAATATTATACATTCATGTGCATTTTTATGTTTTTTGTATGAGTTATGTCTTCAGGTTTTTCTCACTTCATTCACTACTGAGATACAAATGAGACCATTAAAAGCTTGTTTTTTCATTTTCTCTCTGTGAAGGTGGTATACAAGAACAACGATGTGCGGTTGGAGCTTTCAAGACTGGCCAAACAGGGCGACCCAAAGATGAAGGTATTCACTTTTAACTGTATAAAACAATGCATTATCCTCTTACACACTGAACATGTGCACTTTTTTGTATCATAACCCCCAGCTATGTCCCATGAGTCTTTAACTGTAAGGAATTCAACTAAATGGGATTACATTTGTTAAAGGCACTCAACCTCTTTGGTCTTTTACTCTGCTCACAGCTGGGAAGCTGGCTTCATTTCAGCCTCAGACTACAAAGGAGCCGTTTTTGGCCTTGATTTTTAGTACTAAATGTCTCAAACCTTTTTGTGTAACCTTCACAGGTCAGTGGTGTTGTGTCCTTTAAATGCGAGAGCGTGGCAACGCTGGATCCAGTGACGTTTGACACCCCAGAGTCATTCGTGGCTTTGAGCAAGTGGATGGCGAAGAAGGCAGGATCCATTTCGTTTGACTTCAGGACCACAGAGCCGAACGGGCTGATGCTTTTCAGCCATGGCAAACCCAGACAACAGCAGCGCAAAGACCCCCGCACTCCTCCTACCATCAAGGTGAAGCTAACAAAGCACCACCAACAACTTCAAGCTAAAACAGATCAAAACCATGAATAGCTCATCAAAAGACGATACATTAATTGAATTGCTCACCAATCAAAGTGAAAAATTTTGTGCTTTATGTTGAACATCTGTTATTTTTTTCCATCCAATTAAAAATTTGAGATTGAGCCCTCAAAAATATTCCTTTAATCATCATTTGTATGTGAACTGAGTTCTGGTTTTTCAAAGACATCAATATTTAGGTTTTAAAATTACAACTTCTAGAAAACCGTGAACCCTCATTCATGTTTTTTAAGTCATGTTCATGACTTAAAAATATCATTTTTAAACACAATTGCAAGCAAAGATACAGTTTCCTCCACATTAGTAAAGATGCAAAAAGAAAACTTAAAATAGATTAACCTTTTTCTAAAGCATCCACCTTGGAAAATGTAAAATAAATCTATGTTAGGGTGTCACACTTCTGCAATTCCTCCAAATATAACTGAATGATAGTATTGCAGTTATTATTACAGTGTAACACCGGCCTTGTTTCATAATTTTCTCTATGTTTGTAGAGGATGTGTCCACTGGGAAACTGTTCCCTCAGCTATTTTCTCCATGACTGTTTAGATTAAAACATGGCCATATTCCAACGTTTCTGCGTCAAAAATGATCCTTTTCCCATCTTTTCATAAGCTTTTAAACTGCTAATTATCACAATCAGATGTGTTAGATATTGTGAATGTCATTTATAAATATTTAATTTTCAAAAGGTAGTGTGTGTGAGAGATGATTGGGCTACAGAAAACATTTTTTTGAAAGTCTGTGTGTTTTCAACTGAATTAGGATTTTTTTCAATCCATTTTTCTCAACCAGGTCAGGTTTTTATTCTAATTTGACTCGGAGAAATCGGGTCTTCTGACAAAATTGATGACATTTCTGTGACAGCATCAATTAATTTCCATTAATATTTCTCATTAAAAAAAGATTTTAGGACAAAAACATTGTTTTCTAACAGAGTGTATTAGTTGAATGTTATAAACTTTGATTTATCAGTGTTTATTGAATAATAAACACTGATAAGGGTAAGTACATGTAAATTGAGCATTACGTCTTCATCTCTCCCGTTGTTCATCACTCATTGATCCCTGATCTCAGGAAACCAACCGTTTGTGAGAACAAGTCATGCATTGTGATGCTCATGTTGCACCCATAGTTCCTAATGTTGACCTGGTTGAGTAAAACCAATGTGAGTTTTGGATTCAGCACATCAAAATGACCATAAAACAGTTAAAAAAAAAAAAAAACATTTCTTGGCTGTTGACCAGTGTTATTGGATTAAACGTTTTCATTATTTCTGCCATTTTCCCAGCATGTTGACAATTTTTATGCTGATTGTACAGGTGGATTTTTTTGCCATTGAAATGCTGGATGGTCACCTGTACCTGCTGCTGGACATGGGATCTGGGACCACAAAGACCAAGGCCATCGACAGAAAGGTCAACGACGGGGAATGGTATCACGTCGACTTCCAGAGAGATGGACGCTCAGGTAAACTTTCTCTGAAATGTGATGTAAGCATTAAAACGATTCCCATGTTTTAATGACTCAGAGCTTCTAAATGCACCTCAAGCTTTTGCAGGCATTTTATTCAAGATAGTGACTGCATTTCACTTCAAAGAGCATTTTATTTTTTTTGAAAAAGAACAGCTAAATAGTTTTCTGTGTGTCTTGGTCAATAACTTCACAACAGGGTCAAGACGTGATCAGCTTAGATATGTAAACATAATGTCAGAAAAACAACTTTTAGCACATTTTGACCCAAAGTCTGATGCATTTGAGCTTCATTGCATTTCACAAATGGTTTTTAGGAGAAATTTGGTAAAAAAAACAAATTTAATAAACTAAAATATATACATGGGTGAACTCAAAAGAGCTCAGATCAACAGCTTTATGCCTTTTGTAATGTCACCATAATGACTTTTTAACATTTCTCCACTAAATTGTAAAATAAATTAATACAAGTTGTCCATGGTAACTTTCTATAGATAAAACACCATATCAAACATAAATGGGGCTAATTTTAAAAAAAAAGTCTTGCTGGTAACTTTAACCTATTTCTTTAAGCATACTTAAGGAGAGCCTTGGAAAAACCAAAGATTTATTTTAATCAGTTTGTTCATATGTTCTGCGCAGCCTTGCACTTGTGTTGCTATTGTTCTACCTCTGTGTTAATTATAGACTAAAAGCCTTCAGTAGAGGCTGCCAGTGTTCTTGACAGAGGTCTTGTTTGAATGTTGTAACTGAATAAATGTCTGAAAATAAGGGAATTAATGATTTATTGGTGGCACAATAGAGAATGTAGCACTTTTAGCCCAGCTGGAGTTGGCAAATATAAAGAAAAAGCAAAAACAAAAACAAATAGTCACTCTCTGTTCTAACGCCATCGCTTCATCTTAGCATGGGATTATTTAAATGGTTTTATATGCTCCAAAAATAAAACACTATTAGCAGAAATATGAAACTCATCTTCTATTATCACTCTGTTCTACCAC
This sequence comes from Poeciliopsis prolifica, assembly GCF_027474105.1. Taxonomy (NCBI): domain Eukaryota; kingdom Metazoa; phylum Chordata; class Actinopteri; order Cyprinodontiformes; family Poeciliidae; genus Poeciliopsis; species Poeciliopsis prolifica. The sequence continues at coordinate 6,774,507 of NW_026562393.1, forward strand.
AGAAAAGTCTCCTATCCGGGGTCAGCAAAAACATTCGAATGCATCTCTGGACCTTTTTGTTTACTTCAATTGACAAGATTAATTAGTTCTAGGCTTTAGAAAGAAACTTAAAACATGTTTTAGAACAATTAAAATCAAAGCATTTGTGTTACTTTATCCACTACAACCGCCATCATGAACATGTTTAGGTTAAAAACAGAATTTCAGTCATCAACTAAAGCACCAAATCACATACTAGAGCTAAAAAAGCAAAACAAAGCAAAAAATAGTTCAGCAAATATTTGTTTTTTACAGTTTTATCAGTTGTTGAATTGTACTGTATACTTAATAAACTACTGTAGGGCTGAAGCGAGTAATCAGATTAATTGTGATTAATCAAATATTCAAATAATCGTTAACTAATATAGAAATAGATTAATCACCAACTGGAGTTTACAGATTCAAAAAAGGTCATTTTGTGAAATACCAACATAGTCAGATCTGTGGCTAAACCAAAACTGGACAAAAAATTTTGATATTTTGCATTTAAGATGAAAAAAAAAAAACTTGAAAAAAAAAACTTAATCTGTAAATACGCTCGACCCAGAGCTACTCAAGTTTTAGCTTCACCGGGTTCCAAAACTGTAAGCTAAAGCTAATTTTTGTCAATAAAATGTTTTTTTTTTGTTGTTTTTTTCTACTTAAAACTGGATTATTTATTTATTCATTTGCATCTTTTAATGTATTTATAATATAGTATACATAGGCTGAAGTGGTTAAGTAAAAAATCTGAAGCATTTGCCTATGTAGGAAAAATTTAGCAATTTTTAATCAGATAAAATATGCTCAAATTTTTATCTGATACATTAATCATCAGAGTAATCGATAGAATAATTATTATCAAGATAATCTTTAGTTTCAGGTGAGGTAATTAACTAAGATGTCAATAGTTTGGGTTGATAAACTATTTTCTGTTCGTTCATTATTAAAATAATTTAGTAAGGTCCACTAAGACTCACAGAAAGTGAAGTTAATAAATTATTATAAAATTTTTACTCAGCACATCCCAGCGTTCAGGGTGATGAGTAAGGCAAGTGTAGTTTGGGATTTTAATTGCCTCTGACTATAACAGTGATGTGTGGGTGATGATGAGGAAGGGAAAGATTGACGCTGATGATGATGACTCTAGAATGTGATGCGAATGATCACGCTGAAGGTCAGCACAGTTTTAAAGGTTGTTTCGATGGACACAGGAACCATCTCGGTGAACAGCGTGAGAACGGCGTACACGGCTCCCGGGGACAGCGAGATCCTGGACCTGGATGACACGCTGTACCTCGGAGGACTTCCTGAGGATCGTGCAGGACTCATTTTCCCCACAGAGGTTTGTGTGTGGCATATTTAATTTCACAGCAGCGCAGAAATCTTTTCTTCAGAGAAGACGTTCAGATATGATGGACGAAGCTAAATGCTGGTTAATCCTGAATGAAAAGATTTAAGGCTGGGCCGTATGTTCACCTTACAGCAGCACTACGACCCAAAACACAGAGAGCAAAGAGAGCGTCGATCAAAGTGTTTCATGACTGCGACTTGCCCTGACCTAACCCTATCTAACTCTGATCAATAATCAGTGGCAATACTTAAAACATCCTCTCTCCTTCCAATTTAACCAAACTTCAGAGGAAAGGGCGAAACTTTCAGTCTGTAGATGTACAAAGCGGAAAACTTGTAGTTTTAATTGCTGCAAAAAATTATTCCACGAAGCATTGACTGGCCAAACTACAAATGATCAGCACACCTTTTGGATCAAATACTTCGAGAACCATTTATCATTTTATAAAATAAAATGCATTGACGGTTATGGTTGTAATGCTAGAAAAATGTGAAAAAGCTGAAATTTTGCAAGGTTCTGTAGTTAGTTGTTTAACATAAATAATTTAAGTTTATCTGAAAGAAAATATCCGACTGGAGTCATTGGACACTATATTGATCTGCCTGCTTTGTAGTGTTTTATTTAACTTGCCTCATCCAGCAGGCAAACAAGCAAAAATAGGCATTTTCGATTTTTCTCAAATCACTTTACCAATAGATAATTATTTGTCTGATTAATTTTTAATTGGTTGCTCCTTTTTAGAGGTTAAGCTTTAGGGGAAAAAAACAAAAAAAAAAAAACTAGTTTAAGCTATGCAAAGATGTGCTGCATCATTTAAGGCACATATCAGGTGATTCTTTTGCTGGATACCTTACTCAGGTTTCACAGCAAAGCTGCATTTATGTCTACATTTATAATATATAACACAACTGGGCTGATACCTCAAATAAGGTAATCTAAAATGGATACAAAAATCCACCGTACCAGCTGAAAAACACTGCGTTCTAGGCTCTGCGTTAACCAGGAGTTGATTGATGGTGTGTGTTTTTCTTTGTGGCACTTTGCTCGTACATGATTAATGGCAGAATTAACTATGATGGTTCTGATAGATCCACAGTGCTTTAAAGTGACGCCTTCTCCCACCTGCAGAGAGTCACAACTTCATGAAGAAGCTCACTCTGCACTAGAATCCACTCATTATTTCTAGGTAGTTTATGCATAGGTGATAAGCAAAAGTGTAGAATCAGTTTTGCCATCTATTACTTGCTTTTCCCTTGCATTATCATTCTGCTACAAATTCATACTCCTTGGTTTTCAATCTCCTTTGCCAGATCTTTTATTTATAGTCTGTTGATGCTTTTAGTCTCTCTTGGGATAAAACTCACCGTAAGATATAATGTAAGGCTTTCTCCAAAACTAGCTTAAAAGGCCAAATCACTCCTGCATGAAATATTTGTGACCCTTAACAACTCTAATTTTCACATTAAGGTATAACAACTGCTACAGATATATGACAATTTTTTAATTAATCTTGGTTAAATCTGATTCCATTTCATGTGTCAACAGGAGTAGAAATGCTGACCAGATCATAAAATGGTGTACAGAACCACACCGACCCATTCATTAAAGCTCTCACCTCCACACATGCAAAAACAACCAGACAGCAAAACATATGACAAAAATACAGAGGAGCTATACCCCTAACAAGAACTGAAACATGTTTATAAATATGCAAAACAAGAAAAACGCATCGCAAATAAAAATGATTATTCGTTCTTCAGGTGTGGACAGCCCTGCTGAACTACGGGTACGTAGGCTGCATCAGAGACTTGTTTGTGGACGGGCAGAGTAAAGACATCAGGCGGCTTGCTGAGGCCCAGCGGGCGGTCGGAGTGAAGCCTTCGTGCACCAAGGAGCTGCCCAAACAGTGCCTGTCCAACCCCTGCCAGCACAACGGCAACTGCAGGGAGGGCTGGAACCGCTACGTCTGCGACTGCTCCGGCACTGGATACCTGGGGCGCTCCTGTGAGCGAGGTGAGAATGACGAGACGCCAGCGAGGAAGGTGGTGAGAAATAAACTCTTCAACTGGACTCTTGGCAGGCTATTGTCACGCTCGTCGATGACAAACTCCCTTTCTCACAATAGAGATGAGTCAGATAACTAAAAACAGCCTCTAAACACCAACATTTTGCGAAAAATATTTCAATGTCATGATGTAAAATGCAGCCGTAATGACAGACATGTCATTTGTCATCCTGAGAAGAACGCCTATGGAATGAGTGACAGAAGACGGATGATAAAGGGCAGAAAGTCAGAAGCAGTCCTAGTCAGAAACACCCTCATCCACAGTCAAAAATACATTATGATCATCAGTTATACTCGGCCATAAAATCTTTATTCATTATACCTGTGAGTTATGCTTTTATTCCTTTAAAAGCCCCATCCTAGCAGATTACATCAGCATGACAGTACTTGCTCTGATGTGCTAAAAAGCCACGCTCATAAAAATTTATGGTAGATAAAAATGTGACTAAAGTCCTTTTCAAATAAAAGAGCTGAAATGGAGTTTACCCTCAACTGCCTCTCTTCTGATGCAGAGAGGAGGGCAGAAGAAGAGCGCAGTCGGTAGCGGCAGATGCTACGCAGGCATATTTTTTTGGACCACCATTCAAATGCTTTACAGAAAATTCCATAAAAAATAAATACATAAATAGTAAAATCCCATTTATAACAAATTAATAGACAAGAAAAGATTAATTTAACTATATTCTGTGTATATCAAGTGTGAAAGAGCATTGAAACTAGATGCTGCCTCTCTTTAGTTCTGGCCCTGTGAGCACTGACTGGTCTCTCTTGACCTGAAGGGTATAGATTAAAGGTTATTGGCCAGTAATTAGATTTCAAAGTCGACCATTTTCAAACAGGGAGCCGGTGCAGTTACTTAAGGTCTGCTGGGATCTATTTTCCTGTTGTTAACAAACAAGAGGAAATTCTGACTCATTCCACTAATTGAACACTTTTTGACTGACAGGAATTGTGTTTGTGCCCTGATTAAGAAAGGCAATGTTAGAATACATATGGAAATAGAATTAGCGGTTCTTCATAATCTGAGCTATGGGGAAGATCGTAACATTTGCTAATCTAAATAAGTTTAATTTGGCTGTCCTGAGAGCAAAATGTCAATTTTAGTTGAAGAGGTTGATACTAGACCCCTAGTATTAATTTAATAACCTGGATATTAAATAAAAGCGTCCTGAGAATTAAGCTCTGAGGAACCCCAAATGTGATTTCTGATTTTTTTATTATTATTATTATTATTACTATTGTTACTAAATAAGACAAAGTGGTCCTTCTCTGCTAAATGATAACCTTAGCCAATTTTGCACACAACCAAATCCTGCTCCAACCCACTAACCGGTATGTTTTGATCAAGTGTGTTAACTGTGTTGGTATAAAATACTCAGCAGCAAAATAATAGTAGTTTAATCTCTGGCTGAATCTGTTTTTCGATTTTATTCAAAAGTACACAGTTTCTGTGTCGGAGGCAGAGTAGTAAAATGCAGGCAGAGGAAGGAACAAAGGTGAAAGAAAAGTGGTGGGAGGAAGCAGAGCTGCAGACAGGGCTATTGGACGGCTATAGATGTAGTGACTGGGAATCGATGAGAGAGGAAATGTGCAGAAAGCGGGGAGCGGGAGCCATGACAGAGGAGGGAGGAGGAGGAAAGGAGAGGGAGGATTCACCGGGTTGGAACCACCATATGACAGAGTGTGAGATGGGAATAGAAAATCTGCCTGAGAGGGAGAGTTATGAGAAAACGTATGAGTTCACATCGAAAGCGAATCGACAGAGGTACTGATAGAGGCCTGTTGGAAGAAGCGAGATGGAGTCAGACAAGAAGAAAAAAATAAGGACGAAATGTTGTTTATGTCACAACCAGTGATGCGTCTCAAGTGATGATTGTACTATCATCTAACAACAGATATACAGTGCGCACACAAATGCACACAGGCTTCCTGAAAGGTGTTGATATGAAAATGTTTTATTTCAGAGGACAAAAATCTGAAGCGAGTCCTTCTCCGGTTTTCCGTTGCTCTTTCTTCCTATCTATATCTTTCTTCATCCCTCTCTGTGTGCACTGAGGGGTCACTAACTGGTGGATCAGTGGATTGAGGAAGCACAGATGGAGAAGCAGATGGAGGGAGTGATTGCCCGTGTTTATGCCTTCTACCTGCGGTTTCTCCATCCCTCTTTTTTTCTTCCTCATTCTCCCACTCTCTTTGTTATCCCCTCTCTCTCTCTCTCTCTCTCTCTCTTTCTCTCTCTACTTTATTAAACAAACACAGTTACTGTGCTTGAGGACAGAGGTTCTTTTAATTGCACCACATATTTTGAGTTTCATCTTGCCTTTCTTTCATTTGATGACAGAATGAGTTAAGAGAATAACAAAAGAACATAAAATACTCAATTCAAAAGCTATAAGGGTAGGCTTGCAAAATAGAAATGTGGTAAGTAATTAAATAAAATTTAAATGTACTATTGTTATCTGCTCCACTATGCATAAAAAGCTTCTTCTGAGTCGCAGTAGAAAGATTTCACAATAAATTATTAGGTAAAAAATCCTAGCTTTTGTATTTATTGGGGAAACATATCCCTGTTGTCAACAAAATCAACAATGTCATAATTATTCCTTTGAAATGAATGCAACTAAAGGAATTTAACTGGAGGAATTTTGTAATTTATAAATTTCCAAATTTGAAGTTTCTGTTTCAGTGATATACAAAAATGTGACATAAACCTTCCACTTCTCTTAGCCGCTCTTTAAAATGGGAAAGGCAAGAGCACATGCCGTGCAAATATGTCTATCGCTCACTGAAAGTAATTGCAACCATCATTTCACAGCTAAGAACTAAAAACATCTGGGCTGATATGTCTTGACGACAGCTACGATACTCAGATTTAATAAAATCAACATACAAACAGAGATTGAACTTTCCTGGCATCACTGACATGGTTAATATATATAGATTGTTTTATAGGACTTAAACTTGTTACTGAACATATCGTATATGAAAATGGTGGGTTGGGATCTGCTCACCAGAGTTAAGGTTAGACAGAAATTAAGATATAAAGCCATATTTTTGCCTTCGAGTCACAATGAGGTCCTTGACACCAGGGAAAACACTGGATGCCACTATCTTTGTTCCTTATTCTTCCCGGTATGAACCATGTCGTGGAAGTTACAGGCGTTTAATGGTTTGTGACACAGCCAGTGTGCATTTTGCTGTCGCTTTCTTTTCCATTTCCTGGCATAAATAGACCTGCACTCTTCCTTCTCACTGACTCTCCATCCTCTGTTTGGCTGGTTGTGAGTCAGGTGCTGTGGTTTGGAAAATTTAGTCAGCTGTCTCGCTTATCAAAAATGTATGCACGTGTGCGCCCAAGTGAGTGTATGTGTGGCTGTTAGTTATGTTATCTGTGATATAACAGGCCAACCACCTTCTTTTTTTTTCGTCAAGTTAATGAGGATTCATTTGCATTTTAGCCAAGAGCTTTGCTGCCTCTCCCTCGTCTTTTTTCTCCCTTTCGTGCTCTGTCCTTATTTTCTCTCCCCCTGCTCTCACTTTACTAAACCCCTCTCTGTTCACACTTAAATTCACTCACTTATTCTGACATGCACACACAGACACACACTATCTCTCTCTTTCCCTCCTTCTTAGCTCATCAGTATTCATGACGCCTTACTCCCTTCCTGTTCTCTTGTTTTTTTTTTTTTTTTTTTTTTTGCTTCAGCTTCAACCGTCTCCCACAGAAACAGGGTGAGCAAATCTAAAGCATGAATTGCGTGGAGAGATATGTGGGGAATGGAAGAAGGAGGACAGGAGATAACGATGCAGATGCATGGAGAGCGCATGTAGTTGTGTGGATGTAATAGTCCAATAAAAATAGGGACTCTCCAAGGTAAACAGTTTAGCAGTTTGGGACTGTCCTCAGCAGGTAGCAGGGAGAGAAGATTATGAATATGCAAATGAGTATGCAAAAGACATTAAAGTGGGATCACCTGAGCTTGTTACATTATGACTCCGGGGTCCGGGATGTCAGCGGTGGTGGCTAACACACTCGGTACCTTGCATTTTGATTTAAGCGGATAATGGGGCCAGACAACCAGCTGCAGCTATTTTTGCACCCTCTCCTCCAAGGCGAGGGAGTGATGATGAATCAGGGTTGGGAAAGTGACGGGATAATTTTGTCGGAAGCAGGTTTTGAGTCTCAACATGTCGCGACGGGGGAAATAAGGGAGTGCGGCAGTACCGAAACATACTTTGTCATGTATAAATCTGATTCACTCTTTGTCAGAGAATGCTTTTGTGCTTTTCTCTTTCCCTACCTCGTGTTTCTTCCCCCCCTCCGTCAATCACAGCTTTGCCATTTCTCCGTTTTGCATGTTTCCTGCACAGACGCAACCATCCTCTCCTACGACGGCAGTAAGTTTATGAAGGTGCAGCTGCCTGTGGCGATGCACACGGAGGCGGAGGACGTGTCGCTTCGCTTTCGCTCCCAGCGGGCCTACGGCATTCTCATGGCAACCACATCCCGGAACTCTGCAGACACCCTTCGTCTGGAGTTGGATGGCGGCCGAGTCCGACTCACTGTAAACCTAGGTACACCCAACCGCACCCAGATGTATAAATACACAGCAGAATCTTAAATTTTAATTGCCCGTCGGGGGAATGCAGCTGACACCAGCCTCCTGGCTACTTCCTGCACAGATTTATATGTTGAAGAATCATTATGTGTTACTATTCTGAACAAATCTAGAAAATTCAGCTGTATCTGTGGTAATCTGACTCATTCTTGACAGACTTTGGTAGGAATTCAAATTTGTTCCCTGGTGACGATCTATAAAAAGCTTCAACATAAATTCATCTTTTATCACAGTGGCACAGTCCCAATTATGTTACTGCTGTAAAATCCAACCTTTATTTTGAGGACATTTATTCAGTGGAAATCATAACTGTTTTTACCAAAATCATAAACTTTTAAATCTTAAAAGACGCTCATAATACTTTCTACGTATTTTGTGTCTGTGGGCATCTGGTTAAAAATATCTATGGTGATTCTTCTTTTGGATCATCGACCTGATCAAACATTTTCAGTATTCTTGCAGAGACCACCAGATTTTTACAGAATATGAATCCCAGGGCTTGTGGAAGAGAAACAGGCCCAAAGCATCATGCACCTTTCACCATACTTAACAGTGGGCATGGGGTGTTTCTTCACAGATTCATCCCTGAGGAGTCTGCAACCTGTAACGCCATAATTTACTTCCAATGCTCTTGACTTACGGTCGAGAGCATCGATTGCAGATCGATTCTCCAGACCCATTGAGTGTTTTAACTGCTATAATCTGGACTTAATCAGGTAATGAGTCTAGTTAAAGTTTCAGCAAATTTCAGCAAATGCAATGGAAGCTCAGAAAAGGGTTTTTTTAAAGACATGGTGTCCAAATAAAGGTTACCATGGATACTTGGTGAACAAAAGATACCAGTTTTTACAGTTCACTTTTGAGATTCTTTTTATTATTCATTAAAATGGTCTCACTGAGTGGTAGCAAATTTAATTAGTGTCATGGATCATAAGTCAACTTCTAAAGTTATCACACATCTGCCTTAATTGGATGCTGTTTTCTCTTGTCTTTCCCATTTTGAGAGGTGGCTGAAAGAGGCTGACCTTTGCTCCATGCAAATTTATATCCCAGGGAAACAGAAAGTCATTAATTACTAATTGGAAGTTCCTGTTTAATGTGCGTAACATAGAAATGCTTCAGCTGCATATATTTTAAAGCTATTGTTAGTTGAAACAATAATTGTACAACTGTTTAAAAAAAACACATTATTCACCAAATCAAAATGCATTTATTAAGATTTTTTTCCCTAAATGGGTAAATGTTCTCAAATTAAAGGTTGGTGCAAAAAGAGTTTAAGATTTTAAATTTCTCTTAAGGTTTTATACACATCTTTACCAGGAAGGCCAATTTATGTGAACCAGAGGTGTGTTTTATCATCAGTACGTTGCTCACGGTGTTTAAATACACACCAACAAGTACAGTCGAACAGAGGGTCAAGCCTTGAGCTGCATTCTCTCTGCTCACTCCCAGCAGACCTGTGCATCCCCAACATCCTCAAACTTCTCAGAGCTACAACATGCAACTAGTTCACTTCACACGTACAAGCAGCTCATTTTTCTGCTTCATTTCAGTCTTAGTTTGCACATGAGTTTCAATGCTTACACAAAGTAACACACACACATCCTCACAGAGGGGTGCATGTGTTGGTCTCTGGTTGTCTGCAGCCACGTCTTTTCTGTGGTTGACGCCACACGACACACCAAGGGATCGTGGGTTAAAAAAAAGAAGAAAGGAGAGAAGGTTTAATCTTCCAGGCTTTTTGTGAAGGTTATTCCTTGAAAGGGGCGACTAAACTTCTGGCATGTGTTCGGTGTAGCGGCAATCAACTACTTTAATTCATTTCATAGTCGATAAACTGATAAGTCTCACAGATTACTAAAAATCCAATCAGTCTCATAGTCTGTCAATAGAACTAATTGCAGCTTGTGGGTAAATTTGACCTTTTTATTGCATTAACTGCACTTAAAAAAGAGGAAGTTTTATCATTTCCATGATTAATATTAATTGAATGAATCAATATAGAAAATTAACAGTTTATTGGTCCCTGAAGACAAATGAGATCTACTAATCATTTAATGTCTAAGTACTACTGATAAAAACAAGCTAAATAAAATAGGATGGACAGAAACTAATTACCTAAACACAAAAAAGGCATTTAACAAAAACCAAATGCTATTTATACAGGAATTAAAGCTGATTAAACAACTTAAAGTTATCAAGAATTTGTTTCACCCAAAGATGTCAAGAGGAAGGTCCTTTCAATTATCTAATTTAAATGGTCGAAGAGGCAGATAATCCTTCCACATTCAGTTTCAGAGTAGCATATATAGAAGAGTGTCTTACTTTGCTCTGACACCCACCAACGATCATCTAATGCTTTTTGGAGGGAATAACTGCATAGCTGGCCAAGTGGAGGGTTTATCTGATTCAGAACCAGATGACACGTCTGGAGAAAATTAATGTAAACACACATTCGACTTGTGTGTTTTACAAAATTCAGGTAACTATCGTAAAAGTGCTGCACCATATTAGAAAATCATACATTTAGGACAATATCAACCAATACTGGAATAATTATATCAGATCCCAGTTTTCTTCACTTTTCCCATTTGTGTCCATCAGCATTTTGGGAACTATAGTCTGCATCAGCTCTGGGCATTTATCATAGTGATACTCCACCCATTAAAATTATTTTGTAATGCATTAACATGAAACATGTGCACTCAGAACTCTAAAAATATAATAGCTATTTCAGCCCAAACAGTACTTTGTAAAAGTATTACCTACTTCTTGTGCAGCCTCAAAGAATGATCACTCTGGCTTCTTTGATTAGCTAAATTGTGTCACAGAGAACAAAGCAACCAATCAGGAGTGGATTTTGCTGCAACCATGGTAACTAATTATTGTGAGAGGGAATATCACATTACCAAATTTTAATTGCCTCTTTAACATCAGATGGACAAAGCTTGTGCAGATTAAGTGTGTCAATAAGGACCTGGGTCACAATAATTTCGATTACAATACAAGCAAGATGGTGAAGCAGCTGGGACTGTTGGAGAAAACATGAATTATCTTCATGAATATTCTTTATTTTCAATAAGCTTTTCTAATGTTGAAACTTGTCTCAATCAGAAAACCCAGAAAACCAAAGAGTCATTCTAAGGCCAAAATCCAAAAAGTTGGTTCACGCTACAGCTGTCAATACACAAACTGACTCACATGACCCATCTCACTCCAAAGCCGTCGCTCAGGCCACTGCAGCCAGTAACCATGCTGCTTCACGCCCAAATTGAAACATTCTGATTTTTCTCCAGACTTACCAATAAATTTCACGGTCGGAGGAGATGAATTTTGCAGCACACTGTTATAAGAAAACACAGAGTCCATTTTATGGTCCAGTGAGTGTTTCCTCAGCAGTGTATTTGCAAAGCGTCCGCGCAGGGTGTGTCGACGTGTGCGTCCCCAGGGCGTGGGGAGTATTTGTTTGTGTGTGCAGCATTAACCCTCTGCTCTGCTCTCCCTCCAGACTGTATCAGGATAAACTGTACAGCCAGTAAGTGATCCTCCATCTCACCTAACTCCTCCCCTCTTTTTCCCCAGTATGCGTGAATGATTGTGTGTGTGTGTCTGTGTGTATATTGTAGAGAGTGCTTTTAATATGTCCAATTAGTTTTTACTCCTTTTGTCATGTTCATATGTTTCATCTTAATCTCTTATTCAACCATCTTCGTGCCATATGTCTGCTTGCAGATACACACATGTGGTATAAAACAAAGGCAATATGGGAGTTGAGTGTGTCCATGTTAGGTTACACTGCAGGGAGAGGCGCGATAATTTTTTTTTTTTTGCTGAGGGCCAGGGTTTTCCAGGTCAGCCATTTTAGCTGAGAAGGATGGATGGAGGAGAGGAAGTGAAGGGAGTGTAAGTGAAAGAAAAATGTGAGGAAGATGAGTAGGAGGGGTGATGAGGAAATTAAGAAGAAAAGAGAGGAAGCAGGTGGATGAGTGAGCGACTTCTTCTCTCGCTTGTTGTTTCACCTTTAAACACACTATCTATTGTTGAGCGGCGTTTCCTTTCTATTGCCCACACGAGTCGGTGCATCTTTCTGGCCGATGTTTCCGTCCGTCCTGCTGCGATCCGAGCCGAGTCCCCCGACAGAGTTTTAATTCCCTCACGCGGAGTTCCTGTCACGACCGCGGAGAAGGAGCGAGATGGAGCAAGGAGAGAGCGTTGGGTGGGGGGGGGGAGGCGAACACTTCATGACGGCAAAGAGGTGGTGAAATGGACGACTGCAGTTGCCATAGAAACCCTGCTAGCCACACGGCGCTGCCGTTCCGAATGTCTGCTGGCCAATTTTAGACCGGTCGTCTCAATGAAGATTTCAGTAGGCAGCCGCTTTTCTGGCACACTGTGCATACAATAAATTATGCATATCATATTCAAGGGGGGAAGAAGAAATTTATTTAACAGCCAGGCGCCACTGAAACAGTCCACTCAGCAGTCAAATAAAAGCCTCGGCATTGCAGAGATTTGAGGCTTATCGTTCAGGAAAAAAAGCCATTTGTTATTTAGAGCTAATGAAATATGAATTGCTTTTCTCCATTTTGTTTTCATTATTCCCCTCCTCTGATAATCCTCGGTGGTTTATTTTATTTGCTTTGATTTGTGTTTCCTCTGCAGCAAACAGCCGACAGACTGCAGACAGTCTATTAGTCTCAACTCATCGTGCTCGATGCCCTTTTAACTCTTACCCAAAAATAGGTGCATGTTTGTCTGCTCCTAGGTTGAGACAGATCACTGCCTCGCTCTCACTTCAGTCTGCTCATTCTCAGCGTATTCAGTTACGTGTGGAGACCCACAAACACACATGCATCAACTCACACAAGCTCACGCGTATTCTCCTGCCTTACTCCGGTGCTAAGCAGTGATCCATGGTAACTGGATGAGATGCATTGCCCAGAGCACAGCTGAGTCTCCTCAGGGGAACCCTGTGTCCTCTCTTAATGCACAACGCGCTCTTTCAGCTCTGCAAACGCACACTTGGCCGTTTCACGCTGCCACTTCCATTCTGATCGACTTCTCATATTTGTTTAATTAAGTTTGCTTGTCAGCATTTCTCTCTACCTCTCTACCTGCGAGTTTGTGTTTGCCTGCGTGCCTCTGTGATTGATGTAGACATGCTTGACATTTTCTGCAGCAGAATCTGTTTGGGTCAGTTTACTTCTCACCTTCTCTCTCCACCCCACCGTCATTACCTCCTATAGGTCACTGTAAGCAGATTCAGTCACACCTCACAAGCCCAAAGCGCTCTGAGAAGGAAAGGGACTTCTGTGTGTGTGTGTGTGTGTGTGTGTGTGTGTGTGTGTGTGTGTGTGTGTGTGTGTGTGTGTGTGTGTGTGTGTGTGTGTGTATGTGTGTGTGGGACGGGGTGGGGGTGTCGTGTTCAAGGTTGGAGGGGCGGCTGTAAAGTGTAGAGCAAGGGGACGCTGTCAGTCTGTCAAATGTGTGCAGTCAAGTATGTGAAGATATGAGGTTGTAGATGGACAGGGAGAGAGACATCATGCAAAGACATCATGGCTTCTTTCATTTTGCTGCACATCAGCACCTTGGAGAGCACTCTGTTGCTCCTCTGTGAGTGTAGTGCCACCTTGAGGCCTGCTGAAGAAATGCGCTTCTGGTGGAAAGCTAATTAAAATGGCATTTTCTTATGAAAGTATTTGTACCACTGGAGCGTTTTTATATTTTTCTACTTTTAGAACTACAAACATCTTATCAGGACTTTTGTGCTTGATCAACACAAAGTAGTGGATAATTATTAAGCGGAAGAGAAATTGCAAACTTTTCAGAGTTTCTTTACTCTCATACCCCAAAATAAAATTCACCATACTCAGATGCCTTTAGAAGTTACATTAATTGCAAATAAAGTCCATCTTTGTGTAATTTAATCTCAGTATAAATCCTGCCAGCTGTTCTGTGAAGGTTTCAGTGGTTTGTTAAAAAACATTTGAGAAAAAACAGCTTCATGAAAACCAGGAAACCAACAGACAAGTCAGGGATAAGGATGTTATGATCTTAAGGCATTTGACATTTCACTGGTCACTGTTCAACCTTTCATCTACGAAATGTAAATAGTATGACACAACTGCAAACATCTGGAAGACGGTGCTCTATTTGGATGAGACCAAAATGTCGTACTTTTACCTGCAAGCAAAAGGCTATGTTTAAAGTAAAGCGAAAACTGCTTATCTCTGTAAACACACCATCCCCAGAGTGAAATATGGTCACAGCATCATGCTGTGGAGAGGCTTTTCTTTACTAGGGACATGAAGCCAGCTGGGCTTGATGGGAAACTTAAGGAAGCTTAGTACAGACTCACAGCTTCCATTTTAGGCCTGTATTAGAATAGACCAAAGTCCAGATTTCACCTGAGCAGTATCAAAAGTTGAGAAAGAGGATTTTAATCCACCCTTACTTTGCTTGAACTATTTTACAAACAAATGGACAAAATGTTCAATTTCTATTTGTATAAAGAAAGTCGAGGAATACCAAAATAATACCCAATACTACAAAGTATTAACCCAGGGAGGTTGAATACAAATACGATACAAAATAGATGCTTTGAAATTAGAAACTACTTTGTATTTATCCATCATAAAATCACATTAAACTGTCATTAGGTTTGTAGTGGTGAGAATGTGGAAGGGTGCAAGTCCCTGTAGAGTGTGTGAAGGGTTTGGGGGCAGTGAAAGCAGGTATGAGTGTGCAGTGTGTGTGTGTTTGTGTGGGTTGTAGATGGTCATGGCGATGTCGTTTATCCACAGATGGATTGTCTTAGCATGGGCCTGTTGTGACTCAGCCTCCATCTTAGGCACCCAAAGCATTCCCTTATGTTAATCTTTCAGTCTATGTGTCTCATCACCTGTCTCTCTGCTGTGTCTTAAAGGAGACATGTCTGTCTGTCTGTCTGTATGAGATGGCACAGAAGTGTTTCTCTCCCCAGGATATGTATGATTCCTTACCCCTCTGCTCCTGGCTTCCATTTCCTCAAACTTCTGTCCTCATTTTTTTTATTCAACCTGCCTGGCTTTCTGCTTTCTCTCCTTCTGGTTTACTTCTCCTGTCTCTACAACTCTTTTTCTCTCCACCTCTTTGTGCATTTGGTTAATGGTGCTCTGGGCTATGTGTAGGTAAAGGCCCAGAGACAATCTTTGCTGGGTCGGGCCTCAATGATAATGAATGGCACACGGTGAGGGTAGTCCGACGCGGCAAGAGCCTCAAACTCACCGTGGACGACCTGCAGACTGTTGAAGGTAACCACTGCAGGATTGTAATGTGCAAAGGTTTTTCTTGATATTGTACTTTCAAGGAGATGAATTGTTTTGCATTCTTTCAGAGTCTTAATATTACTTTGTGATTTCTGAAGGTCTTTCAGCTTTTTTCTTTGGACAATGGCTGCTTCGTCATTAATTTCAGTTTCAGTCCAGTAAGTCGCCATTTCCAGAGGAATGCATGGTCATTAATTCTGACTTTTGAATCACTCAGGCATAAAATCTCTCACAAAATGGTGGGAAATGGATAAGAATAGGACCAAACTTGTAAGATCTCATAGGTACAAGATGACTGGAACCAAAAGTAGATAAAGACTAAATCAAAACTGGAGCTGCAAACATTTAACCAGTCCTCCCAACTACGAAATGCTGACATTCAAATATAAATACTGCCTTCGATGTGTGAAGCACAGGCCGGGGAAACAGACAGCCTGACAAAAGTAGACCATATATACACACAGTCAGGCTGACGAGACACAGGTACAAACAGTGACGACAATGATAAGGAAGATAAGCAGTGAAAATTCAACTTAGACTATTTCCAAATAAAGCAGGAAGCAACGTTTCTCAAAAATAGCACAATGCAACTAAAGCTGCTGAGGTCAAAGCCGTGGTGAAATCTGGGAGCAAAAACAGCAGCATGACAGAAATGTATCTTGAGTTATGTCTACATTTTGAATCTCAAAATCAAGTCCTGGAAGGCTAGCACTCTGAAACTTCTGGATGTGTTTCTGCTTTAACACTGCTGATTTAAATAATTAGGTTATTAAAAGGAGGTGCATGATCACATGCTGAGAAAGTAAAGGCTTTGGACCAGAAATGCATCCAAAAATTGCCAACAACACCTGCCTCTCGAGGACTTAAATTGTCATTTCTGGCAGTTTCAGACTATCACTTTTAGACATAAAAGCTTAGCTAAATATAAGCTTGACAGAATATTGTATGTAAGCACTAAAGAGGTAATTTTCTAATATTTGATGTTAAACTGATCTTGGAGATACTTTTTTAAAGACAACAGATTTGCATATGCTGTGAATAAGCAGGGGCCAGTATTGTAACATAACATACTGAGATTTTAAGAAGTTACATTTCAAAACCAATAAAGCACAATGGAAAAAGAGGCAGTATTTATCTTGATAAACACTTCTTTCTTTAATTAATATATAAACACAATAAAGAGATGTTAATGCAGCAAAATAATCCTTATTTATTTGAGATGCTATTTTTGCTTAAAATAAAAAAATATAGAAAATCAGCCAAAGTCCAAAGAAGAAACTTTAAAGGTCTTCAAAATGAACAACATATTGCGAATCCCTTTAAAGCAGGGGTGTCCAAAGTGTGGCCCAGACGCCATAGGTGGCTCTTAAAATTATTTTTATTGGTCCCCAACCACAAGTTAATAGTTATAAAAATATGGCCAACAAAATAGAAAATAATTAATGACCCCAACATCTGCAAAGTCAGTTTATCTTTTAGTAAGCCCACAGTCTGAACAAAGTTTTTTTTTTTATGTTATGCATCTAAGGATTTATAGATTTCATAAAAATCTTGTTTATTATCTAGCAGGTAAAACAAAATCAAAAAAATAAATTTTTGCATTTTTAATTTAATACATTTTGTGGCCCAAGAGAAGCTTAAATTTGCCAGTTTTGATCCCAGGGCCAAAACATTTGGACATCTCTGCTTTAAAGGATTTCAGGAAGGTTTTATTTCTTTTGAACAAAATATAAAGATATAAATTAATTGTACCAACAGTGATTGGTTGCAAGTATTGGTTCATGGGGGACATATTTAACTGTTAATGAAACACTAAGTACAGAATCTGTTGTGTTGGAAAAAGTATTTGCCTTAGAGTAAATCCCAAGCCCTCACCTCTGAAGTTTACCCCCCACCACCACCACCAGGTCAAATGGCGGGTGACCACACCCAGCTCGAGTTCCACAACGTGGAGACGGGCATCGTGACGGAGAAGCGCTTCATGCCCATCGTGCCCTCAAACTTCATCGGCCACCTCCAGGGCCTGACGCTGAACGGCATGCCCTACATCGACCTGTGCAAGAACGGCGACATTGACTACTGTGAGCTGAACGCCGTCATCGGCTACAAGAGCATCGTGGCTGACCCCATCACCTTCCGCTCCCGGTCCAGCTTCGTCACGCTGCCCACGCTGCAGGCCTACTACTCCATGCACCTCTTCATGCAGTTCAAGACAACGTCCCCAGACGGTCTTATTCTCTTCAACAGGGGAGACGGCAATGACTTCATAGTCATTGAGTTGGTTAAAGGGTGAGCTGAATAATAAAACTGTGGGTGATAATATGGAGTATCGTCTTGTTTCTGTGAGGTATTAATCTATACAACGTAGTTGAAACTAAATATTTATATACAGTGAATAAAAAAACACATCTTCTTTTCTCACTTTTTAACATTATACCAGGTGATTTTTTTTTTCCTGGTTTGCATCAGTTAGGATGTAGGCATTTGGATCACATACATGTCCTTAAAGTTATAGAAGGGATTTTAAACTGGGGTCAAAAGTTTTACTAGTCTCCCACAATAGTTTTCTGGAGTTCTGGCCCATTCCTCCTGACAGAACTGGTCATGTTTGTCCTCACAGCTTTCCATCGCTCCCTTTAAAATTTCTATAGAACTAAGATCAGGGAAGCATGACAGCTACTTTAAAACATTAACTTTATTGTTCTTAAGCCACTTCATCCACTTAAAGAAGCCATTTGTGCTCAAGTCTCAACATTCTGGTTGTTTTCAAATGTTGCCTCAATATTGTAACATAAAGCCATCTATTTTGTGAAGTGCACCAGTCCATCTTGCTGAAATACACTCCTAAATGTTTATTCTGTATTTCACAGGATGTTCTCAGACTAGCAGACTTCCCTCTTTCCCTCCAAATGTAAAAATAGTCATTTTGGCCAAACAGTCCGGCTTTAATCTGGCTTTTTTTGTGTTTCTTTTGGAGTAATGTCTTCCTCCTTGCCTAGTGGCCTTTCAGCCCATGAAAGTAGAGGGCATGGCACACTGTGGAAAAATTACCCTCATCTTGTCAGCTTCAGCAGCTTCTCCACAAGGTCTTTGGCTTTTATTCTGGGATGGAGTTGCACATTTCAGACTGAAACATGTTCATCTCTGGCACGCAGAACCCGTCTCCTTCCTCAGCGGTGTGATAGTTGGACATTCCCAACATGTCTATGCTTGCGTATAAATATTTAAAATTTATTCTCATGCTGCTTTTAATGATTTCTTTTTCCCTGAGCAGCATTTCAGCCTTTCTATGAATGTAATTCTCTTACTTGCTTCAACCATCAGCTTTACAAAGTCTTACTTTTGTTCAAGTGTTTAAAACCGCCATTTTGCGCTAAAACTCATTTATCTCTGGGACACAGGATCAATCTCCTCGCTGGGCGTTGTGGTGGCTGGACATTTAGGCGTTTGAACAGATGAAAGTGGCAATAGCAGGCTGAACCAGACTTGTGGAAGTCCATAGATCTCTTCCTGGTCTTGGTTTTACTTTCTTTATTGTGCTTGTTGTGTTACATGACATTACATCCAAATGTGTGTCTCAACTACTGTGAATACATTAGCTTACCAAGTCTTTTTATCTGCTGGTTTAAAAGCCACGTCTATGTAAAATCTGACTTTTTAAAAAGTAAGAAAATATTTAAAGACATTCTCTATCAATATTGTGGCACCTAGAAAATCTAAATAATTTGGTCATCTAACTGAGCTAAAAAAGGGAAGTTTGGCTTGAGAAACAAGTGGTTGTGTCTTTTTATAAAGACGATGAAAATCTCTGGTTTCTATTGTAAATGAAAGCATTTTTTTTTTTTTTTTTACATTTAAAGCGAGTTTGCCCTTGATAAAGAGAAAAGAAGTTGACAGTGAGGTTAAAATGGCCTGTTAAATGTACAATATAAAAATGCACCAACCCAGCACCTCTTTTTTAAGTCTTGTAATTAAGCTTGTACAAGACAGTTAATAATGCCCCGAAGTGTGTGACCCTGTGTTGTTCTTCATCACAAAAGTGATTAATTTGCTTTCTCTCTCCTCCGCGCTCTGCTTAACCCCTTCCTTTCTCCATTTGTTCCCCAGCTACCTTCATTACATCTCTGACCTGGGAAACGGAGCGCACTTGATCAAGGGCAACTCCAACAGTCCACTTAATGACAACCACTGGCACAATGTGCACATTTCCCGGGACACAAACAATCTGCACACGGTCAAGATTGACACCAAAGTTACCACTCAGACCACAATGGGAGCCAAGAACCTTGACCTAAAAGGTATGACAAAAAGAAAAAATAGAATATCAAGGTTAAGGTTGATGGAGCTTGTTACCTTGAATTATTAGGCTGATATTTCACAGAACAGTGTTTTAGCATTTAGTGATTAAACGCTCATTAGTCCTAGAATGATTGGAAGGTTAAAGGAGAAATTTGGGCTTTGAGGAATAGACAGAATAAGAGTCTGCCTACCAGTCTTAAGTCAGCTAATTAACACCTTGCCTCTCTTTAATTAGTTCAAAAACAAAGACTGAAACCAATTTAGTTATTTCTTTTACAGAGTTAAGTGGCAGACTATTCCCAACCAATCAGCTAAGAGAGTTTTTGTTCTTGCCGTTGGATAGAGTTAAGCTTCCTCTATCTGTTATATTCCAGTCTTCGTGCTAAACTAAGTTAAGTGTCTCTAGGCACAAGCTGCGTATTATCATACAGACATGAGAGCAGTATCTTTTTTTCCAGAGTTGCATTCATTAAAAAAGCAATTAGCCATACTTCCCGCTGGAACATTTTTGGGGTAAAAGCATGTATAATCGATTGTTTTTAAATTATTAAATCAAACTGATAGCTATTCACTGTCAATTTATGGTTCCTGTCACATAACTGCTAACTGCAGCATGGACTGGTGTGAGAGTCTGAGAGGATGCTAACCTTAAGAAATACCAAGATTTAATTGTGGTTAAAATGTTTATATCATGTCAGAAAAGTTAACAATATTGTTCAATTATTGTTACCTACTGTTCTTATGCTGCTAATATCAAATGATACTGGTTTCACCGTCAGCAAAAGTCACTATGCCATTTGAGGAATTCTGGGTGGAATATATTTACAAACAAAAGGGGGAGGGGTTTATTCTTAAATGCAAAATGTATATTTTTTTTTACATTTTGGTTTAAGTACTGCTCTGAATAAATTGTTCTTTCATTAAATGGCCTTTGTTGAGTCTATATTCTCCAGTTATCAATTAGTAAATTGCTAAATTATTTGCCGGTGATTATTTCAAAAACTGATTCATCACGATTAATCAGAATAATCGTTTCTGCCCAATTCACAGTAACCTGCATATTTTAAACCTGAATCCCAATAAATCGATTACACAAGATTTGTGTAGAGAGTCCATCATAAGTGATTCAAACATTTTCTTTGCATTGCTGCCCATGCGTTGTGTTTCTGTTGCCATCTAAAGACTTTGGGTTGAGGAATCTTCTCATAAATCTTTCATAGACTAATTAATAATAGATCAAGTAGCTTATGCTGCATCCTTTCATGCTTCTCCACAGGTGATCTGTACATCGGGGGCGTTACCAAAGAGATGTACCGTGAGCTGCCGAAGTTGGTTCATTCCCGGGAGGGATTTCAAGGCTGCCTGGCAACATTAGATCTAAATGGCCGCCTTCCGGACCTCCTTGCTGATGCCTTGACCACCATGGGGCAAGTGGAGAGAGGTTGTGAAGGTGAGGCTCCATGGCATCAGTTGTGTTGCAGCCCTCCATGTCCCTTCCTCTTTTGCTTTCAATTTTCATTTAACTCACTGCTGTTACGATAACCCACTAACACAGCTTCCGTTCCACTAGCTGTAATTTTTACTCTCTGTCTCCTCAGCCGGTCTTCCATTTTGTTTTTTCTGCACATTGAGTTTTCTCTCTCAGCTCCACTCTTGCAGCAGCTCACAGGCATCTGTGTGCATTGACTAACCATCTAACTTGCTTGTTTGCTTTTTTGTTTGGCCGACAAAAGTTACATTGATGAAAGCTGACCTGCAAGGTATATCGCTTTGTGTGAGCATGTGGGACGTGTGAGTGTGAGCGACTGAGTGTGCTTAAAACTACCCAGTGATGTTTAGTGTTTGTGTGGATCACAGCGATCCAGAGTCAAAGGTCAGAGTTGATTTTTCCTCTCCTAACTGTTAGAAACGTTACATCCGCTTGACTTGAGTTCCCCACTATTCCAGTTTTCTGGCTTATTAACTGCATGCTTTGTACCCTTTTCCTAAAGACTCGTAGCTACAATTCAATACTCCACTGATGAATCATTTCACAGTCTTTCCTCCATGCCTCATGTTAGAACTTCAACGAGGGAATTAAGTTTCAAGGTTTGATGTTTTCTTCCTCATGAGGCACAGAGAGGAAACTGACAGAATGATGAAGACTGAGTATTGGGACCTATGCCTTTATAGCTAAACTCCTCCTCCAGCCTCTGACCCAAACATCAAGTCTCACCACATGCATGTCCTCCTCATTTCAGTCTTTTCACTTGGTAACAATCCAATTTAGGTCCAGTTCTAATTATATTGTCTTATAGCATCCTTCTATTAGTGAGTCTATCTACAACATTCTTGTAGGCATTTGCAGTGCTGGCCATGTTTATTGATATCCCTGCTAAAAATGTGCAGAAAAAAACTTAACAAAAATTAAATTTTATTGCAGTAACTTAATATCACACTGAAAAAATTTGAAAACAAAAATCAACCTTTAATGTGATTGTTTTTATTTATTTATCATAAAAATATTAAATAAATTATTTAAATTATTATTATTAGGGTAACCCTACCACTTATTGGTAACACTACCGGTCATACTGTGTACATTTTTACTTAGAACATCTTGGTATTTCAACAGGTCCATGAAGTAAAGTTTCTTCAAAGATCCTTCAGATAAACTAACAGTTATGACATATGAGCTGCTTTTCTTTGTTTCAAGCCCATCTGGAGTGTTTATTGGGTCCAGTTTATGTCCCTGGCAGGCTCCACATTTCTAATCGAGAACCAATTAGAAATGGTTCTCCCTTGGCATCTGATTCAGATTTTGCATGGAACGTTAGTAAACACTGTGTATTTTCAGTCTTTTTTATACAGACATATTGTGGTTTTTCTTTTACTTCATTACCATTTTGTCTGTAAAAACTATTCAGTCAACTTTGGTTATTGCTATATAAATATCCATATTGAATTTAAACATTTATCAAATTGAAGGTTGCATTTTTCTTACATTTTCAGTTTGATAGTCGTATTCAGATGCAATAAAAGATCAATTTATTGTTCGGCTTTTTACACATCTTTCCCAGGGGTACTGATAAATATGCCCAGCACTGTATATGATTAATTATGCCATTACAGCACAACAGTTTGCAGCTTTCAGTCTGTAAAGTTTTTCAATTAAATGTGGCCCAAAAATAACAACACATCCCTGTCATTCACAACAATGGGCTGCAGTATAAACCACAACAAAGTGTTTTTATGATTCTTTTCAACCAATTTTTTTGCCACTGCCATGTCTGTCACTGCAGGTCCCAGCACAACATGTCAAGAAGACTCCTGCTCAAATCAAGGAGTCTGTTTGCAGCAGTGGGAGGGCTTCACCTGTGACTGCAGCATGACATCATACGCCGGGCCGCTCTGCAATGATGGTGACGATTCTCATATATTCTGTCCTACAAATAAATCATGCAGCCTGTTAAGGCTGTAAAATCTATTTTTTTCTTAAATATTTGCTCTATCTTGCAGATAAAATGTAAGATTTTTATTTAATATTTAGGTATTTGACGTTTCTCTGCCTTTTTTTAAACAGATCCTTTTGCAAATTTTGCCAGATAAATGTTTACCTACTTTTTATAAACTGTATAATGGGGTTTGGGTATGCATTAATCAGAGCCACCACAGGAGGGCGCTGTCAACTACTTCTAAAATGAAATAATAACTCCAGCCTCTTAAGTTGAATTCCTAAAAGTGCTGTGTTTCAAACAACAAAATCGCTGCATTAAACTCTTTGAACAGCAGAGAAGGAGTGTCCAAAGTCAGTCCTGGAGATCCGGCGTCCTGGTTTAACGCACCTGGATCAAATGATGGCTCATCAGAAGAACATTGACATGCTGAAGAGGTTGTTACTACTGCCAGGGAGAGAACTAAAACATGCTGGATGTTGGCCCTCGAGGACCGACTTTCGGTGCCCCTGCAGCATAAGTGACACACACAATAGTTTTGTTGCTGCCCTCTGAGTCAAACAAATGCATGAGTTGGTATTTGCATGAGTCATCCCAGCCTCCTGGAGTAATGCTGAATAATTTGGGAAACACAGATTTTAGATCTTATTCAAGCCTGTAGGAGGAATAGTTAAGCTGTGACATTTAAAACTTCTATTACATTTGTAATTTACCAAATGCTCGTTATTTGTAAAACATTTAGCACCATATGAGTGGTGGTACCATCCGCTATGAGGACTGTGATTTATAAACATGTTGGTTTTTCTCTGTGCTGTCTAGCTGGGACCACCTATATCTTTGGCCGGGACGGCGGTGTGGTGATTTACACGTGGCCGCCTAATGAGCGTCCTAGCACCAGGGCGGACCGACTGGCTCTTGGCTTCAGCACCCAGCAGAAACAGGCCGTTCTACTCCGAGTGGACAGTTCATCTGGCCTTGGAGACTACCTTCAGCTGCAGATAGTAAGTCTACGCAGTCACTTTTAAGCATCATTTAGGCGTGTTTCTTCTACATGCAAAGAAAAAAATTTTAAAGTTTTATTTATTTAATTAATTCAATTCAAGAAGTGGAGCTTGTTTATTTATATAGGGCTAATTCACAATAGGCTTTCTCAAAGCACTATATATATCTATATATACATATTTGTTGTCAAGTCTAAACAATCATGCAAACATAATTTAAAGTCAAATACATCCATTCCAAATTTGGTCCTATTTATAAAACAGTGCTGTGAAGCTCAATTTATTAAACCACTAGGTAAATATCTTATTGCTAAGGAAACCCAGACGATTGCATCAATTTTGCTGCATTTCTCCTCCTGAAGGAGCATATAGCAACAGCGTATGGTTGATTTCATTGAGTCGTTAACTTTGCATCAACCCTTCATAGATTAGATGGAGCCTGCATGTAGCAAAATAGGAAAGGAGAACTGAAGGTTCTAATGATTATTTTAGTAATCAATTATTCTATCGATGAGTCAAAGAAATAAGAAATTGGATTTTTCTTTTAAAAATAGTCACATTCTGCAGATTTTTCTTCTAACATGTAAGATTTTTATAGATTAGAAATTCATTAAAAGATTAGAATAAAATATTTAATAATATTTTTTAAATATTATTAAATATTATTTATTACCTAAAATACAATGTATGTAAAGAATAAAGCTTAAAAAAAAACTACCATCAAAATGTGGAAAGTTCATGTCTTTATTCTTGATTTGACATAAATTCAACATAGAGATAATATGTTGACTTGTTTAGTTTTTTGGAATAATTGATTAATAATTAAATATTAAATATATAATTAAATATAATATAGAAAGGTGCTTAAGAGGGGATTTCTTTTTACACAATCTGAACCTCCTTTTTGAGGTGTTCTGTACAGCATACATTTACAAAGATTTATTTTATTTATTTTTTTACTTTAAATGCAAAATGTTTTGTAAAAAAAATTGCTAAACTTCTGCTCTGAGTTTTTTTGTTCTTTCAGCAAATGTTTTTGTTTTGTTTTTTGTCTCAGACAATTATTTGACTAAATCGATTAATCTGATTAATTGTTTCAGCCCTTGACAGCACAGACATACAAAAAAAAAAAACTCAGCATCACTGGTCCAGAAGGCCCTACTATGTTAAAGAAACTGTATAGGGTTAATGGGAGCAGCAGATCCTTGAATTCATTTAGGAAAGAAGCACAGCTAAAGAAACATATAAGCTTTTTAAGCCAGTTGTAAACAGTAGTACATCCGGTCAGATGTAGAATCTTCAGTAGCTTCATCTAGACGAGAGAAAGTGATATTAACCTTTCTTTACATTTCTCTCAAGGTTGAGGTAATTCCTGTTGCTTACGCACCTTTTCACGCTCCAGTTATTTCTTTCTCTCATTAAGCAGCAGTGTGAATAGTCAGCTGTTTAAGGTCATCTTTTTTTTAAGACTTCCAATAGTGGTTAATCTAAACAAGTTTGGAGTTTCACTTCTTGAACTGAATCACAATGCTGACTCGGAATTGAAACTGTATTGCTCTCGCCTAAATAAACACACACAGCAGATCTATCATTACTAAAAATTGGTAAAGCTTGTCATTATAAAAGAAATCCACCAAAATGATCTCAATCTGCTTTGCGTGCAGCTGCCCCAGGTTTCTGATGTAAATGGTTCATTAATTGCATTAATTCTTTCAGATGTAATCTTAATGCTTTATGGTTTATCCTACTTATTTGCTAATGAGGGGGGAAACATGAACAAACAGAGCAGCTGCGGCTGTTCAGCCATGTTTCTGCATTTGAGTTATTTGACAGCCTCATTAATCAACCATGTTTCAGAGAATCTTCACAAATCTGTATGTTAGCAGTAATAAGGAGCGGACTGGCTTTATGGCCAATTACTGCAAATGTTATGCAAAAATGTGCAGAGCTAATTCTTTCTAAGAATCATCAAACGGTCATATGAAATTATAAATAATATTTATTGCAATAGAAACCTGGTGAAAAAGGCAAATACTAATGCGTTTTCAATGTTTTTAGATTATTCGCTGATCCTTTAAAAAAGATTAAGGAAGTTAATAACAAATTGACCGTGGATGGAAAGCTCCAGAGTGTTTTAAAGAACCTCAAGTTGCATTTAACTTTTGAATTTTGAAGATTATTGTATTATTGAGTCTCACCTATTTTCAGAAAATATTTGGAGGTTAATTATGTCCCTTTTAGCTGCTGGATAAACAGTGAGGCTTGAATTTATACACTAAGGCAGTATGAAACACTGCATTCATTACAATAATAATACAATAGTAATATAATAGATTCTAGGCTTACAATCTAATTATAAACATTAGTACCTGGTGCTTAACCACGGTGGTCTATATGTCTGTCTGTCCTTCCTTCCATTCATCCATTTATTTGTCCATCATAGCTCAATTTGTCCTTCCTTCCTTCATAATAAATGTTTTCTGTTTCTACTCAGAAGGACAGAGAATCCTTGACTTCTATCAATGAAAGAAGCATTTTCTCAGTGTATTTTCTCCTCCTCAAGCGAGTTCTTGACTAACAGACATCATCAATACTCCTCTGCTCCTCAGGACAAGGGCAACATCAGGGTGGTGTTCAATGTCGGCACAGACGACATCAACATTGAGGAGAGCTCCAAGTTCGTCAATGACGGGAAGTACCACGTAGTCCGGTTCACCAGAAGCGGTGGCAACGCGACCCTGCAGCTGGACGACCTGCCGGTCATGGAGCGGTATCCTTCAGGTAGGCCCTGCCCCACCAGTACAACCCAGTCCCGACTCCGCCTGTCCTGAGGCAGACCCCACCACACCTCAGCCCAAATCAAGCCATCTTTTCCTGACTGAAGAATGATAAACTTTTGTTTCTTTCTGTTTATTTCCACAAACTAAGATTGAGGAATTTGTTTTACTGTTATTGTGTTTGAAATGAAATGAAATATGTTTGATCTGACATGAAATATGACTTTTTAAACCATAAAATGAGATCAGCCATTACAGTAGCTTGTTTACTCGTCAGTTGTGTTATTTTAGGCCTGTTAAATAGAGTTAAAGGTAATTTATGTAAATAGTAAATTCAGCTGTTAGTGTGTTTTCTCACCATAAAAGAAAATAATAACAGTTGGTGCATTTTTGGATAAATAATAATTTTAAAACTTGGCATATTTTGAGATAAATGTTTAACTAGAGAGAAAAAAATAAGGCAAAAGAAAAAGTGTATTTTGTTGAATATATCTGTTTGTTTTTACATTTAAAAGGGGTAGTCGTCATAGGTAACATAATGAGACTTCAGATAGGTAAAATGATAAAAGGTAGTTGTTGTGAGGTGTGTGTGTATGTAATCTAAACTCAGTCAGTATGTGGCAGCTGTAACATTATTTCCCTGTGCTCTTGCAGATGTTAACCCCTGAAATGTTTTTTTTAAATTAAACCCAATGAACAGAGAGTAAGAGTCCGCTCACTGGAAACATAATGAGTGCGTCTTCTCTTCTGTTAGCAAAAAAGATAACAAAACATAAACACAGTGACATGCCGACAATGAGCAGACCATTACTTTCTTTTCATTGCTGTTCTTTGTGTATCCAGCTCCTGTACCACGTATGGATGTGCGTAATTACTACTGTGTTTTCATCTCTAAATTAAAGGCAACAATGATAACGAGCGCCTGGCCATCGCCAGACAGCGAATCCCCTATCGGCTCGGTCGAGTAGTTGACGATTGGCTACTCGACAAAGGTAAAAACCCTGATTAAAATTCCTTAAAACTTTGAGCTTAAAAATACAACATGAAGGCAGTTGATTATACTATATTGTGCACCATCAACTAACATCTAAAAATCTAAATCCATAACTAAGTAATTAAAAGTTGGGCAGGTTGTAGTGTGTAATACTGTGTAAACTCTAGTGCCTGTGAACGTATCTTGTTAGTGTGTATCTGATAATATCAGGTTAAAGGGACGATGGAGAGATTTAAATGTGAATAAATCGGAAAATAGAAAAAGTACTGATAAAAGATGCTTTATTAAGACTGGTAAATAATTTTACTATCAAGTTGTAAACAATAAAGCATTTATTAAAGATTTAATGTATTGAAAAAAAATTGTAATCAAGTTAAAGTACATGCAAATTATTGTTTAAGAATTATGTAAATTTGAAATGACTAAAAGAGCAATGCTTTTTGAAAAAATATGTAAAAGTTTTCCAACTAAACTTCAGCAAAGCTACTTAAATTAGCCTCTAGTCCCTTTAACAGTGAGCAGTGCTAGAGCTTATAACCTGTGCATGCTTTATAGGGCTGTGACAACTGTTCTCTAGATCTCTGTCTCTCTGTCTGCCTGTCTGTTGCTCCTTCAGATACGATGTTGTGCTGCACAGCCATCACCGCATCAACCATCTCTCAGCCCTGTCTTCTCGGGGCCTCCTGATTCCTCTTCTTCTCCTTTTTTCGCTCTCCTTCATCTGCTTTGCTCAGACTCCTCTGACTCTTTCCCTCCTTTTCTCTATTTTCTGTCATCACTCTTATCTCTCAGTCTCCTCCACGGTTCTCCACAGCTTCGATTTGCTCTGCCATGCTTAATCTATCCCATCCTCTCGCCATGCCTCGGGGGGGGAAGATTGTGTAACACTCAAACACTGTTGTATGTCTGTGCGCGTGTGTGTGGCGTGTATGCACGTATGTGACCACTGGCGTGTGTGTGTGTGTTTGTCTGTCCACTTTTCTTTTTTTTTTTTTTTTTTTGGTGCGTTGTGGTGTGTTGGGTGCGATTGGCTGTGTTCGTGCAGGTCGCCAGCTGACCATCTTCAACAGCCAGACGACGATTAGTGTCGGCGGAGGCGAGCAAAGTTCTCCAATGTTCCAGGGCCAGCTGTCCGGTATTTATTACAACGGCCTCCGCATCCTGAACATGGCCGCCGAGGGCCACCCGCACATCAGAGTGGAGGGCAGCGCGCGGCTGGTCGGCGACATGCCGTCCTCCTCCATCACGCCGCAGTCCAGTGCCGCAGCCGGCGGCAACCGGTCAGACTCCGCCCCCTCGATCAGTGACATCACAACCACCACGGCGACGAATAAGAAGCAAATTGTGACACAGGTGAGCACAATGTCCCAGTTTTGGTTTTTGTCCGTCAACGTCTGAAAGGGTTCGTACACAGTCTGGCAAAGTGTGGAAACGGATTTTGTTTATTTCCAAGTGGAAAAGTGCAAAGCATATTAACTTTGCAATTTGGACAATTCGGCTGAAAAATTTATCACAAAAAAACGGTTTTATATCAGTTGTTATCAATAACACTGGGTTACAAATAAATATTTTTTGGGAATTGTTCAACTGAATTAAGACTATTTTGTGCCTCTGAATCCAAAAATGGTAACCCTTTTTTTTCAAATCGGGTCAAGTTTTTAATCAAAATTGATGTAGAAAAATCTGATCTTCTGACTAAATTGATGGCATTTCTGTGACATTATCAGTTAGTTTCCATTAATAGTAGTTCTTGGGTGGGCTGACATCACTTTGAACTATGAAAACTTAAGGAGTGCAAAATCCCAATTTTTCCAAAAATGTAATCTTCAAAACCAGAAAATTTGATAAATCGATTTATTCCCCAGTCCTATTAAGTATTTTAATTTCCAGACTGTATTCCCATCTCATTGTCTAAATGTTTCCTTTTCCCACTGTCCATTCTTCTTTCCAATACTTTTTCCTGTCCTTCCTCTCTCATATCCTTCCTTTTTTTCCTTTGTTCCCTTTCTTCTTTCACTCCTTTTACCTTTCCTTCCTTTTATTTCCTCTTCTTGTCCTTCCTTGTTCTCATTGGGCCCTTCCTTCGTCTCGTCTCATGTCCTACCTTCCTCCCTTTTATCTGTGTCCTACAACCCCTGCTTCCTTTCTTTATTTTTGTTCATTTTACTCTTCCTTCTGTCCTTTCCTTCCTTGCAATGGCAACGTTGGTAAATTTTGCGACGACGTTGTGATATTTTCTTCTTTCCTCCCTTTCCCATCTGTACTTCCTTGACCTTTACCATTTTAGGCAGTGTCATTCGCTGTGAGCATCTGTTGTCGTGAGTCTGCGTCTAACTGGCTAAATATTACATTAACATGTAAAATGTGAGTTCATAACACTTGAAATATATTAGCCAACAGTTACTGCTCTCCAATTATTTGTGCTGGGTGACACGTTTAACAAGAAGTGGAGACTCTAATCAAATTCTGCTTTGGGTCTTACCCAATCTTGGGGTGACTCGGTGGTCATAACTCTTGTTCAGATGTAATTCTTCAGGCTTCCACAGCACACGAGTCTTATCAGTACCCAGCCATCATTCTTTAGTATGACAAAAGGTAATTAAAATTGTAATTTGCTTTGATAAGATTCATTATGAGTGCTGTAAGAGGATTAGTATGCACAGCCCATTTATCAAGACCAGCAGAATATCAAGATGTGTCAAAGGAAGTGGGACAGTTTTTTTTTACTCTGCTAATACTAGTTTATTCATGTGTCATATGTTTTCATGTGCTGAGGCAAACTAAAGCGTCCCCCCAAATACATTAATCATGTTAAATATGAAGCACTGACTGAGACATTACACATTATGGATGAAAAATAATGAATGATGATGGTGACTACAAATTATGTTCCATTCAAACTATTTGTTTCAAGCAGTTTAGTCAAAATTATGTTTTAGTCTCTAAATAGAAATATTGCTTATCTGTTTAGAAGTTGTCAAAAATGTGAGAAAATAGTCTACAAGCTGGAAATTCAATTTATATTCAATTCAAAACTACTTTATTTATCCTAAAGGCAAATTCAATGTTGTAACTCATATCATCTGAGTATCTTTAAAGAATGATGCTGTTGGTGGGAACGCTCTGCAGTAGCAGTCCATCTTGCAATAAATCTGAAGAGACCTCTGACCAAAAACTGTATGACATGCTAACAACTTAATTTCTGGCTAAAAGACGATATTCCAAAGTAGCAAATCCTGGATGACACCATCAGCTATTGGCCAGCATTGCTAATCCACCTTGTTTGCTTTTGCTGCTCCTCTTTAGATCTCTGGAAAATTATTTTAATTTTGTAACTTTTTTGAGAGTCATTAGTTTGTTTTTAAGTATGGTCAATAATGTCTTCTAATAAGGCATCATTACCTGGTCAAATTCCCTGTAAACTTTAAACATTTTTGAACATAAAAACCTGTTGGACTTCATCAGGGGAAATCCTGCCATGTTGCCACAAATATGCATCCCAACAACTGTGTAAAAACAAAGAAATAAGAGCACCTCACAGTCATTCCCTCTTCCAGCCGTCATTACATTCAGCGAAACTTTGGAAATTTCAACATTGCATACATGTCAGAAATAATAAATATTTCCAAATATTCTGATAGAAAAACAGGGATAATATAACCACAAAATATGTTTTTGTTTCTTGTTGCATAAAGTGATGTAAAATTTTCTCCTCATCTTTGTTCTGTAATCCTGTCTGAACAAACTTCAAGGTCTGTGAGAGGAAAGGTATTTTGTGTACAGTGGCTCCCTGCATTTCTCTGCAACAACACATTCACCTAAATGGGTCAGACGGTAAATTCTCAGCTAATTGGTTCCTCTGCTGACTCGCGGGGCAATAAATGTTTTTGCTAATGGAGAACGAAATAGCTTTTACAAAATATGTGTTAAGTAATCCAGTGAGATTGAGACAACAGAAGGACATAATAGTTATTGATACTTAATTGTTGCATTTGGAACAGGAGAGTTGGTGTTAAAATCAGAGGAGACAAACTCCACAGCTTCAACTCAGACTTTATTCGCTCTATTGTTCAGATCACTACAATCAAAATGTTGTCAAGCTCTTAGTGGGCGTCTGTGTCTGCTGCAGTTCTTCCTCTAAGTTATAAAACAGCCGCACCGGAAAAAAAATCCTACATGATACCAGTTGCCATGGATATAGTGGGCCCCACTACCCGCAGCTTACTTTCTCTCTTTCTCTCGCATCCAGACTCCCACAGAGAGTTGTTCCTCTGTGTATAAACCACCAGCTGTTTCAGACGTAAATAATGGAGCACTGATAGCTGTGAGCTAAGCCTCAGGCATCAATAATGGATTACGTGAGCTGGATGGATACGGCTGCAGAGTGACGCCGCTGTCACAGGGGCTTCTTTTCACACCTCACCTCTCAGTGTCTCCCTGCGTGTGTGTGTGTGTGTGCGTGTGTGTGTGTGTGTGTGTGTGTGTGTGTGTGTGTGTGTGTGTGTGTGTGTGTGTGTGTGCGTGTGCGTGTGTGTGTGTGTGTGTGTGTGTGTGTGTGTTAGATGAATGGCTCTGGCTTTGTGAAGTCCTGATGTCAAGGTTAAATCTGACATGCAGCTTTTTATGGTGGAATCGAAACCACCTGATGTGAACTAGGCCAAACCTGCTATACGCTCAATATACTGAAGAGAGCTTTTGCGCTTATGAGTCGAGTCAGTCATGTCAACACTTAAATTCTGTTTGCAGTAATTGTTTTCAGTGTGAAATGCTCGCTGAGTTTCACACAAAATTAGAATATTTCATGATGCTCTTAAGAATCATTAATCATGCTGCCACAAAACGTTCTTCACTGTTCACAAAGTAATGTATCCAAAAATATTATGAGAAAGTTGAGTGGAAAGAAAAACTGCGGAAGGAAAAGGTTTGCTAGGAAACAGAAACAACCACAACATTCAAAGGATTGTGAATAAAGAATTATGTGCTCTAAAATATTGCACTCACACCAACAAAAACAGATATCTTCAATTCATATTTTTATAATATTCTCTCAAAAAGCAAAGTTAAAGAAAG
Organism: Poeciliopsis prolifica; assembly: GCF_027474105.1. NCBI lineage: Eukaryota > Metazoa > Chordata > Actinopteri > Cyprinodontiformes > Poeciliidae > Poeciliopsis > Poeciliopsis prolifica. The sequence continues at coordinate 6,807,445 of NW_026562393.1, forward strand.
GAATGAGCTATTAGTCAAGTTTCAATAATTAGCAGTCAACATTAAACAGAGGAGATAAAATCAAAAGTTATTAGACGCACCGCTATCTGGACATGAACGCTTCTGAATCAGTAATCAAAACTTGGATCATCTTAATGTTCATTTATAACCAAAATTTGATCATTATCATGTCAGTTTGCCACAACCAGAATGACATAATCACAACAAGTGTTTAACTGCACAATGATGTCAAAGCTTATTACAAGTTTTACTTCTCTTCTGCTATAGTTGGTAGAATAGAATAAAATTTAACCTAGTGAAGTCCTGAACCTAATAAAGATAAAAATTATTAAGATTATTAAGCTGGAGAAAGTTGCACACTCGGTCCACAGTGTCCTTTGACCTGTTTCTATTTATTTTTACCACCTGATAAATTTCCAGAAAATCTTTTAGCAAATATAAAATTACAGGTTAAATTTTAAATGTCAGAAATTAACACACATAGTATACAAGCGGAAAATTCAAAAACAAATTATTGGCTCTGGGTGTCACCATCACAATAGAACAGAAGAGAAATATCTCTTATTGTCCCACAGTGGAGAAAGTCAGGTGTACTAGCAAGATGCTAAATATAAATTCAAACAAGTTAACCCTGCACTGTAAAAATAAAAATATAAAATTCTAATTTTATATTTTCAGTTGTGGTCGCCAGAATTTTACCGTATAAATACAGTAAAATCCATATTGACACACGAAAATTTCTAGGTCGCAGACCTGTACCGGATTTATACTGCCGGTATTTTACCATAAATTATAGACTGTTTTATTTTGAGTACACTGTGCTGATGTCAGCTGAAGCATAAAGGCCTCATTCAAGTATTATTTTGTATATTTTTTAGCTGCGCATGTATTCTTTGCTACAAATGCTTAACCATATGTTGAAGGAATGTTATCACATTTTAGGCCATTAAATATTTATTTTTTATTTAGAAAAAAGAATTGTTTTTTGCATCTCTTACATATTTTTAATATTATATAAAATATGCTAAAGTGGTTAAGTGAAAAATGTGACATATTTTTCAGCCAATTAATCAATTAATCATCAGAATAATTAACTACTAAATTAATCGTTAGTTGCAGTCCCGCTGATGTAAAGTCCTTTCAATGTTGAGTTTATAGTCCTCTATTTAGTACAAGAAAGAAAGCAGTTTGAATTTTGAGGCCCACTAAAAAACTCCAACCATATAATGTCCAAGTGGACAGTGTGAACACAGCTTCTGTCTCGTTTGAGACGAGTCTACAGCCTCCCTATTGACGGTGCCTTGTGTTGCCAGGCAACTAACCTGGCCTTAACCACCACACACAAAGAAGTGTAGATAAAAACAGATCGCGAACACACAAACACTCAGGTGGGTATAGAACAATAGGCCTGTATTGCAGCACGTTGCATCACAGATGGGGCAGTGGGAGATGTCTTATTAAAGGCGTTACAACTGCAAATAATTGAGCAATTTACGCTTTGGTTTGCGTATGTGTGGAAGTGCGTCTGCTCGCATCGCCAGCGGGTTTCTCTGCTTTCTGCTTTGTGCAGAAAGAATGTTTTCAGCAGCGTCTCCTGAAGTCCACAGTGAGTTGATTTTTTCGTGTTTGTGTGTGCTGAAAAAGTGGAAGGGATTAATAATGCATGACAGCTGAGAACCAGCGAAGAGATTGTGTGAGTGTTTATGCTAGAGGCGCGCTCTGAGTCACAGACCCCGGTTTGGGTTTGATGCTCGCTGTCTGTGGATGCAAAAGCTTCGGCTCCTGCGTACGTGAGCTCTTGTGTTCAATGCAAAGATTGATAGACGAAACTTGGGGCTCAGAGGGGCGGTCGGATTGGCTAAGAGGAATCAGCTGACGTGTCCACAAGCTCTTTGAATATTTGTTGTACATCCACACCCTCCCTCCTTTTCTTTCTTTTCTTCTTCACTATCTTCACATCTTTGTCTCCATCTTTTCATCTGCCCGCTGTTCAAATCTCCCTGCTCACTTTTTATTCCTTCTCACTTTCCCTATCTCTCTCCCATCCTCCATATCTTTCCATATTTACTCACTACCCCCTCCTCCTCCTCCTCTTCGTGTCCTGTACCCCCCTCCCACCCAGTCTGTGGTTGAGCTCCAGTGATAGGCTGTTAATGCAGGCGTTGTATGAGTCTATCTCACCATCTGCAGTAGTGGAGCTAGCTCCTCTCCTCTCTCTCGTCAGGATCTCTTCATCAGCCCTCCAACTTCATCCTGGTTTGCTGTATGCCTGTGTAGACGAGTCTATATAGAGACAGACTAGTAGAGCATGCTTGGTTGATATAGGAATTGTGTGTGTGTGTGTGTGTGTGAAAGTAGCAGACAAGCTGTTGAATCTTCTGCAGGAGTGTGTGAGGACTTAGAGCAGGTATTATGTGTGAACTAGGCAGTCAGGGAGGCTTGGACGGCCGCTGGCACTGCTCAGCTGCTCAGGTAGAGACATTACTCTTTAAGCATGCTTCCTGTCTGTTTACTACTCCGTGCATTTCTTCCATTATTAACATTTATTTGTCTGTATGTCAGCATGTTCTGTTGTTAGACTTTAAAAAGTTGGTGAGAGACAGAGCATCTGGTAGCTCTTACGAGTCGGCAGGAGGGTGTAAATTGATTTTGTTTTCTTGTGCCCTGCGCAATAGGTGGATTGATACTCCCAATTGACACCTTCCCATTTGAACAAGGCGGTCAGCTGATTTTGTGATGTCACAAACTCAAGGAGGGACCTTGTAAAATTTTACTTGTTCGATTCTGATCCTGCAGGGCACGTTGGTTTCTTCGGATCAATGATAGAGCCCGATCTGCCGGGCATTGATCGGTGGCAGATGTCACGGGTGATGCGGTTCATGTGCTGGTCGCGTCCTGGCAAAGGCACAGAGGTTTTATTGACTGGCTGGATGCCAGCGGCTAATCTCACCCCAGCTGCGTTTGACAGCCCAGTGGGCAGAGCTGATTGGAAACCCAGTGAAGGGAAGAGACAAAGCCAAGCACCAATAACCTAATGCATGTTTCAGGCCAACATAAACCACAGAAGACTTGTTTGGACCACCGTCGTACCTTACAAGGCCTGGGCAGACTTTATTGGACAGCAAAGTAATAAATTCTTGTCTTCTGCTGATACAGCCCATGTTCCTACAAAGACAAGTTGATGAGAAAGACATTTTTAGTGGGTTTGTTACTCCAAGACATCATGGACCAATTAGTGCTTTGATTAGACTCCAATTCTCCTCCAGTTTGGATGTAATCTTCCTCTCAAGCTCTGCTGCTCTCACTGGGTTACTAACATCCACTGCAATGCATCACAATCCAATTTTAATTTAGAGCCGGCACCGAGTGCCCGGCATGGTTAAAATGCACACACACACGTTTTGAAATCTCTCATGCCAAGGCGTCACAGGCAGGCGATGTTTAACGGTAGCCCATGAATATGCGGGGCGCATTAGCGTTAAAGAAAGACAGCTCGCTTTTATCAAAGCCCTCGTCTCCTTTTTTCCTGTATTTTTCCTCCAGAACTGCTTGTTCTAAAACATAAAAAGAAAATCCTCTTCATCTCACCATCTATCTTTAACCAACTCTCTCTCTCTCTTCTGTCCGCTCCAAACTCAGGCAGGAATAGCAAATCAATGCACAGGTCCCCATTGAGGGTGCACACTCCCTTTTTTTTTTTTCTTTTTTATATTCCCCATCATTTTTAACAGCCTGAACTTAGAGTTGCCATGGCAACAGGCGGAGCAGGGATGGAGAGGGAAAAAGGCTGCCTTTTTTCCACAGACAGAGAAAGGATCTGTTGTTGAGGTGTTCACTTTTAAGATATAGACAGGTGCTGGGGAAAAAGAAATAAAAAGAGGAAGAGCTTGTTTAATGTTTTGCTGCTTATGCCGCATTTAACTCCCAATATGAGGTGGAGGGAGGCGGTGGTGGGGGGGAGAGGCTGTACACAGGAAGTGGAGAAATAAAAAGGCTGGCTGGAGGAAATAAAAGGGGGAGGGCTGAAAGAGCAGGAGATAACGAGTGGTTCCCTTGTGGGTTAAACAGGATTCATAGTCGTCCCCCCGCCCTGCGCTCCTCCCTGCTTCTTTTCTTCTTCTCTTCTTGATGTTGGCTGCCAGCCATTCTTACAGGCCAAAGCGTTGGCAAAAGTGTGGTCGATGGATGTGCTTTCTGTGAGCTCAAAGGTGTTGAAAATAAACAGAACAGATGCGGAGCACAGGCTCTCTGTACCGCGCGTCTTATATTTATTTTTAAACCTCCGTGTCTTTTCTCCACAGACGATAGACGACCTGCTGGTTGCGTCGGCCGAGTGTCCGAGCGACGATGAAGACATTGATCCCTGTGACAGCTCAGGTGAGACAAGTGCTAAAAAAATACATGTCACATTTATTTCTCCGCTAGTTTTTCATGTGTCGCTCACTTGTCGTTTTCTTCCCCTTGGTCACTCCCTGCCATGAATTTTTCATTTCCACTTTGGTTTCTGCCTCCTGGCACCATTTTTTATCTTTGAGCCTTTCTCTGCTTTTGCTTGCTCCCATCACCTTCTCCTACTCCTTTGTTATTCAATCCTTGTTCTTGGGAAATGTATCTTTTTCTTCATCGCATATAGAAAAAAGTACACCAGCAATCCTATGTAATAGACCAACACAAAGTAGCTCTTATTTGTGAATTAAAAAGGTATAGGATTCAATGCTGAGCAGCAATATATATTAAAAGTTAGATACACAAACCCTTACTCACTATTGATATTGGTTCCACTAAAGCAAAGGCACTATACTATACACTATAAACAGCATTTTGTGGAAGTTAATGCTAAAATGCTACATTATATTTAGCAAAAGCTAATGCTAAAGTGGCATACCACCATGGTATATTACCCAGTAGCTAATGCTGAAGTACAACACCAACATTGTATTTACTAGAAGGTAATGCTAAAAAGCTATACCAACATGGTATTTAGCAGAAGCTAATGGTAAAGAGCTAAATTTGACCATATTCATATCCAAGATTGTGTCAATGATGATTTGCACATCACTGCCTGATATTGACCCTGAAGCACAAGCTGCACAGTTAGCTCATTTGCACATGCACTACAATAAATAGTTCTGGATCATTGTAAAAATGAAGATCTTACTGAATTTTACTAGCTATAAAACAACCTATTTTCCTTACAAATCCCTTAATGAATAATTGTCATGATTAGGTTGAAGATGATATGCAAGTATAAATCTGTATTGGACTGTAATGCATACTCTGATGGACCTGTACACAAGTTTTCATGAGACTTATTGATTGTGTTTTCAGAAAGTACAACACTGCATCTCATGTGCTGATAAGATGCTACTTTATTACTCTATTTGTATTACTCCATCATGTTTGGCTATTGTACACAGGCAAATAACCTGTTTTTTTTTTATTTTTTTTTTTAGAAAATAGTCAAAGCATTATAGCAAAATCCAAATAAACAATTTTATCGATAGTTGTTGTTATTCTCTTTAAGTCAGATTTATTTTAGCACATGCACAAATAAGCCAGATCGTGGAGTGACAATGCAGAACACGTAGCTATAAATTTTGCGCTTCAGGAAGTGGTTCTGTAGAACAGACCTTTCACTTCTGGTGTCCATTTCATAGTTGTTGAGTATTGCTAACTCTGCTAACACCGCATCACAACTGAAAATGAACAAAACAGTAAATTTTGCGTTTTAGTATGCATCCAGAAAAATGTATTTATGGGAAGCTGAGTGTACGCCTGACAAATTAAATGGTAAGGAGGTGATGCAATCATTTGAATCAGCTGTTCTGGAGCAGCGAAACATCCACAATATGCAGAACATTGTTAGCAGTTTCTATTCTAATTGGAGCATCAGATGTTTCTGCAAAATACTGAGTCAATGGGGTTGAAAACAAATCTACCCTATGCTAAAAAAATAATAATTTTCCTTCCCTTCACAGCCACTTTCCAACTAAAGCCTAATAAAGTACATTGAAGTTTGTGGCTAAATATCTTTGCAAGGATATTTATCTTTGAACTGAAATGATTAATCAGATAAATTTTGATTAATCAATTATTGAAATAATTGTCAAGTAATTTAGTAATCGATTAATTAACTGGGGTATACAGACTCAAAAAAATAGCTTTGTCTTTGTCTTTGTAAATATGTTATCTCCAGAACTCAAGTGGCACAGTCTTAGCTTCACCCTTTAAATTCTGTAAAGAAAATCTCCCACTGAACATCTTTTGCTGTCTAATTATTAATCAATTAATCCAAAAGATAATCACTAGATCAGTCTTACATTTTATTGATGTTAAGTCGAGCAGAAATGACTGAGTAATTAACGTTGATGTTAGAAATAGTCTCTTAGCTTCAGGTGCATCTTTTGATGCAAATGATCAAATGCTGGCTATTTGTATTGGAATGCCGTTGATGTATTTTAGGGTTTTTTAAATAGGAATTTAATTATTTGTTTATTTCCATCTTTAGACATATTTCTAATATATAAGACGACTTTGGTGGATAAATTTAAAATCTGTAAAATGAGGGATTTTTATCTGATTAATCAATTAATCATCAGAATAATCAATAATAAAAACAACCATTTGTTGCACCCCCATAATGCATGTCATAAAGTGTAAGAACTATAATTTATTTGTTCAAGGCCTCCTTTATGTCATGTAATCTGCAATCAGACGATATGTAAACAACTTTGGCTGTAAGCTCCAGTTTACACTTGACAGGCTGCCATTATGCAAAATCCTTATCAAATAATTTATCATGATGATGCATTATGTCTTCTTGCTCCCCACCCACTGCCTTTGCATGTAATTCAAATTAATAATGCATAAACCAATCTGAAAAAAAATCACATCGTTTTTCTCACCTTCGTATGCCTTACAGCCCGCCCTCCACCGCCAGATGTGAAGGTGTTTCCTGGTCCGTCCGAGGTGGTGCGGGAGAGCAGCAGCACCACCGGCATGGTGGTGGGCATCGTGGCGGCCGCCGCCCTCTGCATCCTCATCCTCCTCTACGCCATGTACAAGTACCGCAACCGTGACGAAGGCTCCTACCATGTGGACGAGAGCCGCAACTACATCAGCAACTCGGCCACTCAGCCCAACGGCAGCGCCAAGGACAAACCGCTGGGCATCGCCAAGATCTCCAAGAACAAGAAGAACAAAGACAAGGAGTATTACGTCTGAAGCGGACACACCTTTCCCCCTCCCCCCAGAAACAGACAAATATGCCTACACCTTTATATATAACAATATATGTACATAAATAGATATATTCTCCAAGAAAAAAAAAGAAAGTCATACACAGGGGCATAGACATGATGATTTTAATATTTACTCTCCAATAATCACACCTGCACACATTCTGTCAAGCACAAACACACACAAACAAGTCCACATGCACACATTCAAGCACAAACATACATTCAAAGACGGACCTGGGGGCCTGGGCCCTCACTGTACAGTATTTACCAATGAGCAAGAGCCTCTGGCAGGGGCTTATTTTATGAGCATTAACACCATTCCAAAAGAGTTAGAAAGCACCAGTTCAACCACCATTTCGGCTCCAGTCTGGTCTGCCACAGTCTGGCCAGAGTGCGAGGGGTGAAAACCAGACTTCAAGTGAAGCATGCGGCAGGCCGAGCGAGAGGCAGTGCACCCGAACAAAGATGATGTAAAAGCACTAAGTGTCTCTTCCAAGCTTCTTGGCCTTCCTCCCTGTTAGCAGACAGGACTCGATGAAGCACAGCGGACGGCGAGGAAACAAGCACACCAGTGGCTCAAAGTTTAGCCTAAAGGACAGGAACTCAGTGTGTAGCCATAGAGACGGTGAATTACTACAAGAAAAAACAGGGCTGGGTGAGCTGCTGATGTTTTTTACAGCCTCCTGTATAAATCACAACGAAGGAAGCAGAGGAAACAAAGAGATGTTTTTCCTGCGCTGGATACTTGAGACTTTAGATGCTACCTACAGACACCAGTGAGGCGTGGCCGCTGTGTCTCCCCTGGCGTACACACGGAACAACATAAACTGACTCTAAAGACAACAAGACGGTGAATTGATCACTATGATAAAGACGAATATCAAGGATCATTTGGACAGTACAGACTTTGGGGAAGGGAGATGTGGGGGGGAATCTTATTGCACGTGAATTATCTTACTCCGTGTGATTTATACTCCGTTGAATCTCCAGATACACCGCCATCGTAAACTCCACCACTTCGGCTTCCAGACATTCGCTTCAAATGTCGAGTAAATTACTGGTTTTCGACAGTAATTTAAGGCCCCGTCCACACTGACAGAGATTTGAATCACAATTGAAATGGTTCTTCTGTAATTTGCAACAATATTTTTTAAAGTGAAGATTTGCTTACATAATAGAAATTGATCTCTATTATGTAAGCAAATCTTCACTTATTTTGCCTATTTTGCACAATGATGAAAATTAGAGGATTAAAATTAATTTAATGTTTTTTTTCCCATTGATGAACAACTTTATAAACGTCAGCTGAATAACTGAAAGATAGGTATATATAAAGAATTGACTGATTTTAATGCTTCTGGCTTTATTTGCCAGAAAGAAAGTCAGAAGAAACTTTTTGACAATTTGCTAAATGTCTCCTTACATCCAACTTTCTTGTTGTCTTTCCATTCTATCCTTCCTTTCTTCTATAACTGTTCCTACTCTTTTTTCTTTCTCTTCTTTGCATCCTTCATCTTTTCTTCCTTTTGTTGGGTTTGTTTCTTCTCCCTTCTCCTTTTCTCCCTCATATCCTTCCTTCCTTCCTCTCCTGCATCTGTTGTTCCTTTTCTTCCTACCTTCCTTTTCTCCATTTGTTCTTCTTATCCAGTGCTCTTTTCCTTCCTTCCTCTTTAACTTCAGACTTTTCTTTCTTTCTGTCCTTTATTGTTTCTCTTGGTCATATCCTCCATTCTTTCCTCTAATAGATTCTTAGTTCTACTTTGTTCAATGAGAATATCAATAAATATGGAAAATATGATTAAATGCAGTTATGATTAAATCCAGCTTAGTGACACAAATCACATCTTTTTGTGATTGGTTTAAAGCAACGTTTTACAAATGGAAATGTTTTGCAAGATCAGTATTACAATAGTGCCACAAAATATTGTGATAAAACTTTCAGTCCTATCGCCCTCCCTTGATGTTTAGCCTAACTTTGCTTTAGCCAGGCTCATAATCTTCTCCACCACTTCGGCTTCAAGTATTCCCAGACATTTGCTTCAAATAGTTTGGTAATATTAGTTACGTAATGTTGAATCTCAACATTACGTAACTAATGTTGAGATTCAACATCTGCTGATGCAAGAACGGTGTTACGCTGACTTTTTGAATTTGAACTTCTCAAATCCCACAGTGGTTTACTTTCTTACTCTTCATAAACAGATAAAAAATAATAATTGTTTATTTAAAAAGATCTCCAGAGCAGTGCAGCCGGGGCCTGAATCTTTGAATTAAATCTCAGTTTAAATCTTTCATTGACAAAGTGTGACCATCTGGACTGTGCTGCATGCCGAGTCTCTGAGCTGTGCTGTGGAGTGGTGGTGTGTCCAAACCCTACAGAGGTTTACTTGGTTTAAACTGGTGGAGGATGTTGCCATGCAACACCTGGATGTATATCTGCGTGTATGTGAGTTTGCGTGTGGCCCATGCCCTATTTTCTAGTTTGATGTCCTATTGGCCACAGCCACTACACCTGCTCCAATTGACCACCTTTCAAAGCGAAAACCAGCCTAGGAAAAGACCAACCAAGAGAACCAAGTAGATGTTTTCACATGTTGCTAATAGATAGACAAGTCCAGTTCTTGATGCCATCAGCTACGCGACACCTTGAGTTTTCTCTCTTTTAATTTCCTTCCGTGCCCTGACACAATCGTTCTGTTGGGTTTTCCTTACAGACTTTTGAAGTGTATGAACCCAGCTCCTGATTTGACACAAGCAGTGCCATGATTCAGCAAAGCCCCTTCCAGTTCTTCCGAAAACGTGACCCAACCAGGCAAGATGCATGTAATACGGACCGGGGGCTTGGAAGAACATGAAACTGACTGAAGCGTGTGAGATTTCAGTGTATTGTCCAAATTAACAGAACATGTTTGCATATTTTATTCATCCTAAACTGGCCTTTTTTGCCCTCTTTACCCTGATTTTCGTCCCCCTCTCTCTCCTCCTTTATCCACGTCTATGGCTTTCTTTCTCTTCTATCTCCATGTTGTGTTGTCATTCGAAACAGAGGGAGGCCTCTCCACCGATGGGATCCCACATTTAGGTGTTCATTAACCATGTTTATTTTCTATATGTACAATTTTTCTACAGTATTTACTTTTATTGTTACGGTTCTTTGATGAACATAAAGTGGAAATTTATTAAAAAAATAGTTTTGAAGATTAATGAGTAAATAAAATATTACCCAAGTGAGCCTGGAGTGTGTCAGAAGAGTGTTGAGTTTTCTTTTATTGCTGCTGTCTGCCTGCAGTCAGCGCTTCAGTCTGTCATCAGGAAACATTACAGTCAGCCATGAAGGCAGATAACTGTCAAATTAAAACTGAGCTGTCAAATTTGCATAACTTTTTCTGAGCGGCGCTTTAGGCGAAAGAAGATGGATGCTCCTTTTATGTTTGTTCTTTAATTAAAATTGGGCCTATAGCCTGACTGTTTATACATTCTCCTTTGAATTATGAATAGCATTTAAGTCCTATCCAAGCAGAAACTTAGACCAGTCAACTGTCGATAAATTTGCACGCAAACGTTAGCTAGCAGCTAGGTAGCGGTAGCCTCGATAGCCTCAGTGGTCTAGGACCCAGGGAGAGGTCTGAGGGTGGCCCAAATTTTGCCTGACAGAAAAGTCCCGAGAGAGAGAGAGAGAGAGAGAGAGAGAAAGTAGAGAGAGTAAAATATACTAAATTATTTTTAGTTATTTTTATAAATTAATTTAAGACATTTTAAGGTCTTAATTTTAGAAACATAAGACTCAAATCCAGTAACATACATGCATCCATCTGATTATCTTTGCAAGCAGGGCCAGATTCAGAAGGAGAAGAGCCAAATATGGGCTAGTGCCATATTTGATGCCCTTGATAGGTGGGTCTATTTGACATGTTCCATGCAAGATGGCTTCAATTATGGTTACAAACAGACATACTTAATATTTGAATATTATACACATTAATAAAAATGCAAAAACAAATATTAACATACATATAAGCTTATGCGTTTTGCATAAAGTACAATCTCTCATTAACCGAGAGGCAGGGAACAGCCTCAACACGTCACCAGTCTGTCACTGGGCAACACAGAGACACACAAGACAAACAGCTACAAACACTCACACCTGAGGACAGTGGGAGGACAGCTGGAGAGAACTATTCATTCATCGGAAGTAAAAAATAAATAAAAAAACTTGTATCAGAACACCCCTAAAATTTAGTCAACAAATATACCAGAGCAGTGATACATTTTTATAACCGTTCCTAAGAAAGTAGACATTAAATTTCCTCATTTCATTTTACATCTTTTTTTGTTTGTTGACTGCAATAACAAAAAGTATCTAAAAGGAAACCAAATGTCATTTTAGACCTTTTTATACTTGCATAAAAGAAGAAGAATAGAAATTTTGCTTTGACAGTAAAGAAGCAAATAGTCCTGCAGTGTTTAGCAGAGACATGTGAACTCTTATCATTTGGGTGGGTGGGGGTTGGGGGGTGACTTAACAGCAGCAAACTTTTATGTTAGTTGATAATTTTAGTGTTGATAATTTTGAAATGGATGGAAAGGAAACCCGAAATGATTCTCGCACTATTAGTAAGAAACCCCATCAGATTAATTTACTTCCTGGCTCAACTGAAGGAGCTGCTGCTCATCCTTTTCAAAATACATCTTGGTTTCACCTTCTTCTACGTGCATGCTGTGTCCCAAACTGCAAGGAAAATGCATATAAGATTTCCAACTGCTCTCTCTAAACAAGACCAAACTCATGGAGCATACAACTAATAATTATCCTATCAACAGATTTCTCCACTTGAGCTGTGGATGTCTCAGGGCATCTTGCCTGCTTTTCTGATAAATGCTCCCTGTCTCTGGTCTGTCGGTTTTGGTTGATGGCCACAACTTGCTAGATTTGCTCTGTTTCAATTTCATATGATGGATTGAAAAGAGCTCAGTGAGATGAGTTAACAAAAACTCTGAGGTGTTTACGGCTAGTTTTATTCTGAGATTAAATTGCACACGTGCAGATTCAGCTGAGTGACTCGGTTGTGGTGGATTTTATTATTTTTCAGGTTTCATTGTGGAAAATCCCAATAAAAGATACTGACGTTTTTGACAAAACGTGATACAGTTCAAGGGTGTGAATAATTTATGAAGGCACTGCAGAGAGGTTTTTTTTTGTGTGTGTGTGCGTCAGTTTAGGTTTCGCTTCAGTTTTATCCAACACTTAAAAGCATTTCTCAAACAATCTGAGCCTAATGGAAGCTGCACAAATCCCCTCCTTTTTGTTTTCACCTTCAGCCTCATCAAAATACAGAAAGCGCCACCTTTTCTTGCAGAGTCGTGCTCTGGGACCGCAGACATATAAATACTCCCATGCACACACCAAGCAGGCCTTTGAAGTCTGAGTCAGTGCAGTAAACGGTGCGAGTCTCTGCAGAGTTACTTTTTTTTGTTTTTTTGTTGCTGGATGAAAGATTCCTGAGACTGCAAAGCTGAGCATCCTCAGGTGAGAGCAGCTACAAGGACCAGCTATTTCAATAAACACCTCCCAATTCTCCCAAGCTTGTTCTTTTGCGGTTTGTTTTTCCATAACTTTCTGCTGAACAGTCTGTCCTCGACAAAAGGTTTGTGTTTGGCTGCAGCCATCTGCTGCCTCGCTGTCCTTGAGAGCAGGCAGCCAGCACTTAGATAAAGAGATATTCAAGCTATTTTTCTGGGGAGAATACAAAACAATTTCAGTGCTAATCAGCACTTAATGAGGAAGCAATAACAGGAGCCTGCAAAATGCAAAGAAAAAAAAAACACAAATACATCAATTATTTAGCAAGTGTGAGGCAGGTGTGTTTTTAGAGACCAGGGTCTACTTAATTTAAGAGGCAATTTAAATCAGGAAAAAAAAAATTAATATCATCTTTGTTTCTGTTACTATTAGAGTGCCATCCGGAGCTGGGTGGCTCAGTTGACTGATCACGAGCAACATGTGCTAATGCTGAGCGTTCTCCTGCATCACGTATCTTGTGCATATTGCTGCATGTCTTCAAACTCTGTCTGGTGGTCGAAAAAAATAAACTCTCGTGGCCAGCCCAGCAATTATGCAATGGTAAAGATCCCATTGTTGTTAAATGAGGTCAAAACCTTCTGGAGAATTTGCCAAAAGGAGCAGTTAAGAATGTTGATGAAACTGCCAATCAATCAATCTACTTTTGTTTACTAGAATGTCTTTGTAAATAACCAATCTGAAAAAAAGAAATGACTAAATTAACGACAAATTTGTGTGAGGAGGGTGTCGTTGTAGAATCAAAACATAGCTATATTCTGGGACATCATGCAAATTATTTCATTTTTTTCTGTTTCAGTTTTTCAGTACTTCCATATATGCATTTTCTTTTTTTGTATATATTTCTATATCTACATATACATTTCATATATATATTTAAATATCTGCATATATCTGAAGGAATGAACAAACTACAAAAAAGAATAAACTTATAATAAACAAATTGGGTGGGGTACCTGCAAACTATTATACACTTAAACAGTTAAATAAATAAATAAACTAATAAATTTGGTCTTTCACAGATACATATAATCAAAAAATGATTTAGTGATTTACTATTTATTTATGTATTTATTCATTCGGTTCTATATTTATGTCTTGATTGAAGAAGATGACTGTATGGTTTGAATGAGCTGATACAGTTTATGAAAGAGGTCAGGGGTCTTCTCTTGGGGAGTCAAAGGGGTGTCCAGGAATTTTCCAGGCTGGCCATGGCCCCCCTCCGACCACCTCTTGGGGACGCCACTGTTAGCATGCCATTCATCCTTCCATTCATTTTCTTCCGGTTATCCAGCTTCGGGAGTAGCAGCTTCAGAAGGGAGGCCTAGACTTCCCTCTCCCCAGCCACTTCTTCCAGCTCCTCCGGGGGGGAATCCCAAGGCGTTCCCAGACCAGCCGGGAGACATCGTCCCTCCAGCGTGTCCTGGGTCTTCCTCGGGGCCTCTTCTTGGTGGGATGTGACTGGAACAACTCACCAGGGAGGCGTCCAGGACGCATCCTGACTGTCAGCATGCTTTTTGCAAAAGTCTTCAATTCTGTTACCAGCCTACTACTGTAAGTGCTGCATCTGGAGCTCCTGTCACAAGGATTATCATAGAAAATAAAGATTAATCCAAGCTTTATGGTTCAATTATACCATAAAGGACCAGACAATTGACCACTGAATTAGACCAGCATTTAAAAACAACTCTGAGCTATTTTTGACTCCCACACAGATGTTCTAGACTTTAAAGATCTCACCTTCCTGCACTTTCTTCCTTTGCCTTCGGTGAAGAAAAGTCCCGTTTCTTCCTTCAGCTCAGTCTGGGTCAGGAGCTCCCAGCAGATCAAGGCTCCGTCGTCTCCTCAGCTCTGCTCTGGCTGTTTTTCACCCAACAGGACGCCTGTTTTTCAAATGTAAATAAGGTTCTTAGCACTTTTCAACCAAAAATAGGTATACCTTCTTCACATAAATATTGATACTCAGTGAGAAGGCATTCTGGTGTCATATGTGGGTGTGTGTGAAAACAGAAAAGATGAATCAGAAACAAGTGTGCTGCAGGTTGCTTAAAATAACTCAACTCAAACGTCAAAGAGGCGATAACACATAGTTAGTTTATTGTTTCTTATTTTCAGATTAAATGAGTAGAGGGGGCATGTTTCCATTCATTTTTATTTATTTTTTTTACTCAGAGGTTCTACCGTACTCATTGTTTTTCATTTGATGTCCATAAGTACAGAAAATGTTTGGCTAAGCATTTCCTTTCACTCAATGGACCCACAGCTTCAAACTGTGATGTGGTAACATACAAGTTATGTCGTCCATTTCCATTGTATTTAACTGCCTGTGAAACACTTTGTTGATCCTTTCATTGCAAATGCAGATGCAAGTTTTTTAGGTGCATCACCTCCAACTTTGCATGTCTAGAAGCAGAAATCTTTGTCCAATTCTTCACTAAACAGCTGATTAATTTTGCAGGGTTTTACTCAGGTCAAGCATCTCCAAAGTGACACCGGGGTCAATTGTGACCCTTTGGCTTATTTTCTGACACCATTTGCTCTGTTCAGCACAAGTGGTTGATACAGATAGAGGTGTTTTTTTTAATCAGGGTAAAATTAGTACCAACATTATCCTCTTACAGTGGAAAAGTTACAACACAAAATATTCATCTTTTCATTACCAAGCTTTTATTATACGTTGGACCATGTCTGTCTCTCCAGAGACTTTTGCTGAAAAGCAGATTTTGATGCACGCTAATCAGCTTATATTTAATTTATTAAATGTGTCTTAATATAGCAAGCGTTTTGAAAGAAAGTGACCCCATTTCCTGTTCTTATAACTGAGAATAGATTTCTTCAAATTGACCCAAAAGAAATTTGGAGTAGATGCCTCTCGAAGCACAGCAAATGTGCAAAATCCTCAGATTTGCAAAAACAGAAAAATAAAGGACTACTGAAAGAAGTTGAGTCCAGAGTACCTACATGGTAATTCAGTCTTAAAGTATATAATTTCAGCATTTCAGCTGCCGTCACCATAACGAATGATGAAGATGGTCCTGCTTGATTTATTCAGCGCTTTCAGGTTGTGCTAGACTGGATCTTACTCAGTCACAGCGTCAGCTGCCCTGATTTATCGCATCCTCGCGCCAAAGCGATATATAACATCCAAACAAGTTTTCTGTTCATAACCCTCAGAGTTGATGCACATAAATTGTACATATTCACATGCAGACAGACCTCAGGTTTTGAGTCAGTCTGCAGATACAACAGAACCACAACTACTCTGAAGGTATTGTGCATTTTGACTAGTTGGAGACACATTGAGACGTGAACGGAAGACAGAACCCTGAAACACCTGTTTCATAGTCAAAATACATCTGTGAAAATAGTCTGCTTTCAATGCATTCAGCAGGATATCTGAGGAGGGGGCAGCAGAGGCATTCATCAACCTCCTCTGCACAGGTGTGAAGCAATCAGCAACAGATCAATCTGCAAACGTGTAAAATACCATGCATACCTATATAAGAACATTCCACAAATTTCATCTTTCATTTGCATTCCTTTCTGCAGCTACACTGTTTCTGCTTCTTTCTTTTTTTTTTTTTTTTTTGCCTTTTTGTGTGTAAAGAACCAACTGTGGGAGCAGAGATCTGTGTCTATCTGCGCTTATCTGCGTGTGTGTGTGTGTGGGGGGGGGGGGGGGTTCATGTCAGGAGCTCAAGGCTGAATTTTTCCTCCGTGCTGAGGAATAAATCATAAAGATCTCTTTTCTTTCAGAGCTCCCATAGAACAGCACTCAAACACCTTTATAGCTGCATATTGTTAGCAACTAACATGGACAGCCGAAAATGTAAGAGTAGCAAATGTCAATAAACCGATGCCATGCGAGTGTGCTTGCAATATTGTTAGCTTGTGAATGCAGGGCGTCCTTGCAAGCATCTGAAGAGCCCATCAGGACAAAATAAAAGGTCCATTGTCAAGTTTTGAAAATCATTTGCAACAAATGTGAAATTGAAATGAAGAGGAGAGGAAAAAGAATTTAATTCTCTTCATTTTCACAGATTTAAGAAAGAAAAAGATGTAATCTACAGGTGAAGAAAGGGCAACTTTTATGTTTACTGCATGTACGCAAACAAACTGATTACTGCAGGTCGTAAGAAAAGAAATGGAACTTCAAAAATGTTATTGCCACCTTATTGGATTTAAAAATGGATGCAAAGTATTTTCGCTCATAATTCCTGTTGTGAAGCAGAAAAATTTGTGTCTAAAAAGATTTTTTTCAGTGTGTGCAAAAATGTTGATTACAATTTTTTTTTTAATTGCTGCCATGTTGCAGATTTCAACATAGGCACCTTGAATTCCAGTTTAGATTTCACCCTAAATTTACAAGTTATGTTCAATTTCGCAGCAAAAATAAAAAGACGGGAGTCAGCTACAAATCTGGGACACGTTTGATTCTTTTTAAAATCACCATAGATTCACATTTTAAACTCTGCAGTTTTGCCACAGATGAGTGATGCGACAATTCATACTGTTCAACAAATACAAGTAATAATTGATTACCATGTGCAATGTTTTGAGTAAATTAATAAACTGGAACATTTTGCAAAACGCCAAAATCGCCATATTTTGGATTGTAGAGGACCAAAGTGCAGAGAGTCTGCTGGAAAGACCAGGAGAGGAAAAGACAAAGAAAACCAGAAGAACTGATCAGAAGAAAAAGGCTGAGAGAATCAGACGTCTCCATGAAGAGATCGAACTGGACATGAGAAAATTTAAAAAATGAAACAAAAGCTTAGCATAAAGATACACCTAGCGAGCAAATATATCTGATACTTAGAGAATGTTAATTGTTTCATAAAATACTATGCAATGTAGTTTTGAACTTAATTTTAAAATTAAACCATCGTACCATCACCACACCAGTGATGGTACGATTTCTAGTTTCCAGAACAGGAAACTAGAAATGATCTTTTTTGACTTGAACACAGTCTTTCTCCTTTGAAGAAATGTGGACCTTTTTCTAGTCAGCCACTAGGGATTGGTTTTAATTGATCAAGCAGATTTATAATATATGCACCTATAGTGTAACAAGAAACACAAACACATTATATGCCAAATCTGGGATGAGATGATGGATTCATGCAGGCAGTGGCTGCTATTTGCTAACAAGCACTGTTTTTTAATGAGGTGTTTAAAAAAAATTCATTAATTAATAAAAAAAAAGTGATTGTATTTGTACTTTTTTGTTTCCAATCAGTTTCTTTGTTAAGTTGCAGTTAGTTTAAGGTGATTAATATGAAGATGCAGATAACAAGAGCAGATTATTACAAGTGATCACCATCCTATAATAACATGCAGAGAAGCTGCCGTCTGTAGCCGACATGCCAGCTTTCCTTCATATTTCAGAACAGAGGAAAAAATCTTTTACTAAGACTCAAGTCAGAAAACAGGAGTCCAAGTCAAGTCTTAAACCTGAGTCTCAGTTGAGTCTCAAACGCTCTCAACCTGCAAAATACTTTCAGCTGTGATTACAAAGTTTGTGCTGATTTAGGTGACGGTGTCAATCAGATGCATACATTTCATAAAAAAGCTTGTTAAAAAAAAATCTATTTTCCTTTGTCTTTACATTTATGCAGTTTGTGTTGTTGCTCCATCGCTTTAGTTGGTGAGAATCTTTTTACACGGTGCTGTTCATGTATGAAGTCACAACAAGTTCAGACTAATAAATGTTTGCTGAGATCTGATTTCTCACTAATCTTTTTAATGATAAGAAACCCAAACAGTCGTAAACTGTGCATCACCGCCACAACAATGTACTTCTGAAGCTCAAACAGCTTCCTGGTGTCGTGTGTCTGCTTTTTCACGCTCGCAACATAACAAACGAGTGAAACCAGATTTCTGGTGAGGTTAGAGCACTCGAGCAAAGTGCAAAATCTCTGCCGTGTGCCTTGTTGTGGTATTTTGTAGACACTACACACAGAAGACACATGCACAAATCCAAGAAGGGACCTCCTCCAGTCTCATCCACCCTTGAAGTTTTTAACACACCCCCGGCATTCACCGCTGGAAGAAAACATCAAAACGCCTCACATTTCTTTCTCTCCTCCAACCTGTGGAGAAAGACAAACGAACGAGCAAAAAACTTGGAGTGTGGGTTCTGAGGGCCTGCGTACATGTAGGTTTACATGAGCTAAAGACACAAAGAAGGATTTGCTTTTTGTAAAAACATCGGTTTGAAAGGATGATGGCAAACGTATTGATCATGCTGATGATAAAGACGGCAGCAGCTTCCATGCCTGGCTCTGAAACGGACCTTAAACACGGAAATGGAGCCGGTTTTCCAGAACTGATCCAAAACTCATGCCACACGGTGGGATTTGGAGCCAGAGCGATTCCTCCTAACATTTCCAGCAACACCTGGTGCCTGTGAGTAAACATACACACACTCATAAGAACACACATGGATGCAGCTACTAATTTTGGACATAATCTGTTGTCTGCATGAAGTGATGGAGCTAAAAGTCTTCCTCAAGAACAGCAACGCAAAAAGGAAAAAAAGATTTGGAGTATTGAGTAGCTCTTTGCGTCCTTGGCTCTGATTCAATATGTAAATGAGTTTTCTTCTTGGAAACATCAATGTGATTGATCAACATCTTTCTCAGCTCAATTAGTTTTCTAAAATAAAGCAGCCTCTATTTCCAGTTTCCATCTTTAATGTTTTGTCTTGCAATAACTGTCAGAAAACATGTTCATGTTGTGCAGTGTTAGGATTTTTTTAAGCATCATTGTTGGTTTCAGTGAAAAACATTGTCACACTTCAAGTGTTTCTAATGCAACTCAACCAAACATTTGGAGAAGACACACAAACTAAAGTGGAGTGTCACTGGACAGAAGAAAAAAAGTTTCTCAAAACTAAAATACGGAAAGTGTGACATGTATTTGTGTCCATCCTCCTCCTCTCTGTGAATCAATACTTTTCAGAACCACTTTCTCTGCAATTGCAGGTGCAACTTTATCGAAACATGTTTCCAACAGCTTCGAAACAAAATCGCTCAAACTCAGCCAGACTGGATGGAGCATTCTTTAATCGTCAGTTTGACCGATGATTGAAAACTGATGATTAAGTTAGACTTAATCAGCAAAAACAAAATCTTAGCTTTAAGAGCCACAATTATTTTTATTCACTTGAAATAAGACAAAACTAACTTATAAGTAACCTTTTGGCAAGATATGAGTCATAAGTAAATAATTACTTAATGTTCATAAGGAAGTACAAATTATTTCCCTTATCACATGGGAAAAAAATATCATTTTATGAGTGAAATAATCAGCCGGTGGAGCTATTTCTTTATTATTAAGGAATATCTTACTCAAAAGAAGTTCCTACATGTTGCTAGAAAAGTTACTGAACCAATTTAGTTTTTGCAGGGTAGGTCTGAACCATTCTGACACATAGATATGCATGAATATAAACCATTTCTCTCTCAAGTCTTTCACAACCTCGTGCAAGTTTTCTCCCAGGATTCTAAACAGGATGATATTTACTTAATTTTCCCATCAAGATAGAAATTGAGCTTCTTATATCTTATTCCTTTCTTACAGAAATGTCTGATTAGGCTTTTCCCACCTGAGCTGTGAATCTCTGCAGCTCCTCCTCTGTACAAATCTCTGAGGCCTTTACAGATCAGATTTATCCATATAAATCTTTAATTGCCCACAGAGATTGATCGTATTTTATGTATGATTTAAAAAGTTTAAACAGCAACACTTCATGTACAAGGAAACGTAAAACCTTATATAGTTTTCCTTTTGCTCCAGACCTATCACATAAAATCTCATCAAAATACAGTGAAGTTGGTGATTGCAATGCAACATGTAAAAAAAATATATATATAGCATGTATGTAATGTAATAACTCATAAGGTATTTTCCACAAAAATATTAAAAGTTTGCCCTCAAGCTACACAATGATCAAAACTCCATTTGCTTTTTATATCGACTGAAACTCATATTATTCTTTGAACGAGTGAAAACCTCTCAAGACACTTTGTATAAAACACACTCCCTTCACCACCAGCTCATCATTAAATACTGAGGGATTATGCAATATTTACACACTCCCATCTTTTCTATGTGCATATTCATTTAGATTCATCCAAACCTCACTGCTTTCCTTTGGCTAAATCTTGCACTGAACGTTCCTAAGTTGGTGTAATTAAGCATTAACTGAGTCAAGGATTACATGCAATACTTGTTTGACCTGCTGCAGCACCACTCTGCAGCACCAGCTTAAAGCATTCACCGCAAATAAACACTTGAGTCTGAAACCATTGAGTCACCGTGTTTGCCGCTTGCTTAAATCTGTAGTAGCTCCTGGCGTTTCTCTCTGCATGCCTGGATACAATGCGACTTTGTATGTTTCAACCATCAGAGATCAGGGAGAGAAAAAACTTGGTTTTTTTGGTACAACAGGGAGAAGAGAGGTCTGCTCACAGGTCTGCACCTGTGACCAGACAACTACGTTTTTAACGATGCCTGCCAAAATACTTAGAAAGAACAGCAATATTTAGCTTACTTTGTCATGTGAGGGAAGCAAACAGCATTAGTTTTAAAGAGAGACACCAATTAACGGGCCATACATCTCAACACTTAAGAATCGGATTTCTCCCTCCAGAACTTCCACCATTTTGTTTGTTTTTAGTTTATAGCCAAGCCTTTTTTCACACCTGGCGGTTCGGTAGACTCAGATTTATTGGGAACCAAACCTGCAGCATCTGTTACATTTTCCGCTGGTGTGGTTTGCTTTCACACTGCCTCGTGTCAAACGGACCAAACCCTTTGAAAAACCTCTTCGCCTCCTCGCTGCAGCAAGAAACTGAAGTAAAATACATCTAAACGTCAGAAGAAGACATGAGTGCAACTTCCTTCTTCGAAAATACAAACAAAAATGTCAGATATTAGAAGATGTACGGCTTCTCTTTTTTTGTTTTGGTTCCATTTACCCAGAATGCCGTGCGCCATAGTCCGCTTCCTATTTTTGGAGCGTTCTCCGGTCTGCAATCGGACCGCACCAGAGTTCACCTCAACCGAACTCAGACCTAGGACAAGAGTTTACTTTTTGATCCACGTCAGAGTTTGTCCCCAAAGAAACTAAACTACCGGTAAACAAAAATAAGAAAAGTTTATTGTGAATAAAGTTCAAGGAGTGTGATTGACTTTCTAAATCACAAGTAGAAGTTTGGTGGAAATAATAAAACAGAATCACCGAGCCCAAAACAATGAGGATCAATTGTTTTGAGTAGATTTGCTTGTTTCGTTGCTCGGAGGCATCTCCCAGCTCAGTTTAGTAAATACAGATACTAAACTGTATCTGTGTCCTTACAGACAATTATCTGTCTGTAAGGACACAGATAATTGGTATCTGTGACCTTACAGATACCAATTATCTGTACTACAGATTTTGTAGGGACAGATAATTGGTTTCCACCTCATATCTCGGGTTCCTCTCATGCAGCTATTATTACACTCTTTTTTGGATCATTGTAATGTATATTGATTGCATCTTGTTTGAACTAGAGGTGTGCCGATCGATCGGCTACCGATCATAATCGGCCGATTTCCGCGAAAAGGTGTATGATCGGTGATTGCAGATCACCGACTCTTGATGCCGATTATCTCACTTTGCAGCGTGGGCAGCTGGGCGTTGTAGTTGCACCGCAACAAGTCCAGTTGTGTGCATCTACAACGCTCTGAGAGTGAATGGGGACATTGGCATTCTGCAGCCGAAAATCACCACGTCAAAATGCATCAACACGACAAATCTCTCATGGCATTTCAAAAACATAGTCTAAATTAGGTTAATTTATTGCCAGATCACATAAGTAGCATTTATACCAAATGCAAAAAATCAACAGTCAATCCAGGCGATCTGCAAAGATCGGTGATCTGCAGAGGTCGGCCTAAGGGTGATCGTTATCGGAATCGGTAGCAAAAAACCTGATCGGAGCATCCCTAGTTTGAACTCTAGGGCCTCAGTGACTGCAAAAATACACAATCTTGCAGTTTTTTTGGTCTAGTTTCTAGTGCAAATAACTTAGCACACTTGAAATTAGGCCTGCAACTAATGATTATTTTAGCAATTGACTAATCTGTTCATTGGATCACGAAATTGGCAAATGTTTCTGATTTTTCATTTAAGCCTTTCTTATAGAATATTAGAAATATATTGAGACATGAAAATAAAAAATTCAGATCACTTTAAGTATAAAAATAAACATTTAGTGCTTAAAAAACAATAACATAGCATTCCTTAAGTGAATTTGAATCAGGTGAAGCTTGATGTTTCGATGAAACATTTATAGACAAAGGATGCTTTTATATAAAAATGCGCTTAATTACTGCTCTGAATATATTGGGGGTTTTTTCAGTAAACTGCCTTTTCTTTTGAGTCTCCATACTTGTTACAGATTAATCAACTACTAAATTAATTATTTCATAAATGCAATTAATCATTTAAGCCCTACTTAAGATAACATAAATCTTAAGTTCTCAATAACTTTTCAGCAACATATAGGAGCTTAAGTCCATAATTCCTTGATATTGATGAAAAAGATCCACCTGCAGATTATTTTATTTATTACATAGATAAAATGTCTTGTAATGAATGAAGTCACAAGCCAGTAGAACTAATACTTCTTAATTAATATTAAGGAGTTATTGACTTAAAACAAGCTCCCATTTCTAGAGAGATACTTGCACGAGAAACTAGACCAAAAGTCCTTGAACTCACATCACATCTTTACTAAATAGATTTTATAAATAAATAAACATGAAATAAATCAAATTTTGATTTCTCTCATGACCTTGATGGCCCTAATCGTCTGCCAGACATCTAACCAAAATGTTAGAGTACAGTTTTTTTCAGCAAGGTGCAGCGATGTGGGCACAAAAAACAAAAAGTTTCTTTAGCAGAATTCAAACCACAAGTTTCTCTTAAGCCGAAACGATGCCGTCTCGTGTTTGACCCTTAAAAAAGAGAAAAATTGGGGGTTTTCAACCGGGCTAGTTGAAGCTCAATTTAAAGATTTGAAAAAAAAAAAAAAAAATCATCTGAAGCACATGAATAAACATGAAACGATTCAACTGCACCTCATCCCACACACAGAAATACTGCTGACACGTAAACATCCACATCACAAGGACATTCTTCTCTGGCAAAAGTATCAACTGATCCCCGGAGAAGTGAAGTCCCAGGCTCTTGTGTGTGTGTGTGTATGTTCTCATCTGGGCAAAGCTCAAGGCTCAGGAAGAGTTGTGATTTTCACAGTTATGCAGCTACTGATGGCCATTTCAGTAGGGAAGTCCAGATAAAACCTGTTCCGCTTCTCCCACACACATCATTAGTGCAAAGACGTTTGTTTGTCAAAATGAGAATCTCATTATTTTTCCTCCTTCATTGTTTCCTCTGAAATTACCCATGGAGGAACATGTTGCAAAAAAATAAATAAAATCTGCAAATTCACAAATTTGCTCCGTTTCATTTTACAGAATTTTACTATAAACTGTAAAATGCACAAAGTTAAGAATTTAAGAGAGTTTAAATACATTGAAAAGAATGAAAACCCCATGAATATACCTGAATTTTTACATTTTTAGAGAGATTTTGAGTTCCATGTTTCTTCATACTTTACATCCCCCTGACATGCAACTTTCAGATGCATCCCTGCACCAACACAGCTGAATAAAAAGTCTGGTTAATAACCAGGTTTTGATGAAACGTGCTGACATGCCACGGCGGTAATTCAGCCTTTTGACTCAGGTGTGCTGGAGCAGGAATTTGGAACAGCTATGAAGGAAAGCAAAGCCGGGAGACAGAGGGAAGGTGAATAATTAACACAAAGGGAGCTGTGTTCATTAGTGAGACAAACCAAAGTGGAAACATGAAAACAGGACACAAGAAAAAAGAGAAAGATTAAATCTAAAGGAATTAGCCTATTTGGCAACAGTTTTCTAACAATATGTTCCACATAAATAGAGTATGGCAAGCCCTTTCAAACATAAATAAACAAAGAAATGATCAAACCATAACAATATGGTTTAGTTATAATCCAGCAGCTCACTAATTTAAGTCATTTAACTTCTTAAAATATGTTTCTCAGTTTGGTGACGTTTGATGACTGATGCATTTGTACTTTACTGCTGTCATTTTGGCCAAGATGCTCTTGTGAAGTTCATCCATGTTTTTTGTTATGTGTTCTGTTTACTGGAAAAAAAATATATAAATGTACTCAACTGCATTTCACTATAATTCCCCAGATATTTAGTTTTTTTTCTCTGTGTTGTAGGGAAGTGAAGCAGACGCAGGTCAGAGAGATTCAGCAGCGTTCCTTCGCCAACCTGCATCACCTCAGAAAGCTGTGAGTTTGTTGCTCATAATTTTCATTTGATGCACAAACCTGAGGAAGACCAAAAACGTAATCATTTAAATGTTAAAACAAAGAAAACTACGTGTCAGAATAACGCACTGCACTGAAATGATGAGAGTAAAAATGATTCAAAATAAACCTGATGAAGAAAAACGATCACAGGATAAATGTGATGCATTTGCTGGTAATGATGGTTGAATAAGGGGAAGTGTTTTTTTATTATTATTTTGGCTAGATTCGTTCATCATGTCTTCACCTTTGGTGTTTGCTTCATAATTATGTCGTCACTAAAACCTAAAATAATGGCTTCAGTCATTTTTTCCAAAAGTTTTTTTTTTTTTTTTGCCTAAATTATCTTTTGGTAAAAAAATGACTTGCATCACTCCTTATTCTAGGAAGGTGACAATATGTGAATGGACAGTCTGTGTTGCCTTGGGAATCAAATTTTTCCCATGAACCATCAAAATCTGTATAGGATTCCTGTTTTATTTTTTAGCAGTTTAATTCACCTCAGAATGTGTTATTTTAACTGGCCTCTTTTGCTTTTTTTTATTTAAATAGATTTTGTTATTTTATGGACCATCAAAAGGGTGAGGAATTACTTTATTCCCCAAACTACAACCCCCCCCAAAACCTTACAAATGTGTTTTATTGATAATATTATGTGAGGTTCTAATCCAAAACATAACAAATTTGATTTTTTACATCATATTGTAATTAAAGGAAATACATTTCTAAGATTGTGGATTATGTTAATGGAACCAGTCTGGGAAGCCATCCCCCAAATATCCATTAAAAAATAATACTTCACTTTCTATTTATTAATATATTTATTTCCTTTCTGTCGCTTCCCATCTTAGTTTCATCCTGCAGAACAACGTCCTGCAGAGCATCGATGCATCTGCCTTTGCCGGTCTGCCTCGGCTCTCTGACGTGTGAGTATTCACATTTCCTCACCTGGTGTGCATCCCGTTTGCTCCAAAACAGTCGTGTGTTTAGTCTTTGTCCCGGAACAAGAAGAACCAGAAACTCTGAGGAGTGTCTCCACGACTGCACGTGTCACAATAATGGAAGCAAAACATGTTTAACAATAAGTGCAAATGAGGCCCAGAGAGGCTTATTTTTAAACATGTCATGTTCTTCTCCTTTTTTCAGCTGCATTTCTGAAAATCTCTCTTTAGAGACGATAGAAGCTTTCGCTTTCTCCGATCTCCCAGAGCTCACTGACATGTGGGTCCATCAGACAGTTAGTTTTGATATATTAGATTTTTTTTTTCTTTTTTTAAGTGTGGAATTGACAAATTGCTTCTTTCAGAGAGATAACCAAATCCAAACACCTGAGATCCATTCATCCAGATGCTTTCAGGAACATCGTGAACCTTCGGCGTCTGTGAGTGTTCTCAGACTCTGTCTGTGTTTTTTTATTTTTTTGAACTAATTGTGAGTTCAAAGTAGGTCATGGTTGACAAGCCTACTTCTGAGGACCCACACAACCAAATCCATGATTATTTAATTAGCTCGGATCCCCCTGATGGCAAATCAGGCGTCAAACATCCAACCATCAAATTAGATTTTCCCACAGTTTTATTCACCCCGAACTCCATGGTTGTAACACTAATAGTTTCCAAGTAATTGAATTGTTTTTATATTTTGAAACAATCTCCAAGTAGCCAATTATATGATTCATTGCTCACTGTTTTAGTCTCTCAGGGATTCTATCATCTGTATCGTTCAGCTTGGCCCATTTTGTGAAAACTGGGACACAAAAACTCGACTCTGTGTGGTGACAAAAATATATTTTTAAACTGTTTGTCTAAACAAGGGCGCCTTAGCACAGCATCAAGACATAAATCAACGTCTTGAACATCTTTTTTCTTAATTTCAGCTTGTTTGTTGCTCAGATTTGTGTCAGAAATTATGCAATGGTCGCTCGATGCTTAAATTTATCCTCCATTCATCTTCCATTTGTTTCAGACTGAGTTGGTTGGAGAAATGGGTAAATATGAGTTGCAAATATACATTGTAAAGGAAGCTTTAAAACACTGAAACGCTGATGTCATTAGAAAACAAGCCCACACTGCAACAAAGCTTGGACTTTAAGCACAGTCTCTGGCATCTGGCTTGCACAAATATTCATGGAAAGAGCCTCAAAAAGGTCAAGCACTTTTGGAGTAACAACTCATAATATTGTCCAACTGTCATGATTTCAATGTTACACGCTGCTCTCCTGCTCTGCCCCTCCCACCCCTATTGGCTGCCTGATTGCTGCCACCTGTGCTGCTGCTTTGTGAGTTTCTTTGCCTTTGCTCTGACTTCTGCCACATACACCTGAATTCTGGATTTTCTCTTGCTTTTTGACCCTCAATGTGGCTGACCTGGACTTTTCTCCTGACTGCTGAGTTTTGGATCAAAGGTAAATGACCCACTCACCTCCTCAAGGTGGATCCTGATCATTGGACTGGGGCATGCGAGCTTACAATGCTACCAGAGCTTCCTCACTCTGCGACATTGTTATCCCAGGTTTCCTGTGCATAGAGTCCACCTCTACTTGGTCCTGCAGGTGCAACAATCCCCAGTAAAATGACTTTTCCCTTTAAATAAGTGACATCTCTGAGGAGCCCAGATATCCAGTAATCTAGGGAAATCATCTCTACTGGAGTCTGACTTGAAAGCTGATCCCAAGAAGAGGCTGTCAATCATTGCATACCTTTTTGTGATTGCAAATAAAACCTTTCTGTGGTCTGGGTCTGACTCATACATAACTTATTCTATCGAACCCATCCATATATTTTTTTGTATGTGTGAGTGTACATTTGCCTGGTGCCTCAAACATTTTCAAACTTTGGCCCTTTTAACCACTAACATCAAATGCCACACAAGGAGTTTTGTGTGAAACTTGTTTGTTGTGATGCTGACATGGCTGGAGGCAAACTGCAGATGCTAGTTGTTAGGACTGTTGGTTTATCCTCCATTCAGACCAGATTTGTGCTGAGCACAACTAACATTTGGCCTGTTTTCAGATTCTCCAACCTGAAGTGCAGATAGCTGCATCTCCTCCAGAGCAACTTTGAGCATCTTAGCTGCTCCATCTTCTGCCAGCTGTGCCATGTTTCTTTCATTTTTAGATGATGGATTAAACTGCACTGAACAAAAGAGAATGAAGCTCCAACTTGAATTAACTTATTACGTGTGTTAAATTAAGTTTGTTAAACCTACTTTTTTTTTTTACATTTGTCTAACATGACAACTAATGAAAGTAATATATTTACATGGATAAACTTAATTGGATCGCCGTTTTTCTATTTTCAGCGTGTGTTTGTATTAATTACATGACTTGTAACGACAGTCTGTTGCACTACATTTTATCCAGGAGAACATTGTGAAGAGAGCAGAATGAAGAGAGGTCCATCATGTCAAATGCATTTAAAAAAAATGGAGAACAGTTTGAGAAAAATCTGCAGGTTTCTTTACTTATGCGTTGGGTTGTAGTGTTTCAGATTTGTCTGGTTCTCCAAACCTAGTACTAGATCTGTCCTTATATTTTAGCTCCCTCTTCTTATGAATACCATCCTGGCTAGTGTATTTTGTTTTTGCTTCATGTACTCCAGTATTTTCTGCTGTCTGTTCCCCAGTTTGCTTCAGATCCTCTTGGCCTTGTTTTCTCTGCACATCAGACTTTGTCAAACCTCACACCTGGCCTGTGTTGCTTCAATAATTTATAACTTTTCTTGTTGTTTTTCTGGTTTCATCATTTCTGCTGTGTGTTTTAGGGTTTGATTCATACATATTAAAACTACATCTGTTTATTTTTTCCCCGCAAAGGAATCAAAGGTAATTTAATCTTTCTGAGAATTTGCACAAGGATTGCAGAACATTAGAAAAACCTGTGAGATTTAACAATGTAGGTAAAAGTCACCAAATGTCATGGTGAGCATCTTCTCTTGCACAACTAGCATCAATACCTCCACAAGCTGTTTAGATGTTTATCTTAAGCGTGGCTCGACGAAGCACTATTTGTAAAAACATCAGACAGCAAAGACACATTTTTTCCCAGAGGCTGTCTCTCTAAAGAACACAATAAACACCTTATTGCCTCATTAATCAGCTCCTCTGCTACAAAACAGAATAAGCATATTTGCACAACAATCCTCCAAAGAAAAACTGTCTGCAAATACATGTACATAGTCTTCATTTGTCCTCATTTTATTTCCTCTAAAGTTACGTATCTGAGCGCTTGAGGTCAAAGTCAAACTTGATATAAAGTTTGATAAACAGAGAAATAATTAAACATATCAAAAGTATCTATGTGTTCTTTGCAAACATACATCCTTAATAAAGAGCAGTCTGTCCGGCTACAGCACAGAACTAAATTAACACAAAGTAAATCTAACTATTTCCATCTTAATCTATTTTTAAAAAGTTTCATTAAGATAAAAATTGGTCTAGAAAATGTCTTCTTTTCTGATAATGAAAGTATTTAGCTGTAGCTTCTTAATGAATTCATCACAGTGCAACTACTGTGTTTGTGCTGCACTGAATAAAGAGTAGACAAATACTACTTAGTGTTAAATCTTTATTTAATATTTATTGCAGTCCATGCAGCTCTTTGCAAAATTCACATTAACAGTAACGGTGCATTTATAAGCATTAAATTTCTATTAACGCTAATAGTTTCAGACTGAAGCTCAGTTTATTTTCCTTTCACTGTGACATATTTTTGAAGGGTCTCCATTGTTGGTATGTTTGCTATGTCGTGCCCGGTTTCATTCTCACGTATCGCCTGCTTGCCTGTTGGTTACAAAGTGAAGGAAGTAACATTTGGCTGTCGTGTTTCCACAGAACTATCTCCAACACTGGGCTGCGAATTTTTCCAGATCTCTCCAAGATCCAGTCTGCAGCCCGAGATTTTCTGTTGTAGGTGTCAGCGTATGATGGAAATGACCCGCAAGAGCACAAAACACCCACACACCATCCTTTCCACATGGATCTGAATTTATAGGCACATTGAATTAAAGCACATGGCCTGAGGACATCACACACACACACACACACACAAACACGCACACACACGCACACGTGTGTGTCTATTTAGAATAGACACACACAAATTCATTCCAGATCAATTTGTGCTAAACACACAGGACTTATTATTTTCCATATGTCTTTTGCCCTTTGTGTTGCACAGTGACCTCCAGGACAACATCAACATAGAAACTGTCCCTGCCAATGCCTTCAGAGGCCTCTGCACAAAACCAATCACTGAAATGTAAGATAATCATCTTCTTTCCCTCTGACTGCTTCCTTCTTCCTTTTGCATGCATGCACCTCATAGGGATGGCTCTACTAAGCGACAGCACATGTTTAGTTCTTGCAAAAACTAAACTTGGAGCGTCTGTTTCTAAATTAATAGAAACAGAAAGGTCGGTTTAACAAGCAAATGGCATCTAAATACTCTAACATGTTTAAATAAGAAATTATTCATGCATTCAGAGGACGAGCCATCCATATTTATGTATATTTCTGTGAATTACAAACAGGGAAAAAATATCGCCAGCACCCCAAACACCAGTTGTTTGTGACAGTTAGAATGAAATATAACATAATATATTACATTTATCATCTAAAAGCATGTGACAATTTTTATTCAGAAGAAGAAACAGGAAAGAAGGCAACTTGCTGCATTTGTGGTTTTACAAAATAAGTGCAGAAATGTCATGAAATTAAGTGTCTTCCATTGGAGAGTTTTCTACAAATATTTCCAGTAATTTGTAGATAAACTCAATCAAAGCTGTTTTAAATCACATTGCAAAAGTTTTCCTAACTTCTTAATTTTTTGTTATTTTTTCACATCACAACCAAAGACCAACGTATTCCGTAGGGACTTTATGTGAGAAATGACAAATATTGTAGTCACAATTGTGAAGTGGAACATTTTTTACACATAAATATATATTTGCATCAATGTATTTTAAGCTCCCATGAATCAGTACTTTGTAGAATCACATTTTCAGTTACAGCTCAGATTAGACGGACACATGAAAGCATTTTTAATTGCGCGTATATATCTGAACTTTGACTATTCCATTCTAAAACATAAATATACTTTGACCTCTCATGGCAGGTTTGCATGTCTGTCATAGTCTTAATACATACATGTTTGGATTTAGAGTTTCTGTGTATCAGGCATACAACAACATAAAAAGTGTTCAAATTACACAAATGAAAAATGTGACATTTTTCTGGCTCCAAATAGCTGCGGGAACATCAACGAGCCTCTGCGGCTGGCCAATAAACACTCTGGCACTTAATTTGCTGTTTCTCTAAAAGCCAAAAGTGGTTATAAAATGTTCAGAAGAAGCCAAGGTAGTCGTCTTGGTGCAGTTGCAAAGGAAACAAGGATTACAAAAAGATGCAGAATGGTTCTGAAGAAATGCAGCATTTTTAAAATTCAATTCTCAAACCAGGAAAATCGACCAGGCGATCAATCAAATTTTATTTGTATGGCGCATTTCAGCAGCCAGGCATTTCAAAGTGCTTTACATCAGAACAAACAGAAAAACACAAAGTCATGCAACATAGAAGCAACATTCAAAACATTACATTGAGTCAAGTGCTATCATTTGTAATTGATTACATTTCAAATTCAACTCTAAACAGATTTAAAGGAAGTCTGTGTTTCAGCTGTTTTCTGGAAGTTTGTTCCAGATTTGTGGAGCATAGATGCTGAAAGCTGCTTCTCCTCAATTGGTTCAGCTTCTGTGGATGCAGAGCAGAAAAAATATATGATCATTAAAAAATTAACCCAAAATGACCACAATATTATAAAGACGACCAGAGAAGAAGAAAAACAGAGAATAATTCAGAATGGTTATGAAGCAATACAAAATGTCGCAGGTGGATGCAAAGAATAATCACAAATTACAAGTTTGTGTTTTTGTTTTGAGCTTCCTTCCCGTTACTCTTCTGTTGGATGAATTGGATGCCCTTAGGACTCAGGTTTCATAATCTCACCAACGAATTTATCACCCCTTCTGTTGAACAGAAGAAAAGAAAAGAGGAAAGAGCAGTAGTCACTGACTAACTATTTAGCTGAAAGTCTGCAGCCGCGCAGCTTTAGTTTGTGGGAACAAAGGAAGTGCGAACAGCAAGTTTGGCATCGGCAGCTCGGATAAATTTTCACCGCCTGAGCCATGTGACTGAGATTTGGCTTCTCTTTCTGATGACAGACGGCTCACCAGAAATGGCATCAAGG
Source organism: Poeciliopsis prolifica (assembly GCF_027474105.1). NCBI lineage: Eukaryota > Metazoa > Chordata > Actinopteri > Cyprinodontiformes > Poeciliidae > Poeciliopsis > Poeciliopsis prolifica. The sequence continues at coordinate 6,839,923 of NW_026562393.1, forward strand.
AGGTGGCGAGTGACGCCTTCAACAGAACAAAGATGTACAGATTGTGAGTCACAGACCGACGCACAGCTACAAGCACGCAATTTCAACTTTCACGTCTAATTTATCTGCTTTTAACTCGTTTCCAGGCTCCTGAGTGGAAACAAGCAGCTTGCTCACATCAGCCCCGATGCCTTTGTGGGATCCAGTGGGTTGGTGGTGCTGTAAGCATGACATCCCCTCTTATCTCGTGCCTTCATCTTTCACCCTCGTCAGCACCGCCGTTTACAGTCAAAGCAGGCGACAGTCTGTCAGCATTCTATTTCAAACAGAAATCTGGATGGAGGTTAAAATTGGAGGTTAAAAAATTTGATTGTGAGCCAAGGCAGGCAGCGAATTTCAATGTGGGAGAGTTTCCCACCTCCAAAGAAGAGACACGTCCTCTACTGTCCAACATGTCAATCAAACGGGAGCAGCTTGACAGTTTAACAAGTTGCTCTGGATCATTCCTGCATTTTTTCCATCTCTAAAATTAGAATAATTCCTGTGGTATGAGGACATTTATTTCAAATTGATATCTATCTAATATTCAGTAGATTATATTTAACAGATTTTAAATAAAATGGCTTCAAATTTTAAGTTTTTAGAAAAGTACCATAATTTAAGAAAAGCATGTTTCACCACATTTTCACTAAAACCCTTTTAAGTTTTAGTGAAAATATCTATATTTATTCTCTTGATGTTTATCAATTTCATCTTCATAGAAAAAACACAAAATTTTATCAGGTTTTTTTTTTCAGCTGAAAATATCTCAGTTCATTTGAAATGAGACAAAAAAAAACCTTGCAACTATTCAGCAAGCTATATAAGATTGTTTTTAGTAAATAATTCCTTAATATTGAAGGAAAAAGTACTGGCTGAATTTTCAATTCTTTTCACTCATATCAAACCACTTTTTCTGTTATAAGTGAAATAATCTACAAGTAACTTTTCATATATTAAGTAATTATTGTTCTAAACAAACTTCTATTTTTTTCTGAAAGTTACCTATAATTTATTTTTGTCTGATATAAAGTGCACAAAGACATGTGCACTAGAAACAAGAGCAGAAATACCTGGTAAGATTACCAGCGATGTCATTTTGTTGTTTTTAAGTGTAGTTTATGTAAATTGGCTTGGATTCGTTTAACAAGTAATTGACAACAATTACTGGCAGATCTAACACCATGGCAAGCAATTCCAAACCAAATTATGGGTGAAAACAAACTGAAAACCTGGTTCTGTCTCTGAAAGCCTGGTTGTGTTTCTCTGCGTTTGCAGGGACGTCTCTAAGACGGCTGTCAGCTCTCTGCCGGACTCCATCCTTGGCGGCTTGAAGAAGCTGTTAGCAGAATCTGCTTATCACCTCAAAGAGCTTCCTATTGCACAGCGCTACACAAAACTCCACACAGCCAAACTGACGTATTCTTCACACTGCTGCGTCTTCAAAAACGTGCACAGAAACAGGTGGCGATTGCATCATACTTTTTCTACAGGTGCTGCATGTTTTTTCTTACTTTGTGTTGCTGCACGATAGATCGAGGTGGACCTCTCAGTGTAGCCACCCTGAGGCGAAAACCATCCCGGCCTTCTTCAGGGAGTACTGCTCTAACCCCACCTCCGTCTCCTGCAGCCCAACACCTAACTACTTTAATCCGTGTGAGGACATAATGTCCCCTATCTTCCTGCGGCTCCTCATCTGGATCATCTCTGTCCTCGCACTGCTTGGCAATGCAGTCGTTCTACTGGTGCTGTTAGGTAAAAGTGTAGTAAACTATGTGAGAAACTACATTAAATTTGTCCTGCAAGGTCACTTTTCTGGCTCCTAAATATGGTTTCAAAATAAAACATTTCCTTTTGTCATTCATTTGGTACAATTTTAGCAGTTTAAGGTGTGTGTACTGATGATAAAGTCACTAAGAAGCATTCAACAGTATGGCACAGAGTAATAATTTTAGAAAAATGTACATTATCCAACTGCTTTGAAGAAAATCCCACTCAAAAGTAACTAACTTGATATAGGCTGTTTACCCAAAACATTAATAGTAGTTTTCAGGTGTTTGTGCCAAAATATTTTGACTTTTTACTGTCCTGGTAACAGTGTTATTAAAAAGAGCAAAAGGAAGGTGGTATTTCATAAAATGAACCAAGTTTCGTCACGCCCTGTAGCCTGGACCAGGGGTCTGCAAACCATTTTTGCTCTCTAGCCTAACAACATAAAATAACTTAAAGCCGCAATTATTATCTGGCCTTTTGAAAAATGACATCTCAACATTTTTGATAAATGTCAACTCCAGAAAATATGTCGTCATTTTTAAATAGTAATTATTCTATCCCTAGTTTCAGTTTTTATTACAAAGGAAAGCATCAAAAAGATAAGAAAAAAACACATAAAAATAAAATTGACTGGTATTTTTAGTGGCAATTATCCAAGAGCAATATATTCCAGGAAAAAAAAAAAAACCTGGAAATAACGAAAACCTGCATCTGTCCTATCATTTTTCAAAGTCATTTCGTTATCATTTTCAGTCAAAGATATTAAGAGCCATTGTGGAAGGTCCAAAGAGCCACTTGTGCCTCTGGAGCTGCAGGTTGCACACTGAAAAAAGAGAACAAGCAATCCATCTTAAATATATTGTGTTAATAGGTCACCAGGAATCGAATCAAGTCTACGCAAATCAATTTATTAAGTTTATTAAGTTGTCAAGTTGAACAAACAAACATAAATTAAGTTTGACAAACTTCGTTCAATTACTTGTCACCAATTAGCACTTTTTTTTTTATTATTTTGGTGCTCCAGTCTCCTTTTTCAGTCCAGACACTCAGTTTTCGTCTACGCAATGCAGCTGGTGCAACACTGAAACTAACTTGCGTCATAAAATCTTTTTTTTATTCAAGCTGAAGTATTTGTTTCTCCCTCTGCCCTGGACGTAGGCAGTCGCTCCAAGCTGACGGTTCCTCGTTTTCTCATGTGCCACTTGGCCTTCGCTGACCTCTGCATGGGCATTTACCTGCTAGTGATCGCCACCGTCGACTTGCTCACTCACGGCCGCTACTACAACCACGCCATTGACTGGCAGACGGGCTTCGGCTGCAAGGCTGCAGGGTTTTTCACGGTGTGTGTGTGTGTGTGCAATTATGTTGCCTGAATTCATTAATGTCATGTCTCATCAGTGTCTGTGTTCGAATACTAAATTACTGTGATTTACAGGTGTTTGCTAGTGAGCTGTCAGTTTTCACACTAACAGCCATTACTGTGGAGCGTTGGCACACCATCACCAACGCTATGCGGCTCGACCGCAAACTTCGCCTGAGGCACGCCTGCATCATCATGACAACTGGGTGGAGCTTCTCCCTGCTGGCTGCATTGCTGCCCACAGTGGGTGTCAGCAGCTACAGCAAAGTAGGTAGCTCGCTGTTTAACACATTTCAAAAAGCAGGAACTGCCCATTACCTAGCAACCAGAGCAGAACTCCAACATCTTTGGTCAGCTGGTTTTACCGCAGTATAATGGCTGCTGGAAAAGACAAATGTTTTGTTGTTGACTTACCATTCAGAGACCACTTCAACGGTCTTGTTGATTGTGCAGGAGGCTCCACTTTTGCTTTTCCATGATGTAAGGTTGTATAATTATGCATGTATACGCAACCATTTTTCACGTGTGAGTGTAAACATTGAGTTGGAGGCATGGCTATTAGTGGCTTATTTGGATTTGAGGCCCTAAAACATCTCATTATATGAAAATGATTTTGTGCAAAAAAAAAAACAAAAAACGGAATGATATAGAATGAGTCTATCGCAACCTGTTCAAGGAGGCAAACTAGGTCAACTTTAAGTTTATTTCCTTCAATAGTTTCCAAATAACCTTTCATAACACGTGACATAAGTTAGAGAATAAAGTCCATTGAGACATTTAATCTCTTAGATATATAAATATCTCTGTACAGGTGAGTATCTGCCTGCCAATGGATGTGGAGTCCGTGATTTCCCAGGTCTACGTTGTTTCTCTACTGGTCCTAAATATTCTGGCTTTCTTCTGCGTTTGCGGTTGTTACCTCAGCATCTACATGACCTACCGCAAACCCTCGTCAGCGCCTGCTCACGCCGACACCCGAGTGGCTCAACGCATGGCTGTCCTCATCTTCACCAACTTTGTCTGCATGGCGCCCATCTCCTTCTTCGCTGTCTCCGCCGCCCTCAAGCTCCCTCTCATCACCGTCTCAGACGCCAAGTTCCTGCTGGTTCTTTTTTACCCCATCAACTCATGTTCGAACCCCTTCCTGTACGCCTTCTTCACCCGCACCTTCCGACGGGATTTTTTCCTCCTGGCAGCGCGCTTTGGCCTGTTTAAGACCCAAGCCCAAATTTACCGGACAGAGACTTCATCCTGCCAGCAGCCGACGTGGACCTCGCCGAAGAGCAGCCGAGTGATTTACTCCTTGGCCAACACGTTGAGTCTGGACGGGAAACAGGAGTTCTGATTGTCGCCAAAGTAATCACAGTTAAAGGCTTTCAATTATTCGTCCTTTTTTTTTTCCACTGGCAGAAGCCAAAGACCATTTGATAAAGAAATGTTTAAAAGCAATGTGGCACTTTATGACGGAAGAAAATATAAATGTAAGAGAAATTAAACAGTTTGACATTTTGGAGATTCTTAAATGAATGGAAGGATAATGAGTTAATCCAACCTTCTGGTTGGTCTTCATTTGGTCCCTCCAAACATTAGACCTCTCTGGACGTCTTCAGTGGCTGTTGAAGGTTGATCTGTTTTTGTCTTTACGCTGTTAACACAGAAAATGTGTTGAAAGTTGCATTTTATAGCCCCTAAACCCTGCTTCGTTTACCCAAGACAAAGGTTGGTTGGCACATTTAGATGTCAGCAGATGTCTTCAAGTTGACATCAATTTGTAGACGAAGCAAAGAGAAAGTCCTTTATTTTTTAAATCTGTTCTACAATAGTTTGATGTGGGGGGGATTTAACTCAACCGTAACTCCCGCTGAATTTTCTACTTGAAAGGCCCAAGGACTTCTTGTTGGAGACAAGCTGCACTTGTGACATTTCAGTTAATTTCAGAGTGAAAAAAATATATTAATATGCCGCATAGTATTAGAAAAATACAAAGGTAGTTTTGAAATATTGCCTGAGAAATTGAAACCTGGTTATGGTATTCAAATTAACCCCATAACCAAGGGATAAATTGGTTATGGGGTTTAACTCTCGGGATTAGCTCCGAGTTTTTTCCTCATTTAGGCTAAAGTCACTTAGCAACACAGTAGAAACAATGAATTTCTTTATATAAGCTACACTCAAGCAATGTAGAAATAAATTTACAGTATGGAAACATGGTGTTCTACTCAAACTCTGTAAGAAAGCAATGTTAAAACGCATACAAGAACATAAATTTCTTTGTTTTTATTGATTAGTCTTAGTCTTCTTGCCTACTAACATATATTAAGTTGAGAGTTAATCAGAGAAGCATCCAAGAGGTCAATTGTGTCTCTGAAAAAGCTGCAGAAATGCCACAAATCTCATCACATGGCTGCTGTGTGGTCAAAATATCCTGACAGATGCTGTAATAAACCGTTTATTTGCCTCTTTTATGATTTTTATCTCACTAAAGCCGCCACATGTTCGGTACTGCACAAGGTACAAAACATAAGCATGTTGCTTTTCTTCCTGGTTTGTTGACGTGGAGGTAGGATGTGGTTACGTTGGGTGTGATGAATTCTGCTCCATGTAGCTCTACAAATAATACAACATTTCAGTCCAAGACTTTGGACTTCAGGGTCCAGTTTGTTGCTCTGATCAGATGATCAATTTGTCTCTGACCTGTGAGATGTATGTGCTGCATATGAGCTTAGCGCTTCTTTCTGGTTGAAAATAAAAAATAAAAATAAAAACAAAACAGCATGATTTGCTAATTGCTCTGGCGCTATGATTTTGCAAAACAAGATTGTAAGAAACAAATTTTGCGCATTCAATTTGTACAACAAAATATTCATAAATAGATAATGTACATTAGCTGCACTTTGAAGAAGAATTCATGTTGCATTTATAATATCTGATCCCGGAGAACAAACAGAACTCACCAAGAATCACCTCCTTATTTGAAAGCACGGTGTAAAACGTATGAACAGAAGGAATCTATGCAAACAGAAATTAAGATAATTTTTTGCTTGAATCTGGGTCGGAAAAGCTGTCCTATATACAACTGTTACAACTAGATTACACCAGCAGACGGGTGAAGTTTCCTGAAACTCAACCGTACAAAAGTAAAAGTAAACACGTGACCTCATCTGTCACATCGCCGAGCAAATATCGTCCTTCTGGTGCAGCAAGATGTGCTGCCAACTGAGATACCTTGTAATAAATTAGACCAAAGTTTTACACGTGGGACGTCAGCATCAAAAATTCAACATTTGTTCAATGTTTAATGTTATGAGTGAGGGATGTTTATTAAAAAGAACACTGCAGGGACCCGCTGATTAATAATCTGCTCATACTCTGTCTGCTGTAGCTCTTCATATCTCCGAATCTCCTCCAGCCTATCAGCATATATTCTGCTCAAAACGAAGGTCATGTAATCATCTTTGAGATGTAATTATGCTGTTTGTTTTTTTGTGTGTGTGTGCAAAATGTGTAGATGGATTGTTGTCTTGTTTATATATATATATATATATATATATATATATATATATATATATATATATATATATATATATATATATATATATATATATATATAAAGTTGTTTGTAAATCTTTCTGGTGGAGTATTTTCTTTCAAACCTATTTGTGTGTGCTGAAGTGGCATTTTCTTTATTTTTGCAATGATGTCCTTCAGCTCATCCAAAGCTTTCAAGGACAAAGAGACCCTAGTAACCTCTACTTTGCGTTTGGGTGGGTGGGGGTTTCTTGGAGGGAAGACAGCTGCGTTTTTCTGCTCATTACAGGTGGATGGAAATGGAAGCGAGATAAAGCCCTGCACAAACACCAGAGAGAAACCCTGAGTTTCAAGGCTCCAGCTGCAGCAAGGAATCCATCTCATTCATATGGAAGCACTGCCTCCTACATGCTAAACGTGTTGATGCATTTTTACCACCATGTTATTCATGTCGGTTTAGATTTAAGACGATTTCTGCGCTGGCATTGTTGTTCTCAGATGGCCTCAGTAATTTGAAGGTGAAATATCAATTCAGAAGGTACATATTTGAGCGTCTAATTCATGATCTGAAAAAAAAAAATTTCAAAAGTATACCGAAGGTGATTTAAAACTTAAAAAACAGAATTCATGCATAAAAAGGAGCATAACACTATGGAACGAAAAGTGTTCTTGCGCAATTCCAAATATGTCTTCACAGGGAGATAAATTATGTTTTCTAAGTTTAAAAAAAAAAACAGAAAACTGGTCACATTCACAGACATAACTAAACAAAACTGAGCCTGCCCAGCCTGGTCTGAGTTCACAGTTCTGCCTGCCACGGGTTTCAAACAGTACTGTAGCTAAACAGCTCCCCCTGGTGTTCACACACCATCAAAGCATTTTTCATATAGATAAAGAAATCAAGGGCGAGATTTTGAATATATTCAAAACTGATTCATTTCTTCATACCACAGATTCAACAAGATATTACAACCATTTCTCAAAGATTTTGGTCCATGACAACATAACAGCAGCAGCAGATTTGTCGACAGTGCTGGATTTGCTGGATTGACAGAATACATTACAATAGTTCAGCGTTGTTATGAATGCATATGAGTCTCCTTCAATATTCTTTCTTAATATACTCAGATTTATTTTTGAAACTGGACCTGGTAAATGTCTTATTTATGTGGTGGCCCAGTTTTACCTCTAATTCTAACTTTACTCCCTGACTTGAAACTTTTGGTCTAAGAATGTGTGGGGAAAAAATCCAGTACAGCAGGAAGAGCAGTCAAAACACCAGTGGCCTCAAGTAACGTCACCCGAGTCTAATTTTCACTAAAAAGTAAGAAACCAACTGCAAGATTGAGATGTTACGTATTTTTGCTTTATGGTGTGTTAAAGGAGAAAAGGCCAAAAGAAGAAGGCAAAGAATGAACCTTTAAGGGTTTGATTGTTTTATTGTTGTTTGTTTGTTTTAACATGTTTTATAAAAATAAAAAAAATTCCCCTCTCACCCACCACGGGTGGTTCTTATCCTCTGAGCTCGGGTCCTCTACCAGAGGCCTGGAAGCTTGAGGGTTCTGCGCAGTATCTTGGCTGTGCCAAGGACTGCACATTTCTGGACTGAGATGTCTGATGTTGTTCCTGGGATCTGTTGTAGCCACTGCTCCAGTTTGGAGGTTACTGCCCCGAGGGCCCCGATGACCACAGGCACCACTGTGGTCTTCACCTTCCAGGCCCTCTCCAGTTCTTCCCTGAGGCCCTGGTATTTCTCCAGTTTCTCGTGCTCCTTTTTCCTGATGTTGCAATCACTTGGTATCGCTACATCTACCACAACGGCTTTCCTCTGATGTTTATCCACTACGACAATGTCTGGTTGGTTCGCCATTACCATTTTGTCTGTCTGGATCTGGAAGTCCCACAGGATCTTAGCTCTGGCGTTCTCCACCACCTTTGGGGGTGTTTCCCACTTTGATCTCGGGGTTTCCAGTCCATATTCTGCACAGATGTTTCTGTACACTATGCCTGCCACTTGGTTATGTCGCTCCATGTACGCTTTCCCTGCCAGTATCTTGCACCCTGCTGTTATGTGCTGGACTGTCTCAGGGGCCTCCTTGCACAACCTACACCTTGGGTCTTGTCTGGTGTGGTAGATCTGGGCCTCTATTGCTCTGGTGTTGAGGGCCTCTGTGCTGTCCTTGAGTCCAGCTTTTTCCAGCCATTGATAGGATTTACTGATATCAGCCACTTCAGTTATTTGCTGGTGATACATCCCATGTAGGGGCTTGTCCTCCCATGATGGTATCTCTGGCGCCTCAACCTCCGTTCCCTGTTGTCTGAGACATTCACTGAGCACATTGTCTGTTGAGGCTTTGTCCCTGATGTATTTATGGATCTTAGTTGTTTCGTCCTGGACAGTGGTTCTCACACTCACTAGTCCTCTGCCTCCTTCCTACTAAATACAAAAGGATTAACTGATAAGTGAGATTTAAGCTGATATGAATAAACCAGGAAACCGACACAGAAGAACACAAACAGCGAAAATGTATGTGATTCACTTCTATCACTGCAGTTTTATACATCTGGCTGATGCATTTATGTCAAAATTAGAAGAATTACAGTATTTTAAAATGATACACTGTATGTATTTTGGGCCCTCAAAATGTCTTAGAAATAAATATAATGAATATAATGATCTACAATTAAGCAAAAAATTCAAATTCAAAAATACTTTATTTAAATATTGTTGTTGTAACACTTATTAATTCAAATTCTTCAAAGAGTTATTGTAGGCAGAGATGGCTGTCGGCAGGAAAGATTTCTTGTAGCTGTCAGTATTACAGCAAATTTGAAAACGCCTCTGACTGAAGATGTAGTCTCATGAAGATGAAGGTCAGGGTTATCTATAATTCTCTTGATTACATTGAAAAAATCAAATCAAATCAGCTTTTCTCTGTCATTTAATGGTTCTGCAGTAGTCCCCAGAACAGAACCATCCTTCTTAATCACGTTGTTGAGCCTTTTTAAATCCCTGATTCTGATGGCAGAAGAGATTATGCTCTCCACTGCAGATTTATTGAACGCATGCAGCATCTTGCAGCAGACCTTGAGAAGTACCCATTCTCATTAATTCCCAAATAAGAATCCCAAAATTCATTTTTGGGTTTAGTTTTAGCGCGTCAATCCAAAAATATTGGTGGTCCCCCACATCTGGATACCTCTTTCAAAACAGGCGCCCCTGGTTTAAACTCCTGCTGCTTGACCGATTCCGAATCGCAACAGAAAGGTTTCTTGAAGTCGTTTAATACGAGCCTTCTGATTGGCCAATTGAAACCGACTGTCCGAAACACAGAATGTGATTGGTTAAGACGACGTTGCGTTTTATTTTTTTCCATTCGATTGTTTCCCGTGTGAGTTAATGGCTCCTCCTGCAACGGAGAGAGACGGAGCTGGCACAGAGCAGTGAAACGGGGGTTAGCTGAAATACCACGGAGCGGGGTGAAAAAACAGCAATTACACCCCAAAAACAGGGAGGTTTAGGTCGCTATTGGAGGGGATATTTGGGGGAAAGGTCGTCTGGGTGGCTGTTCCAGTCGAGGGGCAACATTTTATCAGTGGGCAGTCGAGGATAGCGGCGTATTTTTCGACAACCAACTCCCCAGATGAACTCCCTCAGAGCCACCAACAGGAGACCCAGGCGAGTATCGAGGCCGCGCCCGGTGCAACCCGAACGAATCAACGGGGATAGAGGTAAGCTAGGCCACGGCCAGCTAATGGTTTTAAACAAAGGTTTGTTAGGCGAAGCCATTCTTTTACGTAACCCTCTTTGTCACTACCGAGCTACTTAGCAGGCCTGGAGACAGCCGGGTTTTTTTCTTTAGGAAAACCCGAGGCTTCTCGCTCTGTGGCTCAGGCCAGGCCGCGCTTTGTTTGGCTTGAGTGATCGGGGCTATAGCTAGCTCACCAGGTTAGGAGGAGGAGGTTGTGGGGGTTGTCTTCGCTTAATGCGTATGTAGCTCGGCGGACATCATAAATGGCTCATATATTCCTCAGCTTGAAGCTTAAGAGGCGGCCTAACCCTCCATAATCACAAGCCTCGTTGCCGCTCGGCTGCTGCATTCCCAGCTGTCACAGCAATTTGTGCGAGTGCAAACCTTTAGGACTGCCATTTTTGGGGTGTAACGTTAACAAAAACATTAGCCGTGGCTCCAGGGGCAATGCTAGCTGCTTGCTCTTGCCTCGAGAGGACAGGCACATCAGCTGTGAAAGAGGATCCTGTGTGATTTGGGCTAATTACCTGGGGTCAGCCGAGTGGCCTCAGATTTGTTAGTTTGAAGCTCGTTTTTGTTATCGGATTGTCGGTCTATGCTAGTCGCGGCTTGATTTGTTTACACCGCGGATTTGCCAGCTACGCAGTACAGTTTTTAGCTGTTAGCAGTCGACATCGACTGCTGTCCCTGATTTGACAGCACCACAAAAGACCAGTGTGGTTGTGGCTGGGACAACGACGAATGCATACAGATCAGGATCTGTTCAGGGTAACTACACTTGAAAAAAAGGTAGTTTATCTGCAGAAAGCGCATCTCCCATTATCAATCATCAATCTTTGTCTGCTTTAATACCGAATGTGGTTCATAAAATAACTATTAAACGATCATATGTGGAGGCTAACTATTTAAACAGATAGTGTGTTTTATAAGCTGATATTTTTTTTATTAAATAAAGTTTCAATGTAGATTGAATAATGAGAAAGAGGTAAAATTACAAAACACATTGCCATAAAATGTCCAGCACACCAACTGTGGTGTTCTGCTTTTTTGTACTCATAATAAATGTCAGTTAATTTTTTTTATTGTCCTTTTATTCATCACCATTGATCGCAACATGAAATATTCGTACATTATTTTCCAGAAGCATTTTACATTTAAAGCCTGAAATTGAATAAAATAAAAATGTTATGGAATAAAGATCTTGCTCAAGTTAGTAAGCATGCATTTATGTATCAAATCACTTTTGTTTTCAAAATACAGCTGCATAAAAACATTAGCTAAACAAACACCACCAAATGTTAATTGTTAAAAAATTTATCATGTGCATTATTGTTGATATTAGGGCAGGCAGAGTCCTTCCCTCTGGATTAATGTATTATCAATATTTAGCACTGACACTAGAAATATAATACATCAAACTGCAACCTCTGATCGTAACTTTCCTAGTTACATTTAAGCTGCATATAGCTTATATAAGATGCTTTTAATTGTATTTCTATATGTGAGTGTGTTAATTTTTAAAAAAAATAGTTTTATTTAATTTTTATCTAAAAAAAGCAAGAAAAAAATCTGTCAGACTCTTGAGACTTTTTAATGTATAAACTTAAAATGGTTACAGCATTTTGAAATCTGGGTTATTTTGTCCCTTAATTTCAATCAAAATATTTGAAAATCCAATAGCTAAAGCTAAAATATTTAGCACAAAAATTGGCAAAATTTCTAAAAGACACAGTTCTATATCTATATATTGCTATACTTTGTGTTTGACATTGTGACGAAATGAATGAAATATAATTTTACTTGTAAGGAAATAATCCAAAGGCAATTACGCAAGAGTGATCAAAGAACAAATTTATAAAAATACAGGAAAACATGACTGTCGTTCTACGCTGTCATCTACTCAACTTGAATGTTCAGAATCTGAGGTATTTCCATAAAATTTTCAACAAATATTTTTACATATTACTTTTCAAGTAGTTGCAATAAAAAGGCCAGAAGATTTTCTAACTGATACATATAACTGTATAGGTTATATACAGGTTAGAGACGCGTCAATCAAGCTTTTCCTGACGTGATTTCTGATTTTCTGATATCTGTGCTTGTGACTCTGATTTTGACCATTTTGTTGTTTGTTTCTTAGGTTTATAACATAATAGAGAAAATGTGCTGCAGGTTTTTGGTGTTGAGTCTGACAAAAAATAAGGGATTTAGAAGATTATTTAAATTTATGCTTCAAAGCATAAATTTTATTTATTTTTTTTTTTTTGTATTCAAAAATGTGCATTAAAAGTATATTCTATCAGTTGACTTCGGGTGCATTTACACCAGCCTTGTTTGGTCCGATTTGATCAAATTCTAGGTGTGAATAAATAATCAAACTCAGGTTTCCTTAAAACTTAGATCTCGGTTTGTTTAAAAGGATTCTGGTGCTGTTTGCATAGGTATGTGGATACCAGGTGGACCAGATACTGCTTTAACAGAAAAAAGCAAGCTGTAGTGCATTCTGGGTAAATACAACCTAAACAATCGTGTGAGTTTATTGCTCGTGAGAGAAATGGCTCAGGCTCTTTAGCCAAAGAGAAAACAAAACGCTACGCCATCTGTTTACATTTTCTGAAGAAGGATGTTGCACTAATGTCTTCACCAGAGGCTGGTGGTTCTTGGTGCAGCGCCACCACAGGCAAGGGGTTGAACAGGTTTTTCAAACTCTTTGGTTTGTTTGACACAGTGCAGTGTGAAAGCAAACCGTCCCAATGTTGCAATTTCGGTTCCCAATCTAACTGAGTCCACCGGACTACAAGGTGTGAAAAAACTGAAAATGGTGAAAGTTCTTTAAAGAATAGAGGGGGAAATCTGAGACTTTTAAGTACTGAGATGTCTATCTGGTTGATTGTTGCATCTCTACTTAACAGCCACAATGCTTTTCTGTTTAGATGAGGAGGCTCCTGCGGCCGCTGCAGCAGAAATGGCAATCGAGGAATCCGGCCCCGGCGCTCAGAACAGTCCCTACCAGCTTCGACGCAAGACCCTGCTTCCTAAGAGAACCACCGCTGCCTCTGCCGCTGCCTCTGCCACCGCCTCTGCCTGCCCCAGCAAGGGCCCGATGGAGGTGAGCGTGAAAGCTGTTGCGCTTGTTCTTTGCTGCAGATTGCATTTTTGCTGCAGATTGCATTTTTGCTGCAGATTGCATTTTTGCTGCGTGAAGAGGGGAGAGACATTGATTTGTTGTCATATTCACTTTTGAATCCCTCTGAGCTTTAAATCTCTGCTGCATTTTCAGGGAGCTTCAACTTCATCAACAGATGCCTTCGGTCATCGAGCCAAGCGGGCACGAGTGTCCGGTAAGACCCACGACCTTCCAGGTGTGTTTAAGCTCTTCAGCATGATGGGCAGCGTTTACTAGTTTGATTTAGTTTTTCTTTCTTTTTCTTTTTGCTGAGTTCCACTCTTGCACTGTTTCATTACAGTCCATCTGTACTGTAATGTTGACCTTTTCTTCAGACTTATGCTGCCTTTTTTTTGTGTGTGTATTTTTATATTTTTAGCAGCCCCAGCAGAGCAGTATCTGCAGCAGAAGCTTCCAGATGAGGTGGTTTTGAAGATTTTCTCCTACTTGCTGGAGCAGGACCTTTGCCAAGCGGCCTGCGTGTGCAAGAGATTCAGCCAGCTAGCAAACGACCCCATCCTATGGTAAGATGATTTGTTCTTACTTTATATTCTAATTTATAAGCAAAATAGACCTATAAGATTCTATACATTCCCTTTTCCTATTTAAAGGAAACGGCTATACATGGAGGTTTTTGAATACACGCGTCCCATGATGCATCCTGAGCCCGGCCGGTTTTACCAGGTCAGCCCTGAGGAGCACGAGCATCCAAATCCCTGGAAAGAGAGTTTTCAGCAGCTGGTTAGTACAGCTTTAATTAATTTATAAATTCATCTTCATTTAATGCTTTCTTCAGTTTGGAAACCCCAGCAATAAGATGCTGTTGTTCAGACTTCTTATCTGTTTGGTTTTTGTTAAAAAATATTTTGTATGAGTTTGTGTCAGGCCTTTTATTATGTAAACTGGTTCAACAGCCTTGCTGGGCTTTTATCAGTAATATTTGGTCATGTTGCATAAAAATACTCTAAAAATAAACTCAACTATTCATATTGAATAGATTTGTAATTAGTGTTTCAACTTCCTTTCGTTTGTCAATGGTTTTAGTTCATAACGTCTGGGTCAGGCGTTGGACAAAATGAAATTCTCACTGTATGAAACCTTTCAGCAAAAACCACATTTTTACTCTACTGCTACAAGTTTTACATATAGTTCAAATGTAAATCTTATTGCTTTCATTGAAACTGAAAAGCACTAATTAATTTACCTAATTAATTTGAAAGTACTGTGCCCTGTAATGTTTAATTTTTCATAATCAATAATATAGAATAAATGCTGGCAACGTTTAGCTTTGATTTTCAACTGCTTATGGCTACAATGTAACACGTTTGCCATCTTGCTCTGTATAACAAGCTGATGTTTGCTGGGTACTTAGTTGGGCTGTCTGCTCTGGTAGCCAGCTTGCAAATTGGCTGTACCTCTTGAAGTTTGTTTATTGCAATTTGAAGGCAGAATTATTTTTAATAAAAGTTGTTAGGTGCTTCTCTTGTTTTAAGAAATGTATTAAACAGCTAACTAGGGGTTTCATAAAAAAACAAACAAAAGGAAAGTAGTAACACTGGAAGGAGCAGTGCTGTGCTTCTCTTTTCCTCATATAGATAAAAAAAAACCAGGTCGCTCTGGTTTTCTCTGGCATCTCGTCAATATAACTTTAATGATATGACTGCCGACGTAAACGGTGCTGTAGTAGTCTAATAACTAGTCAGGATATCTAGTTTTGAAGAATGTACTGCTGAGTACCAGCTATCTTTGTGAAAATGATTACCTCTCATTATACAATCCGGGTTTGAAGCGTTTGTATATCAGCATTGGTGTTGTTTTCACTTTCAACGCATTTTAACAAGCAAAGTTATCTGCAGAAACTTATATTCAACCTTCACTGGATTTGATCTTTTTGCATTGTGTTTTTGTGTTGCAGTACAAAGGTGCACATGTAAAGCCCGGCTTTGCTGAACATTTTTACAGTAACCCCGGCCGATACAAAGGCAGAGAGAATATGCTGGTAAGTCCAAACCCTCAGCTGGAAGACAAAACGGTTGATTACCGTCAATGTGAATCCCATAACTTCTCTATATTGTCGAAGGATGCGTTGTTTTGCCTGAAAGTGTTTGTCTCTCCTTTTGCAGTATTATGACACCATTGAGGACGCTCTCGGAGGTGTTCAAGAAGCCCATTTTGATGGTCTCATCTTTGTTCATTCTGGCATCTATACCGATGAGTGGATTTATATAGAGTCTCCCATCACCATGATTGGTGCAGGTATTGGCCATCATAAAAAGATGCTGAAGATTTGATAATTCTTCTATAGGCAGCCTGTATGTTTACTGACCTCTCTGTTTAATGGATGGTCTCTGCTTTCATCTCAGCACCTGGTAAAGTAGCAGACAAAGTCGTCATAGAGAATACTAGAGATTCAACGTTTGTCTTCATGGAGGGTTCAGAGGACGCATATGTGGGATACATGACCATTAAGGTAAACAAATACCATGTTGTCATGTTTTTCTTGATGTAGTCATAATAAATACAAATATTTTTAGTACTAAATCATAATAAAGAATACAATTATTAGTTTTGAACGTGGAGTTTTCTGTCCAACTAAAATAAAATTTACAGTTAATGTACAAAAATTACAGATTTGGATGTCTTCAGGTTTCTGATATTACTAAGAAATCCAGTTTTTTTTTTTTTTTTGTTTTTTTTTTTTCAGAAAAGGCTTCCAGTGAGCTTGTTACATGAATTTTGAAATGTTGAAAGATTTTTGGAAAATTTTGCAAAAATTACATTCTTTCCAGTATTCACACAGAGACTGCTGTTTTGGTAAAGCTAGCTATGCAAAAAGCTAATATAAGAAGTTAAGCCAGGTTCTCGCTGCTCAGTTACTTTCTGTCTCAGACAAAATCTTTGTTTATGAAGGAATTGTAAGAGTATTTCTGTCAGTGTGTGTGAATTATGTGTTTGTGGTTGTTCAGTGTGAATGTTGCATCAAGTAGTGTGATATTTTCTGGAAGGATCTTACAGTCTGCTGCAACATACAGCTGATGATTGTCTTATTTTGAAAAACTGTGACTGCTTCCACATCTTTCTCCTTTTGCTCTTCCTTTGCTCACCCTTTTTGGGGTTCGACTCCAGTAATAAACAGTCTGACATGAGAAATAACTAAGGTTTTATTGTTATCAAGTTTGCAGTATGACATGTTCAAGTTCTGTATGATTTTCTTTTTTTTTTAATCTGTGTGCAGGGTCTAAAATGTTAATCTCACAATTATTTTAAAATATATAAAAACCATATTTAGTCTCAGCACCAGCCTCTGCACTAAAATAAATGACTGCACATGACAAAGTGTAGAATAATACACAGTGCTGTGAAAAAGTAGATAAAGTAGATATGTTGTTTTTTTTTTTAGCCAATAGATGTTATGTTTAAGTCATTTAATATATCTGCAGGTTGCATAATAATCAGGAGTGGGTTTGGGTTTGTGAAACTGAGCTCACAACTCAAGACCGCAACTTCCTACTTTATGAAATGTAAACAAAAATGGAGTGGCGTGAGATTTTACCCGTTGGAGGATTTCTCTTTTGCTTTGATAAAAGACCATAAGCCATTTCTCCCTCTAGTGCTACACTCACTCGCATGTTTGAGTCGTATTTACCCAGAATGCCCTTGCATCCACATATGCATTTGAAACGCACGGCAGTTCATTTAACTGACTTGAAGTCTAGGTTTTTAAGCGTACCAGAGTTCGCTTTTTTTGGTCTGCGTCAGAGTTCGATTGCACATTCATACCTTTGCAAACGAACAGATTTCTAGACAAATGAACTAGAATTCAATTAAAACGGGTCTGCCAAATTCTTATCTGTTAAAAGGAGATCAAAAAACCAACCCTGAAGTTTAGTAATTAGTCCATTTTCAGTGTTATGACATAAATAGACAGTCTAAAGTCCTGTGCTGTTAATACAGTGGAATAACTTCGGACTACATTGATTTTAAAGAGATCTATAATGATTGAAGTATCTATAAAAATTGATTCAAAGACTTTGAACCAGTTTTTATAGATAAGATATTAAAAATAACTGTAGAAAGGGGGAGTTAGACTGGCCTTAGCACTTTCTGACTGAGAAACAAATCTTATAAGGTCCAAGAGTCATTTAGTATAATTATAATGTATCTTATATGTTGTTTGCTTTGGGTTTTATTTCTCTCTGATTTCCCCAAGGCAAAAGAATAGCAGTATGTGCTCTCTATTAAGCAAGGTTAACCAAATGGTGCAGACTATAATCATCCTATTTCCTCATTATATTATAACTCTGAGCTGTTGGCGGCTCCAACACTTAGAGTGCCGTGTGGATGTGGTGGGCAGACAGAAGTGCTGTCTGCACTCTTGTCCTCTGTCTGACCTCAGCGTCTGTTCCCTCTTCAGTTTAATCCAGATGATAAATCGGCGCAGCATCACAACGCCCACCACTGTCTGGAGATCACAGTCAACTGCAGCCCCAACATCGACCACTGCATCATCCGCTCCACATGTACAGGTAACCACACGCACCGATGCCTCCTGTTCCAGTCAGAGGACGCTGCATCACATTTCCTTATAATCTGATCAACCCACACTTTGCAGCAGAAGCGTGTACTGAAAGGATTTTAGTTTGTGATAAGTAGAAATTATACTTTTATTTGGTATAATAAACTGACATTTAATTGTGGAAATCTTAAACTTGCTTATTTTAGTTTAGCAGGTAGTAAAAATGAGGAAGTTAAGTGCAAACATTTGTTTTTTGGTCACGTGTCTGAACTGGTGCTTGATCAAGTGATTTTATTTTTCAAATTGCATTTTTTACTTGGTTTTCAGTTTGGATTATAGACTGGATTGATAGTTGAATGAAGAACATTCCTGGTTTAGTATTTGTACACTTTAACTCTTTTAGACCTATGTTTAAAATCTCCTCTTGGATATTTTTGCTTATTTTTAGTGTATGCAGCTCTTACTTTCAATATCTAGCAAGTTATTTTTGCAATTTACTGTCCATTAGCAGAGTGCCCTTCAGATTAATTTTCATAATAACCCGATATTGGCTGGGAAGTGAAACGTCTCCACTTTTAGACACCGTTGGAAGTTTTCAGATAGCGCAGAATTTCAGATAGCGCAGAATGTGAAGAAAACTTTTTTCCATTTTAATGTAGAAATCTCTCTGCTTTGAAAAAGTCAAATCATCTTTCTGAGAAACGGACCCAATAACTCACAAAGATGAAATGAAAGAATTTCATGTCGATACCCATTACTGCTTCAAAGCTCATGATGCAAACCTTTTTCTCATTCGGCTGGTCGATGGATTTATAGATCAAAAACGGTGGGAAGTCTTAGATTTGATGCATTTATTTACCACAAAGGAAAATTTTATGTTGTCTTAACTCAGATCATCCAAGTACCTTCAGAGTCGTTTAGGAAGGCGATGCTGTTAGTAATCAGTCTTGCAATGAATCTGAAGAGGCCTCTTTAACGATACACAAACTTTGTAAAAATATGTTTATTGTCTAGCAGGAAGAAAATACAAGAAACTAATTTTTGCATTTTTAATGTAATAAATTTTGTGGCCAGTTTAAATTTGCCAGTTTTGGCCTACAGGGCAAAAAGTTTGGACACCACTGTTCTAGTCCATATAGACACCTTTCAAATACACTCTAGATCTGTGCTTTCCATGAATATATTGTTAAAGTATATTTGTATAGAAAAAGATGCAATTTCTTTAGATTTTTGAATGTTTTGTGCAGGGGTTTCAAGTTTATTATCGGCCAATACAATACGTAAAAACAGTACTGAACCTACTTGAAATGTTTTTGTTTTTTTACACAGACATAAATGTACTAAATTGCAAATTTGTTTGATAACCCTGCATCATCAGTACAGCACACTTAAACACACCAATGGCTACACAAGTTTGGTCAAAGATGTAAAAACAACTTTTATTTGTTCAGTCAGTACAAGTAGGAGTGAAACAGAAAATGTAGCATTAATGATATAGAAATTTAAAAAATCAAAATGTTGACTACCTTTTGGAAAATAATCTGCAATAAACTTCCTTTCAGATGATTCAGAAAGTGCAATTAGGAATTATAAATAAAGTATGATGTTGCTGAAAACACAAAGTATAAAATTAGGCTGGATAGATCTGCCACATTGTCACAGAAACCCGACCTAGATTTAAAAAAAAAATACAGATACAGATATTAGTGTCGGATCGTTTCATCTGTAGTTTTGTAAGACCTTTATTTCTTTCTTTGTGTCCAGTGGGTTCAGCCGTGTGTGTGAGCGGACAGGGCGCCTGTCCAACCATCAAACACTGCAACATCAGCGACTGTGAGAACGTGGGTCTGTACATCACAGACCATGCACAGGTAAAATCAAACAGCACATTTTAACCAGCGACACGCAACACGAAGACTCTCGCCGACCGAAAGCCTTTTTGTCTCTGCAGGGCATTTATGAGGACAACGAAATCAGCAACAACGCGCTGGCAGGAATTTGGGTGAAGAATCACGGTAACCCCATCATTAGGCGTAACCACATTCATCACGGACGAGATGTAGGAGTGTTCACCTTCGATCACGGCATGGTGAGTGCAACTACGACTCCTTTCACTTCTTATCCCGAGCAACTCCTTCACACAACCTCACCTGTGTTTTTTTCCCCCCCCCCCATTTGTTTTAGGGTTACTTTGAGAACTGTAACATCCATAGAAATCGCATCGCTGGCTTTGAGGTGAAGGCGTACGCCAACCCCACGGTGGTCCGCTGCGAGATCCACCACGGCCAAACGGGCGGCATCTATGTCCATGAAAAGGGGCGGGGCCAATTTATAGAAAACAAAATCTATGCCAATAACTTCGCTGGTGTTTGGATCACGTCCAACAGCGACCCGACGATACGGTAAGAACGCAGACATACCAGAAGCAGGGTTGGTATGGGTCTTTAAGTTCAGTTAGGTGTTTCCGGGGTTTTGGAAAGTGCTTGATTTGAAAGTTTTTAATATTCAGACAGCACAGTTTTGTAATGAAGTGAAGTCTATCATGTGACTAAATTTGGAAAACATTTTTTACAGTTTAAACTAGATTAAAAAAACAACAAAAAAAAAATTCACTTGCTTTAGGTGAAATTACCTAAATTATTTATATACACTAAATGTCAGAAAACCTTACAATTGCATATTTTAGAGCTATTTTTATTACTTTTTTTGTATATTATGTTTTAGCATTTAATATCATGTTAAGGTCATGATGTGATGTGTTTGGATTATGTCAGAGTGTTTCAGTGTAACAAATATGGATTATTCTTAATGGCTCAGTAACTTATTAAAATAAAGTTTGGCTTATATTTTACATCTTAAAAAACTTTTATTGAAATTTTCGTTAAATTAGTGTTTTGTTTTTGGACCAATCAGGGTGTGAGAGAGATACATTTCAAAACATACATATTTGTTATATTTTAGTGGAATACTATCAAAAGTCATTATTAACAATAATAAATCTAATTTGGAATCTAAACTTTTTTTTTTTAGTTCATTTGTGTTTGTTTTGGTGCTGGAAAAGTTTGAAAACTGACCTTATTCCTTCGTCTTATTTTCAGTGGAAATGCTATATTCAATGGTAATCAAGGTGGAGTGTACATATTTGGAGACGGCCGTGGGTTAATAGAAAGTAATGACATCTATGGCAACGCCTTGGCTGGGATTCAGATCCGAACAAACAGCTGTCCCATCGTAAGGCACAACAAAATCCACGATGGGCAGCATGGAGGCATCTATGTGGTAAATGCACTCCTTAAATCTTTGTCCAAATCTATTCTAGCAGGGGGAGAAATGTGATCCTCTGATGAGCGGTCCTGTGTTTTATTTCAGCATGAGAAAGGCCAGGGAGTGATTGAGGAGAACGAGGTTTACAGCAACACGTTGGCTGGAGTTTGGGTGACCACAGGGAGCACTCCTGTCCTCCGCAAGAACCGCATCCACAGCGGCAAACAGGTACAAAAAAGGCATTTATTTCTTACTTTCAATTTATTTACTTATCTATTATTGCATATCGGGCTTTTCCCGTCTTTCAAAGAAAACAAATAATGAGGTTTTAGCAAATATAAAAAATTTTTTTGATCATTTCTACCAACAATTTGACAAAACCTAATTTTCTTAAAAAGACATGACCATTTAGGCCTGTCACAGTAAATCAATTAATCACATATAAGTTGAAAAGAGCTTTTTTTAACTTAAAATGTGTAACTTTTTGTTGTTTAAATGTATTTATTTTCCTACTAATTTTGTTTTCAGACTTCATAATTAATTTTATTTGTTGTCTGCTTGAGCTTACTTTTTTTTTTTTAGATCTTTGAAAATAGTGAAAATTTGTTATTGTGACAGGCCTTTGTGTGATATTTGTCTTGGATTGAAAGACCTTATTCTGATTGAAAAAAATACTGTACTATTAAAAAAATTAAATCAAAAAGGTTAACAGTAAACTGTGGAAGTTTCCTTAAATATTCAGATGGATGCCTGAGCAGCCAGTTCATACCCACATATTTCTGTTTTCATGCCCATTTGTTTCATAAAAGTTTATTTTTCTAGTGTATTTTTTCTGAATTACAGAAGTCAGTAATCATAAAATGCTAATATGTGGTGTAAATGTTAACCAAATATCCTCTGTTAATCATTTTTGGTTATCTCATTGCTAACTATATTTTTAGTATCACCATTAAAAATTGTATTTCTAGCTTTCAGAAATATGTAAAAGGTTAAACTGGCCTTTTTTCTATTTGCCACTAACTTACTGTTTTTTGTCCTTTAGGTTGGCGTGTATTTCTATGACAATGGCCACGGTGTGTTGGAAGACAACGACATCTACAATCACATGTACTCTGGTGTACAGATAAGGTAACATCTCTTAATAATAATGTACTCAATGAAAACATTGCATGAGATGAAGATGTTTTTCTTTCAAATTTCAAACAGAATCATTTAGGTTCTTGCCAAAACATAATGCTAGTCCCATGCTACAGTAATACTATTGAAATCAGGGCTGTGTATATAAATAACACCCAAGTATCTCTGCAGTGCAGTAAAATTATCCTGGAGAATAAATTAGTATTATTTTTATGGGAACTAAAACATTTTTTTCTCATTAAAACTTTTTTTCTCTTGTAATTTCAGGACATTCTTCTGGTAAATGATGTTAATTGTGACTATATTGTTGTAATTAGACAAACAATCTGGTATTCTGGTCCTAAAACTCCATCATCTAACTCATTAAAAAAAGGGATGGTTGGAATAAAAGCCACTTTTTAAAAATATTTGATGTAATTTGTAAATTCTTTTTTAGAAAAGAAAATCATTTTAAAAAATGATTAAAATCAGATCTGGTTTGAAAAAAGTCAGAGATTTTATATTTAAATCTTATTACTCAGACCTGTTATCAAGGAACTTTTGAGGCGAGTCTGGGTCTCTGAAAGACATTAATCATAAAGTATCCATACTTTGAAGTTGATAAAACTAGATTATTTTATTCATGTATTGAAACTTGTCTTCGTTTGAAATCAGCAGAAAATAATTGAGTCTGTTTTAATCTGCAGGACGGGAAGCAACCCAAAGATACGGCGCAATAAGATCTGGGGCGGGCAGAACGGAGGAATTTTGGTCTACAACTCGGGTTCGTATTTATGTCTCTCACGGCACCAGAGGGACGTCTAACGTGGAGTCAAAGCTTCATCTATCGCCGCTGTTATGTCGCAGGGTTGGGCTTCATCGAGGACAATGAAATCTTTGACAACGCCATGGCGGGAGTGTGGATCAAGACAGACAGCAACCCCACATTGCGGAGGAACAAGATCCATGACGGCAGAGATGGAGGCATCTGCATCTTCAACGGAGGCCGAGGTACTGAAACTCAGTTGTCACAAGGTCGAGTGTACTCACAAATCTTCATAAATGTTGATTAAATTACTGATTTATTAGAATTAAATTAGTCCCATAAACTAATAACGTCAGCTCAGACCTTCTTTAAATGTTGTAGTTTAGCCACCATCCAGCAGAGGGCGCCACTAGCAGCTGTAAGCGAGTTGATACAGAAACAAACATGGCGGGGTCATACTAGAACAGAGAATCGGTTCCAACAGAGACTATGTGGGTTTCAAAACGGGCTTTATGCGGTTCTGTTTTTAAATGTAAATACTCAACAAGCTCCTTAACGGTGCTGCTTGGGCTCGTTCAGCCCAAGCAGCACCAACTTCTCCATTAAAAAAATACAGACTTACTAAGGGAGAAAAATTGTAACACAATGGAAAAAAGCATCTTGCCAATAAGCATAGTTGATTTTGATGACTGTTGTGAGTTAATGAACTTCATGGAGCGACGTTTTATTATTTCTTCAAGAGCAAACGCGTCTCTGAATTAAGAGTTTCATATATTTAAATTTTTTTCATCTTCTGTCTTATATTCGGTGACCTAAGAGGCCCCTGTTTTATGTTTTATAAATATGTCACAATTTTCTTTTTATTCAGTCAGTATTTAACACAGGTGACAAAATGTTTTTTTTTTATCCAGCGTATTCTGAAAACTTTGGCCCATTATGTTATCGACAGTCGGCCCTCTTGCTGCAAAAGAACAAAATGCTCAATAAGATGAATCAACTTTAAATGAACTTCTCAACCGATAACTTGCAGCCCTAGATTTAACGCAGGTTGCCTTCCGATTCAATCAAGATGTAATTTGTTGAACGCAGACGTTCCCAACATGTTCCGTTGAAGCGTATGAAGAAACATCTTCCCTGCAGGTTTGCTGGAAGAGAACGACATCTTCAGGAACGCGCAGGCCGGCGTGCTCATCAGCACCAACAGCCATCCCACGCTCCGCAAGAACCGCATTTTTGACGGCTTTGCTGCAGGTCGGCTTCACAGACTCTTCTAGGTCAAAAATGAGTCGTTTGGTCTCCTTACAGTTGACTTGTCGTTCACTGAACCAGGTATTGAAATTACTAACCACGCAACGGCAACGTTGGAGGGCAACCAGATTTTCAACAACCGCTTCGGAGGGCTTTTTCTGGCCTCAGGAGTCAATGTCACCATGAAAGGTAAGAGGTTGTTTCATATTCATGTTGCAGTTGTGCTACACTGCAAAAACACAAATCAAATATTTTAAGATTTTCTAGTGGAAATATCTTTGTAGCTTTTCAGCTGAAATAGGAGCTTGTTCAAGTAAATATCTGCTTAATATTGATGAAAATAGACCAGTTCCAATGGCTGTCGTAATTTTTTATCAATATTAAGGATTTATTGACTTAAACAAGCTCCTATATTTTGCTAAAAGTTGTAGATTTTGTCTCATTTCAAGGGTACAAAGAAACTCAACCATAAATACTTTGTTTTATGTTTTTGCAGTTTATATCTGCTTGCTAACTATGAAATGTTCCCCGTCAGACAATAAAATTCAGAATAATCAGGACGCCATTGAGAAGGCGGTGAGCAGAGGACAATGTCTCTACAAGATCTCCAGCTACACCAGTTACCCCATGCACGACTTCTATAGGTAAAGAAAAAACCTGAAAAAGATCTGATTTATAGTTTTTATTGCACTTTTAAGTTTTAATTTCAATGATTTATTTGTTTTCTAGGTGTCACACCTGTAATACAACAGATAGGAATGCCATCTGTGTTAACTGCATCAAAAAGTGTCACCAAGGACACGACGTAGAGTTTATACGACACGATCGGTGAGCATCTTTCCTTCTTTACGTTTGAATTTTGTCAGTTAAATTTCTGTTTGTTTCATTTTGTGTCTGAAGCTCTTTATAAAAATACCTCCATACTTTGAGAAAATCTTGCATTTGACTTTTCTTTAAAGGACAGACAACGCAATTTAAAACTTTTATTAAAAACGTGATGAAACTACAAGTTTCATGGTTTTCCTCGAGTTTTATGGAACGCAGTATGTCACCTATAGATGTTAATTTTATTGATTCCCGCTCTCCTCCAGGTTTTTCTGTGACTGCGGCGCGGGAACGTTGTCCAACCCGTGTACGCTGGCCGGAGAGCCCACACATGACACGGACACTCTGTACGACTCGGCGCCGCCCATCGAGTCCAACACGCTACAACATAACTGAAGGCGGCGGCTCGAGTTCACGCCCTCAGATAAGCAAACAAACACATTGCATTACACACAGCTACACACACACACACACACTCACCTACACCCAGTTCTAAACGTGCATCCGCCTGCAGCTACAAGGACCCAGAGAGACTCTGAGCTCAGCGCTCTCAGTGGAAGAGGCTGCAGAGGAAGCAGCTTCATCTGGCGTCAGCCGCACTCGCTGCAGCGGGTCACTAGAGGGAGCCGTGGAGCTTCTTGAAGCGATTCCTCGCTGCAGACTAAACAAAGAAGACTGGGAAGGGCGAGTTGTTCTGAGGGGCTTTCGAGGTCCACCTGGTGGCACTTAAAGCATGAAGATCTCCACACAGCTAATCCTCTTACGAACTGCGGTTAAAAAGACTTCCTGCTTCCTTGCAGCTGCCATCCCTATTGGATTAAAAAAAAGGAAAAGATTGATTGTGCGTGTGTGTATGTATGTATGTGTGTGTGTGAGAGAGAGAGAGAGATGGAGCACTTGGGCTTTTTTTTTTTTTAAAACAAATATATATATATGTTCTGATGAATGGATTTTATTTCAATGCTTTCTCATGTAGTTTTGTATTTTCAAGCAAAAAGCTGACTGTATTTGAATGTCTTTTATTTTATTATATATTATTATAATTATTTTTTTCCTTCGGTTAGCGTCCCTTCCTGTCCCCACTTCCCGCCACGTCGGACTGCAGAAGCTGAAAGGTTCCAGTGGTGAATTTCTTTCTGTGAAAGAGAAGCTTGTTAACACTAAACCCTCTCCAGTGAGTTAGTTTAAATGGCCGGTGGAGGAGCTCCACACTTGTATAAAGAGGTGTGTGTAAATGTATGTCGTGTACAGTGCAAACTTTGTGTGTGTGTATGTTTATATGTTGATGCAGTCAGTGTTTTGTGGAGAGGGTTTCAATAGGGGGCGCTACAGCCTCCTTTTTAACTGGTACCTGGTCAGTCTGCAGTGCCCTGTATCCCCCCGTCCCCACCTGTTTCTGCCCTCCTCCCAGTGTATCGTGGTGACTTTGGCTCCTCATGCAGCCTGAATCGTATGCATGTACCATAACATCTAGACTTAATATATTGTGAAGTATTCAATAACCATTAGTAGATGCTAGTTGAAATTCAAAAAGGGGTATACTTTCTTAGAAAGACAAAAGAAAACTGAAAACTTGCCATTTCTAAGAAAATAAAACTTTATTAGATCAAACATGTCTGGTTCTTCATTCACTTGCTCTGATTAAAATGTCCAGTAGAGCTAAATAGGCATCTCTGAGTTAGTGTTTTTTAGCTCTAAAAGAAAAACAGCATATAGAGTGGTCTCGTTTGTAGTGAAAATATCTGAATAAATGAGAAAAAATTAACTTTTCAGAAAAATATAGGAGCTTGTTTTAGGTCAATAACTGTTTAATTCTGATTTTTAAGTATAATTTCACTGACAAATTATTTCACTTATAAGATACTTTTTTCTCATCATAAGAAAAACAATCTGAAAGAACCAGAACATTTTTGTCAATATTGAGGAATTTACTTGAAAACAAGCTCTTTCATCTTGTTACTTCTAACTTTATTTTATTTCTAGTTCACATTACTTGCATTACTTTTTTTTAACTTTGTATTTTTGCATTGTACTGCTGAACCCAGATGTTACATTCTTCAGCCCGCAGCCCCCCGCAGTGTTGCTTTGGGTAAATAAAAAAAGCCAAAAAAGTTGTTATGTCTTAAGTATCTGACTATGCCAATATTTCCCAAAATTATGTGTCTTTCAATACATAATATTTTTTGGTCTATAAATAATCTACCAACTTTCAAATATCACTAGGGCAGTGCAATGTAGATTCAGTCAGTGTCCTTCCTCATTAACGCTGACAGATTAGGGGGAGATGAGGTTTGTTTCTTAGAAGAGAACGCCAAGGAGGTATCAGACAGTTCTTGAAATCCACATTACTTTTATTATTGGTCTGGAGTAATACTTTATTCTTAAGTCATGTTTTCATCGGCTGGCAGCAGGAAATCGGGTAAAAAAAAAAAAAGGTTTCAAAACAGTCTGTAATCTACATGTTTCACTTGGTGATTTCAACTTTATTGAACATGACTGAAAGAAAATTATGGGAAACCAAACATAATGCGAGAAGAAGGTCAAAACGTTGTGGTTTGCTTTCTTAATGTGCTTTACAGATGGAACTAAACCGCCTCTGTTCTGTGCATCGAGTCACAGGTCTTTGGGGTGTAACTTCAATTCCACGCAGTGAAACTCGTGTTGTAATTTTATGAAACGTGACCAACAGTGGAAACAATGGAGAACACAAGGTTGACGCTGGAAAAGCGTGACGGGAACGAGTCGATGGGACCAGATAGCGATGGCGGCGACCACCAGCGACGGGCCTGCGGGGTCGCCATCACGCCTCGTTATTCCGGGCAGAATTTGAATTACGACCAGCTTCTTGGAAATGTCGGATCAGCTGAACATGCTTGCTTTGACACAGACCTGCTCCAGAGCGGCACAAAGCAGGGATTTACATCCAAGTGGGTTATGCTCCGGGTGGCAAAACAAAATACCATAAAAACCCAAAACTCAATTCTGAGAAGCTCTCGGTTTGTGGCTGCCTCATTTGGATTGGTACAAATCCAAATGAGGCAAATCCAAATCCAAACCCTTTAACATTTGCTACAGCCAAACTGAACTTAAACGAAACAAAATCTCTCCTGTTTTAGGTGGGTTATAATAAACAGAGATGATTTAGCAAAATCATTGCTTTTTCTTTAACATTTTATGTCCTAAATTTCAAATCTCCACCTGAATGTTTTTTGCTTATTTTAATTGTATGTAGTTCTTTAAATGTCTTCGGAGTAAATATATTTGGCCATTTATCAATAACTGGAACTTTCAATAGCGGGGAAGTCATTTTCTTTATGTACCGTCCATTAAAAATGTCCCTCAGATTAATTTCATTCCATGTTATGGCAGGGGTGAAATTACCGTAATAACGCAATATTTGTCAGTTAACTATGTATAGTTCACCGACACATTTTAGTTAATTGGAGTCGAACTTGTGGACGTTTTTAGGGCAACACCTGAATCACACGGCTTCCTTATTAGACACGATGGAAAAGTACAACCAAAGTTAATCAAACCACACATTCACTTATCCCACAATTTTGCTCAAATATTATGCAACACAAAATTCATGCCACAAATCTGAGCATTCAGTGAGACTGATTAGTCTGCATACATCTATTTTTAGCTGCTTGTTAAATGCATTGTGGCATCTGATCAACCCTGGTTGCTTTGGCTTTGTCGCCTAATTTAAAGGAAAACGCGCTTTTACACCAATCTTTTACCAAAAGCAGATGAGAACCGAGTGGAATGTCGTAAAAAGTAATGGTCGGTTTAGTAATAGAGACTTTTAAACCCAGAAACTCAAACTCCACAATCTAAACTGTTGAGAAAAAAACTAAAATAAAAACAATTTCGGAAGGGCTTTTTTTTTTGTCAGAAGAAAACGCAGCAGATCTAGCACCACCTAGTGGTGGATGCATGTCCCTTAATAAATCCAAGAAATGCAACCTAACACTCCACATTGTTGTGGATCAACAGTTTTTTCTGCTTTGAAAGGAATAAAACAGATTATATAACAAACTGGCTTCGAGAAAAAAATAATAGATATAATCCTTAAGGTTTAAACACATTCACAAAAACCTTAAACAAAGTGAGGTCAACTCAAACACAACCTTTGCTTGTATCTTCTCACCAAGAGTATGTCGAAGAAACTCAGCCATGTTTCTCCTCCGCATGAAATCAGATCGCTTTAGGGATAATCTCAATTCCACACGCATAAAACCCGTGCTGCAGTTTTACTGAATGCGATCAACAGAGGAAACATTGACACCAAAACCCTATACATGAACAATGTTCACAGCCGCCAGATGACGGTGGCAAGCCTTCAGACATGCTTATTCTTTATCTGCCCTATATCTGCCGTATATGACGCTTGGCTTCCTGGAAACGCAGATCAGATGAAAACGAGCCCAGGCAGCAACAATCAGGTCAGGGCGATGCAACGTCTTAACCCCACATAGCTCTGGCTTTCTTTCTTTGAATCAAAAATCAGCTTCAAATTCAAAGAAACATGAAACGTTTATTGAAAAACTTACAGATTATTGGCGCTCTAGTGTCGTTCCTACATGAGCTTTAGGTGAAGCATGGAGATGAACATGATTCAGAAAAAAATGTCAAAAGTCAGGCAGTTTTTACTGGAGCGCAGCGGGCAAGTATCTCACTGATGTACATGTTATTTTTGGCCACCAAGTCCTGCTTTATTCTCCTGAGCTCTGCCTTCACCTCCTCCTCAGTCATGGTGGCGACAGGAAGTGCCTTTACCTTCTCCAGGAAGTCCTGGATCAGGTTTTCTCCCACCTGATGGAGACACAGGACAGAGATTATTAGGTCTAAAAAGGAAAGACCCTGGAAAAGGCAAAAACTTGGATATCTAGATTAGCATTAGAACTAATCGAACTTAGAATAGATTAGTATCGATGAATTTTATTGAGGTTTTCATGCATGTTTGAGAAATCTTTTAATCTCCATTCAGCTGTGCAAAACACCTGGTCGGACCTTCAAGGCATAGTTCCTCCTCAGAGTTGGAGTTTTCAAGCTTCCGACTCACAGAGCAGCCCACCCATATTACTCCTCCCTGCTGCTCCTTCAGACTAGCCAGCAGCAATTAGCAAACATCTGGTGGAATTGCCCACCCGCTGAGCTCAATAAACGAGCCACTTCTTAGTGAAACCCTGCTGAAAACAATGTTAAAGAGTTAATGTTGTGATGACTTCCTGAAGGCAGAGTTTCAAAGAGAGGCCAAATTTCAAAGCGTTAAATTACAAAGTGAAAATGTTTTAAGTCATATTTGATATATACATACCTCTGCACTGAACCTCATTGAAAACCTCGTGGTTATTCCACCAAACATTGATTTCTGAACCGAGGTAAAACGTTAGTATTGTTGTTTTATAAACTTCTTTTCTTTGCATTATTGGTGGTCTGAAAGCACTGCGTCTTTGTTGTTATTTTGTGCATTTCTCCTTTTCTGCAAATAAATACTACAATGTTCATTTCACTCAAACATATCGCAACATATCACAGAAACTGATACACATTCAAGTGATCTCTTTATTTTTTTCATATCTGTATGGCCCTTTAACTGAAGGTAACATAGTTACTTGATTGTGTTATAAAATGGCATTTTGTGACTGGAAAATACATAACAATGCCCCTTTAAAGGAAATACAATTCAAGAAAGAGTAAATACTGTTGCAGCGAGATATTTTTACATAACTCCTGGAAAACAATTGCATTTTCTCAGTAATTCTTATCAGCTGCTAATTTATGTTCCAGCTCTGCCTCTGAAGCGCTCGGTTTGCGACACACAAGGAAAAGAGAGCAACACAGACAGTTTGCATCAGAATGACAGCAGAAGAACTGTGGCAAATCGAGCCTTACCTGCTTATCTGTCCGCCGTCTCTTGACCTCGGGCTCTTCGTCCCGCTTCGAATCGTCCCCCGCAGGTTCCTGGAACTCCTCCAGCTCCTCCGCCTTCTCCCTCGCCGCGGCCAGCACCGACGGGGGGAAGCAGGCCAGCTCAGCGACGTGGATCCCAAAGCTCTGGTCACACACACCTGAGGAGGCAGGTCAGGTGTTTGAGTTCATTCAGTGGAGAAATTGCAGTTTTTAAAACTCAAAAACATCTTGAGAGTGCAAAGAGGCCAACCTCAGGGAAGTACGTTAATTATTCTGATGATGTTCGGAGGATTAATTAGTTATTGAAATAATCATCGACTAATTTAGTAACCAATTAATCGTTAACTTGGGTGAAAAAAAGCCAATTGCTGAAGGAACAACATATTCAGAGCAGCAATTAAGTCAAAATTGTATAAAAAATATCTACAAAAAACATTTCAAAACTTCTTTTAAGCTAATTTTTCTATACAACTGATTAATTCAAAAACTAAACAGATTATCCTGTACATATTGTAAATTAAAAGTCAGCAGAATGTTCCAATCCGATTAATCGTCAGAATAATTGAAAACTAAATTAATCAATAACTAAATATTTGCCACCTTAACTGATACTTTGCAACATATACAAACATGTTATGTAAAAACGTTCAGCTTTAAGAGGTAGATCAGAAATGAACAATCACTGGAAAAACAAAATATTGTTTCCATTGGGGATGCACAGATATGAGAATTACAGCCGATATTGATATGATATGAAAATAGCTCTTATAGTCGATAACTGATATTTTCCAATATTCTGAATAACGTTAGTATCAAAAAAGAAAAAAAAAACAGGAGGTAACAGTTGTTTTAAAGCAACACCTGCATCGTGTTTCCACATATGAAAGCCGCAACGACTTAAAAGGAATGGTTTATTTTTCTCTGATATTTGCATGCCGCACTTCAAACTGTTTTTTTAAATTATTTTTTTCATAGGTCATTTGTTTTTGTACATTGGAAGGAGAACTTGTTTCACTTTACTTTGGACTTTAGATGTTTTATCTCACATTGTATTTTTTTCTCTCTTTAAAATCCAAAATCTTAAATATATCAGATTCCTACCATAAAACTAACATATATGTGATAAGTTATGTTTGTTGCAAAAGTCCAGACCTCATTTTGATATAAATATTTGCTCTGCAACAATTTGGGAACTCCAATGAAATCATAAAAAAGTAGAAATCATTTCTGAAGGAGGCTCTAAAATCAATTGGGTGTACTTAGTTCTTCACAATTTCATTGACGCTCATGTGAACTTTCTTTTCCAGACGGCCGTGTAAAACTAAGAACATGTACCAAGAAGTTCTGATAAAATACCATAAAATCTAATGTTCACATCAACTACCTACTCAGTAGGTCCAGAAAATTGAGAATCTGTTCACGTATTGAAAATTAGGATGGAAAAATTTCTTGGCTCAAGGATGGAGCCAGACGATTTTCAGCTTGACAAGAAAAAAATAAAAATCAAATTTTTTCCAGTCCATGAATGCACCACAGCATCGTAGCTAAAAGATACGACTTCTCTGGCAGACAAACAAGTTACAGGAAAGTGGATTATTGGCATTAAGAACAGCTTGTTGTGATTTTTATGTTTTAAATGTGTGATGAAACCAACAAATCCACTGTGAATAAATGCTAGAATGAAAAGACACGTTTTGTCGACCCCAGGCAAGTTTTGGTGCGTCTCCTGCAGATTTGTAGATCTGGAGGCGGAAATGTTTCTTCATGCTCCTTTAAATAAAAGCTCAAGTTAAATTGGATGTAGAATGTTTTTAGCGTCGACGTCCTGCTGGAAGGTGAACCTCCACCGCAGTCTCAAGTCTTTTGCTGCTTCTAACAAAATTTGTTCCAGCATTACCCTCAACTAAGCTCCATCCATCTTCCTTTCAACTCTGACCAGTTCCTCTATCCCTGCTGAAGAAAAAGCCTCCCCACAGCATGATGCTGCTGCCACCATGTTTCATAGATCTGCCAAAAACCACGTGTAGGGTATTATTAACAGAGATCTATACATCCACCAATCTAATGGCTCTGCGGCTGACCTGGTTTGACTCGGTACAGCATTGTGAGCGTGTTGTGGGTCGTCAGGGCGGTGACGTGCAGGTTGTGGACAGCCGGCTGCTGTGCCGCCAAGGCGGTCAGCTCGTGGAAGTGAGTGGCGAAGAGGCAGAAGCAGCTGATTTTGGAGGAGATGTGTTCACTGATGGCCCAGGCCAGCCCGAAGCCGTCGTACGTAGAGGTTCCCCTGCCGAGCTCGTCGATGATGATGAGGGAGTTTTCCGTGGCAGAGCTGGAAGAGACGGCACAGAGGCTAAGAGGAGACTCTCGTTTTCCCCGTCGTGTTCTGAGGTCTGTTTGTCTCACCGAAGGATGGCGGCAGTTTCCAACATCTCACTCATGAAGGTGGACACTCCCTTCACCTGGCTGTCTCCTGCTCCCACTCGGGCCAGAACGCTGTCGATCACGCTGAGCTCCGCCTTCTCGCACGGCACGAAGCAGCCGATCTGAGCCATCAGCGCGATCAGACCCACCTGGCGGATAAACGTGGACTTCCCTCCCATGTTCGGTCCTGCAAGCAGAACACCATACCAACCAGTGTCAAACTCAAATGTAAAACTTTTTAAGACCTGTAACATGGCAGGTGTGTACCAAAAACATTTAATATTTTTTACTGCAGTGGCTTTTTTGTTCAGGTTTGAAACAGAAGTGAGCCAGTGGAAAAGACAAATGTCGTCTAGCAAACCGCTAGCGAGTTTTTTTGAGCATGACACCCGCAATCATCTTGAAACTGCCCTCAAGGGTGAATCAGACTTGTAAAAGCCCGTAGTTCTTTATCAGATATCCCTATTTTTCATAAAGTTCCACAAGAATTTAATTTAAAATGCATTGACATGTGTGCCTCCATTTAACTCAAATGTTTTGATTTAATGAAGTTTATAAAGCCGTGGCATTATGAGCCATTGCAATCTAAACTATTGTCATTAAAAATGTTCCAATTATTCCGGCATTAAATAAAGTTGACCTGTTATTATTCTTCCTTGAACAAGTTAGAATAGCTTTACAAAGCCCTTTTTTTGTCGAAAATAATTCTAACATAATAAGTTTTTAGTCTGGTCAGTTCTGCCTATTTTAGGGTCTCCTGTCACTTTAAATCCTGGGAGGTTGGCGCTGGCCACGCCCCCCTCTCACCAAACATCTGGGAGATCCACGTGGGTTGCTAGGTGATGAGTTGGGGTTGCTAGGTGATGAGTTGGGGTTGCTCGGTAACAGCATAGTGCCCTTGGATTGTGACGTAACTGGGAAGTTCTTGAAACGGCTCAGTTTCCAGACACCACAAATCTTAATCTATTGCTAAAAAAATGACTGGGTGTTTTTTTTTTGAAGCGCTCAGGCTGTTTTTGGAAGCAGATGTGACGCAAATGGAAGAATAAATTCATGAAAAACATAAATATAGACCACTCCGGGAGCTCTTTCCTGCCCCTCAGCAATCACCACCTACAATAACTCTTTAATTAAACGAGTTACTTTTGATTTTCCCTTAGGATCAATAAGGTATTTTTGAATTTGAAAATGCGAAGTTAGCATAACAGGTTTAAGCAGATAGGATCATTTTGTGACTGAAACCGGCCAGTCACATGAAACATTTAAACTAATGTCCCAAAGCATGGCGTCTCCCACCTGTTATAATATAGAAGCTCTTCTGCCCCTGGACGAAGCTGATGTCGTTGGGTATGAAGGCGGTGTCCGCGTCCGTCTCCATGCAGGGATGTCTGGCCTGCAGCAGCTCCAGACGCCTGCGGCCGTCGTCCAGCAGTCGGGGCCGGACGTACGGAACCGGAGCAGACACCGACGCCACGGCGAAGCTTGCCACCGCGTCGAGCTGCGCGATGACGTCACTCAGCGTCTGAAGGGGATCCACGTAACCTGGAGGCAGATGAGCAGCACAAACTTTGAACGAGCGGTCACAGATGAAGGATTGGAGCATGTGCAGCCACAAAAATTAGATCCGTTTGATTTTTGAAGTGCTAGCGAACCAAAACCTCACCCACAGAAATGGTAATTAGGACTTAAAAGGAGTGCGGAGTTCAGTGACCTTTGGAGGAAAAGTGACTGAAATCAATTAGTGAAAAGCGCTGAAGGCAGTTTGCAGACATTCGTTTCCACGTAGCCAAGACACCAGAGATTCCTCTGCTGGTGAAATCAATGCCATGCTGACAGGACACCACGCGCAGCATGTGATGGGTGGCCACACCTGAGGCGATGTTGATGATCTCTTTGACGATGGCGTTCTGGGCCTCCTCGTACTCCTCCCTGCTCCTGGTGTACTCCTCATTCAGAGAGCTCAGCTTGCTGCACAGACATAACAGAAAGAGTTCAAGGGTCAGGGAGCGAGGCTGGGGGTTATGGGTCAGCTCGCCCTGACGTGTGCAGACACGGCGAAAACACGCACCTGTTTGTGAAGCGAACGCCGTTCTTCTGAACATCCAGCGTGGTGAACTTCTTGTTGTTCCTCAGATTCTTCTCCTCCTTGCATGTGACCCTCAGATAGAAGCCCAGCACGGCGTTGGACTCCAGCTTCACCGTCTTACCGGCTTCCAGGCCTTCAACATGACAGATTAGATTATTAGTTTAGGAAATAAATACTTCTTGCATATCATTTCATCGTAAAACTCCATACTTAATATCCAATTTAAAATAACTAATGCTAAATCTGATTCTGAATTTAGTTATGATGCACTGCAAAAAAAATCTTACCAGGTATTTTTGGTCTACCGTAGTTTCTAATGCAAATATCTTGGTGTGCTTGAAATTATACAAGATTAACTTACAAGTAAATAGTAGCTTGATTTAGGTCAATAATTCCCTAAAATTGATGACAAAGTAATAGTTCCAATGGCAGATTATTTCACTTATGGGAAAAATGTCTTGTCATAAGTAAAATAATCTGCCACTGAAACTAACCCCTCTTTATCAATATTAAGAAATTATTGACTTAAAACAAGCTACCGTAATATTTTTTGCTGAAAATTACTTGTAAGTTAATTTTGTGTAATTTCAGGACAAAACTAACGTTGTCTGAAAAGTACAGGTATTTACACTAAAAGTAGTTTAAAAATAACTATTATGAATTTGTACACACAAAAAGAACAAACTAAAAAAGAGATAGATCAGGCGGCTGCAACCTACAGCTGCAGAAACTGCTCTTTAAACCGTCTCCAATGGCTCTTTATAACTCTGAGTAAACATTTCAACAAACCAGCTATTTTTTCAAAATTTTGACATAATAAACTAAAGTTTTTTTTTACAGTTTTTCAGTTTATTCATCTTTTGCTTTGCATTTCCACAAGGGATTACACTAAAAGTACTAGGAATATGCTTTTAGATCTGTTTTTCTTGTCATTAGGTTGGAATCTATGTGTTTTTTATTTTTTACATCATCTTCCATCTCATGGAAAAATTACAAAAAATGTTCTTCAAAAATGACAACAAAGTAGATATTTATCTAAAACTATAAGTTGTCTCTTTTCAAAAGATGTTGTGGCATTTACGGCTCTAAATTATTTGGCTGGCCTGAGAGCAAAATGGCTTTTCAGGTCGTAAAGGATACGACCTGATCCATCTTTGGATCTGTCCATCCAAAGATGGATGGACAGATGATGAAGGGATAAAAATAACTTCAGTGACGACCGAGTGAAAAAAATGAAGGAACGGATGTGAATGGATTCAGGGATGGTTGGACAGACGGACTGAAACAGACAGACATCTTCCAGACGGTGTAGAAACCCAGGAGGAGGTCACACAAATAACTCAACCTGAACTCAGTCTGGTTCACAAAACTGTTAAATTGTGGGGTGTAGTAAGTTTTTCACACTACTGTTTCAAATTAGACAGGAAACATGAAGGGTTTCACTGTTGCATTTGAATAATTTCTTTCTTGTTTGATTTTTAAATTCTTCCACTAATTAATCCACTAAGACTTTTCATCCAAATCTCTCACTGAGGAAGTTGGAAGCCAATTTTATACCTTTAATAGACGACAGTAAATGATGATTGTGGTCAGAGGAAGATTTGCAGAGGCTTTTTGTCACAGCAAACATAAAAGAGTCTCTTCAAACAACCAACACTGTTTAAAAACACAGCCTCTGGATATAATAATTTATGTTGTCACCAAGTTCTCTGGCTGCACTGCTCAGCACAGCCTGCATGCTTTTCTCCAGGGCGTCCATCTTCTCCCTGAGCTCACTCAGAACGGGATCGAACGACGCCTTCACCAGGAACTCGTGGTGTTCGATCTACATGTATGGTACAAAACGTAGGGAAGAAAATAAATGTGAAGATGAAAATATAACACAGAACATGTTTGACGTTCACAATGAACCCGACCTGATTCATGTCCAGGGTGGTTTCAATCATCTCCTGGTACTTGATGAAATCCGTCTGCAGGTCA
The DNA here is from genome assembly GCF_027474105.1 of Poeciliopsis prolifica. Lineage (NCBI taxonomy): Eukaryota > Metazoa > Chordata > Actinopteri > Cyprinodontiformes > Poeciliidae > Poeciliopsis > Poeciliopsis prolifica. Next base: position 6,877,661 of record NW_026562393.1, read on the forward strand.
GTGAGAGGCGAGGTGAACACCGCGTGAAGCAACACCTGGTAGCTGCCTGCAAGCAACGAGTTTGGAGGTCAAACTCTGCGCTTGATGGTCCTGGGCGGTCCAGGATCCGGTGCCTACCTGAGTAGCTCTCCAGAGCCGTGAGGAGAGCGGGGATGTGACTCACGGCCTGGTAGACGCGGTAACAGTCCTGCAGCGTCGCCGTGTGACGGTGAAACTTTTTGGCCAGGCGGTGGAGATCTGGAAAGCGTCGCAGCAGATCCTCCTGACAAGTCTGCCTCAGCTCTGAGTCGCACACAAAACTCTCCACAAGGTCCAGTCTATTTACACAAATGGCAAAAATGAAGCTTAATTCTATGAAAAGACTGACTTTAAATGTGACTTGTTATGGTGATCTCATAGCAAAATAAAGCTTAAAATATTTGCAACTTTGTTGATAACTAAAGCGTTGGTCAATCACAAAAAATAGCAAAATTCAAAAGTCAAACATTAATGATTGATGTTAGATGAAGATTTGAAAGGTTTGTTTGCTTTTTATACCTTTCCTCTATTTTGGTTTTGTCCATAAGTGGCTGTTTGATCCACTGGTTGACCAGCCGCTGACCCTGCGGAGTGCGGCACTTGTTCAACAAACCGGCCAATGAATGAGCTCCATTGGTGTCATCGGGCGAACCCTGGAGGGAGAAGAATCAAAATGTAAAATATGATTCACTGAATCTGACGTAATGAAAACTCAACTGTACCCATCAAATTGCACGTTTCTGCTGATTCAAGTGTCTCCACAATATTGAAAAATAAAAAAAGCCTGAAGAGTTTTATTATTTTACCTTCACAAACTCTCTCCAAGTTCACAGAGATTCAGTAATCATACATGTATTGCTCTCGCTTCACTCATTCTGAAATCTTTTGAGATTATAAAAGCTGAGATCATGAGAGCAACTCAAAGCAACTCATTCAGAGCCGTCAGCACCCAGTAACATCTGGTTTTGGGTTGTTAAGATGGGGAAAAACCTGTCATTTACTTGTTCTTCCTTATTTTTTTAATATGGTCACCACCACATTGACTGGGATTTAGTTTGCTGGCATAATTGATTTTCTAACAGGAAAAATTATGTTATAAAAGATGTACTTTCATCTGCTCAGGAAACCCTCAAGGCTCTGTCTTTTCCTTGAGTTCATTTTATACGCTACTGAATACCAGACTAGAAATGAGGACACGTAAAATTTTATGATGATTCTGTGATTGTGTCTCTGATCATTTCTCCGGGGTGAAGGTGTTTTTTTTAATTGGCTGCTCTGACTGCTCATTTCTGAAGATTACTGTCTCAAAATTCAAAGAAATGTTTATGAAGAAGAATCCATCTCGTCTACCAGCTTAACCCATATAAAATTGAGAAACTTAAATGTCAACACTGTCTGAAAATGTTCTATTTTTGTTTTATTGAGTCAGTTTAAAGTTTTATTTGTTGGTTTGAGTCGCTTGCCCTGAAAAATAAGACATAATTTACAAAAAGTGAAACAAAACAGTGCGGAGAACAGTAGGTTGAGAAAAACCCTGCAAACAACAGGGATGTAAACACTTATTAAGTTTATTGGGCAGAGCGATGGTATTAAGTCTGACAATTGCTGGCAGGAAGAATCTTTGATAATGTTGCTTTGATAATGCTGCTGAAGCTGCTCCAGTTCTGCAGCTTCATTAACATATGAATCAAAATTTTAGGAATAAGTCTTGCAAAACTTCTAAAGGAACCAGAGCCACAAGGTAAAGTACTCACCATTCCGAGTTTCTCAGAAACATTCTGTATAATGAATCACTTCATTGGCTCCAGAAGTTAAAAAAACATGTCAAGTCTTTTCCATTTCCACAGAAAAGCTCAAAAGTTTCCCAGCTGTAAGTATGTTATTAGGGTAAATCAATCAAATCTTTCAAACTCTCTCAGGGTCACTGACCTGGAAGAGGTTGAGAGCCCTGACAGCGGCGTTGTCCAGCCTCATGTACTGCCCCAGTCCCAGCGTTGTGAGGCTAAAAGAGTTGAAGTTGGACTCATCGGAGAGAAGCTCGAGGAATCGAACCACAGCAGCCAAACATGACATGGCCACCTGAGAAAGACATTTACTAAATTCATCACATAGTTTATGACTGAAAGGAAATGAGTCTCTTACATTTATATAAAGTACCAGAAATTAATTTCCTCATAATTTTATGCTCATCAGCAGCCCCCCTCAGGGAATAATTAATAGTCATGTTAAGCACCATTGCAGCTGGAAGTGCATGCAAGTTTTATCTGTATCGCTTTGTTTAGACAAAACTTCCTACAGATATTTTTGGAAAATCTCTTACCCAGATTAATTGTCAGAGATCATCCAGGTTCAAAAACATCCGAGTCAGTTTGATTGAAAAAACCCCTGAATTGATGTGAGAGTCACCAGTGCAAACAGGAACAGTTCTGTTCTTTCTGTCTCTTATCAGGAGTTTGGTGAGAAGGAACCTAATTTAGTGGCATATCAGAAAAAGTGCTAAAGAGACAGAAGCTCTTTTTCAGAACCATTACAGAACCGGGACAAACTGACTGGAGTTGCTGCACAGTTTTTTACGAGTCTGCGTTTGCCCAAAAATTACCAACCCTACGATGAATACAAACAACTGTGACAAAAATATTGAAAAAAATTCTCCAAACAGAACAACGGTGAGATGGAGACAGCAGTCTGATGTCTGGAGGGGACACAGTTTCTTTCACGAGCAGCAAGGAATCAACAAGATCTCACATAATGCCAGAAATATAATGTCGTTTTCATGGTTTCAGTGATGGAAATACTGCAACTGTGTTTGTACTCCCAGATGAACTTAACATGTGCCTGGAGTTTGAATAACAAGGTTCCTTCACACTGGGTCCACAGTGGCACAGTTGGGAGCCTTGCAGCAAGAAGGCTCTGGGTTCAAATCCCAGCCTGGGGTCTTTCTGCTTGGAAGAAAGACTCCTGGCACAATGTTTGCCCTGTGCATGTATGGGTTCTCTCCAGCTTCCTCATACAGTTTAAAACCATGACAGGTAGTTTACTGTCACTGTGGCTCTTAGGAAACCAGAACGAAACTGTCTTTGATAACGGATGCAATAAAAACAGTTAAACCTTTTTCTTTTGTCACCTGCTGGTCCAGTTCAGGCAGCGTGTTGCTCGCCACTGTCTCTCCTTTCTTAGATCGCAGTAGCCTGTTGAGATCCTGGACGATGTCCTTGCTGCTGAACTCTGCTCTCTTCCTGTCGGAGACCAGAACGCCGCCACGTTGCACCACCTGCACAAACGCAGCAAAACTAATCAGTGACCTCACTCAAAAATCGAACCATAAACAAAATCAAGAGTTATTTATATCAGTAGGGAATGTTCACCCGTGTTCAGTTTGAAGATAAATAAAACAGGTTATATGTGTGTGAACGATAGTAAACAACAGAAGGCGAATCTGAGTCAGAGTTTCAATAAAAACCCAAGACTGAACCTAAACTTACTTCACTAAAACACTGAACTTGAATGAGGGAACTAACCTCCCGGAGCTTGTTCCCCTCAGCGCTGCATTCTCCCTGAGCCAGGAGACACTCTTTGGGGCTGATCTGGACGAGTAGAGACTCTAGGTTGGAGAAGATCTCGTTGTCCGGAAACTCACACACCCCCATGGTCCTCTGGGCTGCGTCCACATAGCCGACCCCAACCACTCGCTGTCCGTCGGCTCCCGTCGCAAACCGCACGGCGACCACTCCCGCGCATCCCTCGCCTCCGGTTCCTCCGCCAAACAGAATGTCCTCGAACTGGGTCAGGTTTCCTGGAGAGGCCTGAGTTAAGGACCAAGGCACATGAACAATAAACCCAACTGGACAACTGGTCTATTCATTGTGATTTGTTAAGTCTGTTTCATTTTGTTCTTTTTTTGTAGTTTCAAAATAAATACAGTGATCACATTTATCACCACCCCTGGAAAAGATGTAGAAAAAGCCCTAAAAACGGGATATTTATACTTATTTTAAAAGGGATTTTTTTTAGGTTTCGTTCAGTTTCACCAATAATCTTCTAAACTTTAACTATTTTTTATCCTGCGGTACATCAGTTGCAGTTTTCTGTCAGATCATCAATCTTTAAAAAAGCTTTAAAAATGTGATTTTTTTTCTATTACTGACACTTAACACTTTAATACTCTTACAGTATTTCTATTACTGACTGTTACTGTGACCTAATAACACAAGTTTATTGTGTTATTAGGTCACAATACAATTTCAATGTCGGGGTATGCGATATGGTATTAAAACAAAACATTCCCCTTTGAAACGTATCACTTTAGTACAGCAGGAATGTAATTTATATCCCCAACTTCACACAGTTACTGCATTTAATTATATTTTCAAATACAGTGATATTTAATAAGTCTAGTGGAGAATATAATGATAAGTACTTGTTTGACAATTTTTTAAGGTTAATTCATGTTCTTTATATGTTGGAACTTCTCTCCCTTCAAAAAGTTATTCTGAAAAAGCTCATTTTGACAGTCTTATTAGTAATTTTTGGCACCTTGTACTCGATCCTCCAGTCGTGCTCCTTGCTGCTCTTGCTGTGGTTCCTGTACACCTCCACTCGGTACTGCTTCACCAGCAGCAGATCCTTCACAAAGGCCTCGAAGTTCATCTTGCTCAGGATCACGCTCTCCAGCTTACGGCTCCCTGTTGACCCACAAGCAAACATTTATCAGACCCCAAACAACCTCAAAGATGCATTTTTTTAAACAAAATAAATACATGGTTCCTCCAGTTTATGATTTGTGCAGTTTATTTTTCAGATTCACCTTTCCAAATCTCAGGTTAAAGTATTAAAATATAATGCAGGTAAGATACTGTAGTTCACCATAAAATTTGTAATTTGCAGATATTTGTACAGTTGACAGATAAGGAACCATGAAAAAAAAGCTCCCAGTTACTTGTACTGTTTTCCCACACTTTTTCCTTCCACTAAACATTACATTGTTATACTTGGATATAGGCATCTGTGAACCGCTAACTAAATCTTTGTGGTTTTACAGATGACAAACTTAATTTTAGGTTTTCATTAGATGTAGTAATCAAAATGAACAAAAAAACTTGTATGGGTTTAATCAATTTATGTATTTGTAACTTTCTAAAATAGCTTTTCAGTGTTTTCTGATTTATGTAGGCAAACTTCTAAAATTAGTGCCTGATAACTAATAAGTTCTGAAAACAGCAAATCACCTTACATTCAATACCTACAAACTATGTAAGAGCGAGTGTAATTCAAGCTAACCTTAACATAGATGCTGCTAATGTATTAGCAGCCTGCAGCTAGATCTCGATGCATCAAGACAAATCAAAATTAATAAGCTAATAAATGACTTTAAAATATTTCCATTGAGAAGGTGCACAGAAAACCCGGCAGTTAAACCCAGTTACCTGAGCCCAGATATTTGATAACTCCGTTGGTCTTAAAAACCTCCTTGGCAGCAAATATGGCGTCTTTCCCGTGGACGGTGTAGTAGTCGTTCCGGTCAAACATCCTGAAGGTTGTGTCTGGTTTCTCCGGCATGGAGAAGATGAAGTTCAGAAAGCCGTGTTCGGCCGCGCCGTCCAGGGACGGGTTCTGGTTCTGCTTCGGTTGCACCGCCATGCTGCGATCTCCCGCCACCCGACGGAGCCAAACAGGAAGCTACGTCGTCCGTTAGGGGTGCGTTGTCATGGAAACGGCTCTTCTCTTATTTAAAGGGACGGAAGGTCGGCCGTTTCCTCACAATACCGCCGCCTACAGGCAGGTAAAAATGTCGATTCTTGGAAATGTATTTTTTTAAATCAATGTATGGTGTACAATTATAAAATATTAGTTATGGATTTTTTTTGTTTTTACTAGATATTGTAAATTGTACTTGATTTCTTTTCCTTGCAATTCAACTTAATACAAAAAGAAAGTCAAGTGTGCTGCCAAAGTGTTTTAATTGAATATTGAATATCTAGACATTTAACTTTTTACACAGCAATAAACAACATACAGAAATAATTTAGTCTGCAACACAAAATGGGCCTTGATAATTTGCCAAAACACAACAGTTGTGTCAGATTTGATTGACAGTTCCTATTAAAGTGAAAGGCACCGGGGAATCCCAGATGTGGCAGCACTTTACTCTAGCGGTTGCTCGCTCTACAATGATCCGCAGCCAAGCGATGGTCTGGGTCTCCTCTGTCTCTTCCTTGCTGAACTGACCAGGATGCCTAAATGGTGGAATGATGAGTTTGGCTCCATCTTCATGAAGGAGGTGTTGAATGAGGAAGTCTTTATCTGCCATGACTTCATCTCCCAGCTCAAGCAGAGGAAGGATTCCACTGACCTTCGTTATTTCTTTGTCGGAGATGCAGCCTGTGTACAACGCTGAAATAAATGTCACCAACCCACAGGGAGCAACTCCAATCAGCCCTTTCAGAGTGGTGTGATTCTTGTAGGCAGAGAACGTTTCAGACTGTAAGGTGAGGCATGATGGCATTTCCAGAGCAACTTCTGTGCAGTTCAAGATGACACGGACATTTGGAGAGAACTTCAGAAATTTCTGAGGCATACTGGCTTTTACCTTCTCACGACTAATCCACAGGTTGATGGAAGAGAACACAATGAAGAGGTAGTTGGCCCAGGTGATGGTCACTCGGCTGACAGTAGCTATGCTGACTTGAAACATGTCAGCAATGAGCTGCTCCTTCATGCCCCCTGAATGAGTACATCAGGAACTCATCAATCAGAGGCATGCAGCAGGCAGGGCTGGCTTCAGCACATGCTTCCTCTCCAAGTTTCTGTGCTCTGGTCCAGTACACCAGGCGTGATGCAGAGGGTGCAATGGACTCCCAGAAGATCCGGAACACACATTCAGATGGAAATCCACTTTTTGAAGTCTGGCCTCCAACTCCTTAATATAATCCAGAGCTTCATTAAGTGAACCTGTAAAACCACAAAATAAAATAGCAAAACATACAGTTAGCAATAAGTTTTAATTATATATTTAAAACATTACTTCTGTGAAGATCAATACATCAGTGGCGGAGCAAGAGGGGTGGCCGGGGTGGCACTTGCCACCCCCAACAGACCCCTGGCAACCCCTAGTGCCACCCCACTGGTAATGGTCATTTTAAAATATAATATTTATGAGATCGGCAAAGATTTGCCAGGAAAACTGTAATTTCCGACTGTCCCTGAAGGCAGCCCGATGCCCGACGCTGTTCATTGGTTAAACTGACATGTGGGTCCTGCTTGATCCAAAACACATTTAGAGTAACACCGTCAGGAGTTTTGCAGGTATTTACATTTTACCGCTCAGCGGTAACCGCTGTTACCTTCCTAATGAGAGGCGGCACTTGTCATACATTTCTAAAAAAATAAATAAATGGTTGTGCACCGCTGCGTAGTGCCTCGTTTATTATATTAGCCATGCTAGTGCTGATAGATCGTGTTTTAAACAGATTCTTTTAACATATGTTTTAGTGACATGCTGCCCTGTAATGTTTTATATCTCCCAGCTCTTGCTTGAAATGTGTGGTAAGAATATGAGAAAAACCATTAAGTTTTATTATGACTGAAATGTAAGTCGGCTATGTCATATGAAAGCTTTGAATTATAACCTAACTAGTTATATTAATTAATTTTAATTAATGCATTTTTAATTTAGTATTTTAGCTAGCTACAGAAAACTAAAAACTATAGTTCAAATAATAGTTAAAGTAGTGTTGTGTCTGCCAAACAGTGATGGAGTGTAAATACCAGGCTGTCTTATTTTGTGTAGAGCCCAAATGAAGAGAAAAGGGAATATCTCCCAGTTCTTCTTAAAGAGGCAAAAACCAGGGCCAGACCAGGACCAGACAGAACCCTGCAGCAGTGACCAGGACCAGACAGAACCCTGCAGCAGTGACCAGGACCAGACAGAACCCTGCAGCAGTGACCAGGACCAGACAGAACCCTGCAGCAGTGACCAGGACCAGACAGAACCCTGCAGCAGTGACCAGGACCAGACAGAACCCTGCAGCAGTGACCAGGACCAGACAGAACCCTGCAGCAGTGACCAACCTGGAGAATCCAGCCAGGAGACTCCAGGCCCAAGTGGATCACCAGCGAGTTAGAGGCTGTGACAGAAAGTTATTAAGTATTAAAATCCAATAAACCTAATTCTAAAGGTTAGCATGATGCTTTTTGCATTTTTTATTGTGTGTGTTTATGCATTTCCAATTAAGTTCCAGAGAGAGATGAGGGTGATACAGATTCAGAGTCAGACTCTGGGGAGGAAGACAGTGAAGCAGGAGGAAATGGCACTGAACTGCCCCCACCCAGCACAACCTATTGCACACCAGAAGCACCAGTTTATTTATTTATTTATTTTTGAGAATTTGTTTTTGGTCATATTCTGGGCTCTGAGTTTACATTTACATGTTCACTGTTCCATAGTGCCGTTTAACGTCTTGTTTGGTCTTGGCAAATCTTTGTTAAATAAACCATTTTAATTTGAGTGTGTGTGAGAAAGTATTTGTTTCCTTTCGTTCATCATTTGTATATGGACCCCTCTGATAAAGCCTTGCTCACCCTTTGGCCACCCCTTGAAAAAAAGTCTAGCTTCGCCACTGCAATACATGTTGTGAGTCGGAGCATGTATGTATACAGCCATTGACATAATCTTTCCACAATATACATAACCTCATAATTTCATTATTATGTGATAATAATAATAATAATATAGCAACATTTATATTTTACTGAAATTATCTTACATGGAAAATATATACAATATACTATCTTTTACCTGCGGGTGGATGTGCCGTGTAGTCATGGTCCGCAGTAGCATCTTCAGCCTGGCTAGCTTTCTGATAGAGGACAAACTGCCGTTTCTTAGCCCTCTCGAAAGCAGACTCTCTCATTGCCGGTGCAGTGAAGTTATTCCAGGCAAACAGGGAAGGAACAGCTCCACTTTTAAGGCGGCTGATGGTGGATCCGCTAACAAAATCCTCCGGTGTGAAGTAGCGGCTACATACGAAAGTGCTCCCCGTCTTTATGCAAAAGTCCGGACCTTCATCTCTTCGGATCGCCCGTTGGTCCGGATCCATCGGGAACGCATGATATGACAGATAAGGCTGTTTTCTTGCCCCACATGAACAACCAGGGACTGAACAAAAACAACTGCGCCGAGACTGAGCCATTTTCCTAGCCTTTAAATGCTAACGCTATATCCACCGGAAGTTATCCAACCCCACATCCGCCCCGGACCCGCGCATGCGCACATCCGCCCCGGACCCGCGCATGCGCACATCCGCCCCGGACCCGCGCATGCGCACATCCGCCCCGGACCCGCGCATGCGCACATCCGCCCCGGACCCGCGCATGCGCACATCCGCCCCAGACCAGTGCATGCGCACATCCGGCCCGGCGCATGCGCACATCCGGCCCGGCCCCGCGCATGCGCACAACCGGCCCGGCCCCGCGCATGCGCACATCCGCCTTGGCTCGGCGCATGCGCACATCCGCCCCAGCCCCGCGCATGCGCACATGGTGCTTTACATCATAAACACAAAACACAAAGGCATGCGCACAACCTCCCGGCCCCAGCGCATGCGCACAACCTCCCGGCCCCAGCGCATGCGCACAACCTCCCGGGCCCCGCGCATGCGCACAACCTCCCGGGCCCCGCGCATGCGCACAACCGCACCGGCCCCTGCGGGTGGATGTGCTGTGTAGTCATAGTCCGCAGTAGCATCTTCAGCCTGGCTAGCTTTCTGAGAGAGGACAAGCTGCCGTTTCTTAGCCTTCTCGAAAGCAGACTCTCTCATTGTCGGTGCAGTGAAGTGATTCCAGCCAAACAGGGAAGGAACAGCTCCACTTTTAAGGCGGCTGGTGGTGGATCCGCTAACAAAATCCTCCGGTGTGAAGTGGCGGCTACATACGAAAGTGTTCCCCGTCTTTGTGCAAAAGTCCGGACCTTCATCTCTTCGGATCGCCTGGATCCACTGCCTCCGTTGGTCCTGGTCCGTCGGGAACGCATGATATGACAGATAAGACAGTTTTCTTGCCCGACATGAACAACCAGAGACTGAACAAAAACAACTGTGCCGAGACTGAGCCATTTTCCTGGCCTTTTAATGCTAATGCTATTACCACCGGAAGTTGTCCAACGCCACATCCGCTTTCAAACCCGGGAGGCTTGAAAAAAGGTCTATTTATTAGTCGATGCTTCATTCACCACTCACTAGTGATATCTGCTGGTGAAACTGCAACAGCCTCGTCACTCAGTTCCAACTTCCAACAATTAGTAAATGCAATATTGTCACAAAATCTTCATCAAACTCATGTTTAGTAACAGGAGAATCAATTAAATCATATTTAATTGTCATATGTTTTAATTATTAAAATGATTTGTAGCCAATCTAATCCTAGTATATGTTGAATGTCAGTGGTTGTGTTGGGTTTTCTTTTATGTCATAGACTGATTTGACAATAAAGACATTTAACGTTTTAGTGTCTTGGGAGTGCAGTGCTTGCTGGGGCTTTTTCTTGGATTTCTAATTGGCTCTGATTCCTTATATTTAGCTACATGCAAAATTTTAGTCTTGCAACAGCAATAAGTCTGTTTCTGCTGTGCAAGACTGATACATCTTTGCTGGTCAGACTACAAATAATAGTGGACATTTCCAGAAGCATGTTGACTTACATTGACTTGCTTCATTTAGTATGCTAAACATAGCTACTAAAAAAATGTTCAAAAATGCTTATTTTAGTTACTAGGCTAATGTTAGCATATTGCGTTATTACCACTAGTAGGATGAGGGTTATCACTGGCATGTTGATTAACTCAAAATTTTAGGTACAAAGCTAATGTTAGCATGACAGCAATCACTAGCATGTAGATGAGCAGCATGTTGACTCTATCAATCAATCAAATTTTATTTGTATAGCACATTTCAGCTACAAGGCATTTCAAAGTGCTTTACATCATAAACACAAAGGCATGCAACATAGAATAAAATACCAAGTTTTTTTTTTTTTTTTTTTTTCCTCCTCTTTCTTCCCCCTTCCCTTTGACACGGAATTTAAGCGCCTGTTACCGCCGGACTCTGCCGTCCGTTTAACCACGGGTATTCGTCGGGCCCCGTTCCCCACAACAGGAAAAAAAAAATTACATACATATCCACAAAATCAAATCCATACATATTACATTTCAAATGCAACTCTAAACAGGTGGGTTTTTACTTGAGATTTGAAGGAAGTCAGGGTTTCCGCTGTTTTACAGTTTTCTGGAAATTTGTTCCAAATTTTTGGTGCATAGATGCTGAAAGCTGCTTCTCCTCTTTTGGTTCTGGTTCTGGGGATGCACAGCAGACCAGAACCAGAAGACCTGAGAGGTCTGGAAGGTTGATACAACAACAGCAGATCTTTGATGTATTGTGGTGCTAAACCATTCAGTGATTTATAAACTAACAACAGTATTTTAAAATCTATTCTTTGAGCTACAGGGAGCCAGTGGAGGGACTTTAAAACTGGTGTTATGTGCTCTATTTTCCTGGTTCTAGTGAGAACGCGAGCAGCAGCGTTCTGGATCAGCTGCAGCTGTTTGATTGATTTGTTGGACAGGCCTGTGAAGATGCTGTTGCAATAATCAATGCGACTAAAGACAAACGCATGGATGAGTTTCTCTAGATCTGGCTGAGACATTAGTCCTCTAATCCTGGAGATGTTCTTCAGGTGATAGAAGGCTGATTTTGTTACTGTCTTTATGTGGCTCTGGAGGTTCAAGTCCAAGTCCATCACTACTCCCAGGTGTCGGGCCTGATCGCTAGGTTTTAGTTGTAATAACTGAAGCTGTGCATTGACTCTGGTTCTGCCACAGTCCGTATTTATATGAATATCATTGAATACTTTTACGAGGGCAGTCTCCGTGCTGTGGTGAGCACGAAAACCAGACTGGAAAGTGTCAAAGCAGTTGGTCATCATGAGGAAACTATTTGATTGTTTACACACAGTTTTTTCAATCATTTTGCTGATGAATGGGAGGTTGGAGATTGGCCTGTAATTCTGCAGTAGTGATTTGTCCAGATTGTTCTTTTTTAACAGTGGTTTGATGACTGCTGTTTTCAAAGCCTGGGGGAAAACGCCTGATGTAAGCGATGAGTTTACTATTTGGATCAGATCAGTAGCAATAACAGGTAGGACTTTCTTAAAGAAATGTGTGGGAAGGACATCCAGACAGCAGGAGCTTGAACTTAATTGACTTATAATTTCTTCTAGAGTTTTATAATTAAGTAGTTGAAAATGGGTCATTTTTTCTGTATTTGTTTTGTTTTGGTACAGCAATGGTTCTGGCTTTGAAGTTGATGTGCAGATTAATCCTCTGATTTTTTGGATTTTCTCTGAAAAGAAATCAGAAAACTTGTTACAGGCAGCATTAGATTGGAGTTCAGGTGGTAACGTCATAGGAGGGTTTGTGAGCCTGTCAACTGTTGCAAATAAAGTTCGAGCATTATTGATGTTTTTGTTTATGACATCTGCAAAGAAAGCCTCCCTTCCATGTTTTAGTGTTAAGTGATAGTTACGTAGTTTTTCTTTGTAGATGTCGTGATGAACGTGAAGTTGAGTTTTACGCCATTGTCGTTCTGCTCTGCGGCAGACTTGTCTTGCAGACCGAACTATTTGTGCATTTCTCCATGGAGATTTCTTCCTACCAGACACAACTTTTACTTTAATTGGAGCAATGGAATCAATGATATATGAAACTTTAGACTGAAAATCATCTACCAACTTATCTACATCATTACAGCTTAAGGGTGAGGAGGAAGAATAGATTTGATTAAATGTTTCTGCTGTGTTTTCTGTGAAAGAACGTTTTGTGACAGTAGCTGTTTGTCCAAGTGGGTCAAAGAATAAAGAACCTTCAAAGATAACAGCGAAGTGATCCGACAGGGCGACATCAGTTACAGAGACATTGGAAATATTCACACCCTTACTGATAACCAGGTCCAGTGTGTGTCCTTGAGTGTGTGTTGCTTGTTTGACATGTTGTGTTAAACCAAAATTTTCTAAAATATCAGAGAGCTTTTTTGCTCCTCTGTTTTCGGGTTTGTCCACATGAATGTTAAAATCACCAACAATTATTAAACAATCATAATCAATGCATATGAGAGAAAGAAGATCATTCAAGTCAGTAAAGAAATTTTCCACATATGCTGGAGTTTTGTATAAAGTTAGTGTCAAAGTTCGTTTGAAGCCTTTAACCTGAATTCCAAGATACTCAAAAGATGTGAAATGACCGAAAGAGATTTTACTACAGTTTATGGTATTTTTAAATATAGAAGCCACGCCTCCTCCTTTTTTATGTTTTCTATTCTCACTTAAAAAATTGTAGTCAGGAGGCGCTGATTCAATTAGTACAATTTGGTCATTATCGTCATTCAACCATGTTTCTGTCAGAAACATAACATCAACATTATACTCAGTGATGAAATTATTAATTAACAGAGCTTTAGCACAGAGTGATCTGATATTTAAAAGAGCTACTTTAAGTGGCTTGGAGGCCAAAAGATTTTCAGTCTGAGGTTCCTTTAGGCAGGGGATCACTCTGAGGTTTGAATTAGGACCGCTGTATTTCATATTTCTGGTTTTTGTAAATTTTCTTGTAGTGATCCGGACAGGTAATGTCCTGTTCTGCAGAACCCGGGGGCCAGACACATTCTGGATGGAGACAGGTGTAAAGATAATATCTGGTCCCCAGCCTCAGACCTCAGAAACGCAGAGTGATGGATCCTCTGGGAAGTCAAGGGCAGGTTGCTTAAATGTAGTGAGGTCTGCTACGTGAGTGCTAAGGAGAGACGTGCCGAGGTGAACCAGTTGAACCTGTTGATACTAGCAGTCCTGTCATACGCCTTTCAAATAAAGGCCACTAGAGCCAACAAAACCATTGTGCAAAACACTTGCAAATGACAGGATTATAAGAGTAATATACGATTTACAGTAATGAGGTGCTTTGAAAGAAGCATTCATGCAGCTGTTATAATGACCATATTCTTATCTCAACTCTAGCATGTTGTAAACTAATCAGAAAACATTACAGCTCAAATTAAAACAAGAACATATTAACAGCTCAGAGCCTTGTCTCTGCCTTCATTTGTATGAGCCTCATCATTTTTGAAAGTTTCCTTTGTCACTGCAATGTAGTGCTTTTGCTTGTTTCTTTTGTGTTTTCCTTTCCAGCAATGCACTTTGAATTGTCCTGCAGCTGTAAGCGTGATATACTAAATTGCTTCTCTTTGCCTTAAAATGTAGCATTCATAAACACTTTGTAGATTTTGTACATTAGGAGAAATTTCTTTGAAAACTTGGAAAATTGTTAGCTAGTAGGCACTGATTAAGTACAATATTATTATTTTTACTATTTTCTACAATTAGTATGTAGTAGAATGGTTTCTTTAAGAGCCCAATGAGCTGCTGACGACATCATGTGATGAACCAGACCCTCCTCTTTTGCCAAACCACCCTCTTCAGTCAAGAAAGAGTACATCTACAAACATCGATTTTCTGCAGATTTTCATCTGGATTTAGTTTTGAACTTTGACTGGGCCATTCCAACACATGAAAATGCTTTGATCTTAATCATAGTTCTGCTGTATTCTTAGCATTAGTGTCTCAATGGAAGGCGATCCTCCAGTCATATCCTTGATTGCCTCTACCAGTTTTTCTTCTAGAATCTCCCAGTATTTAGTTCCATACTATACCAGTTAAACTTCATTTTATCATGAAGTTTAACTGGTGCTTGCTGAAGAAAACCATCCTCATAATAACCAGTTGCAGCCTAATGGCACAGTTCATCATCATTTGCATAATGGTGCATAACTGCATAAAATTCGAGATAGAAAAAGGTAAAAACACATGTAAATGAAAAGACTTGAAAAAAGATAGGAAACTTATATAAAAAAATGAACCAGACATAAACGCATTTGTGTGAAAGGAAAACCAAAAATTGTGATCCATTTACACATGAAATATTTAAGCATATTTCATGTGCTTGAATATATAATTTGTCAGAAATAAGCTAAGAAAATCTGGTAAATTAAATTATAAACATGATGGAAAGTTCTTTTTTAAAGTAAGTGGTGCATTTTAAATGTATTGATTTATTTGATCCATCTATTCATTATCAGTTTTATTTTTAATGATGTCATGTTTGTTCCCCCATAACTTAAAATGGTCTCAAGAAAAAATGCAAGCCACACTTTTCAGGAGTTTTTCTTTATTATTATTTTTATTAATAATATTATTATTGAGAAATGTGTACAGCGTTCCTTTCAATGACAAGTCATAACGAAAATATGACAAAAAATTTCAAGGCTGAAAGGATAGGAACCTTTATGTCATGTTCTGAGGAAGTCTTTCAACCCACATGCAGAAACAATCAGCGGACAAACAGAATAAAAAATACACTGAGACCGTGATGCCTGAAGAAGAGACTGGATTATTAACTGCAGATTTGATACTGATATTCTGTAAATGATGAAATAACCGTCTTGCAGCCAAGAGGAGGGATGTGGAAGTTAGGTGAGATTCCACCTGGTTCTGTTTGACCGACTGAGTTTTGGTTTGGTGGAATTAGGATCCAAAGATGGGTAATCCCAGCAAGTCTCACAGGAGACTGAATAGGAGGAGGCATTCAATGAGGGAACAGTCCAGTAGTTTCAGATACTTCTCGGGCAAGGTGACGTCAACCTGGAGCCACAGGTAGAATCACTTCCTGAAAACACTGAGCGGTACTCAAGGGAAACAGAACCATTCAACCTACAGACTAACAGTCTTGGTTAATCATCAGAACTCAAATTATTCTCCAACAGCTGCTCCAAACTGAGCAGCAAAGATCCTGATGTGAACAGGAGGTCTCACAGGCAAACTCACAAGGCGGAACCCAAGTAGCATAAAGTAAAGCTTTATGAGGGGATAAAGTGGTACTGTGATTGCAGCACACTAATCAGGACTTCTTTACAGACTTTATTTTTGCTGGTTCTCTTTGTTCGTTTTTCCTCCTCCATCCACAATAAATCACAGTTTAGCACTTTAGTTTTAGTTTTTCTGAGTTTGATTCTGGATGAAACCCACTATAATTGAACTTTTCCACGCTACTGATTTGAGCCCTCAATTCAACAGTTTTAACAGCTTGATGTGATGCAGTAGATTGGAGGAAGTATTACCCACCTGAACATATGACAGTAGAAGAGGTTGCACTCTCCACAGCAGATCTTGCTTCTAACACAAGTGGCTTCCTCAGGAAGTAAAGTCTGTTTAATATAACCTTTGGTGTTAGTTTTGTAAGGTCGCAAGAAAGTTCAATTCTGCTCACATTTGACCAGCACTCTTTGTTTCACATATTGGGGCTTTTATACCTTTCAGCACAACAATCAGGACTTTTTATAGATTTTCTTTTTGCTGGTTCTCTTTGGCAGATTTGGAGATTAGCCTGAATCTGACCAATTTCAGATGATGGATGTTCACACACAGAGTGAGGAGCTGCTTGAGACGATGCTTTACAATATATTCCTTAGATGTTTCACTTAGAAACTTCACTATTAACCTGCATTTTATTCATTAATGTTCCCTAACAAACACTTCCATTAGGTGTCTGGAGTAAGAGATTAAAAGTGTCTGATTAAAACACACTACATGCTACACCTTTACATTTTAATCAGTGAAAGTAGATTATTATTTCCTGAACAGTTACTTTGTATTGATTAATGACATAAAACCCAAGTGAAATACAACAAAGTTTGTGGTTGTAACGTGACAAAATTGTGGAGATGTTCAAGGGATGAAAGACTTGTGTGAGGCACCGCATGCATGAAAATTCTCTTTAAGTTCATAAGGTTACATCTTCAGTGCATTCGTGTATCTCTTTAATCTATAATTTAATTTTAAAGGGAGTAATCTGCAAATCTATACCTAATTCAAAGGTTGGTTGGATGCTGAAAGGTTCATCCCTGTGGGAGATCGGTTTATCTATCATTTTTAATTATTCACAGAAGTTGGAATTTAGTCAGGAGTGCCTGCCACTGTGAAACCAGTCATCTTAATCTTAACTTTGACCTCCCCCCCCCCCAACCCCCTTAAAAAAAAGGGTATCATGAGGCTCGTGAGTTTTTTAAGGGACTAAGTGTGGTAAGATATAATATAACCTGAACAAATCATTTGGAGATACGCTTAATGCATTATGCGTCAAGTGATGCCAGATGCAGAAAATCTCCTGCACGCTTAACCTCGCGATTCAAAGCGGGGAGTGTCTGTGATGACACTGCTGCTGGTTTTTGACGTAGGTGCCGCAAACCTGGCGAGTGGTCAGCAGTGTGCGCTGCGCTCCTGGCAGGCTTTATAAAAGCAGAGCGCACCGAGAGCGCACGGAGTCCAGCAGCCCAGCTCAGCTTCTATTCTTCTGCTGCTGCTCTTTACTCTGCTTTCTCCTCTTGTTTTCCAAAAAGAAACCTTTTTTTAATTCTTATTATTATTATTTAAATCAGAACCGACATGAATTCTCACTGCAACGGGAAAGTCGGAGAAACCGCAGTGGAGGAGTTCCACTGCAACAACGGCTTCGGCGACCTCATCATCGACACCAAGAAGTCCGCCGTTGTCCACCGCAAGCATGAGACGTCCCGCAAGGAGGCCGAGGACGAGTCCCGCTTACCCGCGCTGGAGGCCGCCTACACCAGCATCCTGCGGCACCTGGGAGAGGACACGGACCGGGACGGTCTGTTGCGCACGCCGCTGCGCGCCGCCAAGGCCATCCAGTTCCTCACCAAGGGCTACCATGAGACCATCGATGGTGAGTTTGACATCTGGGTCCTCGGACAGGACAGGGGTTGGGTTTGTGTCGTTGTTGTAAAGGCAACAGCAGCAAAAAAAAAAAAAGATTTTCTTGTCATTTGCAAGAAAATGAGTTCTGACTTTAAAAAAAAAGAAGTTAATTGGTCACAAGTAACTGCATAAAATTTGTCAAATATATTTTTGTTATGTTTGCTCAATTTGACTTAAAAATAAATTAACTTTTCTCTAAATAAACATTATTTGTTTCAATGTAAGAAAAAAAAAGGTCAACTGAAATCTAAACTTTTGTAAAATAATTTCAGTCGTGATTAAATTTTTTTGTGGTTTTTGCACTGCAGGTCATCCTGCTAATGTAGAACCTAACTGGTTAAACTAAATACCCATTGAACCATCAAAACTTTGACCACAAAATCTATGGGGTCAAGTTCACATGGCAGGTTCACTTTTTTTTTTAGCTTAGTTAAATGTAGTAAAGACACAGAAGAAGGAGATAAATAAATTCTAAAATTGGTTTGGATGATTTCATGTTACCATGATGTAATTGTCAGTTATGTGTGGCTTAATATATATTTATTTGATAAGATTTTAAACATTGTACTACAGCATACTTTGAAGTTGGTAGAGATGGAGATTAGGATTAGAGGGTTAACCCAAACATTTACAGGAAATTACAAGATTTCTAGGTCATTGCATTCCTGCCTTTATTTCATTTTGTCGCAATGAAATATTGTTTTTACTAGAAAATTCACCTTTGAGTTTCCAGAAAACATGTCTAATTGGTTTTCTCTTTTAAAGTGAAACAATGTGGTGGAAACAGTGTTGGAAAATCACAACATTCAGTTCTTGGGAGAAAAAAGAGCACTGATAACCTGGAAACAGGTGGAACCGCAGGTCCCAAAGCAATCTCCAATTAAGCAAAAAATGGTGCAGTTTAGACACCCATTCCTGGCCCAGCAACCAGCATATCAAATTGACTGGTGCATTTACTACATCAGCTATTCAGACTAAGCAACATCCACATTGTGCCTCCACACACAATACACAGTAATAGATTCATGTGGATAAGAGATGATGAGCTCTTGGAAAAAAATTTACCCTTTTTGCAGCACTTTGAAAATCAACAATACTTTACTGCCAGCCGTAGAAAACAGCTGATGTGATGCCTAACGTTGAAAGGGAGTCCCAGAGAGAGAGAGCCATATTAGCCAGATCAAAAACCTTTCACTGGTTACTAATGCAAGATTTCTGCATCTCTTATGAATAATCTATTTTATTACCCTGCAGACATCCTGAACAACGCCATATTTGATGAGGACCACGATGAGATGGTGATTGTGAAGGACATAGATGTGTTTTCCCTGTGCGAACATCATTTGGTACCATTTTTTGGAAAGGTAACGCCTTCATTTATGTTTGAAGCACCCATTGGCGACCTGGTAGGTCCTCTGGTGACCTCTGCTCCTCTGCTCTCCCTCCAGGTTCACATTGGCTACATCCCAAACAAAAAAGTGGTGGGGCTCAGCAAGCTGGCAAGGTAATACTGGGTGACTGCATTCTTCTGTTATCTTAGTGCTTTGAGTCTGAGCCCGCTGGCCATCAGATAGTCTCTTCCTCTAGCAGAATGACAGGCACAAGTCGAGATGCTTTCTCATGGCTTAGAGCCATGAGAAATATTCTTTCAGACCAGTCGGAATCGTAGTTATTATTCCAGCCTCTTTTGTTTCCTCCTTTCCTCTTGAAAATCAGAGAGGATCTGAACCGACAAACCTGGGATAACTGCAACAGAACTTGCCCTCGAGAACTCTGTATGGTGAATGATTCACAGATAAAGAAGCTGTACAGTTCGGAGACCCCACTGGCCAAAGGATCGATGCGAGTTTGTGTTTATCTGAAAGATTAATCATTATTACACCTGATCTATAAGCAGCCTTCTCTGTTTTTTTGTGTGTTTCTCCTTCTGTAGGATTGTGGAGATCTTCAGCCGCCGACTTCAGGGTAGGTAGAAAACCGTGAAACTGCAAAAACTTTAAATTCACTTCAAACAATGTTTGCAACATTTTCTCACAACAAAAAGGGTCCGCTGTTTAAATCTTGCAGGAGGTTTGTAGGTTTTCCCTGCGTGCTCCCTAGACGTACTTTAGGCAGCTAGCCCTTTAAGTTGAGCCTGTGTCCAGAGTGTACACCGCCTTGAGATAAAACCCACCCATAAGGATGCATTCACACCAGTCCTGCTTTGTCCACTTTAACCCATTTGTAAGCTGTTTGACAAGAAAGTCTGGTTTAATTGGGGAGGTGTGAATGTGCAATCGAACTCTGGTGTGCCTAAAATCCTCGGTCTCAGATCTGTTGAAGTAAACTCTGGATACATATATGGATGCAGCCAGACTGGAGATCACATCAAAAGTAGGAAGTGGACAATAGCACAGGGCATTCTGGGTACATACAACTAAAACAAACACTGCAATGAGAAATGGCTCACAGTCTTTGACCAAAGACAAAAGAGAAATTCTGCAACCGCTAAAATCTGACGCTACTCCATTTTGGTTTAAAATTTAAGAGTAAGTAAGTTGTGCTCAGTGTTTTCTCTAAGGCCTTTGTGTTGTTTTGATTAGTGGTTCTTGGTGCAGCGCCACCACAGGCGAGGAGGGGAACATGTTTCTCGACACTGCATTATGTCAAGAAACATGTTTCCCTCTTCGCCGCTGAAAATGTAACAAATGTTGCAATTTTGGTCCCCAACTGGATTATCAAAACACCCTAAGCAGAGTTTGAAAACTGATTAATAGATGTTTCCGATTGTAAAGCACAGTGGAGGTTTCATCTTAATTTAGTTTAGAAGAATTGTTTTTTGATTAATCTGTGATATCATAAAATACTCATCAAAAAATTAATGTTCTGGCTCATTTTGTTTCTTTTTTAGTTCAAGAGCGTCTGACGAAGCAGATCGCCATGGGCATATGTGATGCGCTGCAGCCAAAAGGTGTGGCTGTCGTCGTAGAAGCAGCGTAAGTTCACACACAAAGAGTTTCCCCCAAGAATAAAACAAATACGATTTTGTCAGGGGTAATAAAGCTGCCTGTGTAAATTCTTCCTGCTTTTATAAGTGGAACATTCTGTGACGTTCCCCTTTAACTGCACCGCCCTCAGGCTTTCTGCAGCTCTAAGTCCGAGCGTTCACTCTTTCTTTCTGTGTGCGTTTGTGTGGCCAGTCACATGTGCATGGTGATGCGCGGTGTCCAGAAGATGAACAGCCGCACGGTGACGAGCACCATGCTGGGAGTTTACCTCGAGGACCCCAAGACCCGAGAGGAGTTCCTGGCTCTGGCGATGCGCGCCTAACGGACCTCAATCCGCTCTTCATTCCCGAGCCGCCGCAGCGGATAGAAAGCCACGGATTCACTGTGGGTTCTGCTTGTGACACCTGATGGGGAAGAGACATGAAGTTGGTGCAATGACCTCCAGCCTGTTGAGTTAACCTCAAAACGCTGAAGCCTGAGAGATTTCCGTTGAAATCACTGTGAACCCAACAAGCAAATTCTAGGTGCCTTTATTACTCATTATACATTCTTGCACGGCAATATTGTTGTTATGAAATATGTAACCTGAGTGCAATACTGTAACATGGCAACTTAAGATATGTAACAGTTATTTGTCTTATTGTTTTTCTTTCCAATGGGAATTTCATTGGTGCTTTTCCAAAGTGTTATTTACGTAATCCAAACTTCTTTGTCATTTATATACATTTGTAAAACCTTTGAATTTTAGTGACATTTTGCGACATCAAACAAACATCTAAAGATGAAAGAGTCCAGCCAATCAATGTAAATCTGTGATCAAAGGTAATATTGTCTTCTGAAGTCTTAAATAAAGCTTTCTGAACATTAAGAACATTGTTGACTGTTTTTTTGTCCTATAATATTCTGTTTTATAAATGTCATGCTTTATTTATAAATTGGCTTTTTAAAAATAACACATGACTCACCAAAGTGTTCAATATCAGAAATATAAGATACATGAACAATAAATAATGTCAGTTATGTATTGAATTAAAATTATATTTTTCACCTGGATTTAAAGGGGTTTTATTATGTAACAAAGCATTTTTGAGCTCTATATTATGTTGTAATGTTACTCCCTCATCATAAAAATACCTAGCATGTTCCTTTGATTTTTTGTCTTGCATGTTTAAAGGGGCAGTATTATGTGTTTTCCAGGTACATAATGCCATTTTATTGCACAATCTATTTTTATAAAAAATAATGCACATATCAAACATGATTTAAAAGAAACTGGATTTCACAATTCTATGTGTTGAAATTAACCTGTCTCTTTAAAAAGCTCCTTTTATTCCTAAGAGGTGAAGATTCCACCTTCAGTAAGTCATCACAATGTTTCTCTGTACAGATTTTCACTGAGAAGTAGCTCATATTTCCATGAATGAAATCTACTGGATTATTCAAGTTCATCAAATAAGTAAAGCATTTTCCGCTACAGCAGTTAACTGTGGTTTCAGAGCCCTTCAAAAATGATTCATCCCAAAGGCAAATTAAATGTAACTTACATAATTTCGGCATCTTTGGAGAGTCTCCAGTAGCAGTCAGTCACACAATAAATCTGAACAGGCCTCTGGCTAAAGTCTTTTGTGAATAGCAATCGTCTGACTGTCAAAATATGCTGGAGATGATATTGTTGTACAGCAACATGTCTTAGAAGACACCGTCAGTTGTCGAAAAGTTCTGCTAATCCACCTCATTTGCTTTTGCCACCCCTCTTTAAATCCCAGTTTGTTGGAAAGTTAAAAAGGAAGAACAACAAAAATCTTCCAGCAGTACAGCATCCAAAACCATAACCAAAAAATGTCCAAACAGTCGATCACTCAAAATAAAAAAACAACTAAAGCCTACAAAAACTTCTAATCAAACTCAACATGCTGCCACCAAAACTTTACATCAACCAAATCTACTTTTGGGTGTTTACTAAAGGATCACTAGGTAGAAAATGTAAACAATACGACAACATGTCAGTGGAAACAAGAAAGATGTATTTGAAATCAAATTATATTTGTGGATGAACTTTACCCACCATTACGTTTTAGTTAGCCATTAATTAGGTTTTTACTGCAAATTAATCAGAGCTTACTTCGCAGTACATTATAGTCCCTGTCTGAACAGGAGATTTGATGCTGCTTTAGTCTTTTCAATAAAACACGACTGTGCTCACGTATCCACAGGCCTGAGGCAGAGCAAGCCCTTTAAATATCAAAGAGGGAGACCTGTGAACTACAACCTCCACTCAGGGATTGGGGAGGGTCATTGCTGACAGTAACACAGACAGTTTCTAAATGTGATTATATCAGGCTAAACCAATTATTGAAACACAAAGAGGAATAAAGTCCATGCTGTGCGTAAGAGGCTAAAATTATACCCAGTTATGGCTGCAGGTGTATAAATTGTTTTGACAAATATCAAACTGGCAGCTTTATTTCAGTCAAATTCAACACAGCAAATATTACATGCATAAATTTCAAAGAAGCAGATACACTTAGTTCTGGGACTAATGATAAAAACACCTCTGGAAGCGGTCACTTTACGGACAGACGATCTATTTGGAGGCGACGCTGTTTGCTTGAGAATGGAACAGATCCAGTGGTGTGATACAATAATCTAAAATAACAAAGACGCCTCTGGACATCCCTTTCACAGTCTATATTTTACACTCGTGACGATGCTCTCACACAGACTACATCACACAGATGTCTGCCTGTAGTTCTTGGTGTCCAGAACCTTCTTTCCACACATCGCACAGATTCCTGAAGAGACAAATGGACGAAAACAGGAAAAAAGAATCAGGAGGTACACTTACATTCATAGCTTTGGAATATTTAAACATATCATCACATCACAGCCACAAATTACAACATGTTTATTAGGATTTTATATGATAGATCAAAAGAAATGTTGATCTATCTGGAAGGGAAAATATTGTTTCAAGAGTAAAGCACATCTGCAAACTTACCTACTATTCACATTTAATCTGACAACTGTCACAAAAATTTGACTTTCAGTTGTAATTGGAGCAAAATGTAACTCTACAAGTATCAACTGAGGGGATCTTATTATATCCCTTTTCTTCCACTTAGCAATGATGCACTACTCTGTGTTGGCCTTGCAAAAACAAACCAAAGACTGGGGTTGACAAAATGGAAAGACGTAGAATATTTTTATAGCTTGCTGTATTTTCTGAACTTTATTGAGTTGTAAAGCCATGAATATTTTTGCAAATGTTTAATTTGACATAACTGAAGCCGTTAGAGTGCTTCTGCTAAACTTTAGGTCATTTTCATTGCTTGGTATCTTTTCTACAAAGCAGGTAGAGTGGAGATACTTGCTGAAGAAAAAGGTTCCAATTTAAGTCGGAGGCAAAAACATTTTAGCTTTTTCTGTAGAGAGAAGAAAAAGATGTGAAAAAATTTCTTGGAAAAACATGTTGCATCACAAATTAGGGACCAAAGTCATTGCCATGTTTTCATGAACCCTCTGAAACATGGCTTGTTAATGATATACTTAAACCTACTCTTTCTTTGTATACATTGTTTGCTACATGGAGAAACCGCAGCTTTATTTTGAGAAACAACTGTTTGCATTTCCTCACTCAGTTCAAATACTGTACGGAGATGGCAGCAGCAAACACACCTCACTCAAACAGACCAATCAGAGGAGCCCTGGATTCAGTCTGAGCACACTTTGTTTACTTACAATTTAGGACTCGACCCTTCAACAACATGGCCTACAGCTGTCGCAATCGTGGTGTTATAGCCACTCCTGAGTCAGACATGTCAGGAACATTACCTGAACAACCTGGTTGTAGTGTAATCTCAAAATGTAAGCCTCACTTTCTATTTTAAAGGAAAGAAATAAGTGAAAAAGAGTTATCTACTTTGAGTAAGATATAAAGTGCCCTCCGCACTATTCTTTGGAAAAATTTTATTAAACAAAGTCTCTAATCAGAGCAAAATAAAGTTGTGTGTAAATCTCTGCCCAAATTGGAACAAAACTTAGATTTACCTTCCTTTAAACCAAACAGAAAACTTACAAAAAGAGAAAATAATCTATCTATGGGCAACTATCTCATTCAAACAATACAAACAGCTAAACTCTAGAGTCACTATCGCTATTATTCTTCAGTCAGCTGAAACATGACCCACATTTGAATTAGGGCTTAATGAATTAAAAATGATACCTTACCTTTCTTGTAAGCGCAGCCCTGGCAGTAGTGAGACCCAGGTTGATGAACCGAGCTCTTGCAGATCCTGCAGACAGCAAAGCCCGTCTTGCTGTAAGGGTCAAACCTGAGAAAAACAATAACGCAGTCATAATTACAAATGCAGTTATGCTTGAAAGTTTAGGAGCTGTTCATTTTAATAGTTCTTTCATGAGAATACCAACCTTGCTTTTTTAGATGTCAGCATTTTGTTTTCATTCAACTTGCGCCCTCCACTTTCTAAGTAAAAATGTAAGCGAGAGAAACCCATTAATCACTAATGCATTGAGTGAGACAATATAAATGACAGCCCACCTGGATAAGTCAGAGTAAACAGAGCAGATTACTATCAAAAACTAACAGTTTAAACACAAAACTTACAACTACACTGCCTCATCTAACTTCCTCTCACCTTCACAATATGAAAAGCAGTCCATCAGCATGATGCTGTCACCACCATGCTTATTAACGAGAATCTACCTACTTTAAGTAATTAATATATACAGCTTTTACCACTGGCATTTGTTTAATGGGTGAGAAATCTATAGGGAATATAGTATGTAAGCTTACTCTATTTTGTTGAAACAAATCCTATAAATTAAGCATAGACTTCGTGGTCCCATATCAAACATGTATTTTGTTGTTTTGAATCCGTCACCTGTTGTATTCCGGGCTCCATCCTTCCAGGTGTCCGGAGTGATAACTCTGCCAAGCTTCTTCTCACCTGAAAAGAACGGAGTTTATATTTACAGCAAGGGAAAATTTGTACTACGAAGAGTAAAACCGACTGTTAACTTCGCGTAGCCTTCCGTCAGTTTTCGGGGAGGCTTCGTTGGCACAAACAACTTCCATTAGCTTCAAACTTACATCACAAAATTAAAGAGAGAAATGTCATACGTACACTTTTCACAAACCATTTTTCTCGATGTGCTTGTTTAGGGTGCAAAGAGAAAAACAACAACGTATAGCTTTAGCTTCCTTTGCTAGCGTAAACTTCCGGTCAAGTGTGAATTTTCAAATAAATTTCATTGGTTTATTATGGTGACGTCAGCCAAAGATCCAACTAGAATGTTGTTGATTGGTTAGATGAGGCACTTTACGTACGAAGAGGCACAAACTTGAGTTGGAGTCGTACGTCAATGCTGTCGCCATATTGTGAGTGGTATTGTAGAGAGGGAAATCCAACATAAAGCTGCGTTTGACAGTTTTGATTAAATATTTACCAGAGATTTGTTAATTGATATGCCCAGTAACCAGGATATTTAGAAATAATCTGTGTTTATATCTGTGTTCTGGTCTGGTGTAACATCATTTCTTGACTTCAAACCTTTGAGGAGCCGTTGTATATACTTTTATTTTGAAAGTCAAGCGGAAATCAACGTCTCTCCATGTTTACGGAAGCGCGGTGGAGATCCATACATTCATGGCTTCACCCCACTGTCCTCATCCGATGTTTTTCTCATTTTTAAAAGTTTTTTGAATTTGATTTAGTTTAATTGTGTCGCCCGTCGTCCGTAGTAAGCTGAAGCCGCCATCATGTGGGACCACGAAATCAGAGCCATGGCGTCCTGTCACGCCATCATCGCCGCCTCAGTGTTCATGGCCACCGTCCTCCCCGCGGTGCTCGTCCCAGGCTTTTCGGTGTACGGAACTCACCTGTTGTGGCTCTACTCGGTGTCAGCCGCGGTCGTTGCGGTCAGTGTCTCCGTCTTCTGGCTGCTCGGCGTCTCACCGCCCACTAAGAAGCACACAGTGGGACACAAGGTAACCCAGAGCATGTGAGGGTCAAACGTTCAATTTAAATGTGTCTGAATGACTTGTTTTTTTTAAAACATTTTTGTTTAATTTACAATGCAAACGTCAATGTGTTAATTTCATACAAAGGGCCACATATTAGTTGAGAAAATCTGAAAACATTTGTATGAATTTGTGATCAACTCTTGAAATATAATAAAGTTCATAAGGCATGCGGACTTTTGCAATGTGTGCCATATGACATAAAGCTGCTTTTTCTCAATGTATAATTTTAATTCCTTTCTTTCCTCAGCTGTCCAGGTTGTTCCGTTCATGTCTTTACTTATTCCTGTCTTGCCTGTTCTTCCATGCGGTGGTCATCCTCTATGGAGCGCCACTGATTGAGTGAGTAACATCTGTTGGAAATGGGGAACACAAACCAATGTGCCATGAAGAAATCGATGCAGTTATTTCCCAATGTTTTTATTGTATTACATTGTTATACCTTGTGTGTTAACTGCCACGCTGTGCATCTGATTGCTTTCATTTTTCCAGATCTGCTTTGGAGACATTTTCACTCGCTGTGCTGCTGACCTCACTGACCACACTGCGGTGTCTCTGTGTTCTCGGGCCCAACGTCCAGGCCTGGATCCGAGTGTTCAGTCGACATGGGTGGGCTCTCAAACCTGTTTTTTCCTCATCCCGGACTCTCTTTTATTAATCCGATAACACTATTTTTCATTCGCTCTGTGTCCCTCTTCAGAGCTATGTCTGTTTGGGACACTTGTTTGCAGATTACAGTGGCCTTCACTCTGATTGGAGCCTGGCTGGGAGCTTTCCCAATACCGCTGGACTGGGACAGACCGTGGCAGGTCAGGACCTTACACAGAAAAAAAATCCAATTTCATACAAACTTTGTAGAATTTACATTCTTCCTGCTAAGTACAAGTTGAGTCTTCTAGGTGCTCACACTTTTCATAACCTACATAAAATACTTCAGATCCATATGATGCAGAAAAATATTTAGAAAAAGAGGGAACAGGGCGAAATCCTCTTCTCTTAAAAAGGGGTTGACTTAACATTGTAAATGTGTAATTTGTGTTAGGCTGACCTAGTCAAAGTAGTTTAATACTTTACACAATCAAAAAGAACTCTGACTTTCTATCCAGCATGATTAGTGGAAAATTTTTCTTCCACTTGTAGTACTTGGTGTTGCTCCATTGCATAAAATCTTAGTGATTTAAATTAATCTCTTTGTATTTAGTGTTTATTCAAGCAGGTAAGTTTATTTAGAACAAATTCTCATTTTTAACAACTGTTCAGAAGACATTAAAACATCATACAACAGAATATCATACAGCAGAAGACAGAAAAATATAATGAAACTGCCTTCCCTTTCTCCAGGTTTGGCCTATTTCCTGCAGTTTGGGCTCTATGATCGGCTACCTGACTGGACTTGTTGTTGCTCCCGCGTGGATCCACTACCATCGCAAGCAGCTCACATATAAATGCAAGTGATTGAGAGACCTGTGGATATCTGCCTGGGTTGATGCAAATGTGTCTGTTTGTTCACTTTCTACCAGTTATTTATTGGCAGGCTGTTAATGATTTTGTAACAACACATTATTTTGTACATATGCAAGGTGAGCCTGAGGATTTTTGGACATGAATAAAGATTTGCTCCACTACTGTGCACTGACTTATTTTTGATTTGACAATTTTGTTGCTCAGAATTGAAGTTCTTATATTTTATCACCTAATCATGTACAAACACTCATGTTGTTTTACGGCATTCATTATTTGGATTATATATTTACTGGTATCTACAGCCATATCTTGATAAATAACAGAATATAATCAGAGTGTCCATAAATTCTTAAAAAGCCATAATCTTACAAATCTAAAATTAAAGGCCTTGAAATGTCTCATTTTAAAAAACAAATTAAGCAGGCGTCAAATATATAAATCACAGGTTAATTTACAATAGAGAATATACTATCTCGTATATTCTGTAATTTCTTTTCTCGTGGGACTTTTCTGTCAGGTAACAGTTTGAGTTGTTTGCTAACTAGCTGATAACTTACCATTACTAGACAGGTAACTAGTTTTATTATGTCTAGTATGGGAAAGTACAAATGTATCGCCTGTTGGCTGAACGAGAAATAAGTCTTAAATTCCTTCCATAATTATCTTAAATAGGTCTTTAAAAGTCCTATTTTTGCATTGGTGAAACCTTAAGAAATAAAAGGTAGAGTAGTAAAGTTCAAAACCTCTTAACTCAGATCCACTACATTCAGAGTGATTTAATTCAAGTGTTTTAACCTGTTAATGTTGACGCTTGATGATGGCTTGTAAATGATTGCATACATAAAAGTGACAGAATATGTGTTCGTTATGTGGTTGAAGTTACTTTTGCATGAATTACTGCTTCAGCGTAGTGTTGCATGGAGTTGTAACAACTTCCACAAGAATAACTAAAAACTAGTTCTCAGAGTGCTGGATGATTATTTCAATTATAACAACTTGAAAGTGGTGATTTTACCTTGACCTTTTTATATTTTCATTTTGGCATGACTTCACTGAAATCAGCAATTTTTTGTTTTGTTTTGCCAGACCTAAAACCCTGTATAAACAGGATAAATGAGTATGTGACTGATATCTTCATAATAGTCTGTAAACAAAAGTGTTTACCACAAAAACTGAGTCCGACTGCAGGTGGTGCTGTTGGATCATCTCTTGGATGCTCACAGCTCTAGTAAATTGGAACATTTTAAGATACCTGGCCTTTAATTTGAAGACATTTATTCAGTGGAGAAACAATTCTCCACTAAATAATTATCTTTTCAATTTCGGGTGGCTCAACATCTGGCTACTCATTCTAAAAGATGCAAATAATATGCAAGTAAACAATCGGAGGTGGATAGACAGAGTACCTAAAGATTTAACTCAAGTAAGAGTAGCAGCACTTCAGCATATTTTTGCTCAAGTAATAATAAAAAGTAGCCAGTCAAGAAATTACTCAAGTTAAAAAAAAATAAAAAATAACAGTTGGCAAAAAGGGTTAGGGTTAAACATCAATCATTTAAAATTGAAAAATTTCATCATCAGACTATCCAAAAAATTAAAGTTATGTGGAAAACAAAAAATGAAAACGATTCATATAAATAAAGTAAGGCAAAAGGTTTCCCCCCCACCCCCCAAATAAATTTCTTTCAAGAGTAAACTTATGAAACTTTAACAAAAACTGCAGGTATGTTGGTGAAAACAAGTTTATTCTTCATTTAGTGAAATTATTCTCCGTGGGTAGAGCATCCATGAATTGTACTCGAGTTGCAATACTTCAGAATAAGATTACTCAAGTGAAAGTAAAGAGTACAGCATAGTAAAAATACTAATAAAAATAATTTTTTTTCATAACGTTGCTCAACTATATGTAACTGAGTAAATCTAACTAGTTACTACATAACTCTGCTGATTATGCAACTGTAGTGATATGTCAATACCTGTACTGTACATTGTCATTTAAGTTGAGACTTGTGCTTAATGTGGTCAGCACTGCATGAGGGCAACTGTTGTATGGGAGAAAGTCTGAAACAAAGCATAAACATCCCTTGAAGCCCAGCAATGCCGCGCCGCCCCTGAAGCTGATGACTGATGAATAGGCTTCCTGTTTAAATATCCATGAATCTCCGTCAAAATCCATCTAAGCGTTTCCCAGACTCACATTCTCATTCCACCTTTGCCCATCCCCGGGGCTGTGCCGCATTGATTCACTTTCATTTTGGGGCGGGGGGCATTAATTTTCCTCCTTTCCGCCTCTTACTCTCCCTCACAGCCGTCAGCCAGGAAGGGGATTAAAATCTCTCTGGCCCAGTCTCGGGTTGTAAAGCAAATGAAGGATACTGCTTGCAGACGGTGAAGAGGGAGCATAAATGATTGTATCTAAAGAAGAGGGGGAAAAAAGAAAGTGCGTTATTGTTGCAATCCATTACCCGGTTTTTATTGAGATTGTTGTTAGTGCAGAGCAAGGTGGGGAAACTCTCTATTTGCCCTCTGCTTGAACTCTTATAAGACTGGAAGACTAACCCACAGGGAAAAAAGGCATTTTTAAGAAGACTATATATGCCTGCAACACCAATCAACACCTTCAGTCTCTTCCTTACATGTTGTGAAATGCACGCTGCTAATTCCATTTTTTCCTGCCTTTCTTCGTGTTTTCCACCTCTGCTCTGGTACGTCATCACCTCTGGAGAGGAAAAGTGTGACTTGTGTTGATGCTGAGCTGGTTTCACTGTGACCTGAGCCAGATCTCACCCTGATCCTCACCACCAGCAGATCTGCTGCATGAATGTATATTTTTAGAGGGCGCAAAGATGAGTCACGGTCTTCACACCAGACGATATTTGTCGGTCTCTTGCATGTAATTGTTGTTCTTTGTTCTCAGAAAACTGCTTTTGTTTGTGCGCTCAGCTCAACTCCTGGTTGTTTAGTCTTCCAGAGTTGCTCAAACACACGCAGAGGGAAAAAGAAAAAGCTGCTGCTTCACAAATTGCTCTCCTCTTTCAATCTCAGAACTTTATTTATTCATTATTTGTTCTCAGGTTGTGCCATTGTGGCGAGGGCTTTGTGATGGGAGGCGATTTGTCACTCCCTTCCCCTTTTTCCTCTAACTTTGGTGCATTTATGTCTTCTGCAGAGGAGAGAGTCAGAACTAACATCTGTCACAGATTCTGTTTATAAACCAGCTGCTACATTTGGTCTATTTTCAAAAATATTCACTCGTCTGCCTTCACACACACAGGGACTCGAGGGTTTTCTGAAGTATGTGTTTAGAATAACATACCCAAATCTATCTTGGTCTGTCTCAGCAATGACAAACTCTATTTGTGTAAGTATGCCAGCAGCTGCTACAGTTTCAAAGAAAAAAAGGATGCAACATAAAATCATTTGGATTTTTCTCATCCATCCAAAGGTACATAAGCCTTTTAGAAACATCCTAAATAATACAACATACTTTTGGAAATCATATATCCACCTGTGGGTACTACCTATGTAAAGATTGATGCAGCTGAAATAAACCAAAGAAAATGAAAATGGAGGTTTTAGTGAATAAATACTTGCTGTTTTGTCTTTAGCACAGTTTAGCACCAGCTACAAAACAAGGGATTTCTTATGCTTTTCTTACAAAATGTGTTTTTTTTGTTTGTTTGTTTTTTTGGAAATACTCACAATTTTTTAATCCAGTGCTAATAAAACAATAATAATTGTTTCAGTACAATTGAAACAATTTTGTTTCAGTTGTATTGAAACAACATACCTTAATATAATTGAAGTATTTTGTTTTTGGAAATCCAGTGTCAAAAAGGGGGAAAAAAGAAATTACAGCAAATTTAGGCACATTTTACAGATTTCTTTTAAGCCAACAAACTACACATTCTAATTTCTTTTGGCACTAGCAGAGCTCCATACAATGTATTTTTAATAATGGCAATATTAGTTGATGACAACACAAATGAACTCATAATCTGTTTTAAAATCTCTAAGCATTTGGTCTGACAAAACTTCATGTTTAATGTTCAGTTTCAGCTTCTTTAGGAGTCACATTCAGCCGCAGCGGGTGGCAAAAATATTAAGGTCCAAATGATCAGCACGGGAACAAACAGCCAGCTGAACAGCTGAGGAAGGTCAAAGCAATGGAAGAGTTTTTCTCGGAATAGCTCAGGGAAATAGTGTAAATCTAAGACACACTAAAAGAGTTGGGTTTATCTTTATCTGGAGATCAGGAACCTGACACAAAATAAAAAAATTACTGCTTCCTGGCTGCTTGATTTAAAACATTTCTTTGCCAACGAGAAAGACCAGCCAATACAGATTCAAGATAAAGGAGCATTTGCGAGCTAAACTAACATACTCCATTATTATGAAAGTGTTGCTCTGACCAACTGTCTGGTTTAGATGCTTCTGAGGTTTGTATTTCTAAGCAGCTTATTAAAGCTGCACTGCAAAAACACAAATTCCTACCAAGTATTTTAGATGCAAATATCTTAGTACGCGAGTTAATACAAAACTAACCTACAAGCAAATATTTAACAAGAAACAGAAGCTTGCTTTAAGTCAATAATTCTTTAATATTGATGAAAAAGTACTGGTTATACTGGCAGATTAATTAACTTATGACAAGGGAAAATGTCTCAGTACAATCTAACAGTGTAGCTAGTACTTTTTACTTGTAAGTAGGTTTTGACTTATTTCAAATTTACTAAGATATTGGCAGTAGAAACTAGACCAAAACTATTTGGGAAGCTTTTGCAGTGAAGTGCTTATGCACTGAAGTTAATGACATAAAAATTAAACACATCACATTCAGGTTAAGCCAACTATTGAAAATGAATTATACTGGCAGATTAATTCACTTATAACTTGAAAAAACCATCTTGTTACAAGTGAAATAACTTGCCACTGTAACAAATAATTTTTTTTTATCTATATTTAGGAATTATTGACTTTAAACAAGCTCCTTTCTTGTGCTATAGAAAAAAAAACTTGGTAAGATTGTATGTTTTTGCACATTTACTTTCCTTGATAACTAAAATATTATGTTTCTATATTTTGTTCTTGGTTCAAATATGACATTTTGTTAACATATTAAACGCTCAGCAGCATTACGTGGCGGCTCATGATAAAACATCTTACTGATGGGACACTGAAATGGGATTTATTTTTAATTTTCTCCTGATAACTTGCACCCATCCTCCCTTTGACAGCCTTCTTCTCACCCCAGCCCTCTACTTTTCCTCACATCCCACCTGCTTCCTGGAATTTTACCCTCCTTTACCTCCTTTACCCCACTTTTCCTGTGTTCACACACCTCACCGAGTGCTCCAGCTAGCAGCCGGAGTGCTGTGTTGTAGACGTGTTGCAAGAGTGTCCCGTGGATCCATTGTTGCTGCAGGATGTTCAAGTTGGCTGCAGTGACGCGGAGGGTTGTTGCAACAGAAGGAGCTCATAACAGATTTTTCCATTACAAAAATTTAAGCATATTTGTTGTATAATAAAAAAAGAAAATTCAAAGCTTCTAATTTTTTTGGCACACATTGTAGCAACTCAAGCCGTTTCAAAGTCTTTAATCGCTGCTTGTTGTAGAAATGTTCAAGTTTAGGTGAACAATTATTTTTATCCAACCATTTTCAGACCTTCAAAGATCTGCCCTACACTGCAAAAACACAAAATCTTACTAAGTATGTTTGTCTAGTTTCTAGTGCAAATATCTTAGTACACCTGCAATAAATTAAAACTTACAAGTAACTTTTTATCAAAATATAGCTTGTTTTAAGTAAATATTCCTTCATATGGATTTTTATAAAGTATTAGTTCCTCTGATTTTTTCACTTGTAACAAGACATTTCCAGTGTAATAAGTGAAAAACTCTGCTAGTGGAACTAGCACTTTCTCATCAACATTAAGAAATTATTGACTTAAAACAAGCTTACACTACTTGCTGAAAACTCACCCATCTGAGCTGTGAAACTCTGTCGCTCCTCCAGAGTCAACATGGGTTGCAATAATTCCAGTGCAAGTTATTGCTAAAACTGTTTTTTTTCTCTTCTGAATAAATACGTTCAGTTAGTGTGAGATTATGTCACTGCAATAAAATACGCATTTATTTTTTTGTCTGTCTGCACATCTTCATCAATGGTCCCAACAGGACCGTTGGATTAAACTGGCATTCTCTGCTGCAATGTCATATATGTGCTAAATTGTCACTTGTTTGCTTCAGACTGGTCTTTCTAAATGAAACAATTGCTTAGAGGAAGAATAGAAATGGTTCTGCCCAGATTGGCTCACAGTGTTAGCTGCGATTGGGATTGTATTACCTCTGAACAAGCCCTGAAAAGCTATTTTCTTTCCTTTGAAGGGCCTAAAAAATAGATGAAAGCGACTCCTGCAGCAGAGAATTATAAAATCCTCCATCATCACGGCGCAGTTGATATAAAAGACACTAAAGACATACAGATATTGCAGCTTACTGCAGCTGGCCGACAATAACAGGGTCTTGAACTTGTTAAGAATCTTTCCATCACACTGCAGAAAGAAATCTCATATACACTTGAGTCAGGAAGATTTATTGAGAAAAAAAAAATCCAGATAAGTGATGTGTCACTCTGCTTTTATCGTTTTCATGGCCACTGGTATGATAAACTCAGAAACATCACTCTGACGTCCTTTTTATCCCCCTCTGCTCAAAGCCTCCTTCCTGTTTCCATGAGGTTCACAAGACAGCAAAGCGAACCTTTAAGACCTCGCTCAACTTCCACATGAATGCCTCGTCAGTTGCATGCTGTAAATGTTTTATCTCATGCCAGAGGCACTCAACTGCAGTGGACCAGTCTCTTGAAATCAAAATCAAAGGCATGTTTTATGGAATCCGTATGCGACTTCTGCTGCGCAACATGATGCATTATTACAGGCGGCAGCTGCCCACAGAAAAAGGTAAACTGCTGTCGTAAAGGGAGCCTGGAGCTCTCAGTGGCGCAGAGTCACCATCATCACCCAGGCTGTTGACACAACGCAGATTGGGTCTGTGGAGTCATGCTATGGAGGGATTAATATTTGACCCGACCATCTGGGCCTGTCACATTTCTCAGACCGGGCTAAATGTGTCCAGCGTGCAGCCAGGAGGCTTGGTGAGCTTCTGCAGACTGCACCCTCTCACACTTCTGTTCCTGGCAGACAGGAAGACGAAGCCATGATGATCTGCTGCTCAACATGTTGGATGTTCAGAGCTCCCGATTCTCCAGAAAGTTTGCAACGCATGTCTGTCTAAAGTTACAGTTATCGGCTTAATTTGAATGAGATGCGTTTTCTCTTAATGTTATAAACTTCTGTATACAAGCTCTTCACTGCAAAACAAAATTTTAGCACATAGTTTTGATGTAGTTTCTAGTGCAAATCTCTATGCGTTTGAAATAAGACAAAATTAACTCACCAGTGAGTTTCTGGGAAGATATAGGAGCTTCTTTTAAGCCAATAATTCCTTATCACTGATTTTTAAAAAGTACTAGTTCCACTGGCAGATTATTTCACTTGTACCAAGACATTTGCCCTTGTTTTAAGTGTAATAATCTGCCAGTGGCACATGAACTTTTTCATCAATATCAAAAGATTATTGATTTAAATGTCTTGTTATAATTTAAATAATTTGCCAGTGGAACTAGTGTTTTTTCATGAATATTAAAGGCAATCTAGTTTTGTCTTATTTGAAGCATAACAAGAAATTTGCACGAGAAACTAAATCAAAAATACTTTTTTTTTGTTTCTGCAGAAAAGGAAGACAGGCATCAAACCCATTCCACCCCCCGCAACTCTGCAAGGACAAGCAGGTAAAAACAATGGCTGGATGACATTCAAATTTATTTGAAATGAACCTGGAGCAGAGGAAAAGCATCACCTAATGTGATAGTGAGGAGAATGTTACATCCCACCAACGCCCCCCACACATGGTGACTGTATTTACCAAGTGTGGGGGCACTTGTTAGCCAAGTGAGCAGCAGCTACGTTCCAGACGGCGGAGTCTCCATCAGGCTCCCTGATAAACTGGTGAAGACATGGCAGACAGACCGTGTAGTGTTTCATCATGGTACAGCGAGGTTGTTTCTCTGGTAACAAAATGAAAGAAACCCGAACTAAACCATTTTCTTTCTAACATTTATTAACTTAGACATCTTTCTCAAAGAACACAAACATAATGGTCATTGTTGGCTTTGTGCCCTGATACTGATGAGGCTAAAAAAAAACATTTATTAAACCTTTTCTTTTTCATATGTGGGAAGTCGTACTTGATGCCAACTTTAAAACTGAATTATTTGAAAAACAAAAAAAGTCATAATGATAATAATATTGATACTCATTTAATTTTGGTTAGTGTGACAGCAATTATGCCAGAAATGGAGGGTCGTAAAGCTCTTCCTGCCCTTCAAAAACCAAGGTACAGAGGGGAAGTTTCTCATTTAAAAGGGCCAAAGAGGGTTTGGTGAAGTGAGACCCAGTGATTGCAGCAGCAGCAGCAACAAGTCAGTGGTGCAACACAAGATCCTGAGTTTGTGTTTGTCACTTCTTTTGGGGCTGAGCTGCGATGTAAAGAGCCACCAGGCAGTAGACGACGCCTCCGACCGTGAGAGCCATGGTGGTGCGGTACAGTAGTCGGTCGGGATATCCGCGCTTTAGATGGACTGGGACACCATCCGGTGTCTGAAAATTGGGACAAAAGAAGGGAAAATAGAGGAGAATTTAGTAGGCAGCACACAGAAAGCTCCTGTTGAGAGTTCAAATCGCAACATTTCTTTTAAACATGACCTATTATGATTCCTTGAACAGGTTAGCATAGGTGTAAGGTTTATACAAAACATGTTCATCGCATTTTTTGTAAAAACTCTTTCTTAGATAATGAGATTTCAGTCTGATCTCCTTTCAGAGTGAGCCGTTTTCGGGACTCTGTCACTTTAAATCCAAATAAGCTGCTGCTGGCCACGCCCCCTCCTCCTCAGGTTGCTAAGTAACGGGGCTGCTAGGTAACAGCACAGTGCCCATCAACTAGTGACTTACAAATCAGGAGGTTTTTGAAACTGCTCACTTTCCAGACACCAAAAACAAAAAACAGTGAGTTATTGCCAAAAACCACCTGGGTGTTTTTCTTTTTAACTGCTCGAGTTGTTTGTAGAAGCAGTCGACACCCAAATTGGAGTTCAAAACGTGCAAAATGTGAATTTTGCACAACAGTCTCCCTTTAAGCTCCAGCAGTCGATGTTTCATTAGCCTGGTGTTTGTTTTCCTCTGAAGTGGTGAGGTGTGGTGGTTGCTCAAGGCCTTTCAGACCATGAAGAGAGTGAAATAAAATATCAGTCATTACCTAAAATCTCCTCTGTGCTTTGAAAACTACTTTGGAACAAAATGCGCCGTTCCTGTTTGACCTCAATGATAGAAGAGCTTTGAACCGGTTCTCATTGTTTAGCAAACAAAAAGGTCTGTAAAATCTCCAAACCTAAATGAATCTATCTTGTGTAAACTCTACTCCCCAGTCCTGCTGTTGGTTTGCCATCTGTTATATTTTGTCATTTTGGACTCCCAGCTCACTGGTCGGCTGGCAGTCCAGCCGACCAATTTATAAATCCTTCAAGTACAATTTGAAGGATTTGTACTTTTTTCTAAAACTAGCAAAACCTTAGTTTTCTTTTAACATGTCAATTATTTGTCACCTTTTACAATGATATCCCCAGTAGGATTGCACAATATAAGAAAGATTGTTCAATATTTTTAATGGTTGTGGAGAGCCTGTGATGAAGAAAATGTAGGTTAATTATAATATTGAAATTTTTAGCAACTGGCAATAACTTTGCCAGTTATTTTGGCAAATATATATTGAACTCTATTGCCAATATAGTTGAAATATTTGGCAACTCCTCCAAAATAATCGTCAATAGTATCAAACTATAAGTCAATAGCATCCAAATAACCATCAACATCGCAATGATAGTTGGCGATGGCGTCAGACTGCTAAGCAATAGCTTCAAAATGATCCGCAACTTCATCACAATAACTGTTAAGTACTACACAATAGCAACACAAATGCATATATCATCAGATATACATGTAATACAGAGTGGGTATTTTTTAATACACACAAACATACTGCATGGATTTTAATTTTATTGGGCGTCGTTATTGGGATAATTGATCATTTTGTAAAGGATTCTGATCTGTATCAGGAACAAAACAAAATCCAGATCTGGACATCACTACTTTTTTTCCATTACATATAAATTTTTAAAAAATATTTACTACCTGGAAAAATTTCTGGAGGTCAGGAACTCTGTTTGCTCCCAAATACTCCACTGTGGACCCCGCTTCTGAGACCACCTTGGTGGGTGTGGTGAAGATCATGGTAGGAGATTCTGCAGGCAAGCTTTGCTTCAACCCCTAAATCAAGACAAAAGATTTTTAAATATAGATGTTTTTGAAATTTACATTTACAATGGCTTTAATCCGTTTCTGTTTTCCAAAAGTCCTTGATTACATTCATGGGAAAATATAACCAAGATTTTTATTTCCAATTCCATTTTTAACATTCTCCACTTATATAAGCTGCTTTTCTTCCTCGCCCACCCAAACCAAGCCTGTGGGTATGAGACCTTGACAGAGACCTTAATAAACACAAAAAGCACTGAATCAAATAAAATGCACTAAAAAAAGGAGATGAATAAAGTACATTTTACAGAAAAAAAGGATGTGAGGCAATCAGCCAACATCTTCCGGCAACAAAGTCAAGGATTTATTATGAGAACGATTTCTAATTTAATTTCTTCCAGCTCAACGCAAGTCAGTTTCATAGAACTAATGTTTAAGTTGAAGGACG
Organism: Poeciliopsis prolifica; assembly: GCF_027474105.1. Lineage (NCBI taxonomy): Eukaryota > Metazoa > Chordata > Actinopteri > Cyprinodontiformes > Poeciliidae > Poeciliopsis > Poeciliopsis prolifica. Next base: position 6,916,917 of record NW_026562393.1, read on the forward strand.
AGGCTTTCAATTTAAAATAAGAAGGTTCTTTTACTTTCATGCCATCATCTTGAAAAACCTTTTTAAAATGTCTAATTTATGTGCTGGCGAATGGTAAGTAAATACTTTTTCTCTTTGGAAAAAGTGAGGTTTATCGGCTGCAAAGTTGTGAGCAGATCTTTAAGAACTGTAATTATAGGACAAAAATGCCGATTTATATTACCATAAAGACTTGATAAGAAGTCTCTTTATATCAATATTTTTTTTAATTAAGCTTTAAAAAAAGAGTCAATATTCATTTTGTAGGTTGAGTAATATCCCCGATTCTGTGAGTGTTTTATTGATTCAGAGTCGTGTCTCGACTTGATTTAAATTGGTTAGGCTGTTCAAGTGTAAAATCTACAGCACCCTTAATGGTTGTTGGCAACCCTGGTGCAGAAAAACCTTTAAAATAAATTACACTGCAGCAGTGTACTGTTGAATTTAAAAATCCTATCATTACTTGGCAGAACATCACATTATCATTTAAATTTTATGCATCACACTTATTGGTTGGCAACAGGGCACTTGAAATCTGCCACCTTATACTAGCAGGGAAACAGAAAGTTATCAAATATGAATCCAATGTTTCATCTTTAAAATGTATATGGAATTTTAAAAAGTCAATTACATTCGTGTTTTAAAAGTTGGTAGGGGTGCTATAAATTATGTCAACGATTTTGTTTAAAAAATAAGAAATGTTTGGACATTTTTCCACAAAAATCAAACGATTGTAGAAAATATTCCAGGATAGATAGTTTTAGCTTTTTATTCTTATTTTTAAAGGAATTACTTGGGTGCCTCATTAAATGTTTTATTGCATTTCAACACACTGTTTCATCAGCATTATAAAAAAAAAAGGAGCTAACTGAGACTACTTTTCGTAAAGGATTTCAAATATTTGTGTGAAATATAAAATTTAGCTAATTCAAAAAGAGTTATGAAGAGCATCTTCCCCAGAATAGACTAATATTTCTACTCATTTTATTATGTTTCCTTTATGGTTAGTTATATTTCCTTTTGAAGCAACATTTTGAAACCAAAGCTCGACCCGGTACGTTTTATAGTGACCCTGTATTTTTCTGCAGTGTGCTGAGTAATGCTGGTAAATAAAGCAGCGGTCTCCTGGGTGTCAGTATAATTTTATTTTCACAAAAGTTTCTGGAACGGTCGGTCGGTACCTTGTTAAAGCGTGTGGAGGCAGATACGTAGGCGGTGCAAATCAAAACCGGACAGATAAAAAAGTAAGGAGGGCAAACTTTCACATCAAGATCAACATATTTTTTTCTTTTTCTGTTATTGAAATGTCAAAAAGTCCTAGTTAAAAGTATTTTATTTGCAGAAGTACCATAAAAGAGTCCAAATCATAAATACGATAGAGTAAGGAACAAATAAAGAACTACGTGTTATAAAATATTTTTAAACTGCAAGACAACCACAGTTAAGATGCAACACAATTTATAAATCAGATTTGTTCAAAAACATTTTTAGACATTACTACATTTGTCATATTTTAAAAGGATATTAGATACTGGTCATTGTGCAGTAACTTCTATGGTGACTAAAGATGAACCTTGAGCTGTATTAATAATGCTGTATTCAATTGTAATCAACTATGAAATTTTGAGCTCCAAGTTGGAAAAAGTCAATTATAAACCAACAATTTTTGAAAAAGCCGCTATTGATAAACATGTCTTTTAATAAATAGAATAGAATAAATCCTTTCAAATAAATTTTGTTTTTGGACTAATTTCAGAAAAAAAATAGCATCAATGAGTACCTCTAAAAGGGAAGTTTACAACAGAAATGTTTGATACATTACACATATAATAAAATACAACTTTATAACATAATATTTTAGATTTATTTAAGCAAAATTAAGTTTTAAGGTTGAACTCTGTGGCAGAAAAGCCAAGTGCAGTGCAGCACAAATGTCATTACTGAAAAACTACATAAACTTATTGTTTAGTCTACAATAGGACATTGTTGCTCGGCACAGCTGCCCTGCAGAAGCTTGATCCTTAATAAAAACTGCTGAAAGTTGTCAACTGTAATGTGATTTTAGAGGATGTAGTCAGTGTTGTAGCTCTCTTTATATTAGTTGTGCAAAAACAAAAACAGCTAAAAAATAAAGTGCTGAGATGCCAGTCTATACAAGAGGATAACATTCGACAGCAAACTGTTAAACCTGTGGAACAAATTGGATCTGTGAGTGTGTGCTATGACTGGGTGAACAGCATTATAAACACACACAAACACACCATTTCACATGAATTGTGGCTGTAATAAAATGGAAAATCTACCAGTGTGGCTTTACCCAGGAGCTGTAAAAATATTAAATCAATGTTTATCACATTATCCAGGCCATCTGCTGCTGTTTCATTACAGGTGCAGACTGAGCCCTGTGCTGTGTGAATGACGCCTGCACCAGCTTTAACCAGGTTTCAGCCCAGTGGCTCTCACACTGTGTACACTGTTGTATGAAACACAGTACGTAAAATGTTCTCCCACTAAGTGAGGACAAAATCTAGAAGCTAAAATAGTTGCCAGAGAAAACAAAAAATTACATATGCTCTTTTACTCAGTTTAGAAAAGTCTGAATTATTCTGAAAAATAAAAAGAGTCAAAGAAAGCGCGCACACACACAAACAACCCCCTCCAAATGCTTGAACACAGCTCCTAATTTGAAAACAAGGAGGATAATCAATGTCAATCATTTTGCAATTGTCTTCCTGGGGCAGCAGCGTAATGAAACAGGGCCGTGGTTCCACTCTGAGTAAATCCTCCACATTGATTACCAACGAGAAGGTGCAGAAAAACTTGCTTTCTCAACCTGCAAAAAATATTTTTCACAGGCATCACTGATTTGACAGTGGAAAAGTTAAAATACAGCTTGGAGGAACAGGCCTATAACTTCCCAATGTTTCTTTTTTTCCATATTAAACATGGCTTTTATGCAAGAGGTACCATATCAGAGTTTTGATCTTAAGGCTTTTTGAGTTATCAGTGTCTGAGCTGGGTGTTTTCACTTCAAGTAGGTACTAGCTTTTCGAGTTCTTGCTACTTTCATTTGTAATCAATTTTGCAAGTTTCTCTGGTCATAAAATGAATGGAGTGAAAAAGTAGCCATTTTTATCTGATAGTTCTGGTGGTGGAGAGATTTCAAGTGACAGGCATTCATCGTGTTGTAATCCATGACATGTTACTGTGAAATGTAATCTCTGGTATCCAGAAATTGAGCTGTTAGCATGTCATGAAAGCCATGAGACTATCATTCAGTAATTGCCTTCAGTCAGAGGCCTCTTCCTAGAACCTGCAAGACTGACTGCTTCCAGAAATCTTTCCAACCAACAGAATCACTATCCATGATGAAGACACTTCTAAGATAAGAGTTGCAACATTTAAGCTTTCTTTGGAAAAAACAATATAACATAATATTGAATTAAATAGAATTAAATTTAAAAAAATATCAAAAGCTAAAATTGGAAGCCTATTCAGCTTTGTATGTATTATTGAACTGTTTTAAATGGCATTAATTTCAAATAAAACACTGAAATACCCTTCAAGGACAAATCTGAAAGACTAAGAAAATAAAGAAAACTCTTCAGAAGAATAATAACAGGTGAATACAGAAAGTTACCCCCTCCGTAAAATAACGCTGAACATAAGCAATATAAATTTTCGTTGAGTTTAAGTGTAGCAAAGTGAACATCACCAATAAATGTCCTTAATATACATATTTGTGAATATAATAATTAAAAAACAGCTCTGGTGGCCAGCTCAAAAGCTAGCTAGCAACAGTAGCATCCGTTATCTAAGAAACCCACGCCAAGGTCAGCAGAGCCATTAAAGACTCGGTTTGTGACCGACATACCGCTTCACACTCTCACCTGAGGGTTGTAGGCCGCCGTGGGAGCAGCACCCGTCAATTTCTGGGTGAAACCGCTGAACTTATAGTACATTTTCCCGCTGAAGGGCAGAACAAGGTGCTGGTGCCGCAGCAAACCAACCGGTTAAGGACCTTTCCGACTCCAACCTTCACAGGAAGAAGACGTTGTGAGGTGCCCCCAGCACTGCCTGGTTAAAAACGAAGACGGAAAAGGTGAAAACAAGGTACGTCAATAATGAAGTTGTCGTTTGACAGTATTATTTAAATGTGTAAATCAAATGAAAATATTGCAATAGTAAAATTTACATGTATATCAGATTGAATATGTATATATTACAAAGTGACATTAAAAGCGCCCTAATATTACTCTTCAGTACGGAAAGCACAAAAAGCCAAATGTCGAAAGAAATACGTATATATGAATTTGTACGACTTCAAATCTAAGGTAAGATTTGAGAAAAAAAATTTCATATGTTTATTGTTATACACTATAAAATTTTCCGATAATTTTATAGTGTATTTTTGCACATAAATGAATGTGCCCTCATATTTTTACTTTTAGGATAGTTTGACTAATATGACAAATGCTAATGCATTTTTATTGCCCCTTTAGGATGTATTTAGGAATGATTTTTCAAAGTAGAAAAATGCATATAATCTCTTCAGCCACAAACATTCAAGTTACATCTTCCATATTAGCATCTTGGTGAAAATGTATGAATTACTATTTATATTTTACATGCTGTTTCTGAATTATTCAGATGGAATTGCAGGACATACAGCATTATATATTGTTGTTATATTCACTAGTACTTAGTTATATTAGCAGTGATTTAAACAGACACATTCAACCTCCAAAAAGAATTTCTTCTTTTTTAAATGTTTCAAATTTGCCACAAACTACAATATTGGGATTTTATGTTAGACCAACATAAAGTCATACATACTTGTGTTGTACAAATACTTTTTATGGTCCATTTTTAGTAGGTCTACATAAGTAGAAAATGTATCATTTTTGCAATATTACACATAATATACATATTGCAAAGAAATGTGTGGACTGCTATAATACTGGCTATTTGTTTTAAGAGCGCTTATAAAATATTTGGAAATTTTTTCTGCAGGGTTTGAAAAGATAAACTGGTTGTAACTATGTTGTTTCAATACCAAAAATGTATTGGTGATGATGAAAATTCAGGATTTTAATCAAAACATTGTCCCACTGGGGCTGTTAATCTCTGCTGCTCCTCCAGAGATACCACAAAGTCACCCACAATTCTCAAATTATTAGTATAAATGAAGCATTTTTTTTTTTTTTTTTTTTAGATTTTTTGTTTTTTCAGTTATGGGAGTCTATGAATATTATATTCAGTCTGATTGCTTAGGAACTCTTGATTTGAAATCCTTGGCTTTCTGTCTCACTGGGATACAAATATAAATTCAGACAAAGACCAGATTTTTCCTTGCCACTCTTCCAAATGAGAATTACCAAAAAAGCGTGGCATTCGAATATAAGACGGTTGTGTGTGCCTACCCACATATGCCCACATCAATGCTTTTAATGAAAGTTAACACACTTCAAAAACACACATTGATATGCTTTAATGAAGCATATCAATGCTTCATTAAAAGCATTGATATGCCCACATCAATGCTTTTAATGAAAGTTAACACACTTCAAAAACACAAAATCTTACCAAATACTTTTGATTTAGTTTGCAAATGTCTTAGTACACTTGGGATAAAACAAAAATAACTTACAAGAAAGTTTTCAGAAAGAAATGGAAGCTTGCTTGAATAATAATAATAATAATAATAATAATAATAATAATAATAATAATAATAATAATAATAATAATAATAATAATTGATTAATTTATTATTATTTCATTAATTATTGGTAAAAAGTCTTGTTATACAAGATATAATCTATAGTGGTCTAGTATTTTTATCAACATTAAGGAACTATGGATTAAAGTAAAACAAGCTCCTATATCTTGCTGAAACATTACTTTTAATTTAATTTAGTCTTAATTAACATATACCAAGATATTTGCGCTAGAAACTACACAATACCTGACAATACCTGGTAAAATTTTATGTTTTTGCAGTACACATTGAAGATAACTGGAGCTGTGACAGAAAAAAAAAAACACCAGATGAGAGTCTAAGGTTATCTTGCTGCAACAAAGCGCAGAGGAAGGTGAGGGAGATATAAGATCAGTATGAGATTATTGTAACAATAAGGCTTTATTTCCTCACTTTCACTGGAGTTTCTCTGAAACTACTTCGTACAAAACCCCACAGGGAAACTTTCCTTGAACATCAAAATCTGTTTTTATAGTATACCAATGAAAGTGAGAAGTGAAGAAAAACCAAGTTTTCTAAAAGCTTACTGATGAACATGAAATAGGTTTTTGAAGAGTTTGAACCCAGAGGGCATTCCCTCTGCCTCTGTCATTTCCTTCTTTTGGCTGCAGTGGTGCAGCTTTGACTGCACATGTGACTCGGAGGAGAGCGCTGGCGGACTCAGGTGCTCATCATTCTGAATGTTAAGATTCAGTGCCTACATGAAGCAGAAATGCAGCTTATTTTTAGCCTACAGTTACATCATCACTTTGAAATTAGGAAGCACCAGCGACCCAAAGAAATCCGTCTCCCCTGGTGATCGAGACACGTGACTCTATGGACTGACAGTAATAAGATATGACACTTCATTTAATGAAGATGAATGTGGTTGGAGCAGCCAGCTTATGGAGTCTTGAAATATAAATTGCCTTGTGACTGAATTAATGTCCAGTGAATCTTTTCGTATTACAACCACAGACCTCAGGTTAATTTTATTCTGATTTTATATGGTATATTAACACAAGATAGTGGAAAGAAACCTACCAATGCCTTGCTCCATTTTTCTCTTATTTTAAAAGTATGTGGTTTTGAAGTAAAAATAGACAAACAGATTTGCAGTCAATCTCCAATACCTGGATAATCCTAGATCAAAAACTAGTTTGTTTGCCTTCAGAAGTCACCAAATTCGCAAAAAGAAAATATACTTGTATTTAAATAATTAACTGAGCTTACTGTACTGTTTAATACGGAAGAGGATTAGGGCCACTGGAAAAAAAAAAAAAAATGTCCGAAATTTTTTTTTTTTTTTTTCCAGTGGCCCTAATCCTCTTCCGTAAAAAATGACATACCTGTTATTTATTCTTGTGTATGAACATTGGATCACCGTGTAAATTGCATTTTGTGTCACTCCATGACCCTTCTTTGGTATAAAATTACTTAGAAAAATTGTAAATCACCTCATCCAAAGTGCGGCCCGATATTGGTATGGGAAGTGAAAAAAGTGGGTTGGTGCATCCCTACTTGTAACGTGATAAAATGTGGAAAAAGTCCAAGGGCACTTTGTAACCTTATGATAAAGTTAGAAATAAGCAGTCAGACACTTTGGTTCTACATATCAGAGGTTTTATTAGAAAAGCTCAAACACTGATCACATTTACTATGAGTATCGATGAAAAATGTCTGACTGAGGGTTTCAATCGAATGATCTTTCCTGGAAACAAAAGCTACAGGATTTATGTCAGAATTCAGCTAATGGAATATTCAATTTAATTTTAAGACATTTGCTGAAAGCACACAAAGAACAACAAGAATATTTAATGTGACAAACATGCTCTAAACTAAAACAGACGTCTAAAACCGTGCTGGAAACATATAGATTGACTTAGACATTTGATTTATTTGAAGAAAAAAAAAAGTCAGATTGATGTGTAATAAAGGGAGGAGGAAAAGGAGAAGAGATGTAGAGAAAGACTGTTGTGTGGGAGAGGTGTTGACTTGTTTGTTTGGATCATGTGTCTGTTCAACAAATTGCATCATCTTGGCAAAAAACACTACAAACATGCGTTAGTTATCAATGTATCAATGTCAGAACCATCATTTGTGGCAGCCCTGGATGCTCTTTTTTCCTCCAAACACACGTTCCTTTTTTTGCACTCAGTTTTATCTCAATTTGTGTTGTGATTCTCCGCAAAACACCCCAGGACAAAGCCGTTGTGCACCATCCAGGAGGTGTGCGTGGATGCAGTCTATTTGTGTGCAAAGAAATCAACCACCATAATGATTGGCATGTTGGGGGATGAGGTTGCCTTGGAGACTGAGAAACACAAAATGCTTCACATTCACTCACAAATAAAGAAGCAGCTTTTCATTCTCTGTGCATGGGCTTTGTCTCTTCTTTTTTTTTTTTTTTTTTTGCACTATTTTTTTTTCCATCCTCCATCTCAGACTCCATCTGTCCTGTTGTATCTGTGTCTGTTTTATTGTCTGCCACTTTGAGGTCCCTCCTGACCCAAGCCCATATTTCATTATTCTTGGCTTAAAGCTCATCTAACATTCTGAGTCCTCTGTGTAACCCCTCGCATTTGTTCGCGCCTCTCTCCTTATTTCACACCGGCCTCACAGAATGCATCTAGGTCACACATCATTCTTGTGTAACTTGCTCCATCTGGGTTTAAATCTCTGAAAAAGTGAGCGGCCAACAGCCAGACAAACAAACCCACACGCGTACACACACCGATGCAGCCATTTCTGCCTGATCTGTAACCATGGGGACACAGTGTAAACAGCAACCATAGATTAAATGGGATTGGCTTCACCTGTGTGTCTCTCATAAATAATTCTCTCTGTGTGTGTTTATCTGCACACTGTGCTTTTAAAGGCACCCTCCAGGTGGTGAAGCACGAGTTCTTTGAAGAAGGTATTAGTAGGCTGTAGCTTACCTGCAGAAGTCAGAAATCATCAGGAGGTGAGATTGGAGGAACATGCAGACTACCACAGGATTATGGGTCAGTACTGGTCAAACTGGGGCTGCTTTAGGACGTCGTTTCAGCCTTCAAAACATTCTGACTTCCACTTTTTACATCAACCACACTTGGCAGGAAATGTAATTTAGGATATAACTCACTCCAGGATGAGGAGGGACATTCCTCAGACACTTCCATCATAAATGATGACATATAATCTGTTTATCAGATTATAAGATAATAACAGGTTGCAGTTTGTAAGGTACACAGTAAAAAATTAACTATTGAGCATGTCTATATGACATGCTCAATATTCTGATGTATTGAGCATGTCATATAGACAACAACTGAGTTAATTTTTCAATCACATTTTAACCATGTCATTCAAATGTTTATAAATGTCTTAGTTTCTAACTAAATATTTAACTCATAAACCAAACCAAACTAGTTAAATTAATTAATTTAGTTTACAAGCTAAACATTGACATACAAATTCAATATTAATTTGTGTTAACTAAATATTTAGTTTCAAAATAAATGTTTATTTTCCAAACTAAACATTTAATTTTCAAACTAAATATTTATTTCCTAATCTGGACTATTTACTTTGACCTAAATATTTAAGGTCAAGCTAAACATTTAGCTTTTGAATTAAATATTTAGTTTGGGATGATACTTATGAATGCATGAATGACATGGAGATAGTATGACTTAAACTGAACACCCATTTCATTTATTTAGCCTGTCTATATGACAGGCTAAATAAACCAAAAATATTGATGTTCATTTTTTGGTCTATATAACTTTACAAGCTTAAGTTGGAAAAATAAAATAAGAAAAACAAATTATTGGGGGAAATAATCTATAAAAGAAAGCTGGACTGGTGTGAAAAATTGATTTCCATTTGATTTTTATGATTCAACAATAAGAAAGAAACAAATAAGATGGTAAAATCTCTGAAGAAAAACAACACATATCTCCATCTCAAATTTGTTAGCAAGATATTGATATGTTCAAAGAAATACTTTTATAAAGGTGTGCATCTTTTTGCACCTGTTGTAATACTAACAGTGAATTTGAGAAAAAGAACATCATACTAGCAGTCAAACATGGTGGTGGCAGTGTGATGGTCTGGGGCTACTCTTATTGATGCAATAGAAATCCTGAAGGAAAATATCAGGCCATCAGTTCCTGGCCTCAAGCTCAATCCTACTTCATCTAATGACATAAAGGCTAAACTACTATTAAAATTAACACTTTGTAGTGGCCTAGTCAAAGTTTAGACTTAAATCTGACTGAGATACTGAACATAAAGAGGAAGTTCATAATCCAAAATTCCCTCAAAGCAATATTAGAGTCTCATCGTCTATTACTATGATGGAGTTGTTGCTGCTAAGGATTACGTATTAGGTTTATGGGGTACAACAAAACTCTCACCTTGTTATAAAACTTTTTTTTTTGTATTTAGGTTATCTTTTAAATTAAAGTTATGTTAATTTAAAATAAATGTGCAAAAAACAAAAACAGGAAAAGGGGATACATTTTGACTTTTATTTTGAAAATTTGTCCTCTGAACCTCTCTGCTGTCCTCTGCAGGTAAGATACTGATTACTTCATGTCGTTTACTGGTCAGTTATAATTGATCTGCTGGAGACGGGGACTATGTGGAGGAAGGGTGTCCAAAGTGTGGCCCAGGGGCCACTTGTGGCCCTTCAGATGACTCCTCAAGAATGGTTCAGATTTGTCAAACAAAACAGAAAATAATTTATTTTCCCAAAAACATATTTTTCTGTTAATAAGACAACAATATGAAACCCTGTGTATGTTTTGTATCTTTAATGATTTGCAGATTTTCTAAAAAAAAATTTTTTTTAAGTATAGATAAAAGAAAAAGTCAAAATTAGCTACATTTTACATCTTTAATTTAATGGATTTTGTGGCCTGTGAGTGGTTTAAATCAGCCAGTTTTGCCGAGAGCAAAACGTTTGGACACCACTGATGTAGAGCAACAATATTGAATGCTGCACTGCAAAAACACAACATCTTACCAAGTTTTTTTTTTTTTTTTTTTTTTGTCTAGCCTCTAGTGCAAATATATTTGTACACTTGAAACTGACTTACAAGTAACCTTTCAATCAGATATAGGATTGGGTAAATAAAATAAAATAAATAAAAGGTACTTTTTCTATAAGACAATTTTTTTTCATGTTATAAATTCAATAACTTGTACTTTTTTAATCAATATTAGAGAATGATTGTATTAAAACCAGCTCCTAGATCTGAATGAAACATCACTTGTAAGTTAGTTGTCTTCTGAAATATTTGCACTAGAAAAAACAAAAACACTTGGTAAGACTTTGTGTTTTTGCAGTGTGACAAAGCCAGGAGACAGGGCAGTTCACACAGTTGGTTATTTCACAAGGAGATCTTCTGGTTTGCTGTGTTTGCGTCTGATTTGGTTCACTACAGCATCTCTGAAGACACGTTTCGTGCGTATTTAGCGGAGCGGAGCCTCAGTTCGTGGTAGCACTGAACAAAGCTGTGGTAGATGAAAGTGATTGGCAGAGCCAGGAGAACAATCCCGCTCACAACACACATTCCCCCGAGAACTCGTCCCCAAGTCGTCTCTGGATACACGTCCCCATACCCGACTGTAGTCATGGAGATAATGACCCACCAGGCGGCGGCCGGGATGCTGGCGTAGCCCTGGTTCTGCGGGTTCAATTCCAAGCCGTACTCCAGCAACTGTGCCAGGGCGCTGTATATCGCCAGGGCCACGAAGACAAACACCATGAGCATGACCATCTCCCTGTAGCAGCGCCTGAGCGTCAGCCCCAGAGTCTGCAGGCCCAGGAAGTGTCTGGCCAGCTTCATGAGCCAGAACACTCTCATCATCCTCAGCACGCGCAGTATCACTCCACCGACCCCGAGCCCAGCACCGGGCATCCCAGCTCTGGCCATTGCCATGGTGACATAGTAGGGGGTAATGGCAATCGCGTCGATGATGTTCAGCGGATGGCGGATGAAGTCACACTTGTCTCTGGCCAACAGAAAGCGCACAATGCACTCAGCTGTAAACCAGCCGATGCACACTGCCTCCACTATCCTAAAGAAGGAAGATAGGAGAGAGAAAGAGTTTAAGGATAAACAGGAAATGGCAGAGGAGCTGCAGAGAGATAACAGTATGCTTGATGTGAGATACTGCTTGATTTGATCTGTCAGTGTGAGGGAGGAATGAGCCAAGCAAGAGGATTTAAATCACTGGAAATAAGGAGCACATCTGATGCAATTTAGACATACAAGTAAACAAAGCAGGCTGAATTAAACTCCACACAGGGAAAGAAGAAAAAGCCTGAAAGACAAAGTCAGCTTCTCAATTAATCCCCCAATTAACACATAAAGCTGAATCAGAACCCCATACCGCTGGTATTTGACACAAACGAGATTCAAGGAAGTAAAGACCGCATGTTCCAACATGGTAGCGATAACCACAATTGAATCAAACCAAATTATGAAGCAGCTGAGAAAACTGCATCATCTACTGACATGAAACTGGATCCCTTTGGCCCCAAGTACGAGCTACGCTTTTAGTTGATTACCTAACCCCCTGGAAAAGCTCCAAACTCAAAGCTATGTCCAGCCTGAGAGAACAAAACCTAACCTTATATAGAAAATGGACTCCTCAGGACTTCCTTCAGACTCAGAGGACAGGCTGTAGCAAAACAAAACAAAACAAAAAAAAAAAGCACAATGCAGAAATGGAAATGCAGGTTTTCATTTTGTGATCAAAAGAGTTGCTCAGTCAGAAACTGGCCTCTTGTGAGACCACAAAAGGAAAAGTTAAGAGAAATGCATCACAAGAGAGCTCCCTCTGTTATTAACACTTCAAGTTTAGTAGATAATATTGATCCATTATTGATTTTCTCTTAGGGGGCTTGTGTGACAGCCATGTGAGGATGCTAATGATTAATGGGGTTGTCTGAAACTCATCAATGAGCATTATGTCCTCAGAGGCGCCGGTTTACCAAGCTTTGTTTCACATTTTGATTTAAGTGTTGGACATTATTTGTTGTAATTTTCCATTATCAACTCATGCATGGAAATTTTATGACTATAATAAATAACAGTATATTGATTAAGAGTTATTTTGGTTGCATTGGGGAACATAATCTGTTTTATTTTGTAATACGCAAGTTAAGGCAATACAACGCTGAGAGAAAATGTGTAGATTTCAATTTAATTACACATGAGATTCGAGGGTTTTTCGGAGTGTTTTTTTTTTTATATATAATTTATTAAACTGATAAATATAATGACAAATGTACTAATATTGAAGGGCTTAAGTGCATGGTAAATGTTTTTTACAGGACACATGGTTAGGTGTAAAATAGTTATTTGAACTGCCAGTTATGGTTTGATCTGGAGATGAAAAATTCTGTTTGTTTTCAGTCTAACTGTTATGGGAATGGTGTTTTATTCTTAATATTAGTCAGAAATTGACCCAGTTTGGGAGTTTTCATCAAGATTCAGCGAGAGCAGAAATATTATCAATGTTGGATCACTGAATGTGAATTATTTGTTAATAAAGGCTTTACAAATATGTGAGGGTGTTGTCTTTTTTTTTCATCAAATCATTTTTACACAGAATCAAACTGTCTGTGGTTTTAATTTCTTTGAGTGAAGGCATAGCTTGCATGAGTTAATGCTACAGTGAGTCTGTTATTTTTATCAGATTCTAGCAGACTGGAGTTGAATTTACATTAATAGCATCGGGGTTAATGCATCTGGTATATCTGTCTATCTCTATGCTGATGACGCAGCTGTTTACCGCCATTGAAACTCCATTGCCTTAGTATGCGATCATCTACAGGCTGATTTTGACATTATTCAGTCACAATTGTTGCATCTCAAATTAATTCTCAATACTGACAACACCGAAGATATTTTGTTTTCAGTCTGTCACTCCTTGCTATCCTGTCTGCACAAATTGAATTTTGCTTGCTGGAAATGCATATTACAAGATGAATATCTTTTTTTTATTGCAAATATTGATAGTATGAGAATAAAATAAGGCTATTTTCATAGAATTAAAGCATGTTCTTTAATATTTAAAGAACAGTCATTTATTCATGTTTTATTTAACATGAATAAACAATTTGTGCCAGCTGACCTTTTACTTTACATTGATTAAGGTTTTATCATTTATAATGAATGTTTCTGTTAGATTCACTACAGGATATATACATAGATATATCTATATCTCTATCTATATCTATATTTATATAGACATAGATAGATATCTATCTATCTATATATATCTATCTATATATAGATATAGATAGATATATAGATATATTATATATATTATATATATATATATATCTATCTATATATAGATATAGATAGATATATAGATATATGAGAATAAAATAAGACAACATATATATATCTATAGATATAGATAGATAGATAGATAGATAGATAGATAGATAGATAGATAGATAGATAGATAGATAGATAGATAGATAGATAGATAGATAGATAGATAGATAGATAGATAGATAGATAGATAGATAGATAGATAGATAGATAGATAGATATAGATAGATAGATAGATAGATAGATAGATAGATAGATAGATAGATAGATAGATAGATAGATAGATAGATAGATAGATAGATAGATAGATAGATAGATAGATAGATAGATAGATAGATAGATAGATAGATAGATAGATAGATAGATAGATAGATAGATAGATAGATAGATAGATAGATAGATAGATAGATAGATAGATAGATAGATAGATAGATAGAGATAGATAGATAGATAGATAGATAGATAGATATAGATAGATAGATAGATAGATAGATAGATAGATAGATAGATAGATAGATGATAGATAGATAGATAGATAGATAGATAGATAGATAGATAGATAGATAGATAGATAGATAGATAGATAGATAGATAGATAGATAGATAGATAGATAGATAGATAGATAGATAGATAGATAGATAGATAGATAGATAGATAGATAGATAGATAGATAGATAGATAGATAGATAGATAGATAGATAGATAGATAGATAGATAGATAGATAGATAGATAGATAGATAGATAGATAGATAGATAGATAGATAGATAGATAGATAGATAGATAGATAGATAGATAGATAGATAGATAGATAGATAGATAGATAGATAGATAGATAGATAGATAGATAGATAGATAGATAGATAGATAGATAGATAGATAGATAGATAGATAGATAGATAGATAGATAGATAGATAGATAGATAGATAGATAGATAGAGATAGATAGATAGATAGATAGATAGATAGATAGATAGATAGATAGATAGATAGATAGATAGATAGATAGATAGATAGATAGATAGATAGATAGATAGATAGATAGATATAGATAGATAGATAGATAGATAGATAGATAGATAGATAGATAGATAGATAGATAGATAGATAGATAGATAGATAGATAGATAGATAGATAGATAGATAGATAGATAGATAGATAGATAGATAGATAGATAGATAGATAGATAGATAGATAGATAGATAGATAGATAGATAGATAGATAGATAGATAGATAGATATAGTTGCAACTTCACCTGTTTGACTCCAGTGACCCCAGGATAATGTGTGAGGTGACAATGCAGAAGGAAAAGTTAATGATGACAATGATCATCATTGAGCTTTATATTCAGTGCACAAAATACAGTTTTATATTCCTGATTATTTCATTTGATTATTTCTTATAACTGGAAATAAAACATTTTCTTATCCTGTAAAATTTGCCCTTGCTGTACAGTTTTCCATTCTTATTTTTCTGTTTTTATACTGTAAGTCATTATCACATTAAGATAGTCAAGTCTCAGACCAAAAGTCTATGTAAAGTTCTTACATGAGTCTGAAACTTGAATTTTTATGTTAAGTAACATGTTAATTATTTTGCACTTTTGCACTGAAAAGGGTCTGTTTTTGGCATTAAAGTAGATTTGACAGGTCTATTTCTACAACCCTCCATCCTTGTATTTTCACAACATACTAACTATGTTGTACATTGAGAGTTTAGATGTAACTAAATGAAACGTAATGGTGCATGTTCAAGTTTCCTGTCTGAAAAACAGGAGAATTCCCTAAAGTCAGAATTCCAACTGGAAAATTTGCAATTCAATGAACACGTCTGCGGTTTTTTTCCAATATGTCTCTTGTGCATATCATATGTACTGAAAGGTGACATTTGTTATCACTTCTGACAGTTTGCATGTCATTAAAGAGTCACACAAAGTACTGTAACATTTTTTTTGTAACTTTCTGCTTAATCCTTACTTTATCAAATAAAGCGAAATGTGCTGTTATAAGTTCACATTACTAATAATGGCTCCAGAAAACGACAAATCCAGTTTTTAAGATTTTAATCCTCTCAAATTAGTGACATCTGAGCATATGGGTCCATCTTCGCTTCACATATTAAAATTGAGAGAAAAATACTAGTTTTCATGACTTAACAGAACCAGATGAAGAACCTGCAAAGATATATGGAAAAATACTCTGAGGAGGTCCAATTCGTCACCTTATGCCTTATCTGATGTCATAATGAGAGGGGTGTGGTGTGGAAGCCTGTCAGTGGGAGTTTGTTTATCTCTATTAAACAATTTAATGCAAAACAAAGAGTAACTTGACATATTTCCATAGGTGACAAACTATATTTAAAGTCAATGTGGTGGGTTTTACTGAATTTGAAAGATTCAGTCATGAAGTGTCTCACTTTTACGCACAGGACTTAAAAGAGCACCGTCTCATCTCGCCTCAATGTCCTGACCGCATTTCACCGAGGGGAGCCCCTCGAACACTGCAGTTTGGTCGCAAACCATCGCCTACCTGTGCTCTTCCACTGTAGTCTTCTTAGCCGTATCCCAGTCCGGCAGCGTGCTGGCACACAGCATGATCATAGAAATAATCACGAAAACCACGGACACCGAAGCCAGAAGCTGCGCCGCCAGGGAAGAATTCGGGTCCTCGAAGGTTTTGCGCATCTTCTCCAGCCATTTGGCGCGTCCGGTGAGCGCAATCTGTTGCACCGTCTCCTCCGGAGTCAGGCACTCATCCCTGGACAGTATGATGTCCTCCTCTGAGAGACTGTCCATCCCGATGTCGGACATCCTCTCGTCCAGGCGCTTCTGGCAGCAGGAGTCCAGGTGCGCGGTCTCCAGCCCCCAGTACAGCATCTCGGTGTAGAAGGACAGCTCACAGACTCCGGGGACAAACCGGAGTTTGCCGGAGCGCACGTACAGCATTATGAACACGAAAGCTTGCGCGTGGCGGTCGAAGAAGAACTCGTTCCGGTCCCGGTCGTAGTCGTCGCACAATTCCAGGACCTCTTTCTCGGTCGCGCAGGCATGTAAGCGGCTGACGCGCCGGAGTGGGAAATCCCGGATCACCTCACGAGTGAAGGCGTACCGGGTTCCCCCCACATTAAGCACGCATATGCTCTTCCCGAACTTCATCTTAGCGACCTGAACCCGACTAAAACTCTTCTTCACTGTCCATCCTTCCTTTCATCTCAGGAGTCAGGGCACCTGAGGGAGCGGACGGTCTCCCCTGGCCCCCGGGGCGTGGCTCGCCTTTCCTGGAAGCGGACCTCTAGGTTTGGTCCTTGTGTGGATAAAACTAAATCTCCTCTGTTTCTCCCACTGCCCGCTCCGTCTGTCTCTGTGGTCTGGATAAAACTCTCCACCCCACTCAGGGCGAGCCAGTCCCACCCGTGATGTCATATGCGCGCACGCAGCGAGAAACACAAACCCCCCACAGTAAAATCACAGCTTATTGTTTTGTTTCCACACTGGTAAAACACTGTCAGAATTTAACCAATAACCCAGGAGCAATTGTGTTGTATTTGGACAACTTTCAGTTAATGATTTTGAGTAGGAATAATGTAGAATGAAGGACAACAGACAGTAAAATGCATTTTAATTTTTTTTACAGTGAACAAAGTTGATGTCTAACATTTTTCATCTATTTTGACTCAAATATTCTATTTACTCAAATGTACTGTTCTGTTTCATGGTATAAAAAGCAGTCCCAGACCATGACACAACCACCACCATGTCTCAATGTTTGTATCAAGTTCTTTTTCTGAAACGTGGTGTCAGTTTTCCACAAAAGCTGCACTTTTCTCTCCTTAGTCTGCATATTTACCCAAACATCTGTGTTTCCAGCAGTGAATTTTGCCACTGCATGCAATTTTTAATGCTATTTTTTTTCTTCTTGAGTGCTGCATTGCTTTAGATCCTGCTTTATTTTCTTTTGTGACCTCCAGGGAGAGTCATTAATGGGTTCTTGAAGTTAAGTTTTGGTCACTGGGCCATTCCTGAAGGCTCTTCACTGTGACATATGTTTTTACTTTTGCAGGTAATGACTCTCAGTGGTTCATTAGAGTCTCACAGATGTCTTGGCAACATGTTCAGGTCTGTTTGATAACCTTGTTTCTCATCTATTCCTGAATTTATTTACATAGCGGTTTTATGTGTTTCTTTTTGACTCTGTATTTTTCTAGGCGTGCCGACCAATCAAAGTGTTTAACATATGGGCACCAATATGGATAAGAAGGCAACTTAACATTGAATACCTTGTCCAGTAATACATCAGCAATTGACAGGAGGAAGCATGAATTAAATCCAAAATGAATTACTAATAAAAGCAGTTACTTTTTCTACATTGGGTCAGATTACTTTGGCAAGTTTGTTTTTCCTTAACAAATTAAATCACAATTTTAACACTTATTTTATTTATTTATTCAGTTCTGCATGACTGAAATGAAATATTTGTTTATGTTTGATTTTCATTTCAGATTTCCAATACAAGTCACAGTCCTGTCACCTGCAGAAATACTGAGATGTTTCTGCAGTAGTTGGTTTTTATCAGAGATGGTAAAGAAGCTGAGTACAGAGAGCTGGTGGATCGTTTTGTGTCACTGTGGGGAAACAACCATGTTATCTTTAGATGATTATAGTTTGTAAGAAAAACAGCATGATGAAAACCACTTTTTGTGGAGGTGGAGGAGGAATATAAACACCTCAGTGTTCTCAGACTGAACAACGCAACATTGAAGCCGACAGAGCAAACTTTACTTCTTCAGAAAATGTTATTTCTTCACTGTTTGTGTAATATTTGTTTTCTATCATCTGTTTGGCTAGTACCAAAAAGGCTAAATAACCTGATTAAGAAGGCTGGTTTCTTTCTGGTTACGACTGGAATCTCTGGAGATGATAGAGCAAAGAATGATTCTTCATAAAATACTAATAATGAAAAAAAAGGACAACCCTGAGCATCCTTTTTTTTGAAACTGCTTCACAACAACAGAGTGTCTTCAGTCAGAGGCTCCCTCAGAGTCGCTGTAATACTGACCACTAGAGGAGATCCTTACTGCACACAGCCATCAGTATCTACAACAAATCTTAGAAGAACATTAAATGATACGAATTTCAACAACTTTTATTGTTCGTTTTGGAATCAATAAAGTATTTTTAATTGAATTGAATTTAATCTTAAACATTTGAGTGTCAAAATACAAATACAAATGTTTAATATATCTTAAGGTTTTTAATCTGTAAAACAAAAAAACTTTTGTTCATAACAGATCATATCACGGCTATTTTTAGTTGATCTATCGCATAAAATCCATAGAATCCGTAGAAATACATAGAACTTAGTTGTTTCGACGTGGTTGTGTTTGCGCCTGCGCAGACCCCTTCGTCGCCTCCGAACAGTGAGTGGTTTTTCGGGTTCATCCGACTTCTGTCGGCCGCTCTGAGTTTACTGTATTGTAAAAAGCTGCTGCTGCGAATCGGTAGAGGAGGAGTAGGAGGAGGAAGGGGGGTCTGAGTAGCCAAATTTCTCCCCTGATAGTGAACACATCCGGAGTCCCGACGGTCGTTATTTAAAAAAAATCACGTTGTGTTTTTAGAAAACAGAGTTTTAGATGTACATATTTTAAAATTAATTTATGTCATTTCGCTTAGTTTATGCTTTACCTTAACACGCTGGGAGGGCAGAAATGGCGGCCAACATGTACCGGGTCGGAGGTATGTATGTTAGTGGATCCTTTAAAAAAAAAAATCAAACAGAAACAACTAAGTTTTGGATCTCCTTTGTGTTATTTGGTGATGTGTTAGTGATCGTGCGTGTAATGGTGAGATGCGGTTGAGCTGCGTGTTTAGATGTGAGTGAGGCTGGAGCCGGAAGGTGAGCTTTTCTTAATATTTGGGATCCAAAATGGGTCAGGCCTCTCAGCAGCTAGCCGCCAGCTGGCTAACTGGCTACCTGGTAATGTAAACATTTTTTCTCAGCTGTCGGCACTGTTAGCCGCTAGAGAGGTTGCTAAATACTTTCACAGTGGACGTGGAAGAGCCGCAAGCGGCGTTGGCCCACGGCTGGAGGTGTATTTAAGCGGCTGGTGAAATTTCATTTCGGTCAGTCTGAGGCTGCCTTTGTATTTGCCTCTTCTGGCATGCAGCCATTAGTCTACGAGTCCTTATTTAGCTAACGTTAGCACAAGCCGCGGCTCGCCGTCCTCTTCCCCCTTTTATTATTTCTGCATTGTAATTACACGACCATCTAGGCGACATTAAAACCTGCTTTCCCCCGCAGCGTTTAGTATTACATACACATTGACTTATAGTGTGGTTAGTGATCAAGTCGGGCTGGTTGGTCGACCAGCTAGCTCGTTAGCACTCTGCTGGAATTCAGCATCAAATTATTGTCTTCATGGCGTCTGTGCGTCTGCTGAGCTGAACCTTACACCTTCATTTGCTCATACCAGACTTTTCCTTTGCCTCGAAAAGGAAAGTTATAATAAATGCCTTGATGCATCATTTGATTGTTGCGGTATAAACTATATATTTTGCCATTCTGGCAACCACTTGCACATCTCAATGCATCTTATCTTCATTTCTGATGCCTTCAGGTGCTCTTTGTTAACTCCACGTTGCATTCAAATCCTCTCCTGCAAAACACACAGAGCATGTGCATTTCACTAAATCATCACATGCATTTATATGAATTATGCATTTCAAAAATGTAAACACATTTATTATATTGATATACTATGCAATGGCTTAAGTGTTGAATTCTGTTTAATTTTTGATGATTAAAAGGGTTTGAATTTCAAAAGTACCTTTATATCAAATATTGTCTCCCAGACAAGTATGTTCAAAGAGTTGTTCTGAAGGTGATGCTGTGAGCAGGACAAATCTACAGTAGCAGTCAGTCTTGCATTGAATCTGAAGAGGCTTCTGACCAAATATGTTGTTTATACTTATGAGGATCATAACATGTTAACAGCTCAATTTCCAGGCCGCAGAGGTGATATTATACATTAGGATGTCCTGGTTGACAACATCAGTTGTTGGGAAACACTGCTAATTCACTTGCTTTTGCTATTCTTCTTTAAATCTGTCTGGCTGTATGGTTAGAAAGCCTGTTAGGACTAATGGAAGTGATGGCTTGAACCTGTTCCTTGCTTCTCTGCTCTGCATCTCCTTTTCTACTTCTTTGGGATTTGTTGTCACAGTTCAGGTATCATTTGAGCTTTTGGGACGCTAATCAGCTGCCTCCAGTTGTGAAACGATACCTTATTGCCATTGTTATGCATCAGTAATTGTCTAAAAGTCAAACAGTAAGAAGAACTTACTTTTTGACTTAAAGCTTCCAGCTGCACGGCATCCAAAATCAGAATGAATGACTGAACCAACATCCAACTAAAAAAATTCTAGTCACTCCAGCATCGGTCCTGAATCAGAGACAGGAGTCGGGAGCTCCTTACTTAGGCTAAGCAGAAAATAAGCTCGTTGTCTAAATCTCTGTTTTCAGATGGAATTCAATTTAATTTTGAAATTTGACTTCTGAGGAAGAGTAGCAGAAATAAATTATGACAGAAGCTGCCATCTTAAACCAACTCCAGTCTCAGAAATATCACCTTTTGTGAAAAAAAGGAAGCTTTAAGCAGCTGTCATGTTTCTATTGAAATCTTATTTACATAATCATCAGTTTTTATTCATGAGGAATAAAGACATGTGATTGTGGTTCAAGATCACATGTGAGCTACCTGCAGCTAATCATTTAGCATATCAGCAGCATCTTGGATTTTGAGTCTGTGAAAATGACTAATGATGCTTTTCGACTAGCGTAATATTTAAATTTATTTAAGTTGCCTCCTTGTAGAAGCTTTCAGACCTTTGGCACATTTTGTCAACTTGCAGACATAATCTTCAAGATTTTATTTTAAGAGTATATTTGACAGGTAAACACAAAGTTACGCATAACTATGAACTAAAACATAAATTATACATAAAATAATGTTTTTTTTAGAAATATAAATGATGACTCAATAGTTCATAGAACCACTTTATGCTCCAGTTGCAGCTGCAAGTCTCTATTGCATGTTATATGCAGAAAATGTTGACAGTTCTTCCTTGAATACTAAATCAAACTCAGATTGAATGGAGAGGATTTCTGAAGATCAGTTTACAAGTCTTACCACAGATCAGATGGATTCCTGTCTGGACTTTGACTAGGTCACTGTAATACATGGACACACTTTGATATGAACTATTCCATTATGGTTCTCATAGTCTGACTGTTCAATTGGATGTTATTGGAAAATGTTGATTTAGGTCTACATGAACAATAGAGAACGGGTAAAAAGAAGGATAATAATGTGAAATTGGCAAATGTTTTGAAAGGTTAAGGATTTCTACACCCATAGTCTAACTTTTCTGAAAAGCTACAAATCATGCTTAAAAGTATGTCATAAATTTGCTTTCAGGCATTTTATTTTGGTTGTAATTCAGTGGGAGTCATTTTTGTTAAATAAAAATGTTCCTATAGTTGAAGACAGATTTGTTTTGTCATAAATGTGTTTTTTTTGGCTATGATGTTCTGATGATCTCTTGTTTGGCATTGCAGATTACGTCTTCTTTGAAAATTCCTCCAGTAACCCTTACCTGATCCGTCGGATAGAAGAACTCAACAAGGTACTGCATCGTTTGTCATTTTTGTGCCAAAGGGGGAATAACTTGGATTCCTACCTGCAACCTCCACCTATTGCCCCTATGTCTATGTGCCTTCTGGTATTTTAAGTGTTAATTGTTGGACTGAAATTGACAGGTGTTCCTTTGTCTCCCAACTGTCGTTTTTTTCATTACTGGACACACCTGTAAGGGCGTGTGCGATTGTTGACGTAATAATACCTGTAATAAAGGCTTTTAAAGCTTAGCATGGACGGTTAGCTAGAACTTGATACCAGCTTTTAGCTGGAATAAATCTGCAACATGATCTGATGCTGTTCCAGCTTGGTCACGTGTACAGGTTCCTCTTTTAACATATCTGCAAAGGTGTGTCAGCTAAGCCAACACAAAGCAGACCAAAACGGTGCATCGTTAATCAAGACTTTGCCTGCATGGAGTTGAATGCTTAAATTTGAAACAAGTGTGGAGTGAGAAAATGTCAAATAAGGTCTTATTTATTTAAAAAAAAAAAAAACTAACATTTTATTAATATAACAGAGACAAAACGGAGAATTGCTGCATCAGACTTTTTGTTCGCCACACAACCAAGGAATTTGACTTTGGCTGCACTTTGCTCTCAATGAAGACATTCAGTGTAATATTGCTGCTTCACAAAGAAAAAAGAGCTAATACGTCGCTTATCTTTGTTGTTTGCTAAATAAACTTGAGATAGTGAGGGGTGAGTAACATGACTTCTGCTGTTGTTGTATTGCTTTGCTATGTGTTTCTTATTTTGTAATCAAAAACACACCTGGTTTGATCTGCTGATTGCAAAAAAAACATGCACCTTGTTAAATTAAAATATGACCAAAAAGTGAAGCCGGTGGATTATATAGATTCATTACACACACACATCAACTTCAAAGATTTATTTCAGTTCATTTTGATAGTTATGTTTTACACAACTCAAAAGAATATTTGTTTACTGTTCATTAATAATTGGTTGTGGCTCCTTTTGTATTTCATAGAGGTGATGAACCTTCAACTCGTCTGCATTGTTTGCTTTGTTGTCTCCCATCTTCCTCTGGACAATGCTCCATACATTTTCTATATGGGGTTTTGGTTTGGCGAGCTTACAAGCTGATCAAACACAGTGATTTTATCATTAATGAAAATAATAGTTGTACTTGTAAGTCCAGCTGGAAAATAAAATTTCAATAAAGAGATGTGCTCTAAAATTTCTTGGTTGGTGGCTGTGTGCTGACTTTTTTTTTTTTTTTTTTTCAAAAAGTCTGTCTGTTGCTTACTGTTCATTAATCATCTCATCTTTAAATGAGATGCAAAGACGAGTAACTAAGTCACATGGATATAAAACACCCAGCAAAACCAGCTGTCATATAAAACAAAACCTAAAGAAACAAAAATGAACATAAACCTTAAAGATGTCAAACATTTATGTAAATTGCATTGAGACTGTGTATTTTATTCAGCTCCAATGTTTCTGTTCTCTCTTTCTGAGAAGTGAAATATCGCATAAATTGGACCTAAAGCCACTTTAAATGAATCATCCTCAAAACTCTTCAATGAGCTTTGCATTTGCAAAAAAAAGTTGTGGCTCTCCCTTTTGATTTTGCGCAATTTGTCTTCCACGAAACTTTCCATTGTTATGCTTAGAGCATTTTGAACAGCCAGCAGTTTCAGCAGTGACCTTTTTGTGGCTTGACCTCTTCAGGGAGGGTTCCAGTGATTGACTACTATCGACTCAGCAGCGGACCGCATGATGGTGTAGAGTATATATATATATATATATATCGTACAAATTCCTTACAAATCTTTCTGAATTAACTCCACAAAATCTGTGATTTTGGTAGCAAAAAAACACAATAAAATTAAGTCCTGGAAGGACTGATCAATGTGAAAAGATGTTCAATAATACACTTATTGAATCCTGAAACAAACTGTTTTGTATTGATATTTTAACAGTGTAATTGGTTTTATCAGTACAATCTAGTCCAACCAGCCCTTTAAGAACATTCAGATTTTTGATTTATGAGTTTGACACCTCTGAGTTAAATGAATCAGACTTATTTCTGAACCTAAACCCAACTTCAGCCAGTGAGTTTGAATCACTGAAATAAATGACTTTTTCCTCTATTATTAAGATGCACCTGTTCTCTCATTAAATCACTCAGCATCACTTTTGCCATTTAATACTTGTCAGTTCACCCATTGGACTAATTATACAACATGACAATTTATCAATGATCTTTTTTTTTTTTACCGTTCCTGTTCTTTCCAGCTTGTCTCAACTTGACGGATGCACAAAGGAGGTGGTTCTTCTGGGAAATTGGAGTCATGCAAATGGGCTTGTTTGCTGCATTTCTTCATGCCAACCTTGATCTGTATTCTCTCTTATTTCAGACCGCCAGTGGGAATGTCGAGGCCAAGGTGGTTTGTTTCTACAGAAGGAGAGACATCTCCCACAGCCTCATCCAGCTCGCAGATAAACACGCAAGTGAGTCGCTGGCTCGGCCCATTTTCAGACCTTAAACTGATATTAATAACAGTTGCAGCTGAAATTTGTCTTTAGAGAAGTGCATGAATAGAAACAGCAGAGGACAAACCGAACGTTGAGTATTGATGTTGATGGTGGCACAAACTGAATGGCAGCTTCGTCTTTGTCAGTTTGCCTCAGGGCAGATGCGGCTACAATGTAGCTTACCACTATCACTGTATGAACGGGTGAATGTAGCGTAAAGCACTTTGGAGTTCCTGTATTTGAAAAAGCACTACTCAGGGTTTCCCCTACATGTAATTGATCACACCATGGCAAAATTAAAGCCTTCAGAATAAAGGCTTTTTTATTTTTAATATATTTTAAAACAATGTAGGCATATATATTTATATAACCCATAGTTGTGAACTCGTACTCACCATCAAACTAGAATTACAACATACCTTATTTACAATGCCGATTATAGCTCACTACCTTAGAATATCACACAATATATTTATTTTTCTTCAAGATCAGTTAGAAAAATACACTTCAGCACCACATAATTCAGTATTTGCGAGAAAACAAGATCAGGTTGACTTATATTAACGATACGGGAGCCTTTTATTATTAAATACTTGTATTAGATTTTGACTCATCCCTTTCATATGAGAGCAGTAGGCATTATACAGCTCTGCAGTTACACATAATTCCACTAATATTCCATATTTTAATGCTCTTTAACTTTTTTTGTTAACATTCAGGGTTTGCAGTTCCTGCATGCCTTTTCTGTTGGTTAATAAATCTTTACTGAGATTTTCAGAAGTGTGACATTTCTTTCTCCAGAAGGCTCCATGGCAGATGGATCAAACAGATATGTCTGTAATATGTGGAGCACTTTTAGAAAATAAGGCTTCCTTTGAAGTAGCTTCTTGCATCTCTCTGATTCCTCTAACTTCATTTTTTAGAGACCTCCCTGAAGCAGCTGCAGCTCCTTTACTCAGAACATTGTGTTCAAACTCCATCACGGAGGAAATTGAAAATTCTGCAATGAACTCACCTGTTTATAACTGATTTGATTCCTTTTGTTCCTGAAACCAAAGCAAAAAATCAGACTTAATGCATAACTGTTAGCTCATTTGTTCTTAATCTAAAAATGGCAAACCTGCATTCAGGATTGAGAATCTGTGACTTTTGGTCGTTTGAACTTGATGAAGGACTTTGATGATTGTCAATAGATCACAAACATGTTTACAGTCATAAAACTGCATTGTTTCCATTAATGTTTAACAAACCCACTGAAAAGTCATTTAAATCATTTCTGGATTGTAGTTTGAGTAGTTTGCTCTCATCTGCTGTTGTTGTCTTTGTGTGTTGACTCAGCTTCTCCAAACCAGCAGATCCAGTATTTATGGATGGATACGGTGCTTTAGATCACACTTTTAGTTTGTCTGAAGGGATGGACAGTATGGCTTAAAAATGAAATCTATTTTTCCCCCATACTTGGATCCAGTTTCTGAGTTTAACAAATTTTCTCTTTTTTTAACCTAAAAAAAAATAAAAAATACACATTTTAATCATCCGTTCTGTGAGTTGTACGACTTAATAATGTAATAGTTATATCAGCATAATAAAGATGTAATTTCACAAGAAGACTGTCTTAAATTTACAAGAAAAAAGTCATTTCAATAAGAAAACATTTTGAATAATTTGTTATTTTTCGTGTTGCATTCTCATAAAATTGCTACTTCATTCTCTAAATATTGCGACTTTATTCTGGTAATTTTAGGACTTTATTCTTGTTTTACATAATTACTTTATTTTAAAAAATAATTTTTAAAAAATCTATCCTGATTCTAGTACTCTGTCAGAGTTGACTTGAATTCAAAGTCCAAATAAATTGAAGGTGTGAAACAGATGGTGGATTTTGGGCGAACTGATTTAATAAAAAAGAAATATTTTCAAAAACCGAAAATTTGCCCATTCTTAATTTTACATAAATTCCAGCAAAAGTATTTGATTTTGAAGCACTTTTTTCATCTAACAAAACAAAATTCATCCCTTAGATTAAGGGCTGAATAATTTTTTTTCCCTCCTCCTGCTTGTTTCTTCGTTGTGTTTACTCTCATTTGGTCTTTTCTCTTCGTGCCTTTTGCAGAGGAGTTGGAGGAAGAGAAGGAGAACCCAACAGAGACCGAGCTCACAGACAAACAGAAACACCAGCTCCGTCACAGAGAGCTCTTCCTCTCCCGACAGTATGAGAGTCTACCTGCGACACACATCAGGTACTAAAACACCAGCTCACACGCATGCAGATTGTTTTCTATACCGCACCGCTCGTCATCTGCAGGCAGCGCACGTGGACAAGTCATTCAGCCACAAATGCATTAAGACCACTTCCTTTGAATATGCTTTACATGGTGTGTGCTTCCCTTTCTCCCTCTCTATCAGGGGGAAGTGCAGCGTCGCATTATTGAACGAGACCGAAGCCGTTCTTTCATACCTTGACAAAGAGGTAAGCCTAAGGGGAGGAAACTGACATCTGCTTGATCTTGTATCTGAACGCCATGAAATAACACACCACACTTATCTTTTTTCCTAATTTTAGATTGGTTTTAAACTACTTTATTTGACTTCTACCTTGGTTTATCTTCACAAAATGAAAAGGTGAAATAAACCGAAAAAGGTTTGATCTCATTTAGGGTGTTTTCACGGTAGACTCTGGTCGATAATAATAGTTTTCAGACATTGCTTACATCTGGATTTACTCCGACTGGTTTCTGCCGGTGCAGAATTATAACGCAGAAAACAATTGGATCCGTATCTGACTTGGTGACACATATAAAGTGACACAAATCAGATTTTTTTGTGCATGAAAAGATCTGAACTGGGTGGTTCAGACTGGGATGTGAGTCGCTTTCAGCTGCTGTATGAACATAGCTTTAGTCTTTGATTCTGGTCACCAGTGGATCTCTGGATTAACTACGTAGATTACAATTTGAATTCATAACCTACTGACACGTTGCTATAGATAAACTAGATGGGATGTATAATTTATGTCTTCAGAGACTTGACTTAACATCCCCTAACCAACTGTTTCAGTTAAATCAGAACGTTTGTGAAATTAATAAATTGCTACAAACATTCTCGCCTCTTATTTCCTGACAATTTGTCAATTGCTTTAAATGTAGCCCCTATTTTCTTGCAGATAGGTGTTGATTTTTCTTTATTTTTTTTACATGGCACTGTGATGGTTATGTAACTTCATGGATTTGACAGAAGAGAGTAGTAGTATGAAGTGACGTCTTTCTGCTCCTCTTTAGGACACTTTCTTCTACTCGTTGGTGTACGACCCGACTCAGAAGACCCTGCTGGCCGATAAGGGAGAGATCCGAGTGGGGCCGCGCTTTCAGGCAGACGTACCTGAAATGTTGCAGGAGGGTACGTCGCAGTTTGTTTGAAATTGACTTGAACATTTTGGCCGATTATTTTCCTTTTCTTGTTTTCTCTGAAGTAATTATGTTCCAGTTCGCTCTGTAAGATGCTTCCTTTGTGTCGCAGGAGAGGCAGATGACAGGGACCAGTCCAAACTGGAAGAGAAGCTCTGGGATCCAGAGTGTCCTCTGACCGACAAACAGATAGATCAGTTCCTAGTGGTGGCGCGGTAGGTCACCTTTCTCCTCGGATTGCTGCCTCATAGTCACGTAAACCCAATCTGGTGTCAGAAAGATCATAAATCTTAGCTGAATTAAGTTCTTCAGCTCTTTTTCTTATGTCTGATTTTTATTTTCTCATTTAATTTAAACATTTATAGAACAAAAGTAGTTCTAACTATAATTTGTTTAACATAAAGCATATTCCTGGATGAATAGTGTTTAGATTTGGTAGTAACTAGTTTGCTTTTATTTCACTGGTTTCTTGTTTGTCGTTGGATTTTGTCAGAGCGGTTGGGACCTTTGCCCGAGCGCTGGACTGCAGCAGTTCAGTTCGACAACCAAGCTTGCACATGAGTGCAGCTGCGGCGTCTCGAGACATCACACTGGTGAGTCAGGCACACTGTCTTTCTGGAGGCGCATCACCAGGATGACCCACCATTTTCACTCTATTAATGCTTCAATCAAAGAGATGCACTTTTAGGTACTTTTAGTTCAATCATAATCATATTAAGGTATCTGGAATGAATGTTTGGATAACATAAATGCTTAAGTTTCTGTTGCATTCAATATTAGTGTCTCTATTTAGGAACCTGCAAGATGTTTTAGGTGATTTAATGTTTTAGAAGAAGCTCTAAATGATGCTTCTGTTTCTTTCACGCTGCTGCTTCCTAAATAGGATTTCATCATAACCCTCGTTCTCTCTTAGTTCCACGCGATGGACACGCTGCATCGCCATAACTACGACCTGTCCAGCGCTCTGAGCGTTCTGGTCCCGGCGGGCGGCCCGGTGCTCTGCAGGGATGAGATGGAGGAGTGGAGCGCCTCGGAAGCCGCCATGTTCGAAGAGGCTTTGGAGAAATATGGAAAAGACTTCAACGACATCCGACAAGACTTTGTAGGTGTTTGGTTCGTTTTCTTACTGATTTGCGACTTTGTTAATTATGTGCAACTTTAAAGTTGATCTGCTGTGAGAAACTTCAAAACTTTTGCTGATTTTAAACAGAGCACAGACTAAGTTTAATTAGGGCTGCAGCTAACAATTAATTACTCTGACGATTAATCACTTAATCTGATAAATCTTAAATCTTTTTTATACATTATTAGAAATAACATCAAACATGAAAATAAACAATTAAGTTCCTTTTAAATAAGAAAATAGAAATTTTCTTGCGACAAAATGCACTAAAAGCATTCATTTAACGCATGCTTGATCATTTGTAGCAAAGGATGCATCTGCAGCTAAAAAATACTTTGAACAGCTCATCACTTTCTGCTTAATTTAACGTAATGTATGACTTTTTTGTCTTTATTGATTAATATATAGATGTATGAAGGTGCTTACTTGAACATTGTTTGACTGGATTTGAACCAGAGGAAGCTACAACTATGACAAGATAAAGGTGTTTTGTTTTTGTTTTTTTATCTTGGATGGAAAACATCTATATCTTTTGTACATTTTTGAATTAATTGCTGCTATAAATGTGTTCTTTCAGCAAGTAGCCTCTTTTGAGTTTGTATAGTCCAATTACTAAATTAGCTGACGATTTTAATAATCAATTCGCCATGAATAATTTGATTAATTGTTTCATCCTTAAATTTCTTGAATGTGCACATTTTGCAATTTTCTCTCTCAATCCTCATCTGGACGACTTTCATTTTCTAATCTTTCTCTAATGGAACTTCAACAATACAACCAGGGTACAATTGAATGAGGCCAGCTGCTGCAGGTGCTCATGAATACTTATTAAGCATGTGAATCACTGCATGCTCGTCGTCGTCTGCGGCCAGAAGCGAGCGAAGTCGGTAGCTCCCAGCCTTTGTGGTCACAACGTCTCATGAATAAATATGAACGCTCGGCGCCCAGATGGCAGGAACATGAGGTATTAATATCATTAATTTGCTCTCCGTCTCCCTCTCCAACCTTCCCTGTGTGTTTGGCTCCTCCTGCGTCATGAAGCTGCCCTGGAAGTCCCTGACCAGCATCATAGAGTACTACTACATGTGGAAGACCACAGACAGATATGTGCAACAGGTGAGGCTGCTGCAGTGAATTGTGTTTGGACATATTCAGCTTCTCTGTTAGTTAGCTCAGAGTCGCTGTGTGAAATTACAGATTATATTTACCCTGTTCATGCAAGGCCAAAAACAATCAGGAGACCTTACAAATTAATAATAACTCCACAGGGAGCCTTTTAAGCAGCTTATAATGAAGTCAAAACAAACTAAGCTGCTTGTGCCAACTGAAGGTTTTACATTTACGCTCGCTGTCTTCTGTGCTTTCCTTTACAGAATCTCTCAACAAAAAGCTCCAAATGTAGTTTCTCACTTCCAGGGAGGGAAAATTGATTCGAGTTTAACTTTGAAAACTTCGGCTTTAACGTTTCAAACTAAATTATGGCTAATATTAAATTTCACAAGCCTCTAAAACTGTCTTTAAAAGTCTGCAGGGTAGAAATTTGGTCTAAAATTTGATGTCTGCGACGTTGGAAAGCCATAAATGTAAAACATGACCTTCCACCCAGTCTGGAAAAGTTTTCTTTTGTCTTATTGCCTACATTTGTAATTCTGTATCTTTAATTTCTCACAGATTTTATAGTATTGAGCGAGAACTCACAGAAAACAGAAGATCTGAGATTAAACTTTTTTTAGGCATTTTGAAAAAGTACATTTAAGATGGTTTCTTGTTTTTGATTTCCTATTGAATAAATTCTCTCTGTTTCCATGAGCAGAAGAGACTGAAGGCAGCTGAGGCAGAAAGCAAACTGAAGCAGGTTTATATCCCCACATAGTGAGTTTCCTCCCTTTGTTCTTCAAATTAAATTATTTTCATATTCTGTATGTACTGAAAGTGCAGCGTTTTCACATCGCTCTTTATCTCGACAGCAACAAACCCAACCCCAACCAGATTTCGATGACCAACGGTAAGATGGCGACTGTGAACGGAGCGGGTCCCGGGGCCTTCCACGCAGCAGGAGGCGGCCGAGCCTGCGAGAGCTGCTACAGTAAGTTTAGTTTGTCCACATGAACCCAGCCTCAGAACAAAACGCCAAGAAATGTTTCAGTTTTCTGCAACATTGTTTGACTACGTGTTTGGCTTAAAAAGGAAAATCCTGAATTTCATTTTTAAGAAAGTTAAATTAAGATTTTTTTCTTTTATATAAAAGATAAATATTTAACATCTTAAGTTGTTTTATAAAGAATCTGTAGTCAGTGGAATAGTTTAGTCCAGGGCTGCAAATAACTATTATTTTAGTAATCAATTATTCTCTTGTTATTTTGTCTGTTCATGGATTAATTGGATAAGTCAACTGGCACGTTCTACTGAATTTTCGTTTAACCACTTAAGTGTATTTTATACAATACTATAAATGCACAAACATACATTTAAATAAATAACTCAATTCTTTTTAAACAAAATATGTTTTTGCATAAATTGAATATTTTTAATGTGTCTAACATGAAATGATTATTAGTTGCAACCCTAATTGGAAGCTGTTGGCTCTAATTATAAAAGTTACCAAATATAAATGCTTAAAATCAGCCTGTGAGTGGTTATCTCAATTTTTAATTGAGTCATTGACATATATTAGCTTTTTGATAATTCACTGACCTCTATGTTACAGTAAAATGGGCAGACAGAGGAAATGCATTTGTGCTTAAAACCAGTTTATCTTTTGCGCTGCCAGCTGTGTGAACAGCGTTTCAGATTTTTACGTACGAGTCGTAATGGAGTTCAAATAACAGTTGAGTTATTTAAGACACTGATGTTAATTTTTCCAGTCCGCTCCGCTAAGAGGATTTATTGCGTTTTGTGCGTTGAGCAGCCATGCAGTCGGCCCAGTGGTACTCCTGGGGGCCTCCCAACATGCAGTGCCGCCTGTGCGTTTCCTGCTGGATGTACTGGAAGAAGTACGGCGGTCTGAAGATGCCGAGCAGAGCCGAGGCCCCAGAGGAGAGGACCTCCCCCACTCCTGCAAGCAATGTAAGTTCTAGACCTTCTGTCGCAAACTGGAGGCCAGCGGGCCACATCTGGCCCGCCAAAACTTTAATGTGGCCCTTGAGACTCCAGAGGGAGACATAACTGGGAGCAAATCAAAGCAATTCTTATTGGTTTTCTGTCAACTTACAGAAAAAGTTGAGGTTGTGCTAATTCTCACAACTCAGCAGACCCTCGTATTTTTTTCCCGCTGATACATAATTGTAAGTTCATTGCAAATTCTTCTCTAACTAATGATTGCTTTAGTAATTATGGATTATTTGGATAAATATTGTGCAGATAGTTAATTTAAGCATTTTTATACAATGTACATTAAAAATGCAAGTAGATAACACAATTTTAAATGACAAAATACATATGTATTGCCTAAAATGCAAAATGACTGCATTCCTAATTATGAAATCAACTCCATGAAGCTAAAGTTTTGCTAAAATATATTTACAGACAAAAATGTTTTTGTCTTGAATGCAAATTGTTGATATTTTTTGTACAGTTTTGGCTTAATTATTGCCCTGAATTTCTTTCTTTCAGCAAATGACCTTTTTTTAGACTGCATACTCCAGTTAACAATTAATCAATTACATGATTAGTTGACGATTATTTTAATAATCGGTTAATCACTATTAGTCTCATTAGTCATTTTTGCCCAATTATACATTTTCAAAAAAAGAATAGTTGAAAACATCAAGTTTAAGTGACTACTAACTCCCACCTGCAGGTGGCAGTATTTCATACTCACCTTTACTTTGTGTCAAATATGAATAATCCATACGGAAAGTAACTGAAAGTCACAGTTACCGTCATACATAAGCACAAATATAGCAAAATTTCTTGTAAGTATTTCTAATCTAGCACCACAAAATCAGTCATTTTGATTAAAAATGACAAAAACATGTTCATTATTATTATTTAATTTTAAGATGTATTTATCAAGTGCAGACAGTGCTATTTATTAATATTTGTACTGCTTTTTTAAGGTGTTTTCATGTTATAAATTCCAACGTTTCCCCCAGAAAGCTTGCTAACCCGGTGGTTGGGCGCTCAGCACTATTGTTATTCATTCAGCGACCCGTTGTATTTTTGAGTTGAAAAATGTTTAAAGTTCACAGGAAATTTTAAGATATCACTTAATAATTATGTGTTATTGAAAGATTGGAAGATTGATACCTGAACACAAAGTATAAAGTCTTAAAAATGCAAACATTTTAAAACTTGAATAAATAAGCAATGCTTAGCCTGGTGGGGCCACAAGTAAAGCCTGGCGGCCCGCCAGGCTTATAAAACACTGGGGGGAAACCCTGCATTCTGACACAACCAGGCCCAAAATGTCCTACATCAACAAAATGAGCTTTAATAATCAAAGTAGTGGCCATTTATAATAAAAAACATTACTGGAAGGATTGGAGCAAAGCAAAAAGATTTTAATCCATGTAGAATAAGCAGAAATCATTCCGTTGTACGTGTGTGAAATGTACCGATACAGTGTGTCTGTGGTATCTCCAGTTAGCATCAATTATTCAGCGAGCGAGCAGCTCATTGTAGCATATTGGATGCTAATAGGTTCACACAGTTTCACAAGGCCTTTTATAATGGAGCAAGCTGACCATTTGTAACAAAGAAAATAGCCTCACAGACGAGGTCTGCAGCTTTATCTGCATAAACTAAATGAAGGTCAACATAATGTGACATAAGTTGGTATTCAAAACCAGTGGTATTAATGGTATTAGTTAGCGCTGTGGCATACTGGGAGCCCTGGTTGTGATGGATGTGATTGTTTTGATGGAACAACATAAAGGTTGTTTCTGATGCTCAGGGTTGGCTTTTTTAAGAGCTTCACAGCTTCCAGTGGCAGGTTAAATTACGGCGTTCCAAAACAGACTTCAATCTGGAATAATCTGGATTGATTGAGACCTTATTTCCTGTTGGATTAAAGTGATAAACAAGAAAAGCAATTGTTTTAATTCTGGTGCATAGAAATGGTTTCATATGCCAACCATGAATCCATCCATCCGTCCGTCCGTCTGTCTGTCCGTTAAACAATTTATCAGTTCAGTTTCTCAGCATACTTCTGTCAGTCTCTTCTTCATCATCATTCCATCCTTCTTGCCATTTATTCATTCTTCACTCTGTCACTATTAAAACCAACTTAACTTCTCTTAATCCCAGTCTGTAAGTTTTTTTTGTTGTAATTTTTAAGCCTTCTGACCTGCTTATCACAGACTTCAGTACAGTTTGAGGTGACAAAATGACAGCCTGACCGTTTCCTTCCTCCTCTGCCCGTCCAGGAGTCCCGCTCCAGGAGTCACGTTCCCCGCCAGTCCAACCACATGGTACCGATGAGGAACAGCGGCAGCCCCAAGTCCTCCATGAAGACCAAGCAGGCCTTTCTGCTGCAGGCCACCCGCCTCACCAAACTGGCTCGGCACATGTGCCGGGACATCATCAGGCTGCGCCGCGCTGCGCGCCGGCCGTTTGTCCCCATTAACTGTGGGGCCATAAAGGCGGAGTGTAAGAGCTCTTTCAATTCCTCCTAACTTCTGCCACATACCCAAACACACACATACACACACACCACCCTTCCTCTTCTCTCCTCACCCCAACCTCCCCACCATCGACCACCATCGCTGCCCTCGTTTGTCTCATTCTGTTTTTATTATTATTGTTATTATTATTTTGTTTTTGTATTCTCCCACCCCGTTTCCAATAAAGACTGCCTGTCCTCATAACTGAGTTTTGATCATCTTTTCATTCGTTTTTTTTTTTGTTTTGTTTTGTTCATTTTCTGTTGTTTTAATCTTTTAATTCAGATCTAGTGGTTAAAGTATTCATTTTACACACTCACACCTGCACATTATGAACACAACAGAGAATCTTCATGTAAGTAACAATATTATGATCACTTCCATCAGGGGTCGTGTTGTTATCTGAGCCGTATCTTCGCAGGAGTTACATGTAGAGAAAATGTATTTTAGTAAGAAGCTCTATTTTGCATGGCGCCATCTGTGCTGTCATGACTCAAACGTAAATGTTGGCTGTAAATACTGAACCTTTGCTCCACCATTTTGTTTCCTTTGCTCATGCATCTCCTTTTCTCATGACTGTGTGTGTGTTTTTATTTGTATTGGAAAAGTTGAACTGTGATCGGTCGGACTCTTGAGTATTCATACCTCTGGTTCTGTTTCACATTCCTGTTACTATTCAAGCACAATCACCATCAGTTTTATTATCTGAAGTTTATCAGTCCAGCGTTTTTATTACTTTTTACTCTTGCTATTGGATGCGCCTTCAGAGAGATGGGCCAAAAACAAAACACCAGAACGTAGAATTTTACTCTTTATTTGTGAAATTTCTCCTCATCACCTGCTGAAACATTCTCCAGCCTCCATTGAATCGACACTTTATAAAAATGTTTTCTGGACCAAAGAGTGTCACGGATAAAGGTTAGAGCCACAAAAAGAATTTGATTTTAATTTCACAATTTGTCCCCCTCGCCCCTCAGAGATCAGATTTTTTTTGTTTGTTTCTTTGTTTTTCTCAGAATTCTGACTTTAATCTCAGTCAGAAATGTTCCTTTATGCACCAGCAGCATAGCTCTACTCTTAAGTCAATTCTGTATAAATGAATAAATGTACATTTAACGTAGGTTTTCAACATAACTGACAACATTGTGGCGTACAAATATTTAGTTTACTAATCTCCAAAAAAAAAAAATCAAGGATATCTTGAATTCAAAGTTTTTTTTTTATATCAAATTTTTGAGAATAATTTTAATGCTGAGTTTTATCTTGAAGTTTTTAGAAATTTTCTTTTTTTCTTGAAAATTTCTGAGATGGAGTTTTTTTTGCTTGTGTTTTTTTTTGGTGGAAATTTACCCCCCTTTTTTTTATATGGTCCTAATACGCCGTAAGAATGTTTTGGTTATTAAATGTTTGGTTACACATTTGAATTTTGACATTGAAGCCAAGTTTCTGAGGGAGACAAAGACAGAATACATTTTTTTGGTGACTCTAATCTACTCCTGCGGGTCCGTTTGGAACCACGAACGGTTCACTCTGAAGTTGGGTGTAGGCAACACCCAAGTACTATAAGCGGCCATGCAAAAGAAATTTTGAAATCTAATCTTAGAAAAAAATAAATGGGATTGGAGCATCTGCAGTGTGAACGCAGCCTGAGTTTCTCCCTTGTAGGAGTCGGCCTGACTTTCTGGGAAAAAGGAAATTACAGCTTTTATTCTGACCCTTCAACACTGAAAAAACAGAACACGTGATCCAACTTAAATATATTGTGTTAATAGGTCACAAGGAATCAAATTAAGTTTGCCCAAGTTCATTTATTTTATTGTCAAGTTAAACAAATGTAAATAAATTAAGTTTGCCAAACTTCATTCAATTACTTGTATCCAGTTGGCACAGCTTTTTAATTTTAGTCCTCCATTCTCTTTTTTTAGTGTACCGTGCTCCTTACACTGCAAAAACACAAAATCTTACAAAGTATTTTTGACCTAGTCTCTAGTTCAAATTGATATAAGCCAAAACTTTCCTAAAAGTGACTTTGAACAAGATATAAAGGCTTGCTTTAAGTAAATAATCCCTTAATACTGATGAAAAAACTACTTCTTCCATTGGCAACAAGTAGTTTTCCATCAATATTAAGGAATGATTTACTTAAAAGAAAACCTCTGTATCTTGCTTACAGTTACTTTTAAGATAGTTTGTCTTATAATAAGATGTTTGAACTAGACCAAAATGACTTGCCAAGAGTTTTGTGTTTTTGCAGTGGAGTTTACGAATGTGTATCAAACATCTGAGACCTTCACTGAACAACTGCATTAAAACTTCAGCTTTAGTCACACAGACATGGCTCTTGCTTACTAATAGTGATTTCTATATGCTGATCCAGTTTCCTTTCACTACTTTGTTAGTCTCGCATAAAATCCCAGTAACATAAAAACCTTGTGGTTGTGATGTGAAAGTATGACAGAGGTATGAATACTCCTGCAGGGCACATGCAGCATTTGCTGCATCACCATCTCAGCCACCGTAGGACGGGCCTCCTCCTCATGTCCTCTGTTCAGATCATGCAGTATTCATTTGAAACCATCCCGAAGCCTCGTCTGTCTTGTAAATCCTGGAGGCAGGATTGGGTTTTTTTGCCGCCTTCCTCTCTTCTCCGCTCATTTTCTTCCTCCTTTGAGTTTCCTTTTCATCAACCGTGTGAATGTGAGGGATACATCTCCAATAAAGTCAGTCCTGAAAGCATCTCTTCCGAGTCCTCGTGCTTCATGTGTCTGTTTTGTGTCCATCAGCAGCTGCAGGAACACACAGCAGCCATCCTCTTCCCCCCCCCCCCCACCCCCCCATGCATGCACTCTGACCCACATCCAGCTCCTCCTGTGGTTCCCTCACCTCTTCATCCACATGTGGCATTTCTTTCTGACTGTGCATGTATGCATGGATCCAGATCTCAGTTGTGGTTTTTCACGCTCATGCATCGCAAATACGTCTAATTAATTAACTGATTAATTAATTAAAGGGAACCGATACAAAGATCTGCGTGTACATATATAGATATATGTGTGTGTGTGTGTGTGTGTGTGTTTGGTTTAGACATGTTAAGGGTGTCAGAAGGGCAGGGGACCCGGCTACCCAAAACCCGAGCGGCCCAAAGGAGCACTCTGACCAGCGTCCTGCAGTTTCTAGGTAAACGCGCAGTCCGATCAGCCCGAACTGCGTCCGAACTGCGTCTGAGCATCAACTATTCAGGCGGTGTGAACGAGCCGGCTGATGCAGCTCCAGTGTGTGGTGTCTCTTCCAGAGTCCCGGCCCGTGGCCCACGCCCCCCGCTCCCACCGCACCGCGGGCCTGCAGACGCCTCCGCCTCGCCGCCTCCTCTCCTCTCTCCCGCACGGACCCCACGGCATGCTGGGAAAACGCAGCTACCACCACCACAGCAGGGCTGACCCGGAGAGGCGTTCAGGTACAAGGGAGGAGTTTGTTTGTTTTTTTTAAATCAGGATATCTGAGATTATTTCAAAAACCTAGGAGATGGAAGGGGAGAAAACCTCACTTAATGGTTTATAAAAACTCATTAAATTAACTTTTGCTGCTAAACTGGTCAAAGCAGAGCAAAAACCAGTCAACCATTGACTCTTGGTTCAGTAATTTGATATATTTTAGTCAAAATCAAATGTCTGTTGTTTTATTTGTGTGCCTGAATTAAAAAGTAGTGTTTAATAGCAGCATAAAGCAGAAATATGGATACATTTACTAAATTCATCTAAAAAAATAATTCACAATTGAGTTTTCCTTGTACATGTGTGTTTAGAAGCTCAACAAACTTTGAACCATAGGGACTTCATTGGTGTGTTTCTTCAAACTGGTGCACAAATTACTTTTTTTTTTGTCATTTTCTTGAATTCACACAAACAAAAACTTCACATACAAGCTTGCATGCACATACATAGAGCTCTGGAAAAAATGAAGAGACCACTTTAAATGATCAGTTTCTCTGGTTTCACTTTTTGTAGGTTTAGTTTGAGTAAAATGAACATTGTTCTTTTATTTTATGAACTCCCATTAAGTATTTGTGTGCAGAAAATGAGAAATGGTCAAAATAACCATAAAGCCGCACCGCTTTCAGACCTCAAACAATGCAGAAAAAACAAGTTAGTATTAATTTAGAAACAACAACACTAATGTTTTAACTCTGGAAGAGTTCAGAAATCAATATTTGATGGAATAACCAAGACGGTTCAGTGCAGTGGTCACTTCATTTTTTCCAGAGTTGTATATTCCCCTCAGGTTTTCTGACATTTAGAAAACTTTTCTTAAACGAGAAAAGTTTGATCTGATTAAACTCCAGACTGTGAGAGAAACATCTGCTTCCATTTATTCTTGTGCCACCATTTGTCTTTGCAGAGAACCCGGGTTCAACTGGAGGACCTCTCATCGTAAGTGAACGTCTTGTTTTTCCTTCGCCTCTCCGTCACCGTTTGTTGTAATAAAACTTTCGTGACCCACTTTTTCCTGCAGCACAACGGTCGCAGCAGCAGCAGCGGAAACACCAGAGGAGGAGTAATGATTCGCAAGAGACGCCCCAACTGGATCGATGCTCCCGACGACAGCTTCTTCCTCGTCACCCGGGAGACCAGGTAAGCAAAGGTGACCCTTTATTGACACATGATTGTCATTATTCTCTGTGTGTTTTTGCATTTCTCCCCTTTTAAGGCCCATTTTCACTACAGAAACCTGTGTGAGGACCCACTGCTTATTAAGGTTTTACTTCCTTGGATGTTTTATCCTTTTTTTTTTTTTGGCAAAATAAACACATTTTGTTGATCATGATTGATTTAGAAAACAAATACGTAGAATAAAACATCCAAGGCTTGAATACTTTTTATCGGCACCAAAAAGAAAAAACACATCTAAACTTGTACATTTGGTGTCATCAAAAAGCAAAACGTTTGGCTGCTTGGTGTCACCAGAGAGGGTCGTAAAGGTCATCGTGCTAACTAAACCGTAAGGAGAAAAAAAATAAAACACTTGTAAAAAAAACATCATCAACAGGAAAATGGAGATGTTTCTTCAGGACTTGCATCTCCTGGGCTTTGACATCATACCTGGGGAGATGCTGGTCAGTCATGTAAGTTTGCAGAAACACCTGGTGAGTCGCATCATTTTATTTTCAACTAGGTCAGGTGGTAACAACACATTTTCACTTTATATCCCAATGTTTTTTTTTTTTCATTCCTTTAATATGCATAAAACCTTCCTGGAGCCGGTTTTGACTCTTTACATTCGATCTAGACAATTTCAGAGTCCAGAACAAAAGGCCTAATTCTTAATCTCCTGATCCCTTCAGCGCCTCTCTTTCACAAGACCTCAGTGAAGGATGGATGTGTTTACCCACTGGATTTCTGCCACTGATGTCATTCAATCACTTTCCACTTTCTGCTGCCCTCAAAATGTCCACTTCAACCACTTAGGAGAATGAAAATGAGCACCATTTCATGCCATTAGCGCAGCTTGTGATGCATCAACATGGTTTCAGCTGCTGAGCAGCCGCTCATCATCGTGAGGGTGTGACATTAGCTTTTATTCCAGAGCAGCTCGATGCGTTTTGGCGCAGCGTAAAAGACCCCGTGCAGGATAATTCTGATTTATCAAACTGAATCAAGTCCGGGTGAACCAGCAATAAGCATGGGCTCTCAGCAGAGTTAATGATAATTCAAAAAAGAAACCAAGCAAGAAAGAAAGTGGAGGCTGGGTAAGGAGTCTTTTCTGTTTTCTATGAAGGCAAGAAATTTAGATACTTCTGTGCAATTTTTAGCATTTGGTGGCTTTTCCAAGTTGTATAAACACAAGAGTTGCATAAACACACAAGTGGATATTTATTTTCCTAAATCATCACATTGTTAAAGAAGGTTACAAAAAAATAATAAAATTTGTTTTATTTGTTTATTTTTCTGCATTTAATTTAAATTGAAAAGCAGCATATTTGTCCCAAAGGGAAATTGACTATTGTTGTAATTCAAATCATCCAAAAATCTTCAAGAGTAGTGGATAGTGGTGCAGTAGCAGTCAGTCTTGCAACAGATCTGAAGAGGCCTCTGACTGAAGATTGCTTTCTGGACATGTTAAGACTTCAATTTTTGGGATTTTAGTGAAAGAACATTTCATTAGAACTATTACTTAAGAAAAAAGGAACTTAGAAGAAGCTCCTATTTTTTGCTGAAAAGTTACTGGTGAGTTAATTTTGATATACTTGTTTTTGGAGTGAGTGGTGAAATTCCTGGACACAACTTTGCTTTTTTATTATTTTCTGCATTTTTGTCTTTCTTTTGTCATTTTTGGATGTTAACACATCATGATACCAGTTTTAAAAAAGCAAAGAAAGAAAATACTAAAAAAAAGAATACAAAAAATGAAAAAAAATAATAGTAATTATTATCGTTGGACTGAATTTGTTATTTTGTTATTTTTGACTTTTTCTTTTGTCATTATTGAATGTTGAGACTTTTTTGATACCAGTTTTAAAAAGTGTTTTTTGACTTTTTAATATGTCCTTTTTTCTTTATTATAAAATACTACTACTACTAATCTTAATAATAATAATAATAATAATAATAATAATATAATAATAATAATAATAATAATAATAACAATAATAATAATAATAATAATTGTAATAACGATAATAGTTATTGTTAGTGTAGTTGTTGTCATTGTTATCATGATCATTATGAGGAAAGTGTACGGACTGGTGAAGGATTGATGGAAACTGAATCTAGTTTTAAGAAATATGCTTTTCTACTCTCTTCACACACACACACACACACACACACACACACACACACACACACACACACACACACACACACACACACACACACACACGATTTGTCCTATGTGTGGCTTCAACTAATCAAAGTTTTCAGCTCCTGTATGTGCCAAAGAAAGATGTTCCCCCATTAAGCCTGAGCCTAAATGAGCCACGGCACCCGGCCCCCTCGGACCACCTCGGCTAAAATTAGAGCAGCTAACTGGGTGCAGATGGAGCCAGGCTCCGGCCGCGGCCCTGCGTGGAAATACCATTACCGCATTAACCGTGGCAGCACTCTCATGCATCACGCACTTACTGTGTGCTGGCGTGTGACAGAGTCGGCATCAATCTCAGAGCCTGTAAAGCTCGTTATATTAGCCTGTCATTCAGCCTCGCAGTGTAACAATTAATGCCTTCCTGAATAAAAGATCTGATGCTGATGAAGGATGATTGGGAGCTGCTCTCTCTCTCTCTCTCTCTCTTCTGGTTTCTTGGCGTGATGAGTCGGGGTGCGGAGAGAAACGATGGGAGATTTTTTCCCATTTACGCAGTGAAGGGGAAGACATTGTGCTTTCAGAAACAAAGCTGTGCGAGAAAAATTGTAAAGCAATTCAACTGGACAAAAATCAGAATGTAGAACCAGAAAGCTAAAGGCGTAACTCCATCTGTGATGCAGAAAAAAAATATAACTTTTTATGACACGCAGTTAAAATACACAGTCGATTTCCTCTTTATGTCCTGGTTGATCCTCTTAAATGAAAAGTGCTTGAGTTAGACTTTGTTATGCAAGAACACACTCACTCACTCAGTTCAGTCCACACAGATAAAACTCTGATATGTGATGGTTATTGATCCATGGTGGAAATATGTAACATGCCATAACAATGCTTTCAGACAGCCTCAACTTTTCTGCTTTGTGTCTTGGTAAAACCACAAATTTAAATGTATTTTATTGGGATTTTATGAAGCAGAGCAACGCAAAGTTGTGCATAAGGTCGGATTTCCGAGGATGTGGCGCCTGAGCTGGAGCCAGTTTTGGTTCTTTGCTCACTGACAATGAATTCTCTAATGCAGATTGCAGAATAATCATGATGTAATCATATACATTAGTAAAAACTGATTTAATACGATACTTCACCATTAAGTCATTGTTGTTTTCAAAGAAATAAACAATAACTTTCAGAATCTTAGTACACTGTAGTAAAACAAAACTTACGAAGAAGTAAACTTTCAGCATGATGTTTTCTTGTATTATAAGTTATAATTGTTTTGTGTCAGTACTTTTTTATCAACATTAAGAAAGTACTGACTTAAAACAACTCTTGTATCTTGCCAAAAAGTTATTTTTAAATTCGTTTTGTGTTGTTTCAAGTGTAACAAGACATTTGCACTACGAGCAAAGCAAAAAATGCTCAGTTAGACTTTGTGATTTTGCAGTGTAATGTTTGAAAACATGCATTCATTAAAAAATAAAATAAAATAAATAAATTCGATGCTGCTCTCATTGGTTTTGCCACAAAAGGTGGTTGCTCCACCTGCAGCATGCCTCGACCCGGTCACGCATAAATGCCAAATGGAAGAAAAATAATGCATAATTACCAAAGTTTTTTAAAAAATAAAGTGTTTATGTATTTATATCAAAGCATAATCATGTGTTAGAATGACCTAGTCAAAGTCCTAATTATGAATGATGTAAAAATATTTGCACAGGAGATGTTCACCAAAGCATTATAACAGAGATTATGCTTCTGATTTCCTATTGTTGTCTTTTTAATGTATTTTCTGTATGTTTGGAATCCCACTTTAGCAAAATTCAACCCTAAAATGCAACACAACCCCTCGGTCGATGCAGGTTATTCAGATGCAAAGCAGGAAACATGAGGAGGCAAAGAAAGAACCACAATCATCAATCTGTGGGTGTAGTGCACTTGAAGGATCTGTGTGGAGATCCATGGATGTTACATGCATATTCAGACACACGCTAGCTCCACTTGGAAACGCTGCCTCGTAACTTAATGTGGTTGTTGTGTCAGCGGCAGGACTGTTTCCCAACTGAGGGAAGGAAATATGAAGATTTAAAGAGCCTTAAATCTTAAATGGCCTGCAGGATAACCATGAGTTACCACCTGTACTTTGCATTCGTGTCCAATCGAATCCCATCAGCTCTGCGGCTAGCTGCGTGTCCCTCGGCCTTCCTGGGTTTAGTGCAGCAGGTTGCTGTGGGCTGCTAAGAGCTTCCTGGTTTCTCAGCAGGCTGGAAAATACGTTGGTGCTCCTTTACAAGCCTGAAAACTCTTTCTTACCTTGTTTTTTATGTTATTCCTGCTCCTTTATGCTTGATTTTAATACTTCCAACGCTAGCTGCAGCTTTAAGGGCTGAAAATGATAGACTTTATGAAGATATGTGAACCAAACAAAGGATTTCTCTGTTTGCGCAATTCAAGATGATTGTTTGTTTGTATCTCATCAAACAAAACAAAACAATGACTTGGCCTGGAAATAGTTTACTGCTGATTTATTTGGTGTTTTTATTCATTTTTATTTGATTATTGGCTTTATTATTAAAAAATGGCAGCTCTTTATTGATTTGGGTTTTAAATGTA
The DNA here is from genome assembly GCF_027474105.1 of Poeciliopsis prolifica. Classification (NCBI taxonomy): domain Eukaryota; kingdom Metazoa; phylum Chordata; class Actinopteri; order Cyprinodontiformes; family Poeciliidae; genus Poeciliopsis; species Poeciliopsis prolifica. Next base: position 6,961,740 of record NW_026562393.1, read on the forward strand.
GAAATCTAAATTAAAAAAATCTATCTGTCCGTCCATCCATCTTTCATCCATCCATCTTTAATCCATCCATCTTTCATCCATCCATCCATCGATTTTTCATCCATCCATCCATCCATCCATCTTTCATCCATCCATCCATCCATCTTTAATTCATCCATCTTTAATCCATCCATCGACTTTTCATCCATCTTTCATCCATCCATCGATCTTTCATCCATCCATCCATCCATCCATCCATCCATCCATCCATCCATCCATCCATCCATCCATCTGTCATCCATCCATCCATCCATCCATCCATCCATCCATCATCCATCCATCCATCCATCCATCCATCCATCCATCCATCCATCCATCCATCCATCCATCCATCCATCCATCCATCCATCCATCCATCCATCCATCCATCCATCCATCCATCCATCCATCCATCCATCCATCCATCCATCTTTCATCCAGTTTTTTTCAATGAGCTACAATATAATTTAAAAGTTAATTTATTCCAGTAACTCATTTTACCAAACAAAACACATTTTATAGTCTTTTCATATAGACTGATGTTTTCAAACAGGTATTTTTGTTAATTATAATAATTTTCCACTTATGTTTATGAAAACAAGGCATTTAAGATCAAATTAATAAAAAATATGTCTAATGCAGAAAAGCAACCTTAATGAAAATATGTTTAATACATTTTTATTGTAGTCTGACCAACAAGCCTTATTCTAATTTATTTAATATGACTACATATAACTAGTCTTAGATAAAGACAGTGAAATACAAAAAAAGCTTAAAGCATGTAAATATCTCTGACTGATTATTTTTACATTTCAACAGTATTTCTTTCTCCTGCCTGATACCTCCTGTCGTCTCCTCCCATCCAGGAGGGCGCGACGGCTGCTGTCCCGCTCCCAGCTGAGGCACGCCTGTCGACAGCCCTGCGAGCAAATCACCCTGCGCAGGGTTTCCCACGGACCCCCGCAGGGCCTGGTCCTGGCCCCTCCACACCCACACCCCAGCTTGAGGATGCGGGGCCCCATCGTCATCCATGATTGATCAGTCAACCTTTGGACTTTCAGACCTCCACGCTGCACCTGTACATACATCCTTAGTTGTTTGGAAGCTGAAAACACAGTTTTAACCCAACAACACGATTAAACACGCTGTTTGGCAACAGAGGGAGGCGTTTATGAGCCTTGATGCAATAGAAACACAAGCCTGACTGATAACTGCTTCCTGTCTTTGACTCCCTTAGGATTTTGCTCGTACGTATTCATGCAGGCGAGTCTCAATAAATCAGAACGTCACGATAAAGTTTTTTTTTCAATGACAATAATTTGATTCAAAAGGATTCAAAAGGTCAACATACAGCTCTGGAAAAAAAAAAATGAGCCCATTACACTGAACCCCACTGAAAACCTCATTTTTCTTCCTCCAAATATTTATTTCTGAACTGAGTTAAAACATTTTTGTTTCTAAATTAATATAAACTTTGTTTTCTTTGCATTATTTGAGGTCTGAAACCTTTTTCCATTTCTCATATTCTGCAAAAAAAAATTACAAATTTTTGTTGGAATTTCAGAAACATCTTGTCAATGGTTCCTAAAATAAAAGAAGGATTCTCATTTTTCTCCAACACATACCTATAAAAACTGAAATCAATTTTTTTCCACTGCTGTATATTTAAAAGAGTCAATATGCATACGATGACATACTTAAAGCATTTGTTTCTGTTCATATTCACAATTTTGGCTTTTTTACCTTCCACTCAACTTTTAGATTAGATTCTTGACCAGATGTAGTTTTAAATATTGTGGCAACATTTTTATTCATTCATTAAGTTTGAATTTTACAAAAAATTACGCCAAAATGTTATATCATAATGGAAAACTGCTGACTCTTTGTTAGCTAGACCCTCTGAAGCTGGCTGTTCAGAGCCTTATATCCAAGCATTTTAATGGAAAGTTGAATGGAAGGAAAAACTGTAATTGCTGAAACCCATAGTCATTAAAATTCGCATAAATAATTGCTTGAAATATATTTCTGAGCACAATTAATCTGTGATTCGACTTACTTCTTGAGTCGATTTATTACAACAAATGACTTTTTGATGATGTTTTGATTTATTGAGATGCATCTGTGTGCTGTATAGGAGTGCATGTGAGTGTGTGACTGAGAGCGTGTTTATCCCAGTGACATAAGGGAATCTGTGTGCTGTTCCTGTTTTTAATGGCTGGACATAACGACACGACTCTGCGCGATCTTTTGTTTTCATGGTGAATTCTTGTGAAGTTTCATCAGCTTGTATAAAGTTATTTTAGGACGGGGAGTGGGAGGGTAGATGAAGTTGGGGTGGGATGGGATTTCATGGGGGTTGTCTTTTAAGAAAAAGACCAATGTTCAGAGCTGACATTGAAAAAAAGAAACTGCACTACGCTGAGTTCGAAACAGCTTTTTCAGAACCTGTTGCTTTAAACTGGTTAACATGGGGTTGCGGCGTTGTGGAACAGTCAAAGTAAATCCACTAAAGCATTGCTGGGATCAGCCTCTCACAGAAACCAGTGTATAATAATTTGTATATCTCATTACAAACTGTAACTTCTTCACATCCAATTTCTAACATGGATGCTGAAGCACCTCATTTGCATAAAAATAGGGCATGGACTTGTCACACTGATCCTGAAGGCTGCAATTTTCAGTGCCTTGCAAAAGTAATCAAACCCCTTGAACAGTTTTCGCCATTTGTCATGCTAATGTCACTAACTTTAATGTATTTCGTTTGGATTTTATGTTATAAACCAATACAAAGTGGTACACCACCATGTGTCCATATGTGGATGGGGTGTTAGTTTTGCTTCTCCCTCCTGATCTCTGCAGCTCTTCTGCTTACCTGATTGGCGCGCTCCTTCCCATGTTGAATTCAAATGCACGCCACACTTTTCAGCTACACAAATTAGAAACCCAGCGGGTCTTTTTCCGTCCTCTTCACAATTCTGCATTACCTGGGGTTGGTCAAAATGCGTTCAAAGTTTGCCTTTGTCATGACAACACGTGAAAAACTTCAACACGTTTCAATACTTTTGCAAGACAACAAATCTGCAACTTTCAGAGGCGGAAAAAAACATCATCGGGCGCTCTGCTTTTTTTCCTTTCCTACGAGCAAACAGTCAGGTTTTACTCTGTTGCCTCCTGAAGTTGCCCGTGCAGCCTTCAGGTGTGTCTATTCTGAGTTTTGAAAGTGGCATGTCTTCGACCGACTGGTCACATGATTTCTTCTCCTTCATTCAGAATGTTTCTGTTAGTGTTTCCTGTCTGTCATGTGTTGAATTATGAATATGCTGAGAATAATAAAAAAGGGGGAGGAAAAAAAACACACACAACGCTGAGTCCATTTCCTGAGTCGCCGTGACATCCCAGCTCATCCACCAGCCAGTCCGCATCTCACAGTCCGTCTTTGTTGCTGCTCTGCAGGGGAAGTGACAGATCCGGAGAGATGAGGGGAGGCTTGATGCACGCTGCAGCCTGTCTGCGTGTGATTAGACGTTGTAAAATTTCCCCCACAAAATATGGCAATTTGACACAGCGATGAGGAAGGCGACGCGTGTTCTTGGAATACAAATGATGCTTTTGCTTGCAGCTTGCCCGGAGCTGCTTCAGTCTCTGCAGGATCCCGTACATGCATACAAAGAGCGTCTGCACACTTTTTGTGGTGTTGACTTTGTTCTCTATTTTCAGCTTTGGAACAATAGGGTTTAAATCTGTAGGCTACATATATACACAGACGGAGTACGTGCAGCAACTTCAAATATACAAATCAGCAGTGACACAATACTTACACAGTATATTTTTTAAAAATAAATGTAATTGAAACATTTGTTTTATTTTTAATTGATCACACCGTAGAAGCTTCTAAGTGTGCTCAAGAAATACCTAAATGAAAGCATTAATGCAAGTAAATAACACATTTTGATGCAGATTTGGTTCATATATGTTTGTTCTTCAGTCAGAGAAGTTACTCAGTAGAAATTTTAATCTAGTATGTGCAGTGATACTTCATGATAACATTGCTCAAGTAAAAGTAAAAAGCAGAATGAGGTAAAAATACTCCTAAAAGGTTTTTTTTGCAAGTAAATGTAATTGAGTTAATGTAACTTACCTAGTATCCACCTCTAATCATGAGTATGTCCATAAGAAATATGCTAAAATGTGATGCTAAAATCTCTGTTCTGTAGAAAGAAAGAAAGAAAAGAGAAAGAAAGAATAAAAGAAAAAAAGAAAGAAAAGTGAAAGAAAGAATAAAAGAAAGAGAAAGAAAGAAAGCTTTTATGGCGGTCCTTGAAGGCAGCAGCAGAGTCAGCTGTGAGAAAATCCCACTGAACTGTGTGACCACCCGGAACCCCCGACCTTATATGGTCTGTGTTGAGTCACCTGACGAGAAGAGCGACACCGCAGGACATGCGCACGTCGCGTGAGGTCAAGGGTTATTCTTAATGCCAATTTCCGGCCGGTGACGGCTGAAGCTCCAGTGGCGCAATCGGTTAGCGCGCGGTACTTATATGACAGTATGCAGCGAAGCAATGCCGAGGTTGTGAGTTCGAGCCTCACCTGGAGCAGAGTTTTTAACCTCAATTCTCCCAGGCAACGTGAACTCATCAGGAGCGAATGATGAAGTTAAACGACACTCACGAAACATGGAGCTTAATAAGCGAGTGTTAATGTTTTCCATTGGTAATTACACACACAGACATAAAATATGAGCATTTAATTAATCTAATACATTCATAATCCTGTCCAGACATTTCTAATTTAGGATATATAAAGTTCTTCCTCAAAATAGTTATTTTTTAAAGTTATAGCTACTGATGTAGAAAACAAACTTGAGAACTAACAAGGTGGAAAGGAAATCATATTAGGTTTCATTTTATTTCATTTATACCTCAAAATCTGAAAAGTGCGACATGTCTCTGTACTCAGACCTCTTTTATCTACCGCAAAATAAAACCTATTGTCTCTTATAGGAGGAAAAAAGTCAACTTGTGTGTAATTTGTCATTATCCGTTACTCAGAGGGTTGATAAAGAACATTAGACAACAAATACATCACAAAGATCAAGAAACACAGCAGACAGGTCAGAAATAAAGTTATGGAAAAGTATAAAGCAGATTTGGGCAGCAATATTGTCAGCTTCCTACAACTGTTCAATCCATCATCTTAAAATGTAAATAGGACACGACACTGCAAAAAAGAAACAACTGTTCACCGAAACATTTAGTCTTAAATGTAAAATATTAGAAAAACTAAACCATGAAACACGCCATGAAAATTGATGGTGGCAGCATCATGCAGTAAGATTGGACTTATCCTGGAAGAAAACCCATTGGAGGCTGAAAAAGACAAGAAAAAGAGCCAAGAGCTTCAGCATACTGGTTTAAATTAAAGTATATTTGTGTTCTAGAGTGGCCCAGTCAAAGGCCAGACTTTTGAGACATACGCTAAAACAAGAATTTAAAATAACCAACTAATGTTTTAAATAATTATATAAAAACAAATGCATGTTTTTGTAGTTTTTCTTGGAGTATTTACATTGGAGTTCCACATCAGAATGACACTAGAATTACATCTATTTAGATCTGTTTTTCTTATCATTATATTGGAAACTACAAGCTTTATTTCTTTACATTTTTCCATAAATATTAATACCCCATAGAAGAAATTGTGTCCATCCTTCTCCTCTTTCTTACTCTTTTTTTGCAAACGTTTTACCATTTTCTTTATTTTAAAACCTAAAATAGTAATAAAATTGAGATTTTTTTGAAGAAGACAACACATTATTTTTATTTTCTCAAAAGTTCATGTAACATTTCTAAACAGACTTTAATTGGCTGGAGTGAGGGTCAAAATGGCTCCCGGATGTGAAGATAGCCGGTTCAGTAGCACCCCCTGCTGATCATCTAATGGAACTGCTACTTAGAAATGAAACCAGTTGACCACCACTAGAGGGCGATATAGCTCCATCTAATACTTTCCTGTATTAGCTTGGCGAGACGCTTGAGGAAACAAAACCCTGTAAACATGAAAAATCAACACTTAGAATGAAACTGCAGAAGTTTCCACAAACTCATGTAATCAGATTTGTTGATATTTATTCAGTTAGAGTTTTTTTCCCCCAATATAATGCACATGGACTTTCTCCAAAAAATCCAAAATCTTTGAGGACTGCTCACTTCTTTCGCCACGTCCTGTTAATCTGACTAACCAAAGACCCTACCAATCATTTTAATCTTCCTTAAAGGCGTTCTTTCATTTAACCTCTCATGCCCGTCAGCCGCTAAGCACACATCCGTGTCTGTAAGCCCCTGCAAAGCTGGGAATGAACAAGCAGAAGATTGCCGTAATGATGTGACCCAGTTGTCCTGGGTGCAGAAAATGAGAGTGCAGATCAGGGCTTGGTACGTCCCTCTCCTTCCGGCCTGAGACACAATCACGGGGCATTTAGCAGCAGGGTGGGTGTGCTGTGGTGTGTTTAAGCTCACCCAGATCCATGTAAGCATCAGATTTTATGTGTGTGCGCCACTTGTTGTTGGTGTACTGGATTAGATTTAACTTGTGTGTGTGTTTTTTTTATTTACTCTCCTTAGCCGCCTCTTTAAGATGCCCTCTCCCCCGCTGCCCCCACCAGATCCTGAGAGGTCACCAGGTGTTTGAACAATCACACAGCACACACCCCTGACGGAGGGCTCAGCGGGCCACTTTACTCAATGAGAAGCTCGGTAATTGGAGCGGCGTAAGCATCTGTGGAAACACGTTTGTGTGTCCGGGATTGAAAAAAGGGGGACAAAAGACAGAGAGTTTAATATTTGGGATAAGCTGCGATTGAACATCCTGAGATCAGAGCCGGAATGATCAAATTCTGCCAGTGATAATCCCTCATCTTAGAAAATTAAATACCACTCTCCTCTGCTCACACACACACATAAACCCGCTCAAGGTCTTTATCTAACATGTGTCTCATAACCCCGACTCATTCCTCAGGGAGCTGTTCTGATATCTGATGAGTTTTTCATTAATAAGACACAAGTCTAATCCTGAGGGAGAAGCACAAAATGACAACGGATAAGCCCCGCTTTGGCCACACAACACAGTTTCACTCAGGGGCTATTACAAAACATCTTTATACATGCACTCATATTATAACTTAATCTGCACAACCCAGTTTTATTCAGTCCAGGATGCATTTCTGCAAGTTGCTCACAATAATGAAATGTATGTGATCTTTAAGTTCTGGATATTCTTGGGGATAAAGACCATCTCACAGAACACTGAAGGCATGATGAGTTCATCAGTTTGTGTCTGATCTGAATTAAAACTCTCATTTGAAATCAGCTTCATACATCAGTGTTACAATGCAGCACGTGATTTATTTCAACCATTTTTTTACAACAAAAAAATTTGTCAAGACAGTTTCACGTGAAAAAAGAATAACACAAAGACGCATTACATTACAGTGGCAAAAAGAAAGAGAAGCAATAAAAAGTTGTAATCCAGACAAGACCAAATCAAAGATTCAGTTGTAATTAATCAAAGCTTCAAACAAACAGGTTTTTAGCCTTGACTTAAAGATACTAAGTATTTTGGAAGCTTTCTGGAAGTTTATTCCAGATTAGAAGAGAATAAAAACTGAATACAACCAGAAGACCTGAGAGGTCTGGAAGGTAGATTCAACGACATCAGGTCTTTAACCCTCTCAGGCTCAAATTACTTGCTAAATTGTTGCAAATCTGCAACACCTTCCTGGAGAGGGTTAATGTATTTTAAGCTATTTAGGAATTTATAGTCTTGTCATTAAAGATAAACCCATGGATGAGTTTCTCTACCTGAGAAATTAGTCCTGGAAATCCTCTTCAGGTGATAGAAGGCCTTTGTGTCTCTGAAGATTCAGGTTTGAGTCCATCACTACACCAGACTTCTGGCCTGATCTAAAATATTGACTCCCCTTTAGGTCCAAAGGAAGTAACTTCGGTTCTGTTTCTGTTTAGTATAAGAAAGTTATAGCAATTTGTTCTATGCATCTACTTAACATTTGATTTGGCTCATAGTCACCTGATGACATCGTAAGGTAACTAATCTTATTATTTGTTAAAATTTGAGCTAGCAGAAACATGTAGATTTTAAATAGAAGGGGCCCCAGGATAGAACCATGGGGTACCTCACATGTGACTTCTGTCCACTCTGATGAAAAGCTACCTCAGACCAGACCCGATTTCAGCTGCGTTCCAGATTCAACAAAAAGAAAAAGACATCTTGATTATCTCCAACACTTTTAGGAAACTATTCTTTAACCAATGAGACAAAAAGGGTTTGATGTCATGGCAGCATTCAGGAAAAGAACATAGTGGGCAAACATGAAAGTCTGAGGTTTGTGCTTTTTCATAACCTGGATGACTTGTTGTTATGGATGTATCCATAAATCTTTACTCTCCAGGAGAAAATCTTGAAGAAAAATGTCCCCCTGTGATTAGCAAGTTCGCCTCTGAATGGCTTAAAAACAGTTTTCCCAGCGGTCTACTATGGCGTTAAATCAGATTAACATCCCCTGGCATGCTTGAAAACCCTCCAATGTCGCTGAATTAAAATAATTCTGAAAAGAAAAATGGGCACATGTGCAAACGACACATTCAAGTAATCAGTTATGGGGTCAAAGGGGCATGAGCAATTATGTTTAGGGGCAATTCCTTTTTCCACATTTAAATAATTTCTTTGTGTGTTTTGTTTTGCATTAGTAATATCTTAGATGGAAACAAATGTGAAAAGAACATTATACAAATCAGAATAAACATGGATTTAATTATTCAGGACTTACTGGAGATTCTTTAAAACACATTTTATGATTTAACCATTACCACTGGTGGAGACTCTCTTTCAAACCTCTTATACAATTCATGCTCCATGTAAGTGATCGGACGCTCGTTATCTACTTCAGGACGGGGAGTTTTTCTGGAACAACTTTCAAACTTAAACTTTCGAATGTTTCTCTAAAAAGCCTGTGGTGTGTTATTTACATGATTTCGTTTATGACCAACATCATGAGGTTAATCGACTTGGGCTTCGAAGTGGAAAGCCACTATTTAAAGGTTTACTCCGCCCGTTCAGAGATCCTCCGGCGGACGCACGAAAACATTACGAGCGCATCCCGCATTTCCGTCACACACAAGAAGTTTCTAATAGACCAATGAAATTGTGAAATAGCGAGGGGTAGAACTAACTGACATAAGATTCAGCCAATTAAACGTTGTTTTGCCCAGAGGCTTCAACCAATCACAAAGGAGATGCCAAAAATAGCACCTCCTCTTGTTCAGCACCCAAAGTCGAAGGATAGCTCTGGCCTTTCAATGGAAGAAAGTGCTAGATTTGTCAGTGTTGTATAATATTAAGCCAAGTCTCAGGTTTCATATTTTGTTTGGGGCAATCGCGGTCTGTCTTCACCTGTTGTGAGTGACAAGAGTTGGCGTCCAACATGCGTAAAAACCAACGCTGTCCAAGCAGGGAACCGCCGAGAAACGAATTACCGCCGCTCAACTGAGGCCAATCTCGATTTATCTTTTTTTTTTTTTTTTTTTTCTAGAATAAGGAAACATTAACTCAGCTAGCTGGCTAACATCACTTCTGCGGGTAGCTTGGTTAACGGCATATCTTTAACTTGTAGCGAAGCCAGATAGCCGGGATTGGAACTTCACTCGCACAGCGCAGGAGAAAAGGTAAGTAGCATGTCATTAGCTCGAGTTTGACAACCCAAAGAGGAGCTAACGTTAGCATGCTGGCTAACGTTAGCTCACATTAACACACCAGCAAAGTAGGCCTGCGAGCAAAGGGAGCAGCGTGGAGTGGCGTGGAGTGGAGTTCAGCGGATTGATATTTAGCACAGAAACGCCAAATTCCTCCAGCTATTTGGCCATTGCTAAATAAACCGTGTTGTGCATAGATGTTAGCGTACATGTACACTACTTCCTAAATAAATCCTGGACAAATAACTTCACTTCCGAGTGACTCAGCTACCGTTAGTAAACCTGACAAGAATATTGAACCAATCACAAGTGAAACAAAGTGTTTGGTCTGGTCCCAGATAAACTAATCTGGCTGTAACAAGCTAATGACAAGTTTGCGGACTCAGTCATTTGAGTGTCTCATTATGGCCATGTGACGTTTGCTTTGCAGCCTGGCGTTATTTATTGCCGTACATCATTTTGTGAACCGCTTATAACAATACTCCCATGTTACATAGCAGTATTGCTGTATCTGTTCCGCAGAGATGGTAACGAAGAGTATATGCTATGCATTTATCTGGTATAGCCTAATCCACCTCCTAATGGGTGTCTGAAATTTCCAAAGGTTGTTTGTGAAAACAAGCATTGAAACAACAGAGAAAAAGAAAAAGCAATCAAGATCAGCCTTTGTCATTTCAATTCTGCTATCATTTCTTTTTTTTAATCATCATCATGAAGTATTTGCATAAGACATTTAAGCAACAAGGGAATTTAGGTTTATACATCAAATTACATTGAAACTAGTATAACCAAAATTCCGTCTAAATTGTAATTTTACAAAAATCTTCATTCAAGGAACAATTTTTAAAATGTGCATAACAAATGTATGCACATTTAATTAACTGGTAATAGTTGTTTTAGTTTTTGAAAGGTCGTATTAGTTAGTGTACAATATGAATTTCAGTCATTTTAAAAATAACCATTGACAAAATTCTGCCTCCAAATAAAATCATTTTACCTTGCATTTTTTTCAATTATGTGTTAGGATAAATTGTAAATTTAATTGTTGGTGGAAGTAAGACCTTTCTCTAATTAACTAAGCATGTTGTCACTGGTGAATTTTTGGTACAGGAGTCTAAAAAACACACTATCAGAGCTCTGTTAATGAGCTAATATTTGAGCCAATTGCAGGTTTTACAAAAGATTTTCTGTTTTATCGTCTGGCCTGAAGTGTGTCAGCTTTAAGTACAGTGAGCTGGATACAGGCATATTACTATGGAGATGGTCAAAAACGAAAAATGTGTCAGCTATTTTCTTGCCGATGGAAATGCTGCTTGTGCAATTGTCGTTGTGATAATGCATATTCTTAACAGAAAGCAGTGCAGTCAATTTTTGCAGGTCACTTGTAAGCTGTGCTAAGCTAACACCTCTCCTGCTTAAACACATGGCTCATTTTGTGTGTTCTGGCTCAGTCCCTTCTCCATAACAACTCCTACATCGCCAATACATGTGGTACGTCGAAGTCTGAAAAGGAAAATAACAAAACTGCATGGAATCAAAAATAGCCATAGTTTTCCTTTTAGCAAGAGAGTCACACATTACTGTATACAAGTATAGTATATGTTCCAATAAGAAAATAAAAAAAACACGGTTCAAAATCAAAATATTGGTGTAATAAAAACATAAAGCAGTGGAAGTAAAAACAATGTAGAATCATATGACAGTACATTATAATTGAAAATAAACAGAAAAAAGACTATCTATAGACTGGCATTGAAAAGATAGAATTTGAAATTGTTATAGTCAAAAGGTGAACTGGTAAAATATAGCTAATTGGCAGTTTATATGGACATTTTCTGTATTATTACAAATGATTTTATTCGTAAATCAGTGTACATTGCTTTTACAGTTGTTGATATGCATGGTCTTTGAGCATAGCCCTCGACTACATCACAACCTCAAACTACTTGAGGTTATGAAAAACATGAACTCATGTTTTTCTTCCTCTTTTTTTCAAGAATCTTTCAAAAGTTGTAATCGGTTGAGTACAGTTCATCTCTTAAAGGTTAGATAAGAATTTACAGCCCCAGCTATTCACACATTTTTCTGTGGGATGTAACTTAATAGACTTAGTGGAAAACTTGCCTGTTTGCTAATTTAATTTTTTTTCTTTTCGACGAGTATTTCCAAAGTATTCAAAAGAAAATGCAGCTTGGGAAGGTGAAATGCTTGTAACCGAAGTGCCCGGATGTAGTCATAGTAATTTAGTTGTGCTTGCAGCAAGGCTTATTGCATACAGTGTCAATAAGCGCTTTGTATTTTATTCTATTTTATTCTACCTTTTAAAGCGTTTTTTGCTCAAATAGATTTGTGGACTCCAACAGGGCTTTGTCACTGTTCCTCTATTATTCACCTTACATTTGTAACATCCAGGTCATATGATTCATTGCATAACATGATCAGATGCAGATGATACTCAGATTGATCTTTTTGTTCTCAGTGAACCAACTATCCAAATGACGGCACTCTTGAACTTAAGTGTTGAATGACTAGGCTATGAGAACGACCCAAAAGAGTTGTGAGGAATTTGTTAAGATATATTTTAGACTTAATTTAAATATCTACAAATCATTTTTAAGTTTACAAACAAAACTTAACCTCTTACTAATGTCTAATTTACTGACAAGTCAAATCTTTGCTAAAAAGACATTTATTCGATATAACGGCAAGTTTGCAGCTGACCTTTTTACCGTCTTGTTTTGCTTAACTGATCTTGGATCTGTGCTATATTGTAGCAGTGTATCATCAGGGCGAAGGTTAATGGTGTATGTCATCATCAATTTTGTATTATGAGGTGCCGAAATGCAGCCACCCTGCTCACCTTCTCCAGTGTATCAAATTGCGATAAAGTGCACAGGTGAGCAGAGCATGACATCAGTCCGTACTCTGGTTGGCAGATGCAAGAGGAGATCAATAGCTGATAATCTTATCTGAGCCAGCTGTCAATGGGAAACACTGAGAAGAGTTTCCTTTAATTAATAACAAGAACATTGATCGTTTCTATTCTCTGGATAGAAACTTTCCATTGCTTCTCTTTTGCCATTGTATCATGGGATGTAGCAATATAATAATTTCACAATACGATATATGATGTTCTGATCACGATATAATATGTATCATAACATTTGGCAGAGGGTGCAATTCGATGCGATTTGAAGCACTTTTACAATTTTCTGAAAGATTTTAGAAGGACAGAGTGATTTTAGTGACATTTTGTGTTTCATAGACTTGGATTTAATTAACTGAAAACTGATTGAAAACACCAATTACACAATACTTGACTCTGATTGGGCAGAGACTAACGATCTACAGCTGGACAAAATGAATCAAAAATGCAGAGAGAAATTTAGTTTTTGTCATTTAATTCATGTGAATTTGACATGAAACTCTAAGTTTCAACAGTGATCCAGGAGCTGAGTGGGGAGATCATCAGCCTCTGTAGACTCTCAATATGCAAATGATTGCACTTATGTTTTTCTTTTGGACATACTTTGGCTGCGTTGGAGTCAAAAAAAGTATTTTGGACTATAGGGAAAAGGCTTTTCTACCTTTGCTCACGGAGTTAGCCGTGGCTGTAAGCTGTTTACTACTAGCAGCTGGAGGAGTGGCTCTGCCTCACCCCGTATTGATCGAGTCCTTGCAGCTGTGCAGCGCCGCTATTCCCCTGCTTGGATCTCTTGAGTAGCTGCCTCTCAGACTGCCAGGATCTCATGGTACTCTCAATCTCTGATACTCTTTGTCAGTTGCTAATAAGAATGATCGATTCACCATCCTGGCAATCCTCAATCCCCTCTTCGTTTTCCAGCTCAAAACAGAGCACCACTGCATGCTGCGTGTTCATTCTTCACGTAATTTTTTATATACAGAACAGAAACCACTAAGCTAAAAACAAATTACGAAGTGGACGCCACTTGTCGCTCCGATATCCAAACTTTGCATTCATTTTGCAATCTCACTGCTGTTGCCGCTTCTCCGTTCTGCTTCTCTTTCATGATTACTTACGCAACTTTACTTCGTTTCTTGGACTATTAACACAATTTTAAAAAAAAACGGGTGTGCAGTGTATAATGTGTACTTTAAGCACAAGTTGAAAGTGAGATGGGGGAGGCGGAGTCTTGCTGCTACGTCGTCTCAAACCAGGCATGTAAAAAAGACAGTATAAGCCTGTGGACCCCTATGGTTTAACTTATCGATACTCGTGGATGAAAAATCAATATCTTCCGAGGGTGGAAAAATCGATAAATATCGTAGAATCAATACAATTATACAGTCCGACTGTATCATTGTTTATTATTGTGTTATGTTTTGATCATGTAAAGCTAGATCTGGCACAATAATCAAAAAATCAATTAAATGTTCAATAATTTCCTTTGGCATGATTTATCATTTGTCTCTTTTTATTCTCTCTTTCCACCAAAAACTGGATGATAAAAGTTTTTCAGTTTGGTGCTTTAGTCTCAGCTAGCCCTCTTTTTTGAAGGACAATTTTGTTTACAAATACTTAAAAATGTATTTCACTTTTTGTGTTATTTATTTAGGATATTATAAGTTCCAGTGTTAAATTTTCATTAAAATTAAAAATGTACTGATCTTTAGAATGTGTTCTTGCATTATTATTTCACCATTACCGTTATAATTCTTAAAAATGATTTCAAAAAAACAGTATCATTTATCGCAATAATGTCTGGAACAATTTATCTTCCAACAAAATTATTTATTGTGACAGGCCAATGTAAAGCACTTTGTAGTGCTTTGTTGCTGAAATGTTCTCGCTGCTTTGGGAGATTTGGCTACGATCTGATCACATTTTAGGCAAAACCAAATTTCTACTTAATTCCTAAATTCATTTTAAAAAATAGTCAATTCTTTACACTCAGAAATTTGATCTCTAACTAAGTAGTGAAAATCCAGAATTCGGTTTCTAAAAAATTAAAATGTTACTTTAAAAACATGATTAAATAATTATCTATTGCAGACATGTTTGAATTGTGTGGTAGAATGGTGACTTGGCATTTGTCCAATAGACTGAGTGTAAATGAATCATTAAGCGTTTCACTTTTGAATTGAATTCAAGCACTAAAAAAATTAAGTTGCTAGTATTCTGATGTGTTGCGACGTAAGATCCTATGTTGGTCTTTAAGGTCCACGTTGAATGAATGGTGGATTAAAAAAACCTACAGATTTGACAAGCTCTTCTGTTTTAGTTCAGGCTTGTTGTATGTTTTTAAATGCTTGAAAATATTATTTACTTTGAGAATTATTCAGTTCCTTTTTTTTTTGTCCAGTGAACTCAGTTGGCTCACATCTGAAGTGTAATCGTGCCCGACATAAAGCATTTATTTCACCTACGTAATCTGGAACACGTAGCTTAAAAAGTTAAAGTTCCTCTTATTTTGTTTTCCTTGCAGCGAGTAAAATGAACTGAAGTTCTGTTATGGTTCTCGCTGTCTGTAAACATTTAAATACATATATATCAGCTTGTTTGGACTCCTGCAACTAAACTGTCATCCCTTTATAATGTCACTTAAATGTCAGATGGTCCAAACTGACATCCTGTCTCAATAATTACATTATCTACGTAATGTCATTTCGTTGGAGCACCGTCACAGGATTTCAGTGCTTCATTAGATGCCAGGTTGACAACAGTTTTGTCTTTGTCACAGATTTAATTGGTTTCGGTGAAAGGTTTGCAATGTCATGCAGGCGTATTTTTAAGTTTCTTAAAATTGTTTTAGGTTTAATTCAATGGTATATGTGATTTATAAATGTCAGTTATGTTCCTTGTTTTGAGTTCAGAGTACTTATGTCGGTTCTTCGTAATTGATTTGCTCACATTGTACAAATCCGTGTAATTTTTCCTAAAGTGTATCTTTATTTTTTTTATTGCTAAGTAAAAAAAAATACTTAGCAATAAAGTAAGTTTTGGTGAAAACGCCGTTGCGTCTTCACCCAAAATCAAATCTTGGAATCCTTCTCGGGCAGAGGACTGATTTTACATTCTGATAAAATTAGTTATTTGTTCAAAATGGAGATTTCTGTGTGAGATCGGTAAGACTTGCTGGAAATCTAGATTGAGGTCAAATGTACCTCATTTCAGTTTTGACAGATCTTTACGCACCGCGGTAGAGATTCACCGATGCCTCACTAGGTTTTTAGATCTTTGTAGATTGGAGCTGATTTCTCCTTTAGAACAATGACACAAGAAGATATCAGACAATCATTCAAAGGGTGTGTCAAATTCCAGGCCTGAATCCGTAACTCTGCATTGGCCAGGGAAGTTGCGTCCTTCGTCTACTATAAAAATCGGAAATGAGCAGCTGTATAAGTGGAGGATCTCACCCCCAGATTGATTTTCACCCTTACCTCTACGTATTTCCTGTTATTTCTTCAAATCTGTGGAAAAGACGGACGCTTTTGGATTTGACCAGCTTTATTTGTGGCTCTCAACAAATGCAGTCCCTGAATTTTGACATGGCCAAAGAAATTGGTTTTGCCTTCCTACCGTAAGCGGTCATTGTTTTACATTAAAGGAGCATAAGTTGCTTCGTACCATCTTACGTGAGAGCAGTTCCTCACGACTGAGAGGTAAATGAATGAATGAATCAACAAAACAAAGAATCAGTGTTAGTCTGTCTACGCCAAGAAAGAAAACTGGGATTATCCTTGTTCCTAGTAATATTCTGTCTTAGATGTTATTGTGGTTTCTTTTGGAAAAAGAAACTACTATTCCACATCAGGCAGTAATCTGAATTATATTTTATTACCGTCTTTCTTGTAATTGTGTCTTAAAAGATGCATACTAAGATGCATACTAACCATTGGGAGTAATGTTTTTTCTTTATGATGTAGTTTTGGGGCTTGTAACAGCTTTTGCGGGTATCGTCTTGTCTTGGGAAGTAGCTCTATTCCTGTGAGGTTTAAGATTATATTAAAGATAATTTTGCTAGATCTACATCCACTTGCACTTACCGCTGGGAGATGCAGGTATGATTTTGATTTTGAAAAAGGGAGCACCAAATGTTGTAACATACAAAATTGAGAAATTAGTCTGGCAAGATTCTTTGTTTCTACCGTCAACCATATGTGAGAAGAAAAATAGACTGCATTTAAATTTGTGGAGTACATTTTGTCATAAGATATTTATGAAACCGCTATAAAACAAAGGACCAATCACACAATCTTGTGCCAATTCAGGGTTTCCTGCTTCAGTAATTCAACTCTCAGTATGTCAAAACCATTCAGAACATCACAATGAGATGTTCTGCTCCCTGGGCTGCTTCAGACGCGCTGGTGAAACGTGACTCTGAGTCTCCTCTCACTATCCCACCAGCTTCCCAGGGGCTGTTAGTTTAATGCTGCATTCATATGGTTCCTCTTCACTGGGTAAACATGCAGAAATGCCGCATGATCACGTCAAAATTATCTGGCATTTTTCATTGGCTATTTTAGTCAAAATATTGAATTTTGGGGAGGGAGAGATTAAAACCAATAATTTTATTGTTTTGTCAAAAGAAAATGGTGTAACTTTTGAATTATGATCCAGAGTATATCAACATTTAGGGCAAATTTGGTTTGAAACATAGTGACCCTGATCTCAATGCAATGTTTTCCCACCTTGGTCCTGCATTTATCAGACACATCCCGCTTCCAAAAATGTTCTAGATTTTATAAATATTTAAATGTTTAGTAATGTAAATCAGTCAGTATTAATACAGCTGATACAAATTAATCTTAACATTTAATTTAGCAGATTATAAAATATTTTTGATCTTTATCGAAAGATGGTCGGCCATCTTGATACAAGACAAAACTCAGGTTTGTAAGAAAAGTGGCCACTTATCAAGTAATTGTTAATTGATTGATGAGATCCCTCATTAATCAATAACTTACATCTCAAGTGAAAATGGTAGAAAAATATTTGCAATATTGGTTATTGGCCATAATAGAAATATTAATATTGGAAATTGATATTGGCTCAAATTTACATATTGGTACATCCCTAGTAAACCAGAGATGAGTAAATAATCACAAAACTGTGCTTTGTGCATCGCTTTGTGTATATTTCAGATCTTAAATATCCAAAATAAATAAGCAAAACAACAGAAACAACAAATTAAATGAATTATGGAGTGTCTGTAAAAAAATTGCCCTTCAAAAAAGACCAAAGCTCCAGACTGAAGACTTTTGTCATCCAGTTTTTGGTGAAAAAAGTAAAACAATAAATCATGCAAATGGTAATTGAGCTTGTCTTGATTACTTATACAATTCATTGATTTATTGCTTACCGAGATCCGTTTAAAATCTGTCTTTGAATTTCCCTTCAAATCTGTCTGATGTGCTTTTTTTGTCACCAGCTTATTGTAGAAAAATTTACCCAAAACTAATAATATTGAAAACTTTAAGAACTAAATTGAGGTTCTTTGTTTTTTTTTGTTTTTTTTTTTTCTAAAATTTGCCATCAGTTTTAAATGTCAGTTTATTGGTTGTACTCTCTCGGTGTATAGATGACTGTCGTTCAGCTTTGTCTTCCAGTTTTGCTTTTAGCTAGTTTGCGGCGACGGCTCGTATTTTCTGAGCAGCGTTTGGATCCTCTGCAGCATTATGCAATCTGTGACGTTCTCTCTTGAAATGCTGTTTCTGGCGGACGCGAGTTTTGCTCGTTGGTGTTGGTTTCGGCCTGCGGTTGCAACACTGGTGACAGCAGTGACTGAGCCTTCCTCGTTCTCCTCTGGTTTTTTTCTGGGGTTTCTGTCTTTGTGCATGTCTGTTCGCGCGATTTCCCCTCGCTCTGGCTGTATTGTGAACAGCCAGCGAAACCTCACAGTATCTGTGTCTCTTTAGCAGCCAGCCTGACACCTTTCTGGTCTTGTCTGCTGCGGCTGCTTTAATGGACGGATGATGCAACTCTAGCTAACCAGCAGCTGAGTGTGTGCGCCTCTTTTTAGGAGTGTGAGAGAAAGACTTTTTGGGAGAAAGAAGGGTGGGGAGGGGGTGTTGCTGAATGAAGCTCAGGCTGGATGTTTGCACTGTAGGGTGGGCGGTTGCTAGGCAGTAGCAGTGTGTTTGTTTTATTTTTAGAGCGAATCACAGCTGGTCAGTGTTACAGAACTGTCTTTCTCTCATACGTTGCACGTGAGTGCAGCTCCACATTTACTAAACGACATCAAAAACGTGGGGCAACATCAAACGTCGAGCCTGAGAATACATATTTTTTTTCTATAACGGTGCGACAGGAAGGCGGCAGAAGTATGAATGGCCCGTCCTTGCTGTCTCACGCTGGTCGTGAAATGTAAGCCGACCTGCCGTATTTATAGAGCATCTTTTTCTCGCACACAGACCGTGACGGTGCACACATGCGCAGTCACACACAAAAACACACACGACGTCCTGAGAAAGCAGCCGGAGTCGCTCCCTGCATGTAACAGCCTTTTTTGGGCACACGCGCTTGTCATGGCGCAATCATGCTCATGTGGAAAGTGAAGCACTTTGATGAATCAACCTCAGTTTGATTATTATTATTGTTATTATTACTTTTTTAAAATAGATTTCCTGGTCTTAGTATTGCCAGTCAAGCGACCTCTAAGAATTTTTACTTCTGCGTAGAATACAAAGTACTTTCACCAATTGGTAACAAGAGATACCCTGATTGTTTTTCAGGGCTAACCTTTCATTAGCTTTCTTAATGGATGGCAAAGTGTATTCTTCAGTTTGCCACAAATCCACTTTGATTGGGATCAGGGGGAATATATTTTTGAATTGTTCATGTTTCAAAGCTAAGAACGTAGCTTTCAAATACACCAGTCTACTTTGATGAACTTTTTTTTTTTTTTTACTTCCGTCAAAAATAGATTAATGCTTTGCGGCAAAGTTATGTTATTTTGTGATTATTAAATTTTCTTCTGGATTCAAATCCACAATCTCAATCACATAATCTGGAGCACATTTATTTGATTCTCATTTTTAGAATAAAAAATTCTGACTCTTCTTCAGATTTGTAAGCATTGTTTTTTTTGTTGTTGTTAATATTGTACTGTTATTACTGTGTTGCTGGAAGTATGTTTAAAAAGTATGAAATTAGCTTTTAGCTTTTTTTTCAGTTGTGAATACCTTTATTAAATACAATTTAGATACAAGAGGACATATTTAAGCAGAACTGCTCATTAAAATCCTGGCATTATATATATATATATTCTTCCTATTACTATTGTTGGTGATATTCATATTGCAAAGGACTGCTTAGAGAGCAATAATTGTTAGCTAGTATCTTCCGTGTATCTCAGACTTGGAGCCTCCTGGCAGCAGATGCTCACAATAAACCCAAATCTCATTAGAAACAGAGAAAAAAAGCCTCAAATTACATCTGATATCCTCATTGGAATATTTAACAATATTTTCACCTTTGTGAAAGTTTCTAATATTTTGTTGCCCTAGACAAATTTCAGCCTGTTAAATTATCACTTTTAACTTGCTGGTCAAAAACTATCAAAACAAAACAGAACACCTCCCTTTTGCTGGTCATGGGATGCACGTTATTAAAATATTTTTACAATTGCTACTACCTCCTGATAGTTCAATATGTGATGCTGCATATCGTGCTGTCGATGATGCTTAGAAAAAAAGACATGCTGTAGTATTTTTCAAATGTTTCTATAAATGAGGGACGTCAAAGTCACTTTTATTTTGGGCCGTATCAAAAATCTGAATGTTCTTAAAGGGCCAGTTGTGCCAGAATATATTGTCAAAACCAATTAAACTCTCAATAAATAGCTGTTCCAACATGATTTTGATTGTTTTAGTCTTTGTTGGAATCAAAATTATAGATTTTGTGGTACCAATTTAGAAATGTTAGGAATTTTTACGATATTTGCACCAATGTATGATGTTAAGTATAACTCTTTATTACTCACCTTATCAATTACAGACTACGACTTGACATCAAGTAAGGCTGAGACAGCAATTACTTAAACTCAATGTTTTTGACCAACTTTGAAAAAAATTGCAGTGAAATCAGAAATAATGTGGAGATCTGTTAATTTTATGTGAATTTTGCAGTTTTGTGAAAAACTGGAAGGATGTATTGGTGTAGTTTGGAGTCCAGAGGGCCACAGAAAGCTACAGTAGGCCAGATTTGGTCCACAGGCCTTGAGTTTGACACAGCTGCTGTAAAATCATCACACAAACCCCTAATAGAGGGATTCAGACAGTTGTTTTGTTCAGGCAGGGTTTTATTAACATTTAGTTTTAGAAATCTAGTTCCAAAGAAGTGTTTTTCTCCCCTCTGTCTGTTTGAAAGGTTCTCAGCAACATTTTTAATTTATCTGTAGAGACGGAGGTGATTTTCAAATTGAAATGGGGCCCCTTTGCAGGTTCTTGCCTGGTGTGATTGTAGTTCTGGGCCTCTGGTGCTCTGGGTCGGCTCCAGTGCTGCCAGAATCACTGCTTCTGTCCGCTGTTCATCTGGAAGGAATTCACAGCACTTCACCGTTTCCACATTTTAATCCAAATTGTATAAATGAACTTCTTTCCTAAAAATTCCACACACAAATGTATGACAATGTGGAAATGAATGAAAATAGAAAACCAAGCAATCATATTTGTTTGAAAGTTTGTTTACAGCGGATTTGTCAAAGTAGTGATAACTTTTTAAGGATTTTCCTGTAGAAACCTTAAAAAAATCATCAGAAAACTTTCTTAATTAAGCGCATAATGTTCATATTCTCTGCTGTCCTCAATTCTTTAAAAACCCTGAAGTTGCCTCAAGTAATAGCTGAGCAAGCATTTGGAAAGTCTCTTTTTTTTTTCCTTTTTCACCATCGAGCTGATTATATAAGACACATACCTGGACAATAAAACACACAGTGGAAACATTTCCAGTCATGAATCTGCTTTACCGGAGCCCAGAAATCCACGTTGTAGAAGCCGGAGAGCGATCATTTTGACAGAGAACAGGGCACACGGACAAAAGGTGTCCAGACAAAATCTGGGATGTTCTTCGGAAAGCCACTCCTAACGGGTGATTTAAGAACGCAAAAAGACTATATAAATCACTAAGCATGCGTGTGATTTAAAGGATAAGAATTTGTGGATTGTAAATAATTTTAAGCGTTAGACAGTTCAGTGCAGAAAGATTTTATTCTGATGTTCAGACGGGGAAGTAACAGCATTCAGGAAAAGAGCAATGCATGAAAATTCACTGAAGCACATATCTATTTGATATTCTACTCGTCAAAAAATTGTATAGAGCTGAAACGATTCATCGTATTAGTTGTGACGAATCGATAATGGAAATAATTGTCAACTAGTTTCATAATCGAGTAACAGGAATATACAGACTCAAAAAAAGGCCATTTGCTGAAAGTACAGCAATTAAGCCAAAGCTGTACAAAAGATATACATATTTTTGATTTAAGATGGAAAAAATAAATTCAAAAAAACTTTGTCTGTAATTTACCCAAAACCGTAGTGGCAGTTTCAGCTTCACTAGGTGCAAATTGTGTAAAAATAATAAAAATTAAAAAAACTCTTGTTAGCCAATTATCCCAAAAATAATCAATGCACTTAACACTGTATTGATGTTAAGTCAAGCAGAAAAGGCTGAGCTTTCCACTTGTTTATGTTGGAAGTATTTTTGTAGCTGCAAATTCATACTTTGCTGCAATTAGTCAAGCGTACATGAAAGGAATGCTTTATTATTATTGCGTCTCTGGCAATAAAATGTTTACTTTCTCTTTTTAAAGAGAGAGCTTGAATCATTTGTTTGCATAATCTTTTTCAAACATTATATAAAGAGTTTTTCAAAGAAAAATCTGCAGAATGAGCACATTTTTATATCAGTTAATCATCAGAATAATCTATTGCTAAAATAATCGCTTTGTTCATGTGTGTTTATGGCACAACAGTGAAACTGAGTCAGATGTTAAACCATAAAAGTTTTTCTCACGGTTTTTTGTGCTTTGTTCTCCAGTTGTAGGCAGCGATGGGTGCGTTCCTGGACAAGCCGAAGACAGAGAAGCACAGCGCCCACGGCGACGGAAACGGGCTGCGCTACGGTCTGAGCTCCATGCAGGGTTGGCGGGTGGAAATGGAGGACGCCCACACGGCGGTGGTGGGCCTTCCCCATGGACTCACCGACTGGTCTTTCTTCGCCGTTTATGACGGCCACGCCGGCTCGCGGGTCGCCAACTACTGCTCCGGGCACCTGCTGGACCACATCCTGACAGGAGGCACCGAGTTCGGATCGGGGCCGGGCTCCGTGGAGGGCGTGAAGGACGGGATCCGCTCGGGCTTTCTGAACATTGACGAGTACATGCGCAACTTCTCCGACCTGCGGCAGGGCCTGGACCGCAGCGGGTCGACAGCCGTGTGCGTGCTGCTCAGCCCCACTCACCTCTACTTCATTAACTGCGGCGACTCGCGAGCCGTGCTGTGTCGGGACGGAAAGGTGGGCTTCTCCACTCAGGACCACAAGCCCTGCAACCCCCGCGAAAAGGAGCGCATCCAGAATGCTGGCGGCTCGGTCATGATCCAGAGGGTAAACGGCTCCCTGGCGGTGTCACGAGCTCTCGGGGACTACGACTACAAATGTGTGGATGGTAAGGGCCCCACGGAGCAGCTGGTGAGCCCGGAGCCGGAGGTTTGCGTGTTGGAGCGGGCGGCCGAAGGAGACGAGTTTGTGGTTCTGGCGTGCGACGGAATCTGGGACGTCATGTCCAACGAAGAGCTGTGTGATTTTGTAAGATCACGACTATTGGTTTGTGAAGATCTGGAAAAGATCTGTAACTCGGTGGTGGACACCTGTCTTCATAAGGTAAGCCGTTTCTAACAATTAGTATCTGCTCCTATTGAACACAGTGCTTTGCTTTCTCTTCAACATAAATTTGTCACTATAAGCAATTAATTAATCGCATTATTATGAGCTGGATAATTTCTGATCATTAATATTTTTTGAAGGGCAATGTTTGTTACTGATACATAAAATCCACTTTATAGTTTTGGTTGGTTTTTGTGAAAATGAACAGGATAAAATATGTGAAACAATTCCTCATTGTCAGAAATACGTTCACACAGAAACAGCGTGTGGTTGGTCTTGAAGAAATGTTAAAACTCTGCGTCTTTAACAGCCCTCAAAATCAACCTTGCTTATATTAGCTTCGTGTCTGTTTCCATTATGTTACAATGCTCCGCCATGAAGCTCGGCTAAAAAAGCACCAATATGGTGAAACAAAATATTGTTGAGTCTTTGTATTTCAAAAACCTCGTTTTGGATCACATACCAGACTTTGTTTGGACTGTTTCTCTTTCTTATTCTGGTATGGCCCCGCCATCTTTATTTCTGTAGTAACTGGCTTTGTTTAAGGATGACCCTCTGTTGTATGTTGGCCAAACTACAACTTTGAATGAAGGTTTTAGTGGAAATTAATGATTGGAACTAATTTGTATAGACAATCATAAGTTTATTAATTGCTTGCATTCCTAGTACAGCCTGAACACGGTGTGCAAAATAATTAAATATAATTTAACAAAGCGTTAAGGCAGAGAAATTTTCCTCGAGAAATTTTAATAATTGAGTTGCTCCAATCACTCGAGGAATCGTTTCAGCCGAGTGAAAAGTTTGAATTTTTTTACAAGTCAGTGTCTTTCAGTTAAAATTTTATGTAGAAAAAAATTTGCATAGGTCTCCATCTGACCTCCTTATTTAATAGTCCTAAAAACAGGAATCTTCTGGAAATAAACAGTTTGTTTATTAACTGAGCCATCTGGGAGAAGGTTTATCACCTACATTTGTGCTTAAAATATATACACCAACTGGCTGCTGTTGTTCCTAGTTCCTGTCCACATCTTGGACATTTCACTGTCCACGTGTCTTTAGCTTTGCGTCCTGGGCTCTCCAAGAACCAGCAAGCGTACAGCAGACGAGTTATTTTTACCTTACTGGATGGGTTATCTCAAGTATCAGCCACGCAGGCATAAATCCGCTCTTCTGTCGCTACCTTTTGTAATGTATGTGAAACTGACACCTTTAGAAATCTACTGTAACCACGCCGAGTCATTCGGTGAGATGTCGATTCCTTTGGGTTTTTTGTTTTGTTTTGGTTTTTTTGGCTGCTTTGGGCTCATCTTCTGTCGCTGTTTGACTTGAAAAAGGCAATTATGATGTCTAGTTTGTGTTTTTATCTTGAAGACTTTGAAACATTGAAAGACATTCCAGAAGCTTTTCATTAAAAAACAATAGGTGAAAAATAAATAACTGGTCCACATCTCTACAGCATATCAACATTTAATTTAGCAAAACTTTGCCGACAAATTATGATTTCCAGTTTTTGTAAAGCTCTCACCTTTAATCTTTAAACAAATCATTTTTATCTGTTAAGAGGCTAAGAAACTTTGACAGACTTTGGTTTTGACCAGTGAAAGCCTGAATGGTTCCTCTCTTGTTCCTCCTGTCTTTGCGATTCAATTCATTAAGTTCATGGAAATGATGTGAACCCATTTTCAGCAAATAAAAAAAGAAATCTAAATTGCTTTGCTCGATAATAACACAAATTCTGCTACTCAAAAATGCTTCATTTATTCCAACGGGAACTTAAATGTTGACTTATTTGATCCAAGTATCTTCAATGATTTGTGGATGGTGGAAGGATCTCTGGTAGCAGTCAGTGTCGCAACTAATCTGAAAAGGCTTCTGACTGAAAACTGTTGCTGTATGATGGTCTTATGTCTGTCATGACATGCTAACAGCTCAACATCCAGACAGCAGAGACAATATTCCACACCAACATCAGTCGTTTTTCAATCACTTCTAATCCACCTCATTTGCTTTTGCCACTCCTCTTCAAACTGTCTGCAACGAATTCATATGCAGCTGTAGTCATTTATGATGCTCGTTACAGTAAAGCGTAGCACTTCCATGCAATTTTAATTGTAGCGCTCAAAACGTGCCACAGCCTGGCACGGATTAAATGCCGGCTTTAGGGAGGGGTTGCCGCTGCATGCCACTGTTAAGAAGGAAGCTATGTCGGATTTGTGAGGCAAGACAAAACAAGAGTAACGTTGCAAAACAGCATTTGGAAGAGCATCTCGTTTTTGTTGTTTTTATAACCTGTGAAAAACCAAAATCGCAATTAGGAAAAACTGGATTAACTCGTGTCTTAGACAGAACATTTTGTCTCCTGATGTTTGTTGCCTCACATTCACAGGTTTTGGTTTGCTTTATTTTCCATACAAGCACAGAAAACTCCTAGTCGGGTGCAGTGAACCAGAACCCTGTTATTAAAGTTTTCTGTTTGCATTTGCATAGTACAAACTTTAACCCATGAAGCTGAGTTGTGTTTTCTCTGTATGTGTTTCTGCAGGGAAGCAGAGACAACATGAGCGTGGTGTTGGTGTGTTTGCCCGGAGCGCCTAAGATCTCAGAGGAGGCCATGAAAAAAGAAGAAGAATTGGATAAATATCTAGAAACGCGTGTTGAGGGTCAGCATTTCAAGCACACACGTCCACAGAGACGCACGTTGTTTTAAACTGTACATGTTTTAAACCACTCTGCTAATTCTTGCTGACTCTACACTCAATCGTCTTCTTCAAAAAATATAGCAACAAAATGACTATTCATATAATTGAATACATTTGAACAACTTAAAGTAAAAAGTATTGCTTTAATTGCCTTGGTTCGTCACACACAAACACACATCCAGCAGCTATGTAATGCCGCCCATTTGTTGCGACGGGAATTTTCCAGGTTGTCCGTTAATCAACTCCAGCGCAGCCGCCCGCAGTGTTCAGCCTGTCTGCTCACCTGTTGCCAGCCGTTCGCTCTGAACCAGCAGTTCCAGGAGGAGAGAGGCTGCCGTACTCCAAGCATCCCGTCAGTCAATTATCCATCCCCTGAAAAACGACAAAAACCCGTCATCAATCGATAAAATCCTCCCAGACCAAACTTGAAAATTGGACGTTATGCTGCTAGTACTTGGCAACGATGCGTAGGCGGACGTAATAGCTTTGCCCAACACAAATAATGACCCGGCCAGAACACGGTGCGCTAAGTAAGAAAACATAATTTAACGAAGATTCGAGGCAGATAAATTTTCCTTGAGGAATTTTAACAATTGAGGTAATCAATTATTTCCTCAGTAATTCTTCAAATCGAGGAATCGTTGCAGCCTTACTGATAACAAATGAGAACATTCTGCTTACAAATTTTGAGCTGATTGTGTTCAAACAGAAATACAGAAACAATACCAAACTTCACAGGCAGCAAGTATTTTTCTGAACATCAATTTGACACAGTCACACTTTTTGAGTATTCAACCAATTTCTTTCCCTTATTGTTTTATTGATTGATTCGTCTTCATAGGGAATTGTCTGGGGCTAAATCGTACACTTGACTTGTGCGATAGTAAAATGGCCACAACATCTGGTCTTACTGTGTCCATTCTGCTTCTTTTGCTTGCAGAGCTGCTGGGAAACTGTGGAGAGGAGGGAGTCCCTGACCTGGTGTCTGTCCTAAGGAATATCGCCTCAGAAAACATCCCTAACCTTCCGCCTGGTGGAGGCCTGGCCAGCAAGTAAATATAACTGAGCTGCATGTTCTGAACGCACACAGCAGATCAGGAATAGACGCAACCGTGACTATCCACGTTTTAGATTTGATTACTTAGAAACTTGTCCTCAAATTGATGAATAAACAATGAATTTTCTAGACTTTTCAAAACACCAGCTAGAAAATATTGATGTATTTCCCCTAATGCATCCAGTTAATAATACATGCTATAGAATAGGCCTGTCACAATAAAACAATAGACCAATTAATCGCATGATAAATCAGAAAACACTCAATTGAGTCTCTCTGTTTACCTAAAACTGAATGTTAAAAGTCTTCAGTCTGGTGTTTTGGTCTCTACAGGCCCTTCTTTGAAAGACATCATAATTCATTTTATTTATTACATTGTTTTCTTTATTTATTTTGGATATTGAAAATGTCTTCCAGTTCAATCTTTCACTTTTTTTGTGAATAAAAGTCTGAGAAGTGTGGTGTGCATCCATATTCTCCCCACCTGAACCAACACTTTATCTTCCACTTCGAAATTAAGCACTACCTGCTTAGTGCTGGTTTATCACAAAACTCAAGGTTTTGCTTCAGCATGTTTGTCATTTCTTGATGATTTAGGTAAAAAGTGAAGCGATAAAGAGATAAACAAGGTGGTTGTCATTCTGAGCAGAACATGGACCAAAAACGACGCTGCGCCGCATTTTCAACTGGGAGTTTTACTTCCATTAACCTCTCAATCAATACACATTAGTGAAAAATGAACAGAGACTGCATTATGTTGGGTGACGTTCCTCCCCAAGGACCAATGTGTGTGTGCTTGTTTTCTGTTTGCAGACGCAGTGTTATCGAGGCGGTGTACAACAAACTGAACCCTCACAGAGAAGAGGAAGGGGTGAGTTTAATGTTTTCTAAATTACCTCCCAGTTCCACAACCTCCAAACACACACATACACACACACACCAAACAGGACATCCATCTGTGTGTGTGCTGTGTGTTTGTGATGCAATCTGAATGAGATTTGAGCGAAGATGGGTGAAACTAAATCATCTGTCTCACTTTTATGTTCCATATTGAAACAAAACGCACAAAGTCCTTCGTAAACCTTCTGAACTTTTCATTTATGATCAACATGAAAGTCGTGATGGTCGGTTGTTGGGAACACTTTGAATGTTTTCGCCGATTGATTCACCATTGTCAGTCTTGTCGGACCAGTACGACGTATTTAGAGTCTCTTAGCTCTCAGCTAAGTCCACAAAGCACAAAAAATTCAAAGCAATGTCTTAATATAAAGTGAAACCGCTTCTGCTCGGGTGTAACGGTGTAGATATTTGTGCTAAAAATATTATGCGTCTGCTCGGTAAGCATCTGTACCAAGGAAATATGGAGTTTTATTGTTTAAAACAATGTTTTTATGCGAAACTAAGTGCACATTGCAAAAAGTGGCACCAAAACAAAACAAAGAGTCCTCTCTGAGCTAAACAGTTATCGTTTAGCTAACGTTTAGCTCAACTATGTCGGAATATTAAGGATTTTTATGCAGCTACAGTGGAGAAAGAAAGTGAACACAACTTTGTCAGCATACACTTCTTGAATCAGCTAAAGTCCAAATTCAGCTTCTTGGAGCATTCAGCTGTCCAAAACACTGCACAGCATCCGACTCGAGACGCAGCATCTCACTGGTGCCGTTTCGAGACCCTCTGACCAGAAGGGATTTCTCAACAACTTTGTTCTTACGGCCCATTTAGGAACATCTAGTAAACTGAACTGTCCAACTATCAAAACAGCTCTGAAGTGGTTAAGTCTTGTTTTATTCTCAAATGTCTGCACTGTTGTATTAAAAAGAAATCTTAAACACTGTTGACCATTTTCAAATGGTCTTGTTGTTATGTAGTTAAAACAAATCTCCTGTCAGTTTTGTACTGACCAGTTTTTGTTTCTCTGGACTGATGCGAACCAAAAACATACAAAACTATGACTTTAAAACAGAAGTATGTATCGAACATGGATTTTTGTGTCGGTACACCATGAGTTATATCCAACTTCGCTGAAAACAAGTGGTATATTTAAGAAAATGAATTCCTGATAATCTTACTTCATTCAATTAGAGTTTTATTGATATAAAGCATGTGGTGACAGTGGGAAGCCTCTATTCTTAACAGGAAGAAATCTGCAGCTTAGTCCTTTATCTGCAGTTTTTCACTGGATGCTAGAAAGAGGGGAATGAGACAGAAAAAAAACATGCAGGACTACGATTTGTGGTCCAGCAATGCCTGTATCAAATAAAAGTAACCAACTAAACACAGGAGTGCTTTTTATGAGAACGTTGAATTAAAAGCAGAGGTAGGAAGCAGACATGGGTAAACATGGAAGCCAACAGTACTTCCCCTGAGGGCAAACAAAGAAAGTAATCAGCTAATTGGAGCAATATCTCTGTTATTGACTTCACCCAGGAAATAGACATGGACAAACACAGAACCATTAGACCAGGTTTGTTTTCTATCAAAAGGAAAAAAAACGGATGAAAATGACAGAAAATATTTCCAAGACACATTCTGTCTCCTAAAAGTGTGTGACGATTTGAGGTTTAAATTATCTTCAGGCGTTTTGATTCGAATATTTTTTCATTTTCTAATGGTTATATTGAGACAAAGGCAAAAATAAAAAGAACGTCTCGTTTTGTAAAATTAGATATCGTTTGGATCAACTTTGTAGTAACAAGATGCAACACGCAAAATCTACATTCGCTGTGTAGTGCATATAACTAATTTAGTGAAACAAATCAGTTATGTTGACGGTCCACATCACATTTATTTCTGTTATTCTAACTTTGACTTTTAGCCAAAGAAAACACAAAATTCCTTTAAATATAGTTTTTTTATTGTTGTTTTTTCATGCAGAAATGCTATGTTGTAGCATCGAGTGGAAAACTGTCAGAGCTGCATATTAATGGAAGGTTTAATGGAAGAAAAACTGTTTTGGAAAAAGTTGGACAGTCTACAAAAACAATATGTTTTAGGTTTGGCCTCTAAAATGAATTACTCATCTTCCTCTTCTGCATAAATTATATTTGGGGTTTAGATCAGGCGTGTTTATTGTCCAATCAACTTCTCTAAAGTTTCCTGACAAACGGCTGCGCTGACTTTTTTTAAAAATTTTTTTTTTTGATAAGGCCAACGGCAGCTGGTGATGATTCGGTTCCCCCAAAAACCTCCAGACTCCATGAGGTTTTGCTTCACAATCCTGTTGCATGTGCACTTTTTTTCTACTTCAGTTTTTCCTTCCACTGAACCTTCTAGATGTGGATACAGTGTTCTGTGAACAGCCAACACGGAAGCTTGGAAGTTTGCTACTTTCTTTTGAGTCATATAAAAAGGGGAAAAAAATGCGTATTAAACCCCTTCAGCAAAAACACACATTCTTACCAAGTATTTTTTACTTTTGTTTCGAGTGCAAATATTGTTGTAAACTTGATTTAAGACAAACTAATTTAAAAGTAACTTATCGTCAAGATATAGAAGCTTATTTTAAGTATGCAACTCCTTAATATTGGTGAAAAAAATACTTCTTCCATTGGCAGATTATTTAAAATTGTCTTGTTAAATTTATCTTCCAAAAGAACAAGCACTTTTTAACCATTACCAAGGAATTATTTCAAACAAGCCTTAATATTTTGGTGAAAAGATACTTGTAAGTTTTTTGACTTATTTCAAGTGTAAGAAGATATTTGCACTATAATTGAGTCCAAATTTACTTGGTAAGATTTTGTGTTTTTACAATTTATTTGGTAAAAATGTATCAAAGAAAAATATACATATACATCCACTTGCACACTACAAAAACACAAAATCTTACAAAGTATTTTTGGGCTTGTTTCCTGTTAGTATATTTTAAATAAGACAAATTATCTTAAAAGTAACTTTTTAACAATGTATAGAGGTTTGTTTTAAGTAAATAATTCCTTAATACTGATGCAAAAGTTCTAGATCCACTGGCAGATTATTTCACTTATGTCATGACATTTTTTCCTGGTTATAAGTTAATTTATATGCCAGCGCAACAAGTACTTTTTCATCATTATTCAGGAATTGTTAGCTTTAAAAAGCCTCTATATGTAGCTAAAAACTGACTTCTTGGTTAGTTGATATTTGCCGTAGAAACTAGACCAAAAATACTTTCTGTTTTTACAGCACGCAAACATTCACAATAAATTTTCTGAGTCGTCCAGTTCATGCTGTATATAATTAAACATAAACAATGGCTTTAGCACGAAAAGTAGAAGAAATTTTCAATTTTTGAATTGAATTATAAAAGAAATGAACTTTTTGATGGTATTTAGATGCACATATACAATCATTACATCGATGGCTTCTTTTTGATGAAAAGTGTGTGTGAAAAAAATCTTTTACTTTCCTCTGGGCTGCCCCCTCTCCCAGCTAAAGCGCGACACTGGGTCCCGACAAAATCAGCTGTTGTGTGCCTGCTTGTTGGATGAAATGAATGCTCTTATGTGTTTGAACATGGAGGCTGTCTGCAGTGTCTGACGCTGGCGTGTCACCTCAGGGGGGAGGAGAGGAGGAGGAGGATGAGGAGGAGAGTGTGGAGGGAGGTGGCAGCACAGCAGCTCATCTGATGGAGGCTCTGCGGCAGTTCCGTCTCCACCACCGGGGGCAGTATCGCACAGTGCTGGAGGAGTCTCTGGCCGCCTACCATCTGCGAGGGGAGGGCACTGTCGAGGGAGCCGGGGAGATCAGGAGGACCTCTGACGGCGGCGACGAAGAGGAGCAGACCGACTCCCCGCGTTCGCCCCCACCCTCGCCCGCCACTGTGGAGGCGGAGGCCGGCCAAGATGCCCCAAAGCCTGATAACTCCTCTGACTGAGCGCGCAGCCAATCATCCACCCTCCTCCAGGGATGACCTCACTCCTCTTTCCCCAGCCACAGACCTTGACTAGGCAGATTGACCATTATATTGTTAATTTTCTCATTAATTAAAACATTTTATGATCATATTACAATAAAAGTAGCCTTTCTGTTCAAATTCTGTTTCCAACTCTCCACCGTTTAAAGATGAGTCTGTTTCCTTTTTTTGTAGAAACCAGTCAACCATCATATGTTGGTTATTGCAGAAATCAAAGCGAAACTTCCCAGTGCTTACTTTGGACTTACATTCTTCCTCCTCCTCTTCCTCTGCACTCCTTCTCTTTCCCTCACTCCATCATTGACTCAGAACACACAATTTGTCTCTTTGCACACCAGAAAATAAAACTCTTGTATGAATAAGGGAGTAAATGTAGCTCAGAGCGCCCGAACAAAAGCTTTAGGTGGAAAAACTTGAAAACTGATTTGTTTGCAGATGCATTTAATCTGTTCGTAGATCTTATCTGCCCCCACTGACCTTTGACCTTAATGCAAACTACATGGGGGGTGAATGGAGATATCTGGTTCGAAGAAAAAAAATGAGCAAAATTGATTTGCAAGTTATAACACGTATAATGCCTTCCACGTTTATTAGCACCCTTTGGTAAAGATGTGTTTAAAAGATTTGAAGTTTTTAGAAGGAAGTTTTTGTTAAAGCACTTAGTTTATACAAACTTTGGTCTTCTCTTATAATCTCTCATCGGCTCATCCCACCGTTTTTTTGACAGGATTTGGGTTTAAAAAAACTGATTTTGGATCAATATTGTGATTTAAAAAACCAAATAAATGACACATTTTCACTTTACGAGGAATGGAGTCCACCAGATTGTTATTCAGAAGGAAAATCAGACCCGCAGTATCACTGATCCCCCACTTTACTTAACAATCAGCATGAGTTAATTTTCTACGATGGAAATATTATTACCAGAATAAAGTCGCGATATTTCGAGAAGTCCAACGCGGAAAAGCAGTGTTACAACCGCACTGTCAGAGTTTTCTTAATATAACACATTTATTCTTCTAATACAATTTTATTCTCGTTTGAGTTTCTTTTCATGAAATGTCTTTACGCTTGTATTTTATTATGTTTTTTTAATTTTCTTAGCATGACTCTACTATATGGTTCCCAATTTCCAGGCAGACCTGCCTGAGGTTAATTCTCATCCCACTAGTAAACCTCTCATGTTAGCATGAGATGTTAGCATTTGGTGGTTGTCCATTCTTGAGGTTATGTACTATTTTAAAATTTTAATTTCCCTTACCATGCATCCCTCGGTGCTGATGTGTCGCGTCATATTTATTCCCTAGTGCAACAAAAAGAGAAGTTCCTAGAAACTGTTCAACTTCAAGAAGGATAAAATGGAAGAGTGCTTCAATTTTTAGAGATTTGACCAATGAGTGTTAATAAAAAAAAACACTCATGAATAGAGATTTATCAGTGTGTGATAAAGTCTTGAGACTTCATCACACACATTTAAGCATCTTTACCAAGGCGGGTTAATAAATCTGGCTGCTAACATGAAACACACTGTTGTGCAAAAATCTTTGCCAGGAAATGTATATAATCTCTGCTGACGTCGACATGTAAAGATGAAATTCATGTGAAAGATAGCTTTAGGTCGGTGCAAGATAATCACAAGCATGCAGTAACTCCTACATGAAGCATATTTTGCTCCAGGCCTTTCACCTCTGTAACTCTTCAGCACTGGACGCTTCATCTCAAATGTTTACTCTTCTTTAAATGCAGCTAGTCGCGGAGTATTGTTTGTCCGGTAATGCACGCGCTGCAATTATCCGCTCAAAAGCACTTAGCAATCTGAGGCAAGATTTATGCTAAAACTGTCTGTATGTGTGTTTATGAATCAGTTGTTTGTATTGTGGGACCTAATGAGTCCTGCAAGAATGACATTATCAAATAAAAAGATTCAAAATGCACTGCTCTAGATTATTTACATTTTAAAGGGTGTTTGTGTCAGTGTGTTAGATTTGTGGTCCCATGTCAGATCAGGCAGAATCTTGACTAATTCAGTAATTTGATAAAATAACTCGGGGTTTGATGCAGGGTTTTTTCCTCGCTGGTTTACTGGTGTTTTTCAGATTCCTTATCTAGTTGAAGGTGGCTTAAATGTGTGTTTTGCGTGGCTGTGTGTATCGAGTAGATATGGGCTATAAATGCTGCTTTTTTTCAAAATGGAAGAGCAAAAAATATTCCTAATGCTTCAAAACTGAAAAAACTCTGACTATTATATTGTTCTCTATTGAGATGATTTCTGCTTTTTTTTTTTTTTTTAAGTCCGATTCACCTATTTTGATTCACTTTTGCTTTTTTTTTTCTCCAAGGTCCACTAATGTGTGATGCATTGGGGGTTGTATGTCTTAATTCAAAAAACAACACTGTTGGGTTGCATGTAAAGACAGAAAATGGTGGCAGTTGTGAGTTTTTAAGTAAAAATATAGAAAAAATACTAACTTGTAGTATTAACGTGTTCAACTCTCATAAAACCTGATTTATAAAAGGGCTACATGGATTTATTTGGTTTTCCCAAAAAAAAGCTAGGAAAATTTTTAGCAATACATCACAGGCTGATAAATGATGCAACAAAAAATAAGATTGTTTTGTTAAAAAGATTTTATTATATATATATATATATATATATATATATATATATATATATATATATATATATATATATATAAAGACAATTATAAAAATCGATTTGCCCCCAAAAACATTGAATAAAGTATCAATATCCACCTTTTTTTTTTTTTTACTTCCAAAACCGAGATTTGCGGATTCTGTTCATTAAAAAACTTGACATTTTTGGAACTCAAATTCCAAAATTTTGTTTGGAATTTCTCAAATCAAGTTTTTTTCTAGAAAATTGTTGACTTTTGACATTGCAGCAAATTTTACTTTTTAAACTTAGAAATTTCCACACTTCAAAAAATCTTTAAAAAAAATACTAGAAAAATATCAAAATTTCAGATTTTTTTTTTATCAAATTTTCGACTGAACTCAGCAATTTTCACGTTCCTTTCTAAAAAATTTCTGACTCTTGATGCAAATTTTTGACTTCTCAAACAGAAATTTGCTTTAAAAATTCTAGAAAATTTCAGAGGAAAATCAAGAAATTTTTTTTTGCCTTTATTTTTTAATTTTGGCAGAAATATATATATTTTTTTCTCTTCTAACTACAATGACCCTAAAACGCCGCCGTAGTTTTCCCTGGTATGTCTTTAAAAATACTTTAAACTTCTCGGTAGCCTCCTCTCCATTCCCAGCATCTAGATCGTAAAACTCTCTCCAGTTTCCTCCAGTCCCGCCCCGTTTCTTTTCCCAGTCTGACAGTTCTGATTCTCTGTCAGGTGAGTCAACTGAGGTTCTGGATGTGTTGGGGATCATCTCCAAATATGAAGTAGAAAAAATAAACAATAGGTTGTTGAGTTGAGTAGAAGGAGTCCTAGCTGCAGCGGCAAACCTAACATTTGTCTTTCTTCCTGTCTTTTCTGTTTTCGGTCCGAACCCAGAGTGCCGTCGACCTGGACGACCCGTATTAGCCGCGTCGGCACCTTTCCCGTCTCTTCCCGGAGATCCGAGCATCCACCAGGAGGAGGCTCGTCTCTCCACTGCGCCGTGTCTTTCTCCACTAAAAAGACGACATACAGTGTGTGCTGGAATGCGTGTGTATGTATTGGTCGTGCATTTGTGTGTGTGTGTGTGTGTGGGTGCGTGTGTGTGGGTATTTTTCGCAGAAGCGAGACAAAAACAACAACAAAAAAACTACAACTGAACACATGCATAACTGCTTGAAACCCTCGTTGGAGGAAAAACCCAATCACTCTTCAACAAAAAAAAAAAAAAAAAAAATTGTATAGATTTTACAAACTGCAGCGTTTTGACGGTAGAAACTGATTTTTACCGTTTGAATTTTTTTGTTTTGTTTTCTTGAATGTTGAACACCTGACGTCACAATGATATGAGGACCTATCGTGCGCATGGTTTTTTTGTTTTCGTTTTCTGTGACCGTGTGTTTGACGGAGAGAGGGTGTGTGTGTGTATGTCTGCGTGTGTGTGTGTGTGTGTGTGCATGTGGGAGTGTTTAACTGAGAGGGCCAAGAGGACACACATGACAGACGAATAAAGACTTTATGTAATTCTTCACATTTTTTTTTTGTGCTCTAACACCCTTTTGCTTCTTCCCTCTATTAGAAAAAAAAACACTCTTTCTCTCTCACACACACACACACACACACACCCTTCGCCCGCATCACTTCCACCTGTGCAGGTATAAATGACGTGCCACAGGCGCAGGGCACTGCATGAGGACTTGGGTTGTACGTGTACAGCTACGCGGTTTTCTAATCATCATCATCCTCAGCGGACAGCCATTGGTCCAGGCTGACTGAACCTGGAAGCTCTCTGGACTCTGGCTGCGTGAGAATTGATTTGGATTTTATTTTTGCTGATCGAATTAGGACAAGATGACGATAATCATGGTGGGGGAGGAGCGGGGCGTGAAAGAGCGGATGTTGTAACACTGGTTGGACTTCCTCGACGTCGTCTGAGGCGCAGCAGACTAACCTGACGAAGGAGGAAAAGGCTTTCTTTCTTTCTTTTTTTTTTTTTTTAAATGTTGCCCATGAGGTTACTAGTTGCTCGCTGTGTAGAGTGAGTGAACTCCCAGTTTTAACCCTGTTCCTGGTTCTCAGACTGCATTGGTAATGTTTGTATTGCTGTTGTTTGATTGCACTCACATTTGATTACAGAAAAGCGTCTATATATGAAATAAAATACCTGCCAAGGACAGAGCGGCGGTGGTCGTGTATTTGCATACAAGAAGGAACATTTCCTTTGTGAAGCTCAATGAGTTTGAAAATTAGAGAAAAGTTGCATCAGTAAATGCAAATTAAAAGTTTAAACTTCATTGCTCACAGTGATTCTTATCAACACTTTATTTTTGTTTGCTGCAGCTAACGAAAACCCAAATTTCAGTTTCTCAAAAGAATTTAAAAACGATGTCGAAATTTAAAGCTATGTAACGTTTATGAAAAGATATATTTTTTATATATTTTATTGAAACTGTCACAATGTGTCAGGATGTGACAAAATCTGAAAAAAAAATAATTCAACGCCTTCTTCCAGTGCTCCTACATCTAACTGGAAACAACCAATCAGAGGTCCTGATTCATCACAGGCTGTTTCTCCAGTAAATGAGATGATTGACAGCGCTAAGACCCTCCTCCTGGCTCTGATTGGATGATTTTGATCTGGAGCGACACATCTTTTCACAGATTATCTGTCTCATAATATTCTGTCACTACATGGTAACAGTTTTAATGAATATATAAAAACCCATTTCAAGAAAAGTCACAAGTTAATATAATAATACAGCACCATTTTGACCTGCACATCATGTGGATGTTTGCCAAACTTGGTAAAAGGAAAAAGTGAGAAGAGCAGCACCAACATGTGGCATGACCTTAAAGGGCGGCTCATTTGGGAAACCTGATTAAGATGAAGATTAATTGGAAAATAAAACGTAAAAGATTCATTGCCAGTTATGACAAAAGTTGTTTAAACAAAAGCAGAAAAGCAAAACCAGAACAAAATGTTCAGGTGTAATTTTTAGTCCTGCTGTGTCTGTAAATGTGAGGAAACAAAACGAGAGCTGAAAGTGGAAGCAATGTTCAGGGTTCAGGTAAAAAAGAAAAAAAAAAAAGACTTAAAAAGTCCTGAAAATGAACCATTTTAAGACACTTGTACTTTTTCATGTGTTATTCTGAATTCAGCATTTTGTTTCTGATTGTCAAAACTAATTTATTGTTTCTGTCATAAAAGCAACTCGTTTGGAGCATAAGTGGATTTACTAAGGTCACTTTGAGCTAAAGACTTTTTCTAGCAATGATCAGAAAACTTGAGCTCTGCTCACATAAACACATATTATGTTTAATCTGTCACTCCGTCATAATTTGATCCTAATCCCTAATCATAATCACATCGTATCTTAAAGGTGTTCTCAATCTGGTGCGGGATTATTTTTGGGGTGTGAGTCGGAGTGAGAGTGAGCAATCCAAATATATCATGACGGGCAAATTTAATTTGATGAGAGCAGGCGGGGGGACAAATCGCGCCGCTGAGCCGCCTTTAAGCTGCGGCTTGTAATAAAACAATACAGAGGCACTGACCTGGTAAAAGTGTGTTTAGGTTTTGTTCGTCTTTAATCTCTTTCACTTTAATTTGTTTTCCTAGAGGAACTACAGGAGAAAACAAAACAAGTTGTGTTTTAAGGGGTACAGATCTACTCTCCCTTATCAGACACGCCAGCTTGGACGGCGATCTAATTCCCCTCAACAGCTGATGAGCTGCAGGGATTATAGTATATTTTCTACCTCTAAAGTGTGCCTTTTTTATCAAATAAATGTTCAACTAGTGCTTACCAAACAGCACAGGCAGATTTGGCATGATTTGTGCAGGAGAAGTAAACAGAAACAATAGAGTCAGTGAGTCTGGCCTGTAAAAACGAGATAGAATTGCAGCATTTTTGGTTGCTTTTCATAGCAATTATGACTCTTTGCAACTGTATTTAAAAAAAAAAATCTCACCTCTATCTTGATATAGATAGAGGTGAGTTTAACAGAGGCAATTTATCAAATAATATTTACACTGGTCAATTAAAAACTTGTAAAATGAGCAAATATTAAATATAAAGTACTTATTTATGCAAAATATAGGAATAGATGTTGAATTGAGACATTTTAATGTTTCATGACAGAAGAAACACATCAAAATCCGCAAGTCTGAGGTAAATAATCCCACAACTTTAGCTGAGAAACGTTTAATTTCCCACTTTTCTGACTTTCTTTAAGCTGTGCTGCAAACTGACCACAAAGATTCATTTAGCTGTGATATTTTTTGTAATTTCCATACAAACCAATATTCAAAATATTGATAATTACAGTAATAAAATTTAAAGCAATGATTCGTGAAAATTTTAAAAAAGCTACTTTTCTAGCTTCTAGTACTAACTAGCTGTGCTCCAGTCCTAGAACAAGCTTATGTCTCAGAATCTGTTATGCCACATTTAATTTTTTGATTTTATATTTTTGTGGGATTATTTTTCTGTTCGAAGCTTCTTGCATTGAAGCTTCGGACAGAAAAGAAGAATTTAGAAAGCTGACATTGAGCTCTCCACTGGAGCGAACGAATCAACTGCACATGTGTGCATAGAAAATGCAGACCGTTTCATTTCTTTACTCTTTTCCTATTTGGAAAGAATTTTGCCGCGTCCTTTCACCTGCACCATTTATAAAATTTCATCCGCCTCAGACTGACTTTACCTACAACCTGATTTATATTCTCCTCTTTCGACTCTTATATATTCACATTCTTACTTTTCTATAGCGATTGTACTTGCAGCTTTCCTCCCACTAAAGTTCCAATTGGTTTTTCATTTCTATATCTGCTGACCCGGCTGACCCCGACAAGCAGAACAAGTCGCGCCAGCCGAGTAACCCGAATTCCTTTATTAGCAGGCAAAAAGATGCAAATGGTGTTTTTCTTTCCATTTATCTCCTTTCCCTTCGCTCCTCCATTCCTACCCACTCGAGTCTTTTCACTGCAAAACCTTTTGCACTGGCGACTTCCACCTTGCGTGAGAGGAGCCGGGAACACGTGATTCTGCCGAGGCGTCTTGTGTTTTGTGAATCTCAGAAGGTAACTTGCCAAATGAGATGCAAGCACTTTGTGAAATGTAATTCCGTGGCGACGCTCCGCTGGGGTTTGTGTGTCCGAGCATATGATTTTTGAGTGGAGTAATTTAGCAGATGAGCAACCGGCCATTGTTAGAGGGATAATCTGGCTCTTGCTGCTCAGATAGGTTAACATCCAGCAGATTAGAGCAGATTACCCCCAACCACACCAGACACGGCAGGAGTCTGCCCCCTCCCCCACGTCGCTCTCTGTCCCTTCACCAAATCACTCTCTCCGCTGATTCATTTCGTTTATTTAGACACTTTTGCATCTGTTCTGCTTCGAAGATCAATTTTTATTTTATTTAGAAAAACGCAGTCTCATCCTTACTGCAATTGACAAAATTAACATTTTGAGAGTTTGCAGCTTCCCAGTTATTTTTTGATGAGTATTTGTCACTTTAGCTCATCCTTGTTTTGCAACTTCTTGACTCTATTTGTCCTTTTTTTTTTAAAGCATGGAAAGGTTGCAGTCTGAGTTGTGTTTGTATATTCGGTGAATTAATCGTACTCTGGTCGATATAAACTTAAGGTCTTATCACAATATTTTATGGTATTTTTGTGATAATAAAATGATGATAATAAATATTTGTTTCTTCTTTTTTTAGGTAAGTGTATGAGACACAAGTGGTGCTCTTGAAAAATATTCCTATTTCTAAAATAATTTGTTAGGGGACCAGTCACATGAAGAAATGTGATTTGTATCTGGATTTTCAAAAATATCTGTACATATTGATGCTTTCATTGAACAAACAATGGAGAATTTAGTCAAATCTGGCGAAGGGAACAGTTTTAAATGGTTTTAGACATTATTATTTGGAATTTATTGTGACAACAATAAATCAAAATTGTTACATTTGTCATGATAAATGGTAAGGTAAGGTAATTTTATTCATAGCACATTTTCAGCAACAAGGCAAGGCTTCTGGTCGCTGCATCTAAATAAACGATACGATAACTGGTTTCATACTGGTTACCTCTGAGACGATTTCAGCTCTGACGGTGATTTAACCAGGTGAAGAAAAACGGAAAACAGATTCATCTTTTTCTTCTCCTCCTTTACGGCTTCATTTCCTCCAACATGGCCACCAGCAGGATGTTGCTGTGTTAGAGATGCGCCACTGCAGAAAAGCCTGACAGCCAGCTGTTTCCTCGAACTCCAGCTGTTTATTCCTCTGTTTATTTCACCCGGACAATTAATTAAAAGCCCCGTTTTGAGTGGAGAGGTGTCACTAGCAAAACAGGATAATTATGTTATTGGAGCCTTTACATCAGTCCCAGCTGCTCCATATTCTTAAATCAGTTGCAAATCTGAGTGATTATTAGTCAAATTATGGGATTATTGTGTTTCGTGGCGCCATCTGGTTGCATATTTGTGAACATCTGTGTCACGGACGTGGCGAGGTGTTTGTGACCTCTCAGGTTGTAAACGAGGACCCTGGCGGTAAAAAGGCGGGATTAGTTTGGGATGGGGTATTGAGTTACAAACCAATCAGGCGCAGGGATTAGTCACTCAGGTACAGTTACTTGAGTACCTGTCATCCTCGGCTCTCTTTGACAAAGGTCAGGACGGGGTCAGACGTTGACCACACGCGAGGAAGGAGATGCACTGCGGCGTCCCCCGGCCTTCCTCGAGCTCTGAGCATCAGCTCGGCCCCGTCGTCCATCTTTAATTTCAACCTCCAAAAACGCTCTCCCTGCCTCCCCTTTACTTCGGCGCCATTGTCCGCCAGATTTTCCTGCAGCCGTGCAAGAACCCAGAAGCACAACAAAGACTCAGGAAGTGATTAGGAGCTTAACGAGGAGGAGGCTTTCAG
This sequence comes from Poeciliopsis prolifica, assembly GCF_027474105.1. Classification (NCBI taxonomy): domain Eukaryota; kingdom Metazoa; phylum Chordata; class Actinopteri; order Cyprinodontiformes; family Poeciliidae; genus Poeciliopsis; species Poeciliopsis prolifica. The sequence continues at coordinate 7,003,589 of NW_026562393.1, forward strand.
GAGGGAGTTAGTGTGTGGGACAGTGGCGGATGGTCTTTTCCAAGAGACGGGTAAAGGGGTTAAAGTTTCAAGGCTTAAGAGGTTAGTGTTAAGTTCTGGAGGTCAGCAGGGAGGTTAATTAGGAGCCAGGCTTTTGTTTACAAGGGATAAAGAGATTCACTTTGTCTCTCCTCCAGCCGTCCTGGAAGTGTCATCCACCCGTGTCCCCTCCTCCACCCCGGCGCTAAATAAAGGAAGTGTCTGAATTAGCGATAACCATTAAAACATCCCCATAGTTGCCACAACATGCACACCTTGAGTATCTTTGGCATGTCCCTCCTGCTTTCACTGCATGAATGTCCTTTCAGCCTGGAGGACCTCTGAGCACTGTGGGCTTTCCCGATTTTAGTCAGAGATGCTTTTCTTCTTCTCTGAGTGAGGCAGACAGAGCGACGCGGCGTGTGCGCCAGAGAAGAAGAGCAACGCAAGGAGAACTAATCCATCGAGCTCCTATAGGCGCAAAATCCAGCCAGCTTCTCTTAATTTATACTCTGTGAAGGAAAGCTGCACAGAATATGTGGAAGTAGTTCAATGTTCACATCAGCAAGTCTCACGATTTCTCAAAAACCAACAAAAAGAGATTTATTTATGTTTACATCGAGCTAGAGCTGCAACTATCCAATTAATTCTGCAGACTTTACATTTTACCACCTTTTTAGAGAAACCATTAAATGATGCAAATAAACAAGAAAATAAACTTTCTATTCCCTAAAATGCATCACCACAGCATTCCTTCAATGAATTTGAACCAGGTTAATACTACAACTGCCAGGAGTTTGATGTATAAAGAGACCACTGCACTGAACCCCGTTGGTTATTCCACCAAATACTGACCTCTGAACTCTTCCTGAGGTAAAACAATAGTATTGTTATTGCTAAATGAATATTAACTTGTTTTTTCTGCATAATTTGAGGTGTGAAATTGCTGCGTCCTTTTCATTATTTTCTCATTTTCTGCAAATAAAATTAAACTTGTGCTTAAAATTTCAGAGACATGTTGTCAGAGGTTCATAGAATAAAAGAACAATGTTCATTTTACTGAAACATAAACCTATGAATACTAAAATCAGAGAAACTGATTATTTTAAGTTGTCTATTGAAATTTTTCCATATATATATAATAAATTCCCTTCTCACCCACCGCGGGTGGTTCTTATCCTCTGAGCTCGGGTCCTCTACCAGAGGCCTGGGAGCTTGAGGGTTCTGCGCAGTATCTTGGCTGTGCCAAGGACTGCACATTTCTGGACTGAGATGTCTGATGTTGTTCCTGGGATCTGTTGTAGCCACTGCTCCAGTTTGGGGGTTACTGCCCCGAGGGCCCCGATGACCACAGGCACCTCTGTGGTCTTCACCTTCCAGGCCCTCTCCAGTTCCTCCCTGAGGCCCTGGTATTTCTCTAGTTTCTCGGCTCCTTTTTCCTGATGTTGCAATCACTTGGTATTGCTACATCAACCACAACGGCTTTCCTCTGATGTTTATCCACTACGACAATGTCTGGTTGGTTCGCCATTACCATTTTGTCTGTCTGGATCTGGAAGTCCCACAGGATCTTAGCTCTGGCGTTCTCCACCACCTTTGGGGGTGTTTCCCACTTTGATCTTGGGGTTTCCAGTCCATATTCTGCACAGATGTTTCTGTACACTATGCCTGCCACTTGGTTATGTCGCTCCATGTACGCTTTCCCTGCCAGTATCTTGCACCCTGCTGTGATGTGCTGGACTGTCTCAGGGGCCTCCTTGCACAACCTACACCTTGGGTCTTGTCTGGTGTGGTAGATCTGGGCATCTATTGCTCTGGTGTTTAGGGCCTGTTCCTGGGCGGCCAGGATGAGGGCCTCTGTGCTGTCCTTGAGTCCAGCTTTTTCCAGCCATTGGTAGGATTTACTGATATCAGCCACTTGGGTTATTTGCTGGTGGTACATCCCATGTAGGGGTTTGTCCTCCCATGATGGTATCTCTGGCACCTCAACCTCTGTTCCCTGTTGTCTGAGACATTGACTGAGCACATTGTCTGTTGAGGCTTTGTCCCTGATGTATTTATGGATCTTAGTTGTTTCGTCCTGGACAGTGGTTCTCACACTCACTAGTCCTCTGCCTCCTTCCTTGCGGCTCGTGTACAGTCTCAGGGTGCTGGATTTGGGATGGAACCCTCCATGCATTGTTAGTAGCTTTCTGGTCTTAATATCTGTGGCTTTTATCTCCTCCTTTGGCCAGCTAATTATTCCAGCAGGGTATCTGATTACTGGCAAGGCATAGCTGTTTATCGCATGGATTTTGTTCTTGCCATTGAGCTGGCTTCTCAGGACTTGCCTTATTCGTTGGAGGTATTTAGCTGTGGCTCCTTTCCTTGTGACCTCATCGAGGTTGCCATTTGCTTGTGGTATACCTAGGTACTTGTAACTGTCCTCTATGTCTGCTATTGTTCCTTCTGGGAGTGAGACCCCTTCTGTGTGGATGACCTTCCCCCTCTTTGTGACCAGCCGACCACATTTCTCTAGTCCGAATGACATCCCAATGTCAGTGCTGTAGATCCTGGTGGTGTGGATCAGTGAGTCGATGTCTCGCTCACTCTTGGCATACAGCTTGATGTCATCCATGCAGAGTAGGTGACTGATATTGGCCCCATTTTTGAGTCTGTATCCGTAGCCAGTCTTGTTGATAACTTGGCTGAGGGGGTTCAGGCCTATGCAGAACAGTAGCGGGGACAGAGCATCTCCTTGGTATATGCCACATTTGATGGACACTTGTGCAAGTGGTTTGCAGTTGGCTTCAAGGGTGGTTTTCCACAGCCTCATCGAGTTTGCAATGAAGGCTCTCAGAGTCCTGTTGATGTTATACATCTCTAAGCATTCAATGATCCAAGTATGCGGCATTGAGTCATAGGCTTTCTTGTAATCGATCCAAGCCATGCACAGGTTGGTGTGTCGGGTTTTGCAGTCTCGGGCAACTGTGCGGTCTACGAGGAGTTGGTGTTTGGCTCCTCTGCTATTTACACCGATACCCTTCTGTGCCGTGCTCATGTGTTTATCCATGTGTTTGCTTATCTTGGCCGCTATGATGCCTGACATGAGCTTCCAGGTTGTGGAGAGGCAGGTTATTGGTCGGTAGTTGGGTGGGACTGGACCCTTTGATGGATCCTTCTGGATTAGGATTGTCCGCCCTTCAGTTAACCATTCAGGGTGAGTCCCACTTTGTAGCAGCTGGTTCATTTGGGCTGCCATTCGCTCATGGAGAGCAGTGAGTTTCTTTAGCCAGTAGGCATGGATCATGTCAGGCCCTGGTGCTGTCCAGTTTTTCATACCTGAGACTCTTTCTTGGACATCTGTCACAGTGATGGTTACCGGGGCTTGCTCAGGGAGGTTGCTGTGGTCCTCTCGTAGAGAGATCAGCCACTGTGCATTGCTGTTGTGGGACGCCTCCCTTTCCCATATGCCTTTCCAGTATTGTTCAGTCTCCAGCCTTGGTGGGTCTGCTCTGTTGTTATTGTTACCCTGCCATTGAGAGTACACCTTAGCTGGTTGAGTGGAGAAGAGCCGGTTAATCCTTCTGGATTCATTCTCCCTTGTGGAGCTCTGACAGTTGGCTCACTTCCCTCCTTGTTACCTTGATTTTAGCCTCTAACTGTCTTTTCCATGGTGGGTATTGGGTCTCATGGTTGCTCTTATAGCCAAGTATCTCAAGGATCACTGATGCTGAGTTGTAGATCAGCTCATTGGTTTCTGTTATGGTGTTGGTAGGGATCGTTCTCAATGCTGCATTCACATTCTCAATGAGACTTTCAGATGGTACTTCACTCAGCCGTTGTAATTGGCGCCGGGGAGGCCTGGTTGTCATTCGGGTCATGATTCTCTCTCTCAGGTCAGCAGCTGTCTCGTTCAGCTCTGTTTCGCTCATTGGGGCCGTGTATCCCCTCACTGGGTGGGGACTTGTAGTTAAGTCCCCACAGTCCTGACATCCGGGTTCCTCCCTTTTGCCGTAGCATTTGTGTTGTATCTCGTCAATCTCAAGTTGTGATAGCAGTTGCCGTTTGCGGATGTTGGAACACTGAGCTACTAGTTGTTTAGGCGGCTTAGCGCTTAGTGTTGACTGGGGATGTCGAAGTAACCATTCCTTCCCCAGTCTTTGCATGTAACCCCTCTGACTAGGGTTACTTGAGTAGTAGCATTCCAACAGATCCACATTTTCATCTCTCGCCCATTTCCGTCTTGTTCCAGTAGCCCATTTGTCATCAAGGTGCTCTGGTTCCCCAACACCTGACGCAGACCTTGTTTGGCCGGGCGACGTCTGAGCCGGCATGTTATGCAACTTAGTATCTCTCATGGTATGAGGTAGGCAGTAGCTTGAAGGGTCTTGCCTAAGGACCCAGACTGGATTCGAACCCTGCCCTCTCGGGTGATATACTGATGCCTTATGTATTGAGCTATCCAGTCAGCTATATATATATATATATATATATATATATATATATATATATATATATATATATATATATATATATATATATATATATATATATTGTGCAGTTTGGCTTTATTACTGATGATTTTCCATCAAATGGCTCATTTTGTGTCTGTTAACCCCATTAATCGTTTACTAAATCAGTTCACAATTAATTGATTTCTATATCTAGAGTGAATAAATGCAGATGGTTTTCATCACAAATGATAACTTGCTGTCGCAACCTCTGAAGGGAAAAGCCAAAAGAGAAGAAAAAGATCCAGTAATAATTTATCTCTTTTAGTCTGCGATTGGTTATCATGGAGAGCAGTCATGTTTTTGAATGGAGGGAGGAAGCAGGAGTACCCGACCAGAACCTCACCGACACACTGGGAGAATCTGCAAACTCCTGAATTCGAACCAGAGCAGCTTCTGGTTCGTCTTGTCGTCGTAAACGTCACTCGTTCTAATTAATCCAGGGTGAAAAGGAAAAAATAAATAAATAAATGAAAAATGGCACACGCCAACTTAATCCACTAAAGAGGCGCATCTGTCTGGGGAGAAAATTGGCATTAACCCTTTAAAGAGGGGTGACCCCCTTTTCTACAGTGAATGCAAGTGTTTGTGTGGCAGCAGACAGATTTTTAAAAACAATGTTTCGTTCACACAACAGTCAGCGAGTTTACGTTTACCTCGTGTGACTTTTGAAATGGATTTTTATGAAACACAAGAAGCTGCTTCCTCTGTACATGTGAACAACATGGAGGATTCTCACTTCAAAGCAGCGCAGGCGGCTTGGAGATGCCACATTATATTATACTAATGTCACCAGGCTGCATGTCCCTGGTTCTAATCCCCAAATTGATTGATATTAGAGAATATGAAAGTGATTATAAAGTGATTAGAGTGATGGCTGAACACTTAGAGAAACATACGCTTTCGGGTATGGATGGGATTTCTGGTCAGCCGCCGTATTAATGATGCAAGCCGCTTACTGGAAGGTGATGAAATTTGGCTGATAGCAGCGATTTTAATTCACTGCATTGGAGGTTTTTTGTGTAATAACTTTTTATTTTTCTCCTCTTGGTAATCATTAGTTTATTTAATCTCTAGGGCGTTTTTTTTTTTTTTTTTTTTTTGTCATAGACATTTGAAAAGTTGACTTATCTAGAGAATTCTGGTTTTTGACCAATCTCTCATCTAAAATCCTCTTGAAAGTTTTCATGACATCTGGAGTTTCTCCACAATAAATTGTATTCAAAACGGAAGTTCATAAATGCCATCAGGTGTTGAAAATATGCACTAGAGCAGCGGTGTCATCCTCAGTTTCATTTTGGGATAAATCAAAAATCTGAATGTTCTTAAAGAGCCGGTCGAGCCAGAATGTTTTGATAAAACCCATTTAACTGCTAAAATATTAATAAACTGGATTTTATGACTGTGTTTGTGGCTTTTGTGATCAAAATTATATATTTTGTGGTGCTAATTTAGAAATATTGGCAAGGAATTTTTATATTTGATGTTATATGATGTTAAATGTGACTTTGTATCACTTGCCGTATGACTCGGCATCAAATAAAGCTGAGGCAGCGGCCAATTAGACTCAATGAGAAAAATTTGCAGTGAAATCAGAAAAAATGTGGGTCTCTGTTGATTTTGTGTGAGTTTTGAGGGCTTGTGAAAAACTAGAGTCTCATATATGCAATTTGGAGTCTAGAGGGCCACTTAAAAAGCTACAGCGGGCCAGATTTGGCCCCCGCACCTTGAGTTTGACACATGCACAAGAGTGACAAATTTCACAAGCTATGGTCACAAACGTCATTGTTAAAAAAGCTGGGTGGCCACAGAGTGCTGCATTCAAATGAATTAAAAGTTAAGTGGAAGGAAAAAAGATGCACAAATAAAGTATTAAAGCAGTTTAATACTTTAGACTGATTGTCTCCTTCCCTGGTGTCCTTGTTATTGGCTTTTTCTAATGCATTAATTTTCAAAGAAATTGAATTGTTATTCTCATTTGCTGCCATCCATGTGCATAAAACAAAGAAATAAACTTCAAAATGTGTTTCAGTTGGTTTCATTTCTCATCTGTGGTGTTGGTTTATCGCTGTGTGTTTTTGTTGTGCAGAAAAATAATCTTTTGGATTCATTTTTTTTTTATTTATTGAACTGGAAGATGAGCGTTTCACCTTAAAGAGGCGTCGTGTGCCCCGCCTCTGCATGAGAAGCGGGATGAATCCTCTGCGTTTGACTGACGGTCCCCCATCAGCTCCTGGCGTCCAATCAGAAATCAGATCCAGGGTCCGTCCCTGACTCCCAGGTGAGCTAAATAGTCACACTTTAGCAGATTTATGTCAGTCTGTTCCAGGAAACCTCTTGAGTTCGTCGTTTGTTTAATTTATTTTTATTTTTTTTAGCGTCACACTGAAATGGTTTTCAGGTCTCCGCTTGATTTTCTATCGGCCTCCCGGCTCCTCCTGCCCCACTTTGCGGACGGGCCGCCTCACCTGCCCCGCTCCCGGTCCCCAGAGGAGCCCCCGGCGGCCGCCCCTCCTCTGGCCCTCCCGGGACTCTGCTTCTCCGCCACGCAGATCGCCAGCGTGTGCGAGACCCTGGAGGAGACCGGGGACATCGAGCGGCTGGCCCGCTTCCTCTGGTCGCTGCCGGTCACCGCCGACGGCCGCGACTCCATCTCCGAGCACGAGTCCGTGCGGCGGGCGCGCGCCGTGGTCGCCTTCCACACGGGGAGCTTCCGCGAGCTGTACCGCATCCTGGAGACGCACCGCTTTACGCGCACCTCGCACGGGAAGCTGCAGGCCATGTGGCTGGAGGCTCACTACCGCGAGGCGGAGAAGCTGCGGGGCCGACCGCTGGGGCCCGTCGACAAGTACCGAGTCAGGAAGAAGTTCCCGTTACCGAGGACCATCTGGGACGGAGAGCAGAAGACGCACTGCTTCAAGGAGCGCACCCGCGGGCTGCTGAGAGAGTGGTACCTGCAGGACCCGTACCCGAACCCGGGGAAGAAACGGGAGCTGGCTCACGCCACCGGACTGACACCGACCCAGGTTGGGAACTGGTTTAAAAACAGGAGACAGAGGGACCGCGCGGCGGCGGCTAAAAACAGGCTGGTGACTTTATTTATGTTTCTTTAAATAAACAATCCTATTACTACGAGTCACGCAAACATCTGCAAACCATTTAGATATCACTGCAGCTCTGAAGTCAATCGTTTTTCAGCCAAACTGGCCGAGGCGCTGCGTAAAGACGCTATTCGTGCGTAAAAACGCACATCCCTTCATTTGTTTTGTCTGGATGAGAGATACCGAGTTTAAGCTGCATTCATTACTGCAAAGTTTATTTTCCGTTACTAAATCTCAGTCATTATATGCATATATATTTAAACTCTGTGAGTTTTATTTTATTTCCCCAATAATCTCTCTGTTATGTTGTTTTACTCGTCAGGTTGCAGCGTCACCGCGTCTGCACAGACGGTTCCCGTCCACCGAGCGGAGGGGACTGCAGTCCAGACGGCAGCGCGGGGCGGGCAGACGGAGAAACTTTCCTCTCAGTGACGGACAGTGACTCAGACTTGGATGTCTGAAACCTTTGGTCAATATATATACATATATATTTTTAAAGGGACCTTTAGTGGACTGTGAGTGTGTGTGTCGAAGGGTGACAGAAAGAGAAGGAGCTACAGGGTCTTGCAAAGGTATTCATGCCTCTTAAACATTTCACATTTGGCCATGTTGAAAACATAAACTAATATAAATTTTATTGAGATTTTACCTCCGCAGTGTTGATTTTTCTCTATTTTTACCTTCATCTATCTTCTCATCAACTCTGACCAGCATCCTTACATGGAGCGCATCCCACAGCATGATGCTGCCTCTTATCTTCACACAAGAGGACAGACAGTATTTTCAAGATGATTTGTAATGTTAGCTTTAAGCTGAATTGCAAGCCATTTAAAAATGTCAAATACACTTGGAGTGAAACACATTAAAGGTTCGTGGTTGTATTTTGGGGGGGATCTGAATACTTGTAGCATTACGATAACTTTATGCCAGCCTGACCCGTAAAAGAACATGTTTCTGCTTCCCCTGTTTTCCTGCTGATATTCTTTCCAGAAAGATCTCATGACCTTTGACCACTTTCTGTTCCAACCACATTCAGTGATAATGGGTTCATCTGACAATCCAAATTAGAGCAGCACTGAGCAGAAACCCCCTGCTGGTCTCCGTCTGCAGCAGCTGGAACTTTTTGGACTGAAACCTGCTGGGGAGCTAGAACCTCATTCGTTGTATTTTCAGTTTTTTTTTTAGTTTTTAGAATAACTAAATCCTACCTCCCTGTTTGCGTTTTTAGTCATAATGCTGGTTTTCCTCTTAGCCTTTACCTCAGCGCTATTTCAAGTTCTGTGCGCAGTTTGTGTGAAGCCATGCCACGGCCTACTCCATGTTCAATTTGATGCTGACAAAACGTTTGTAGTATTTTATATTAAAATTATTTAATTTTAAAAGGCCATTTGAATTCATTTATTATGTATGTGAACAAATGTTTAATGTTCTTTGTTTTAATGAAAACTGTTTATTTGTTGAAAAGCAAAGAGCATTTTTAAACGAGCATATTCTTTAAAATTTTCCAGGTTCAACTTTTTTATTCAAAATAAAAATAAAAAAAACCCCACAGAAATACTCAGATAATGAACCTGAAATCTACTATATTTAAAACAGCATTAAACAATCAAAATTAATCGCTTGATTAATTCTTGTTATTGTTTTTATTTATTTCAGCTTATATTTGTGCAAATATTTACTTGAAAATAGAAAATGCAGATGCAGTATTTAATGATGCACAACAGCATGATAATTTATAATACTTTTATAAAATCATTGAGGAAAAACAAAAGAAACTCATGCAGTTGTGGGTTTTCTTAATTTTAGATGTGTGATTTTAGTTATTTTTAAGAAAATAAACATTTTATTAAATACATTTGTAAACAGGCTGTTATAAACAGAGTATTTCATTGAACAAAGACATGTGCATGGTCACGCACAACACGCCGTATTAGCTTGGACTCAATTTTCACGTACAAATGATTGTTTAGTTTTAACATTAATATTTGATAGCTACATATTTTCAGGAAAAGACAAAAACAGCATAAAACACATAATCAATTAATAATGCTGAATTATTTAAACTTTATATGATGCTCATCTTAAAAAGGAAAAGTGTACCATAACTTTTGTTGTCTATGTTTTGCGATTAGTTAAATTACTAGCAAATAATCCTAGTCTGCTATTTTGAGCATATAAAGAGAAGTAAAAAAAGGACTATATTCATATTTATAATTAATATTATTGCATTCATATTTTGTGCCACATAAAAAGATAGAATGAAGTTGTTACTGTTTTGTTTTGTTGTTTTTTTATTTCCAATCTGCTTTAAAAATCCAAAATCTTGTAAGAATACGCTGCAGCGCCACCCAGTGGTAGGTGAAAATACCGAGCTTCTTTGTTACACAAAAGATACTTTACTTTTTCCAACTTTGGAATTATATTTTTTATCATTTAAATTTGAGTTTTCTCTAATTTGTACATTTTTAGTTCAGCGCTTTGATTAACAGCACTGAGTAATAATGATATCGACAACAATAGTTGCTATTATTCTTAATATTTATAGCTACTTTCTATGTTTTATTTTATTGTATTTCTCACTAAAAGGTGACATTTAAAAAGAAAACATTTTTAACTGATGCAGCGCTGCAAACGCGTCCGGATTTCATCTTGAAGTCCGAGGAGCACTTGAACACAGCACTTGGCGACGTTACGGGACGTTTGCGTCATCATCTCTGCAATACAACCGTGCGGCCAGCAGGTGGCGCAGGTGACCGGGCATTATAGTGAAGATTGATGTTTTGAGGGAATAAATTGTGATTTTTATCAGACCCGCAGTTTCGAATTACATACTGATTTGATAACAAACTAAAATAAACAAATTACTGACACGTTTATACGACCGATAAGAACATAAACATGAATATGTTATAGATGCCATTTTATGTACTTTAGGAGACATGGGTAAAATGGCAGTTTTTTCAGATTAGCTTAGTTTACTTTGCTTTTAATTCTTTGTTAAGGCATCATAATAATACAATTATGCATTTATGACAAATTTAAAACGTGCCTCATCATGTCCAAACTCTGCATACCAAAAGTAATACATTAACAATATCTTAATGTATATTTAATTGGTTTAAGTTTAAGAAAATAAACATTTTATGAAATACATCTGTAAACAGGCTGTTATAAACAGAGTATTTCATGGAACAAAGACATGTGCATGGTCACGCACAACACGCCGTATTAGCTTGGACTCAATTTTCACGTACAAATGAACATAAATAAAAAAAAACTAGATTGTTACGTGTTACTCTATATCTGCTATTAAGAAATATTTGATAATTTGGCACATTTAAGTTGAAAAAACAAAACAAAAAAGGAAATATTTAAGGGACAAATCCTACTTCATTGAACAGATAGATAGATAGATAGATTTGTTTATGCTCTGACGTGTTTCTTGTGTGTGTGTGTGTGTGTGTGTGTGTGTGTGTGTGTGTGTGTGTGTGTGTGTGTGTGTGTGTGTGTGTGTGTGTGAGACCGTGCATATGGACAGACTGATTGACTGGGTCTCTCGTCTGTCTGGTAATGGCACGCGCCCTCACACAAACGCACGCGCGGGTGCACACACGCGCTCGACGCCTGCGGGTGAATTCCACTCTGAACGCCTCTTCCAAATGACCACGCACACGCGCGCGCGACCTCGCACGCACACACAAAGGGGTTAGCAAGAGTCCGGCAGCGCGTGTGACGCGTTTTGCGCATTTCCTGCATTTCCTGTACGGCAAGCCAGTGTAACATTTACTCAAGCTGCCTCCTAACTGCATGTTTTCTTCTTACTATTGTTCCGCACTGGGGGAATTCGGGTGCAGCAGCAGCAAGTTACATATAAACATGAATATTCAAACTAATGCAAGAAAAATAAAAACTGAAGAGACTGTACAGTAAGGGTAAGTTTGCAATATAATTATAAAAAAATACCGTGCAGTTAATAAGAAAATTGTTCAAAAGATAGCAAGGAGCTGATAGAGAAACAAATACCAGCATTCTTTGGTGCCAAAATGTCAAGATTTAGTCAATGATTAAATGTCTCAACTTGTAAAACATGTCACATATATTGTAATCCTGTCCATTTTGATGAAAAGAAAAGATTTTAGATGTCAGAGAGGTTTCCTTTCAGTCAGGTTCATTTCTGTACAATACAAACTTATAGTCAAATGGTACAGAAGTGTAGAGTAAATCCAATACTAAGTAAATACAGGGCTTGTGTACCAATACCAATACTTTAAAATTTCGTTTATAATAATTATCATTTCAGTTATTTATGATTATTGGAAAGACAGAAGTTACCAGACACTAATACTCAACTTGTTATCGATACTATTGATATTTAGATTGATAAACCCAGTTGATAAACTCAAAATATACTTTTTGTTTTTAAGCTGCATTACATAACTTTCATAACAAATATGTCTTGTCTATATTTATTAAAATTGCCACCATGTCCTGAGAGTATGGTATGATACAGATAATCTGAGAAAAAAAAAATCAAGCTTCTCCACCTTGTGCTATTGCTACTTTTGCAGTCTGCAAAAGTGCACCTTTTATGGTTAAAAGCAACCAATCAGAGCCAGGAGGAAGGTCTTAATGTTGTCAGTCATGCTTGTGAATGCACTGCTAAATGTGCTAAGAGTGGATAGACAACACACCGTTACAGGAAAACTGTGTATCTGCCGTTAACACTGCCTAGCTGCAGCACAGCAGAGAGCAAGAGGGAGTAAAGATGGATGAGCAGTGCCACAAGGATTGGTAATTGACACTGCTGAGACCCCGCCTCCTTTCTTTGATTGGTTGTTTCAAGTTAGCACTGGGCGAACTGAGAGTAGGTAGAAGAGCTACATTTTTCCACAGATGATCTGTGTCATACCATTCTGTGACAACAAAGTGATTATTTTAACAAATATGTGAAAAAACAAAAAAACAAAACAAGCGGCTTTAACTTGTACAACATTGTGTCAACACATTATATGGTAAGTCAGCTTGCCATAGAAGCTCACTGACGGATTGGGAGAGAGAGGGGACGGGAAGCGAGGGTCGCGCGCAGGGACTGAAGGGAGGAAAAAAACGGATCGGGAGCGGAGCTCCGTGATGTGTCTGGGGTGCTCCCGAACCCGACAAACCGCCGCGTAGAGCGGATTAAAACGCACTCTTTTTGGCAGACTGAGCGCAAACAGCCGCTGTGGTGGGAGACTGAAGCCTGGAGATCACCCCGGAGGAGGACCGAGCCGCCGAGCCGCGGCGGGGCTGGACGCGGAGCAGCAATCCCGGATGGCTAGGCGCGGCTGCCCCCGCTCTCTCCCTCCGTGACCCGGCGGAGACACTCACAGGACCGCCGCGGAGCTCCGTGTGAGGACAGTTACACCGCGTTTCCTCCGTTTACGGCCGTTAAGCCCTGGCCTGTTTCCGCGGAAACGGGAATTTTGGGCTCGAACATAAACAAACAACCGCTCGGGGTGGGAGAGCGTTCATCAGGCAGCCTCGGAGGGGAGTCCGTGTGCGGTAAGAACTGCGTGTTTTCAGCCCGTTATTGCGGGTGTTGCGATGTTCTGACATGGCCGTGGTAGAGTGAAGGAACCAGCGGCATTATGGGATGTAGCAGGACTGTGCAGTGACCCCGCTCATTGGAAGGAAACATTGTGTGTGCGGGAGCGGGAACAGCCAGACCCAAACACACACACAAACACACACGCGCGCGCACGCACTCACACACACACGCAGACTGCCATCCATTCTGTTCACACACACACCTCATCAGCCCGCAGCCATGCCCGTCTTTAACGGCCTGTTGAAGGTTCGGGTGGTTGAAGCCGTGGACCTGAAGCCCACCCCGTGGGCATTGCGTCACGCCGTGGGGAAGAGCGGCTCCTTCCTGTTGGACCCCTACCTGGCCTTGAACCTGGACCAGATCCGCCTGGGCCAGACCGCCACAAGAACCAAGACCAACAACCCGGCCTGGCACCAGGAGTTCTGCACCGAGGTCCGAGAGGGACGCAGTCTGGAGCTGTCGGTGTTCCACGATGCTCCCATCGGGTATGACGACTTCGTGGCCAACTGCACCATCCAGCTGGAGGACCTGCTGCAGAACGGAACCAGGCACTTCGAAGACTGGGTATGTGCAGATATGCGTGTGTGAGGCATGAATGCTACAGGTTTGCATGACTTCACACTAACCCTAAAGGAACATCGTGGTTTGCAACAACAAAAAAACTACAATAGGGCCTGCTTTATTCGCATGGTAGTTTGATGCATATTGGTAAGTAGTGGAAAGTACCTCCAGGTACACAATGTACACATATGTTTGGAAAAAACCGCCACACCAATCAGCTGCAATGGCTTCCCTTTTCTTCCATCCAATTCTAAGAAATCTCATAGCTGTTAGTAGATTATGTAAAACTGAGCATGGAGATATATCATTCACCAATGATATAAATAATTGGTGAATAATGTACAGCATTCCAGCTCTGAGTTCTGGCTGCAACTAACCATTATTATAGTAGTGGATTATTCTTTTGATTTTTCAGACAATTAATCAATTAATCTGATAATAAATTGGTGCATTTTGCAGACTTTTCACTCAGTCGCTTAAACTTATTTTATCCGCCTGGGAATTTATTAAAAATATGCAAATAAATAATTTAATTCATTTTCTTGAATGAGAAAATAATAATCTTTCAGGTAGACTTGATCATTTGTCGCAAGAGATGAATTTGAAGCTAAAAAAAAATACTTTTTACAGAAACATTTGAAAAGCTCAGCTCTGTCTGCTTGATATAGCACCAATAGAGTGTAGGGTTGATCTGTTGATCATTTTTATGGATTAACCAATTAATAAATGATAGCTAACGATGCTTGGTTGGAGATTTTCTCTTCAGATTTTGATGCATGTGATGCAGTTTTAGCTAAAACTATTTAACTTGAGGAGTATTGGGTAGAGCAACATAACAGACAAAAACATTTCTTTTATCTAAATGCAAAATGTTTAGATTTTTTTTGTATAGTTTTATGTAAGTACTTTTCTGAGTTTGTTATTCTTTCAGGAGATTGCCTGTATTAAGTCTGTATACTCTTGTTAGCGATTAATTGATTAATAAGCTAGTCAACTATAATTGAAATAATCGATTAAATCACAATTAATTGTTTTCAGTTCTCGTTCTGTGAAGGGCTCAGGGGTTTGTTAGAGAATAGTAGTAAACAAACAACATCATAAACACTAAGGAGCAGAGCAGACTGGTCAGAGTTATGGAGAAGCTACGTAAAAGCAGGTTTAGGTTCAATAAATCAATCAATAAAAAACAACATCCAAGCGTTAAACATCTCACAGTGACAGTGACAGTTCAGTCCCTCATCTGAAAATAGAGACAGTACCCACCTTAAATGAGACAGCATGAATCAGAGAAGCATCCAAAAGGCCTCATGGTATCTCTGGAGGAGCTGCAGAAAACTGCTCCAAAAAATTTATGTATGCAGGAGGGTGAATTCATATCCATCCCACACTTTGAAGATTTTAATCTGTAAATCATAAAGCATTTTCCTTCCTACTTTATAGCTGTGCACTGCTTTGTGTTGGTGACGTCCAAACTAAATGACGAATAATTTAAGTTTATGGCTGTTATGAGTCAAATTGTGAGAAAGGCCCAGATTCTGTATCGTCACTTCTCAGACGTCTTCCCCTCGTTTTATCTTATCAGTCTTAAAATTGATACTGAGTTCTCTCAAAAAGCACTGGCAACACCGGCCCAGATGTTGCGCTTGTTCTTACACTTTTATAACCACAAGTGCAACATGTAACCACCATCTTTCTAATCTGCACCTGTGGAAATGTTGTAGTGCAGAATGGAGCCAGAGTGTGCGGCTTTAGCAAAGCAAAAACGTTTAGTAATTGTTGGCAAATGAAAACATATTTGCAGTTCTCATCAGAAAAGTGCATACATTTATTATTGTGTGTGATAGTAATTAGGGGTATAATAGTGATAATTTCTTACATCGATTTCCTCTAATCCTTCTCAGGTCAGAATTATACATCCAGGCTCAAATATATAAATTCACCAAATTCATGCAGGTTCCACCTCAGCCACATGCTGCTTAGCCATAAAATGCTGCTTAGCCATAAAATGCTTCCTTCTTATCTTCTCATCAGAAAAGAGAAGAGAAGATGAGATGCACTTTTTGAATTGATTGGTTTCCTGTTGCAGACCTTGGTTAGAAGCAATATAAAACACACCTTTAACATGGTGCTGCTTCCACCAGTTTATGACAAAGTTTAGTCTTGATGGGCTGCAGGCTTATCTTGAAGGCAATTTGAGTCAGAAACTTTTGATACAGCAAGGTTCCCCACAGAAAACTTGCTAAATCTGGTGGATGGGCGCTCGGCAGTCATTCATCCAGCAGCCTGTCGTGTTTTTGAGTTAAAAAATGTTTAAAGTTGACAGAAAATGTGAAAATTTCACACAATAATTATGTGTCATTGAAAGTCTGGAAAATTAATACCTGAACACCAACTATAAAGTCTTAAAAAATGCAAATATTTTAAAAAGCCTTAAATAAATAAGCAAAGCTAAGCCTGGTTGGGGCACAAGTAAAGCCTGGTGGCCCGCCAGGCTCATAATACAGCTGGTACAGTTCCAGCAATGCAATGATCCCAAACAAACATCAGATAAAGCAGGCTACTATTAAGCTTCCTTATTGACCTTGATACTTAATTTTATGTTCTCCTGTTTAATCTTTTTATTGTGGCTTTAAGTTTAATGCATTAAAAATGGAGAACAGAAGTAGATACTGACTGTAGATCTGTCACCTATAGATAGCTGGTCTGCATCTCTTTGTGTTTCCTCCTGCTGCAGAGTATTTTAAGATGTGACAAACAGTCAGAAAACTTTCAGTAAAACTGCCACAAAAATAAAGATTAATAAACAGAACCAGTAGAGATTCTGCTGGGAATGAGATAATCTGTGAAGGATACGTCTCTGAATCCTTAACCATCTACTGATAAAATGTAGTGAGAGTGTTACTATAAAAGTTGCTGTGTCAAGCAAGCAACATTTCAAAATACAAAAAAACAAAGAAGTCATTGTCATCAATCTATATATGGCTAAGAGTTTTGTTTTTTTTTAATGTATTTTTACCCATGCTTTTAAGCTCCGAACTCAAATTTTCATAGTAATTATTTGCAAGATGCTGCTGAAAACCACCAGCCAGTGTAATCAGTTTTCTTCTCTTGAATCTTCCTGCTCGTTTTGCTTTCTGAACGTTCAACATCCCTCGTCTGCACCCGCTTATACTGTGCATGCAGGTCTGCTGCTGGCTGTCATTATGCGAGAGGCATGTCACACTCTGGATAAGTTGTTAGCCCATGCCAAGTACCCACAGACACAGTACTAACAACCGCACACACACTCACTCGTAAGAGCAGTTTTGAGATGCCATTTAACCCAACAGCTGTATTTTTGGACTGTGAAGCCGGAGTACTCAGAGGGAACCCATGCATGCACAGGGAGAACATGCAAACTCCATGCAGAAAGACATCCAGACCAATAATCAAACCCAAGGCTTTCTTGGTGCAATGCAACATTGCTAATAATACACCACTCTACAGTCTCTTTTATTATAGATATAAAAAACAAGTTATTGGATTTAAAATCTTGTATTAAAAGTGCTGATTAATTTTTCTAACAGTAACATTTTAACAATTTTTCTACAATGTATTTTCTGTAGATGGATAGGACTAATGGGGATTTATTGGGACCAATATTGCAACATTTGTTGCATTTTCAGCTGGTGCGGTTCACTTTCACACTGCACTGTGTCAATCTGTCCCAAACCTTTGAAAAACTTGTTCCCCTCCTCGCCTGTGATGGCGCTGCACCAAGAACTACTAAAAGAAACGACCTGAAAACCTGGAGAAGACATGATCACAATGTACTTCTTCACAAAATGTAAACAAAAATTGAGCGGCGTCAAAATTTAGCAGCTGTGGGATTTCTCTTTTGTCTTTCATAAAAGCCATTTCTCCACTAGCCAAACTGGTGCGCTGGTTTCGTATCCAGAATTTCCTGGAGTATAGTCCACTGGTTTCTGGTCCGCTTGGCAGTCACATATGGATTCAAACCGGATCAGCGTTCACTTCAACTGAACTGTGTCGTAGGTTTTTAGGTGGACCAGAGTTCACATTTTTGGACTGCATCAAAATTTGATTGCGCATTCACACCTCCTCAAATGAACCAAACTTTCAAGATAAATGAACTTGAGTTGATTGTATTATGACAGTAATTTGATGTGAGGACAAAAATCCTTCTACTGAATTAAAGTCAAATTGAAGTCTTTAGTAAGCCTTTTTTATGATGCAATACTATAAAATCCTTATTGTAATTTCTGTTTAAGGCTTTTAGAGGCAGTATGTCCACCTGAATGAGGCCCTTTGTTTGGAAAAAAACAAAAGGGAAACCATTTACTATGTCAGCATACGTCAGCGTATATATAAATAGGCGCACTCACACTCGCACGCATCTCAACTCTTAGCCATCTGAAGTTAGGTCAGAGCATATGGATCACTCTGTTGATTGAGCACATCCTATTGATCTGCCAGTCGGCGCTTCAATACATCTGCCTCAGAGCGACGCAGCCCCACCAACTTCCCCTCCTCCATGCATTACTCCATTACTCACCACTCGTGCCTGCCATTTCTCCCTCATCCTTTCTCCTCCCTCCCCAACAGGAAAAATTCCTTCTCATCTTACACTTATCCCCTCTCTTTGTCTAACTATCATCTTCCTCCTTCCTGCCACTCATGTATGCCTGAGAATCCTCTTTTATCTACTTCCTCCTGATGCTCTTACCTTCTTTTGCTCTTCACTGTCCAAGTGGGGATGGGAAGGACTCAAGGAGGGAGATGATGGAGAGGCTTAATAGCTTGTCTGAGTCAGATCAGTCAAGCTTTTCTTTTCAAATGTTCGAATATTTGTGCTTATAACAGTGAAGCTTTTTCTGTAGCTAAATTATTGCAAAGATAAATAACTATAGGATTACATCAGCTCAATCCTGTAACTCATGGCATGATGAGCGACAGTTAACGTACCATGCTTTCAAGTTATTTTCATATAATTTAAAAATAACCATTTCAAATTACTTTTATCTAAAACAAAAAAGCAGCAATTTTTTATAATGCTGCTAAAGTGTTAAAACTTATAACGTTTATAATAATCTTACCCATAATGCGTCATACTGCCATGCATTTTTATAAGAAAAAATAACTTATGATAAATTTTTTGTTAATCTTCACTTATTGTCTCCTCAATATTGAATATTAACTTCCTCGGTCAGGTGTACCCAGACTGACTGATACATTCGTTGGGTGGGAACATCTTAGCTGATGTCGCCTTGTGTTGGTTCACCAGTATTTATGTATGTGGTCATAACACTGGAGTACAGTCAGCAAATAATGTCACAGCAGAGCAAATGGTTGTTTGGAGTCTGGTTGAGTGTATCGTGCTTTCACATTCACTCTGAAAAATCAAACGTACTTGCCCTGCGGTTGACCCTTTATATAGCCATAAAAACGTTGCATCTCAAAAGCTGGAGTGAGGGGCTGTTTTAGGTGGGTTTTTCCACAGGTTGGCAGATTGACAAACAATGTAGTTGGTAACGGTCAATTTTGAGATTTTGCTATTTTAAGCACCTACATGACGATGACATCTTATTGGTGGAAAAAAGGAATTTCAGAGGCCTGGCGTCGTTGTTGGTGATCTGCAGTTAGGTGGATAAAGGTTCCTTGATGTTAGAGGGCAGTGAGCAGATTGGTTCAAGATAATATCAAGGCAACAATCCTTCAAACAGCTACTTGTTACAGTTTGTGCAGAATACCACCGTTGAAGATCCAACATGCAAGCTCTTAAAGGAATTTGACTACAACAGCAGAAGGCCACAATGGGTACTGCTTGTATTAGCAGTACCCAGTAAACTCACACAGGCTTATCAAACCTCGACATATTAGAAAAATGTTGCCTGGTTTGATGAATCTTGATTTTAACTATTATATATATTAGGTATCCTTAGCACGGACACATTCATCCTATGTTGTGGTAGAGTAATGGTGTAGGACACATTTTCTTGGTACATTTTGGGCTCCGTCGTACCTAATCATTGTTTAAACTCCATGCAGTGACCGTAGTCCAGCCATCTTTGGATGTATTCTGACAGCAAACTAATACAACATGTCATAAACTCAATCTCAAACAATTACAGTGAATTCACAGTACTGGAGTTCCTGAAGCAATAGGTGGTTCACTATAAAGGGGAACCTAAAAGAAGTGGCCACGGAGTGTGCCAACAGCCTGTTTTTGTAAAATCTCACTCAAGAGACAGACTTTACTTATAAACAAGGAAGGAAGGAGGACACTGTGTAATGTTTGGTTTCAAAGGAGGACCCAAATACATAAAGTTTTCGGATGAAGGAGATTTTAAGGACGGAAAAATAAAAGGAAGCTTACAAAGAACACCAGGAACAATGGAGAATAAAGAAGGTAAAAAAATGCAAAGGTTAAAACACGGGGTGCAATGAAAGGAGCCAGTGGGGAACAATGAAAGGAGGGAGATGATGGAGAAAGGTGGACATCATAAATCTAAGGTAAGTAGAGTAGAATGGCAGACTGAAGAAAAGCAGAAGCAAAGAGAATGAAATAGAAACTTGAACCAAATATGAACAGTAACAGAAATGTAAAGAAGCTAATTCAAAGCACAACCAGTGAGAATAACTGAACTACCAAAAGGGATAAACTAAAATAGCAACATATTAGAACATAAACAGTAAGGAAATGATCAAACAGAAACATGAATGAAACTAAAGTCCAAAAAACCCACCTGCCATAATGCACTGCCTTTAGGGTAAACAACAAAATGTGACTGAAAAGAGAGAGACGGATAGATGTATACGTAAGGCCCTATATTGCTGTCTAAATGTGATCAAAAGGCGGCGAGGATTGATCAAATTGGCTAATTGAGCCTGACGTTAAACATGTTTGTTCAATCTACATTTGGATTCAACCTTGCAGCTTGAAATAGATCATTTGTAATATGTTTTTTGGACATTATGAAGACAAGGTCTGGCTAGTCCATTACATGGATTGTTTCCTGCTCATCAGATGACTACTGAAGCCCGAGATCCTCAGATTTGTTGTTTTTTCTTACTTTCACCCTTGTCTTGTCATCTGTCTGCGGCCTCCTCTTATTCTCTTTTTGTCTCCGGCCACTTCTCCATCTCCCATGGACCTGCTTTGAGTCGCTGGTGAAATATTAACCAGGCTTTGATGCTTATTAATTGTCCCACTCAGTAATTGAGATGCTCGGTGGAGCCCATGGCGACAGCGACAGTCCGTCCCCATGGAGACAGTATCTCACCCACCGACACGACGGAGAGAGGAAATGGTTGGTTGAGAGTTGAAATGCAGAACAGATAGCACTGGTTATGGGTACTTGGGCACCAGAATAAAAGTTAGAAACAAGCTGAAGCTGCAGTAGGTTACTTTTGGAAAATTTAATTTTTTTTACTTATTTGTGAAATATGTCAACATGTCCTGACAGCAGTGTTGCAATACTCGAGACAATTCTTGGGCGTTGAGGATTCGGGATTTTATTTCAAGACCAGTCAAGACCGCAACTGTGGACATATCGTTAAACTTACAGCACATTGTCCAGTTTATTTGATTCACTTTCAAACTAAGAACAGACGAGTAATTAAAGTGTAGAAATATTGCTTGCAAATTATTGTAAATATATAATATATGTGAATATAATGTGTAGAAATATTTAAAATGTGACGTGAGCTCAAAGTGTGACGCTACAGCTAGCTTTCCAAAGGATTGTGCTTAAAAATAATTGTGGATAAATGGCTTAAGACCATTTATCCATGGATCACATGAACAAAATACTTTATCACATGTGGAAAATGGGAACCACATGTGGTCACATGTGAATTTCATGTGAATTTTTTTTGTAAGGGAAGTCCAGTTGAGTTACAGAGCTGAGGCTGTGTGAAAACATATTTTAAAAACAACCCATATTGAAATCTGAAACTAGAGCATTTCAATTTGGAGAAAGTAAAACATGTTAGTAGACAAGGTAAAAGGAATTATGGAGCATTTTGTTAAATTTGTGACTCTATATAAGCAGCTCCTCACTCTAATTGAGAATATTGATGGTGTGCTTTTTCACAGTGCCATGGATAAACTATCATTGCTTTTACCGTTTACTTTCACACTATACACAACACCCAGATGTGCTGCCATGACATTAATGAAGCCCCTTGATCTAACCACGGATGTTCTTGCTCAAAATGAACAGATCATTTTTATGAACTCTTACAAAAGGAGGTTTATATTCGTTCAACTGTATTATCAGCAGTTATTGATAGCAATGCATCAACCAGTCAGTGAAATCAGACTGATTGATTGGTGAAATACTGAATAAATACTGTCCTTAATTTATTAAATGCATCACAGCTAAGACCTACCACGGTTTGGTCTTCAAACCAATGGCACTTCTTTTGAGTTCAATGAAATTAAGAAATAATCTTGAAACATAGTGCTTTCACTCATAAATTACAAAATTATTTTAATTTATTAATTAATTTTCAATTGGTTTCAAAACTACCTCTATCCAAGGACCTGCAACAGATTGTTAGCCTTCAGAATAAAAAATGAGACCCAACTTTGAAGCCTTCAAAACAATGAGTATCCATATCAACAAGAAAAAGTCTGGTTGGTGCAAATTTGCACATTGCGACTGGATGTTTTTCTGTTTAAGTCATAAGTTGTATGTAGTGTTAAAAGAAGTAGGAGGGGGTCTCAGAGGAAGAGCAAGATGAGAGTTTTGGAGGAGATGAAAGGAAGATGGATTAAACTGGGGCTGGTTGATGAAGTAAAGGAAGCTGGAGTTGAGGTGTAGAATGAAGCTGTGTGTACATGTAAATATGTCCTGCTGAAGGCTGAGAGCTCTGAGGCTTTAAAACCCTGTGGGGTTTTGAGACAGGATGACCAGGCTCTGGAACGCTACCTGGCAGAACCAGATCCGATGTCAGGCATCAATAGTTTGACACTTTTTATCGGCACATGACACATGCTCAACACAAATCAGAAGATCCACAATCCATCACCATTATACTGGCCCTAGCCAGGTTGATTTCTATGTTTATGAATTAAAAACTAATAAACAAGAAAATCTTCTTTTTCCGGATTGCTAATACAGAGAACACCTTAACATATTTCTTTGACAGAATTTCTTATAAATCCTGAATTTATTTAGCTGTTTTAGACAAACAGTAAATTGGATTTTATTGTTTTTCTTTCTTTAATATCATAGTTTTAAGTAGCTGATGACCAGACCAGATGATCATCAGATTTGCAGTTGTTGACCAGCAAATGCACCATGCTACTGAGCAAGACTAGGTTGTGCTTTGTTACCACTCTTCTAGGTAGTTTCTCTTACCAAGTGGAAAAGACCCAGACTTACCTACAGAGTTGAGTTTCAATCGAATTAGCTATTCTTAACCGTAGCCATATTGTGTGACTGTAATAAATGTCTATGCTTTAAGATAGACATTTATTTATTAGGCAAGTTGGCTTGCTACAGATTTTGAGTTTGATTGGCTCTAACTACTGACTGACTGACGGTGAACCTGAATGTTACCAGGATGTAGAAGCAACTCTCTTAGGCTCAGCAGGTCAGATCTTCTCAAAAACTGAAGGTTGAAAGGTCTACAAAATTCATGGGGTTTGAAATTTTAACTTCTACCTCTTAGAAAGACATCTTGAAGAGCAACATTTCAATGTTATGAATACCAACCTTTTCTTTTGAGTTTGATCACAGAAACAAGAGGCAAAATATTACAGTTAAATTAGACTTAGTTAAACTTTGGTCATCTTTGATATTTGAGGAATTCCCATTTCCTGACGCTTCATTGAACATATCTGACCTTTGAATTTTGATCGTTGGTGTGGGTGGGCTGTATCATATTTTTATCCTAAACATGGGGGTCGGTCTCTGTCATAAAAAAGTTCGGAGCCACTGGCATTGTTGATTCTTGAAGAAACTGAGAGCCTGAACCAAAAATAGAGAAAGCTAAAGTTTAAGTTGCTTTGCGACATAGACATTTCTCTGCTAAATCAAAAAGTACTAAAATATTGCAATATCCTGACTTGGTTAAGGTAGAATTAAAACTGAAAATGACTAGCAACAGATTATTTTTGTATTTGGGACAGCAGGATGTCCTTGTTACCTCTTCCTGTCCTTTTTTATTACTTTCACACCAGCTGTATTTCATTCTAACTCACTTTCAAACCTGACCCGAAGACTCCATCCCCTGAGCATGGCAAGTTGCCGGACAGTGACATCATCAGACACTCCCCTTATTGACCTACTGGTTAAGTAGGACAGCCTGGATTTAAGATGCACTGTTGTCACGCTCACAATAGACTCATAAGCACATGCACAAAAAAATTGAGCATACTGAACTGCTCACTGATGCCAAAGCAGGTCATCGCTGGGTGCCCGTGTGTGTGCACGCTGCAGGGCGGTTTATGTGTTTTCTCAGTTGCCGGTAAGGAATGGGAGGAAATCCGAGAGCCTGGGGTCAGCAGGTGGAATCAATACTATAGGCATCCTTGTTTTTCACAAACTGCACCATAAGATTTCAGAGAAACAAATTTTTGTACAGTTATTCTGTTAAATTATAGAGAATAACTTTTTGAGGATTTTTACTTTGTGAAATCCAGAAAAATGCCAAGACTTGGAAATATCCAAAACTCAACCTTTTTCAATCTGTAAGCTTAGTTATTTTATGCAATTAAAGTTATTCTATGCTGCTCATCATTAAAGAGTTATTAGTATTTATGAGCTCTTCTTCATTCTTCCAAAGCAGAAGAAGAAAATATGCCAGAATTACCTCTACTAATCGTAGCTTTTAAAACTGAAAATAGAGACACTTCTTTTAAATCATAACCCAGAACTTCAATGTGGTGTAAATACATCATGGATCTGCTATTGTCTCCGTTTTGCCTTTCCTCTCTTTGAGTATTTCAAAATGAACATTTTATTGTACCTCACATATTTTAAGAAATGTGAGGTCAGCAAAACATACCATTTGAAAGTTCAACCAGCTGATTTCTTTGTTGACGGTTTTAAAGATCTCGGCCCCCCCAACAGTTCCTTCTTTGTTCGATGTTTTCATACGAGATGATCACACCGTCATAGTAGACACATACTGCATTAGTGTGGACAGAATTATTCATACTATCTGATTAGATAATTTCCTCCAATCACGCAGCCCCAGTCAAGGCTCCCTTATGCAACTTGGATCTTTCTGAAGGCTGTTTGCATCCGATGGCAGTGACTGGCTGATACTCAGAGGCTGCTCTTCAGACCGTCTGCCAGTCCATCTGGATATCATACACTCATCTGCACTGTTTGCGATCTTTAAGATGACTAAACAGGCATTAATAATGTAACTGGAAATGTTCATTCTCATTAATCTACGGGTTTTGCAAATGTATTTATGCTTTTCACAATTTGTTTTATTACAACACCAGACTTCAATTTTATGGAATTTTATCTGAGAAACCTAAAGTCCTGGCCAATTAATGGTTTTTAAACTTTTTCCAATAAAAATCTGAGAAGTGTGGTGTGCTAACTTTATCTGTGGTTGCAGTTGCTACAATTTCATGCATATTTGCCAGTTTCACATATGTGGACACCAACATTTTGACCATTCTTCCTTTTAATAACAACTCAAGACACATTAAGTCATTAAGATTCATAGAGAAAAAGCAGTGGCAGAATGATGCTGCCACCACTAAGTTTCACTGTAAGGATGGTGATGAGGGTGATAAGCAGAGTTTGCCCTTCTCACCACCTGTTTTTTATGACAAAATTGATTCTTTAGTTCAAGTTGACTTTTTAGTACATTTGCTGTATTTATTTAAGGGTATCAGAGTAAAGTGGTCTGATTACAAATGCATGCTGCTTTTCTAAACTTTTGTAAACAGTTTTAAAAATTCCACTTCACAATTACAGTGTGACCTCCACACAGCTCAGATCTCATGAGTTCACCTATTTGTGTATTTTTCTATGGAGCCTAACTCCTATTTGTTTCTAGAGAATTGGAGATTTTTTTTTCATTTTTTTTATGGAGCCTATATAAAATATTGAAAACGAAATGCAGGCATTGCAATGCAACCAGTACTTTACATGGTACTGATTGCAAAGCAGTCAGTCCAGGATTACCATTCATTTTACTTGACGTTGATTGGCTGTATCCCCAAGAGAGTGAATAAGGAAAAGTGCACTAGTGCGTACTAGTGCCTTAAAATTGGCACTTAAATGTTTTTTTGTATTCAAAGATGTTTTCCTTTTGAGCCAGGTTGTGGTCCCTAACCCTGACGAATACTGGCTGAGCATTGGGTGCTTCTGTGTCTGCGTGTCACAAATGCTCACTGTAGACTTCATCGAAGTTTGAATTTTGTGAAAGGTGCTGAACTTTACAGAGTTGTTGAAGCCATATCTTGTGGCGGGTGACAAGCTTCATTCTCTCTGTTCGTCTCCACCCCCCGCGACCAGCACAAAGCTCCAGCTCTTCTTACATTATTAGCCGTCTGTGATGTTACATTAAAGATGCATGACTGTCATGCAGTCTCACTCAGCACGAGCCTCCTGTGTGTGCTCGAGTTGCTGGCCAACAGAAAGAGGGACAAACACACACACACGCACACACATGTTGGTCGTGTAAAAGTGTGGCAGCTTTCTCAAAGCCCAAATTTGTCATTTGACAGATGGATGTGGGAGGTTGTTGCAGAGACTAAACGCTCCTGAGAGAGACAGAGAGAGCTGTCTGGTTGGATGGCGATAGTGAACTCGGTGGACTGAGAGTGGGAGGGGGTTAGCCACATAGTATTGATATAATACAAGCAGTGAGTGCCCTGTCTGCCTGGTTGAGTGCTTCTTTGTGCTGTGGCATATGGCGCCTGTGTGTTTTTTATTATATCAGTCATATGTGAAAGCAGGCTGATTGAATGAATGTAACAGAGTTAGGTTTGTGTGTTAACCTCACTCTGAAGTCCAGCTTAAATGAAGTTCACACAAGTCAGGAAAAATGTGGAGAGTAGTATGACATTTGATTTAAGTGATTTCTAAGGATGGATAAGCATGGAAAACTATTGCTTTTTCCATCCATCTATCCATCCTGACAGTCAGTTCATTGTAGAAAAACCTTCCATGAATTTAGTTTTATAACCATAGTTAACCTCCTCTGTATAAAGGTCTGTGCTGCACGATTTTGCATTTAGGACACCAAGGAAAGTGACTCAGGTGTGGTATTGAAAAGATTATTTTTTTTTTCATCATAAGGTAATCGTAGAGACTGAAATGAAAGGAATTTAATAAATAGCAGAGCGTATCTAGTATAGGTTTTGTTGGGACTATTGGAATTCAGCTCCTACACAGGACCAGATCTACACTGAAGGAGCAAAAGGATTAAAACCCCTGGAAGTTTGAGTCTGGATAAGGATTGGATTTTGACATGTAAATGTGTTGGAGCCATTAAATATTAAGAGGACTCAGTTGGCCACACACCCTCCTTCTCTTGGTGTGTGTTTGTGAAGTCTCCCTGCTCGTATCAGCGTCCTAATTGGTCTAACAAGATTAATGAGGCGAACTAGATTTTTCTGCTCTCCCTCCTCCTATCTTTTTGTTGTCAGGGCAGGGAACCTCGTCGAATGTGTGTGTCTGCACACACAACCTGTTAAATCCAAGTCACGCTACAATCCATTTAACAGGGTGGTGAGGTAAATGCCATCTTCTACCTGGAATTTTATTGGTGCTGAAACCGTTAATCAGTTACAGAAAACTAATGAATAACTCACTTTTCCTCAGCTTTTTTCTCTAGTTTTTCCAACTAAGAAAATAATAATAATTAAAAAAATCACTTGCCAAAGTCTGCAGCGTTTCACCAAAATTTATTCTCAAGATACACGACATTGAACAGTTTGAGATTCTGATGACTGTAAAAATACCCAGTTTTTTTCATGGTATTGATACGCATTTCAAATCAGAAAATCCTTTATCATTTTTTTATAGCTGAAAAACAAACCGAAGTAAAATGGAATCCCAATATTGTGCAATATTACCAAATAATTTCTTACATACACAATGAGATATTCTCAGCATTTCTTCTATCCATTTTGATGGCTACTGCTTAGAGATGACAATAAAAAATGTCCCCCAATGGGTTTACTCAATATAAAGGAAACACAAAGCATGCGCTCTGTCATTTGCTACAAAAAGGTAACTTTTCCTACAGTCGAATAACTTAATTCCAGTGGATCCCCAATATTAGCTGGGTTTAGGTATCACAACAGTCTGCAGACAGCTGTAAGTTTAAATTTCCTTTGAAAATGCTTAAAACGGGCTGCTCTCTAGTCTCAGTTATAGTTCTAGTGAGCAGAAAAGAATGAAGTATTTGCCTTTTCTGACATAAAATCACCTCTTGAATTTTTTATATCCGTTTTATTCTTAATTGCTGCATGCCATGGTAAATCCTGTAGATTAATCACTCATCACAGGCGTTATGTGGTTTGTGCTTCATTTCCAACTTCTAATTGTTCCTGTGTAACTAAGGCTCAGGTGTCCTAGTTACTGTCATCTGCTTAAGGAATGACTGAGAGAGAACGCTCCACATGGTTTGTGTTTGCTTTATCCTGAGTAAACTGATTGGGGGACATTTTAGCATGACTTGGTTTATGACAGCTCAAACAGAAACGGATGAGCTGAGCAGTCCCAGAAGTAAAAAAGTAGAACTTTGACCAAGGATGCAATTCTTCTGCTGAAGGTTTTGTCTCATTTTTGCATCACTTTATTAATCCAAATACACTGAAATGTTTCCTGTGCACTTTTCATGGTTAAATCTCACACTTTTGTAAGACTAACATGAATTCATAACAACGGAAAAGAGATTCTACATAGATAAAACTTTTTATAGCTTTTGCAACTTTTTCATATCATATGGCAATTTTATAGTGTTTCTTGTTTTTATTAGAACATATTGTAAAGCAGGCATTTAACTAAGTTTTCTACTTTTAACATTTCATTCCAGCTACAAGATTCCAGCATTTTGGCATTCCTAGTATTTTAATCCCTGATTTAAGCTGTTCTTGGGATGGGTCCTGGATGCTTGGCAGTCTTAACTGATTGAAGTTCAGGAATTAACTTACATCCAGTTAAAGTACTTTACAGGAAAATTGGTCTGATGGGAACGTAACAGCGGCCAATTTTTTGAAATAACAAATAATATTAAAGCTTTAATTCTCTCGGAGAGAAAAAAAAGAAGATAAAACTCAGGTTTCCTTCAGGAAAACATCGCACTAAACCTCCTGTTATGGAAGAAAACACTCTTCAAGGCACCACATGATTCAAGTGGCCGCCGTCAGTGATGATGTGCAGTTTTTGGCTGGCGTGTCACCCCGGGAGCCGAGCACTAAATCAATAGTGGTGCTGTCCATTTGCTGCGCTCTGTTCCAAATCAGTCTGAGTCCATCTTTCTGCTGAAATCCCCGCTGAGATGCGCTGTTATGCAAGAGGTTACATTTGGGGATTAGCACATCATTTTCAAGGGTAGACATCAAGAATCCAGAGGCATTTATAGGTCACAAATCCCATGCTGTCATGTGTTATACTTATAACAAAAGATTTTTGAATGCTTGTCCTTACATCATCTGTATCTTTCAGTATGTTTAGTTTGAAGCTGATTCTTTTACTTAAAAAAACTGTCTATACAGACATTTTGAGGAAAAGTGTATGAGTTATTATTTATGTATTTGATTAGCTATTATATTTTGTAAATCTGCATTTGATAGTGTGTATTTTCTGCATAGATTGCAAGTAATTGCCCATAATGAGAGAGTCTAAAGAAGTCTTTAAAGACTCTTAAAGAAGAGTCTATTTAGTATTTGTTCTTTGTCTCATGTTCACCACTGACTGATGGAAGTGTGTGCGTGTGTGTTTGTTGCTGCCTCTGTGTGTGTGTGTGTCGGTCTGACTGTTGCATAAGAGGATCTGCTGCTGTCCCAGAGCTTAACGAAGGATTTAAGCCTCTCTTTCTCACTCTCTCTCCTTCGCTCTCTCCTTCCTGAGTCGTCTGCCCCTTTAGCACTCTGTTATACTTGCTAATCTCTGTAATTGCGTGTACATTGTATCTGGACTGAGTAATTGCACTGTATGTTCCACTTTATATGCAGGTTGTCTATTAAGATTTTATTATTTTGAGTTTCTTGGATCATGTGTAAGTAGAGATTATGCCAGAGATTACAACACAGCTGCCTTTTTATGTTTTTAACTGTTGTAAGAATGTAACAAAACGATCTGTTGTTGAATAATTAACTTTATTCACTGTGTGTTTTATCGTTTTTGGCATATAAATTGTCTGACACACCTAAGTATCACTCATTACAAAAGCAAATATACAGTATATTATTATCTCAAATCTCAGATTTCAGTTTCACTTGAAGAAGTGAAACTTCTTCAAATGGATTAACCAGGATTCAAAATATATTTTATATATTAGCAGAGATGTCAATTTAAGTTTCATAATTACTTTTAAACCACAGAAAAATACATTTATGAAAATGTATAAATGTATTTTTATAATCATCCTCTATTACCAATTTACCTGTATTAATGCAGTCTCTATATAAATTCTCCAGAGAACATAGCTCCATACCTGAAGGGATATTTCAGGTTTTTTGATGTGATTTTTCTGGGACGTTTTAACATTAATAGCCCCTAAAAGCGTAGTAAACAAATGACATATTTCAATGGGATGCAATCTGAAGAGCCAGCATGCTTGTCTCTTGGTTTTAGCTGATTTTAGACATTTCAAAGATATAAACAATGCTAATTTGTGGACATAAACATTTTTTACTTTTAAATGACACAGTGTAGTTTGTTGCTGTTTACTCAGCTGCTGGGTTACTAGGCAAAGTGACTGCTGACACATCAGTATGCTGGAAATCCAACAATGATCAGAGTAAACTTTAGCATTTTGTATCAGACTACCAGTTGTGCAGAGACACAAAGTCTTGTAAAGACTTGTTTAAGTTACCGTCTGTGCAAGTTTTTTAACTTAATAAGAACTTCACAGAACTTTAAAAGTTTTTAGATTTCTGATTATTTCTATTTATAAAACAATTTTTTTGTCTGAAAAGCTGCTTAATATAGTGACAAAGTTGCTGAGTTGGTAACAGTTGGGTGAATTTTGTTGGTATCAGTTCCAAATCCAGGATTTTTCATGGAAAAGATAGACTGAAAGATAAAAGCAAACAAAGGGGCAACCTTTCTGTACTCCGTTCACCTTCCTGTTATCTGCTCTCGTCTGGTTCTTTTTTTTAAAAAGAAACCCGGGTTAATCAGAGATGGTTTCTCTGGATTATTTTTCAAACACATGGCTAAAGACAGCTAACTTTGAGTCTTGCTGCCTTTTTATCAACTTCCACTCTGAAGATTGTAATTCAAGCAAACAGGTAGCTGTGAACTACGGTGTGTTTACTGAAGAAAAAGTAGATTTTTGAGTGTCGGACCAATCGGTTGTGGTTTCAGGTTTTACAGAGTAAATTAAAACGTTTACATTATCTCATAGAGTTAAGTAATGTTTTTAAAAACTTTGTAATGTATCCAATGCTTCATCTATGTCTGAACAACTTTGCTGTGAAAGAAAAAGTGTCAATAAGTGTCTCCTCCTTCTTCAGTTAATTGATTTTTAAGCTGACTACCCTTTTTATTTATCAACAAAATACTTTGCAGTCTGCAGTTAGACGCTTTCTTCCTGCCTCTGTGTAATTTGTGCACCTTGTGAGGCATCATGAGAGTGACGTTAACCCATCGCCGTTATGCTTGCTCTGAGGGAGACACACAGAGAGGTTACAACAGCACAACATTGTGTGTTTTGGTACAGGGAATTAAACGCTTTATGCAGTTCGATTTGGATGCTCAGCCGCTTTATCTGACTAACTGCTGTGGCACATGTGTGGAGATGGCTCAATTTAATCAACTATCACTTCTGGTTTGAAACCTGACAGCTCTTTTTCTTTTTTTTTTTTTTTTTTTTTTTACCAGAGGCCAGAGTCAATATAACGGGAGAGTTTTTAAACACAAGGTGTGAATGAAAAGTTCAAAGAATCCAGTTAACACATCACATGCAGATCTGCACTGAATAGCAGCAGTAAACGAGGTCCATAATGATGCTGAAATAACAGTTATAAAGACAATGGAGCTAATGGTGATGATGATACGAGTGCTGGTGAGAAGTGTAATTCTGGTGAAGATAATGACCTCTTATGTGTGGGTTGTTGTGTTTGTTTGTGCTGGAGGACAGCCCCTTCTGCTGCACTCGCTGTTCTGCTGCGTTTTTCTCCCTCTGATTTACTTTGGTTTTTCTCCCCCGTCTTTGTCTTTGCGCAGATCGACTTGGAGCCGGAGGGGAAGGTCTACGTGGTCATTGATCTGTCTGGATCCACCACCGAGGGTAAGATCACAGCAATGCGACATTTTAGTGCAAAACAAAGGGAGCACAACACAGTTAATATTACTAGAACAGTGTTTCTTCTTATAACTGTGTTTTTTGGTGGGAATTATAAGAGCAATCCAGAAAGGATGAAAATATTTAGAAAGTATTCTAATTCTTCTGATCATGTTGTGAGCCTCATGGTGTGTTATTAGGAATATTTTAAAATGTACCGTTTATCCTTCAAAATTTTAATTCCCTCCAAGCAAAATAAAAACAAGGCATTTATAAGTTAATAAACACCACAAACCAAAAACTTCTTTCAGTCTCACGTTTGTGCAATTTGGATGTGTGTGCCCTTCTCTCTTGCACACACACACCTCTCCTGCTTCTCTCTGTAGCAGGAAAGAAGCCTTATTTTTTCCTCAAGAAGAATAAACATTATTCACATCCAGTTGAAACCAGAAGTTTGTATGCACCAAGCAAAAACATGCACATACCTTTTCTTCTTTCAGTCTAAAGTTAAATCCAACCAAAACTTTCTTGTTTTAGGTCACTTAAGACACTTTGTAACCACTTTGAGTCATTGTCTGTCTGGAAAACCCAACTGTCCCTGAGGTTTACCTTCTTAGATGACTTCTTCAGGATTTCCACTTCATGTTCTCTCCTCATTATGCCATTTATTTTCCGAAATGCACCAATTCCTCCTGCAGCAAAACAACCTTATAACATGATGCTCCCACCTTCGTGCCTGACATTTGGGCTTACAAGCTTCCCCGTTTTTCCTCCAAATGTAACAGTCTGTGTTTTTATGTTTCTTTTGGAATAATGGCTTTAATGCTGAGTGGCCTTTCAGCCCATGTGAGAACCGGACATGTTTCACTGTCTTACCAGCTTCAGCCGCTTTGTCAGCAGATCTTTTATTCTGAGGTGAATTTGTACATTTTAGATCAAGAACCTCTTCTTCTTGAGCATAATGATGGTTGAACATCATTATACTAATGACGCACATAATTGTTTAAGCATCGATAAATGGTTCCCAAGGATGACCCAGACTTTCGCAGCTCCACAATTCTCTTTCTGATATCTTCATTGATGTTGTTTGAATTTCCGATTCCGAAATAAGAAAGCAGTTCATTTCAGGTGTGGCTTTAAAATACATCCACAGGTGAGCCTCCAACTAACTCGAAGGTGTTGAATTGATCACTGAAAGAATTTAAATTCTTTTCTTTGATTAGCTGCAGGGATTTAGTCGATTTCAGCAAATGAGACAGAATAACAATCTTCTTTGAATGTGTGTTATCCAAATAAGTGACGGACGAAATAGCCTGCTTATAAAGCACATTGATGCAAAGAGTACAGTATGTTTTAATCCATTTCAGAAGCAAATAAAAATCAATTATTCAGGCTTTTATGTTTGCAGTCTGAATAATTGATTGGAATTGTCAGTCTGCATGGAAAGCATCACTCAAAATGTGTCCCATGTGGTTCATAATTACAAACAAGTGTCTCTTGTGATAAGTTCTTTTCATTTAGATCTCATTTTATTTATATAGCAATAAACTATGCCTAGTCTAAATGTACATTTTATTCATATAGATATGCGATAAAATTAAAAACATGTAGCAGCGCTGAATTCTGACTCTTTGTGGGAACCTGTCCACTATAGGTAATAAAGCCATCAGTAAATAAAGGGTTAATTATTAATTTCAAATTTGACATTTCAGTTGCATTACCAGCTCGTAATTTATCTAAACAGTCAATGGTTTTATTTTACTTCCTCCACTATTTGCTTATCGACACCCTTGACGAAGTTGTGTTAAAGAAAAAGACCATACAATATTTAATCTTTACTGTGATGACATAATCTTAAACATATTTTCAGTCAAGTACAACTAAAAAGTAGCTGTCCAAGAAATGACTCGAGAGTAAACAAGTATTTGGTAAAAAGGCTCCTCAAGTATTGACCCAAACATTAACCATTTCATATTTAAAAATTATTTCATCAGACGGACCAAAATATAAAGTTATGTGGAAATTTTGGTATCTTAAAGATGAAAGTAATTCATGTGAATAATTACAAAATAACAAAATCAGGCAAAATAATAACTTTTCCAGATGGATTTTGTTCAATAAAAAAACTTATGAAACTTTAACAAAAACTGCAGGTGTGTGTCTGGTGAATGTTTGTTTAAAACATGCTTGTTCATCTTGCACCCAGTGAGCTTTACCACACCGGGTAAAGCACCTGGATATTTTACTCAAGTAAGAGTAAAAAGTACATTGTTGTAAAAATACTCCCAAAATTACCTTGTTTTTTGCCAAAAAGTTACTCATCTACTTTTGAAGATGAGCACATGTCTGCCTTATTTGAGTGCCATGTTCTCTTGTGTTTCCCATTTTGAAGAGGGGCAACTTTGCATTTGGCAAAAACTTGCTCAGGAAAATGCCAAAAGGTGATGTTACATTTGTGATGTTGTGTTTGTGGCCGTGGCTTGTTTCCGCTGCCCCCAAGGGTTGCTGGATGACACAAATAACAAACACCCAGAAAGTCGTCAACTCACTGCATGAAGGGCAGGATTTATAAAAGGTGCGCGTTCCTAAAAAGCATTCCTAGATCTGTCCTTATTACTCCTCCCTTCTCTGTCTCTTCTGTTTCCATTAAATAAACATGTAGACATCCAGAATGCCTCTCTGTCCACACAAATTCCCTTGGTCACATGCCACCCGATAAGAGCGGTTTTTGCCCGCGCACATGCATCCTTGCACCTGGTTATAAATAGAAACGTTCTCTGCCTTGCACTCAGCGTCTGTGTGTGTATTTTTTTGGGGATGGTGCTTGGATAACCTGACCAGATGAGAATGCAGCAGAGAGGCCCGGCAGATTGCTTCTGCAGAGGATATCTCTCTGTTTAAATGCGGACAAAGACAGGAGACGAGAAACCGAGCAGATTCTTAAAATAGAGGGTGATATTGAACCAGAGATTACCACACACACACACACACACACACACACACACACACACACACACACACACACACACACACACACACACACACACACACACAGCAGGAGCAGCAGCAGACTCGGGCGTCTATGTCTTGCCCTCCTCATGGATGATTGGCCACTCTACGGTGACCTCACAACCCACTCTCCGCCCACTCCTGAACTTTTTCTCTTCAGTTCAGCCGGCTCAGGAGCTTGTCACGTTAATGCATGCTGATAAAAACAAGTGGTGTGTGTGCGTGAGTGTGCTGGTGGAAAGGAATAATGGTTGCAGAGATGGAGGGTGAGAAGTAGAGGAAGACGTATTTTTAGCAGATTTATTTTTTTTCCCCTGGTGCAATCTGTTCACTGCAGCTTTAGAAACTGGAAGGACATCTTCCTCTGCTTCTTATTTCTCCTTTATTTCTCCACTTTTTGCTCTATCCCAATACATCTGTTGTTCGAAAGATAAACACACCAACAATATCACTTAAACTGAGAATATTCAGAGATTTTTTTTGAAGATGTGATGCACTCAGTTACTTCAACTTAACCCAAACAAAAGGTTTCAAGCAATCTGGGAAAGAGAAAATTATCAGATAGAGTAGTGCCGTATGACAACAGATATTTAACGAAAACTGAAGCGTTATCGTACTGTGAAGAGATTTGTGGCTGACTGAGGACAAAGATGAGGACACAGATAAAGGCATAATGAGGAAGGTTTTGTTAGACAAACTCATCGGCTGTTAAAATGCCCTTACAAAGCAGCAGTTATTTGAAGCTGCTGGTGCCTCCAGAAACTCAAGATGGAGGATCGTCCAGAGGCTTGTGGTACATGAATCTACTATTCGGCCACCCCCGAGCAGAGCTCACAAGCAGAAACGGTCGCAGTGGGCCCAGCCGTACATGAAGATTAATTTTCAAACAGACTTGTTCACTGATGACTGCTGTGCCACCCTGGATCATCCAGATGGAAGCAGTAGTGGATTGGTGGTGGATGGCCACAACGTCCCAACACGGCTGTGACGTCAGCAAGGAGGAAGTGGAGTCATTATTTGGGCATGAGGAGAGAATCATGACCTCTGCAAAGTATATGGACTTTCTGACTGATCACTTTCTTTCATGGTTCAAAAAGAAGAGCCTTCAGTAGCAAAATCATCTTCATGCATGACAATGCACCATCTCATGCTGCAAAGAATATCACTGTGTCACTGACTGCTATTGGCATAAAAGGGGAGAAACTCATGGTGTGTTACCTTCATTGTGTATGAAAAAGTCTCGATCAAACAGGTTAGCTGATTGTCACCAAGTCTCATGATTTCAGTTTGTGAGCTCAATGCAACAAAGCAAAGTCAGAAGTTCTCTTTGTCTTACTTTAAAATCAGAGTCTCAATGATAGAGACCAGGTCTCAAGAGTTAAAAAAAACATCTACCTTTACATCTGTGGCAAAGTCACAAGCTTAGTGAGATTGACTTCACTTTGACAGGACACATTGTGGCATTTTATTATTACGATCATGTGGCACATAGTTTCTTCTCATGTAATGAAGTGTGGTGCTCGGGGAATACAGATAATATCAGACAACCGCATCACAAGGTTTACTGTAGATTCATTGTCCTTTGAAAATCCATTTTGTTTCTATCAAGCCGCTGGTTTGATGTTGCTGTCGGCTTCTTGCTTGTTTTTGTCATATTTGGACTTTTGTGTTTCTGTTTATTTGGTGACCGTCTCCCAGACAGTTTTTCTTCAGGTCCAGAGTACAGCCGTCTCCAAGACATTAACTCTTAGCAGTTGTTAGGCCTCTTCTCCTCTATTACCCAGTGTGCGCGCGTGTGTGTATGTGTGTCCGAGACAGATGGACGATGTATTATGTAAAGCAAAATGATTTCTGTAATGGACTATTTAGCTGCTGCTCCCCTCCAACCAACGTGCATCACACACAGATACAGGAATACAGATTTACACCCATATCCACATACACAAACTCCCTAGACATCCTGTCTGTAATCGAACTGTGGAGAAGCTCAGCAGTAACCACATCTACAGCGTACCCCAGAGAGAGAAGCTGGCGGAGTGAGAGAAAGGCTAACTAGGACAGGAACGCCGAGGGAAGGAGTGTGTGTGGGAGTCAGAGTGGAGGTGGTTCTCTTGTCTTAAGGTTACTCTTGGAAAGCATTTATCAATCGATGGGATGCAGAGAGGAAGTAAAGAGGACTGGTTGGATGTTGTTCATCGAGGAGGAGTATTTTAATATGCTGTCCTTCTTTTTTGTGCCCACACATGGCAGTATAAATAGCTTTCCACACGTATATATATATATATATATATATATGCATAGGCCTCCGGTGTGGGACATCTTTTTTAAAGAGGGAGGAAGGACTGAGGAAGAAGAGAAGACATTGAATGATTAAACATCCTAAGCAATATGATGCAAAATCCCGATTTGTACAAACCGTTGTGCTAAGAATAAAATGAGTGGTTGGAAGAAAGTTTGTGGCTCCTTTAGAGATCAGGACTCGAGTCTGAGAGCTTGAGTCAAATTTAAGTTGTGAAAAAATATTTGTGGTGAGATTAGGGCTGAAAGAATTGATCACATTAATTGTGATGAATGAATTATTGAAGCAATCATCAACTGATTTAGTAATTGATCAACTCATACCTGGAATATGCAAACTCAAAATGAACAATTTTCTTATAGCACCTATTAAGCCAAAACTGTACACATAATACATACATCTTGCATTCAAGATAAAAATAAATCATTTTTTATGTGTAAATCTGAACTTAAGTGGCAGTTTTAGCATCACCTGCATCAAATTCTGTAAAAAAAAATTAATAAAAAACAACTGTAGGTGAGACGTACTTAAGTTGCAGAAAGAAAGAGTGAAGACTTTGCTTAGTGTGAAATCATACTTTTTCAGTTCCCTAAAAAAAAGCAGACTTCAGACTCACTAAATATTTAACTTTATTTGTACCGAAGTCACTCTTAAGTCACAAAAAAGTTTTGCTTAAGTGACAAAAACTGTTCAGAGCCGTAGAATTACTTGATCGCATGTGAATAAATTTCAACCTAAATTACATACAACAGACTTTATACAAAATAGAAGCGTTGACAAAGCTGACAGAATTGCAAAATTTCCTAGAAACCCACAAAAGTTGTGTTTCTCTGTCCTCAACATAAAAGCAAACAAACACAGTTCTGCCTTTATTTTGTCTCCTGAGTTCCCAGAATGAACCTGAGCCGGGCTGATAACGGTAGAGACGTTTCTGCTCTCACTAATTATGCTACAGGATAAGTACTATGCTACCTGTCTTCCTTCGTTACAGGATGAGAGATCAACTGACCCGTTTTGCTTCCACAATATATCGTCTTGCCTCCGAAGTCCAACTTACGTCAAGTTGACATAAGGCCCACATACGCAGTCGAGTCAGTTTACAACTAACAAAATGACATGACATGATCACGACATGCACAGCATTCGGATTATGAACCAGCATAAACGACTCTTATCCGGATTACAGTTTTATTCAGAATGAGCAGAATTGCTTACATGGTACATTTTTGTTTATTCTGATTACTTATGTCCATGTAAACATGGCTATTGACTCAAAACTTAAGTCAGATCTGTGGCATGGTGTTTGAGTCTTTCTCTCATGTATTTAAGCCAGTATGCAAGGCACAGACAGTGCACACCTCTGATAAAGATGCACATTCTCCTGTGAAAGGGTGCGTTTGATTTATAGCCCTGGGAAGTTCACTGAAGCTGTGCTAACAATGGCTCAGAACAATCTGTTCTTGTGAGCTGCAAATTAATGATCACATGGCTGTCCCTCAAGCTGATGTCTTCAATAAATGCTTTTGTATTATTTCAGAACAAAACAACTTTTTTGCAACATCTTTATCGCTCACAATTATAAAAAAAAAATTTAATACAGTTATACAAAGATGCATTTTAAAAGGCTGTTTTGGATTGTGATTTAATATAACAACATTGTTTGCTATGTTTTTCCATAAGTTTTAAAATTGCTCAATCTGCACTTACATTTTAAGTTTAAAAATGATTAATTTAACATTTTTGTAGTTTTACAATTACAAAGCAAACTGTTTTTCTACTTGGATTTTATGTTTTTTGTCTGATTTGCTGCCATCAGGCTGCTGAACTCAAGCTGCACCATCTCAAATTATTTACACACATACTTTTTAGTATTTATGTATACATAAATTACTTTGTAGTTTATTTCTTTTTATTTGTGTATTAGATTTCTTAATATAGGACCTGAGTCCAAATTTTGTACCATAAACAAGCAAAGGCGGTATGACAAAAAAAATAAAAAAAATCATTGAATATGTCATTACTGTTCACAAAAATGTAAACAAATGACACTAAATGAAGATGTTAGATCAGTTGTTCTTAACCTTTTTTGAGGTACCGGATCCACCAGTTTCATATGCGCATTCATTGAACCCTTCTTTACTGATAAATAAAATATGATTTTTATCATTAAAGGTACATGCTTTTTTTTTTTACTGGTGCACAAAATGAGTCATGCATGAACATAACCTTACTCAAAGAACAAAACTAACACAGTGCATGAACTTATAACAAATTACGGTATTACTTTATTCTGGCCCCCAAAAAATATTTTGGCCCATAAAAGAATTTCAGCCCCCAAAAATATTTTTTTACTGTTTTACTAATTAAAAATAAATTTGGATTAAAAAAAAAAAAAGAATTTAACATTTTTTAATAACAAATTTTTTTTTTTTTAAATTAAATTAGTTTTTTGTCGTTTTGAATCCACAAAATACTTTTTTACTTTTCCCCATCTCCATGCAGCTACAAGAAGTGTTCCTTCAGTTTTGACGGTGCAAGACTAGTGTTCCTCAACTTGGCATATCATGCAGCTGAGACGCTGACTCCCATCCCGTTCTGTGACACACGTGATCCATGTTGTACATATTCGTCCCGTCACTTTTGTTTTTGCTCGACATGTTTAGTATGGATTAAAATATTGGGAA
Source organism: Poeciliopsis prolifica (assembly GCF_027474105.1). NCBI lineage: Eukaryota > Metazoa > Chordata > Actinopteri > Cyprinodontiformes > Poeciliidae > Poeciliopsis > Poeciliopsis prolifica. Next base: position 7,043,782 of record NW_026562393.1, read on the forward strand.
AGAAACCACACGACATACAGCTGTTGAATACTGCTGCACTAAAATCTCCGCAGCACTGATTGGCCAAGCGATGTCACGTGATCCTCTGCTGCAAGTGATGGCCAAGTGGGGCGTGTCATCACGACTTTACACAAGTGTGTCTTTACCTCCACGGCAGCGGCTCTGCCGAACCCCTGAGACCGACTCATCGAACCCCTGGGTTCGATCGAACCCAGGTTAAGAACCACTGTGTTAAATGGTGGGGCCTAAACATATCGGTAAAATTCCAAAAAAGGCAATATAAATTTAAAAAAAAGAGAAATATAAAGCTGAAGTGAAGTTATTCCAAAAACTATTACTCCAATTCATTTTCAAGCTTATTCACAGCAGTTCATGTCATTGTTTCAGTAAATACTTCAGTGGGACTTGAGACCTGACTTGGATTTCCCCCTCATATACTTGAGACTTGTTTTATGCACAAAGTTAAAGATACTGAAATGAAAAACTTGACACTTTATTTTGGATGAGTTGGACCCCTCAAAGACTTGGCCCTTGACTTTGACTAGAAGCAAAAGATGTGAGACTTAACTTGGATTTGTCCCTCAAAAACCAAAGTTGACATAAAATGAATGAATTGAGAATTTTGACTTCTACATGAAGCGAAAAAACCAGAAACTTGTCTTTGAAGTGGCCTTTAAAAAACCTGAAACTGTGTGTGTGTTTAATCGACAGCCTCAGGGACAAACGAGAATGAGGAGAGGGTTTTCCGCGAGAGGATCGGTCCACGCCGGCGACAAGGAGCCGTCCGAAGACGTGTCCACCAAGTCAACGGACACAAGTTCATGGCCACCTACCTGAGACAACCGACCTACTGCTCACATTGCAGAGATTTTATCTGGTAGGCAACACATAAGCACATCTGTTGCAGCTCATTTGCATCAAAAGTTGAGTTTCCTTGAACCCGCCTGGCTGATAACGCTGGTTGCTCTTGTGTGTGATCTGATAGGGGTGTGCTGGGGAAGCAGGGATACCAGTGTCAGAGTGAGTACTTTTCCTCGACCCTATCCAAATTTCTCATGTAACATGGCACCTTTATTTATTATTGAAGCAGGAGAACATGGGAGAGGATTACATGTTGCTGAGTGACGGGTGTGATTTGTTCCGGAGCCATTCATTATCAGTACTGCACCAAGTGTTTAACACTTTAAAAAACGCAGAGCAGGACTCTTCTGCAAAACAACATGCACGTTTAATGCATGAAGGAGGTTGTGCCACAAACATGTGATAGTTTGTTCGTGGAAATTCTTACCAGCAAAGACTCGAACCTGACACACCAGAGTCATCAAATCCCCCAAGAATTATGTGGGAATTAGAAACCCCAACACGAAAGTCATTTGGCATTTGATGAGGTTTAAATGCCCTCATCAGTAATTCAATCTGGAGTTCCTGGGTTTCACATCTACTCACTGATAACTTAAATAGCTTTAACTCTCCTGGGACAACTTACTGTGTTTTAATTAGAGTACTTTTTATATGTTTATCAAATAAAGTTTGGCTTAAGTATCTGAACAGCCTGAAGGAATCTTGATTGTCTTAGAGAACCAGACGCCATTAGTTATATGCTAATGACGTCTTCCTGCAAATTAGTTGGTTTGGTTCTGCATATTTATTGTCTGCTTTCGGAACAGCTCTTCTAAAAATACTTCTAAAATACAAAATATTGTTGTATTTTCATTATTTACATTTGTTATAGAATTAAACAAATGCGATATGTTGCATTTAGTTGTTAGTAAGTAGCTTTGATTTAGTGTCTTGTACAAATACATTTGAAATAAGACCAAATTATTTTAAATATAACATTCTTTTACTTAAAACAAGCTCCTATGTCTTGCTGAGAAGTAACATCCAAGTTAGTTTGTCTTATTTTAAGTATACTAAGATATTTGGTCTAGAAAATGGACCAAAACGTCTTGGTAAGATTTTGTATTATAAGTATTTTTGGTTAGCAGAATTTTCCAGCAGCGCAAAAACAATTTTTTACATTTCAGAAGAAACAAAACCAAGTAGACGAAAAGAACCAGCTGGAATTACATGATACTGATTAGTCTAAAAAGTCCTTTTAACATCCAAAACTTTCCAATACATTTATTGATTTTCTTGGGTAGCAGAAGGATCTTGTTGCTTAATACCTCTAGTTTGAACAAAATTGTACATTTAACACATGTTTTTCCATGTCCATGTTTTTCCTCAGTGGAAATATTTCCACATTTCTGTCAGCCAGCTGACTGGCAGTGGGGTTACTGCAGCGCGACACATTAATTGCTTTGGTCACTCCAGCATTTTCTATTGCATCTCATAAGAAACATACCAGACTTTAAGATTTGTCTATAAATTCACATTGTTTTGAAGAATTAAGATATATTTATTTTGTCATATTAAAATATAAAATAATTATATATAAAATATAAAATCAGCCACTTATCCAATTGTTACCATTTAACTTCAATAATAGTAGTCTTTAAACTCATTTTAATTGTTTTTTAATTTGTCAGTATCTGCCAAACTTTAATTACAACAGCACAGGAGTGACTGCAATGCATTGGTGCTTTCAGTGTGTACCTGTGTCGTCCACAAGCGCTGCCATATGCTCATCATCACCAAGTGCGCTGGGATGAAGAAGCAGGACGAGACAGCAGAGGAGGTAAATGTGTGCAAACGCATGCAGTTAAATCCACGTATTTGCATGTACTCTAAACGTCTTTTCTCCCTGTTAGGACCATCTACTTCTTAAATGCCAAAATGTGACACAAAAAAAATGTGTGTGCATCTTGAAATACTCCCGCAGTTGTGCCTCCATGTTGTAAACCAAAAGTTTACAAAGCCAAGACATCAAATTCTGGGCTTCTGAATTTGAAAAAAAGTAAAAGAGATTTCTCTTATTGTTTTAGCTCTGCAAATAAAAACAAATATTTTGGCAATAGTTCATAAAACAGAAAAAGTTACCCGGATTTTGTCAGACAGGGAGAAAAAAACTTATGTGTCGTTGTTCAGTGTATCTAAATATCTGATATCAACTGTATTTATGCTGATATTTGTGCTTGTGTAAGTTTTGGTTATGTCCCACTTTTTTCTGCTTCTTGTAGGCTAAATAAAGATGAATAGAAAATGCATCCAGAGTTTGTTACAGCCTCAAACATGTGCACTCTTCCTCTGTGTAAGCGTTATGGTTGAGAGTTTGTGTGGGTGTGTCTCCCTCTGCAGGTGGGTTCAAAGGGGTTCAGCGTTAACATTCCCCACAAGTTCAGTATCCACAGCTACAAGGTGCCTACCTTCTGTGACCACTGTGGCTCTCTGCTGTGGGGCCTCATGAGGCAGGGCCTTCAGTGTAAAGGTGAGTTTAAACTCAACCACAAATTTATCATCTGAAAAAAGGCAACACTTTTCAATAAAAGTCTAAATAAAAGCTTCAGAACAAAAACCAAGCTCAAACCATTTAATGTGGATTTTATTTAATTCATTTAAAGTTTCTAGAAGCTGATATCAGAAAGGTTCCACATGCTGTGTAAATTTGTGAAGTGGAACTATAAAAGAGAAATGACACATTTGTGTAGTTTTTGGACAAGATGGAGGATATTAGCAAAAACAAACCCTTGAGTTTCTAAAGGGAAACATTTTGAGGCAGCAGAGAATAAGTTCAGTGTTTCTGCAGCTGTTTACTATATGATTCATGTGCGATTGATTGCTGACCATTCAAGTAGAAATACCATATGATACAGACAAACATGGAAAGAAGTCTGAACAGTTTGGTTATTATTTCAGTAGTTAGATTTTTTTTTAATTGATTACTCTGACAATTAATCATTTAATCGGATAAAAAAAAAAGTCACATTCTCTAGTTTTTTCTTCCCAACATGTTAAAAGTTCAACTCTTTCTGCTTGTTTTAACATTAATAGCATATAGGGTTGATCTGTTGAGTAGTTTTCTTATCTATTAACATCAGACAAAGTGCACAAAATATTGTGCTCTCTGCACAATATTGTGCTGGACAGATGGGTTTAATTTAGTGTTCTGTTATGTGATGACTGGAGACAGGACCTCATCTAGCACCTCTAATATGCGATAGGAAAATATTTATTTTTGGCAAGCATGGAATTAAAATAAGATGTGACACAACATTTGCCAAGAGTTTTTTCAGCTGAAAAACTGTTTGGTATCTTTTGGAGTTGCATATTATAATGAGAGAAAAGTGTCTTTTTAACCATCTTTTGTCTATTCATGTCACACATTCTGTTGATCCTGGTGGCAGAACTAATGGACACTTTCTAAAATGGCATATCTGCATTGGAGTTGGTGACAAGCAGAAAGTGTGTACTAAAGCATACAGTTGATCAGGCAACAAGAAACTAAATATTAACTGATAAAATGAAACTTCCTTGCATGTCCTCCTGCTGTTTTTGCAGTGTGTAAGATGAACGTGCACCGGCGCTGTGAGACCAATGTAGCTCCTAACTGTGGGGTGGACGCCCGAGGAATCGCCAAGGTGCTGGCTGACATGGGAGTCACACCTGAAAAAATCTCCAGCACAGCACAGCGCAGGAGGAAGGTAACTGGACACAATGTGGCCCAAGCTGCCGCCATCATGACCAGATGATCCATTATTAAAACTGAAGAACTCTCCAGCAAAGTCCTGTCCTTTAAAAAACAATTTGAGTGGCTTCTTATATTTCTAATTCTGCTTTTGCTTTTCCGTCACAATTATGTTTCATCAAATATATCTTATCACCAGACAAATTTGACCAGGGTAAATCCAAAATGTGGGGAAAAGCAATCAAATTCATCCTGGACCTGTGTGAAAAACATTTCTCTTCCATTTTTAAGTCACAAATTAAATGTGATCAACTACAATTTTTTGACTGAGTTCAATTTCTTCACCTAAACCTGATTAAGTCCAGACTTGTAAAATCTCAAAAAGCAACAAGTCATGTCCTGATCTCAGGGAATCCCAAGAAAAGATAAGAAACAATCACTCTGGAAATAACCCAGAGCAACATGGGAGGTACTGGAGCACAAGGTCAATGTTCTTGACTCAACAATAAGAAAGAGACAGTGGCAAAGTTAGCAGCTATTGAAGAGGTTTGAGCCAAAAACGGAACACAAAGACACTTCTCTCCGTTTCCAAAAACATCTTAAGGATTCCCAAAGAGCTTTAGAAAAATATTTTGTTGACAGAATTGAACTTTTTGGATGTGAAAGATGTGAAAGAACATCACACAGTTATGGTCTGGAGCTATTTTGCTTCTGGAGAAACCAGCTGTGATAGATGGAGGCCATTTATTTGTTTGTCTGTCAGAAAACCTTCAGGTCACAAACTGTCTGGCATCATCAGTTTGTGACCTGAAGCTCAAACGGATTTTGGTTATGCAGCAAACGATGAACCAAACAACACCTCCAAATGGCTTAAAAAACTAAACAAGTTGTTTACTGGCCTCCAAATAAGGCACAAGGCATCATTTTTATTCCCAAGGGGAATTAGTTTTAGGACGTAGGACAGAAAGGGTAAATATAAATAACTCATCGCATCGAGCGCATCTAACTTGTCCAGAGCTCCACATAGACTGAATGAAAACCAGACCTGCCTGACGCTCAAACCTGGTTTCGCTAGAACGCACCTTAGCTGCACGGCAGTGCGCTGCGTGCGCAACTGCTCTGTATTGAGTCAGGAATATCGGTGGTCAGGAAAATGACACAATCAAGCTAAGAACCTGAAAAAAGGATGCAATGTTTTGCTATTAATTGTCAATGCTACAAGAGCAAGATAACAAGGTCCAAGGGAATCACATTTCACAGGTCAGTAAAAAGTTCAAGAAAATATTTACAGTAAATGGAGTAGGTTAGTTTGACGACCTTAATATGTACCTGTGCTGTGCAGATTGTTGTGTTTCGGTTCACTTAATACAAAATAAGATGAATAACATTTTCTGACAGATAATAAGTGGAGCAGGTATTTAAATGAGCTAATCAACTTCCAACCACTTCTTAATGATCACAAAATTATCGTTGAAATGGAAAACTAAAAAAATATGAAACAACGATGGACTGAGTTTTCCGTTTTGGGAAATATTTTTGTGTTGTTATTTTTGTGTGTGTGTGTGTTTTTGTTTATGTTTATGTTGATTCCTGATACACTTGAACTTAATTTCTGCACTGTGGAACCGCTGTTGTCTGCAACGGGTCTGCGTGTGATGTTCGGCTGACGACCGAGGAACAGAGAAGAAGAATACAGCCACCCGTTCTCTCCCCCCGGAACTAATTGCATCATTTGTTCGTAGAGTGAGGCGATATTCAAAGCAATCGTCAAATATTTCAGAAAGCATAGGAGCCAAAGTTGAATCTGTTTTAAACCATGTCTCCTCGAGCGGCAATTACATTAAATTATTGGCCAATGTAAAAGAAAAATTTGTCTCTCTTGTACCTTGTCAGAACTGACAAAAAACAAACTATTTATATATTTGTTTCCAGAGAAAATGCACATTGTACAAACATCAGCACTTTTCTTAGCTTTAATTTAAGTCACATTTTGTAGAAGTTGGATAAGAGATAATGTTGCTGCATCCATTTTTTTGTAACAGATTCCACTCGCATCTCTGACATTAGTACACGTTATGTGCTTTTCAGGAGAGTTTAGACGCAGGGAGATCTTCAGAACCAAAGGTGAGACAGAAAAGACACAGAAAGGAATTAAAACCTATCTTATTGTATTATTTTACAGCAAAGAAAAATGTTGCATCATATCTCATCTGCTCTGTGTAGTTCAGAAGTATAACAACTTTAACAATCTGATAAGAAAGGCTGAGTAAGTTATTTATTGTAAGATGTTGCTGTGTGCTGGGCTGGGAAAAACAAAATGTCCCCCTCAGAGGTAATAAATAAAGTATTATCTTATTTTTATGCCAGTTGAGGGACAGCTCTGCAGTCAGAATCACAAATGAAAAATACAAAGTTTGCACTGACAAGGATTGATTTGGCCTTCACAGAAGCTGTTTATTCAGTTTATTTAAAATTTTCTGACAACATTTAATGCTTACAGAATCTAATGTTGATGTTTTAAACAGGTGATAAAAGGCAAATATATTATTGTGATAATTCGTCACAAAAAATGTTACTGAATTTTGTAGCTGAGCCAGTGCATATAGACTCATTCCATAAAACAGAATATGAAAGAGAAGATCATTTTTTGTAATCCCCCCACCAAGTGAAAGACATAAGAAGATGGATGTTTTGACATCTTTATATCTCTTAGTATGTTTAATACCTGCTATAAGGTTATTTTCAAAAAGTAGGATGAATCTGACAAGCCTCCATCAGGACGCATATCCTAATTTATTAAATATGACTGTATGACTTTCACATTTAAGTCTGGGCCTTTTCCTTAGCTCAAAAAAGGTTTTCCATAACTGTGGGTGCATGAGCGCCGTCCCCACAATGTGTCCCCACCAACTTGCAGCACAAAGTGACACCCCTGCCTGAAGGAATGATTTTGTCGTCTGTCTGTGTTCCCAGTTGACCTCAGGGCAGGACGCTCCCCAGTCTCCGCCTGAGCTCTCTCAGACGGAGGACAACAGCTTCAGCCAGCCAGCTGTCCCCACCTCCCCCTCAGAGCAAGGTAACACTCTGCACATGCACAAAACGTTGAGAAAAACAAGCTTTGGGTTATTAAAACCATTTCAGGAAAAGCTGCTGTAACAGGACAGTTTTTAACTTGCTAATAAACCACTTAGAGGTTTTCATTTGGTTCCAGCAACAATATTGTGGCTCATGTTGAGAAATAAGTACAGAGAGGTGTTTATGGACATACAGGGACTAGATGTGAATTATCCCGCACCGCCCACAACCATTTGGTTGTCACAGTTAGTCATTATCACACTCTGCAAGCTGAGAAGTGAAAAGTTAACTTTCTCTTTGTGGAAGTAGTCTCGTTTCTTTTTTTTTTTATTTGAATATGAGCCACAAAACAAAGATTTTCCTCCAGTATAATAATAATAATTAATAATAATTGTCATAAGATTGTAAAAATAATTACATTAGTGGTAATATTCATAGTAATCATGATGGTAGAATGGCAAACACACGCGTGGTTTATATTAAATCATTATTAAAACTTTATTTTATGTTTCTTTTTCTTTGTTTTATGTTTCTTTTTCACTCATGTAATGTACTGCACCATGTATTTAGCACTTTGATGTAAAATAAATGTATATTAATAAATAGAAATTATATATTTTATATTGCTATTACTGGAGGAAAGTGTGGGTTTAGAGGAGTGTACACAGTTTAAACCAGAGTCAGAACTTTATATATACTGACTAATAATATTTTTCCCTCACTGTCTGAAATAAAATCAGAACAAGATTCTCTTGGTTTTGGTCAGTCAGAATCACCAAAATTATCATGAGAAATGATATGTAAGAGGTTTATTTGTTGACATCTTCAAAATCAGAAGTTTACATACAAACATCTGATTCTAACTGTATATATAACTTAAATAAAAAAGGAGACAGGAAGGCAGGGTGTTTTTATTTTTGCCTACGTCTGATCAGCTTTTCTGATGACACCCACAGACTTGGCAGAGCTAACGCGCCTGCAGGAATCGTTGTCGCTCGACGAGCAAAGACCCCAACACGCATCTTCCTCCCCCTCCAACTCCTCTTCCTCGTCCTCCTCCTCGGCGGCCAGGGAGAACGGACAGACCCAGAGGAGGACTCTGGAGGACTTTAACTTTATCAAAGTCCTCGGCAAAGGCAGCTTTGGCAAGGTGCAGCAGCGTCGGGCAGTTTGAGGGGGATGTTTGTTTGTCTACTGCTCATTATGCTTCTAATAAAACGGTTTTCTTGGTGATAGCACAGCAGCTGAGTGTTTCCTTCAGGTGTCCTTTCAGCTCTGCCAGTAGAAGAAAATGTTTGATCAATATTCAGGGATTATTTACTTTAAACAATCTCCTATATCTTGCTGGAAGTTACTTGTACATTAGTTTTGTCTTATTTCAAATGCACTAAGGTATTTGCACTAAAATACTTAGATTTAAGATTAAGATTTAAACTTACATTTTTTTGCAGTGTAAGCATCTGAAGACCAGAGCCAATCCTAAATTCAAGTAATTCTAAGATTATATTTACCAAAGCTGAAAAAATGTCCAGTAATGGTAAAACTAAGTACACCCCATGATTCATCTGATTGTACCGTCTCCTTCTGCTGCAATAAATTTAAGTTGTTTTCCTTATGACTTCATCAGTTTCTCACGTCATTTCTGGTGGATCGTTGTTGCAGCTTTGCTTCAGTTCACAGAGGTTTTCCATGCATTTGTTTCTGCTCAGCTGTCTTTAGTTTCCACCCCATATTTCAGTCAGGTTGACTTCTACCTGTAGATTTGATCCTCTGTTTGAAAGATTTGAAGTAACAACTTTAACTCTTGAACAGAGTCACGATTTTTTTTTTTTTACGCTGTAACCAGGTGATGCTGGGGGAGCTGAAGGGGACAGACGAGGTTTATGCCGTTAAAGTTTTGAAGAAAGATGTGATCCTTCAGGACGATGACGTAGACTGCACCATGACAGAAAAGCGCATCCTGGCCCTCGCCCGCCACCACCCCTACCTCACCCAGCTCTACTGCTGCTTCCAGACACGGGTAGGAGCGCAACGAAACCGTGCACTGAAACAGTTAGATTTAAAATTAAATCTAATCTTGGATCACCTGCTTGTCTCACCCTCTTACCTCTCTGTTGTGTGCAGGATCGTTTATTCTTTGTGATGGAGTATGTGAACGGAGGAGACCTGATGTTCCAGATTCAGAGATCCAGGAAGTTCGATGAGCCTCGCTCTCGTTTTTACGCCGCCGAAGTCACGTCTGCTCTAATGTTTCTACATAGGAATGGAGTCATATATCGGTAAATACGTCTAGCCTGTGTACCATGAGGCCAAGAGATTTATCAATTTCATTTAAACTTTTTTTAATTTTGAGTGAAACAGACTTTAAAAACTTCTTTCACCAGACATTCTCACTAAATAGTTCTGATAAGAATGTTTGGGAAGAATGTTACTTCCCAAACTTTTCCAAAATAGCTAGCCGAAAATAAATAGCCGATCTGATATTCATGACAAAAATCGGTTAAATATCACCCAAAAATTGAGTATCCAATTTCAACCTGTATCTAAAATCGCAGATATGAGCTCATTGTTAGATGCACTTAATCTGCCCCAGGAGTTCTATAAGGACCTATTGATACATATAATAAACAGGTCGGTTCTTCTCATATGTGTTGATTATTGTTTTCTGATTAATATAACTTGATCAAGGCTTTTTTTGCCATTCCACACTAAGGAAAGTATGTATAATTTGTTACGATATTGTATCAGGAGAATAATCAAAGCTGTAATATCTGTATTGTATCGGAAGTGAAGAAGTTATATCTAGACACCCCTGCAGACATCGTTCCCTTTAGAATCATCACAAACACACCGACAATGAAACAAAATATGTAAGAAAAGATTGACGTTTAGAATGTTTCTTTCTCATTTTTATTCGCTTTTCAGTGATTCTTACATTTGTTTAGTATAAATGCTGCATCTTTCCTTCTGATTTTAGTTAGCCATGAGTTCTTAGGGTTTTTTGCTTGAGGAGCAAAACAGCTTGATAAGTTTGACTGGCAGCCAGTTAGAAAGATGAACATGGCAAATAACATTTCAATAACTTACTAACTCTTATTTTACAATAATGATTGAAAAACGGGTTAGATTTTATGATTTTTTTTTTTTCACATCTTCCCTCCAACTTTCGGAGGCGCCTCGTACACCACCTGGTGGCCGTCACTTTGAAAAACACTAGTTTACACAACGACTTCCAACCTTTGGAGGAAGCAGATGGCACTGACCCTCCCCCTCTGTCTGCATCCTGCTCTCTCAGGGACCTGAAGTTGGATAACATCCTCCTAGATGCAGAGGGACACTGCAAGCTAGCAGACTTCGGTATGTGCAAGGAGGGCATCCTCAACGGAGTGACCACCACCACCTTCTGCGGCACACCTGACTACATTGCTCCTGAGGTGAGCTAAAGTTAGCTTAGCGAGCCAAGGAAGAAAACTATTCCTCTATGGGTTCCTACTGTGTCTTGAAAATTACTAATATAAATAGTATTATATTGTTGTTATTCAATAATAGTGATATATTAATATTTTTTACATTTAATTCTGAAGAAACTATAATTTTCCCTTTGAGAAGAGATAGGAACCCTGTTGTGCATCAGTGCAGTCAGACTGGATGATTTGCAAACTGATGTTGAAATATTCAAATAAGTAGTTGGATGAACTAAGTTATTTTTGTTTAGTTTTATTTTTACAAAACTCTTTTGATTTAAGAAAAAAAATCATCAGCAGTATTAACATTCAACTTTTCAGATCTGATCAAAATAAGCTGTCATGGAAGAAAATAATAAACAGCTGATTAAATAAAATGTAGGTAATAAACCTAACAGGTTTATGTTTCGGGTGTGTGTCTGTCATGCTGATCTGTGTGGTTCTGCTGTTTTCAGATCCTCCAGGAACTCGAGTACGGAGCCTCTGTGGACTGGTGGGCTCTGGGGGTTCTGATGTACGAGATGATGGCCGGCCAGCCGCCGTTCGAGGCCGACAACGAAGACGACCTGTTTGAATCGATTCTCCATGACGACGTCCTCTATCCCGTATGGCTCAGCAAGGAGGCCGTGTCCATCCTCAGATCGGTGTGTTTCAGCAGACATCCAACCATCCATCCAATAAACCATCCATCCATCCAATCAATTTCATCTGCCTCCAACATGTCCATCTTATTTTCAGCTCATCATTCGTTTTTGTTTTCAGTTCATGACAAAGAACCCGGCCAAGCGTCTGGGCTGTGTGCTGACCCAGGGCTGTGAGGAGGCCATCAAGGCCCACTCCTTCTTCAGGGAAATCGACTGGGTTCTACTGGAGCAGAGAAAAGTGAAACCGCCGTTCAAACCCCGGATTGTAAGAAACTCACACACTTAGAAACTAATCGATTTTATCTGTGAATGCACAGCTGGTTTAATGTGGTGTAACTTCAAACTTTTTGAGCAAATTTAAAACAGGATAGTAGTGTTTCACAGCTGTATCTGCACATATATCTGTCTATATATATATATATATATATCTGTCGATATATATATATATATATATATATATATATATATATATGTATATATATATATATATATATATATATATATATATATATATATATATATATATATATATATATACATATATAGACAGATATATACATATATATATATATATAGGAAAACAGCAAATTGAACTCACCAAAATATCTCAGTAAAATTTTCATTTTGTGGATTTAAAGAAAGTTGTGTGAGCATAATTCATAAGTATTGATTACTCATTAATCTTGAATTGTGAGCTTTTATAACGTAATACAATTACAATTTAAACCAAATAATTATTTCAAGGTATATAAAAGTATTGCCCTCATCTAGTTGAACCATTGCACATTCCTGTATTATTTAACTGACATTATTAAGTTAAAATAAAGTTAAAGTCCCCACTCCCGTTTATTTCTTCTTACTTTTTTTTTTTAATTTCTAACCTTAAAAATCTCCTTTACGCAACTCTGAGGTAGCATAAAACTAATGAAAAGTTAGCACAACTTACTAATAATGTAAGTTTATGTTTCACAAACTCACACTTTTAAGTTCAGGATCTAAAACTCGCAAGATTTATGTGACTCAGAGAGGTGAGTCAGAAGCCATGACTTCATGCGACTCAAATGTTTTGTATTGCAAAGGTGCCTCAGGGAATCTTGTCAGAATGCATCATTAAGTCCCTGCAACACCAAGAATGCAAGTCTCCACAGCAACGAATTATTTTTACGGTTCTCACACGTCTTTGCTAACATTGATGCAGGAGGGTGAGTGTTCCTGCTGCTGTTGTTTAGAGCAAATCAGAGTGGGACAGGCTTTTACTCGTCTTCTGTGAGGTGTAGTTAGTCTTTTTGGCCAGAAGGTGTCACTGTGTTGTAATGTGATAAGCATCAAGTTTTTATAAAGCTTCATAATTTGCTTCTTTTCACTTGCAGAAAACCAAGCGAGATGTGAATAACTTCGACCAGGACTTCACCAAGGAGGACCCGGTTCTGACGCCGACCAACGAGGCCATCATCCAACAGATCAACCAGGACGAGTTCAAGAACTTCTCCTACTGCGCCCCCGACCTAACACAGAATCAGACCTAACACACACACACACACACACATACCGGTCAGACAACAGTAACGCCTGGCGTGCTCACACTCAGCAGAACCAGAATACGCACTCTCTCACTCATTCGCACGGTCAATCTTTTCCTTTTAAAGCTCTTGGTTGTTGTTACTTTTCTGAAGCATTATTTACTTGCATTGTGTCGTTCTTGTTGCCTGAACGTTTTATGATGAATATGACTATGACAATAAATATGAACACGCACACCGCTCTCACACAAATGTACTCTGTTTAGACACACTCACACTGCTTCTCTCACCAGCACCAGCTCTCTCTGTCTCTCACATACTTACACACACACACACACACACACGGAGCGGCGGTGCGAAGGCTTGTACATAGCCTGTGTCGAGTGGCTGTATCGTGTCTGTATCGTCTGCTATTAAAGGGGGCGTCGTTGCGCATGGACAAGCACCCTTCCTGTGTTATTACTGTCCTTATCGTGGACCAGTTAGGGCCAAACACCCTTTTGTGCAATACCATAACTATCTATATATTTTATTGTTTGTTTTTTTTTTCTTTAAAAATGTTTTGTTCTGTTGGATTTTGGGTGAAATTGCTTTGACTATCACACTCTCTGTCCTCCTGTCCTACGTACGGCGCCTTGCAGAATCATTCGTACCCTTTTTTTTTCCTAACTTATTCACATTAATTTTCAGGTGACAACCATAAATATTGTAAATCAATGTAAATTGGAAGGAGAATGACAAATAGCACATTTGCACATTTAGAGGCTGACAATTTCCCTCGTTTTTCTTCGCAGAATTGCTCAAGCTAATTCCTTCAAGTCTTGCTTTAGTTTGTCATTTAATTTCACATCTAGACTTCAACTAGGCCGTTCCAAGACATGAATAGGCTTCAGTCTAAACCAGTGCCGCTTTGACTGTATCTTTAGAGTCGTCTTGCTGCTAGAATATAAAGTATTGTAGAGCCTTAAACTGGTTTTCATCAAGTATTTTTATCTCCATCCAGTGCAGTGCCACAGCATTATGCTGTCATCACTGTGTTTCATGATGGAGATGTTGTTTTCAGGATGATGTGCAGGAGAAAAATATCAGATAATGAACATTTTGGGCACAGAGATTGCTGTCTACGTGGTTTGTAGTGATAGTAAAAACTGCAAACAATAGCTTCCTTCTTGCTGAAATGTGGTTTCTACTTTTTGGAAACTTCTTGGAATACTCTACTTTGTTTAGACGTATTACAGGAAAGGGGGATGACTTTTCTGTTTTTTATCTGTCAAATATTGTGAAAGTGATTCATAATTTGCTTCTACTTTGCGGTGATGCAGCTTTTTGCTGTCGCATTAAATCCCATTGAAATACGTTTAAAATTGTTGTGAAATGACAAAAAAGTATGGAAACCTAACAGGGGCATGGATGCTTTTTACAAGGCGCTGTATGTACAGTGAATGTTACAGGCTATTGAACTAATTATGTGGAGCAGAGTGTTACAGGCGGCCTGTGTAGCAGTAAAAAACTCCGGTGTCCAACTGTTTCATCCGTCTGTTAAGTTTCAGAGACCTGCCGGCCGGTGTGAATGTGTTGCCTTCTTTCTTTGTCTCTTCCATTCTTTCTTTCGCTCTTTCTTCCTTTCTGTCTTCCATTCTTCCTTTCTGTCTTCCATTCTTTCATTCCTTCTTTCTTTCTTTCTTTCTCTCTTTCTTTCGTTCTTTCTTCCTCGTTTTCTCCAAGTATTGTGAATGTACATTTTTGTGCGCATGAATGTGTGAACTTTAATCTCCTTCACGTCGTGCGTGACTTTTTGTTTTCTGCATTTCTGTATCTATGGCTACCACCGATGTTTCGCCCATCTTCCCTTTCAGCAATTCCTCTTTTCCCTGCTTCTCTTTGTCCCAAAGCCAAAAACTGCTCTCACTTTTGCTTTATTATTATTATTAGTTTTGTTTTTCAAAATGGCTTTTCTTTCTTATTGCTGTCTTTTTTAATTATTATATTAATTATTATTATTGTAAAGTGTATCTGGGGGATTAAAAACCTTTATGTGTAAAACTATAACTATACCATTATAGGTCTGTTACAGCCGGTTGTTAGGAAACTTGGTGAACCAGCAGCTGAATTACCTCTCACTTCAAACACGCAGCACTCACTGACTCTCCCCTTTGCTCGCTCCTCTCCTCCTCCTCCCTCTCTGTCTCTTTCTCTGAACCACACATGCACACACAAAGAGGGACGGTTTGTCGCCTTTCTTGTACAGCGATCTGAAGACGGGCCGGTTTGCTTGTCTGTGCAGTAGAGTCGGTGTGTAGTGACGCTTTGTGCACCCAGGGGTACGGCTGTTCCTGGTCACTCTTATCTTTTACTCTGTGCCAAAAATGTAGTGCAACAGCCGGGCTAGTCCCCCGTCTGGTCTGATTCCAATAAAACACTGAGCTGTCGACATCCATTCCAGACGACTCTGTCTGCTTTTTTCCCCCGCTTTCTCTCCTTTTTTATTACTGTTATTTCATGCTGTTGAGCTTTGGAGTCAAATCTGAGGGATGCTGAGAAAGTTTGCTGCCTGAAAAGGGAGGAGTGCGAGGAGGGGATCAGGTGATGCTTTTCCTGGCCAGCTGACCAATCACAGCTCTTGGTCTTTGGAGACCTGCTTGACTATTTGCATGCAGGAGGGAAGAGATGACACTCACTGGAGCCAGGCCAACTCATCTGTGCTGCAGGGAAACCTCTGTTAGCATTATGGCCATGCCGCCAGTCGGGGAACTCCACAGGACGCAATGACGGCCGACAAGGAGAAGAGACGGTAACCCTTTCGTTTTCTGATTGCTTTTTAAAAATCTGGAGGATATTAGAACAAGAATAAGTTGGCAAAGATCCGAACCCAGCCTGAAATTGGATAAAAGAGAAGTCTCATTCGCTTCCTCACTTGTTGAGAAATTTGCTGCAGTTGTTTTATAGTCGAGGTCACAAAGTCACAAAGTGAGCATTTTTAATCAGGCTGTCAGTATTTTAGCATGTTTAGTTATTTAACTTGCATAATGAGGCAAATTCGACTAGTTAAAAATATTCACTATGACATGACTTTAACTTGGTAAATTCTGAGATTTCGATTTGAATATGTTTTGCTTATTTTTTTTTTATTTCATTTACTTCATAGATGTATTTATTATTTCCATGATTTTTATTCCCTTTGTTATTTTTGTTTATATTTCTGTAATCAGGCATTGTTTTTATTATTATTTTTTCTATTTATTTACCTGCACCAGTAGGTATATCTGTGCATGTATGTGTGTTTGTACATATATACACAGACTTATGATTTTTCTGTATTTTTTCTTCATACTCTGCTAACCAAGCAACAATATTTTGTTGCCGAATTCACTGTCTTTTATCCAATGACAATAATTGTTAGGTTTTTTTGGCAACTAAATTACCTGATCGCCCCTACTATTGTTATTACTAATATTATTTCTTGTTGATGGTATGAAATGTGATTTCTTTTTGATGTAAGTACTTAGATTCAGTTTTTCCCCTGGTCTCTGCCACATGCAGAGCGATCAGCCGTGAGGCGGCCCGGCGGCGGCGGCGCGTGGAGTCGGACGTGTTTGGTGATCTGTCCCGCCTCTTGCCGCTCCAGCCCTCCGTCAGAGCTCATCTGGACAAACCCTCCGTCATCCGCCTCACCCTCAGCTACATACGCATGCAGGCGCTGCTCAAAGGTGAAAACACCTCGAAAACAAATCGGCCATTTATTGTGCTCAAATAGTCAAACTGTGCGAAAATAAAGATGAATTTTAAGAAATATTTATTGACTTATGAGTTCATGAAAAGAAAATGTGACTAAATTCCCTTCCAGTTCAAGTGAACAAAGGCAAATGAAAAATACATGATTCATCATTTGTTATTGCCTGTAATCTTTGCTAGAAGAATAAAAACTGGCAAAGGAAATGCGTTAGGTGTCAGACGGAGGAAGTATTACTTCACACCTGGAACAGACTCACATACATGTCAAATTTACAAAAATACACCACATCCTTTCCTCTGCCGTTTGCATCATTCACAGCAGCACAACTTTCTAAAAACTCATCTCTGTTCCTGGGTTCAAAACAGAAACTGCCGGGTCGGGCGCGGAGCTCGGACACGCCGTGAGATACCGCCACGGAGGAGAGGCGCTGGGCGGCTGTCGGTTTGAGTTGGGTAAAGAGACGGAGGGATTGAACCCGTTGGATGAAACCAGCATGTACCTGAAGATCCTGGAGGGATTTCTCATGGTGCTGTCCACCGTGGGAGACATGATCTTCTTATCGGACAACGTCAGCAAGTACATGGGCCTGAGCCAGGTGAGTCTGCAGGTGAGAGGTTTTACTGGTACTTTCTGCTTTTTTTTTAACTCTTTGTTTCCTGGCAGACTGAGCTGATGGGGCACAACATCTTTGAGTATACTCACCCGTGTGACCACGAGGAAATCAGACATAACCTGCGTCTGACTGCAGGTCGGTGTGTTTCAAAGCATAGCAATGAAAATACAATTTCTTTCCACTGCAGTTTTTCCTTACACTCAACTTTCCATCAGCATGCTTGGACATTGCTCTCTGTGAACAGCCACAGGTCCCACTTGTAGAGTCTGATCTTATGCAGAGCAACTGTTCGATAGTCTTCCAATGATTGTTTTGGCCATAATGCATTTTTTATTTCATATTCTAGCTTTTTCAAGATGTTAAATTCTGGATTTTCATTATCTGTAAGCTATGTTAATTAAAATGACCAGAAATAAATGCCCGAAATACATCCCTTTGTGTGTGACGATGCTACCTGATTTTCACTTTTTAAATTGAGCCCTACCTTCAAATACACATTCAATAAACTAGAATATTATTGAGAAGTCAGTTTATTTCAGGAACTTTATCACCTAGTAACCCGCATCACACTCCGCAAAAGCTCTAAATCTTACCAAGTATTGTTGGTCTAGTTTCAAGTCATAATATCTTACGACAAAACTAACTTATAGGTAACTTTTCAGCAAGATATAGGAGCTTGTTTTGAGAAAATAATTCCTAAATATCAATTAAAACAAGATATTTTCCCATGTTGTAGGTGAAATAATCTGCCAGTTGAACTCGTACTTTTTATCAATATTATGAAATTATTGACCTAAAACAAGCTTCTATGTTTTGCTGAAAAGTTACTTGTAAGTTAAAATATTGGCTTTTGAAACAAGACAAAAAAATATATATTTGGTAGGATTTTGTGTTTTTTCAATGTATAAATTAATTTTACACAGATGGTTGTTTGAAAGTCTTTATCAATGAGGATTTTCCACTTACTGTTAATGAAAACAAACAGAATATTACATCAGACGAATAAAATAAACCATTTTTAACGCAGAAATGTAGCCTTAATGAAAAGTAAGGCTAAAGTCACAAAGTAATGCTCTAATGTTCCTGTTTCTTGGAGAACTTGGGTGCAGCCAGAAGAGGGATTTCGTCATGAGGATAAAAAGCGCTCTGACACACCGAGGAAGAGTCGGGAACCTCAAGTCGACCACCTGGAAGGTCGGTGGTGCAGGTTAAGACTTCAGACCCGGGAGGTCGGGTTCTGGCGCTGCTGTTAACTCTGCTCTCCGTGACTCCAGGTGCTGCACTGCCAGGGCAGAGTGAAGCTGTGCTCGGCCTCGTCTTCGGTGTCCTGCCTGCTGCTGACCTGCCGACCTCTGCCGCTCTCACACACGCTCCTCAGCACACACACCTTCACCAGCCAGCACAGCATGGACATGAGGTTCACATACTGCGACCAGAGGTGCATAAACTCACCGCCATTAGCCACAGTTTGTAGATTCTCCGTTTTCAACAAGCCTCTTGCAGGTTTGAGTAACTTTAAAGAACATTACTACTAAAATGTAGGACTTAAATGAAAAAAGTAACATTAAATGTAGCTTTTTTTTACTAATGTATGTATGAGTGCCTTTTAGTGTGCTTTGCATACTATAAAAAGTGTCATTATTTTTACATTATTCAAATCACTTTACGCTGATTATTAAATAAAAAGAGATGCACATATATGAAGAGTAAGTTTTAGTTTTCACAAAAACATGACTAATTTTATAAGACAAGTTATGGCACAAGTCTTAGATTCTCCCAAATATTGAATTATTTTGTATTTGTGACATTCAGATTAAAATAAATCAGATATACGAGGATTAGGCCTGTCACAATGATCAATAAATGAATTAATCACATGATAAATTAAAGTAAACTCAATCATTTTCGCTTGCATAATTTATCATTTTTCTATGATAAAATGATAAACGTCTTCAGTCTGGTGATTTGGTCTCAACCCGCCCTTATTTTGAAGGACAATTTTGTTTATAGAGACTCCATGATTCATTTTATTTGTTTCTGTTTTGTTTATTTATTTTGAAAATTGAAAATGTCTTCCAGTCCCAGTAGTAAATGTCCATCAGAATGTAAAGTTTATTGATCTTTCAGAATATGTTCTTGTATTATGATTACTTGAAAATGGTCTCAAAACAACAACATTGTCGTTTATGGCAGCAACTTCTGGGACAGTTTATCATCAAGCAGATCTTATTATCACAGGCCCAGCAAGGATTGGCTTTGATTGAGTTTGAAAGTGTATTTTGATTTTGCATTTTGTGGTTCTGAGTCTGACCCACCTCTCGCTGGCAACTTCCGTCTTCACAGTGGTTAAGATGGTAAATTACGGTGAATCTTAACAGGAAGAGGCCAAACTGCCTCGTGTGTCAAATTTTGGTGGTTAGTTTCACCTCTTGCATACTATCTCGCTCTATTTCTGTATTTCTACTTTTATTTGTCCAAATTTGTAAACGTAATTACTTCCACATTTACTCGTCCAGTTCCTTATTGCTATATTTTGTTATCTTTATTTTTCTGTGACTGTCTTTGAATAAGATAGGAGGCCTGAACCTCAGCAGAGCCTGTCAGACTGTGACCTGCTCTGAAAACAACTACTTTAAAGACTGTTTATGACCGTTTTATCACTTCCTTTTAACGAACCAAGACATCTTGTTATAATAGTCTGAATATTTATTTAAATAATTATTTCTTTCTCAGTCTGAAGCTTTTTTCCCATGGAGAAACATTGCAGTTTGTTAAAAATTAGCTGTTAATTTTGGATGTGGGTCCAACTAACCACCAATTATATGAGGTTTTGATTATAGGATAGCAAAAACATCATGGTTTATTTATATTAGTTAGACATTACTAATTACTTCCATTAAGACTCAATAAATACACAAAAGCATTTTTTTCTTTATTACTGCATCTATATTTCTGCAAATGAAGCTGAAAAGCCTAAAACAAGAAGACAAAATTTGACAATAATTTTAGTAAACAAATTCAAAAATACATGAAACAAAACAAAGTAAAGAAACAAGTGCAGAAGAATTAACTAACTAACAGGGAAACCCAGATAAGGTCAGAAAAAAAACACTTTACATTACATAAATCATTCCCATTAAATTTCTTTAACAGAATTTGTAAAATTCATTTTCTCACTCAAGTTAATTACCATTGCTGTGATCACCTGAAAATAACATCACTTAACCTCATGCTAAGCTATGCATATGTTCAGTCTGCACTGATGAACATCCTGGCTTCAGCTCCAGGGTGACGCCCTCCTGCTGAATTATTCTCTAATTCAGCAAATAATTATTGCCTCATTTTGTCATTAATTCAGTTCAAAAAAGTGAAAATGACACAGAATGTAGCTTCTCCACAAAGACTTGTATAAAGTTTTCATTTATGTTCATTTGTATGATTATGCCTAGTCCAATTACCAAATCAATCGCTGCATCAGGGCAGCATCTGATGGAGGTGATCAACCACAGTTGAGTTTTTCCTTCCGCTCAACTTCCCATTAGCACTCAATGGCTTATGCAAGTTGCTCTTTTGTCTTCAACAATGGTTCTTTGATTGAACGTATATATTTAATTGAAAATAACAGTAATTAATATTTTTAAATGTAAAAACAAATGCTGATTTAAGCAGTTTTTCCCCATTTTTCATGGAATAAATGCAATGAAAGCGAAAAGTACAAATATTATTTATTGAAATTAATTTTTGTCTATCATTTTTGTTTTCTTACATTTTTTCCCCATCTCATTGGAAAAATATCTGTCCGCTTTGTAAGTTTTTTAGCTTATGGTAAATCTTAAACATTACATGTTTTTTTCCTAAATTTGTTTTATTTTGCTACACTGAGGAAAAAAATTTAAACAATTTGGATTGTAACAGTTGCTATCCATTTTTTAGGTTACCAAATGTTTGGTTTTCATTTGAAATAATTTATCTCTGCGACAATACTACATCTAACACTGTCACTTTATTCTTCAACTCATGAAAATATGCAAAATAAAAATAGAGTCCAGATCAACAGATGTGTTGTCAAGAGAAATCTGCAATGGATCACCAAAATAGATGATTTTTGTTTTACAAACCTCCCAATTTTGTCCAAGAATTAAGAGGAATTTCCCTCCAGCGTGAAACAGCAGGTGGAAGAGGGAAGCGGTCCACAATGTGACACACGCTGGTCACGCTGCAACCGCACAGAAAACTCCAGTCACTCTCAGCTCAACTCAGTAGAATGTAGGAAACTTTTAATGTTCTCTAAATTAATTGTTTCTTTCTTGAAACCACAACCCAGTCTTTGTTTCACATGATAAAAGTTTTCTAGCAACAAGCAGAAAACGAGACAATGAGGAGAAAAGTGATAAAAATACGACAGCTGCAAAGTGAGCATGTGCAAAACGTAGTAACAGTATAAACAAGCAACATGTTTCGATGAGTAGTTCTCTGCAAAATGTTCTTTAATATTTTATTTATTTATTTACAAAAGTAGGGGTTCATTGTAAAATAGAAGGAAAATAGTTCAATTTTTTAACAGGTTGTGCTGTGCATTTATAGTAAGACATTTAATTTTATAAACCTGAATAAAATCCAGTCCAACCAGTAGCTATCAGACATCATTTAGTTGGTAAATAAAGTAAATATAATGTGGATTTTAGTCCTCATCTGGTCTGTGAAGGTGTCATATGCACTCAAAAACATAACAAATTGGTCAAATTAGAAGTTTTAAAGCAGAGTTACTCTAAAATAAATAATACCACAACTCCAAACCTACCAAAAAATGTCTGTCCACCAGCTGTCAGGTCTCTAGTGGCTCTGAGGGAGCTGCAGAGAGCTACAGCTCATGTGGGAGAAAGAAATCCACATCTTATATATAATAATATAAATTTAGAAAATCATGTTTTTCTTTCTGATGCATTTTTCATCATACAAAATCCTCTTATAATAAAGCAAAGTTTGAGTTTTAATATGTGAATCTGTGAAATTCTTAAATATGAAAACTGATTATTGATAAATGCAAATAAATCAATAAATACACAAAACAGCTAAAGAAAGTGTAGCAGCTTGGAAGTAGTCAGAAGAAATATTTCCTTCTGTTTTTGATAAAAATCTGTTATAATCTTTCCAAACTAAAACCTCTCAGTTGTCTTATGTTAGATTTGCGCGTCATTATGCTTGTGCAATTAGGCAGAACTAATATTTCCTTCGTCAGTTCTGGATGTGATGAAATTGTTTAAACAGGAAGTAAAATTGTTACATGTAACACACGTCTGTCAATTTGTCAGGGTTTTTCTGGATAAAATGAATGAAGCTGCTGAAGGTGTTTAAGGTTAAATTGGCAAACTTTTAAAAAGCCTTTAAAAGTTCAATGTGTTCAAACAAAAATACGACAAAAATAATTTATTTAGTTAGAAAAACTGTTTTTTCTAAACTTTCTCAAGTTTATTAAATTAAATTAACTTAATCATTTCATTTAAATGATTATTCAACATTGAAGATTAATGTTGAACATTAATAAATATTATTTTTATATAAACAGTCTTATGTTATAGAAATAATCTGAGAGATTTTAAGAACATTTCACATTAATATGTCTAATCTGAACATAAAAATGTAGAAAAAGCAACTATGTTTCCTTTTATTGCTAATTTTGATGCCTTATTCTAAATCTTTCATTAAAAATGTTTAAAAAATGCAGCGTTCGTCTGAAAGTTTCTGTTTTGTTGAATAAATGAATCTTTTGTGTTCGTGCAGAGTGACGTCTCTTCTCGGCTACCGGCCGGAGGAACTGCTGGGCCGATCCATCTACGATGTCTGTCACACTCTGGACACAACCTGCCTGAACAAAAATCACCTGAACCGTAAGAACTGACACACACACACACACACACACACACACACACACACACACACACACACACTCAGAGCTACACCTGTGTGACGGTCTCACTTGATCCTTCAGTGTGTCTGAAGAATCAGTCGGTCAGCGGTCAGTACAGGATGCTAGTGAGGAGTGGAGGTTACGTCTGGGTGGAGAGTCACAGCGCCGTCATCCCAGGTGTCCAATCGTCCAGATCCAGACCCATCCCCAACCAGACGCTCTGCATCCTCAGTGTCACCTACATCCTCAGGTGTGTGTGTGTGAAACATAAAGCTGATAAAACTTGATAGTGTATTGATGAATTCTTCTTTTTCTGTTCATTTCTGTGGCTTACAGATGCTGACAACACTACTTTTAAATCTAAGAATTTCCAAGACTAATAAAAATGTTTTTTTCACTTTCAAATATTAAGAATGACACAACATTGTAGTGGAAAGTTGAGTGGAAGGAAAAGATGTGGTGGAAAAATATGTACAGGCAAAAGGGAAAGTTGTAAATTCACTCTGTATTTTCCATTTGCATGAAGTTGGTCACCTACATATTTCTAATTAACTGAAATTGTTATCAAATGTTTGTGCTACATTTGTGAAAAAAAAACATTTTTATATGTAAGAAATTAAATCTTTTCAGAGGTCGAGTGTATTTTGTCCTTCCACTCAACTTTCCATTTTCTTGTTTTTATAATCTGTAAGCATTCTGCTTCCACTTGATTTTGTGGATCAAAACATAACTTTTGATCCACAAAAGTTATGTTTTGTAGATATATAATATATTATATATATAATATATTTATATAAAGATATATTTTATAGTCTTTTTTGAGAAAACTAAAGTTTTATTTATCAACTAAATTAGCTTACAATGTTTTTTAATGAAATTGTAAAGGTGCTGAGAAGCATTTCTGTTGAATAGTGCCTTTAATGACATCTGCTCTGTGTCACAGCGGCGTGGAGGAGCCGTCTCTGCAGCTCTCTTTGGATCAAACTTTCCAAAGATACTTGAGATGAAATCAAAGTTGGAAGAAAAAAATCTGCTGCGACCAAAACTCTACTAGCTTTCTTTTTTTTAATGTATTATTTTCCCTAATTTTATGTTTAATAAATTTGAACTTTTATCTTTCCAAAACGACTTGTGCTTTGTTCTGCTTCTTACGATACTTTGATGCAAAGCTGGACGTGCCTCCAGAAATTTGCTGTAACGTTGAGTTCAGTGGCGGTTCAGGCAGATAACCCTCCAACTTCTCCGTTTGGTACCGTAGTTTCATAATCGCTGCTGCAGACTGTGGTTGACAGGCAGTTGACGGGGCGGAGTCACACGAAACGTGTTGACAAAAACAGCCTGTTTGACCTTTCCTTGACCTCCCTGGGTCTGACCGTGCTTCCTATGGGGTCGGCTGCTGGGCCACCTGACACGTGGGGTGCGTGCAGGACGCGCACACACAGATGCGCACTCTGCTGATGAGGAGATGTGAGTACATGCGAGTCGAAGCCGCAGCTTCCTGAATAGAGGCAGTCGACAGGAAAGTTCTCGTGGGAACTGTTTAAACTTTTTACCTCTCGACCTCTGAATGCACGCCGAGTTTCAGTATCACCGACTGCAGAGCGAAAAACGAGAGAGTAGAAAATAGCTTCAGAATGAAATGCATGAAGGTTGTCAGTAAAATAAAACTGTCATCTCAACTGATTTAAATTTGTTCATGTGACTTCATCACAAGCGCGTAGCAGCTCTTCGGTAAACAGACCTGCAGATGCAACAATATTTTAACGTAACCAAAACAAAAAAAAAAACAAATAAAGTCTTTTATGAATCTGAATACAGAGTTTGACTATGTTGAAAAGCAGGAATAAATGAGGAATCCTTAAAATTCCCAATTTATTTTGGTCTTAAAGGTTTAATTATTTATCATTTGGAATCTGAAGCTGTTCTTAGGGTTAAAGTTTCACCTTTTAGTGCAAACCATTCATCTCTGCAACCTTTGTAACGTAAAGAGCTGTTTTGCTCTCAGGCAGAACAGAAAAACTAAAATGTCACATGACTTTTTGAAGAAAAGACATCCAATAAAATTTCGAAAAAAATCGTGTTTAGACATTTTTTTGTAATTTGTAGTGAACCACCACTTTGTCTCTATTTTTAGGATTTAAAATAAACACTTTTAAAAGCCTTTAAAATAAATTATTGTTTTTTTTTTTTCTTGTACTGTGAATATTTTTGACTAAAAGAAAATAAAAAGCGCAGTTTCAATTACCACACAATTCATGTTCATGTTTTGTTTTTTTCTCCGTAATAATTATGGAGGTTAGAGATTCCCCTCTAGAGGGCGCCAGAGATCTCAATTTGAAGCCGGCTCAGGGAACAAAATAATAACGCATTAAATTAAATATCTTTGTGAATTCTCCGAGAGTGATCAACAAATTATAATGTGGAATTGCTATAGCTGATCAATTGTTCATAATATTTGTATTGAAACGCTGCTTTATACGTAGACTCAACCTGTATGTATGTTCTGGTTCAGTTTGGCAGCATCTGCACAGTTTACATCTCCAGATTGAGTCACGCTCCGTGAACTGCAATGTTCTAGCGCCACCTAGTGGTCAGGTGGAGTAACTGAAAGCTGCGTTTTTCAAGATTCACAAATTCAGAAAACCCGGATGCAGAATAAACAATGTGAGCTTCATCTGGCTCCTCTTGGACAGCAAAGGTATTATTTACATAAAGATTTTTCTGTGACTTTGCTGATTTGATTGGATTCTTTGTCATAAATCCATGTGAATTAAATTACTGGAGTCATAATTTATCTTTAAAAAAATCAGTCATTTCAGTGTTTTAATTATTTCCCTGTGTTTACTTTTTGACTAAATGATTTTGAGACTAACCGTTTGGACAAGCAAACTTCAGAGGCTTTGGACTCATTTACTTGGACTCAAGTATGACTTTTATTTTATTTTTTAGGAAAATCTTCTAGGACCTTAATCTGATCCAGATTTTATTGTTTAAATGATCTCAAAACTCTTGTTGGGTTTTCACTGAAATAACTAAAATTGGACTGATTCTTGCCGGTTTTGTGCATGAAAAGGCCTGGTGAGGACAAAGACGGGCTGCGCAACAGATGAGGAGGAAGCAGCGGTCACTCTGACAACTGAAAGAATAAAATGCCAACATGAGCTGAATGTGAGACAAAAACCATTATTAAGCAAGCAGCAAGACGCTTTCTGTTCCACTTTAAACATGCATATAATTCTGCTGAGCAGGCCTTTATTTTATCATTCACACAACCCATCACCTGTTTTTATGCTGACCCTCACCGTCACGCCCCTCCGGCTGGGAGGGAGTTGTCCGGCTGTGGGCCAATCAGAGGACGGTGCTCAGCCTTTAACGTGAACCCTGATAAATCAAAGTGAGTCACTGAGAGAAAAACAGAGAGAAGAAACGAGCGATAAGATTAAAACCAGAGCACACAAGGAGGAGGCTCTCGTTCTGACTGATTTTTCTAGGAGTTTGTTTTTGTTTGCTTTACATTTCAGAAGCAGCTTTTTAAATATGGTTGCATATTTGCAGAAATCCTTTAACCACTTTAATTTATTATCAGCATTCAGAGTCTTTATCAGTTCAAACTTTCTGCTAGTTAAGTTGAGTTTTGATTAACATAAATAATTTTAGCTTGTCTGTCACTTCTGTCACTCTGCCTCAGGGCAGCTGTGGCTACAATGTAGCTAACAATCATGACTGTGTGAAGGTCGTGTAAGTTGCTTTGGAGTTCTCTGACTTGATAAATCACTATATAAATGCAGACTATTTAGATAGAGCCAGTAGACAAACACATGTCATCTCACTTAGCAAAGGAAAGTCATTCTAATCTCTGGGTGGGCAATATGGACTTAATAATTTTATCACTATATTTTGTGAGACTATTGTGATATCAATAAAACTGGTTATATCAACTACATATCAATCATTGTTTAGGTGAATAACCACAAACACAAATATTGCTCTTGAGAAACATTCCCATTTGTAAAATGCTGCATAAAAAATATGATTTGTATCACTAAGCTGCATGCAGTAGCAGCATTTGATCCTATTTATTAATTTATTAATATTTATTGATATTCTTATTGAACAAATAGTGGAGAAAACAGTAAATATTTATTCAGATTTGGGGTTAAAGACTTTTTAAGGCTGTACGGTCCTCCTGATGTCACAGCTAAACAGAACCTCTAACCAGATGTAGCTTCTGCAAAGCTTAAGGATTTAAAAACTGTACACTTCTGAGAGTCAGTGTATGCATATATATGAAGCTGCATGAATAAGCCTTTACTTTGTGAAAGTTTGTAAATTCAAACTTGAATAAAATCATACAGGTTGTTATAAATTCCAGATCTTGTTGCGTTCATTTAAACGAGACACGTTTTTCTACATCGTTTGCATCTTTTTGCGTCTCTGCAGGATGCGCTCACCCCTCATTCCCTTTACATGCTGTTTGTCTTGCCTCACCTTATCTTTACTGCTGTTTAGTTATCTGCTTGAGAGAACAGAGAGAACAAACACATGAATGTCTGAAATCTGTGTACTTTCTCTCTTGGTTTTCATAAGAAAGGTAAATTGTGTGGTTGTTTCATCTCCGTCTAAAGTCAGGATATCAGCTTTTGGAGCCGATAACGTTTATGATCCCTTGGACAGGAGATAAGCTCCAGCATTATTGCATTAATTTAATGAAAGACTCATTTGTACATGAATGGCTGGACATGAAATATGAACTTCAAACGGATCTGAAGTCTGCATGTAAAAGTCCCAGCTGAGCCGTGAAGCCTCTTGCGTTTCATACAGTGTTGTGTAATTGTGCACTTGTTCTGCTGTTCAGCCACATGGGCTGATATTTGCTCTTGCATCCCAGGAAATGAATCTAATCTTATCGCGTGGGCAGAGTCCACAGATGCAGGTCTGGGGTCAGGGCCTCATGCAGACGGGCTCAGCACTCAGCACCATGTTGGCCAGTTGACGACTTATCCACGGGGGTTGTGCTTCAGTCTGAATTAATAACCCCGTGTTCAGCAGCATGCATGGACTGTTACACTGCTGCTCCGTCGGTGCCTTTGTGAAGCCTGATTACAGGCAGGCCGAAACAGATAACACTGACCTAGCAGCATCTCCAATCATATCTCCAGAGTCAATTAAAAAACTTACTGACTGATCTACTTAACTACTGGAAAGATCAACTTTGCTTTAACCTGGTAAAAATGGCATCATCAATCGCTTCTCTTTTATTCATACAATTTATTGCTTTTGTTGCTGCAAGTAAACCCAGTTTCTTGTGTGAGAAATGTATAAATTATTTAACATAAAAACAAACCACCAGAGACTCAGATAATCACCAGATTGTCTTTAGTCAGAGGCTTCTTCATGTATGCTGTAATGCAGACTGCTGCAGGAAAACTTTTCTGCCCAGATCCATCTCCATCAGCTCATGGACTAGTTGTCCCTCAAGCAGGTTTTGGACAGAAATCAACACTAATGCGTGTTAGGAAAAATGCCTATATGCCAGTGACCTTTTCCAATGAACATTTATGGTTTCAAGTTCAACATTTCATGAACTTTAGGACTGCCACGGTTATTATAATTGAAGTGTGTCCTCCGTGTAGTCAGAAAGGACAAAAGGTCTCTTGCCACGACAACAATCAGACATCAGTTTCGCTCCTTCAATAATCGTTTGTGCTAAGGAGAAAGTTAATGACTGATGAGTGAGATCTGGACCTCCGCAGATCCCATCTAGCTGTGTCACACACCCAACAGATCAGGGAAGTGCTGATGACAGCAGGCCTCACAGAGACCCTTTGATCAAACCACAAAGTACAAAACTGTTACCCTGTTGTTGCTCTAAGTAAGCTAATGAATGACTAGGCCATTTAATGGTAAGCTAATGACTGAGGGCAAAAGCTTTCTGCTTTCATCCAAATCCACATATTCATCATTCATTGAAACATGAGTAATACTCAATAATATAAAATATGATTATTATTAAATACTCAATAACATAAAATGTGATTTATGAGTGCTAGAAATCTAAGACTTTATGTCTCCTAAGAGAGTCTTATTCCAACTATTGATGTCCCTCTAATCAACAATCATGTAATATGGAGGCCATTTCAATATGGAGTCCCTTTTGTAAAGTTACAGACAAAAAGCAGTAATTTTGGTTATTTAGCCTATCATAAAAGCAAAAATTGAGGTGTATTTTTAAAGTCTTGTTATTTATTAATTTATGGATATCAACATTTCAAACTAAGTATCCATTAGCAATTATATTTCATTTATCTCGCTAACTATGTTTAGTTATCAAGATATTAAAATTTTAGATAAATATTTAGTTGGCAGCTGCACTGTAGTGCAGTTGGTAGCAATGTTGCCTTGCAGCAAGAAGGTCCTGGGTTCAATTCCAGGCCCCAGGCTCTTTCTGCATGGAGTTTGCATGTTCCTTCTTTCTGCATGGAGTTTGCATGTTCTCCCTGTCCATACGTGGGTTCTCTCCAGGTACTCAGGCTTCCTTCCAAAGTCCAAAAACATCACTGTTAGGTTAATTGGTCTGGGTGTGTGTGTGAGTGTGTGCATGGTTGTTTGTCTTGTCTGTCTCTGTGTTGACCTGCAACAGACTGGCGACCTGTCCAGGGTGACCCTGCCTCTCGCTCGGAACATCAGCTGGAGATAGGCACCAGCAACTCCCGACCTCACTGTGGACAAGGGTGTAAGAAAATGGATGGATGGATTTAGTTGGCAAGCTAAATATTACATTTAAAAGAAAATATTTTGTTAATAAGCTAAATATTTAACTTCAAATTAAAAATGTAGTTGATTTATTATTAATAATTATGTCCCTGGTAAAAGGATTTTGAGAGTGTCTTAGAAAAATATTTTGTTTTGGAAAATGTCCATCATGAATGCTTCATTGTCATTGGTCCAAATATGACGCATCTTACGCATGGGGCGTGGCTTCAGCCAATATTTCCACATTATGGCGACAACAGAACTATGACAGTGGAGTTGGTGACGGTAATTCTCACCTAACGTTTCTTGCCAACCGCCAATAATATTCAAGAAGAAGAAGTGTGACAGAGGAGTGCAGAAAAAAAAGGAAAGGAAAGGAAAGGAAAGGAAAAGACGACCACGGCAAAGATGGTGATGAAGAAAATGCCCGAACTTCCGGGCCTTTTAAGGAGACGAAAAAGAACCATCGTCCTCAAAACGTTAGCATTGCTAACAGCGACGCGTCGATCCCGCCTGATCCAGGAACTGTGGCTAATCTGGCCGTGTAAGCGCGACCTTCTTCGGCGGCTGCGGGCCCTTTGGGCGCAGCGAGGACCGGAGATGTTAACTTTCAAGCATCGGAGCGGGTGTGAAACTCTTCTCCACCTTCCACTTCAAACGTGAGTACATTCAAAGTCAGTGGCTGCGAGTCATCGGTCATGATTTCAAACGGGCATCAGTGACCGGAAGTAACATCTTTGTAACTTTATTGATTACAAAATATCAACAGGCTTTCAGTTATATTGGGAAAACGTCTTATTTGGACTTCAACAAAATGGAGGAATGAATGTGAAAAGTTTCCTTATCAATTTAATAATTATTAAGGCTAAATTTCATCTACATAAATGCAAATTTTTGAAGAAAAAACCAAACTTTTCTGTTTTTTTAATTGAACTTAAACGTTATTTATTAACAATTCAATCCTCAACCAACCAAAGAGCGGAGTCAACAATATGGGCTTGCAATCAACTTGGACTTTTGGATTACCTCTTATGTTAATATTCTGTAATGTCATTCTTGTTGTAAAATTTTCATCTGATGCTCCCCCTGGTTAAGTATTATTATTGTCTGACTGTGTTATGTTCACAATACATTTGTATTGTTGTTTTTTGGAATAAATAAAGTTAAAAAAAAAAAAAAAAAAAATCAGTGACCGGAAGTGCGCATAAAAACAGCGAGCACCACGGAAAGCGATGCAGTTTATTGAACACATTACAATGTAAATCGCGATAGACACGTGATAATTATCAATAGAAAGTAGGAATGTTCTGCAATTTCAGTGGACGCCGATCCGGAGCTGCACAGAATTAGGCAGAGGAAACTGCCATATTGTTAATTACCAAGCAACAACCAGTGGAGTTACTCGACAGATTAACTGCTGCTGCGTAACGGTTAGCCTGTTGAGCAGGGATGTCAAACTCATTTGCACAAGGGGCCAAAATTCAAAACACACTTAAGGTCATGGGCCAACCAGGATAAACATTTATTGAACACACTTAAACTTAATGTTTTTGGGACATAAATATGAATAAAAACAGACAGGAATATTAAATTTAAACCTTAAATCTCTTATACAGTATTTATTATTTTGCTCTAAATAAAAAATATCTTGTTAAATTATACAACTTAGAACTTAACGTAAACAACTTAACATTAAAATAACATTCAAACATGCATTGTGGGATGTGTCGTTCTGTGCAGTATTGTGTTATTAGCGCGGCGAAAAAGGTTGTTGTTCATATCGACGGGCCATTAATAACAATAATGTGAAATGGTCTTCCGGGCCGGATATGATTACACGGCGGGCCGGATGTGGCCCCCGGGCCGTGAGTTTGACACATGTGCTGTTGAGTAACGGTGAACGTTAGTGAGGGCTAACCGTTAGCCGAGGCTTCATAGCTGCTTAAAAATAACAAACAACCGTGTGGAGTGAAAACTATGGATACAGTAGAAAAGGTCATATCACCAGTGAGGCAGTATTTTAGATATTTAAAACACTAGCATGACACCCTTACGGTTTTTCAGTCACATTGTCCAGACTTGGCTGACATTTTCTACACTTGCCCCTGTACCAAAGAGTTAGTACTAAATCAATTGATTATGGTGATATGCCCGGACACAAAAGTCATAACATTTGGGTGCCTTGCACAAATTTTGTTTCATACTTTCACAGTTTTACTTCAGCCATATTGAAACGGAATCCCAGTTTTCATCAGATATATCAAATGAAAACGGATATACCAACCTCTGTGGAGAGGTTGTTTAAAATATTAAACCAGGAGTGTTGAACTTAAAGAGCTGGTTGTGGCAGAATATATTAATAAAATTACCCATTAACAAACTGTTAAAAGGGCAGTATTTTGTATTGTTCCATTTTTATAGCACAATCTCTAACTTTTACCTTCAGCCGTTTATAAAAATGTGTATCAAATATGACTTGAAAGAAATTTTACTTTTTAATTTAACACCTAAATTGGGACTCTGTCTCTTTAAGAAACGCCTATGCATTCAGGAAGTGATCACAAAATCGGTCCTCTATTAACCTTTTTTAAAACAACATTTTACCAGAGTTTCAACAAGAAGTGGCTCAAATAATGAGCTCAGTAGATGCACAATTTCACCAGGTGTTTGCTAATTGCTGCTGGCTAGTCTGAAGGAGCTGCTCTGTGGGGTGGAAGCTCTGAGGAGGAGCTTCGTCCTAGAAAGTGGTGCTAGGTCCACCCAGGCTTTTTGCACAGCTGTATGGTTGTCCCAGGCGATTGAAGGATTTCTCCAACATGGATGAAACAATCAAAACAACACTCCAGGCGTGTTTTTGTGGAGGGAATAACAAACATCATAGCAGACTATTTCACACAATACAAATTTCTCTAACTTTGATTTGTACTTCTTAAAATTAAAGTCCTTTTCACATTGATTTATTTGATCTTATACAGAGTTGAAAGTAGCTCCAGGACGGCAACAACTACCTGGCAGTAGTTTGTCACCTACTACCGAGATCCACCCAAACTCTTCTGCGATCAACGTATTGAGCATCCCTGCTCTAGTATAACACAAACAGTTCAGAAACAATATAAAATGAGGGGAAAAAAGCTATTTATTAACTTAAACTGTGTTTGTTTAAGTGCTGGAACTGATTAGTTCCAGAAAAACTAATCAGTCACGGCTTAATAATGGGTGCACCCACTGATTGTTTTCACAGCAAACAGCTTCTCCCCTCTTTCGCAGGTATCCCGGCTAAATCTTACTTTCACCCCTGATCTTATATAAACTAAAACTACGTCACTGTCATCTTAAAGTTAATTATATGTGGCCGTCTAGAATAGAGTTACAGCAGGCAGGATTTGACCCACGGACCTTAAGTTTGACACCTGTGTAAAGAATGATGAAATGTTGTTCACTCTTTTAACAAAAGCTCCCCCCTGGTGACTTTGGTGTAGGTGATTGGGGCATTTATGACTCTTTTAAAGCGGGAGCGCGCGCTGTCAGTGGGCGCATGCGTGCGCTCCGCGTGCGCGCGCCTCGCTGTGCCCTCACCCCTGGCTCGCGCTGCCTTTTAAAGCAAACTCACAGCATGCTATTTCCCACTCGGCCAGACGACGGGACGCGGTGCGGAGCTCCTGTGTCTTTCATTCAACCCCTTCCTTCCTGCCGTCGCCCCCATCGTCCTCGTTGTTTACTTTAATTCTGTAGCAGTTTGTTTGCATAGTTAGCTTGTTCCAGTCATGTATCGCTATTTCGGAGAGCTGCTGAGCCGCTCTGCGGGAAGTGCCCTGGCCTCGGGATGCGTTGACTCCGCTCTCCCGGTGTCGTCCTCGCTGATGCGGGTCCGCCGTTATGCCGACGCGGCCGAGCAGCCCGACGACCCGAACTTCTTCAAGATGGTCGAAGGGTTCTTTGATCGCGGTGCCACTATCGTTGAGGACAAGTTGGTGGAGGACCTGAAGACCAGGGAGAGCTCCGAGCAGAAAAGACACCGTGTTCGCGGCATTCTGCGCATCATCAAGCCGTGCAATCACGTCCTGAGCGTGTCGTTTCCGATCAAGAGGGATAACGGAGAGTGGGAGGTCGTGGAGGGGTACCGCGCCCAGCACAGCCAGCACAGGACACCATGCAAAGGAGGTAAGAACCGAGTCAGAACCCGCTCCTCCTCTGGCGCTGTTGACGGCTAGCTATAGCAGGCTATGTAGCATTAGTTAGCAGTGACGTTAGCTTTTTCAACAAACTTTATCATAATGCAGCAGGTGTTCATAGTGCTTCACTATCTCAATAAATAAAATATTAGCAGTTTTTAGGAGAATTAGCAGTGTTTTCTCTCTAGGGTCATAGTTTACAGTGTCCTTTCTGTTTATATGTAGCTGCAACAAGCTGTGGATGAGTTTGAACTTTAACTCCTATTATAAACATGTTTGAATATCTATATAATAAGTTATCGGATCTGTTTTAAAGAGCATTAAACACATTTCAGATGATACCAAGATCATCTAAGTAAATTAAACACTGTTGCCACATTAATAAATTTGAGATTCTTGGGTAATTTATACTCTTCACTTTATATTAAAATTAAAAGCTGTATCCCACAATAGAATCACTAAAAATTAGGGTAATGTCTACATTTGTTTACATGTTGCCATGACAATTTGCAGTATTTCCACAGTAAATATTTGATCTGAACATCTTATTTAATTTATGAAAATTGTTATCAGACTAACAACAATATAAGATAATGTGCAACTTCTATCGTTTTGGAGATTAAAATAAAATAAAATAAAAAGTATTAAACAAATTGGATCATTACAAATTAAGAAATTCAGATAGAATACATTTTTTGCAACATGAAGCTTCAAACTTTATGTTTTAGAGCAGATTTCATACGGTCAGTTCAGAATCCATGACTTACAATAGATAAAATATATCTAGTTTTTCTAGTGACTATCTACAATTTACTATATATTCACTTGACCTTCAAAGGGCACAACCGGGTGAACAGAATGACAATGACATTAGAACAACCGTATTTATAAACATGGATAGTAAATCTCACTGCAAGATGTGTATCTGGTGGATATTTGACTAAAACAAGGAACTTTGTGTGGGTAGAGTATCCAGGAAGTGCACTCAGTTCAAGTCTTTCTTTGAAATAACATTACTTGGAGTTAAAAAAACGTATGGTCCTGTAAAATTACTTATGCAATAAATAGGAGTGGGTGGAATAAATATTAAGAATTAATAATGTTATTGATAATTATCTTTATTGAGCCAAAATGTTGACTTTGCTGCAATTGAACAGTGAGAATCTCAACTGTTGGCGTCAATACATTAAAAAATATTTTTTGGGGGTGGGGGATTAATTGTTGCTTTCATTTAGAGTTTTTCTCCATGTTTAGCATGTCAGAATCCAATTTTTCAGGTAGAAAAAGCATCTGCTCTCATGGCAGATGAGGTCAGACATTTATTTCTACTCCAGATAAAGCAGGCATTCCTAATTTGTCAGATCAAAAGTTGACTTTTAGGCTATGCCTGCAACACAAAGTAAATAAAATAGATTACAAAGTGAAATCTGGGCGTGTTACTCAAACAATGGGGATTTTTAAAACTTCCACCCACATCAGCAAATAAAAAACTGGTCGTGAATAAGTTGCAGTCATAAATCCTCCAACTGGAACAAAAACGTGAGCTGCAGAAACACAGGTGGTATTTATTGATAATGTCATTAATATCACATATTAAGCCTCTTTTTTCATAAATTTAAAAATTTATGAAAAAATTTGCTAGAGATATGTAGAGAATTTGGCCACTGACTGGCCAGGAACTCAAAAATGCGTTATCTTGATCAGTGAAAATACCATACTGAGTGTCACCCGGCCACACTGACACTATTGAGCATTGGGAGACCCGAAGTTAGACATGTGAGCATCAGTGAGATGTATAAAGATGAAAGATGATAAAATGTCTTCCAAATACTAACTTCAACATGCAGCAGAATTGCATTACCAAAGCCCTCTTCTACATTGCAACTTTATTTGAAACTGATTTTAAGTAAGCACATTAAGATGTCAAAATCTTCTACTGAATCTTTTCAGGCAGA
Organism: Poeciliopsis prolifica; assembly: GCF_027474105.1. Lineage (NCBI taxonomy): Eukaryota > Metazoa > Chordata > Actinopteri > Cyprinodontiformes > Poeciliidae > Poeciliopsis > Poeciliopsis prolifica. The sequence goes on from NW_026562393.1 coordinate 7,080,186, forward strand.
TGCATATTAAGGTTGTGAGCAGTTATGAGTTGCATGTATCAAAAGTATAATGTATGAGTTGCATGTATCAAAGTATAATGAGGTTTTAAAAACTCATTATTGTTAAAAACATTTCCATCATAATGGCTTAAAATCCTGTTAACAAAATGCCAGTGTCTGGAGTTTTGTCCTGCTGCATGGAAGATAAAGTAATGCTGCTCTGCCGACTAAAAGGGAGCTCACGTATTTGCACTTCTGACTAGAAGGACAAAATTGGCTGTCTGGAAATTTTTCCAGGTTCAAAAATACAGAGAGTCATGCAGTGGAAACGAAAGCACCGCCCTTTTTAAGCTAATGCAAGCAGCCCTTGTGTTTAGCTGCAGGCTAGATGAAAGAACAAATGACCTGATTAATAAATCAGCTAATATCAGCTTGTTGAATTGCTATGCTTAATACTGGAAAGATAAACTAAATGTACTTCAAGCATCCTGGATTGTTATACCAATGTGTTTTGTTGCTAACACCAGTTTACAGTGTTGCATATTTTTATGCTGGCCCATGATTCTGTGAAATCAGGCACAATGATGTGATTAATAGAGGATCAGTGAAATGCCTGATGAGTCATGTGTTAACATGTTAATACATGACTCACTGTGAAGTACTGATAGTGATCCAAGTGGCTCTGTTTGTGTATGCTTTGCCTCATGGATGCATTGTGGTTTGAATTTTGAGTTTCAAAGCAGCAGTAATTTGAGCTGGACTAATTGAAAGAAGAGCCCTGACGTATGGGGGTGGGTGTTTTTATAGGCACTCCTATTTGTCAGCAGAGTTACTGGAGGGGAGGCTGGGAAAATCAGCCTTTCAGAGTAAAAGTATCATTGCTGGGGAGAGAACCTAAAGCGTTGTAATTTCCCAGATTTACTCTATAAAGCATTAGTATCAAAGCTGTTTTAAGTTGCCATTTAACCATTAATGCCAGAAGGCAGAAATTTAATGTTGTTCTCTACTAAATGACTGAGCAATCCTTTTGAAAAGTAGACAGACTGTCTGTGTCTCAAAGTAGTCTATAAAAATCAGTGACGTTAGAATAAATCTGTCTGTATTGTGAAAACCTACAGTTAGCTGGTTTACATTAAAAGACCCCTGTATTAAAGCAAAATATGTGGTTCTCTGTATCCCGTGTGCCAGTAAATTAACAGTTAATGGTTGCAGAGGCAGGTTGAATCAATTCCCAGAAGTTTTAACTTTCCTTTCTCACCAATTTGCTAGAGATATGTAGAGAATTTGGCCACTGGCTGGCCAGGAACTCAAAAATGCGTTATCTTGATCAGTGAAAATACCATACTGAGTGTCACCCGGCCACACTGACACTATTGAGCATTGGGAGACCCGAAGTTAGACATGTGAGCATCAGTGAGATGTATAAAGATGAAGCTTGAGAAAATATAAAAATGTGATAATCTCATGTTGACACATTTCTGTGATCTATTCAGGCTGTTTCTCAGAGTGAGTATTTACAGGAAAGATAACAATAGTTGTATTTATTGAGGAAGTTTGATTAAAAACTTGGTTTATCATTTTTGATAAACAAAAAGTTTTCAAAAATAAAGTTGAAGGATATGTAAGAATAAATCCTAAACTGTTTTTTTTTTTCTACAACAAGTTGACATTTCTGGGGTTCATTCAGGCTGTGAGAGAGCAAGACTTAGTGAACAACAGAAAATCTGGACAGTGTGGAAACTTTCCTCCATATTTCTTTTGAACTATCAAAGCTTTTTTTTTTTCTTTTCTTTTTTTTTCTTTACAGAACATTAGTTCCTGCCATCACTAAACCAGGAAATAAATCCTATGCTTTATGTAGGACTCCATCATCTAAACAAACTTTTTTTTTTTTTACTCCCGTGAAGTAGCCGACAGTTTATTGTTTCTGGTTTTCCTAATTACCAAATTGGGATGTGATAGCATGAACATAAGCAGCAGTTGTTATCTTTCATGTGGTTTAATGATTGATGCATTGTGCAGACCCTTGGCTAAGTTCAGAGCGAACTACAAAGTGCAGAGGTTGTTTTTGCACTTCAATGCAGGTGAATGCATGCAGTCAGCCGCCCCTTTAAGATCCACGGTGAAACTGGACAAAGCTGCTTTTTACCAGACCTGTAGGGATCCGGATGGTGCATGTTCAGTTTTACCTGGGCTGGAAAATGATCATCAATCGATAACTCTGTGCAATGTTTTATATTTGTTGCTCATGAGGAGTGGGTTTATTATAGGTTGCAAAAAAAAAAAAACATAGTAAATCTAGAAACGTATCAAAGATCAGGATTGGATGAGCTGATCTGGCATGCAAAATCTGAATTAGATTTTTCTGACCAGTAAGTGCTACAAAGCTAGTTTATTCCCAAAAAATTGGGGATATATGTTAATTTTTTTTCTCCTGTTTTCTTCACTATTTAGAAGAAGACAAATTCAAAAGAGACAGAAAACATTCTTTACTTCCAATTTAATCAAAGTTAGTCTGGAACAAGTGTTACCCTTTTAAAATAAGTTATGTCAGGATTTTAGCTTTATCTGGGTACATTATTCCTTGTTAAATAAAACATTCTTTCATGCTTATTGTGCCACAACTATGAACAACACCTAAAGTTGTAGACAATATAAAACCATCATCCTTTCAACAGGAATTTAATTAAAAAAAACAACAAATAAAAGAACAGAATCAATGTGGAAAAAGTACAAAAAAATCCCTCTAAAACATAAACTTTGATGTACCCAAGATAAGATTTTTTTTTCCATATCATTGGTGGGGGAAATATAAAATTGATAATGTAATAACTACATTTGGTAAAAGTGATGCTGCAAGAATATGATGAAAGTGAAGCAGTAGTGATAAAAAACCTCACATGAAGTAATTCTACAGTGAGAAATTATGTTTAATTAAAAGATACTGCGTTAATCCCAGAGGAAAACTAAATGTTGTAACTCATAGAGAAGTGAATTTGTTTTCTCTGGGTTTGAAGTTCTTATTTCCTCTTCTTGCTCTGTTTGTGAGTTTTGGTTTCTGTGTCGAATCGCCGTCTGGAGAACCAAATACTGGAAGATAAAATGACTTGGTTAGATTTTGACCTCTTTGATGAGGTTGCAAGTTTTCAATTGCTTTCATTTATGAAGGATCTCCTGTTGCAATCTGTGTTGCATCATATCTGAAGAAGCCTCTTACTGAAGTCTGTAGGTAATTTTATTTTTTTAATGAAGAATCCTTTTGCACAATAATCTGTAGATAAAATGTTGGAGTCAACACATAAATATACTGAGATGTCAGAGTCTTAACTATAGAAATTAATTTCATCAAAGTACTGAAGCATTAATTATGAAACGATATGTTTTTTAACCGCCAGATTCTGTTTTTTATTTTAGAAGAATGCATTTTCAGATTTGTTTTGGTTTCTGTTGCGATGGTGGGCTGCATGTTGGGTGGTTAAACAGATGGTTGGATGTGTGGGAGCCATGTTTTTTTCTTCTTCTGCTATATAATTTGGTCAGCGATCTCTAAATTGTCCTCTGGCTTGAGTCTGATCTGCTGATCTTTGGATAAATGGAAAAGAAGAAAGAGGGAGAGCTGTAGCTGCTGTGCTCTGAGAGATGGTGCTTTGCTTTTGATCCTCTTCATTCTCATGCTTATGATTTTAAACTGATTTCCAGTAATGAGACACAAGAAAAGAGAGGCTTCCACAGCAGCAGCACATAAAGATGTAATTACTTGAAGCCTTTTCTGATTCTGACCACACATACTCAACTCTTTTAATCCTGATAAAACGACGCGCTGTCTCCTGTTCATGCTGGACGTCCTTGGATTTCGCTCTGGTTGTGCTATTTCTGTAGCTGCTGTTAAATTACACTCACACAGGCAACGTGCCAGTAAGATGTAGTTAGAAACATCCACCCTGGTTTTTACGATCTCATTACAGGGCACTTGTTGCCGTAGTAACAGTAGTAAACGCCAGACAACAGGAAGCGAAGACTGCAGCTTGAGGGATGGGTTCGGAACGGAGGGCAGTGATTGGTTCCCTCAATCTCCACCCGTGCAGCAAAGTACGCTCAAGTGTCGACTGATTTCTGACCCCTATCTGGTGTTGTGTGATCATTATAGCATAGGGTTCTGCCTTCACAGCTTCCTATCAAATCTGTTTGCCCTTTTTTTTAAAAGAAAGTTTCAGAAACAAAAATAAAATACATTTTCTTTTTTTAGAGCTTCGAAACAGTTTCTTCTCATTAAGCACAAGAACTGATATTGGTCTTCTCTACTGATGGTTTGTGTTGTTAGGTTTTCTCTTTTTGGTGGCTCTTTCTGTAACTTTCTCCTTGTTGTCGTGTTTACCCAGGTATCCGTTACAGCACCGACGTGTCTGTGGACGAGGTGAAAGCCTTGGCCTCTTTGATGACCTATAAGTGCGCTGTCGTTGGTAAGAGATTGAGTTTAACCTCTGCTGATCATCGCCTAAAGCGCCATACATGGCAAATGTTTCATCACTGCAATTTATCATTGGTTGTATTAATTATGCTGCTCCGTACATAGTTGGTGTGCTCTGTTTCTTGCTCATTGTACACTTTCTTTGGTTTTCCAGATGTGCCATTTGGAGGTGCCAAAGCTGGAGTGAAGATCAACACCAAGAACTATTCTGTAAGGCAGCTAAGACTTCACTTTCTTATGTATAGAGTGTTTAAATTTTACAACTTTTTGTATGTACCTCTGTTAGGGTGTTGACTCATAAAGGATGAAGTAATTTCAATGTAGTCAAGAAATTTGTCAAAGAAAAATTTGAAAAAGGAGTGACGGGCGTAACATTTCCAAACATACATTGCAAATGTGTGGCATAAACTTGCCAAAGGGTTATGATGTCACATTAGAAACATGAAACTCAAAGTTGACAGTGTAGCACAATGTCAAATCTTCATCAGGTGAAGACTCAAATATTTGTCTTAAAGCAAATCTTGGTGACCTAAAGCAGTGATAGTACTGCAATTTGTGTGCTGGAAATGATGTAAATGCAACATTTTGTGCAGGATAATGAGCTGGAGAAGATAACCAGGAGGTTCACCATTGAACTGGCCAAAAAGGGTTTTATTGGTAAGTTTCTGAAATCTTTTGCTTTGGACTAAGGCATACTGGGTTTCAATCTTAGTGTGAAGGATGTGAATAATTTTCTTCTCTCTCTGCTTATTTGGGATAAAATCTAAGTTTCTAAATTCTTGTTTAATTTAATAAAAACATCAATTAGATTTTCAGAATATTTACAGAAGCTCATTCTTAAAGATGCTGCCTAGTAAATTCACATCGTTTTGCATGAGTTACAACTTTTTTGTAAGACCGAAAATAAAAGTGAAAAAAGTCACAACTTGGACTGCAACTTTTTGAAAAAGGTGCTTAAATCAGTAGTTTTAGGCCACAACAACCATAAAAAAACATTGCAACACCTGGAGATACTGAATAATTAATTTTAATTAAATAAAATTACTAAAATGAATCGAGTTTTCATTGATGGTCGGTCACGTTTAATGAGGTGGACCTGTATGGCAAATAAATTGACTTGGTCAAAGTGGAGAAAATCACAAACCTGTGAGTCAGAGATTCAAACAAAAGTGAAAAACAAATCAAAAGGAAAGAATTTGGTAAGAAGAAAAACATGCATACATTTTTCTTCTAAAATGTCCTTAGCTTCAACATATACAAACAAATATGGCGCACTGGTTCAGCCTGGTGATTGTTTCTACTCAGCTTCACTGAATACAGGCAAATATTTGCTATGTTCAGTTCAAACACAGTGGAGTGTTTTGTTCTTGGTTTTTTGTCTGCATCCAGTTTTAAATGTGATCATTTTCACTGTGCAGTTTTCAGGCCATCTTTTCTCCACTCCGCCGTGACTCTGTGAACCGGAGTCTTCCTGCACCATTTACTGAAACTCCACTTCTCCCTCCCTCCTTTTCTTCCTTCCTCTCTGCTCGCCAGGGCCTGGCATCGATGTCCCGGCGCCAGACATGAGCACCGGAGAGAGGGAAATGTCCTGGATCGCCGACACTTACGCCAACACCATCGCGCACACTGTGAGTTCTCAAACATGCACAACCGACCCGGTCTGACTTGGACGGAGAGTGGTGGAAACCTTTTAAAAATAGGCTAAATTAAAAACAAGAAATGAGTCACATGTAAACCATGAGGGCTAATTTCCTGCCCCTCCCTTCCCAGCTCACCAAAGACACATTCCTCTTTTCTTTTTTTTTCTTTTTCTTCATAGCAGCTTCTGAAAACGAAGCCAGAGCCTTTTTCTGTTTCCCGTTTATCACCGTCTCACTAGAAATAGTCAAAGAAAATCTTCTGTTTTCCTTTTGTTTCTTAAATACTTGAAAACAATAGTGCATCAGAAAGTTTTTGAGCTCTCCTAGAATTGATCTTGTTTATGTATGATGGACATTACTGCATGTTAGAAGCTGTAAGCTGCAGTGTTTCAGGTCAGAGGTTACATACTTGAAGCCACCCAAACTTTAGTTTACAGCTATTCAATAAGTATTTGATCTTCCACTATACATGCTTTATTTTTTTTTTTAAATGATGTATTCACGTTTCAGCATCACAGGAAAGTTCATCTTTATAATTTTAAGAGTTTGAGTTTCATACCTCATAAAACTGTTCCGGAATTATAAAGTATTTTTCTAATAAGTTGCAAAATAAAACCAGTAATTAGAGACAGCTGGCTGAACGGAGGCTACTGAACTTTTCCCTCTCTAACATTTAAATTAGCAAAACTTAGACATTTATAGCAAAGAAAGTTTATAGAAATCACTCACTCTTTTCATTAATATGTCAAAAATAATTGTAAGTAGCAATAAGCAAGCAAAACCTTTTAAACTTTGAATTATGACAAACTGTTTAACTTTCCTCTCCTTTAAGCCAGTGCACTCCTGTCCCCTTTGGTCCAGTTTCCTTTGACTGAGTTTGTAAAGGTGACAGATTCCTGGGCAGGGTAACTGAGAGCAGAGGATTGTGGGTAGCCTGTATTGATGTTTGTTGAGCTTTATGCTTTCTGCACAGATGGCAGTGCATTAATTTGAACTGCAGCCTCAGTATGTCAAGCATGCGGCACCAAAGTCAGAGCCGATCCCCAAACTGCAGAAAAACATCCTAAAACTGCACAGTTTCCACCAGTCATTCTAACTTCTGTAACATTTGGTCCATATCTGTGTGGTGTTTGTGTGTAAAAAGGAAATGTAATCGGATCCTCCTTGCATATGTTCTTAGGACATCAACGCTCATGCGTGTGTGACAGGAAAACCCATCAGTCAGGGAGGAATCCACGGCCGCATCTCTGCCACCGGGCGTGGAGTTTTCCACGGGATCGAGAACTTCATCAACGAGGCGTCTTACATGAGCATTCTGGGCCTCACGCCGGGCTTCCAGGACAAAACCTTCGTCATCCAGGTACGCTGAGGCTCACCGTTTAGGGGTTTTATTAATGTTAGTTAGTGTGGGCGACGTGGACTTATAGTTTTATTGTGATGGTTTGTGGTACTGGTGAGATAACTATAAATTTTATGATTTTATGATTTTACAAAAAGCATATTTCTAATGCAGGAAGTTGAAATAAAATTCAGAAGCCTGCCACAGGGTTCGGTGAAATCTGTGAAAATGCTTGAATTTAAATTTGGTGTTTTCAAGGTTTTGAAAGTGCTTGATATTCACACTGCTCAGTTTTGTAATAAAGTGAAATGTAACGTTTGATTAAAAGCCTAAATTTGGAAAACATCGTTTATTGTTGAAACCAAATATTTTCATACACATTTTTTTTCTCCTTATTTGAAAGTAAGTCAGACTAAACTTGTCTTGTTTTAGGTTAGTTAGAATTGCCAATTGTATTTATAGTTGTTAATTGCCAGAAAACATTTTTTAGTTTTTTTTGTGACTTTATTTGTATTTTTTTATCACCAAAGTGTGCTACCAGAAAAGTTTTTGAAAGCTTACCTTCAAACATCCATCTGTGTGATTAATCAGAATAATTTGTTTCACTTGGTGATAAAGTTTATGAAATAAATGGACTTTTCAGTAATATATTACTCTTTTGAATTGGCCTGTTTTTATGTGTTAAGGTGGTCTAGTCAAAGTAAAGTCCTAAATCTAAATGAGGTGCTGCAGTGAGTCCGATGTTCTCCATCCAGTCTGAGCTGAAGTTTAGTTCATTACCGACTGGGGAAAAGTTTCAGTCTCTAGCTGACAGTTTTTCTACAAAATTTTGTAGAAACACAAAGTTTCTACAAAGAAACTTTCAGTTTCTTTGATCTTCCACTATCAAAGATAGTCTGAACAAATCTTTGTCTGAACACAAATGCACCACAGCATCCAGGATTTTATGAGTGAGAAGATTTAAAAACGAACAGAGGTTTTTCTTCCTTCTTTACAACCTTGTGCTGCTTCGTGCTGAAGCACATTGAACTTTCTGGTTAAATGAATGCCTGTGCAGGCAGTGAAGGCAGTGGATCACTGAAAACCACAGTCAGAAGTTTCCCTTCTCTGTTCATGGAAAACGATGACTCAGTCAGAGAGGAATGAGTAAACAGAAGGAAGAGAATCCCTCTTCATTTTCTGCAACTCAATTTGAGTTAGAAATCTGTTCTTTGGTTGAAAAGTCATCAAGTTTAAAATGCGTTCATTAATCTCAGCCCTCTGTCTGAAACGCACACCGTTGTTTCGGGTCTGAAAGGAGGAGTTTCTGCAGATGAAACAGTGAAAGAGCAGCTTTCTCCCACTTTTATTCGTCTAATGAGGGTTTCTCTCACACAGTCCTGCTAAAAATCAACACATGGGTAGAAAACCCCTCAGCAGTGGCCTCTGCTGTTTTCCCAGAATGCTTTCTATAATTATGGGCTCTCTAGACAACAATGCAACACGATACGCCGCCCTGATGCATTTCACTCAGCAAAATGTCTGCTGAGGGGCTGCAGCTTTACTTCTTCCATGTAGACTTATGGATTCATTCAAATATCAGTCACCTGGTTGATAGATTCGACAGGTTTTACATTTTTATTTTTACATCAGTGAAGAAGGATGATGTTTGCAGAGAATCTGTCTCAGTGACGAATAATGGAGAGGAGGCTGCTGAGAGTGAAGTCGTGGAGACAACAGCCGAATCCTGATGTGGATTTTATTTAAAAACCTAATCCTCTTGTTTGTGTCTGAGGATTACTTCACTCTTAGATTAGTTTTCCTAGAGATTTAACATGAGAATTAACAGAGCAGATCTCTTGTGCTGCGTTAAGTGAATGTTTTTCTTTATCATTCTTCATTTTCTCTTTTTTTTATATAATTTGGGAATTCTATTCTTGCCTCTTTTGTATTTCTCAAAATATTGTGGGTGTGGCGTCTCTCCTCTTCCTCCTGATGAGTCGCCATATTGGTACCATTGGCAGTATGGGAATGTGCCAGTGCTGCAGGAAAATGAGATCAGCATTTCTGTAAAGGAAGCATGAAGAGCTCTATGCCTTCCTCAGTGGTTACATAACTAATCCAAAGCTGAGAAAAAGTAACATCTGGATGCACAGCAGAGAGGCTGGATGGGCAACAAACGCCTCGTTCTGCTCCTGACAAAAGACAAGAGCACAAAAGTTGTAATTTTATGAAAACACTTGATTGAAAACTGCTAAGCAGCGCACAATCTATTCAGAATGACTGAAATAGATTCTGGACGTTACGGGTCATTTATTATCTGTGGCTCTTTGAATGGAGTTGTGCCAGATGAAAAATTATTAAAATAAATAACTTTTCACTGATATTCTAACAGTTTGAGATGCTATATAAAAATTACTTGTATTGTAGCTGGAAGCTACATTTAAAAATATATTAAGCAGTAGAACAATTTGGAACCAACTTGGGCCACAAGAGGGCACCAAAGTATTTAGTATTTGAATTTAGTTAGGCTGATTCAAGCTAGTTTTCTGTTGAAGAGAATCAATTTTAGTTTTTTTTTGTGTCATAACTCTGTTTCCGTCAGTTAATAATTTTTCTCCACAGGGTTTTGGTAATGTGGGTCTCCACTCCATGAGGTACCTGCACCGGTTTGGTGCCAAGTGTGTGGGTGTTGGTGAGATTGATGGAGCCATCTACAACCCAGACGGCATCGACCCAAAGCAGCTGGAGGATTACAAACTGGTACCAGCAGCGCCGCCTTACCTTCCTTTACTTTAGATTTATTTTTTAATGTGAATAAACATTAAAATATATCTGTTCTCCCTTCTCTGCAGCAACATGGCACCATTGTGGGCTTCCCTGGAGCCAAGCCCTACGATGGGAACATCCTGGAGGCGGACTGCCACATCCTGATTCCTGCCGCTGGAGAAAAGCAGCTCACTCGCAACAACGCCCGCCGGATCAAGGCGAAGGTGAACATTTGAGTCCACTAACAGAAGGTGGCTGATATTTGATGTTTTCTTTTGAATTTGCATTAAAGAAGAACTTTTGTTTCTGTCAGATCATTGCTGAGGGAGCCAATGGACCCACCACCCCAGACGCAGACAAGATCTTCTTGGAGAACAACGTCATGGTCATTCCTGTGAGCAGACTTCAAATCCACAGATATTTGATTTAAATTAAACAAAAAAGAAAAAAAAATGTTGCCTTCATATATGAAGTCAAATTTAACTGATGCATGTTTTATCGAAGAGTGTCTGTCACATTGTCTCTATCTGCACACATTGAAGAATAGACTTCAGTTAAAATTTTTAGTTTTGAGTTAAAATGGGCAGATTTCTTTCTCTGCAACTAACACCTTTTTAACCTGATGAGTTCATTCACTTCTCATGTTTCTCTAAACATTCAAACAAATCACAAGCCACTGCCTTGAGAGACAATTTAGAGAGACAAACACACAAAGTTACCTACTCCTGAAGAAATGACTTTTTCACAACAGTATTTATTACTTTTTAAAGCAGAGTGTTTTCGTTTAAAACTCCTGTTTGTAGTTGTCAATAATTTACAGACAATAATGTCACAGAAAAATTTTTATTGAACAGAAATCAAATTAATTTTGAAGCACATTTTTGGTTGCAGAAGACATTTTGTTCACAACAAGTAACAGCGATCAGGGCTACATGATGATGATGTTCTTCCTTGCAGGACATGTACCTGAATGCTGGTGGTGTGACTGTGTCGTATTTCGAGTGGCTGAAGAATCTCAATCATGTCAGCTATGGGAGACTGACCTTCAAGTATGAGAGAGACTCAAACTACCACCTTCTCAGTGAGTACAAAACGCTCCGCAATCCTAACATAACCTCCAGAATATGGTTGGGGGGCGAGAAAAAACTTGAGGGATGACTGATCAGTAGAATATTTAATCAAAAGTCATTAGAAGAAGAATGATTAGAAACTTTATACGATACTTAGCACACCCGTTGTCATGGTGTGCTAAGGTTCACGATTTTGCAGACCAACTATTCTTCTAAACCAGTCCAAAAATGTGACCCTTTTTTGTCTTTGGCCATGTATCACACATACTCCAGTTGTAGGATATAACATAATGGTGCCTGCTTCTGTGTTCCATTGATAGCAAACAATAGTTGGTTCAGAGAATTTTTTTTTTATAGCTTTAAGCCATTTATTAGGATTCTGAGTGTAAAACATGTATTGGTCTTCCATTTCTTGTCTGAGAGTGACAAACAGCGTCTCTGGGGCATTTTCCAGTTGTGCTTTCCGTGCCTTTTTTCTGGCCCATTGTGATGCTCCATTGGGATATGTGAATGTTCTAGGCATCTGCATATATAAAAAAAAATAAAAAATAGACAAGAGACTTGTATTATAAATGAAGTGGTACTTTGGCATGCTAAAAATAGTCAGTTTAATTTTCTATGTAACATAGTGTATGATGCATTTGGACCAGGTCATTTCAAACCGTTAGAGATTGCATCTGCTTTGGATGACACTTAAAGTTAGCTTTGCTTACTTGTCCGTCCATCTTTTACTGTTTATGTTTCAAAGTAGTTTGTGGTGAAGAAAAACGGACTAATCGCTGTATCAGTAGTTTCCTGAAAACACAGAGAAAAACTTCAGAATATAAGTTAAGTTGCTCATATATAAGTTGCTCATATGCAATACTTAAATTGCATATGAGCAATTTAAATATGAACCTTTACTGTTGTTGTGGTAAATAATCACTGTGTTCTGAAGAGAAAAACGGTGATTAAATATTTTGCTGTTGCTTCCCTGGTATGGTGAGAAAGTTTCACTCAAAAACTTCATATTCTTATTTTTTATTTTTTTTATTAAATTTTTTTCAAATTTTAAGGTATTTTTAAAAGCAAAACTGGTTACTTATTTCATTTAGTTGTATTATAATTACTTTTTAAATGGTTTAATGTTCTGAAAGTTATTTCTTTAAATTATGGTTTTGTTTTGGTCTATACCTGCGTTGTTGTACAGCAAGAACACAGGTACAGACCTGTTGATTGTACATGTTAAATGGAAATCTGCTTACCCAGTTTAGTGGTTGCGGTAGCTCCACAGTGTCTGTGTTTCTTTTCTGCCTTTCTCTGTTTATTTATACCTTCTCTGTATTTCACAGCAGCCAATCATATAGAGGTAAAGTTATGTTTCACTATGTGATGGAGAAGAATAAAATGTACTTTGTAGAACCAGTTTGCCTTGAACTTCCAGATATGAAATGAAGATATAATGAAACAAAAAAATGCAGCCCTGGGTGGGGTGACCAGATGTTCCACATTCACATCTGTCAATCAAAATGTGGAGATGAGATTACCAACATTTGTATTGATTTTAGGTTTCAAAGTGAGCAATGTGGGACAAATGTTTCTACTGTGAAGCATGTTAAGAACTCTTCTGTTTTTTTCAGGGAAAAATGTTGCATCTTTGGTCATTTCTACCTTTCAGTCTTTGTAACATGTCTTACATACAGTCCTTGTAATGAAGGCCTTCTAAAATGCCCTAAAACTAATCTTTCTAATCTTTCTCCTTTCCCTGTTGCCTCCCTCCAGTGTCTGTGCAGGAGAGTTTAGAGAGGAAGTTTGGGAAGCAGGGAGGACCCATCCCCATCGTTCCCACCGCCGACTTCCAGGCCAGGATTGCTGTGAGTAACGTCTGCTCTGCTAAGCTAAAGCAACGTAGATATTTTAAAAGATCTGTACCACGAAATACTGCCTCCAGAAAACAGCCACATCGTCACAAGCTAACAAATTCTAAACCATAATCATTTGTTACAATGTTTTTGGTTTAAAAAACTGATACGTTTGTTTTGTTTCCAAAGTTTCTACATGTTTTAGCGTTTAATAATCCTAATTTGCAGGGCGCCTCAGAGAAGGACATTGTTCACTCTGGTCTGGCCTACACCATGGAGCGGTCCGCCCGGGTGAGTTTGGCACCACAGTTACAAAGGCTGAAGTTATGAACTAAAAACTCAATTTAAAAAAAACAAAACGGATTTTAAATTAAATGCTTTGCTGCAGCGTCATAAAACCTTAAATAATTGCAAGAAAACTTTTTAAAACATAATTTAAGGCAGCATTAAATAGTATACCGCTGAGTAATTTGTTTATTGGACCACACAGGCTTCAGTTTACAATGTTCAGTAAATCCAGCGTGACTTAAAGTTGAAGGAGTAAAGATGGATTCCTTCTTTGCTGCCTTGGAGTTTTCCTTCTTCCCTTATTCCTAGTGCGCTTTCTCGCCTCCTTATATTGACTTTGTGTGTTTTGTTTAGTTTTTTTTTTCCCAGCTTGCATGTTTTAAAGCGTCAACAATATAGAAATACCTGCTGTAAATTATTGGTGAACTTGGAAATGAACTGAGGAATCTGGAGATTTGAGACAAGTCATTTGTGTCAGGGATGTCCAAACATTTTGTTACATTTTGAGCCAAAGTGAGTCAAAAGTACTCACAGGCCAAGAGCACTGAGGAAAGAACTAATCAAAATGAACAAAAATACAATAAAATTAAGCAAAAAAAGAAGCCTGATTTATTTTCATTATGTAGAGAAGGGATATTATTCATTTTACATGCATTAAAAAGGATTTTCTGTTTTAATTTATTTTTTTAAATCTAGTTTTTGAAGTTTTTCCGGCTTGATTGAACAAATTTATTCCGTTTTATAAAAATACATTTGGGTCATTTTCTTTCAAACCGCTTGCTATATTTTGCCACATTTGAAATGAGTAAAAGCTGATATGAATTGCAGTTAGGGGGCCACACAAAGTCACTCTGGGGGCCACATGTGGCCCTCGAGCCTCACTCTGGACATCCCTGATATATGAAGTAAAACTATGTAGGACTCGCTAGAACATATAGCTTATCTGCTGTTTCCCAGTACAAGAGAGCAGCGTTTTCAAATAAATATTCTTTTCTAAAGCTGCTTATTAGTTGGTTTTAAATCAGTTAATCAATGAAAACATTATAATACTGCAGAGGATTTTGTTTTTCTCATTTTAAAAATAAATAAGCTTTTCTAACATCTGACTTCGCAGCAAATCATGCGCACAGCAAGCAAGTACAACCTGGGTCTGGACCTGCGGACGGCCGCCTACGTCAACGCCATCGAGAAGGTCTTCAAGGTCTACAACGAAGCTGGGCTGACCTTCACATAAACACCAACCTGCACTGTCCTCCGTTCCTCCGCTCTTCCTGCTAGTCATCCCTCTCTCCAGCTCCCCTCTACCTCCTCAGACAGCCTTCTGAACATATCACCGTTTACCGCAGTCACCCACACGCGCAGCCTCACATTTCCACTGCGATATCTGTGCAGCTGTAAAGATGTCGCCTTGTTCTCGGGGATGGAGCAGACGTCGGTGTTTGTGAAGAGAGAGAAGACTCTCCTTCCCACTGCAGCCCTGTAGGCACTTATATTGTGGCAGCCATGTTCATGGTGCTCCTATTGTAGTAGCTGAATGCATGTGTTACCTTGGTGTTGCAGCCATTTCTGATGCCTTATTTCAGTAAGAGGTCGCACCTCAAAGGGAGCCGACCACTTCAGTCTGACGTTGATTAAAATGGATTTAGATTTAACTCCATGTGAATTAGTCAGATTAGTCGTTTTAATCTTTCTGGTGAAAAGATTAGCGTTTCTAAATTCTAAGGATTTGTTCATTTTTCTGCTTCCCTTGTTGCTTTAGCTTAACCCAGCTTCTCCCGCCGCCGCCTACTAGAGAGGAGCGGAGGTTTGGCTAGCGCGTCGCGAGCACCATGTTAGTCCTCATCAGTTTAACCGTCCTATTGCTGCATTGAAACAAGTTTATTTTTTTTTTTTGGAGGAAACTGCTTTTTATTTTTATTGTATTCAATTTTTTTTCTTTTTTTCTTTGGAAACGACAAATAAAATGTTCTTAAAAAGGCGAGTGATTTCTTTAAACTTCTTTCCGACACCTTTACAGGAAGAGAGTTACTTTGATCAGCCGAAACTCGCATCTGAAGTCGATCTTATTGATCATTGTCCTCTTGTTCTGCTGTGAGATTTTGACTGATAAACACTCCAGGTTGTGGCTGCATGTTCACCGTTACTAAACCCTGTTGCCAACTTGGTGACTTTCTTGCTATATTTAACATTTCAGTCAAATCAGGAAAAATCGGAATTAGGTCAGACTTTTTAAATCGGTCAATCCCTAGTTATATCACAAAAGTAGGAAAATCCCAAACGAAAATGTCCAAGTCTGGAAAAATGATATTTCTACACTTTGTTTTCCAGTTGTCAAGCTTCAAAAATTGGGATTTTTCTGAGATAAATCGGATTTTGCATATTAATTGTAATTGTAATAGAAATGTGTTTCCCTCACAGTAAAATCCGTTTTATTGATTACCATTTCTTAGACACTAAAGCTGTTTGATTTGTGAAACCAAGTTTATCCAATGATGTTGCCTTTGATTAGGTGTTGTGTAAGATACTGATTGCACATAAACTCTCCACACAGCTCCTTTCGAAATGACATGCCCATCCTGTTAAAGGAAACGGTTACCAGAAATGGATTTCTGCATTCCTGCTTGCAGCTCCAAATTAAACATACTTCAAGTCTGTTGACTTTCCTTTTATTCCTCCACACCAAATGAAGACGTCAACACCATTGTTGGATTTCAACAAAACCTTTTTTATTTTCACATTTACGGTTTATAAAATCAGCGATTTTGATGTGATGCCAACTTAAACACAGTGCGTGACTCAGGTTAGTTGTGTGCTGTGTTGAGGTTTGCGTTTCTTTTTCTCTGAAGTGTCTGTGTGCGTTTTTATGGGTGTGTCGTTGTTCTGTAAGGCAACATGCAGTCTGTTTCAGTTGACCTCAAAGAAAAAGTAAAAAAAAAAAAAAGAAATGCACACACTCTTCTGGCTGAACCTCCTCTAGTTGAACACACACACACTCTTAAAGCGATGACTGATGGTGTGACACTCAGCGGGGGGGATCTATCCGACTGGCCTAGACAGCAGAGAGGGAACACATTCAGCGTAGATAACCACACAGAGCTTAGCTAAAAACAAAACTTAAACATTTATTCCTTTCCTTTTCATCAAACTGGACTCACTGGTTTAGATGAACACAGAAACTCAGCTGGATGTTTTCCATGACTCCATGCAAACTGGTTTCCCAAAGCTCAACTCACACACGAGGGAAAATCTGAATATTCCTCTTTTTCTTTCATTTGTAGCATTTTCCATAAAGTATTTTCTGTTGAAATAAGCAAATCTATGTCTAGAAGTGAGCATTTTGTCCTTCCTCTGCCAAAGTGATTTTAACACCGACACAAAAATATCCTGTCAAAAATTGTATTTGTCTGTAAAGGTGATTAAATTAACACTCAAAATCCAGTCATCATGCCAATAATATAACTTTTGTTGTTGCGTATTAGCTTTTAAATAATTATATTTTGCAGAAACGTTAAGGGCAGATTTGTGCTACACCCTGGTTCAGTGATAGTTTCTGTTTTTACTTCCTCTTGGTGAAAGTAAAGAAGAGGACAGTAACAATTCAACTTTTGATGCAAAGAATTTAAATTATTTTGGAAAAAAAATTATTTTAAATCCAATTGTTTCTCGTTGGTGCAAATTTGTAAGTGTTGAATCTAAAGGCAACTGGACTTCTCGTTTTTTTAAAGAATGTCTTACCTCTCATCCTAAAGACTTCTTTAGTTCATTGGAAGCAGCTTTTATTGTCTTTACGTTGCAGTCAGAACAACAACACGACTTGCGGACCTGAACCTCCATTTGGTTCAATATTTAGGTGGTTCTGGTTTGTGAAACTGCTTCCAGAGAGAAGTGAAAACTGTAAAATAGTTACAGCGTTCAGGCGGTAATCGTTTGACACTTGCTGGTTTTCATGTTCACATTAATGGTGAGACAGAGATTGTCCAGCTGTTGTAGGGACTCCTCACCCAAACCCAACCGAACGAACAATAACCGATTGTTGAACGCTCTTTCTTCCTACCTCGACTTTGCGGACACAAACACATCACGGCGTGTACAGACATCTGAAAACGCTCATGCATAACGTCACGTTGCTCATCACTTCTACTGCGCTAACCCTGTTTCTAAATGCTGAAGCGAACACATACGCACAAAGCCGGCGTTTTGCAACACATAACAGCCGCCCTATAGAGAGAGAAAACACCACGGGGAACGTCAGCTCATGCATCCTACTGCCACAAACTGAAGCACAGTTCTTTAATGCGTGGATCCCTGCTGAACACACATGCACACAAGCTTGAACACGGACACACGGCCTGCAGCACACGCACAACCTCTCATGCAGCTCCTTCGGTTTCACAATGACTTCGTTTTCTTCTATTAAGACAGGTTTCTCTGTTGTAATCTCCTACAGCTACTTGTTTGCCCTGTGTGTGGTCTGCTGGTTTTTATGGTATGTTCTGTATGTGCATGTCTCATGCTGGCACCTTCTTGAGGTGTGTCTTTTTGTGTTTGGGTGATTCTTGAAATTTCTCAGTCGGGTGGCAACGACACGAGGGCGGAGGGGGTCACCTACACGAACACACAGGTGAGGCCGGGGAAGCAGAGGGGGCGCTACGGGCTGCAGGGCGGTTAGACGGTGAGGGGAAAGCCGAGGGGCGGCGTCTGGAAGAGTCTGTTCTGATTTTGGTTCCGAAAAGTCACAAAAAAATATGCTGAACATCTGGAGTCTGGTACGGCGACGCGAGGAAGGCGAGGAAGGCGAGGGGCAGCTGGAGGGTCCGGAAGGAGACTAGTACCCCTAGAAATGAGAACAATGGAAGCATCAAAGACTGCTAGAAATGAATTAATAGCTGTTTCTAAACACCCCTTTTCACAAAGGTCGTCCGTATCAATGGTAGATGTCAATGAGGATGAGTGAAGTCTTCAAATCTCCCCCCTACATTGTAAAAAATCAAAATTGGTGGCAATCAACTCCACTGCAATCGTGCTGGTTTTTGTGGCGCAAAAAAAATGCCGTGTGCCGCTTTGGCCTTGAAGATACTAATGAAAGGTCAACAGGTCAACCAGCCCCACCACTTTTACTAAATCAAAATGACCTTCAAACTTTAATATACATCTTCAAAGCCAAAGCAGCACAATTGTAGTTGAGTTGATTAACACCAGGTGCCTGGTTGACCTTTCATGACCTTTGGAAACATTTCTTAATATCTTTAAAATAATACCTGCACAAACAAATATTTTGCTGCACAAACGTTTGATACCATTTTTGTCTGATTTGAAGAAGGTGTTTCTAGTGAAAACATCTTATTGCACTTGAAAATACACAAAACTAATTTACAAGTAACATTGCAGCAGCAATAAGAACTCGTTTTATGTAAATAATTCCTTAATAATTATTGAAAAGCTCTAATTCCAGATAAATTCACTCATAACTAGACAATTTCCCCATAATATGCCAATGAATCTACCACCTTTTCATTAATATTATGGAGATACAAATTTAATACAAATTTCTACAATTGCTGAAAAGTTACTTGTAAGTTAGTTTTCTTAATTTTTGTAAAGTAAGACATTCCCACTAGAAACTTACTAGACTTAAAATATTTTGTAAGTTTGTGTTTGTGCAGTGATCCTCTTTTTCTTCTCAGTTCTGTCAATTTTTGTCCTAAGAAAAACTTCCACAGTTGATAATACAGATGAAAAAAATAGAAAAAGCTGTGCAACTTATATATCTCTATCAATAAGCCAGTAATCAGAAATTGTCTGAATCGAATTAAGTAACTTCAGATAAATTAAAATTAAGTTTTTGCTAAATTTTGATCTTATTTTTATCAGGAGGCACTTAATTAATATTCAGTTATTTTGATTTTACGTATTTTATGTTAAATGGGGGATACTTTGATACTCCGCTCCCCCACTTTATGGAAGACTATTCTATTCTATTCTATTCTATTCTATTCTATTCTATTCTATTCTATTCTATTCCTCTGCAGCTTCTGGTCCAGTAACCAACCAAATAATTTATTAGGTTATATGTAAATGAATTGACTCTGACTTCCTGTTGAGGCTGAAGTGTTGCTCATCATTTGATGGTTTGTTTTCTTACCTCTCCTCCTTCCCCTCCTTGCTCCATTCCTCCATACTCTCCCTGCAGAGGAGAAAACAGCATAAATGGTGAATAAACATTTTAAAAAAACACATTTTGAGTTGATTATTACTGTCTGTCACAATGAAAGAGTGAGATAGTGACAGTGCGACGATCTCAGCATCAACAAATGTTTAAGTTTTGTTTTCACTAAGACGTCGTTCTACAAACTGGTTTGAATGGAAAAACATGCTGGGAGGAACAAATCAACATGCTTTGGGATTTTTAGGCTATTAGTTTGTTACAGTTTTTAAGTTTGCAAACCAAAAGTTGAAAGGGGGAATAAAAATATCAAGAAATACTTTGTGTGTCATTAACTACCTGATCTGGTAAACTGGAGGAGACACAACGATTAGAAATGAAAAGATTTTGTATTAGTTAGTAAAACGTTGCCTGACACCAATGTGAGCAGCAGGAAGGAAAATAAAAGAAGCATAATATGATACCTGGTGAAAGTATTTATGGATTATTCCCTTATATGAAGAAGAATCTGAAAAGTGTGGCGTGCATTTGTCTACAGACAAAAGGCCAGTAATTTTTTTAGAACTGTAATCAGAGTTCATGGGGTTTCAATACTTTTATAAGGCATTAAAAAAAAAAAAAAACTTCCCTCTTTTTGTTGTAATTTGAATATTTTGTAATCCTTATAAATTAAGCACATCAATATGCTTTCAAACCTTCAAAAAGCTTTACTGTATTTTTACATTTTTACATTATTTGTTGTTCTGAACTCAAAATGCGGTGATGTAACCAGCAGCTTTCCAACCATTCCTCCTGATGCTCACCTGCTGCAAGCAGCAAGAAACCTTAGATCTAAATTAATAGATTAGACCAGCAGCTATTAGTTAGCATGCGGGGCTAAAACCTCCATGTTGCTGTACCTCATATATGGGCTCCTCCTATCAGAGAAACACAGATGAGACACAAACAGCATAAAAAAGAAAAACAAATAAAACAAACAATGAGAACAACAACAACAACAAATTCTGGTCATTTCAGCCCTTTCACCATTTTGAATGTTGGTGTTTTTGTTCCCAGATTTTCAGGTTTGAAAAGAATCTATTTTCCATAATGCTGTAAACTGGTCAATACTGGAAGGTTTGGTAAAACGCAAACTGTTACAGTTTTTGTCTGTCCTCCTGATCGTTGCTCTTTCAGAAAGGTCCCTCAGGGGCCCATATTTGGCTCCTTTTTCCTTATTATTTAAGTAAATTGTGTTAAAATGTAGCAGACATTTTGACACAAGCTTCACTTTTATGTGGGTTTTGTAAACTTCTGCTTGATTTTTTGCCCTTGATTAGGCAGCTATCTGTTTACTAATATCTTGGATTTTTCTAAGAAGAAATGTACTTTGTAACTTCAAAAACAATTTTTTTAGTGAGAGAAAAAAGATTTATAAAAGTGTCTCTTTAATCAACAAATGACTACAGAGACAGTGAAAATATTTCACTTGAAAATATTAGTGTATCTGCAGCAATATGATTTGTAAATGATTCTGGTTTTAGTTCTTATTTTTGGAGCTTATTAAGCTCCAATCATGCTATGAATCCAATCCAATTAATCCATATTTCAACTTGTGTTTTCAACGTGGAACGTTTATGTTGTTGTCTTGGCCAATAAGACATTTTAGATCTTATTGAGATGATTCCAGGTAAAATAAATAAAATCCTCTACTTATAGTATATGTGGATGATTAAAATTCACAATTCATTTCAATAGTTCAGAACTAAAGTGGTTTTGTACATGAGTATGCAATGTTTATATCTGTGTGTACATTGTGAATGTGGGTGGGAAGAAATGGCAAATTGGCAAAGGGACAAATTGACCTGAAGTACAACAACAACAACACACAAAACAGGAGACACTGACACCACAAAAAAATAAAAATAAAATAAAATAACTTCTTGCATTCAAGATCAAAAGTCACAAGAGTTAAATGTGAGAACATTTAACGTCTGACAGAAAAGTTAACAGAAAAATCAGAGAAAGGGTGAACAAATGTCAGGAGCTCGCAAGTAAAATATATAACAGCACAGATTTGCATCCCTCATTAAATGCAGAGTGTGTTTGTGCAATATTACACACAAACGATAAACATAGAGGAGTGGAGGAAACTCAGTAGACTCTGGTCCTCGTCTAATCGCAATAAATTACATTATTCCTAAAAAGCATTTTTCATTTTACTGGTTAAATTTAAAAACTTTGAACCCCTGATGGAAAACTTTTTCCTTCCATTTAACTTTCCTTCGATACGCTTGGATCCAGATCTCTCTGAACAACCAGTTCCCTTTTGTGCCTCCAGTAAGTCTCTGCTGTGTAACTGTAAAGTTACTAACATTCTGCATAATAGTGTGGACCACAATTTAACATTTTGCATCACAAAGAACTTTTTAAATTGGTCTCATGAACTATAAATTAGCCAGAATAAACTCTTGTAAAAATAACATGAATCGAAAAAAATCCTTGAAGTTTTTTAGATGGATTCAGATTTACAGTCGGATGAAACAAACCCAGAATAAGTTTTTGTTTTCCAAAAAAAACATTTTAACAATAAGTTCAGAAATTAATCTAAATAAACAAGCACATAATACTAAGCAGAGTTACACACAAACGCTGCGTTTTCACAACGGTGCAAATAGCTCCCTCTGGCGGCTGGAAACCAAACAGCAGGTGACGTTTGTCGAATCGTAAAGCGTCTCCATGGTAACCGACCTGACTGACCATCCCGGTTGACGCAGCCACGTTCTCCACGCCCTCGATGGTCGCCTGTGACGCCTCGTTGGCTCCGGCGACCGCCGTGTCTCCCACGATGTTGGCCTGGTCCACGGTCCTGTTGGCCACTGACACGGGGAGGAACGACACGGGTGAGTGGGACAACCGTGGGAAGGCTCCCCACGCACTCCTTCAGCGCACGTTTTAGACGCAGCGCAGATAATTTAGTGATAGCTGGAGCTAATTGGGTTTTGTTGGGTTCTCATTAGCAGGACAGCGATCACAGCCCACAGTACTGGGATTATTGTTAATCTTCACAATCCAAAGAGCAATTTTTTGAGTGTTTGAAAGACCGCCATCTTTGCAAAAAAGAGATGAATAATCAAAATGGCTCAATGGATGAGATGTTCAGTGAACCTGCAGCTTTTCCATCTGCCTTCATCCATGCATGTAATCTGAATATAATAAGAGCTGCAAGATTTCTGTTCAATACATTAATCTATTTATATCAATATTTGAAACAAAATGTTTCAAATATCTTTAAAAAAAGAGGCGTTGCATTTCTCATTCTTTATTCCATATTTAAACCAAGTCAGACTCTGATTTAGATTATTGATTCAGTTAAATCTGAGATTATTTAAACAATTAAAAATTTAACGTATGAAAAAGTTGGTAATCCTGATCTGAGTGATGGCGACACGGTGAGACGTCTTCATCTGGATTATAGTCTGGTCTTCTGTGAAATATGGAGCCATTGAAGCTTTTTAAAAAAATCTTATTAAACATTTCTTTGTGTAATACGACAGAAAACACTCTTAGAACATCTCAAGAATGGGAACTTCAGTTTCAATTTAAGAGTTTGTGTCACTGACCCACTGATCGTTTCCAGTAATCAGCTTTGACTATAATCAGATGAGTGGATTAAATGCTGTTTGTTGTGTTTTTAAACTTTTGTTTTTAATATATTAATATATAATATATGCGACAAACTGTGGGGCAGGGATACAGTTTCAAAGCTTTTGTTTTCTGCTGCACTTATACTTAAACAAACTGCAGAATATATATTTTTTGTTTATTGTCAATATTTGTTGCATTTAATTAGTTAATTTTGTGGGTTTTAAACTGGAAATCAGTACGGTTAATAAAAGGACTTAATTTGTTGTCAGATGAAGCTTTTCTTACCTGTGTTTACTGATGACACAACTCCTTCCTTTGTCTTGCTTCCTGCAGACCAAAGAAAATAAAAATTACATTCCTTCACAATTGACGTATTTCACAGTTTTTTGTTTTTCTATTAAAGAATATTGTTTTCAAATTTCTATTTTTGTTTTCATTTTGGTTTGATTTGAAAATAATGGAGAAATTAAATGAAAATAAGACACTTTGCAAAAGCTTTTCAAGCTTTCCACATTTTGCCATATTAGAGCTGTTAATGGAGTATTTTACCGATTATGTGATGAATTAATTTTCAATATTGTTTACCAAAATAATCTGAAAAGTGTGGTGTGTTTATGATGTATTCAGCCACTGACCAGAGCGTCTTCTTCCATGTCTGCTGTATCATTTCAAAATGGATTGGTTGAGACAAAAGCACCAAACTGAAGCCTTTTGTCATCCAGACTTTCACAGAAAGAGACACGAGAAAAACAATCGTGCTTGTTTTTCTTTATAATGCAATTAATTGATCTGATCGCTAATGATTGATTTGTTTTTTCTAAATGGTTTGTTACAAACAACAAGCAGGATTTTTTTATACTCTCCTTTCAGCAACGGCTCTCTTCCTGCAAATCTTTAATAAATGTCAGATTGTTGGAGATTACACTGAGAGATCCGGTTTCCTCCTCAAGCATTTTGTTTACACTGGATTTTATTCAGAGATACAAGAGTAAAGGGCTCTGGATGCAAAAGCATGCCACACTTTTGAGTTTTATCTTTAAAACATTTAAAAACCGTTTATGTTTTCTATTGGGTTCATTACAAAAACACAAAATCGTTCTATTTTTGGTCAAGTTTCTTGTGTAAATATCATAGTACATTTGAAATAAAGAACAAAAATAACTTTTTTAGCAAAAATACAACTCTGGAAAAAAAATGAAGAGCCCACTGTGGTTGAAAACCTCCTGGTCATTAAACCAAATATTCTCTGATCTCTGAACTCTTCCTGAGTTAAAACATTAGTATTGTTGTTTCTAAATTGATGTAAACTTCTTTTCTTTGCACCTTGTTCGTTATTTTGACCATTTCTCATTTTCTGGAAATAAAAACAAAATTTTTGCTTGGGATTTTTGGAGACATGCTATCAGTAGTTCATAGAATAAAAGAACTTTGTTAATTTTACTCAAACATTTACCTATAAAAAGTAAAATCAAAGAAACTGGTCATTTAAAGTGGTCTCTTAATAGTTTCCATATATAAGCTTATAAGCTTATTTTAAGACAATAATTTCTGAATATCGATGAAAAAGTTGTAATTCCACGAGCAAATAATGTCACTAATAATGTGGGGAAAAAATCTCGTTTTACATAAAATAATATGGCAGTGGATCTAATAGTTTTTCATCAATATTAATGGGTTTTTTACTTAAAACAAGCTCCTACAGTTTTGTTTTATCTCAAGACAAAACTAGACTAAACATTAAAACTAGATACTTGGTAGATTTTGTGCTTTTACAATAAAATACAGTGAGGTTTGGCTGTAATCTGACCGATTGTGTTTGTTCAATATTCTGAGTATTTTCTTCTCCTCGCCTCCTTTTGTCCTGCAGTTTGCGGTTAGTTATTAGTGATTCTTTTATATTTTGGATCTTTGAAAAGCTCGGTTCTCCCAATAAACTCCCAAACAATTAAAACCTGCCCCACCCTCCTCTCCCCAGCGCTGTGCTCTCTGCAGCATCATCCCGGACAGATTAAACTCCAGTTATATAATCTGCAGAAATGACGGATGGATGGGGAAAAATATCTATGCTGAAATAAGAAAGAAGAAGAGAAAACTTTGCAGGTCATTGTCAGTAGCATCAACCCGAGCCTCTTTTCTCTGTGGCTCGTCGGAACAGATGCAGAAACTGCGATTTGCTGCCTCATGCATCCACACCACGTCGCCCCTCCCCCGCCTGCTGCTCGCCCTGCACGCTCTCCGAGGTACGCCATCCACGTGCCTGAGTACGGAGCAGTGCTGCAGGACACCACACACACACACACACGCGCACACGCACACACACACACACACACACACACACACACACACACACACACACACACACACACACACACATGCACACTGCAGTGAAACAGACACTTTTCCCTCAGTTTAACTAAAGGAGCCCCACAGTGGCGCTGTCTGTCCCTGCGCTGCACAACAAGCTGCACAAATGTTCAGAGCTTTTAAATTATAAACAACTGACCATCAGGAGAAGGTGACGCGCAGGACTCGACTGATCAGAGCAAGGAATAATCCCAACCATAAATGATAATCCCAATCTAAGTCTTGCCTGAATAAATGAAGATTGCTTGGATTAAAGGGGGTATTTTTATGAAATTTTAATATTAAACATGCAAATATGGATCTCTAATCGTTTTTTTTTTTCCAGCAGAGGATTTGCTCTGTAGTGACCCTGATTTGATGAAAGCTGCGACCGATCCACTAAAACGTGATTATTAGAAAAATAAAATTTGAATAATGTAGCCTGTGAGAGAACAATGCAGACAGATTGAGACTTGAATATTTCCTGGAAATTATTTTGAACTTTTCAGGCTTATTTCTATTCACACTAAGAAAAAAAAAATTAATCAAATGAAGTCATCTTAACATTTGGACTTGTCCTGCTGCCCTGCATGCAAATCTCGTTAACCAATGGCTGCTCTCGCAGTTTTCTTCTTTAAAAATGTAAAAATGCATTTTTATGTTTTCACAAGTCAAATTAATAGATTAAATCTCAAAAGGTGCCATGTTCGGTGGAGAATAATCTAATGATTTATTTATAATGCACTTTGCATGTAAGTCTTAAAGTAAAATGATAATTAAAGCACTAACACATGTAAAACAATAAAATCAAATTTAAAATATTTGATATCTAGCTCAGGTTTGAAGATTTTGAGCTTCAGACAATCAAATGCTGTTCCAGTTCCTTAAAACAATCAAAACCTACGACTTTATCAAGCAAAGCTGGAGATTCATATTTCTGTAACTTTTTCCCCAATTGAAAAACAATTGCCGAAAACTGAGAAAGTAAACCATATTCTTCATACATGAAGTCCTGACATCTTTGAAATATGGTGTGAATAGAGAATGTTTACTGGTATCCAAAGTATGAAATTCACAGACCAGATTTAAGAATCGACTCACCATCGGGGCAAGAAATTTTAATACTCCGCCTTTTCCTCTACTGATCAAATCATTATTAGCTAAATTACTCCGATAGTTGGCCATGTTGTCAGTTTCACTCTCAGTTTCAATAACTTGACAGAAGTATAGAGTTTGCTGTAAAAATGAAAACAAAAGGCCGAAATGCTAAAGTGTGACAGGATGCTACAGAACTTACACTGCAAAACAAATCCCAGCAGATGCTCTCAGCTGCCCTCAAGAATGTGCTGCTCTGGGTAAAGAGCCACATAACCCAGATGAACAACCTCCACTGCTTGTGCTGCTGTCTATTTTTAGTGCATGTGCACTCGACTGCAGGCGGATACTGTCGTCTTCATCACAGCTATCGACCCTTCTCACTTCAGCGACCTCATCTTTCCTCCCCCTGCTCAGATCCACATTTATTTTTCTCCCCCTAGTATCTGCAGCATCCCGTTCTTGTCTTTTAAAAGACGATTTTTCAGACAAATACCAAACAACGCAGAGTTAGAACCGCTCTTCTTTTCTTTCACCTCCTGACATTGACTCCTGCTTTCGGACGCCACCATTAAGACTTTGCAGCAGCAACCTGACGTCAGAGACGATGCGGAAGGGACGGACTGCGGCCAACAACTGAGGCCCACTCACCCACCTCCTGCTTTATCACCCCTCTTCCTTATCTGCCCCCCTCCTCCTCTCAGGTGGTAACCTTGAGATGTGACGCAGTCTCTGCTGGAGCTAAAATTAAAATCGCAGCAAACAGCAGCAAGAGGGGTTGAAAAATGTTTAAAGACGGTTTCAAAAAGCGACATTCAGCATTTTGTCGTCCCACTGTTTCACTCGATTGATCTTGAATTTGTGCTACGAAAGCCTGCAGCACCGTCCCGGGACTCCGCAGTGTCCCCCCTTTCCCATCCCTCAAATGACTTTTTTTTTTATTTCTGCCCATCAGACGCCAGATTTCCACCGCTTCCCGTCCAGATGCAACTTCTTCACCCCGTCTGATTCTGTCATCATCGTTTTCCAGCCCCACACCCTGAGTCCTGCAGCAGTCCTGCAGCGGTATCCTCACTAGTCCCTCCTCCTCCCTCTGCGTCTCTCGCTTGTTTTCACCCAGATAGAAAACCAAAAGAAATTATTACACAACATCCAATGCATCTTCCTCTCCTCTTCCTTTTCAGGCTACATACCTACATACATCACCCCTTCTTTAGTCTTGGCTGCTGCCTCCTCCATCCCTGCTTTGGTCTTCTCTGCAGCGGCCACCACCCCCTCCTTGGCCATGGAGAACCCTTTCATCAGTACATCCATTGTGGGCGACGGATCGGCTGGGCTCCCCTGCTCTGAACAGGCCTGGCTGGTGCTTACAGTGAGCGTGCAGCAGAGGATGATGATGATGATGGTGGTGGTGATGGTGATGATGATGTGGGATGTCTGAGAGTGCGCGTGCCTGTTTTTAGCTCCTCCTCCGGTTGGCAGAGCGCTGATCGCGGCTCACAGCAGGACCACAGCACGCAGACTGAGGGAGAGACGGGAGGAGGAGAGAGCAGATACCGACGAGATGGAGAGAGGAGGAAGAGGAGAAGGAGGAAGAGAGATGGCTGGATGCCGCAGCATTTCCCCCCGCCCCCCATGCAGCATCCCCGCCCCTCACCGCCTCTCTGGTTGCACCTTCACACCGACTCTGGTCTGGATGCAAACCCATGTTATATAACCGGCCAACCAGCTGACATTTTGTCATGTAATCCCGACGTGTGATGTCATTTCCTCCTCTTCCTCATCAGCTTCACTGCAACAAGTTACTTCTTATTAATGCAAAGATGACGAGCCCCCACGGCCATTTTGTTGTTGTGAAGAGATTTAAAAGTGCTTCGTCATCCCCACCTGAGTGAGTCACAGCCAGCTTCCTGCTCCTCGTCCTCCTCTTCCTCCTCCTCTTCCTCTTTCCTCTGCTGACTTGGCGCCATTGCAGACACTGATGCAGCGACGGATCAGGTTTTATGTCACCAGATTTAGTGATGAAAAAGAGCAGCTAGTCTTTCAGACTGTTTTCTGCTCAGTCTCGTTAATCGTGACCAGCCTTGTGGCAACGCTCAAGAAACTTTATTTGACTTCAACTGTAAGCAGATCCTGCAAAACTATTCTGACCCCCTAAACAATTGGCACACTTAAAAACACAAATATTAATGTTTTTTTTGTAGAGCATAATTGTGAAAGAAAACGATGCAGAGTTTTTAAACATGCAAATTAAAATCTGAAAGGTGTGGTGTGAGGATGTTACAGCACCACCTTTTGCTGCAGTTGCAGCTACAAATGGCCAGATTTCATCCTGGAGGGACACTTTAAAGTCCTTCAGGGGACCATAAATGGCCCCTGCGCCACACTTTGGACACCTTTGATCGAAACCTTTCCATTTAAACTCAGTTTTCATATTTTGGGTCGTTTTCACGCTGGAATCCCAGTCTGAAAACCTTTAACTGGTCTGTTTCCAGCTGCCCTGGCCCAAGTGCATAGGAGAGTCCCCACAGCATGATGCTGCCACCACCATGATTCACAAAGGGAATAGTGATTTTGTTGTAATCTTACAAGTTTTTAATGGGGACCTGATTTGTGTCTTGCATGGTTTAGTTTTCCCATCTTTCAGTGGCAGGAACTCACTGAAAACCGTATAAGTACAAATGTTTAACATATATTATTAATGTATACATTTCTTTTTTAATATTCATTCTAACCACAGATGACCGATGCAGGGAATCACACAAAACTTGGGACTACAAAGTCTGGAAATGCCAATAATGTTTCATCTATTTATTTTAACAATTTTTGTTACTCATGCTTACTAAGAACTAGAAAACATGTTTAAAAAAATCTGTTTTTTCTTCAGATTATTCATCACATTATTGTTAATCTTTCTTTCCTCAAGTCATTTCAAAACACGGCACCATCTGTAGATTTAATAAAACATTTATTCACATTGATATCAGTACATTTCTGAGTGCATTTTTACATACTGTACTTGTGCATATAGATAAACTGTGTACTCCTCTTGCTGTCACATCTGACAAACGTGCTCATATAGTTTTTTTAAAATCCATACATCTACGGTTTATCTCCAGCAGCAAAAAAAAAGGAAACATTTCTGCAGTTTCACTTCAATATTTGTTTTTTGTTGTACATTTTCTCCAATAATCAGGACATGAAAAAAGAAACAACCTATCATGAGAGCAGATCTAAATAGGAGACAGATATATTTGACACTTTAACTTATAAACACATAGCATTCTCATACTAACATTAATACACTTTCTACTGATCTAGGCAACGGCTATAGCTCATTTTTCTCCTCTTGTTCATTTTCTCTCATACTTCCTGTCTCTTCCCACATTTATATGTCCTCCTTTCTCCTGCGACTCTTCCCTCTCTTTGAATTTCCGCCTCCTCTTTATTCCTGGACGTTGAGGATCTGTGCAGACAATCCGTGGTGCCAGTTCTTCAACTTGGCAAAGCGCGGCCCCTTGACCTCTGACTCGAATCGCTCTCTGTTGGCGAGGGCGACAGGACAAGGAGGTCACATCAGGAGAAGCAGCAAAGCAGGTGACGTTAGCGTTGTTCTAATGTAAGCTGCAAGCTTCTGCTCTAACACTGCATTCAACCCCAAAAAATATAGTGTGGCGTTTGAAGGATGTTTTCTAAAACTATTGCTCAGAATCAAATCATAAATGTTTATAAAACTGATCCTGTGCAGGGTTTACCCCAGAAAACCCATCCAGCTGGCTCAAACAGCTTTAAGAAGGAAAACAACCATTACTGTCATATTATATTGTTTTCTGGTAAGATACTAATATTCTTTTGTAGAGTATTTTTCATAATCATACAATTAGTTTCTTTTGATTGATATCCTCTCTTTTATATATATATATATATATTTTATAGTTAATTTTACTTTAATTTGCTCTCACATAACACTTGTTTATGTTGAATGTATTTGACTGGATCGTTACTGGACTCTTATTTTTATTTCTGAGACAAAAGTCTAAAGAAAATTAAAAAACATTTGCTTCCCAGGAAAGTAGATGAACCTTCACCTTGATTTCTGCAGTGCCTCCTCGTCTGGATCTTGCACTGTGATGACAAAAAGGTACAGAAATAATCAGAAAAATCAAATCAGAGCATGCAAAAAGAGGGCAGAGGAAACGTTCGGTGAGCATGGTACTGACGGTATTCAGTGCCAGTGATGTGAGCCAGAATCCTGAAGCTTTTCGACTGCAGGTTGGCGGCACGGCGGGCCCACTCAGACATGTCCTGGTTTGTGTCTGGTGCCCGGATCACGGCTTGGTACACAGGAGAAGCACAATCCACCACAGGCTCCTTGATCGGGAGAGCTCCACTGCAGGGTAGAGAGGAAACTCAGGTCACAAATGGAAACATTTTATACCCATATTTATAATTTTGCTCTTCTTTGGAAGGAACAGTCCTGCCTTCTTGATGTACAGGTTAACTACTGCCACTAGGGGGCACTAATAAGCTATTTTACATCTGTGACAGATCCAATAAACACAATATCTACTTGTAACAATACATATGTTTGTTTTAAAATGTGATTTAGAATATTATTTTTACGAAGTAAAATATAAATAAGTCATCATTTTTACATTAAAAGTCATAATTTAGAATTTTGATGATAAAATCAATTTTGAGACACTGAGCTATAATTTAGACTGAAAAGGTATCAATCGCAGACATTTTTGGATATATGAATATATCTACCACTTAAAATGAAATTGGCACAATTTATGTTCATTTTGTGACTCACAAATTCAAGATTCAAACT
The DNA here is from genome assembly GCF_027474105.1 of Poeciliopsis prolifica. Lineage (NCBI taxonomy): Eukaryota > Metazoa > Chordata > Actinopteri > Cyprinodontiformes > Poeciliidae > Poeciliopsis > Poeciliopsis prolifica. Next base: position 7,111,624 of record NW_026562393.1, read on the forward strand.
TTTAAAGTTATAATTCTGACTTTGGACTTATAAAACACAAAATTAGTTCAGTGAGAGCAAAAAATTAACAATTTAAAGAAAATATAAAAATATTATGAAAGCCCATTTCACCCACTTAAAAAATAATATATAAATATATTTTCAAGGTGGAATGATGGTAAAGAAAATTAGTTATAATTTAAACTTTTAAAGCCATGATTATGAAATAATTTGTACTTTTTATGTTGTAACATTGAGTTTCTTATTCCTAGCTATAAAAATTAAAAGTGTAAATTTAAACTACAGAAATGATCAGTTAGATGTCCTTAGAAATGTACCAAATAAAAATGATAATAGACATATTTTTAAGATGTGAGGTCAAACATTTAATGATTTTTAAATTCACTGTCATCATTTTTATTTTGAAAATTGTATTGTTTTAAGACTAAACTCTTGATTAATCCATTCTGTGTCTCATTCATTCTTTCTAAAATCTCTGATGCACCACAAAAACAAACTCACTGTCACTGAAAAGCTATTAAGGGACAATAAATTTCCTGAAGCACAACTTGATCCAATTTGTGGACATAAAGACACATTTATTGCTCCTCTATTATTAACAGACAGATGTGGAGGTCCTGCAGTAAGGGAACTATAAGGCAACATGACCGCATTCCTCAGAGGGTTAGGCAAGTGAGTTTCAGTTTTTGTCATCTTTTCGGATGAAATCACAGGTTCCAGATTACGTAATGCTCGAGATCTTCAACACAAGCTGCAGTCTCACACTTTTCCCGAAGTACCTGGAAGTACTTCTCAACATTAACGAGTTCATGAAAGAGTCACAGTTAGACGGTTCGTCCTTCAAACACAATGACACATAACCCATTATTACCAAATAAATGCACATATCTGTATATAAGTGAAGCATCTGGAGCAATGCACAAGCTGTTAGGGCACAAAGAAGCCATGAGTCTGAGGAGGATGGAAAGGCGACGCTGCTGTACTCACGCCAAAGGAGAGCTGGCCTCCTCGCTGGGTCACGATCAGGAAGGGAGGGTGGGAGAGATGGGTGGAGGACAGATCACAGGTGGGGTTGGTTTGTAGGATGGAATGAGCAGAGGAGAGTGGGTGAAAGGAACAGAGGAGAACATGGCACAGCCACTGGCTAGCCAGAAAAGAAAAGCCAAACAATCTACTGTTGGCATACTATTTGCATATTTGCAGCAGCATAGGCTTTGAGAGGCAATATTACACTGCCACAGCTTTTCAAATGTAATTGTTATACATGCAAAATATCTCTTAAGTTTAGAGGGCTTATAATGATCATCTTAGTGCCTAAAATGCCATTTTATGTTTTTTTTATTAGTTAAAATCTCCCTTTATTTCATAATTTTGGGGTTTTTTATGCCTGTTTTTTTCTGAAAGGTAACCTATTACTCTTCCTTAAACAAGTTACGATACTTCTATGGTCTAGTCAGTCTAGTCAGTTCTGCCTATTTTTTAGCTTCTTTCAGAATGTTTTACTTTAAATCCAAAAAATTCAACTCAGCATTTAGACTCGCACATAAAAATGGCTGTAAACAGACACATAATAATACAACTGTACATCTTTGAAAAGCAGAAGTAGAGCGTTTTGCACAACCCACAAGAATGCAGAAAGTGGTTTCGGGATAATTAATCAGCAGCAAAGCACTTGTCTTTTCCAGCAGCCATTGTACACGGCATACAGTAGTAAAACCAGCTGACCAATTATGCTAGAGTTCCGCTTGTGTTGCTAGGTGATGGGCTGGGGTTGTTGGGTGACGGCACAGTGTCTGTCAAATGTAACTTAACAATCAGGAAGTTTTAAACATGAACTTATTCTCAAAAACGATACACACCTCAGAAAACAAAATACTTGACTTAAACTACAGTTTCTAACCAGTCAGAGAACCAATATCGGCCTTCACATCTTGAAAGATTCAGAAGCCAAGACAACATGTTGTAAAAGGTACTTTTAGTCCTGAAAGGTTCTGCTGAAAAAACAAAAAATATATATGAACATTTCAGAAAAACTTTAGTTCCTGTAATGTATAAACAATAGAAAGATAACTGTGCCGAATAGTTACAGGAACTGACTAAAGGTTCCTGGAATTTGAAAGCATCTTTACCACATGAACCATGTTTTGTATTTTTTATATCTTATTTTGTCTTAATGCCTCTTAAAACCTGCATGTGAACATATTATGGACTCAAAAGCGCCACTGCTTGGCTTAAAGGGCCAGTTCACCCTTTAACAACAATCAAATGCATTCAGCAAATCAGAATCCATTTGCTTGTTTTCCAGCATTTAATTAGTTATTTATGAGAATATCTATAGATTAATATACTGTGTTTAATATTAGAGTACTTCCTCTTCTGCCTGAGACTTTCCTGATTTAGTTTAAATCTTTTAAATCTAACATAAAATTGTTGCCCACACTGAAATCATGTAACTGTGTTTATGTTGCTAAATCTGCTGCTTTTAGCTTAAGTGTTAATAACCGAAAGTGATGAAAATCTCAAATCATCAGTTGAGGATGGGAGATGAAACACTGAATTTATTCTGGTTTCCGGTCTCACCTGTCGTGTCCTTTGGCCTGCGACTGTCCTGCAATGGCGTCCATGATGGCGTCCTGTGAGTACATGCTGATTGGTGTGTTGTACTGGGCGTGAACGATAGTGGCCTTTCCGCCCGGGCCCCTCACTTCGATGGGTTTGTGGGTGGACAAGGCAGAGTCTTTCAAAGCGATGGGGTTGAAGCTGGGGGTGTACTCCACGCTGTCAGGCCACAGGGAAGCGTGGGAACAGGAAACAGATCCGGATCAGAGGCAGAAATTCAAGACGCGCGAGGTCACTGGTCATGATTTGACCAAAGAGGTCATTAACCCCATGTTCATCTTCCATGTTCGCCTCAGGTCCAGTTGTTTGATTTCACAACAGAGACACTCAGGTTCACCATTTTAATTCTTAATGTACGTTCACACTGCGTCCTGAAGTGACCCGAATCCAATTTTTTTTTGTCAAATCAGATTTTAGTTTTTTAAATGCCATCTGTGTCTGATCTCCAGTGTGAACTGCAAACGACCTGAAAGTTTCCCACATGTGCAGTAGAGGGCGCAATAATGACAGCATGAAGAAGAAGTAGTGCTCAGCGTTTGCAGAAGTAAACATGGATGCAAACGGTGGAGTGTTTGCAGCACTTTAACAACTGAATCCTCATTATAGTTCACCATGGTTGCTGTTTTTCTTCCCGCTTCAGCGTATCAGGATGCAGAATAGTGATATTTATCGAGTATCAGTGACGTCCAGGTGGGATGAAAGCCACCTGGATGTTAGGTTGCATCTGAATCGGATACGTATCGGATATCCGAGAGGCCTGGGTCGCATTCGAAAAGAATCCAACCTGTGCTGTTCAGACTGTCATGAAAAGATCAGACACAGGCGTAAAAAAAAAGATACATTACGTTAAAAAAAAAAATGGAATTGGGTCACTTTGGGCCGCAATATGAGGAGTTGATATGTCACCGGCTCCGCCCTCATGCAGAAGTAACGGGGCGGAGTAATTTTTTCCATACGAAAAAAATACTCAGATACTCACTTTGCAGCTGTGTTGGCAATGACCTGAAACACATCAGAGCAACATACAGACACACAGAAACAAAAAGGAGAAAGTTAAATTCAGTAACGGTAATAATATCACATTATGTTTGCATTCAACAATGTTCTTCAGTAGTCCCATGTTCAGGTCAGAATAGCAGCCATTTATCATCAGTGTGATGTTTCTCTGCTCCTTTTTTATCGCCAGGAATGACTGACAAGAACAGAAGTGTTTCAGGCACATGATGCAGGACACATTTAGCACAGAACAGACAGAAATATACACAAACGTAGCACAAAGTACCAGATCCATTTATGTCAGAACTAGAAATTAATTCTGCAGATGCCCTGTGCCCTTACAAAGAGACACAAAGGATTTATCTCTTAATAAACTGTCACCACCAAGAGGTTAGTAGGAGTCACAATCAACAAAATGTAGTATTTTTTTCTATTTTATTACAAGAAATACTAGTGTGGAAAAAAGAAAAAGGTAAAATTGGGTTACATGGTTTGTTGCCTGTTGATTGGTCGAATCAAATCTGTAGTCAGTCTGGTTCACTTTGTGGGATTTTCATCCAGCACAAAACAAACATTTTATTGTCATAATATTATAAGAAAATCTTTGGTTGTGTACAATAATCATTTTGTATTCTAACAAATATTATTGTATTGTGATTGATACTAAATTTTACAGCGTCAATCACATCAACTATTGATCAACACTGTTTTCTTCTTAAGCCTCTATGTTTAGTAAAAAGTCTGAATTTAGTCTGACTGCAGAAACTAATATTCTAAAAGTAGTCTTTTAATCACATTTAAACACTAATAGCCCCTTTTATGTACTTGTTTTCATATTACATTTGCAGAGCATATTCATGTTGTTTAGACAGAATGCAGATGTTTCTGTTTTATTTTCAAATACATTTTTCAGTAAGTGTTACTTCTTTAGAAATCAGGGTTACTATGAGAAATGAATTAAATAAATATTTAATATGTATTTAATAATTGAATAAATATCTTGATGAGGTCTTTCACTGTTTTTGTTTGAGAAAAAGACAATGCTAATTGCTAACTTGCCTCTAGTTAACTTGTTAGCGTCATGGCTATGGTAGCTAATGTTAAATTTGAGACCTGGTTTAAAAATAGAAATAGATTCAACATTTTAATTTAACAAGTTTACTGCAAGTGTTTTAGCTTTTTAGCTTACATCAGCTACTTCAGAGTAGAAACAAAAAACCAGCATTTGGTGTCAACAACTAACAAGCTTTTAAAACATTGCAAAAATTGATTTAAATTATTCAACATTTTCTCATTTTAATTACCATGTTGGAAATAAATTGGGTGCTGTTCTGTTAAAGGGGATTAAGCTAACACCATTAAGTGACTATTAGCCAATCTAGCTGTGAAAACAAAAAACATCTTTGGCTTTTTCAAGATGAGATATGGCCAATCTAAAAGCTCAAATCCCACCATAATACTCAGAAATTACATCAACAGAGAACAAATTCAATGCATCATAAACAACATCTTCCTAATAAGTGCCCACTCTAAAAGCCTGTGAAAAAAACTTAACCTGAGCAAATTTATTGTAATTGTTTTGTGTTAAATTCCTACGATAAATTCAAGAAAATGACTTCATCTGTTGAGAAGTTTGGGATCCCATAGGGAAAACAAAATCTAGGTGTCCTGATCAAGCTACCAAAAATGTACTTCATGGTCCACTGACCTATGACCTCAGGTATTTCACAGAATAATGCAGTAATTGGTAGATCACTTGTCTAATCTGATTGTAAGCTTTTATATTTTGCATTTATTACATGAGAAAACATCTGTCTTAGACAATTTAATCCCTTCTATTTTTATTTTTTTGAGTATTTTAGATACTTAAGCAGCCAAAAAGCAACACTTTGCGCCAAATGCGTTTACCTAATCTTGGGAAGGTTTGGTGATCTAACTGACTGGTCTCTGCAGACCGTGGGTTTGCTGTGTGTACAGTAGAAAACATGCAATACATGAGACATCTCCCTGCAGACGGGGGGTGCCCTATCTATCTTGGGGTTAGCATTCAGGGGATTCAGGATGATGGTTTGAAACCAGAGTGGAAAGTTCCATTACCCAGCTCAACAGCTGCTCCGACCTATCAGTGTGTGTGTGTGTCCTCTGAGAGGTGGGGCCACTGGCATGAATGAGATCACCGGCTTGGTTCCTGACGCCTGATGTACCTTTGGCTGTCACTGTAAACCAGCTCAGCTCCAGAAGGGAAGCACATTAACAGAGACTGATATCTGGATTTGATATGCTGGAGGTCCAGCAGGGACCACTTAAAAAAAAAAACCCTAAAAAACTAAAGGTACTCAATACCAGTTTTAGCTGAACTTTGGACATACAATCTTGCAAAAGTCTTAATTTTCCCTAACATTTTTGTATTTTATTTTATTGAGAAAAACCTACAGAAAGTACGTATTAATTGCTAAGTGGAATAAAAACGGCCCATGGCTTTCATTATATTTTATAAATAGACATTTTAAAAGTGCGTTTAGACACTCGGCCTGTCATGATGGCAAATTTTGTCCCAGATATTAATACAATAAATGTTAATGTTAGTTTTGAGACCATTTTTAGTTAATATAACGATAATGACATAATAATACAAGTTCAACAACTGGACAATAAATTGTCCCACAAATTATCGTGATAAATGATAATATTGTTTTGAAGCCATTTTCAGGTAATGTTTGGACGATGGCATAATAATGCATGTTTGCTAATAAAGACTAATAAACCTTAATGTTGTGGGAGATATATTAAAAAATCCAACATAAAACAAAAACATCAACCAAAATTATCAGTAAAATGGATTATAAGGTCAAAACTATCCTCCAAATATATTAATGATTATTGCTGTGACATACTGCCTTTACTGACACCCCTAAATTAAGTTCAGATGTCACCTTATTGTCAAACACCTGCATGCTTTTTAATCTCCAGGTAAATCCAGTTGTGATGTGAAGAACCAATGGGTTTGTTGGAGAATATTGCAAACAGCAGATATGAAGACCAAACACCCCAGCAGATGTGTCAGGGAGAAATAAGCCAGAGAAGCAGCCAAGAGGCCTGCAGAAACTCTGGAGGAGCTGCAGAGATCCAACACTGAGGCAGGAGAATCTGACATCCGACAGCTGTCAGTCAAAAGCTCGATAAAGCTGGAATTATTTTGAAAAGATACGCTGGAGGAAAGATGCGACTCAAGCAGAGGTTCGTCTTGCAGGAGGACAATGGTTTTCAGACATGTATGTTAGAATGGCGTAGTCAAAGTCCAATTCTGAAAGAACTCAGGACTGAAGACTTAGTTGATCCTGCGCCTTTTTATGTCTTGCTTTACACATTACTGTTTATTTAGAGAACACAGAAGAAAAACTAAATACATAAATGAGAAAATGTCTTTTGCAGCAGCAATATTGTTGCCATCAAAGATCGATCCACTGAAAACTAACTTTGTAAGAATGGAGTTGATTTCACTTCGTTTCTACCATCAAACTCCATCCCACCATACAGCCAATTAAAATCACTTTTTTATGTTTTGTTTTGCACTGATTCGAGTCCTCACATTGATTCAATTCAACATTTAGCGTGCACCAAAAATCCCCTCTACACATGGACACACACGTTCTTCTTGTCGTGTGCACGTTGCATTTTTTAAATCTTATTTTATTGTTGCTGAATACATCTTGAATGTTCTCTGGAAGATCTTTGTAACTTACTTTAATCATAAACTGGGAAGTTTTAAATTGAACAAAATGACAAAGTCAAAACTCTTACCAAGCTCTAGTTATTTTACAAAATACAAAGTGGGAAATATTTATTCTCTTGAAGCCGGCACCGGTTTATTACAACTGATGTTTTGAAACTGCTGTGGAAGGAAATGACATCATCCAGTTGGACCAGACATGATCTGGTCTTTGAGAAGAAAATGTTCTCTGAAGTTCTCGTACTGGTCCCAGTGTTCGTACCTCTCACATGCGACGCTATTTGAAGATAGCACACATAAACACGTCTGGCCTCAAACCAGGTAACAGAATAGCAGCAGATAGAAGTTCAGTCAAACTGGGATCATTATTACAAACTGGTAATAACCCATGCTGAAGGTTAGAGCCCCAGTTCAGGAGGAAAGACTCGCTTAGGAGCTTTTTTTTTATTTACATCGATAATGATGGAGCTTAATCCAATTAAAAGCACTCAGCCATAGCTCAGAAGTTTTATTAGTTCAAAAATGGTAACATAATTCCTTATTTTATTAATTTAATCTCATTAGGGAACTTGGAGTGTAACTGGAAGAGTTTTTGGTTAAAATTGTTTTTAAAGTTTTGCTCAGACACCAAAAATGGGACGGTTTTAATTACTTAAAGGTTCTCAGTCCATGTTTTACTGGCCTGCACTTTTTCAAAGTTGCATTTTGTAATTTAATGAAAAGGTGAACAAAGGTCAGCTACAGACCTTGCAGATGGTAACTGATTTATTTTACTCCGCAAACATATTGCTTTTAGTTTTTAATCATTTGTTTTGCTTCTTTAAAAAGCTGAAGAGAATCGAGCTTTGCAGGCAGAAGGATCCCAATTATAGCAACTTGTCTCCTGTTTGTGTTTGCTGACCTCTGACCTCCTTGCAGTGCTTTTTCAAGGTGCGCTACAGATTTCTAACACTAGAGGGCACCATGAGTCTGATGGGATGGATTTGTTCTCTGATTTTCTCCTCAACATGGACAGACACAAAGACACAAACCCAGATTGTAACATTACTTGTCGATTTGTCTGCTTTTTCCTTGGCAGCATTTTGTTTTCATTGCTTACCTTCTGGTGTGGGATGACGGGCATCGGCGAATCCATTCTTGGAGCTGCCGTGGGAACTGGTACAGGGCGTCTGGATCTACAAATATATCAACATTTTTATGAAACATTTATTAACTTGACTGAGAAACTTGTTTCTGTTTGGAAGTTTGAGCTGCAGAAAGGAGAGGAAAACTTGAACAGTTTTAACTGTTTATGCTGTATAAGTCATCCAAATATTAAAGATTATCTGAAAATGTATTTTGTTAATACTTAAAGGTAAAAAACTCACAGTTAAACATTTTCTATTACCTGTGGAGCAGCTTTAGCAAATATCTGAGAACAACTGAGACCTTCCCTGTGTATTTTAAAAAGCAAAATTGAAGCATATCTGTAGTTTTATTGATATCTAGTCAGTTTTTGTATTGATTTATAAGAATTTCATTTGTTTTTAATTATTAAATATTAATGTAGATTCTAGTTTAGCTAGATTTCCTCAAGGATATTACACACAATATCCGTCATCATAAAAGATACTGTACACTAAGATCGCCTCCATATTGTGAGTGGCAAAAAGCAATGAAAGCCAGTTCTGCTCTAAATACTAGAAATAAAATGTGCATATAGGTCACATAAGGTATTAAAAGGCATTATTACAATCTGATAAAAACATCAGATCCAAAGTAAATCTTAACTCAGAAGTTTGCTGCTAATATTATGGCTTCTTCCTCTCTGAGCGGCTTTTCAGGCAACGTCAGGACAGGATTTCCTTTTCACTATTGTTCTAACTGCTGCCTGGATCTTCCCAATGTCTTTTGCTTTTGAACGTAACCTGCTCTGTGACAAACAGGCCTGCTTCCTGAATAATATGGTGGTTGGAAATACGTACATAGAAATGTCTGAACAGTTGGACGTGGAACCAGAGGATGAACCAGGTTGTGCAGGAACTCAAACAAGCAACGTGTTTGTGGTAAACTTTAGAAAAACCTTAGAAAGACGTCGTCATCATTCTCCACTGTTTAAAGCAGCAGTGCTAAACTCAGTTACATTTTTGGCCATGTCAACAATTAGAATGCTCTGAAAGGGCTGGTTGTGCCCATTGGACTGTTACAAAATGATTATTTGTGTTAAATATTGAACACCTTTACATAGTAATCAGTCCCCTCAGGATTTTCTGATTGTTTCTTTTCTTTCAATTAAAATCAAATTTTGTGGTGTTAATTTTGAAATATTTGTAAGAAATCTTTACAATATTTACAATATTTACCATTACTATAACTTTATATCAAGTAGTACTGAGTCAGCAATCACTTAAATCCAATGTTTCTGACCAATTTTCAAAATAATTTGCAGAAGAAATGTGGGACTTTGTTGATTTTTGTATGAATTTTGTGGAACTGTGAAAAACTGAAGGGACTTGATGTAATTTGGAGTCCAAAGGGCCACATAAAAAGCTACGGCGGGCCAGATTTTGCCCTCGGGCCTCGAGTTTGACACATGTGGTTTAAAGGGTTTAATTAGGGTTTAATAACTGACCTAAAGAAAAACAGTAAGTTCACAAAATGGTTTCAAATGAACACCATTGGACACAAAAACAATTCATTTGAATGAATAAATCTGAAGTTTTTGGTTTCCAAGCATCTTTCTTTTAAAGGTAAAATTTCCTCTCCCAATCTGGTGGAAGCGCTGGCGATGTGCTGGAGGTGGGTGATGAAGACAATGAAGCGTTCACATGTCTGTCCTTGGCAACAACACTAAACTAAAAGCACATGCTCCATTTTTCTCTCCAGTTTTTTTGTCTGTTACCTCACCTCATACCAGTAGCTTCACCATCACTTTAGGCCATTAATGAGAACATGCTATGCTTTTAATTACATTTTTAAAAAATGGACAAAAGCACAATTTGATTTGGAAAAACTGTTTTTTTAAGCAACGGAAAAGGCCTAAAAGCCCAAAAGTTGTATCAAATTAGATACCAACACTCCCTTCCATCCTTTTAAATTCTCTCTTAAATTCAAAGTTATTTCACTGAAGATATTGCTCTACTTTCACACCTATTTGTTTGAGTGGTTGCTTTGTTTTTGCAGGCTCGCTTACTTCTGCATGGTGAGCGTAAGTTTGTTGATTGCTGACTTGATCTTGTTCTGGGCGTCCAGGTGGCTCATCCCATCGGTGTTGACCCCGTCGATTGATGAGATGATGTCGCCCTGGGTCAGGCTGCCGCCTGCTGCCTTGCTGCCAGGAGTTATCTGAGAAAGAAGGTTTAGAAATGCAGATTATGCATCAGGTGCATTGCTTTGTCTGAACATTGTTTAAAATAATTTATAAGTTATTTTTCTATTTCACTTAAAAACTTGTTTTGCGCCCTCTGTTGGAGGCTTTGAGTATTAAAAACAAACACTTCATGCTATTTTCAAAGTAGTTGGGCATTTCTAAAAAAATCACACACTAAATAATTAAGCATGAAATGACATGTGTCAATCAAGATATTTCAGGAACAAAAATATATTGTCTCGGTTGGGGCACAATTTTTTTTTTTTTTTTTTTTGTCAATTTCTTGATTTACTTCATTGTAAATGTAGCAGAACTTTTTTTTCACACTTGAATTTACTGGGAGTAATATTTCTTTCTTGGGATTTGACATTTATGTTGAGTCCTGTTTTAAATCAGCTAATCTCACCAAAATTACATTTCTATTAGATAAATGCCAGAAAAATGAGAAAACTTTATCACTTTAAGATTCAGGAGTGCTTTGAACAAGTTGGGTAGTGTCAGAGGGTGATGTCACTGCGTTGTAAGCATCTTATTGGTTTTTATATTTAATGTATTGTATGGAGATTGATTGTAACGCTTCAACTCAAAAAGACTTCATCTTTGCCTGACAATGTGAAAATCAAAAGAAACAAACTAAGCTATCAGGAAGAGACTTGAGGACCTCAAAATGCTTAATTTATACTTGGGTACAATTTGCAGCTGCTTAAAGGTGCAACAGATCTGTTGGGCCACAGTCTGTAAAATGGCACCATAATACAAAATAAAACAAGTCCTGTACTGACATGGGCTGAAGAGCCACTAAGTGAGGATGAAGCCATAACTCCAGGATCTTTTGCTGCCTGAGGAACCGGTGCGCTTCACAAAATAGATCCAAATTTCAGGATATCAGCTCAGAGGACAAATTGGTCTTCAAGTGAAGCATGATCCTCAGAAAACCAACAAATTAGCGGTTCAGAGCAGCCATCATAGAAGTCCTGAACTCTATGCCATAGAATGTGTTCAAAGCTACCAAGATGGCCGACAGAGCTGACTCAGTCACACCAGTTCTGTCAGGAGGAATAGGCCAGAAAGTGTCCAAAATGTTTGACCCAAATCACTGAGGCTATTTGTTTCAGCCAAAAATATCCTTTTATTCTGGCTGAAGCTACTCTAAATTATTTGGGCAATTGCCCTAAAATGGACCTAAAACACAAAATATTTAGTCTGATTTTATGGCAGATTGAATGAACGAATTTGTTGTGCAATGAATTGGATAAATCGTAAAGTTTGGACAAAAAGTTTAAGTGAATCCAGAGCCGTACAGTGTTGGTCTAGACTTACAGTCAACTCGTTAAAGAGTTAAAAATAAGCAATGCTGTTGATGCCTATGGCTTCGTAGTGATTGACTCTGCTTCCGTTGCCCGACACACAAACACCTGCTACTGACATTCATGTAAAAGAGTCTTGTCTGATTTGTATACTAACCATGTTTTCCTAAAACTAGCCACCTTTTCACTCAATTTCATGACTATCACATGTCCTTGATCGTGCTGTGCAGCCTCTGCTTTGATCTGCTTTTTGCACTCCTCTTTCATCCTTTGCTATCTGAGTTTCAGCGATTAGATCCATGTGGGCAGTGACGAACAGAAAAAATGAAAAAAACACATTAAATAAAGACATTACTTCATATACACTAGAGCCCAAGTCAAAGCAGGGTAGATGATTAAACATACTTTATTGTATCTTGAATTATTGTGCCTGAATATCAAATGTTCTGTGCTTTTTCAAAAGTCAAAATGGATTCCATGGTCACATATTTTAGCTAATTTCATTAGCTATCCTCAGTGACAATAGAATTGATTTAATTAAAGCTTATTAATGCACTTAGGAACATTAGAGTGTAAGATTTAGAGATGCCAAATGATATATTTCAATATTAAATCAGCGGTTTGTGCTCCGGATTCTGTGCTTTAGCTAACAGTATGTAAGGAATCCACTGTCTCTTTCCTTTCTTAGTTCTTGGCAAAAGCAGAAGGAAATCCAAGCTCAGCAGCGTTACGTCAAACTGTAAGGCCACCCTGAGCCATCATGTCAAGCCCCAGTGTTTTATGTTATGTTAACCTGCAGGAGGGAGGGACACAGAGCACAGATAAAACGATTCAATGTCATAAGGCCAGCATTGAAAACCGTCATTGCCCGAGATCAGAGGATAAACAAACAGATGTCAGCAGCTGCAGAATGTGGAGACAGGAGAACAGGTGAGTGTCCCACCTTCATTTTCCCACTTCCTTCAGCCATCTGGCCTGCAGGCGCAGCTCCAGAGGCTGAACATGAAACTGACGAGCAGCGAGGAATTAAGCTTACTAAAGGTAACACAAGCTGTCATTAGCCTCCTCACTTCTTTCCCGCCCCTCCATCCATCTCTCCTCTCATGCTATTTAAAGCTAATGCTGCTCATACGGCAGCAGACATGCCAAACAGTGACTAAAGTCCTGCTCACATAATTAATCTGAATTTGAGGTTCCTGTGGTGTTTTTTTGTTTGTTTGTTTTTTTGTTAAGGTCACCACCCAGGGCGCCATAATCTGTGGGGCAGCACAGGTAACTGTCAGATTAGCACCAGATTTATTAACTGTTTCTGTTATTTTATGCCTTGATGTTTTTAAAACTCAACAAACATATTTCTCTGATTGAAATATTTCATTGCTGCATAAACAATACATTTATCTTCCCAGGTGCCTCTTGAAAAATAAATTGTAGATCTGGAAGAGTTTTTTTTTGTCTGATTAAATAAAGGTTATTATTCTTACAATTAATGAGGTTTTGATTTGTATTTCACTCGTCCGTTCAGTTTGGAGAAGTATTTCTGTGTTGTTCCCAGTGTAAACATCCTTAAAAATGTTTAAATGAAATGCTCCTCTGCCTGGCTAATGACTCAAAACTTTTCCAGAAATCAATTCCTAATTAAAGAGTGTATGTTTCTAATCCAAGATACATATAAATAAGCATTGCTTATTTACCTTAAAGTAAATAGGCAGAGCTTAGCCTGGTGATGCGCATGTAAAGCCTGGTGGCCCGCCAGGCTTACAATACACCTGGAGAAACCGTGTAATGATCTATGGGGGAAATAGTTTTGATACAGTTCAAAATATAAATAAAACAAATTAATATTTTTAGGGTGCAGAAGAAGAGTCACATGCTGAATGACCAGGTAATTCAGGTAAAACAACAACAACAATATACCAAACTAGTTGATAAACATATTGGTTTTTAGTACAATGTTCCTGTAGGGAACTGTACAATTTGTAATTTAGCTCTGGATTTACGGAGCATTTTTAAGTATTTGACAGTAAACACTACCGCTAATGCTAACACCTGATGTAGATCTTAGAGGCTGGGATGCTAATGCTAACAGAGAGTGGTGCAGGCATCCTGATGAAGGTAATGTAAAAGTAGAGTGAGGACATGTGAGCGAATTTTATCACCATTACAATTTTGACCAATGACATCACATTAGTGTGTTTTTCTAAAACGCTGCAGCGCTAATTAGCAGTACGGAGAAGCAGCACTTACTTAATATGCTCCACTTTAATGCAACAAACTTCCAGAAAACTGCAAAACAGTTGAAACTCCACCTGCTGAGCGTTGTCTTCAATTAATTGTAACTGAAACATTGATTAATATTTGATGTACTTGATGACAAAATGTGGCATTTATTGCTCGTTTCATTACTGCATTGTGTTGAAATGCGCTTTAGAAATGAATTTAACTTTTTTGCATAGAAAGTTGGCATCACTGCAAAAATATTCCTGACTTTTCACAAGTCGTGTTCTATTCTGGAAATCTCTCCTGAGATTACAGCGGAGCCTCTCTGTCTTCATCCCATAAGGTAACATTACATAATCTGATGGCTGGCTCCTCCTTAACACGCAAATCACACTTTTCTGCACGCACAATCTACCTACTGCGAGCATAACGTGCATAAATGTGAGCTGTGAAGGATAAAACTTGAAAACTTTGTTCTAGATTACGTACTGGACAATATAGGAGGTGGTAGATTTAGCTTTGACCTATTTCCAATTGAACCAATTACTAGATGCATTTAGACACAGCAAATGTACAAAAATGTAGGTTTTATGAGTTACCAAGTTTGATTGGCCAGGTTTTATAGAACATCCAAGATGCTTAGCTGCAGTTTATTGTTAACCACGCCTTACTTGTTGCTTTCTTTTCATTCCCAACTCTTCTTACCCTGGAGATGGTGAGGGGCATGTTGAAGTCCTTTCCTCCCTGTAGCCTGAAGCCATACGGAGCCGGGCCGTTCAGAGTCACTGTGTACGTAGTCATCTTCTGCTTGATGTCAGCACTCCTCCTGCGAACGGCACTTTCTCCCCCTTATGCCTCGCTGCCGGTTATCCTTTCCGTCCCGGGCCTCAGTCCCCTGGTGGCTGCAGGATCCTCCACCGCCCGTTACTGGCTTCACAGCCGTCCCTCCTCGTCTGAGTCCAGCTCTCAGGACAAAGGCCACAGGGAATGGTGGTGGTGGTGGGTAGGTGGGTGGGTCAGGTGCTGTGAACCTCTGAGACACACACACACACACACACACACACACACACACACACACACACACACACACACACACACACACACACACACACACACACACACACACACACACGCACACACACACACACAGATAACAGGGTGCAAAGCAAAGCTGAGCCACTCCAGATTAACAGAGTCTCAGCCTGAAACCAAAAACTACCGAGAAACACAGAATCTGTGTGGATTGGGAGCTTAAAAAGCTACTTTTTAACACAAAATTGAGGTGAAGGAGGATTTCTTGCCTGCAGGGTTGGTGAGGTTGAGGGACACACAGGCTAAGAATAGCAGAGACATAGCAACAGAGACACGGGGACCTGGGCCCCGTATAAGGCCTGTAACACGAAGCCCCAGAATGCTTCACTGCCCGATTCACGTCGCTAATATAGACCCCTCTTACTGCAACACATTCTTCCTCTCTCAGTGCTATCGCTTCACGCTGCCAGCACCTTATTATCTGTAATCAGGTTTTTGGTGCGTCGATGTTTAATTCTGCATGAGAGAGTAAACAACAAACTGACATCTTGGAAACAAACCTGGCAGGCTGTTGCTGCCGCCTGTTCGCCGTAGATCTGTGCGTTTGTCATTTGGAGCAGTTTAATTAGCAGTCAGCCACAGCTGTTAAGGTTAAATGAAGGGGAAAAAATGCTGATTATTTAATGGGTGGTTACAAGCTGCCCTTTTCTAAATGTCACCTCCAGATGTTTCTAGGAACCAGTCACCTGCAGCCACACATTTAAAATCAAAGGCTGTGCAAAGGTGTGATGTTGTGAATCAGATTTTTTTATGCTTTTGATTTTCAGCTCTTTATATTCCAATATAAATACAGAACAAAGAAGATAATAATAGCTTTTGACTTTTGCTACATTTTTTCTTCTACCAGAGCAAAGTTGAAGGACAAAGACCCAAAACTTCTCTTCGGTGATTTAACTCTTCTAATTTTGGACCAAAACACTAAAGAAACAACGTTTGCCAATTCAAATATGAGGCAAATTAATAAAAATACTTCCAGAATCTCCTGCCAATTAACTCTACCTGGTAAATTTGGTAAATCCAGACATTAAAAGGACAGGAAGTAAATGCACCGGGGTCAAGATGGGACAGAAATGGTGAAAATGGCTCCATCATTTCTAAGACACGTCACACTCAACAACACATTTCCTGCTCTGAAGCTAACAGTGGCCGTTCTGATTATCCTCAGTATCAACAACCAAAGACATGCAAACATAAAACCAACAGAGCACTTACTGTGATAGCCCCCCTTTCTGATGCTGCCCTGGGTAACCGCCGTATCAGAAAGCACCGCTGCTTTTTGTAAACAATCTGAATAATATGAAAACCTACATAAAGACTCCAACAACACTGCAGAGTTTGGCATCATTTTCCTTTTATAAAAAAATAAATAGAAACACAAACATTTTATACAAAGACAACAAAATCACAGAAATCATCACTTCAGTAAAGCAGAATTTAAATTCAACACATCTAAAACACTAATACTTAATTTGACAATAATTTACCAGTAATGCTCATAATATATGCTTTTCTTTTTTATTTTTATTTTTACAGATTTACTGATAAAATGCTTTTAAAAAAAGCAACAAGTGGGATAAAAGTTTGATCATTGTTTTACCACAGTGTCAATATAATATTTGATTTTATCATCATGTATGAAGAAAACAATTACAATACAATCATAGTCAAAGACGTCCATGTAAATGTACATTAGTGGAGATAAAAAGCTTCGAAATGTTGAACCTGAACTGAATTAAGAAAAGAAAGAAAACTAGGTAACTCTTTATTTTAAGAGATTTGCATAAGACTGACATCAACATGATGCAACTCCTGTTATGACATGATTGAAATGTTATATAACGTTAAATAACAACACTTTTAATGCAAAGGTATACTAAAAGCTGACAATGTCAAATTTATTTATATAGCATTTAAAAGCAGGTGTAAAACTGCACCAAAGTGCTGTAAAATATTAATAAAGTAAGTTGATGAAAAGAAAAAGAGAAATAATACAAGAAAGCAATCTGTATGTATTAAGATAATAAGAGAAGAGCTACAGTATCAGGCCTCAATTGAATGCCAAATAATAAAAATGAGTTTTAAGAAGCGATTTAAAATGATCCATGCTGTGGGCAGATCTAATCTGGATTATTCCAGAGAATAGGAGCAACAACAGAGAAAGGTCGATCACTTTTCTATCGAGTCCGAGGGACTTTCAGTAGCAGCCGAATATTTGACCTTAAAGTTCTAGACAAAGAATTAAATTTCAAAAAGATCCAGAAGATAAGGAGGAGCTTTAAAACTTTGTAGGTCGTTAAAAGAATTTCATAATCTATTCAATATGAAACAGGCAGCCATTGCATTAAAAGTTGATTAAAAGTGTTAAATTTGCATTATTCAGTAAATAATGACTCTTTTAATGCAAAATAAGTGTCATTATTTACTGAATGACACTTTTTGACAACAGCAATGAGCATTCATGAAGACTCCTTCATGTTCATAACAGGAATGTTTATGACACCCCTTCAAATAAAGTGTTACTGAAAACTTAAATGTCAAAAAAAAAATCCATTTAGGTAATAACACAAGTTTGGTCTCACAGAGAAGGCAGATAAACAGACTCAGTTTCAATTCAAACCTGTCATAATTGATCGTAATGGGAACTTTTCCACGTCTGTTGGCACACGTTTACATTCTGGAGCCAAAGGAGCTGCACAAAATGTGCAAAACAAAATTATTATTGGCTTAGAAAAGAAATGTGTGCACAATATATTTTCAACACTTCAAGGAGTTTTAAGGCCTTAATCCACCAGCAAATAGCATTAAAGTTATTGGGGAATTAATAAAAAACACTTTCAATTTTTACTGGTCCAAATTTACGATCAAGCATTTAACATTATCAACAGTTTAAGCCAAGAGTTGATTTTGTTTTAATGTCAGTTTGTTTGACAAAACAAAGCAATAAAAACTGGTTTTACGTGGATGTTTGCTGTGAAATATACGCTTTCTGTTTATTTACTGCCGTTTCACACCAAATGTAATGTAATTTCATCTTCTTTACTTTGAATAATGTGGAAAATTCAAGTTTATTTCTGCTTAGTTCTATTGTATTTTGAATTTGTTTACTTTCATTAAATTTTTATGCCAATACTGTTAGTGATACATTTTGATTGTTTGCCACAATTTCATATTTCATTATTAAATAAATGGAAATTTATGTTTTATCTTCATTTATTTGTTTTGCAGTTGAAGTACTGTTCGTATTTCAGTTGTAGTGTTTTTAAAGTATTATTATCTTCCGTTTATATTTGACATTTTGTCATTAAAATTATGCAAAATAAAAGTTTGGCTTGAGAACATTAGTTGCTTTTGGAAATTACATAACTTTTTGCTTATTTTTTATGGAAATACTGCATATTTTTATGTTAATATTTAAGTACATAGCTAGAAAATTCATATAAAGTTCAGGTCATGAACTGTGTGCAAAACTTATGATCGGATTTCAGATTTTTATTTATCAAATTATGTTTCCTACCAAAAAACTCCACAAAAAAAACCTTTAACAGCCACTCAGTTTATATACAGGAAACATAATCTGAAAAAAATAAAACTAGTAGAGAAATGCATCACTCGTTAAATAACTCCATGTTTAAATAACATTTTTCACAATACTCGACACAGTGATTTTAAGGCTATTTTGTTCCTTTCCTCTTTGAGGTAAATCATCTTCAATGACATGAAAACCACCTTCCTGCAAATGGGCCGATGTGTGCAAAACGATGCACAAAAATAATCAGAACTAAGAAAAACAATACAACAAAGAGAAATATTATGAACTAGATGCTTTGCTTTAATCATATGAACATAAATACTCTTATAAAATCACAGAATGATGCAGCAAAATTAAATAAATTAGTTCTGATGAGGACTGAAAATAACCTTTAAGCAGATAATGAGCGTACTTTTCTTTAAGCCCATATTTCTGTATTAAATTAATTTTTATTGGTCTGATGTAACATTCAAATCTTCATTAACTAGAACAGAAATTAAAGCTTAAAACCTCAATCTGTAGATAATTAATCTATACTTAGATTAATTATTTATCCACTTTAGTGAATTGAGGTATTTAAAACATTTTAAATTTAAAATTATTCTAATTCATTAAATATTCCTGTACATTTTCCATTATAAGACTACAGCCACTTCCTGTAAATGAGTGTTTACTATCACTTTGCTTAAAATCGACTTCACTAGACTTTAATTTGTATTTTTTTCTGAAGTTTTTGTAAGAAATTAGACACCTTTAAGGTAAAAACTGTCCAAGCAGGTGAGGATGAGGATATGACGTCACACCCGAGGTAACGGCGACGTAGTTAGAAGCGGGAAATTCAACATGGCGACGCCCACAGACTTTGTTTGCGGCGCCTCTTGAAAACTTGACTTTAATACTGAAGGTTGCAGCAACAGCTGGGCGAGAAAGCGGCTCAAACAAACAGAGAAACCCCAAGACGATCCTTGAGTTTCAACAACAAGACGGCGAGTTTAGTGGCTTTTAAAAACCGTGGCGTTGATTCATTAAGACCGGCTCGAACACACATCACCTAAATCTTCTGGGAATTCAGGCTCACATATTTTCATTGCATGCAAAGGGAGCCATAACGATCAGACAGCATGCTGGTACAGGTCACTCCTCAGAAGGAAGACGTGGTGACGCAGTAGTAAGACGTTCACGGTAACGCCGTCGTCTCCAGTCTGGCGATGTCGAGCAGCTCCTTACTAACCGGAGTGACGGTTTTGGCAACTTTGAGGCTGCCGTGGAAACCGGGAGGACTGTGCAGGATGGACGGGGTGGATATGGAGGTGACGATGATGGACGACGGGTTCTTGGACGCCGTCTTTGGTCCCGGTTCCCTCGTCATGCTGTCCAGCTGTGGATGATTAGGTAAACTAAACTTTATAAAGGAGAGGCGGTGATTGCACTGCAAAAAAAATCTTACCAAGTCTAGTTTCTAGTGCAAATATCTTAGTACATTTGAAATAAGACAAAACTGTCGTACAAGTAATTTTTAGCAAGAAATTGAGGCTTTTTTTAAAGTCAATAATTCGTTAATACTGAAGGAAAAGTTTTAGTTTAAGATCCAACTCTCCATATCAGAGAGTATTTATTATTTATTATCATTATTGTTTCCAAACTGAAGCAGATCTTAAACACAACCACTTCACACCTTTTTTTGACTGATGGGAGGAAACTCTGCTGTGTCTGGCTGTAAAATCAAGAGGAACATGAACTGAAGTGGAAACAGATTTTTTTTTTTTTTTGGTGCAGCAGCAGTTAAAACATTTCAATATAAACAGCAGACATTTAAGGACTGGTTGGAATTAAATGAAGACAAAATAAAAGACTTAAGTGTCTTTAAAATGTTTTTTTTGTGATGAACCAAGTGCATGCAGTTAATTATTATAAATATTGTTTTTAAAAGTGTCACTTATTCTTATATAAATTAGAAATTTAATGCTTCAGCATTTTCTTGCAAACAGAACAGCATGTATTTACATCTCATACAGCAATGTACTTTAAATTTAACTTCTTTACTAACAAACAACGTCCTGTAATATGTGCTGTAATTCGATAAAACAGAGTATGAATTAAATAATTTTGCATGCAACCATGAAATGTAAAATATGAAATAAAAACAGAAATTTCTCAGGACAGAGACAAAAGCAAAAGTTAAACTATATCTGATGATCATCGTTGTGTGAGCATAAGCAGCGTGAATCTGTTGATGATTTAGTTATTTTAATGTCTGTCATGAACAATTAGTGGATTCTTACAGTAGCAGGCAGATGGCTGGTCGGCGGCCGGCTGATCTCCAGCATGCAGATGTCTTCAGGCTCCGTCAGAGTCTGAACAACACGTAAATAAAAACAGTTTCAGTGTCAAACGATGTTCTGTGGCTCCAAGTCAGGATCAGACAGAAACCTGCTTCATTTAGGGGAAATCAGCATGCAAAGCTCAAAATGTTTCAACTCGGATTCTCACCTACAGCAAATTTGATATATAAAAAGTCTACACAGTTTTAGTGATAATCCAAAAATTTAGTTTTTTTCATGTTTTTAACTGGAAAACAAACAAGTCTGTTAAAATGGAAAACTAAAGAAATACAGTGCTAGATTACATGAATAAGTAAAAGAAGCAGGACTTTCCTCATATTTCTGCACTTGAATTTGTTTAACTTTTTAAACTTGCGAGAGTTTAGAAAACACATTAAAGTCAGGCAACATTAATTAATGAAAAGAAATAGATATTTGTTATTGTCCCGATTCTTCCTGTTTGTATTAAAACTGTTGTAACGTTTATAAAATATGTTGTTGTTTTTTACATATTTGCGACACTCTGACCAGCACTGCTCCCCAAAAATGACCTAAACATCTACAAGCAGTGTGACACTTCTATTTCTAATTGATTTTTGGCTGCATTTATTACTGAATCCTGTGTACATATTCTTTCACACGCAGCTGATAAGTTCATATTCAAGTACAATAGAAACTCTAGCAACTTTTGTGCTGAAATTTCTCTGAACAAATGTTTACATAATCAGATGCAACTTAAGAAAAGCAAACTTTGGGTTTAATTGAAAAAAAAAGATGAGGGTCATAAAATGTCATGCACTGCAGCGATATCGCAAGTTTTGTCTGCAAATACAACTCTGGAATGCGTTTGCAGACATGGAAGGAAGAGGAGGAAAGAAATGTGACAGCAATTTGTCACAGTTGTGTTTTCCATTTTTGTGTTTCCTTTCCTGTCTGCCATCACAAAACACTTTGATATGTGGGAAACAGCACTACGAGGCAAACCATGCGGCTCCTTTTGTTCAAAGGAAGGATAGTTTCTGCTGATGACGAGAAATTATGTTTACTGTGTTCATGATGCGAGAGATTCTGGGAGCCTTTTGTTTGTTTTTCTTGTTTTTTACGTTGGGTAGTTTGGTTTAGTTCCACCTCCTCTCAGATGTTTTGTTTGTTTGATTTGAATCCACACAAACACAGATATATATCAGAACAAGTTTAAACAATATTTACACTCATAAAATTTGTTTTAATGCCTTTAAAAATAAATATATATATAAAAAAACTCTTGTCTTTTGGTGCTTATGTGTGGAATAGATACTCAAAGACAACTAAAAACAAATAATCAGATGTCCATTTTTCAGATATCCATCCTGATATTATACACTAGAAACCCCAAAAGTGAATTTCAACATATTTTTTTGCTTTTTATTGACTTTGTTTCCATTAGACTGAAAAAGCGACAGAAAGGGGAAAAAAACACCAGCTACAATATCTATGTTGCGTTATTTGACCCAGATCTGCTTTAGCCGTGCTGAGAAGCTTCTTCTATTGAAATTTGAAGTTGTTGATAATGTCGCCACCTACTGACAAACAACACATACTGCAGCCTTCCTGAGTGGAATCTAAAAGGTAAAGGTGAAAAATTTTGTAAAAAATGTCAATAGTGTTACTGTCACTGTAGTTTGTTCGTTGTTGCCTGCTGGGCTGATGGTTTGCTTCACATTGTCTTTTTTACTAAACTAATACAATGCTCCTGCAGTTTTAGCTTTAATTTGAAAATTGACACTTTTAGATGCCATCTGAACTTTGCTACATCTGTGTTACATTAGCAGGCTGAGGATCCTAAAAGCATAAAAAAGGCATAAAGTAATGGCAATTTACAGAAAAAAAGCAGAGTGGAGAGAAACGGGAGACACAACAATGAAAACAATTTAAAAGGCAAACATTAACATAAATTTACACAAATGAGTTACATTTAGCTATTTGTAGCCAGTGTTGAGTCATGTACTTTAAACCTTCAGCTTAAAATATTTCCCTATTATGCAATGATATTAAATGGTATTTATTTCTAAAAAAAAATTCTGAAAGGTTGGTGAACAAATATTGGGTGGTGAATTCATAGATTTTTTTTTATGTTTCTGTTCTTTAATCACACTTACATTTTTAAGGCGATAACAAAATGTACATATAAGTCCCAGATAACCTGAATACACAGGAGCAGCTCTAGAATAGTTAACAATTTTACACAGGCATAAAAGTTATCAAAACCAACAAGGCTCTGGGTTAATTGCCTTGTCAATTTATAAGTTGTTTCATTTTTTACGCCTCTGTGATAAAAACCTTTGGCTGAATCTCAAACACTCTGTACAGATTTCTGTGACAGATCAAAATGCCTCTGCTGCATGTTTTCTCAGCAGCTGTAAGCCTCAGGTGTCTGCACTGACCCCAAACAACCTTTTCTCACACTTCTGTTTCCCAGTGAAGGTGTTCATCTGATTTGTAATCTGACCTGTTTAGGTTTGTTGCAGATATTATTCTACTGACGTCACTCCTAAAGGCGACCTACTTTGCTTCCTTGAACAGGTTAGGGTAGATTTTTTGCACAAAATTACTCTTAGGTAATGAGATTTCAGTCGATTTCCACTTCCTTTCAAAATGAGACGTTTTAGAGGCCCCTTTCACTTTAAATCCAAATAAGCTGCTATTGGCCACGTCCAATTCAACGTTTGCACTCGCATGTGAAAATGGCTGCAAACAGAAGTGCTTCTATACAACCATTCATCTTTGAAAAGCAGAAGCGGAGCCTGCTGTGCAACAAACACGGAGGCAGAAAGTTGCTTCTGGATGGTAAGTCAACAATAAAACACTCGCCTTTTCCAGCAGCCATTGTAAGGGGCATACAGCGATAAAACCAGCTGCCCAAATGTGCTGGGGTTGCTAGTTAACAGGAAGCTCCTGCTGATTTGTCACGTTAAATTCGGAAAGTTTTTGAAACGGCTCCTTTTACAGAAATAAAAGAAAAAAAAAACAGCTGGGTGTTTTTGTGTTTTTTCTAAGCGCCTGGGATGTTTTTAGAAGCAGCTGAGATCCAAATGGAAGTACAAAAACATGCAAAATGTGAATTTTTAATGTGAATCTATAAAAAAAAAAACTTTAGGTGTAGAAGTTTATAGTTTGTGAAATGACAATCCGGATTTTGAATTCAAGGAAAAAATCTATCCTCGTCATCTGCTGTGGAGATTAAAGAACCAAGCGCCTTCATCTATCAGTTGCTGCCGTATGCTGAAACATGAAATTACATCATGCACACTGTGGATTAAAACTGAAAGTCCCAGATTACTGGATTAGCGCTCGGTCTCTCTGCAATGGACTCCTTGGTAAACCTGACCTGAATGGCAGGCAGCCCATCTGTGAGAGTCTGTGTGACAATCTAAATAGGTTATTCGCACTTTATTCTTTTTTACACATGATTACAGACGGACAGAAATGCTTTATATCTGTTCCACAATGTTTTCCAGGCACTTTAATTTCTCAGAAAGCAAATTAAGAAGTGGAGCATCTGATGAGTTTTTATTCCTGCTTGAAAAGTTTTATCTAAGACAGACAAAATAACAGGATTGGTTTGTTTCATTTACAGAAAACGTTCGAACCTCTTTAATTTGCTCTAAATAGTGTTAAAAAGTGGATGTGGTAGGAGGAAAATGTTTCAATGGAGTTATCAAGATTTGACTTGTATGTTTATCTTAAATGATTCTAGTCGCTTGAAGTCCTACGGCTCGCATATGTTAATTTATAAAACCAACCATAACTTTACCAGAAGCTCAGTTTTCCTCAAAGGAGTTTGGAATAGTGTTGTCAAAGAAATTGCATAGAAATACTAAACTACAACTTAATTCTCTCATTATTGAAACTCTATTCTCGTATTAAAAACAAAAATAAAACCTTTTATTCTGATTCTAATTTTTCTTTTGAGAATCACAGACTGAGCAATCTTGATTAAATGCTACTAATTGAGTTATAAAACTGAACTTAAGCCAACAAAATTAAGTTTCTGCAGCACATACTGTTAATCTGTTTTAAAAATCAAGTTATAAAATGCTGGTTTGTACAGATAAATTATTAGATATTATCAGATTCTCGATCGTATTTCAGTTCAGGGGATTTAAACAGTTTCTCAAGGCAACACTGGAGGGGATAATGCAGAGTGAAGATGGTAATAACAAAGCAAGCAATGTATAAATAATAATATCATCAGAACCACCCACTCAAATGCTGTTATTTGCATAAATTAAATTCAATGTTTATTAGAATTATTTAAATGAAACCTATTTAAATATATTACATATAAATATGCTTCATCGATGGCTGCTACTCCTTATTTTTAAGGCGAATGCCAAAACACTTTTAGGTCTAAGCGGATGACGATCTATGCCCTGTTTGAAATCGCATCTGTTGCACAACTCTGAAAATGGATCAGAATTCAACCATTGGAGGGATATTCTGGTTTTTGGGAAGTACTTTTGAATAAAGCAGTGAGGATTTCTGGATGGATATTTAACCCTTTCAGACCAAACGAAGCCAAATTTACAGAGGCGTAATTCTGCAACATTTCTGGAAAATTCCAGCGGTTTCTTAAAGGGGAGACGTTGCGCTTTCCAGCCAATGTCGGGTTATTACGGTAATTTCACCCCCGCCATTGCAGCGAGTTGGATTAATTTGATGAAACTCTCTTTTAATAGATGGTAAATTACAAAAATAACTTGCTAGATATTGAAAGGCCTCGTAGTTATGGATAAATGAGCAAATATATTTACTCACAGTACATGTAAATAACTACGTACAACTAAAATAAACAAAAATATTCAGAGTGACATTTGAAATTAGAGAGTTATAAGTAATTAGATTTTTAAAAGACAAAATTGTTCACCTTAAATTCAGCAGTGCAACTGAACTGCTGAGGTTAAAATCTTAACCTTCTGGTAATAATTCCTGCTGGTACCCCAAACTGGGCGGCCACGACCAGCAGGTGAGATCCACTTTAGTCATCTCACTTCAAGCTAACTCCTCCACATGTTGTGAGCAGATGTTCCCCTGCTGGTGACCTTTCTCCAGGTAATGGTGCATAAAAACGCACATGTGTCCAAACTTGCTGAGGTGACCCTCGCTGGTGGGGCTCTGTGATATTTAGGAGATTGTTTCTGTCTCCCTCCTTGTTGCAGAGGATGATGTAGCATTAGACACATTCGCACACATGATGTAGCTATAGACACATTCGCACACTGTGGCTCTGATGACTCTACCCTTGAAGCGCCAGCGCTCTAACCTACATCTGACTTTTTGCTTTTAAGACATGAACTGGTCTACAGGGGATGAGGTTTGGAGTCAATTTTATATTTGTTTTAGCACTTTTAAGCAATTCTGTGATCTGGGTGATTTCACAGTCCATTAAGCTCCACTTGGATGTTGCAAGAATACAAGCTTGTTGAACTCCTGAGTTTTTGTTGCTCTACATTTGCACAATTTAACATGTGGCTACTCAAACGTCACAACAATGACTCACCAGGAAAATGCCAAAATCCATGAATAAGTTCAGACACCAAATATACCTTAACATGCATCAACATGTACAGTGTAAACTGTGTTAGCATAGAAGCTAACATTCATGATCTTCCTTATTTCTGCTCTTTGAGGTTCAGCAAATCAGGGTCAAGAAAAATGTCAGGTTGTTTTGCAAATGCCAACAAACAGCATGTCAAGTAGCATGGTGTCTAAGTATTTCAGCTTCCAATCTGCATTTTCTTTGCTCTATAAAAAATATATATAATCTGTGAACCGCAAACATTTGGAATTTCCTCCAACAAATAATTCACAAATAGGTGAATTCACAAATTAACCAAACAGGCACGGTTACACTGTAATTATTTGATTTCATGCTAAGGTATGCAGCCACTCTGTATGTACCAATGAACATTTTATGTCTTTATCATCCCAAGTGCTTAGAGTGGCTGACCAGACTTCTCAGTAAGGGCATAACAGGAGCCGTTTAATGAGATGTTGAGTATTTCTCCAGAAAGTGAACATTGCTTAACAAAGAGAGTCTAAGATTTGATCTTAGTCTAAGATATTCTTATTAATAGCAAATTAGCTACAAAGACAAAGAAGCACTCCTAAAACTGTTTCTTTATGGTTTCAAGAAGAAAAAATACCATCTATTGACTTTAAAAGTGACCTATTATGCTTCTACGAACAGGTAAGGATACAAAACATGTTCAGCACAATTTTTGATAATCATTCTGCCTATTTTGAGCTCCTTTCAGATTGAGATGTTTTAGGGTCTCTTGTCACTTTAAATCCAAATAAGCTGCTGGCCACGCCTCCCAAAATTAGCATTTATACAAAACGCACAAAAATGGCTGCAAACAGATGCACTATTATGCAACTGAACATCTTTGAAAAGCATAAGTAGGGTCCCCTGCACAAGCAACAAAGGATTTCTGACTGGTAAGTCAACAATCTTTTCCAGCAGCCATTGTACGGAGCATTCAGCAGAAAAAAACAGCTGACTAAATCTGCTGGAACTCTGGTTGGGTTGCGAGGTAACAGACTGAGCTTTGCTGGGGTTGCCAGGTCATGGCGGTGCCTGCTGATAGATTTTTGAAACGGCTCATTTACCAGACGCCAAAGAAAACATTAACTTATTGCCAAAAAACTTCAGTGTTTTTTTTAGAAGCAGTAGAAACTCAAAAGAAAGTAGAACATTGAGAAAAATATTAATATTTGCACATTATGTCTCCTTCAGCCAATATGACCTCGCTTTTCAATTCAGCAAAATCTAAATGAACTTTGACATAATGACAAAACAGAAGGACGTAATTTCAAGAAAAGAATCTGAAACCACAGGTATGAGATAAAACTCAACAAAACTAGAGGCGTTTTGTTGAGAATGTGCAGAATGTGTGATTCACATGTACATTTAATGTGCTCTGTATGGATATGGGTCATCCTCGTGTACTCACGGTGAGCTGTGAAAGGTGACAAATGGCCGGGTCAGTGGGGTTGAGGGCAGCGGTTCTCTCAAACGCTCCTGCGCTGTGACCACTCACCTTTGACCTCTGGCTGGCATGGCGCACCTGTTTGACGTCAGCGGACAAGAGGCGACCGGCAGGCGTCCGAGACGAGCAATCCTCCTCGGTGTCCGAGAAGTGCGCCTGTGACGATTCGGTTCCGAAATGAGTGACTTGCGACTGGAAGGCTTTGTGGATGGAGGAGTGAGACAGACATACCAGATGAGACATGAGGTACACTCACTGATTCGCTCTCGGACTGGGACGAGGCGCGGTGCCTGCCGGGGCCTTTGCACTCTGATTGGCTGGTCAGCGTCGATCGGCGCGTGGACTGCAGGCTGCTGCTGCTGTAGCGGTCCCTGCCGGCGATGCACAGCAACATGCCCAGATACGGTACGTATCTGCTGATGGCCGATCTGAGTCAGAAAGAGACGCAGGTAACACGCTCAGGAGGCAACTTCACTTTAAGGACACGATTTTATCGACACGATTTCATCGTTCGGTTTGGAAACAGACGATAAATTACAAAAATAACTTCCTAGATATTTAAAGATCCAGTTGTTATGGATAAATGGGTAAATATATATTTACTCACAGGACATTTAAAAGACTGTGTACAATTAAAATGAGCAAAAATGTCCAGCCGTAAAGTTGAAGCAGAATCTTTTTGATTTTGAAGATTTTATTTTTGGAAAATCTGGAATTTTTTTCCCACTAAAGCACTCCGTTGGTTTCCAAGGTTTAGAGCGACGTCAGCGCGTTTAAGGCTTATTTTCGTTTTTGCCTAAATGCTTCTGTTCATTTAGTCTTTGAATTAAGGTCAAATATAATGTAATATTAGTCCCATTTATTTTTAAATTACGGTACAAGAATAAAGTCATAATGTTAATAGAACACAGTAAATATAGTGAGAATAAAGCAGTAATTTTATGAGAAATCCAATTCAACTTGTGAAGCTGTGCTTTAGTACATTTAGCTTTAGTGAAGCTACAAGGAAGCATGTTTGCAATTGCCAAACAAAGAATCCAGAAAAAGTAGAACATTTTTGATACAGTTACAGCTGTTTGTTATCAATGATTATTTTATTGTTGATCAAATTGACTAGTTTTTACATTTGTGACTTTTCCAAAAACTGACCTTTTGTAGGAACTATGACTGTAAATTAAGGAAAGATGAAAATTTATTTGTATTTTAAAGCGTTTTTTGCACTTTTTAGCAACCAGTCATTGTTACTGAAAAGAAACATCTGACAAAACCTGCAGAATTACAACCTTATGTTCCTTGAAATTACAGTGTTATATTCGATATTAGATCTAATTCATCAGGTCTTCATTAAATCTGACAGCCAGCAACTCATGATCTATTTCTGACACTTATCAACCAGCTTCATATGTGCAGCATGATGGTAATTACAGATAAACGAAACGGGATTGAAAGCTATATAGTTACAATGGTTACTAATACAGGCAATTTGTTAAACATTTTTTATCAAGTACTGTGGAAAATGTGAATTTTTGCAAAATGCCATTTTCCAGAACTGAAAATGACATCTAAGCATGTTTTTATTTCTCCTATCGATGTTTTAAATGAATGAAAACCATGATGAATCGTTTTGAAAATTATTTTTCTTTTCTCAGTGTGAAACTAAAATGTTTTCCTGATGACTAAAAAATAAAATAACTGTTTTATTGTGCTGCATTCTTCAAACAGACATGCAGAAGTTTCTTAATTAAAAACTCAAAACAAAAGAAACCTTAAAGTTCGGCTGTATTTCTGTTTTATAATCTGAGGAAGAGAAACAGCATCGACTCACATCCTACCTGTATTTCGGATGCGTGATGGCGTATATGATGGGGTTGTGAATGGCTGAAGCTTTGGCGATCACAGCAGGAACTGTATTCAAGTAAGGAGTCAGTAAGTCGGCGTACCTGGGAGAGAAACAATGAGACGCGTGAGGCGACAGGGAGAAGAATGAGAGCAGGAAATGAGGACCAAGTGAATGATGGGAGTTATTAAAAAGAGCAAAAGACCTGAAACTTTTTACATAATGCTTAAACTCTGGTCCTTTTCACGTTTTCATACGTTATATCAGCTTTTTTATTTATCCGACTGGCTGACATTTATGACAGTTTTGTTGAGAGGAAAAAATAACAGTTGAATTTTTTAGTGAGGACGTGGCTAAGATAATAAAGCAACATTTTCTTTCTCTGTTGGCGAGTCATTTTTCTTGACCTGAAATACAATCACAAAAACAATTTCATGCAAAGTAAAAAAAAACAACAAACGTGATTCCCTTGTGCTTGTAAAATAGGCAAAACAGGATCCTGTTTCACTAAAGAATTTACACCCCAAGAAAAGATACATTTGACCTTTTTTGCAATAATTTTCTTTCTTGCTTTCTTTTGAAAATAAAAGCATTTTTCTCAGCAACAAGAGAAAAAATGTGGGACAATTTGCAGGCGAAGAAAGAGATGAGAAATATCCAAAGAAAAGAAGCAAAAGGAACAAAAACTAAAGAGATTACAGTGTGTACATTTCAGAGTGTGTGAGTTTTGTATTTGTAGGTTGTGAACATTTTGAAATAACATTTAAGATATCAGTGATTTAAACAATGTCAAGAAGAAAGAGGAGTCATAAAACTGAAATCAACAGAATGAATAAAATAAATAAATCATCTTATGCCAAGACGAAAAGCTGCTCATGATGCTCCAAACAAGCAAATCTGCTGTGATAATTGACATTAGTGCTGCTATCTGGTTGCATTCTCACCCACATGAAAAAACCCACCAAATAGCCGGATGCAGGTTAGTGCAGGTTCAAACAGTCATTTATGCAGCTTTTGTTTTTGAGATCTTTCATCATTTTTCTTCAGGCGATAACTGACTCCACCTAAACTGATGACGTCGGTGGTCTGCGCTGGACATCAGCACCACAAAGCAGCAGTTATTCATTTCGTATGCTATCGTGGAGGTTAAATTTGGCGGATTTTGCAGCTGTTGTACAATGTGTGCCTCCTTTTGTTTCGCACTTCAACAAAGATTTAGAACAGGAAGGACTTTGTCTCATTTCAAATAATGTTTTTAGAAGGTAATGTTATCTTTCTCACCAATATTTTAAGCTCTCTCCACAATAATTAACTCCAGCGAAACAAATATTTTAACAGCACAAACCTGCAATAAAAAAGTAGCCCAGGGGGTTTATTTTGGAGCGAGATGGGGGGACTGGTGACCTCTAGACAACCTAAAAAATAACTTTATTTCTCAGAAACCAAAACAGCACAAACGAAAACTTTAACGGCACAAACTTGCAGTAATGGAGCACTAACCAATTTTTCACGTGGGTGGGGTGTCAGCTTCTCTCCTTCTCAAATTTGTTTCCTGATTTGAAGCACTCACCTCCAAATTGCGCATGTACTAGTACACTTGGGGACAAAGGGGAAGCGCTTCAGGTTTCAGTTCAAATTAAAAACGTAGCCACACCAATGTCTGAGAGAAACCGTGACATTGTACTTAGAGATGAAAAGAAATCAGTTTGAGAAAACAAAAACAGAGCAGCACGATTTGTGGGAACACAGAAAACCACGTATATTCATTTTCTTATGGTGCTGGTATAAAACCAAAACACTGACGCTGTTTTCTCCTTCACATTCGTACTGAAACCCATCAAGGTTCTTGCAGAAACTCTACATATTTATTGGGAAATTTCATTAGATGTATCTGGATGTAGTTTTGTGATGAAAGCTGCAGATTTTCTAAATTTGCTGCAGTGCAGCTGCTGGAAACAACAGAGCTTTATTTATTTCATGTGACAGAGTGTTAAAGGTTAACCGTAGGGAGCATTATCCCGCTGTCGCAGTGATTTCTTTTTTTTTTTTTGCTCACATATCTACCATGTAACCTTTACAAATTTATTTGGATGAATAAATTAATAAACAGGGAAGAATTGCCCCATTTCATTTGTTCGAAAACATAAAATATCTGCTTTATGCAAATTATTTAAACACTAATTTGTTTAAATGATTAATGTTTAATTATTTAAACAGATTAAATAATTAGACAAGAACCAAGCTAATCAATACACAGAAGAAAGAGCTTGAGAAAGTTAATGTTGCTGTAACTTTAATGGTTAGAAAATCTTCAATACCTTTTACTGAATCTAGAAGATTTATGTGTTATGAGAAAAAAGGCAAGCAGGCAGAGACTTGAAACTTCAGCAAATATTTCAAGAAGTGCATTATCTTGACTTAATATTTATGGAAATATCATTTCACTTACTGATACTGCTTTTTACAATGACAGTCAGTAAAAAACAGGATGACGCATGAAGCAGCTTTACTGATATTTTTTACATCTTAGTTGATGTCCAGACTGCTTTATTATAAAAAAAAAAACACCACAAATGTAGTGCTTCACTGAGTCTGAGTCCTGCAACATAGTAAATAATTTCTCTTAAGCAGAAATGTGCACACATCCAGGCACTTACCCTGCAAATGCAGTGAGGGCTGCACAGGAGTACGGAGCCCAGGAGATGACAAACAGCAAAATGACGATTAAGGCGATTTTAGCCATTTTCCATTCACTCCTCATTTTATGGAACCTCTTTGCAGAGTCTCTTCTTCCTTCACAGTTGATCTTTGTTATCGCTCTGCCAACCACACAAGATTAACATTTTTTGCTGTATTTTTTGAGTAATCCAAACAGGAGTTTGTCTCTGTGGGAGGATGTTGGTGCTGACCGTGAAGAAATGCAGATGTACCAACCGTGTTGTGTGGCGGATGGCTCTGAAGATGCCGCAGTAGCAGAAGATGATGATGAAGAGAGGAATGAAGAAAACAAAAGTAAAGAGCAACATGGTGTAGGAGCGCACCGAAGGGGTAAAGGTCATGTAGTCCCAAGAGCAGGAAGTCATCAGACCCTCAGGGACGTAGGCACCTGCGAGAGGAAAAACACCAATTTGGTTTTTATATGATCAGATTTATTATTTTCAAGAACTTTAAGTTGAATACATGAGACATTTTGCCTTCGATATGCCAGTTCCTGAACATTAAAGGTTTAATGATTTTATGACATAAAGCTCTTCGAACTGCCTTGTTACTGAAATTTGCTCAACAAATAAACTTGATTGATTGAATAATTGCTTGATTTTTGCATCTGTTTATGGATTGGATTTTGTGTGCCCAGTGTCTAAAAGCAAAAGAAATGTTTATATTTTTATTTTCACAAATAAAAAATTAGATACAAAGATATAGATTGATAAAAATTTTGATAAATGTACAGAGAGATAAAAATGCGTAAAAATGTAAGACAGACAGACAGGTTCATTATGACCTAAACAGCCCCTGTAGCTTCATCCTGACTCTCCTCCAGCTTCCAGAGGAAACGTTTCCAGCCGTCTGTCTGTGTTTCTACTCACTCCAGCCGAAGAACGGGGGAAGGCTCCAGCCCACGGAGTAGAGCCAGGCAGCGGCCACGAAGCACAGAGCTTTCCTGTGAGACATGACTCCCAGAGAGGCCAGCGGCCGGGTGATGACAACGTACCGGTCCACTGCGATCACCATCAGTGTCATCATGCTGCAGATGCCAAACAGTGCGCCACAGAAAGCGTACAGTTCACACCCTGGGAAGAGAGGAAGACAACAGAAGAGAAAATGTTGGAATAAATCACAGTACTAAGAATTTACTGCTTTAAACAGTGACTTTTTTTCCCCATATTATGTTCTGTTTATTTATTTCTCCGTCTCAGGGCTTTGCAATCTTTACAACCTAAAGAGCATTTTCACCCAAACCACGCAAAATAAAAGTGCAAATGTCACAAAACTTTTTGATGAAAAACCACTAAGAATTGCAGACAAATATCTACTATAGGAAATTTGTGTTATTTTTAAAATGGCCCCATTTTTATTTCTACTTTGTAGGATTTAAAATAAAGATAAACATAAAATCAATCCTAAAGAAGAGAAAATGTATGTAAAGAAATTAAAAAAGCACAAAGATTTTGACACAATTTTGTTGTGGACATAAATTGCATTTTCAGCATGTGGAGTTTTATTTTCAAATGTTTTACAATGCTGAGCTTTAATTGTCTGTGATTCAAAATCCTGCTGGGGGAAATGAAAACTGGAAACAATGAACATTCCTGAAACAGCAAAATGTTCAAAGCAGCTTTAAACACTTTAACGTGGTTGATTGAAAAGAACCTTAATCACATCTGGAAGGTTGGATCTGGTAGTTAAGAAGAAGACGGTATTTAAACACATTCGTATTTTTCAAAAGGACAGATACCTTAAAGATGCCTGCAGAGGTTATTAAAGATCCTGAAGCAGCTCAGAAATGCATCAAGGCCAAACAAGAGTTTAAATGTGTTTAATGAGCCACATTGCAATATATTCTCAACAAATATACTTGTTTTCTGAGGCAGATGGATCTGGTTTCTTGGTTGGTCTGGAGAATATTCATTAAATCAGGTCAGACAGAAAAGGAGAAGGTTAATTGAACATTCTGCTGACCTTCATGTTTTCACTTTAAATCTCTCAGGTTTGTTCGTCTGATTTAACTTTTAAATAAAAATGCACTCTTTGCGTTTCAGACTGAATGCACATGTCTTGAATTTGACAGAAGAAGTGAAAATTGCACAGATGGAACAGTGCAACAATATAGTTGTTGTTTTTTTTTTAATCTAAATGTTCAAAGCGTTTCTTTCCATGGTTAAAACCAGTTCCTTCCTGGTCCTAAAACAGAACTATTAACAATACCAGATCTGTGTCGCATCATTTCACCATGTAAATACTTTTTGAATACATTTTTGGTCCTTTGTCAGCTTTATTTTAGATTCTGTGGAGGATCACAGAGCAGGGAGACAGTTTGACAACTAAAACCCCATTACTAATCTCAGGATCCTTGCAGAGATGCCCCAATATCACAAATATGGAAATGGCATTTACAGATTCATCCGAAAATGTCAGCACTAATCGCGGCTCTTTGTGACACAGTCTTACTCTCCATGATGGCTGGAACACAAACAAAATGCTAAACGATACGAGACACTGAGAACTTGTTATTCCAGAACAAACCCCACGTTTCATTAATGTTGACTCTTTTTTATTGATTCATTCATTTTTATCTTTAAGTGTGGGTGGGACTGGCTGCCTGAGGATTTTTATTCTGGCCCTGTTGAAGAAAATGTTTCATATTTTACATACATTTAGATACATTGATGCACTGAACCCCAGTGAAATCCTCCTGGTTCTTCCACCAAATATTGATCTCTGAACTCCAGAGTTAAAACATTAGTTTTGTTGTTTCTAAGTGGACATAAACTTGTTTTATTTGCATTATTTGAGGTCTGAAAACACTTCATCTTTTTTATTATTTTGACAATTTCTCATTTTCTACAAATGAATATCAAATTTTTGTTTGAATTTCAGAGACATGTCAGTAGATCATAGAATAAAAACTAGAAAAAGTAA
The DNA here is from genome assembly GCF_027474105.1 of Poeciliopsis prolifica. Classification (NCBI taxonomy): domain Eukaryota; kingdom Metazoa; phylum Chordata; class Actinopteri; order Cyprinodontiformes; family Poeciliidae; genus Poeciliopsis; species Poeciliopsis prolifica. The sequence continues at coordinate 7,147,292 of NW_026562393.1, forward strand.
AATTAGAGAAACTGATCATTTAAAGTCTTATTTTTTTCTAGAACTGTAGAAAATTTGTGATCATATTGTAATTTTGAATTTCTTTGTTAAAAGTACAGGATATTAATATAATATAATATATTATAACATAATATGATATTTTTGCGATATTGCTCTCACACCGAGTTTTAAAATACAATCTTGTATTGTGTTTCAAGTTTATCAGGTGGATCTTCTTAAGTTTTAGAATAAAATATGTAATTTCTATAAAATGATACACTTTTTATAATTATTTGTGCCCTGGGTAAAGAGGCATCTCACACTAAAACCTGAGAAACAGATTCTTTATTTTCTTTTGCTGTTTTTCCATAGAAACTCATATGCTAAGAAATTAATTTAATTCTCACAAATTCACAGAGAATCCCTTTAAAAAATTTATATTTTATAAGATTTGACTGTTTATTTCTCCTACTACTCTCCAGTTAGGAGTTTACCTACAATCAGTGACTTTAGGATTTTAATTTGAAAAGTTTCCAACATAATCAGATTTGCTGAAAAGCTTCATTTGAATTGATCTCAAAATGATTAAATGTCCTATCCAGTTGGATTGTTTTTAATTTTTTTACGCTGCTGGAAATTAAAGATGAATTTCTGAGAGTGTCGTGAACAAACATCACCTTTTTTCCCAAAGATCCAGTGTTTATGCATGCTGGTGATGAAGAAGATGGGCGTCTGTGTGAGACACATCAGGAAGTCTGTGACTGCCAGGTTGATTATGAAGATGTTGGACGGCGTCCGAAGGCTCCGACTTCTGCACACACACACGCAGAGTGGTTGAAATGCACCTCTAATTATTAGCTCATTGGACAATATTCATCAGGGATGAAAAAGCCTCGAATACCTGCTGAAAGCGTAAATGACCAGGAAGTTTCCCAGCATGCCTGTGATTCCTACAGCCAGGATGACGACGCCTATGGTGTAGTGTGCGTGTGCGGGGACGTTTACCGTCGGAAACGCGTGGGCTGGGACGATGGCGTCCTGGTCCTGCTCAAAGAGAAACCAGAGATTTAAGGAAATATAAAGTGACAGTGAGTGGTGCAGTTGGCAGCTGCCGCTTTGAGGGTAGAAAGTCCTGGGTTCGATTCCCGGCCCGGCGTCTTTCTGCATGGAGTTACCAAGGCACCCTCGGAGGATGCTTCGGTTAATAATGTCACTTTTAATGGAAAGTTGATCATTTTAATTCAAGTTTTTGTTAAAAGTGTCATTGTTTACAGAGTGACACTTTATAACGTAAACATTCATAAAACTCCCTCATCTTGATGACAGGTGTTATTTAGGCTTATCCACATCCGTCAAACGAAGTGTTACCCGAAAACCCAACAATTTTCTTTCTTAAAGTGATAATGAATTATGAATAGGCCCGTCAAAATAAACAATAAATTAATTAATCGATCAATAATTCTTGATTTATTGCTTTCTCTGAATAATACAAATCTTCAGTCTGGTGCTCTGAGCTCAACTGTCCCTTTTTTTGATAGATACATTTGCTGACATAGACTTCAGACTTTATTTGATAAACCAGCTCAGAGCAGCAATGCGTTGTTTCTACCACCTTTATGTCACTTCCTGTTTAAAGTTGACATTTAGGAAAAACATTTATGACATTTATTTATACCATATCAGAGGGCAGGGTTGCCCTCTAACAGGAAGTTGCTTTTTCCAGCTGAGTCGCTTCACCTGAAGGCATCACAATGTTATATCCTTGACTGCTTTTCTTTTGTCTTTCACTGAGCTCGTTTCAGGCAGATGCTCAGCCACCCACACATACAGTCAGTCACACATCATCACCAAGACTACCTGAGCTGGGCCCGGTGTTTAACGGGAACTCACACACCCACACACACACACACACACACACACCCACACACACACACAGATTGTCTGCTTAATCCTGGATGCATTCGCCATGATTTCTGTGTTTGACATCTGTTTCAGCAGTCCTACGTCTCTAGAGTTTCACCATCATGCACACAGCGTAAAGAGGGCATTTAGTAGCAGGTTGTGTGAGCCAGGGAGTGAAAAGGTCATGGGATGCTGTAGGGAAAGAAAGAACAAGTTTTAAATTTATGTTGTTTCCGTGTGTTGAATATAAACAACTCGTCCTGCTTGATCTCTTTATCTTTTGGTTTTCCAGATGATTTCCTAGCTTTTCCACTGAAATCTCTTTCTCTCTCTGCTCTACCTCAGCTTCCTCTCTCCTGTTGCCTCAGCTCCAGCAGTTAAGGACCAGATTAACTCCGATCACACGGCAGACGCGGCGGAAAGGGTGAAATCCTCTCTGTTTTCTGTGGGATTTGAAGAAAATGGTGGGAAGTAATGTCCCGCTATGTTTTCTGGGGGTGGGGTTGCCTCTTGTAATTTGAATATAAATGATCTGGTTGATGTTTAATGCACAGTGACATTAAAACAGACAAGGATAAACAAATAAGATAAGAAAGATGGTGAAGATTAAATATTGACAAGAGGATGAGAGAAAACATGAGGCGACATAAATGAATTAAAGCAAATATAAACTAGAAAGCGATCTTATAGAGAAATACTTACAGGATTTTTAAATTTCCTTCAGATTCAAAAGTTTCCATACATTTTCTTAGTATTTAATGTAATTCAAATACGTCAAATCTTTTGGGTTTAACTCCATACATTTCTCACATTTTTCAATTTTCTGAAATTTTGACAAATTGTTTCAGACAGAACGGCTGTAAGCTTCGCTGCTCTCCCTGCCTTTTGGGACTGAGATCAAGGGAAACATTTACATTTTTACACTCCATTTTGTAACTTTTGTAAGTCTATTTCACATGTGTCAAACTCAAGGCCTGTGGGCCAAACCTGGTCCGCCATGGCTTGTGATGGCGGACCAGTTTGTCGGTTCTAGTCTGAACTCTAAATATTTTATCAATAAACTTAATGCAGTTTGTATCTGTCCACTATCAACACAGCAAGAAATAAAAAGTTGCATTTGCTGACATAAATAAGTGCAAATATTGCAAAAAATATTTAAAAAAACATTTAAGAAATAAGAAAAAGTATAATTAATTTAATGCTATGATTAATTGAAATGTGTAATTCAATTGAACAATTTTTTTTTTTCATTGTATTGCGATGACATTTGTCATGGAATAAACTGAACTGGATGAAGTTCAGTTTATTTTTCACATGTTTTCATCAGTTTCTCCTTCAGCAAAACGGCCCCACATCATGATGCTGCCTCTCTCATGCTTCACAGCTGGGATGGTGCTCCCAGGTTTGCAAACGACGCCCTATTTGCTAAAATGTAACATTGATCATTTTGGCCAAATACCACAAGACAGCCTCATAAAAAAATCTCAGTTTGTTCAAGGATTTCTCAAACAAACAACCATGAATGAGTCAAAGCAACTGACAGGAATGTTTCTGAGGAGGGAATAACATTGTAAAAATGATTGAAGGTGAAAAAGCGTCAAATTTCCCCCTTTAAAAGTTGTCAGAAGCTTCAAAGCCATAACATCGTCACCTCAGCTTTCCCAAATCATTTACAGGGATTGAAATCTCAGTCTACAACCGCTCTCTTCGTCAATCTTTATGTCTGTGTAAATAGACATAATTTCCCTAGTTGACCAATAAAGGTCATATTCAGTCTACAGTAATGTGTTTATTGTCTTTTTCTTGCATATGGAAATGTTTTGACCCAGCTGTATAGCTGAAGGGACATTTCTAATTGAGAACAGTCCTGATTATATTCTGATTTATTTAGACAACTTGGCCTCATTATCACAGTCTGTTGTCACTCAGACACTATTTTGACTCCTGAAAACACAGAACACAGCTGAGTAATTACACTAATGAACAGGCTTATTTGCTAAAGGTGATGCAAAGATGATAGTATTTCAGTTTGAGGGGGTTGTTTTAGTGAGATATAGTTCTGTGAAAAAGTATATACCCATGATGTACAGATTTTTTTCCTTATTTTTGTATCAAACTGAAATAATTCAGATCAATAAGCAAATTTTTTTCAAACAGAGATAATATAGCCGCTGTCAGATTATTGTTTGATCTACTGAATGAAATGCAAAAAAAGTTAACAACTCGTTAGCAATTAGTTAAAAGACCTCAAAATGCAACATCATCCAAATAATAAACTGTCAACACAAAAAGTCATTGATGTCTAAAAATCTGGAAAAGTTTACAAAGTTATTTCTAAATGAGCATTCTCTCCCGTCCGGTTCAGTGCGATTTAGTCAAACTCTAGTCCACTTGTCTAGAAAGTCCGGTTCATCTGGGGAAGGTGTGAATTCGTAATCGAACTCTGGTCCACCTAAACCCAACGTTACCGTCAGGTTGAAGTGAACTCTGCTGCAGTTCGAATGCATTTGTGTCTGCGAAGTGGACCATCAACAGTTCCAAAATCAGGAAGAGGGCTAAAAAGAATTGCATTCTGGGTAAATACAACTAAAACAAAGATGTGAGAGAGAAATGGTTTGTGCTTGTTTACCAACAACAAGAGAGGAAACCCCTATAACTTCTAAAATCAGACTCTTCTCCATTTTGTTCACATTTTATGAAAAAGGAAGTTGAGCTCAATGTCTTCTTCTGTGGTTTTTGTGTTGTTTCCTTCAGTAGTTCTTGGTGTGGCGCCACCACAGGGAAGGGGAGGGACAGGTTTTTCAAAGGGTTTGCATCATTTAACGCAAACCCCAGCAGCTGAAAATGTAGCAAATGTTGCAATTCTGGTCCCCAATCAACCCGACTCTACTGGACTATCAGGTGTGAAAACACCCTAAAACTTTGGCACACGGGGAACCAGCCAGAGATTCATAATCCACAACCGGAGAAATGAACTAAAATTACTCCAAGAGCTCATCAACGATTCAACCAGAAGGTCACAAAACCAGAACAACCTCTAAACTTGCCTCTATTAAGGTCAAAGTACAAGTTTTAGCAATTGACCCAGAATGGCAAACCTCCAAACCAGAACCAATGCTGACCAAAAAGAAACCAAATGTAATCTTAAGATGAAGGTCAAATGAAAGGACTCCATCAGATTCATCCTGATTGATTAAAAATAGAAAGCATGAACCCAAGTGAACATCTTTCAATCAGCTGCGCCATAATTTCCTCTAAGAGTGTTTTCAAGCTTAGACCTTCTCTTTCTTCTTTTTTTCTCATCTGAAAAATGTTGGTGGTTCCTCTCCTTTCTGACGAGCTGTCAGTGACAAACCTGTCTTTCTAAAGGTTTGTCACTGTCTTTCTAAAACCACAATGTTGCAATCTAATAACTATGCAAATAATAATTTCTCCCAGCGACATTTGAACACGGCTTCAATTCAAGAAGCCGTTGCTCACATCCTCTGAGAAAACTTACATTTTCAGGCTGTTTCTTGTGGCTTGTCATCATGTAACTGTCTGCTTGGAAAATCACATCTATAACTGATTTTCACTCATGTCAAACACTCGCAGTAATGTTTTGATTCAGACATTTAAATTAAAACTGTCCAGAAAGCTAATCGGATAAAATTCTGGGATTTTTGGCATGGGTGAAATGAAGCAGTGCCAACAAATATGTGGTTAATATCCAGATCATCTTTAACACGGATGGGAAAAAATAACTTCTGAGTAGTAAAATACACACAGTCAAGATTTTGTTTGACTTCCTCAGCTCAGTTAAAATCTCACATTTTCAATTGTTTCTAGCATGAAGAGTTCACTTCTCTGCCTGTTGAATGCAGATAAAAACAACTCCCAAAAAATGTATTAAGGAGCAGTGCAACACTTCATTTGAAAGGATGTCCATAAGACTGACATAATACTGAATTAAAAGTCTGCTAAAAGTGTCAACTTTGCATTAAAAGAGTAAATGACGCTTTGCGATGACAGTCTTTCCCCACTCTTTTGCGTCCAGTCGCTGTTTGAAAAGCTTCAAATGCCACAAATGCTGGACTCTGACTAGAGAAACACTTAACTTCACACAATGTTTCTGAGTTGAGGAGCTGCCAACTTAAAAAGAAGGTGCCCCACTAATAAATGATGTTAAAAGACTTTACAGTTAAATTTGAATAATCACATGTCACACATCCCTATTTGTTTCTGAGCAAATCTATCAATAACTTTGCATGCACTTCCTAACTTAGCCACTAGAGGTCTCTCTGAGTGGTGCACTCATTCAGTGTGGGTTGCTTGTTTGAAATGGGAGGAATGCAGACATAGAAGAATAAACCTAAAGGGGTGAAAATGGAGACTTTTAAGAAATCTATTAGCCTGAACTATTTGAATAAAACAGAAATACCCTTTGTTGTTCCTCAGAAGGGAAATTCTGGAGTACCAGCAGCAAAGTGGTCGTCTGATAAAAGCTTTTTTTGGTAATTATTTCATTCTTTTAAAGAACAACTATGTTGTTCAGAATGGATGCTACAGCCATCCCTGCAGTTTCCATCCCGTTTCTGTTCTCTCCATATATTAATCTCCCGTGTTCTTCATTTGTCTCATTAAGGGTAATGAATAGTGTATGAGCTGCTCTCCCAATGACCACAGAATCAGCCACTCCTTGAATGCAAGGCCTAAAGTAGCCAACCTGTACGGCAGAAAGAAAAGACTGAAGTTTTCAGAAATGACATGATTCATTATCGAACTGGTAACTGTGGGTTAATCGAATTGGGCAGAAATTAAGTTTTGACTCCACGTCCATGTCTTAAATGCAACCTATATGCTTCTTCAATCAGGTTAGAATTAGTTTATGAACTACACAAAGCATTTTTTGTAGAGAATCATTCTCAGATAGTGAGATTTTAGTCTGGTCATTTCTTCCTAGCTACGCCGCCAACTCAACATTTACACTCACACATGAAAATGGCTGCAACCAGATGTACAGCTACGCAACCATACATCTTTGAAAAGCATAAGTATAGCCTTCTGCACAGCCAACAAGAATGCTGCAAGCAGTTTTTTTAGATGGTAAGTCAACAAAACACTTTTCCAGCACCAGCTGAGCAGCGCATACAGCGGTGAAACCAACCGACCAAACGGGCTGCGGCGCCGCTTCGGTTGCTAGGTAACAGAGCTGAGCTCTGCTGGGGTTGCTAGGTAACAGAGATGCGTCTGCTGATTTGTGACGTCACATCCTGGAGGTTTGTGAAACGGCTCATTTTTCAGAAACAAAAAAGGATTCAGTTATCAGCCAAAGTTGGGACTCAAATGGAAGCATGAAAACATAAAAAAAATTTAAATTTTTGAACAATAGGTCCCCTTTAAATTAAAAATTAATGATGGGTAACCAGTATTTTTTGATTAGCTCTTTGCAGCCATTCACTGTTTCACTCTGATTACATTGAAGACTCAAGTCCCAGACCTCAAGTTCAAGTTAATTTTTTAGTCCTTAGAGCGGGAAATGTGCTGAAATGCTAAAAATACAACATTACAGTAACATAGATTTTGAAAACCCCATATATATTTTATTGAACTCTCTTCTTGCGCTGTGGATAGAGTCCGGCCTGAAAGTGGATTGTGAAAAGATACAAACTTGTCCTTAAAGAAGTTGCAGTGAAAATTATATCTGTCTCATATGTGATGTGTGTCTGGGCTCCTGCTCAGCAAACATTTGATATTTTCCCTTATTGGTCTAATAATAAATATCATGGACATATTTTCTAGGACTATTTTGTCTTTATTTAGTCTATAAAAATACACCAATTATTGATGACATTATGACCAGTGAGAGGTGACATGAATAACATCAGAGCTTAATTAAGTTCATTATGTCATCAAATTTAATGTGCTCAACCAGGAAATGGGAATCCATAAAGATTCGAGTGAAAGGAGCCGAATTGTGAAAGCCAGAATAGTCAGAGTGTCTCTGAAAACTGCAGCTCTTAAGGGGAGTTCCCAGCCTGCTGCTGCCCAGAAAAGGAACAGTGTTGAACCAACGGCAAGGTCAAAGGTTAATTGTTGCTAATGGGGACTGAAGGCTGGCCAGCATGGCCTGATCCTGCCGTCGGGCTGATCGCTGAAGGCGTTAACGCTGGTTGGCTTGGAAAAGTTTAAGAATTCATCTTGAGTCACATTTTGGAAGCAGATTGTTCACTTAGCAGGTCTTGATGCTCAGTTTGGAGATTTGCTTTTTTGTTTTTTGCCTTGTCTTTCAAACGACTAACTAAAAGTGACCACAGTCAGACTTCTGTGTGAACGATTTAGAAAAAGACAACTTGCACACGCAGTGGAACGGTGACAACAGCTCGTTGTTTGCAGAAGTAAAAACATTGGTTACAAAAAAACATTTTTGGAAGTTGTCTTTGTTTTTTCATAACTGAATTAGGACTCTTTTGCACCACCAAATCCAAAACTGACATCCATTTTTCTCAATCGGGTCAGGTTTTTATTCTAATTTGATTTAGAGAAATCTGATCTTCTGACTAAATTCATGACATTTTTGTGACATTACCAGTTAATTTCCGTTAAGATTTCTCATCCCAAAAAGGTTTTAGGAGAAAAAAATTTGTTTTTCTAACTGATACATCCATCCATCCATTTTCTGTTCACCATTCTCCCTAACGGGGTCAGGAGGTGCTGGTGCCCATCTCCAGCTGCGTTCCGGGCGAGAGGCGGGGTTCACCCTGGACAGGTCGTCAGTCTGTCGCAGCTATAATTTGGGTAATAAACAGAGGTAATGGTAAGTACGTGTAAATTGAACATTACGTCTTCATTGTGCAAAATTCAGAGCATGAGCTTCTGTTTCTTTGAACGGCAGAAGAAATGTCTTCCTCCAGTAATCAGCCATCATGACTGGATCCCAAACTAATACGTAGCTTTGTTCAGAAAGTTGACCCGATTGAGCAAAACCAACATGATTTTTGGATTCAGCCCATCAAAATGACCGTCAAACAGTTGAAAACCAGACAATTCTTTGGTCGTTGACCAGCATAATGAATGGAGCGATCCATTGATCGACTTTAAAGATATTCAGCAATGGGAGCCGACAAAATGATCACAAAATCATAACAGTCTCCACCACCTAAAACACCAACAAAGGGTTTGTGGAAACCAGAAGAGGTAAGAAAGTAAAAGTTGTTCTGGTTTTCTTTCGCAGCTGGAGCTGCGTACTCGGTTTAAATGGGGAAAACCTGGCGCCAAGATGCATCATGGGAAGAACGAAAGAAAACCAGGTGTTACTTTTGGAAGCAAAATATTATTCCTGATTCAGAAAAAGCAAAGATTTGGGAACTCAACTAATGTTTTCCCATTTGATCAGCCATTTTGTATTTGGCTCCTGGTCAGTTTGCCTTTCAGATCTCCTCTTCAGAGATACACATTCATATTTTGCTGCTCCCTTCTGTCTTTTCTCTCATGCAAACAAACAATTGTGAACCCATGAACTCAAACCAGGGTGTATTTTTAGTTTTAATCAAGTATTTTTATAAATCATGGCCTTCAATGGTTAAAAAAATACCCACATCTCACATGCACCCAAATGAAAGCTTTGTGTTATTCTCTGCTTCCAACTATTTGGATTTCAATCTGCATTTGGAGCTGTCAGATTTTAGGAAATGTGTGAGGTTATGAGCCTTGATTAAGACAAAATGAGTTCTTGTAATAAAATAGATTTTATTGGTGTCAAAGAGCAGCTTTTTTTTTTTAAAACAGTGGACCCTGAAAAACAGATCATCTGCTGTCAAAGTGCTTCAAAATCTCCCTCTAGTCGGTGTATTCTGAAAATGTCAGTCACAGACAGATGGAGAGGTTAGGTCTCAAGTTGCTGTGCAAAACTAAAAACTTCAGACTTGACTAAACCTTGTGACTGAAAGGCTTGTGGCTCGAGATACACTTGTAGTTTGTAGACTCTAGTCTTATAAACAAGCTTTTCTTCAAATAATTAATAGTGAAATTAATTACAGACAGGAATTGTGATGTATGCACATATTTTACTCTGAAATAATATGTTTAAATTACTGCCTTCCACATCTCCTGCTGCAAAGCTAGCTGCATCATTTAACGTATATTATGAAATTTAAAAGCACACCTTGTGCTCTTTATTCAGATATATAACTCACTACGCTGTGCCTCACTCACCACGGCTCAAATTACAAAAGTCTAAAACATTAAACATGCTTAATGTTCAAAACAATGTTTTAAAATGTAGATTTATGGCAAAACATTGTTAAAACTCTTCTGCATAGTAGAAAGAAATAAAACTCAAAACTATGTAGTTCAGTATCAAGACAATATGATAACATAGATTCATTACAATAACTAAATAAAAGTCAGCTTGTGGGATTTATTCTGAAAATTCAACACTTTTTGCTCCTGGAACTCAAATCCTCATTTCTACATGGATAAATGTGACCATGTTCAAAATATAGCACTATTTTTCATGATGAATTCAATGTCAAAAGGTTAAATTAAAAAGGTTTATAAATGTCTTAAACGCTGATAAATAAAAATTATGACATTTTAAAGTTTTAAACTCATAGCTGGTAGTAATGGAGAGTTATTGACAGGATCCGAAGGTAGAAAAAGCAAAATGGTTTAAATTGACCAAAAACATTAAGACAATTTACAATTTCTCATCCCTGTTTCACTTCTTTATGCTTCCAAATGATTATCAGGCTTGTGTTGTGTCACTTATCTCTCTTCAATGAACTTCAGACATGCAGACAAACAAAAGGTTATCAGTTACAGCAGACAAAACAGAGAGTGTGTGTGGAAATGCGCTCTTCGGGAACGTAAGTCACGCATAACTGCACGCAGACATGACAGCTTTTTTTCTGTTTGTTGTTTTTTTTTTTTTTCCAAGACATGGAGGAACCACCCGCATCCTGCCTCCATTCAGCTGCGGTTATGAATGAAAAGGAAGATCCGTCAATCATTCAAGTATCCATTCATCCACTCTGGTTATTCCTACACTTTCTATATGATCAGTTCGAAATTCTGATTGTGTTCTTGCAATAATAGTAAAATATTTTACAAAATGTTATCAATACGAAACATTTCCCCAGGTTCTTCCAGCTGTGTTGAGCTGGACTTGGCAGCTCTGGATCAGATTCTGATGCGCATTTCAGAGGCGCACAGCGGCTCTCCGGTCACGCAGGCAGCTGTTGCGTTCAAATCGGCTGGAAACAGGAAACAGACACTTACAGCTGGAGCCTCCGGAGACACCTCCATGAGCCGGTGCGGGTTGATGGAGCTGATATTCCAAGGCGCGCTGCCGGTCGGGTCCGGTGTCGGAACCACCGGTCCGATATGGAGCCTGGAGTCCATCCGCGGACCAAACAATGGTAGAGCCTCTAAATGTGCAAGAGAAGTTTATTTGAGATGTTTTGAGCTTGTCTTTCAGGAGTCCGAGCGGCCGGTCATCCTCTCCATCCGGCTCCTACATCCTCCTCAGAGAAACTGGAGCGCAACAGCTGTGCAGCGGCGGGAAACACTGCGCGCTCTCTCTCTCCTCCTCTCTCCTCCTCTCTCTCTACGTCTGTCTCTTCCTCCGTTTCTCATCCTCTACCCGCTCCGGGGAATCCTCAGACTGTTAGTGGGTCCCTGTGCTGTGTGCACAAATAGATCTAACCTTTGTCCTGTTTATTTGTTTCATTGGACTTTGAAGAAATCAGCAGTTCTTTCTTGATTTGTGCCACAATTTCATCCCTGACTGTCCAAACCCTGCTGATCAATTTACAAACATCCCCATTGATCCGTAGATCCATGGTCAGGAAAAAATAAATCTATAATCTGAAAAGTATGCTGCATGTTTATGTCAAATCTGCTGAGACGCCACCAAGGCATGCAGTGGTTGGGTTATAAACAAATATCCCAAACTCTATAAACATCTGATCAATTATGTGGCTCAGGACATGGACATTCATCTAAACTGACAAGTTGGCTACTGTTTTCTAATACGCTTGCATATTTTTAAATTTTCTTTAAAGAATAGTGTCTAAAAAGTAAGACATAAAAGAAAGAGGGCATGATTAAATAAGTTTACACTTTCTTTTCAAACAAAGTTCAAGATATTTGACATGCCACTCTTTTTAGCTTCAATTATGAAATAAAAAGCGTCGTTTTCCTTCGACTCTGCAGCCGTACACGACTTTGGGTTAACCTGATAACTTAAATCCAAACACAATCTATTCAGGTATGTCATGAACATGGCAACAGTTCATGGAAATGTTTAAAGGAAAGACTTGTGACAGAGATAAGTTTGAGATGCATCTGAGGCGCAGCGACACAGCTTAAGAAATGGATTGTAGAGGAAGGATTAGAGTTTGTACTTCAGGCTTGATTTAGACAGATTTTGAGATGATGTGCATCTAATATTCTAATCCCACACAATAACAGAGATGATGAGGAAAAGAGTTGGAAAAGGGATAACAGAGTGAAGGAGGTATTAACAGAAATGCAGAACTCAAGATATTGTTTCCATGTCGTCTCTTTCGAAAAAACAATGATTCTAAGTGGACATGGGAAAGGAAACAGGAGTTTCCTTTTCACAGCACTTATTTTCAATGCAGACTAATTCTACACATCACTCTCACAGCTTAGAAATATTGGTAACATTTCATTTGACGGGTTGTGAATAAGACTGTCATGACATCGTCATAAACATGACATAACACCTGTTACGAACATAAAGGAGTCTTCAAAAAGTATTCATATGAGTGTCATTGTTTACCCAATGACAACACCGACTCCTTCATGTTCATATCAGGTCTTATGTCAGTTTATAACTGTGTCATGCCAGCCTCATGCACACCACTTCAAATAAAGTGTTACCACGAACTAGCAAAAGAAAATAAGTGTTTTTATCCCAAACAGACCAAAATGCCGCACAGAAAACATAAAAACAATAAAATTACAAACACAGAATAATAATGATAATAATAATAATACAAAATACTTTGAAAACACACATAATCAGCCATGCAAATGAACTATATAAAGCATCGAGCTTAAAGAAAAACAGGCAGAGATGGAGCTTGTCTATTTTACAGAGGAAACATGGACCAGGTGAAATGCACGGAAGACGGGTTCTGATTTTAGAGCAAAACGACACAAATGTTTTTTCTTTTTTTTATGTGACTACACACTGATACATCAATCAACCAATCAAGTTTATTTTTATGGAACATTTCAGCAACAAAGGGCTTTATGTCACAAAAACACAAAAATACAAACCCAAAAAGTAAAACATTACATTTTGCCAAGTGCGATTGTTACTAATCAAAATGTTGGTGAGCGTTTCCTTTATTGTGGCTCAATAGCAAATCCAAAACAGGCGGGTTTTCAGTCTAGATTTAAAGGAACTCAGTGTTTCAGCTGCTTTACTGTTTTCTAGAAGTTTGTGCCAGATCTGCACATAAAACCAAATGACAACGTAGCAGAAAGACCAACACACACACGCATGTTCACTCAACTTTACACAAATGGTCACATTTTAAATATGTGGTAATTATACATATAACTCAGTGTTTTTTTCTAGTTAAAGTTTTTTGTTGCCTACAATAAATGAATTAGAAAGCAACAGTGAAAAATTTATTAAATTCAACATGCTCAATCCCCTCTGCTGGACAGAAAGACCAATAATCTACTAATTTAAGTGTCAGAGAATCATTTCGCCCCTGATGTTTCCCAGTCGTTCTTAAAGAACGTAAGCATGACCATCCTGTTGGGTGTTGTTCGAAGTCACAAACTCATGGCCTACTTCCATTTATCTTTTTGGTTGTTGTTGTTTGCACATTGTGACACATAAACCTCTACTTACATCAAGCCATCCAAAATGTCCACTTACTTTTAGTCTCTCAAAAGCTCAAACGCTCTCATGAAGCTTACAGGTCAATTTTAAAGCAAGCACAGTTTTGCAAAAGCATTTCTATCCTTTGTAGCTAGCACAATGTGAATGATTTTGTTACAGACAATTGTGCAGGGGAAGGAAATTTATTTTTTAATATTTTGGGGGGAAAAAAAATTCTGAAACGTGTTTTTATTTCTTTTTTACATACTCAGTTAAAATTACATCTGGGCCAGTCAAACACATGAATATGATTGTTTTAGCTAAACGGTGATCAATTCCACGCTGCGTTAATCGGCAGCGTCCTGCGTTTTTAAATGTTCCCCAACTCAACACACTTCAATGCAATAAATAGCAGATTACAAGGTCTCTGAAAAAAAAACCTTCATGATTTACTGATGAGGTAATCCAGCCGTTAAATCAGCTGTGTTGGAGCAGAGGAACATCAGAAACATGCAGGATGAAGGCTGCGTCCTCAGTGCTTCTGCTCTGAGCTGCTCCACATTCCCCTGATTAGTTAACCTGCATTCCATGTCACTCTGCACTCTCCCAGCAGTGTTTAAACTCACTGGTTTCCATTGTGCTTGACTAGTTGGTTGCATGTCCAGCTTTCCTTATGCAAGATCTGTGAGTTTTCTGCTTCTGTAGTTAAACCTCCCAATATCCTGTCTGCATTTTGTCCTTCTCTCACCACATAAAGTTGGATTCATACACATGCGCATCTACATTTTATATGTAATTCACTAAATACTTGAACATTTCTGGTTGTAATGAGACAAAGTGAGAAAAAGTGATCCTTTTGTAAGGCAGTGTAAAAATGTCTCCATTGCTGCTTTAAATTCAGTCGCGATGACTTGGGTCTGAAAAACTAACAGTGGATTAAATTGAACCCAGTGGGAAATCAGTTTCTTGCTCTGTGTTAAAACAGGAATTCAAAGACGAGACATTGCAGCTTTGCTTCTGTCACAACAATCATGAGTCAAACACACAACAGATTGATGTTCGCTTCGTTCTTCGTTTACGTCACTTTAACTAACAAACCCGTCCTTCCTGCATTGCTGCTGTGCATTTGTTAAGACATTTTTTACAAAGCTGCAGCAGAGAGACCCGCGGTGTAACTGGTCCCATGATGCCGCGTTCTGGCTGATATTAAGAGGATCAGAATCTGGGTCTGGACTTAACAAGCATTATACAAACAGAACAACTAATACAAAGAAGAAAACAATGCCACTCTGTGTGGAATGATCCTTCCTGTCCTTTCACTCGTCGTTCCTGATTCCTGGTCTGGGCTGTCCAGGTTTCACCCAACTGGGCCGAGCTCCTTCAGGCCGAGTTGTTCATTTTGTACAGGATGTTTTATGTTTGCTTGTCGTTTCACATGTCAATAAACACCTTATATCCACTGGAACGGTGCAAGAAGCTGATAGAACAACATTCCTCAGAGAATGTATGTTGACACAATGAAAACACACAAATATTTGTGGCTGAACAAACCAAAGCCTGGAGGAATGATCCAGCTGAATGCCAGATGAGATCTCTTAAATGGAACCCATTATTAAAAATAAAAAATAAAATAAAAAATCACATTTTACATGTTTTTGTTCCTCCAAGTGGGTCTCAACAGCTTCTAAAACAAACTCAACTGCTTGAATACAAACACCAAGCCACTTTTTGGCAAAATATTAAAGGGGTTGACCTGAGTGAAGCTCTCACCTTCTTCAAATCAGACAAAACTTTGCCAAACGTTTCTGCAGCTATCATTTTAAAGATAGTGAGAAATGTTTCCAGAGGTTATGAAAGGTCAACCAGCCGCCCCACCTTCTTCAAATCAGACAGAGTTGGTGTCAATCAACTCAACTCCATTTTTGCTGCTTTGGCTTCGAAGACATTAATGAAAGTTTGAAGGTCATTTTGATTTTGTGAAAGTCGTGGAGCCGGTTGACTTTTACATTTTCATTAATATCTTCAAAGCCAAAGCTGCACAACTGTAGTCGAGTTGATTCACACCAACTCTGTCTGATTTGAAGAAGAGAGCATTCTAACAATCTTTAAAATGACGGCGGCACAAACAAAAAGTTTTGCTGCATAAACGTTTGAAAAACTTTTTGTCTGATTAGAAGAAGATGGGCTGCATGATTGGCTTACCGTTTGGAAACTGCTTGCTACATTCTTGTAGGTTGTGCAGGAGCCTCCACTTCTGCTTTTTAAAGGTGTAGAGTTGTAAACTAGTGCGTCTGTTTGAATCCATTTTTATGTGCGAGTGGAAATGTTGAATTATTTGGATCTAAAGTGACAAGAGCCCCTAAAGCAGTTCATTCAGAAACAAGCTCATAATAGGCAGAACTGACCAGAACTAAAAGGTCATTATCTATGAATGACTTTGTACAAACAATTTAATTAGCATGTTTTGCACAGACCATAGACTCATCCTAACCTGGTCAAGGAAGCATAATTGGTTCCTCTTAAATGCTGTGAAGTGATTCAGCAAAAACAGAATCCTCTTCAACACTATTTGGGCTTAAACACTCGCTCTTCACCAGAGCATCAGAGGGTGCAGAGAATACCAATAACACTAATCAAGTTTGAAGTTCTTTTTCTGACACTGGCGAACATGCTGTTGGCAGAAATATATAAGATACATAATTTAGTTTCCATTAATTCAATGACATCGGCTTTAACGTGATTTAATTTAAATGTACAGATGGCGTCGGCTGCCCTCTGAATAAGAAGGGAACCGGAGAAACAGCCACTGGTTCTTTAAAACTTTGCACCATTTTCTTGGAAATACAAATTCTCTTTATTTTCAAGTTTGATGAAGCACTTTTAGTTGCGCTAAAAAGAAAGAAGAGAACTCTGTTTCATCAAAACGCCATTTTGCACCGCAGCGTTTCTGGTTGTTTCATGTTAAGCTTTTCCCAAATGTAAAACGGTGCAAACTACTTCTGGACTTCACTACAGTGAAATAAAATCATACTATCACCAGAATAAAGTTGCAGTAAAACCTTTTTCTCATAATACAAGTTTATGCTTGTATTTTTCGACTGTAGTCTTATGATACTATGACTTCATTCTCATATTGCAATGGCTGAGTTTGTATAATTTTATGGCTAAAATTTATGACATAAATGAGTTTTTTTACTTTTTATTTTTCCTTCGTATTGCCCTAATACTTCTTAAACCACCTAAGGATCAATTCTTACCTACAAGAGCAACATTTTGCTGCTTCTCTTCTTTTTCCAGTATAGTGACTCTAACCTTTGAAATTTGGGAACGCGTCGGTCGAGAGGCAAAGCGGAGGAACAAAGTCAAGCAGTTGCTCTTGGTCAGAAGTACTAAGAAAAAACCCAGATAGACGATGCAAATTTATTGGTAGCAAAGATTGGAAATAAAAGAAATGGAGAATAAAGGAAGTTAAGTCTGAGCCTACGGCACCATGGATATATCTGAGTGAGAAAACATGGTAAAGGAAGGTTTTAATCCTGCCCTTTAAACGTAGACAGGGTGTCTGGCTCATTTACAACAGTGTGAGCTGGTTCTGCCTGATAAAATAAAGATCAGCCGCTTGTTCTGATTTCAAATGCTCTGGTTCCTGCGAGTGAAACGTCAGTTTTTAAAGGATATTGACGCCAAAAAAATGACACTTTCTGATGACTATCCTGCCTCGTGACTTACTTTTTTTTGGTTTGTTTTCAGAAAAGGTTTTGTTCCCTCGACTCCACTGATTTTTCCTATCCATTGAGAGGCCTTTATGCCATTTTGTGTCCATTATTACGGCGAGAGAAAACAGCTGTGAGGGCAATGCCAGCGCTTTTAATTTGATATGACATGGTGTATAATTAGCACGATACTTGACATTTCACATGTCATTTCAATGCATGTTCAACAAATCAGAGCCAACAATTCAGACACATTAACTAACATGCGAAAGGTATAAAACTAACATGCATAAGGTGTAAAACTAACATGCATAAGGTGTAAAACTAACATCCATAAGGTGTAAAACTAACATGCATAAGGTGTAAAACTAACATCCATAAGGTGTAAAACTAACATGCAAAAGGTGTAAAACTAACATGCATAAGGTGTAAAACTAACATGCATAAGGTGTAAAACTAACATCCATAAGGTGTAAAACTAACATGCATAAAGTGTAAAATTAACATGCAAAAGGTGTAAAACTAACATGCATAAGGTGTAAAACTAACATGCATAAGGTGTAAAACTAACATGCATAAGGTGTAAAACTAACATGCATAAGGTGTAAAATTAACATGCAAAAGGTGTAAAACTAACATGCATAAGGTGTAAAATTAACATGCATAAGGTGTAAAACTAACATGCATAAGGTGTAAAACTAACATGCATAAGGTGTAAAACTAACATGCATAAGGTGTAAAATTAACATGCATAAGGTGTAAAATTAACATGCAAAAGGTGTAAAACTAACATGCATAAGGTGTAAAATTAACATGCAAAAGGTGTAAAACTAACATGCATAAGGTGTAAAACTAACATGCATAAGGTGTAAAACTAACATCCATAAGGTGTAAAACTAACATGCATAAAGTGTAAAATTAACATGCAAAAGGTGTAAAACTAACATGCATAAGGTGTAAAACTAACATGCATAAGGTGTAAAACTAACATGCATAAGGTGTAAAACTAACATGCATAAGGTGTAAAATTAACATGCAAAAGGTGTAAAACTAACATGCATAAGGTGTAAAATTAACATGCATAAGGTGTAAAACTAACATGCATAAGGTGTAAAATTAACATGCAAAAGGTGTAAAACTAACATGCATAAGGTGTAAAATTAACATGCATAAGGTGTAAAACTAACATGCATAAAGTGTAAAATTAACATGCAAAAGGTGTAAAACTAACATGCATAAGGTGTAAAACTAACATGCATAAGGTGTAAAACTAACATGCATAAGGTGTAAAACTAACATGCATAAGGTGTAAAATTAACATGCAAAAGGTGTAAAACTAACATGCATAAGGTGTAAAATTAACATGCATAAGGTGTAAAACTAACATGCATAAGGTGTAAAACTAACATGCATAAGGTGTAAAATTAACATGCATAAGGTGTAAACCTAACATGCATAAGGTGTAAAATTAACATGCATAAGGTGTAAAACTAACATGCATAAGGTGTAAAACTAACATGCATAAGGTGTAAAACTAACATGCATAAGGTGTAAAATTAACATGCATAAGGTGTAAAACTAACATGCATAAGGTGTAAAACTAACATGCATAAGGTGTAAAATTAACATACAAAAGGTGTAAAACTAACATGCATAAGGTGTAAAATTAACATGCATAAGGTGTAAAACTAACATGCATAAGGTGTAAAATTAACATGCATAAGGTGTAAACCTAACATGCAAAAGGTGTAAAACTAACATGCATAAGGTGTAAAATTAACATGCATAAGGTGTAAAACTAACATGCATAAGGTGTAAAACTAACATGCATAAGGTGTAAAACTAACATGCATAAGGTGTAAAATTAACATGCATAAGGTGTAAACCTAACATGCATAAGGTGTAAAATTAACATGCATAAGGTGTAAAACTAACATGCATAAGGTGTAAAACTAACATGCATAAGGTGTAAAACTAACATGCATAAGGTGTAAAATTAACATGCATAAGGTGTAAAACTAACATGCATAAGGTGTAAAACTAACATGCAAAAGGTGTAAAACTAACATGCATAAGGTGTAAAATTAACATGCATAAGGTGTAAAACTAACATGCATAAGGTGTAAAACTAACATGCAAAAGGTGTAAAACTAACATGCATAAGGTGTAAAACTAACATGCATAAGGTGTAAAACTAACATCCATAAGGTGTAAAACTAACATGCATAAGGTGTAAAATTAACATGCATAAGGTGTAAAACTAACATGCATAAGGTGTAAAACTAACATCCATAAGGTGTAAAACTAACATGCATAAGGTGTAAAATTAACATGCAAAAGGAGTAAAACTAACATGCATAAGGTGTAAAATTAACATGCATAAGGTGTAAAACTAACATGCATAAGGTGTAAAACTAACATGCATAAGGTGTAAAACTAACATGCATAAGGTGTAAAATTAACATGCATAAGGTGTAAAATTAACATGCATAAGGTGTAAAACTAACATGCATAAGGTGTAAAACTAACATGCATAAGGTGTAAAACTAACATGCATAAGGTGTAAAACTAACATGCATAAGGTGTAAAACTAACATGCATAAGGTGTAAAATTAACATGCAAAAGGTGTAAAACTAACATGCATAAGGTGTAAAATTAACATGCATAAGGTGTAAAGCTAACATGCATAAGGTGTAAAACTAACATGCATAAGGTGTAAAGCTAACATGCATAAGGTGTAAAACTAACATGCATAAGGTGTAAAACTAACATGCATAAGGTGTAAAACTAACATGCATAAGGTGTAAAGCTAACATGCATAAGGTGTAAAACTAACATGCATAAGGTGTAAAACTAACATGCATAAGGTGTAAAATTAACATGCAAAAGGTGTAAAACTAACATGCATAAGGTGTAAAACTAACATGCATAAGGTGTAAAGCTAACATGCATAAGGTGTAAAACTAACATGCATAAGGTGTAAAACTAACATGCATAAGGTGTAAAACTAACATGCATAAGGTGTAAAACTAACATGCATAAGGTGTAAAATTAACATGCATAAGGTGTAAAACTAACATGCATAAGGTGTAAAACTAACATGCAAAAGGTGTAAAACTAACATGCATAAGGTGTAAAATTAACATGCATAAGGTGTAAAACTAACATGCATAAGGTGTAAAACTAACATGCAAAAGGTGTAAAACTAACATGCATAAGGTGTAAAACTAACATGCATAAGGTGTAAAACTAACATCCATAAGGTGTAAAACTAACATGCATAAGGTGTAAAATTAACATGCATAAGGTGTAAAACTAACATGCATAAGGTGTAAAACTAACATCCATAAGGTGTAAAACTAACATGCATAAGGTGTAAAATTAACATGCAAAAGGAGTAAAACTAACATGCATAAGGTGTAAAATTAACATGCATAAGGTGTAAAACTAACATGCATAAGGTGTAAAACTAACATGCATAAGGTGTAAAACTAACATGCATAAGGTGTAAAATTAACATGCATAAGGTGTAAAATTAACATGCATAAGGTGTAAAACTAACATGCATAAGGTGTAAAACTAACATGCATAAGGTGTAAAACTAACATGCATAAGGTGTAAAACTAACATGCATAAGGTGTAAAACTAACATGCATAAGGTGTAAAATTAACATGCAAAAGGTGTAAAACTAACATGCATAAGGTGTAAAATTAACATGCATAAGGTGTAAAGCTAACATGCATAAGGTGTAAAACTAACATGCATAAGGTGTAAAGCTAACATGCATAAGGTGTAAAACTAACATGCATAAGGTGTAAAACTAACATGCATAAGGTGTAAAACTAACATGCATAAGGTGTAAAGCTAACATGCATAAGGTGTAAAACTAACATGCATAAGGTGTAAAACTAACATGCATAAGGTGTAAAATTAACATGCAAAAGGTGTAAAACTAACATGCATAAGGTGTAAAACTAACATGCATAAGGTGTAAAGCTAACATGCATAAGGTGTAAAACTAACATGCATAAGGTGTAAAACTAACATGCATAAGGTGTAAAACTAACATGCATAAGGTGTAAAACTAACATGCATAAGGTGTAAAATTAACATGCAAAAGGTGTAAAACTAACATGCATAAGGTGTAAAATTAACATGCATAAGGTGTAAAATTAACATGCATAAGGTGTAAAACTAACATGCATAAGGTGTAAAATTAACATGCATAAGGTGTAAAATTAACATGCAAAAGGTGTAAAACTAACATACATAAGGTGTAAAATTAACATGCATAAGGTGTAAAACTAACATGCATAAGGTGTAAAACTAACATGCATAAGGTGTAAAACTAACATGCATAAGGTGTAAAACTAACATGCAAAAGGTGTAAAACTAACATGCATAAGGTGTAAAACTAACATGCATAAGGTGTAAAATTAACATGCAAAAGGTGTAAAACTAACATGCATAAGGTGTAAAACTAACATGCATAAGGTGTAAAGCTAACATGCATAAGGTGTAAAACTAACATGCATAAGGTGTAAAACTAACATGCATAAGGTGTAAAATTAACATGCAAAAGGTGTAAAACTAACATGCATAAGGTGTAAAACTAACATGCATAAGGTGTAAAGCTAACATGCATAAGGTGTAAAACTAACATGCATAAGGTGTAAAACTAACATGCATAAGGTGTAAAACTAACATGCAAAAGGTGTAAAACTAACATGCATAAGGTGTAAAACTAACATGCATGAGGTGTAAAATTAACATGCAAAAGGTGTAAAACTAACATGCAAAAGGTGTAAAACTAACATGCATAAGGTGTAAAACTAACATGCATAAGGTGTAAAATTAACATGCATAAGGTGTAAAACTAACATGCATAAGGTGTAAAATTAACATGCATAAGGTGTAAAATTAACATGCAAACGGTGTAAAACTAACATGCATAAGGTGTAAAATTAACATCCATAAGGTGTAAAATTAACATCCATAAGGTGTGAAATTATCCCAACAAACTGGATCTCATTCAAATGCAGGACATTTTTTTTATTGTTTGGTGGTTCAAAGCAGTTTTCTGCTTTTGAATCAGGCCCGTTTGCTGTCACCAACCCATTATGTCTATTTTCTTTTTTAATAATGTCTTGGTTGTATGGTTTTGTTTTAGTTAGGGCTTGGGGAGAAGTCATGAACAGGACAACAAAAATCTTAACAGAGGATAGAAAAGCGGAGAAATAAATGAAATTTTAGTGCAGATGTAGGTTCTCTTTCTTAACCACAGTTTAGACTAGATGCTCTGCTATTACTAACATTTCAATATAGTCTTCACTTTATGTTTCTACTGAAACATAAAATCACCAATATTGTCCTCATATGGACAAAAACAAAACAAAAAATCATTTAAACTGTTTATCATACTATCACCAGTTTTTTTAATTACTCGTCTCACTGTAGAACTGAACAACTTTAGACCAGTAGCTATTTTCTTGTAGCCATTTCATGACTTGCTTTATCTGAACAAAATGTTCTCAAATGTTCTCTTTTCTTTCCCATATTGAACAGGCTGTATGTATGGAACAGGACGTTAAGGATTACAAAATAAAAGCTATTAAAAAGTCAGAGAATCTTCAACCCTTGTATTTATTGTTATTTTGTTGAGTGAAGTGCTACAGGCCCCATTTGCCCCCCGTACTTTTTGGCCCTGCCCTGAAATCATCTTATCCCACCAGACATTCATGATGAACCTGTTAGTGACATCGCTCTCTCTCTCTCTTG
This sequence comes from Poeciliopsis prolifica, assembly GCF_027474105.1. Lineage (NCBI taxonomy): Eukaryota > Metazoa > Chordata > Actinopteri > Cyprinodontiformes > Poeciliidae > Poeciliopsis > Poeciliopsis prolifica. Next base: position 7,170,511 of record NW_026562393.1, read on the forward strand.
CCTGACTCTCTCTCACTCTCTCTCTCCATTGCTTTCATTGAGGCACAAACAAAACCTTTGACATTTAGACAAATAACTGCGCTTGATTTTTTTTTTGTCTGTCCTCTGAAAAAAAATTCCAGTTATAATTTGTTTTTACCCCTGGATTTTCAAAATGATAATTATGGCATATTAAGTTTCATTAACAATTCAAATGCCATGATATAAATTTGGACGACTATTTGTTAGAAAAAGAGGCAGACAGAAGTATAAACATAGCTCAACCTGACTCCTTTCTTTCATATCACCTCCTTCCTAAAATAGTTTGTTTTTTTGCCAAAAAAACCCCAGTTAAATTATGTAAAAAATTATTTTGGTCAACAGAGTTAATAAATATGCAGTTACGTAAAACTATTATTTGGTTCAATTAATGTTCAGTTCAAACAAGATGCCGTCACACATCAAGCAGATTTGTTCCAGCTCTGACCATATTTCCTGTCTTTGCTGAAAAGAGAATTCCCACAGCATGATGCTGCCATCACCATTCATCCAAAGTAACAGCAGAGCATTGTGAGATGTTCAAGGCATTTGAAATGGTTTTATAACTTAACCCTAAACAACCAAATAAGACGAAGGAAAAAAGATCCATCTCTCCTTTGCAATGTAAAGCCTTTCATTGCATGACTTTGAACTGTCATTTTGTTGCTGCAACATCAAAATATTGCAGTGGTTGCCTTGGTGATAAAAGATAAATAAATAAATAAATGGGTATAGAAATATAAAAGGCCTATTTTCTAAGAAACGGCTGCTGATGCACCAGGCTGAAAGTTCAGGTTCATGTTGCAGGTCAAATGAGTCGACCTGTTCTCTTTACCAGCTTAGAGACAAAACATCATTTCTGGTTTTAAAATACATAATTTCATGGAAAAGGTTGATAATTCAGGTTCATAAAGACCCACACAGACACGAGATGTTTTATATACAGAGTTCGTCTCTGCAGAGGAAACGAACCAGATTAGTGTTTCAGACTTGTCTTTGATGAATGTATGACAGTCTAAAATAACCAATCACTCATTTCCTGCAAGCCAATTTTCCCCAAATGCTATTCATATTGTATTGGTTGAATTGCAGATGTCTGTCTGGCATGTTTGATGCCTTTGTAAACTGTCTGAATCTACAATGATGTTTTTGCTTCGGTCTGTAATTGTGGTTTTGAGTCACTTTAGAAATGATGTCTATCTGGACGTTTGTGTTGAGAGAAAATGTCCTAAAGCTTATTCAGAAAGCCACATTGATGCCATTAAGTTTAAGTTTGTTGAATGTAAATTTGTTTACCGTTTTTCTCTGTAAGAGAATAACCAAACATTTTGGGGGAAAGTGAAAGAATTTAAATAGCAAAACTAATGACGTTCTTAATAATTACTCCTTTGGATCAGGACATAATAAACCTCCTCTGGTCTTTACTTGGTTCTAAAAACGGCTTGACGTGAAATCCACAGCCACATCAGTTCTCATCCACCACCTTTTTAAATCAACATAAAAAATAATCCCCTATGATTCTGTACTGAAGGAGAAGTCTTTGCTCCCTCAACACACACACACACACACACACAAGAAAGCATGGAAAGATCTAAGTTCACCCCCATGATTCAGTAATTTGTAAAACAAAGATTAGCGGCGATAAATCTCAGAAGTCATGACTCTATCAGCGTCTATGATCGCTGTTGGGGAGTTTCGGTCCATTCTTCTTTTCACAGTTTTACTTTAGTTTACAGATGTTTGCAGGCATTTGTTTGTTCACCGCTCTCTTTACTTCCAGCACACCAGTGAGTTGTTTTTGTTCTTTTTCTTACCAATATCAAACATTCAGAACTACCAAATTGATTTTTAGAAAGAAGGGCATTTCAACCATTCATTAAACTATTTTGAGCTGTTACTGGTATGGTACCAGTGCCTGGTTTAGGGCAGTTGGTCTTCAACGCTGCCATCCTGGTTTTAATTCCCGAATCATGGAAATTTGCTGCATGTTTTCATCCATTTCCTGAGTCTTATGAACGTCACTACAGCCAATTCTTTTATTTAGTCAGCTTAAAATAAAGTGACACCAAGTGAAATCTTGATATTCAAAGTAAATCTTTTATCAGATTTCACTCGGTGAACGCGTTCAGTCCTTTTGCGGCTCAACATTTAACATGCTAACGGAGATAAAGCTCTGGGGTTTTTCCCAATGTCTTTGAGGATTTCACAGACTGTCCTTGGAGGGAATTTGCAGAAATGTTTTTCTCGGGAAGGTAAAAGGCCTTAAAATGTTTCTACTTGTGAATAACTTTTCTCTCCAATTCATAACAGACTTCAAGTTATTTAGAAATTGGTTGACAATCAGCACCAACTGCTTCTATAACGTCGTTTTTGGTGTTTTTCCTTCCATGTGCATCAGATCAGCATTTCACAAAGGTTATTATTTATTAGTCCGACACCTGTTGAGTTTTAATTAGTAGCACATGGAAGCTACTTCCCTTTTTACAACATATGGAAGAAAAAATAACATATTTATTTTCTCCTCATATTTAATAATACAGTATAATCAATTGTGTTTCTGCAAACATGATGTTACATTTAATAACCTTTAGTTACAGATCATTTTATTATATACATAATTTAAAAAAGTAAGAAAAGTTATACAATCATCTCAAAATAAATTACAAGTTTAACAATGTATGTCCTGTTTTCCAAACCCATGCATAGTTTCGTGCATCTCCTGTCATCCACATTAAATGACTTTAGCTTTTCAAGACTTTATGATAATTTTATTGTTGTGGATGGCAGCAGGACATTGATTTTTTTCCCGCCTGTTGTCACAAACAGAGCGTGAAGAAGAGACACACAAGTTGAAGCTAACACAGCAGGGTGTGAGTGGAGAAGTTAGGCGTGCATTTTGCCAGGGGCTGATTTTAAAGAGAACATCTTGTGTTTTTATTATGTTCAATTTATGCCAACCAAATCCAAAGAGCGCCAAATAAGACCGAAGCATAATCCAAAACAAACACCAGAACAGCTCAAATGAGTCATGACCTGTCAGTTAACATGAGTTTTAAGTTTATTGTAACATTTTGTTATAGTGGTGAGACATGTTAATGAGGAAAAAAAGTCAGGAAGTTCACTTTGTATTCATAGTCATCCTTTGGGGGCAGCGGCTTCAGCTTAGAGAAACTGAAGGAGCTGACAGTGAAAACGGATGGCTCTGTGCCGGGGATTTCCCCAGATCCCCAGGAGCTGCATGTGTACAGAAAGCTGCTGCAAAAGGTTTATAGCATGGCGCTACGAAAATGCACAGCGTCTATGTATGTCGCCTATCGAACAATATACTGTAGTTAATGTGTAGCTGCACTGCAGGGAGCAATTTTAAATACTTGGCTGTTTGTTTTTTTTACCTCGTGACAATACGTTTATTTGTGTCTTTGTATCCCCTCATTTGTTTAATAATATATTATTTTATTCAGAAGCAAAAGCTGTGAAGTAAGACAACATTGCACGACCTGAGTGAAGTTGGCCCCCCGCCTTCTTCAAATCACATAAATGGTGTCAAAAGATTAAGTTTTGTTTGTGCTGTCATCATTTTAAAATAAGCGTCGTTTGTGTGGCAAATTTTTTTATTTGCGTCGCTTTGACTTTGAAGATATGAATTAAAGTTTAAAGGTCATTTTGATTTTGTAAAAGCGAAGAGGCTGGTTGACCTTTTGACCTTTAAACTTTTATTAATATCTTCAAAGCCAAAGCAGCATAAATAAAAATTTTTGTTGCACAAACCAGTCGAGTTGACTGAAACCAATTTTGTCTATTTAAGTTTTCTTTTTAAATATTTGCATTTTTTAAGACTTTATAGTTGGTGTGCAGATATTAATCTTTCAATAACGCGTAACTATTAAATAATATCTTGACATTTTCTCTCAACTTTAATCATTTTTTTGTTTAATAATATATTATTTTATATATTATTAAATCCCAAGCAAATAGTCTAAGAATACATTTTTCACATCAGAGTAAATGTAGAAAAAAAAAAGATTTTTAATTTTTATATATATATTTGTAGCTTATTTAACTTTACTTGCAACTGTCTTTTTAAAGTAGTTTTATGCTAAAACTGTATTTTCAGATTTGTTATTAAATCTGATTTTAATCAGATTTGCACAAAGCAAGTCAGGCTGTTGGAGAGTGCTGAGTTAGGACCCTGAATTAGGACAGATTTTCATGCAACAGCCACTGTATATTTATCACATGCAAAGCAGTGAGAGGGATTGGTTCAGTTATTTGGGACTTTAGGGATCATGCACTAATTATAGGCTACAAATAAAAGCTGAATCTGACATTTTTCTGAATGCCGTCCTCAGTCTGGGTCGAAAACGTGTGCTGAAGTTCAAGCTTTAGAAATCCATCGTGGATGTTTGAAGCACAGTCATTTCGTTCTACATTAAAACTTTCAGTCCATTGTTGATTGTTGAACAGTGAGGCCAAACTGCGGCAGGTTGCTGCTGAGTTTCTTGTGATTACTCTGGTTGTGTAAAACATCTGGCAGAGGCAGAAGGTGGAGGCTGACACCACAAAGCCGCTCTAGGAGCTGGAGTTGCTCCAAAATAACCGGTTTTACAACAAACAGCTGGTAATGACCCAGTTCCTGAGACACGGCAGCTAAAATTGGTCCAAACATTTTAACGATGTGATAAATTTACAAAAGATTTCGTCCTAATTTTACCTTTCAAAAATATTCGTACACCGAGGAAGTTTTTAAATTTGGTCACATTGTTAGAAACACCAACTTCCATGTGTTTTGCTGATGGATTGACACAAAGTAGCATCTTTGCGAAATGGGAGAGGACGTGGCTTTAAATTTGCTTTATAAATAAAAATCTAAAACTCCTAACTTAAAACAAACAGTGAACAGTTCAGATATGTGAAACGTTTTCACAAAATGTGATGTTTGGACACCAGATTAGTGTCCAAAGTTGCATTACTTGCTGAGAAGGTAAATTGGTTCTGGTGTGTCAGATGGAAATGTTTCAGACATAAACAACACCGGCTCTTGAGGAGATGAGTTAAACACTGCCATTTTAGATGAAAGCATATGACTGTGTTACCACGTCCCAGTCAAAGTCCAAACCTTAATCCATTTGATATTATGTGGCATGGCTTGAAAATGAAAGTTTAAAAATGCTCTCAGTTCAACTTGACTGAGATTGAGTGATTCTGCAAATAAGAACATTTCTGCTTTGGAAGAGAAATACTCCCATGGACTCGTATCTGTAACCTCAGAGCCCAGCACAGGTACCAGCCGCACCATTAAGAATTTTTATTTAAATAAAACTGTTTATACCCACGTAGCATTTTTCTTCCACATGATATCCCTGGACTGTTTTGTTGCCTTGCATATTAAATCCCAACAGAATCCATAAAAGTTTGTGGCTGTAATTTGACGTAATGTGAACTAATTCAAGGAGAGTGAAAATTTTTACAAGACCCTGGAGAAAAGTGCTGACCGCACAGCATTTGAAAAGAAATTACTGACACTTTTGTCCATGTCTTAGTAGGTAACATTAGAAGGCAGATGCTTCTTTTGGTCAGAGCCACTGGATGCTTTCCTTCTGTTTCAGCCTCGCCGTCAATAAAATATTTAACATTTGTGGTAGAAAACAAAAGCAGAAACCACTTCTGGGTCTTATTGAGGTGCTATTTTGATCTTGTGGATTTTCACATTTTGCCAAACTTTAAGCTCAGAACATCTTTGCTTGTGATGTGAAGGACTGACATTTTTTTCTACATCAAAAATACACTCGTATATCCACCATAGTTTAGGCATCTTGTTCATGTTTTGGTGCAATCATTAAATATAAAAGAGTGAGAGAAAACAGCACTCGCAGGTGCGACTTACAGACAACACAACACAGATGTTTGGCACAGATATCTAAATTCAAAATTAGCGATGAAAGAAATTAGCTTGTTAGAAGCAACAAAAGACTTTTCAAACTTCCTCATGATTTAAAAATAACTGTTTGTTCCATTTTCTTTTCTGACGACTACAGAAGCAAAACATAACAAAATCTCCTTCAACACATAAAGCCGGAGTGGGACTGATGAACAAAGTAATTCGGTCAAAGCAGAAAGGATCATCGGCACGGTATTTTTTTTACAAGCAGGAATATAATGCAAGGAATATTTTTGTATGAGAATAACAAATGCAACTATTTGTTCTCCTGCATCATTCTGGGACAAACAAAATCTTCTCTGGTACAAATTCTGCATTTATTGTTTGTGTTTATTATCCAGTTGCTACAACCACAACAACACAGCTGCTGTAGGGAGTGAGAACGGGTCGCAGTTTAAAACACCAGAGCAATAAAAGTTAAAGAAATGTTTATGACTTGCAACCAGTTTTTGGCCATGCAGAAACAATTTATGATCGTTGCTCAATTGCTTTAAGCACAAATACTAAAGGTTAATAATTGTAAAACTTTGTGTAAACACAGAGTTCAGGGGCAGAACTGATCTGAATAAAATCTAATTATCTATAGATGGATTTACACCAGCCCTCGAGAAATAGCTCCTGGTCTTTTGCCAAAGACAAAAGAACAATCCTACAACCGCTAAAAGCTGATGTATTTTTTTACATTTCCATGTCGTTTCATTCAGTAATTCTTGGTGCAAGGCCAGGCGAGGATGGTAAACAACTTTTTCAGAGTTTGGTTTGTTTGAGAGAATGCAGCGTGAACGCGAACCACACGAGTTGAAAATATAACAAATCTTGCAATTTTGGTCCCCAGTTGATATGAGTCTACTGAACCATCAGGTGTAAAAACAACCTTATGGTGTGTTCACAACAAACGTGTTGTGCAGAGGCACGTGGAGGGCCGTTGCAGCGTGTTATGAGCGTCTAGCGCGGCGCGATTTGAACCTTTTAAGGTTTGATGCGTCGAGCGCCAAGCGCTCCACGTTTGGCTTCAAATGGAAACCAGATGCTCCAAACATGTTTGGTGTGAATGCACCATAAGGTTGTTTTTCAGAAATGTCAGAATGGTTTTCGGCATGCATGACGCATTTGGTGTGAACCCACCGTAAGAATGAGTTTGTCCAGAAAATGGAAGGAATATGTACTGTATGGCGCATAAATGTAGATAAATTTTATCCCCACAGATGCAAAAGGCACTCGCATCCTCCATTCTCATGCTTGGTTTAAACTTCAGAAAGTCTTCTTCCCCCATTCAGATACCTAAACGCATGGAGCTGCTGCTTAGTGATTGCTGATTCACTATTTGTTTTACCAAACAATTGAAGTGGCCAGTGAGTGGATTTCCTAATATGTGCAGCATCTGCAGGAGTTTTACTCCTTCTCACTCATATCCAGCCTCCGCTGCACAGACAATAACCTCATCGGCATCCTGCTGATCCTCTGGGGTCCGACTGCAGCTCTTACATTGACACAGGGAAGGAGTGTGACATGTTTCACACTTTTATTATCTGCAGCCACTGCAAAACCCTCCTGCCCACCAATGAGCCTCCTTATGTATCAACGCTCAGTGATGGCTGATGTTTAAAAAATAAATAAATCCAGTATGTGGAATGGATTCATCTATGAAAATAATCACACTGACATGCCATTTAAATCTGAGGTAAGTGGGGATGCAACAGCGTATCTTCCTCTCTGGTTTCAAATGGGGAGGTGTGAGAGTAATTGAGAGCTCACAAAGGAAGCCTTGAAGTAGCAGACATTCGCGTTTCTGTGAAGATGGCGCAGGCAACAAAATGAAGGTCAAGAGCTGTTTGAAGTGATTGATGGCAGGGACACAGAAGTCAGGCATCACAAAACTGACAGCATCCCAGTAAAAAAATCCTGCAGTGTGGAGGTGGATGAGGACAAAAGAGAGAAAACAGTCAAATCAGATGACGGCTGCAGGTAGAGCCACAAAGAATCAATGGCATCTTTTGTGTTTTTCCAGACGGTATGTTGCAAATCAAACTTTAAAACAACTCAGATGGTGACTCAGACTATCCAGGCGTGGATTAAAATCAACCAATATTGAGGAAAGAGAAGAATTATAACTGACTCAGAGGAGGTTAATGTAGTGAGATGATCTCAGTGTGCAGCCATGCCTCACAACTTTTAAAGCAGACACTTTAACCTTTTTTACTGTGAGACATTAATATCAGGTTGGGTGAACAATTTCCAGGTTGCAATTAGTTGTTCGGTAAATCAAAAACTCCCAGTTTAAAGGTGATCTACTGTGTTACTTTTAAAGAACAATTTGTCAAACAAGGTTTCTACAAATCAGGTCAAAGTGTTTTGGCTATGGTTTAAATAACACTAAAGATAAAATATTCCATCCTTTTATGCATCCTTCTCATACTGAATAACTTTTTGAAAAAATTTGTTTAGTAGTTTTACTACGCTATACTCTGTACTTGAGTAATGTTACTATGAAGTATCGCCACTCTCACTTGAGTAAAACCTTATTACTTATGTTAAAAGCATATTAGTTACTTGATCCGAACTGCATTTTTTATTTTAATATCACGATATTAAAAGGTTTGTTGAACCTCAGGTGCATTGATTCTAAAAGTAAGGCTGTCTTTTACAATAGCGAATCAATACCTCTGCCTGTTAACATTTAAATGTTGCATGGGACTGATTTTTCTGAGGTTGACTCAGGAGTGTGTGCTAAAAGAGCTGATATTATTGGCTCCATAATGAAGAAACCCTTGCTGAATCATCGCTGCCCCTTGAACTTTTCGACACTCTACAATATTGAAACTACAAATTTCAGTGCGTTTTATCTTTATTAATGTCAACGATTAACCAAAAGTTAATGCTTTGAATGTGAAGCGAAAAGCAGGGACACAAGATTTAACACTTTTTGTGTGAAAATGTGGCATACATATGTATTTAGCCCTCTTCACTCTGATTCTAATCTGACTTTTATTGAAGAATGGAATGATGAAAGCTATGCTTAAAAGTAAAGCCTGTAAGAAGTAATGTTCAAAGTTTTCTACAAGACAAAAAGGAGGCAAAACAAACATTTGAAATAACAAAACATCTGCATGAAAACACAATAATACATGGCAGGAAAACCACAGTAAACATATACAGGGTTTCCCTAAGTGTAATATGTGCAAGCAGAAAACTTGCTCAGCCCAGAGGTTGGGCGCTCAGCAGTCATTCATCCAGCAGCCTGCCGTGTTTTTGAGTTAAATTTGAAGATATCACTGGGTAATTATGTGTCATTGGATGATTAATATCTGAACACCAACCATAAAGTCTTAAAAAATGCAAACATTTAATGAATTCATTTATTTATTTTTTAAATAAACAATGCTAAGGCTGGTGGGGGCACAAGTAAAGTCTGGTGGCCCGCCAGGCTTTTCATACACAGGGGGAAACGCTGAATGTAGCATCAAACCTTCATCGTCTGAAATATTCACATTTCAAAGGACACTGTGCAGTGCAATAACTATCTACTACATTCCACATGTTATGAACTTGCATTTTCCATACTAATGCAATATTTTACCAGGTGGACAGATGTAAGCGAAGGCTTACATTGGACAGTAACATTGCCTCAAAATGCTAAAGGTCACAGAGTGACAGATGCACACATGAGAACGAGAGGAGACAGAGAAAGTCAAAAATAAACATATTTTCTAATACTGTACAGCCCTGATAATCAAAGTAACTCTCAAATACTGACAAAGATCACCAAAAGAGTTAAGATCAGCATAGGTCAACAAGATTGCAACATAATATGTCATCAAAGTAATCTCCTGAAAAGTCATATCGCAATATCAAAATGGTTAGAAAAAAAATCGCAATGTCAGTTTCATTCAATATTGTGCAGTCCTTGACTGGGTCAAATGGATATTTAGATGCTAGAATGGCCCAGCATTCTAACATACAAGCTAGAATCCTGAATGCCCTTGGGCAAAGCTGATGATTAAAGAGGAATATCTTGTATGGAAATTGAGCTAAAAATCATAAACGATAACATGTAGTTCGAATGACAGATTGGAAAGTAAGAAAGGAAAGATATTTGGATTGGATTTTAGACTATCAAAGCACAATCCTAAGTCCAATAGGGAATCTATGACTACACTGGAAAACTGAAGTTCAAAGGGTGTGAACTCTTTTGAATGTCAGGACATAAACTTTACTTTGATTCCTCTTTCTGTGCTGCTGGGTTCTTTGAGATTGACCAAACAGTGACAGAACAACTGAAAAACTGTGAGAAAATCCTAAGTTACAGTTTCTACTTTTTAACTGAAGTTAGTCCCTATCTGACCTTCAACCTCCACAAACACATTCTCCAAACGCAGATATTAAGCAACCCTAAACTTCTCATCCGATGTGGTGAGAAGGGAGTTCCGTGACCGCAGAAATGAAGTGAAAGATCGTCCCTCGCCTTAGAAACGTGACACTGAAGGTTCCTCGTGCATCGTTACGTAATAAGTTGAGATAATGCGTGGGTGAAGTCTGCCAGAATCCCTGAGTCCCTTTGGGTAAATCTGACCATTAAAGTCAGTTACGGAAAGTTGAGCTAAAAATCATAAAAGATAGCACGGGGTTTGGATGACACATCTGAAAGTAAGAAAAGAGAGATTCCCAATTATTAGTTTGTAATTTAAGAGAAGACGTCACAACTGCATCCTCCCTAAACAAAGATGTTTTGAGATTATTTAGGTCATAGTAAGTCTCTGTGTGAGGTCTGTATGCTGCCGAGGGACTCATGTCCAGTCCTGATGGTGCCTACTGTTCATTCAATTAATATTTTGAGATGAGGCCACTTCAGCTGGTCAGCAAAGTTGGGGGGGAAGATGAAGGATCAAGGCAGAGAGATAAATCTCTCTCCTAATAGAAAATGGTAACTGGGAGGGGTAGTGACTCAGATAAAGATGAGGGATAAAACCTTCCTGCAGGGTGCAAATCCATAACTTACTGCCGCTGATAGAAAAACAGCTAAGAGTCATAACATGTATTGTTTTTTGGTCATGTATGGAAATGCTGGATATTGTACAAGTCCTGAATGCATTTGCTGGTGAAATGATTTCAAAATGATCACAGACATGCCAGCAGTGAGCGGTAAAGTTAAACAAGTTCATGCTGCAGGAGCAGCAAGTCCATGAGGGATTCCTCACCCATCTAATGCTATTGATTTATAGATCTATTGATAGAATAACTTATAAAACAGTTATTTAAATGTTAGGTTTTTTTTTATATATGATAGAGTATTAGGGCCATCCCAAGAAAATAAACATTAGCGTCGGCCTAATACCTAAAAACTTAAACCAGAAATAAAAGGAGACAAAATTTATTAAGTACAGAAGTAGTTATATATGCCTCAATTAAATGTGTTGATTTCATTTTAAAAATTAGATGTAATTATTTTATGATTTTACAAATTATTGTATGTTCCTGTGTTGAATCACATCATCAATTAATTTAAATCTTCAAACTTCACCCATCAAACTCAGTGGGCTGATTCAAACAAGTCAAAACAACCTCTTCCACGTTTGATATGTGCAACATTTTCACTGAAAGAGTGGAAATAACTTCAATAAATTGTTGTAATTTGTTTAATAAAAACTAAAGAAAAACTTGTGCCTCTGTCTCCATAGTTTGGTCTCAAATATCTACAAAAAATTTACAAAAAAGCGTAGTAGTAGATTATTAGTCATGGGCTAATGTTGAGCCTGAAGACCACAGTGAGTCAAGAAAGCAACAAATTTCATACAAAATTTAAACAAAACTAGCAGCCATGACCGTCCGTATCTCATCTACATTTTGAAACTGGTGAACCAGCTGTTCAGTTGGTTCATGTCTCCAATTTCTGCGTGCGTCCAGCTCATGCTGTGGCTGACTGGCAGTTTCACATCCAAACCACAACAGAGCAAAAGTGTTTCAACGCAGAAGGAGTTATCTGATGCAAGCAGCCAGCTGGAAGTGTCACCGACTCCTGGCAGCCTCAGGATGATGAGACCATCAAAAGAGAAAGTGATGTCATTTGTTGAATGAAGATGCATAACTTATCTGAAGCAATGACATTATGAACTTTTTTTTTCTTTTTTCAGTCCTATAAAATATTTTTATTATTTTTCATAATGTGGTTAAAACAGCTTAGAAAGAAAAGGTATTTAGAATATGTTGACAATAATTAGGATGTTTATATTATAACTTTATCCAACTACCCTGGCTTATAATACACAGGGTTTCCCCCGTGTATTAAAAGCCTGGTGGGCCACCAGGCTTTACTTGTGCCTGGTGCTTATTTATTTAAGTCTTTTTAAAATGTTTGCATTTTTTCAGGCTTTAGTTGGTCTCCCGATATTAATTTTCCAATCTTTCAATAGCACATAATTATCAAATGATATTTTCAATTTTCCTGTCAACCTCAAACATTTTTTAACTCAAAAACACGACGGACTGCTGGATGAATGACTGTCTTAGCACCCAGCCACCAGGCTTAGCAAGTTTTCTGGGTGAAACCTTGAACTATGATTCATTCTGATTTGTCTTTAAAAGCTTCAACATAGCTGCATGTCAATAAATCAGATTATTATATATAAAAAAAATTTATTTAAGAGATTAAATTTAAAAAGTGTAGCTTGTGTTTTACTTTCTGATGAGTTTTGCTGATTACTTCTAACACAGTTTCTAGAACTTAGCAAAAACCCAAAAAGAAGGATTAGTAACATAGAAATATTATTGCCATGCTATTTCCTATAATATGACATTTACAGCTGTCCAAAAGAGTCATTGACACGATCCACAAGGAGGTTCAACGACAAAAGTCTATTGCTGAAGAAGCCGACAGAATGTTTTATCGAAGCGCATGAATGTAAGAAAAAGACAGATTATTTCTTCTCTCTCTCAATGTTGTAATGGAGAAACAGGCCATTCTTTTCGTGCAGCTTTTCCTCGACACATCATTTGAGATTAAAGAGTTTTTTGTGTGGCAACACAACTGTTTTGTGATCTGGTCAGAAATTGGTTATAAATTCAACAGAAATAGTACAATTCACAGAGAAACTCGATTTTGGATTTTCATTATCTGTAAGTCAAGTCTGTCTAATAGAAAAATGTTTTGCCAATAAGGTTATCACTTTTTAAACTTTTCAATATTATAATCTATTTATAATTAGATGCAGGAACAACACCTCATTGAGTCTTCACGCTGAGAGCTTAACTCTTGTATTAGAAGCAGAAGTGATGTGCAGAAAATGGAAACAATTTTTTTTTTTAAATCCCAGTTTCTAAAAATCTAAATCTTTACAAAGTTGCCTTTTTAAACTATTTTCAGTGTAAAAGAGGATTATGGAAACTGAAGACGAAATAGCTAGATTCACTCTCTAAATGTTGACTTTAATCAGCCACATAAAACATCACTTAAATCCGACATGTTCCTACAGAAAGTTAGTTCTCCTCCTGCACAACTCACTTCTCAGTCGATGAAGCTGGTTGTTCTCAAATCCCCATCAGCATTAAAGTTACAATCCTTTTTTTGTGTTCCTAATCTTCTTCCATAAATTGGAAATCCTATATACATCGGGTGCAGTGATTCCTAAAATAAAATGCCAAAGAGCAATATTTGTATTTATGTATTCCCCAGAGAATGTATTCTTACCAAGATTTCTAAATCTGAAATGCAGAAGAAGAAGCAGCTTTGCTGTTTATGTTTGAAGTCTCTCTCTCTTACTGAATGAAAGTGCAGACATATTCTGACATGTCGTAGAAAACAAATTTTAACTCTTAAAGACTTTCCTACATCACTGCAATTTAAAACTCTAGATGATGTTGAGCCCTCAACTTCCACACCAAAGAGTGTTGTTGACAGCTTGACATGGTTTTATTTACTCATGAAGCCTTCTCTGATTAAAAAAGAAAACAAAATAAAGCTGGAAATCATCTGATTTTTAGTCACCAGCTGACTTATCTGATTATGTTAAACTCTAACCAATACAGGCTTAAACTAAAGGGAAGACAGGAAATTAAAATGATTATTCATAAAATATATTAAAGCACAACACTCTCACATTTTGGGTTTACTAATTCAACTCGTGGTGTTGAATTCTAGTTTTTAATAATCACATTGACTTTTTGGTGCCACCTGACATGCCTACTCATACTGTCTGGCGTTAAAATGCCATTAGTAGTCCGTTTTGATAAGACTTTAGGCTACGGCTTCAGTAAAATAATAATTTTGTATCCTCTGGCTGAGGGTGTCACACAAATGACAGGGAACAGTTAAGCCAACTGATCCCAAGGGATAAAGATAAAAGATATGAGATGTTGGAGAGGAAAAAGACAAAGCAGATATTTGAAAGCGAGCAGAACATCAAGGAGACAAATAGATAGGACTGAGAAATGATGGAAAATACCTCAAATCTCAAGGAGACGGCAAAATGATGGAATGAAGAGGTAGAAAGTGAAGAAATGAAAGACGAAAGTAGAAGCTCAGAGAAATATTGGAGGAACTAAGCATAAAAAGCCCTTTATTTGTGATATTGATTAGCAGTCACTGTAATCTGGTCTCATATTTTCCATCAAATGTAATACCTGAAGAGTGAGAGGGAGGATGATAAACGTCAAAAGATATGGGTGTGAGACATGGTGGAATAAGAGTGAAACAATAGAAAGAAGCATTAAAAAGAGAAACAAAAGTCAGACAAACATCCATACAGTGACTTTCACTAATCCAAGGTCAAGCTACAGACATAAGAGATCTTGAAAGAGAAACTCAGACATTCCTCTTCCTGTTGACATGCTTTAGCTCTTTTGTGGGGAATTCAATACATCCACAAGAAAGAAGTCATATCTAGCCTCTTCGGCAAGTTCTGAGTTTGTTCATGCTTGGTAAAAACCATAAACGGTTACGATCGATCTGTCAAGTTTATTTTGGGAAGCACATTTCAGCGACAAGGCAGTTCAAGGCGCTTTACATCATGCAAACATAAAAATATCAAACACGCAGTTTCAACAACTGTAAAAACCAGTAACAGACATTCCTTTTCATCAAGTGCCATCGTTAAAATAATCAATATTCATCAAATATGTTGGTTAGTGTTACATTTATTATGAGTCAAAAGTGACTCTAAACGCAGGCTTTTAAGTCTTCATTTAAAGGAACGCAGTGTTTCAGCTGTTTGACAAGTTTTAGGGCGTTTGTTCCAGATTTGAGATGCATAAAAGCTGAACAAAGCTCCTCCATGTTCTGTTCTCACGAAAAATTCAAATCAAGTACTTAGACTGCCAGAGCTTTCTTTTTGTCATTCATCAAAAAAAACATATCAAAAACATTAGTTATTGTCATTTGAGTCTTGAACGTGTTTTCTATTTCTTTTATGTGCTGCAGTTAACTACATCACCTGCAAAAAGGTAAGACTCTGACATTTCCAGAACCACCAGCCTTCTATCAGGAATGGCCCAGATCCTGTTCACACAGTGGAGCAGTGACCAGGGGAGCCCACAGTGAACCTTGTAGCTGACAGCCATCTTGGCAGCAGCTGCCGTTGTTGTTGCCAACAACAAACAAGCCACAAGTTTAGAGCTTTTCCTCTTTACTAGATTATAAACAATATAAGTGTGATGGAGGAGCCGTCAAGAGAGAAGACGATGTCCCACGGTAGAGCTTGTGTTGACATGCAAGCACACATGAACAACCAACAGCTTACTTTTTGGTTTCGGCTCAAACTGGCGCGTGAGGGATTCACGTGATGGCGTAATGACATCATCAGGACGTATAGAGTGTATTTTTGGCCACCGGTTTGTTTGTTTATTTCCTTTTTTGTTGTTGTTAGTGTTATGTTTATTTTATTTTGAATAAGAGTTTATTTGACCTGGACATAATTATTATTATTTGTTTTTTGTTTTGTTTTCCTGCGGCCGGAGCCTGTGGCTATAAAAGGGCTCTGCGAACCGGTCTGTGTTTGGATTCCTAAGAGGCTCTCCAACCTCTGGCCAGAAAAACCAGAGACGACTGCACGTACAGACATGAGTCCTGGAATAAAAGTGTGTTAGATACTTCGCTTCTCCAAAAACTTTGTCCCTTTATTTTTGATCAAAAATGCAAGTCGGAGCCGACCTCTTCTGAAAAGAGTGTCAAAGAAAAAGCAAACTGCCACCTGTAGCATACATCCAGTTTTCTAAATCTTTTAGATGCATTTTAGAACTAGTTTTCATCTGATGGAAACAACTCTCTTCAAGTCAGGTGCTTTTAGTTTGCTTGATGTGAAAAAGATTTTATGTAAAGAATGGGAGTACGCTAAAGCTTTTTCTAAGTGAAGATTCATAAATTGGTCTCAAACCCTGTCAAAAATTTGTTTGAATTATTTTTTGTTATTTAGTGACACTAAAATTGTGACACTGAAAGTAAGGATGCTGGATGGCTTCCAGGTTTAGACAACAAGAAAACCAAATTGTTTTCACCCTGATTTGTGTTCTTTGTTTAATCTTTGGTGGAAAACAAGGTCCCTGTTGATCTTTCAACAAGGAAGTAGCCATCGTTTTATCTTAATTTTGGCCCTAATACTGCACCATCCATCCATCTGCAATTCATTACTGTGTTTGGGTCTAGTAATGTGATCAACTTTTCCATTTTTTCTTTTTTTTTTTTTGTCTAGCAATGCTGAACACTGTTGATGCATTATCTTTGCACTGAAAGTGGACATTATGTGTTATTATGACTTTACTGGCTTTACTGATGATTTATGCCCCTTGTTATTCATTTTAGCTAAATTGTGTCACTGGCTACAGATAGAACTGATTCGTTGTTTGCTGTGATGAATAAAATTGTGAGTTGTGTTAAGTAAAACTTTTTTGTCAGGAGCAAGAAGCTTTATTAGAAAACCAGGAGGTTATGTAAAATGGTGACATTCTGGAAAATCTCATAAAAAGTGAGAAACCATGGAAGAAGAAAAGAAAAATCACATTTGTGTGGAAAACAAATTTTTTGCAGCTTTTGAAATGTGCAGTGCTTCATCCCACCATTTTCATCACAGCAGACAGACTATCAACTGGACTCATCTAACCTCTTAAAGTTATGCTTCATACAAATAGTCTCATACCAATAACTCTCTAAGGAGTCCTTCTGAAATTGTCCAATGTTATTGGAGGAGGCCTGTAACCAGGTTCTCATAAGATTATGATGATGATTGTGGCCAAATTGCTGCCAAAACAACATCTCCAACTGTTAGACTGAATTGTACTAAGCTCTCTCATCTCTGCAGGCATCGTCTGCCTTGCTCCTAATCTTGTGGAGAAAAAGCATTGCTAAATCATAGACTCAAGTTTGATTTCAATTCAGTTGGACGACATTTAACAACCATGAAGACCTGCATAATGCAATATAATGTATGTATTATGTAATTCTCTAACAGCATTGAATGTGACTTTATTGGGTTTAGAAAACCAAGAGGTTCTGTTTAGATTAGCAGATCTCAGTCCTGTTCCTCAGGGAACACTTCACGTGTTAGATGCCTCTGCTGCAGCCCACCTGCTTTAAACGAATATATCACCTGTTCATCATGACATCTAGTGTTAATCACCCAATTATTTAAGTCAGGCATATAGCAGAAGAAAAACACCTAAAGAAGGTGTAAGAAGGTGGAGATAAGTACGTATTTCGAAAACTAATTTGAAATCAGATGTACACCTGAATCAAATGACTGAGTTCCCTCTGCAGAGGCCTGGTAATGAACCAATCAATTGATTCAGGTGTGTGGGAGCAGAGATGCATCTAAAACACCACAGAAATTTGTCTTATGAAATTTTGTGATGGAGACAAAGTCCCTGATTCCAGCAGCTGCATTTCCATTGTTCATATAGTTGAGCAATTTGAGCTATTAACAATAAATTTGCTGTGTTTTTTTTAAAAAAAACCTTTACTCAAGTCACATGTTTAACTGTGGGACGCTGCCACTGGCACAACTCATAAAAAGACAACAGGAAGTAGTTGGGGGATCATGGTACAAGCGTGATTTTTGAAGACTTACCACATGAACAACTTAATCACTGTGAATTTAATTGATTTTCTTTTTTAATTGAAACACTACAATTGTGAAATTGTAGTGTACTTTTTTGACATTAGTGGAATATTGACATTTTGCTTACATTTGTAGCACAGCTATTAGCTGGTTGCTTTTCTTTTGCCACAGTACAACCACAAACTACAATGTATTCTGTTGGGATTTAATGTGGTACTCGGCTGCTTTAAAACATTCACTTGCGATGATAGTATTGGCCACCATTAATAAATAACTTTTGTTTTTTTTTTACCATGTTCCCACCACTCTCTGTTAGCTTTAGCACCTCAGCTACAACCGCCCAAAAGTCTATCCAGAGCGTGAATGTAGACACTTCCAATGTTATCCTGCCAAATATTATTTCTGCGGTGATAAGTGGGATTTTATATATAGTGCAGCTTCTATCTTTTCTGTTTTTACTGCCGTTAAACTTGAAACTCACACAGAAACCGTTGCTTTACTGAAACTGAATGAGCTCATCGTGCACGTGCAGGGAAGCTTGTGAGGCGCGGTTGGCATGGTAACAGTGCTGTCAGTTACGTGGCTACGGCAGCTACATAGTTTTTAGCTCCCGCGTGACACGCACTCATTCACAACTACAGTGTCTGTGTGATTTCAGTTGCCAGAAGCCCACGCCTGACTGGAGGCGGATTCGTCGATGCGACTCCCGGTTTAACTCTGTTAGAATAAAGTTAGGAAACCTGTTCACCTAACTAGGAATCCAAACACGAAGGAGAAGGTGACTGAAATAGCGGCGGAGAGGTTTTTACCAAGAGCAAACGGAAGAAGTCACGCACACAGGCAGCGTGGGTGGTTAAAAATAACCCGAAAGTTTCTATTTATCTCCTCTGTCGTCTTGTCCCTCCTCCCCACGCCTACTATTTTTAGCTCACGACGAGTCTCTGACGGGGAGCGTGATCGTCAGGCTGCCGCCGTGCCGCACGTGAGACCGCAGCACGTGCAGGTCCGAGCCTCGCTACAAGGCGGGAAGCTCGCGCCTCAGACACGACCTGCAGCCTCCATTGGAGCCGCAGGAGGAGAGAGGCAGGATAGGAGGCGGAAGGATGGAGGGGAGGAAATCAGTTTGTCGAAGAAATGAGGGGGAATTAAAAATGAGACATTTTTACACTTTAGAAAAAAGCAGAGGTTTCTGATAAAGGACCAGGACGTGAAAATATCTCTGTTGTTGAAATGGATTCCCTTTTGTAAACCAGAAATTATTAATTTACAAACATATTAGCCAAGGAAGAAGCTAGAAGAATTAGTGACAAATATTCAGTTCTTCAAAATTCAACAACTGGAAAGTCTTGCTTTGTTGAAAATGGATCACAGAAGCTTAGATTTCACCTGCAGCTTATTGTTACATTACAACCACAAATTTTAAGAAAACAAAGAGGATTTACAACTACAAGTGAAACACCGATGAATAGAATAGAATTCAACTTTATTGTCATTGCACTGTCACATGTACAAGCAACGAAATGTAATGTTCTGTGCATAAAAAGAAAACTCAAAAGTGAACATGGACATGAAATGGAAGAAGGGCTTTCACACGTTTAATAGACAATCTGAAAAGTGTGGCATGCATTTCTATTCAGCCAACTGTCACCAGAAGTCATCTCATTGGTAGAAAGTCCAGCAGTGTATAATTTATTGTCAGTTTAAATTCAGCTGTTTAGACCAGTGGTGTCAAACTCATTTTTATTTATCAAAAATCTGAATGTTCTTCTAAATTGGAACTGTCTTTTTTTTTTTTTTACAAAAGCTAACTGTTGCTACTGGATAATTTTGGTGTTTTTTCATCAATCACATTTGAGATCATAACATTTTTGGACAGTTATTCAGTCCAACAAACTACTGTGGTTCATGCAGGAAGAAAACACATCTTAAGAAAACATCCTCAGAAAGATATTTTTGATACCAGCAGCCACTTTGCACCAAGAATATGAAACTTGTATCTCATATTCTGTATATGTTCATGTGTGTTAACTGACTCCAACTGCAGTGCAGGCCATGTGAATCTTCTCAATCTCTTGAATTAGAACTGCTTCATATTCCTCCAGAGTGTAAGTTCTCCTGGTGCGCATTTTTTCCTTCCACTAAACTTTTCATTTTTATATTCTGATGCACTTTAAATACCCACCTTTTTGGCAATGACCGTATGTGGCTTACCATTCTTGTGAATCTGTAATGATTCATTTAACAATGAATGAGTTGGATCTTGTTCTCTCAAAATCGTAAAAATACCCAAGATGTCTACTGCTTCTTCATCAGAAAAAGATGCAACCATTTGACATTTCTTATGTGAAAACAAATAGCTTTTTAAAGTCAGTGAAACACTGCAGGGGCTTTTAGAGAAGTTCCTGCAGTGAAAGGACATGATTGTTAGACTAGAACAATTAGTTTTTTGTGTTTCTGCAAGGCTTTCATTGTTTTATTTAAACTTTTAGAAAAAGTGTTTATACAATTAGACCTAAAGTAATCTGAGATAAGTTCTTGCTTTAACAAGGTTTTCATTTTGAAGCTTAACAAATCCGATTTAAATACCTTGTTAAAAAAAACAATCATCTGTGTGTAGATAGAAGTGACTATTAGGGATTATTTTTCTTAGTAATTTAATTAGTTTCTGATTCCGGGCACAGATTTGTCTGCCTCTGAACACAGCAGAAGACTAAATAAATTTGTCAAAGAGATTTAAAAATGTCATTCCTCACTAGCAAATCTTGCTATCTAATGTGCTCCATGGAAACCCTTCGGCGGATCAATAGGAAATAATTAAACCTCCAGAGAGTTCGATTTACTCTTCCAGCCGAGTGCATTTTATAATTCGATGCATAAACTTGACTTAACCATCAGATTTGAAAGAAGAAAAAGTTCTTTCAATAGTCACAAAGTTTTCCAGTTTTTTGTACCATTAAAAATCTAAAAAGTGGAATTTCCTTGTATCTTGACCTTTTATCTGACACCCCAAAGAAAAGCATAGAGCACTCGATTGTTAGTAAATTGCTGCAAGTTTGGGATGACTTGCAAACCAACTAGCGCCTGGTAACTCTGGAGGAGCTGCAGAGATCCTCAACTCAGATGGAAGAATTTGTCAGAAACTTCTGAACTCTCGACTCGCACAAGTATGGAAGTAAATATGTGCCATCAGGATTTGAATAAAAATCCTGATAAGCCTGTCACTGAGCAACCCAAGCTGAGCTCCAGCATGTTTGGTCAGCTGGTTTCACTGCTGTGTGTGCCGTACAATGGCTGCCGGAAAAGACAAGTGTTTTTTTGTTGCATTCTTGGTTGTTGTGCAGGAGGCTCTACTTCTGCTGTTTAAAGATGTGTGGTTGTATAATCGCAGTCATTCTCACTTGCGAGTGTAAACATTGATTTGGGGCCTCCTGGCCAGCAGAAAATTATTTAGATTTAAAGTGACAGGATGCCCTAAAAAGCTCATTTTGAAAGGCGCCCAAATACGCAGAACTGACCAGACTAAAATCTGAATAATGTGTGTAATGAAGATGCTTTATAACGCCAATAGACGCATCCTAGCCTATCCAAGAAAACATAATAGGTCAACTTTAATGGTCAGGCAATATTCCAAGCATCGACCATCCCACATAGCTCTGGAAACGAATAGATATGACATAACTCAACCCTACCATGGTGGTCCACCTAATGTGGAGCAAGGATTAATCAGAGAAAAAGCCAAGAGGCCAGTGAAAAGAAAGGCATATAATTACAGCAGCTCAAATTCTCCTGGCATGTAGTTACATGGTGCAAGTCCTGCTGGTTGTAAATGGCATCAAAAACAGTCAGAAAAACAAACAGCTTTGCTTTCCTGCCTTTAGGGTGTCAGTGGACCACACATGATGCAGTGCACAATGTATTCCTGTATTACAGGCCTGATTTGATCTGGGTTTTTCGGGGAGTTATTACATGATTCTGGAGGATCATCCTTTCTCTGAAGGGAGTTTCCAATCCGTGGAGCTGCTTTGTCAGCTAGATGTGGGATCTGGTGGTTGTCCTTTTAACCTCTGCAGAAGTTCAAATTGTTTTTCCATTTGTCTGCTTTGCTGACATTAGGAAGATTGGTGTTTAGTGGAAAAATTCACAAAGTTCTCAGACGATCACCACAAAGCAGCTTGAACTGCTGTGAAATATCATACGCAAACTCACAGCAATGATTTGTTGCCACATCTGACCTACTTTGATGACCTTCTGACCTCTCCTAAAGAAGAAGCAGCTCTTAGGGAAATATTTTGACGGTGAATGTTGACATCAAACCAGAAGCTGAAATCAAACCCAGGAACTAATCGCTCTTGGATTTCCTTCAACTCGTCTAGACAATTCTTAGGTCATGTTCATATTCATGTTGAACTTTCCTAAAACCCAATTTGAGTTGATCCATTAAGAATCAACATGACTCACTGCAGAAACAAAGACAGAATGGAGGCTGTGTCCTAGAAAAGTTGGATGAAGAAGCTTTTCTTTCCAGCCAGCTTTTATCTCAGTGTTTTCATTTTGGTGTCTAGCGGGTCACCACTTGTAATAACATCGGTTCTGTTCAGATTCCTTCATTCACTTCCCCTGAGAGCAGCGTTTGCGAGTGAAGGGAAAGCGTTTGACATAAAAAATTGAGTGCGTTTTCTCCCCAGCGAACTGAATCTTGAAAAGACACTTTGTGCCCTGAATCACCAGGACGGTTATCTTTGACCCACTTCCTTTCAATGCCGTCATTGTGAAAGATTAGCAACTTTGTTTTTCCCACAGAAATTCTGTTCACTGTTCATGCTTTTGTTTTTAAGATTAGACAGCGTTATGTGGTTAAAGCAGCTGCCTCGTAAAACGAAGGTTATTGGTTCAGTTTGAATCTTCCTCACATGCGTGCATGACTTTTCTGCAGGCGTTATGGTTTCCTCCCACAGTAGAAAAACATACATGTTGGGTTAACTTAACAGTTTTTAAGCTTTTAAATGTCTGAGAACCTTCATGTAGAGAGAAAGTATTACTAACGGGGGGAAAAAAAATTCTGATTTTATTTATTTGTTACGTTTTCTTGCTTGTTTTTGTCAACGGTAACCACTGTTTGAACAAAAACAGCAAAGGAGAATTACCTGGAGCTTCATAAATTTAGATGATAAATGCTCTTAAATATGCCAAAGACTTATTTTTGTTTAATTTAGTTTTCTATTTCTCACTATATTCCAGTTACTGTTGCTCTTATTCCTGCTTGGGTGAGTTGTTTATTATAAAATGTTACAATCACCTGAACTGCTCTACATGACCCCCTGCTGATAGAAATGATTGATATACTTGGAATCAAATAGCCAATTTTGCTCCCAGGAGTCTAAGAGTCTAGAAAATGAAACCGTTTGTTATTAAAGCACGTAGAGGCGTTCCCTTGGCGGTTACGAATTGATACAAGGTCGGTACCAAACGTCCGGCTGCAGACAGCAAAACTGCAACGGTACAAATAGGCAAAGAGAACCAGCAATCCTGTTCAGTCAAAAATAAAAGACAAACAAATTGTCTGCGTGAAAGAGACACCCATGATTTACAATTAAAGAGTCTACATGGAAATAAATGTCAAAATAAGGAAAGAATCTATCATAGAAAAGTTCAAGAATAATGACATTAACTGGTCAACAAACACGCCTGATATATACGCTACATAGAATCTTCTTAGTTTTCTTATCTAATGTTCTTAGAAATCGAGTTTTTGGGTTTTATTTGCCGTAAACCATCAGAATTAGCATTTAGCAGTTTGTGGTTTATAACTTTCTGTTAAAAGGAGATGATTTCTTTGAGAAATTTTTAATTTATTTTCATAAACTTCCATGACTTCTGAAATCATACATAACAGAATATAAAACAGAGGTGAACTGAATTAAGCTTCTGTATTTCCGATCCGTTGGGACTGTGATGAGCAGATGGGAACGGTATTTCAGTTTTGTCGACTTTTTGCTGGGAAACTGGCCATGGCTGGTTTTTCCATATGCATTTGCTTTTATAAATACTTTTGTTCCAAGTCTTAAAGCGCCGTACCCCTTTGCTTGAGTGTGCTTGGGGAAATTGGTGCAGCTCTGTTCAGCTGAAATAAACTGATAGGTCTCACCGAGGGTCACTCAAATGCGTTGCTGCAGCCCAAGGACATGTTCAGAAAAAAGGTTTCTCTGAGCAATGAGAGATAGGGAATAATTCTATTATTGGGATTTTAATTAGAGAAACACAGCATCTCATTCAATCAGTGAGTGTTTCCATCTTCTTTAACCTCCATGCACGTTTAAAATGCCGCGTTCATTAACTGGTCAGCTATATTACTGCAGAAATCTTCTGCATGTTGCACACACACTCTGTGAATCTCCATAATAAATTCTGCAGCGCCGTCCTATTTAAGGCCTTCAGTCATTCTGCAGGAATCTCCTGCAATCTGCCGCCAGCGCTCTCGCAGGATGGGTGTACCCCACACATTTTAACAAGAGGCACGTTACTGCAGCTGGACCAGTTTAGGGGCAATTTAAATGAGTGAACTGGACATCAAAAAAAGCCATTTCGGGCCACCTGGACAGCCGAAACACACACAGTCACACCTACATGCACATAAGAGAAGCATCAAACGTGCTCCCCGTGCACCAGAGACAGAGAGAGGTGTGTGTATGTGAAAGTTAATGGTTATTGATCCTTTTCTATTTCTTCTCTGCTCCACAGGATGTCTGACTTCAGCTGTCTTGACAAAAGCTCTACAAACTTTTGATTGTCTCTTCAACTTAGACAACAAAGAGAGACAACAAAAGGCTGTCTGGGTTTCTGCAAAGCCTCACCATGTGTTTCTGAGAATATGTTTGGGAACAGCCAATGTGTTTGATGGCTCTGCGAATTAAAGCCAGAGATATTCACTGCACTGCATGATTCACATGCCAGTTTGTCACTGCTGACATCTAGTGGTAAATGAAAAAAAAATTATTTGAAAATTTACAAATTGGGAAAAAAAAATTTTTTTGACAAATTTTAAATTTAAACATATATTTCTGAATTTTTTTTATCTCATTTAAAAAAAATATTCACAAAAAGCACAAGGATGTACTACATAAGTTCCTGGAAAATAAAATTTAAATTAATCAAAAACACCCCATTCAAAGTGCTTTCTAGAGTTTCAGAAAGTACAATGAAAATACCTGTAAGTTTCAGAAAGTGTCTTCAAAATGTCAGGAAAATGATATGACTTTCTGAAATGTAAGTAAATTGTAAAAGAGTATCTTATAAGTTCTGTCCTAATATCAGTACATTCAGGAAATCAAAAGTAGTTTGCTTGGTTATGAGGAATAAAAATTACCCCGAGTTACAGAAGATTGAGAAATTTGACTGATTTTATGTTATTGTGGCCTTCCATAGCAAAGCATAGGGAGAGCTCCATGCATCGCTATAGGCCTATTGTTCTACACCTAATACAATGTCTCTTTATTCATTCAGTTTTCTTCCCCACTGTTAGCTGTGTGCCCACCACAAAAATGGTATCAAAACATGTGTCTCAATAGGAGCATAGGAGCAATGATCAATGAAAAAAAGCTTTTCAGAAAGTACTCAGAGTAGCAGAAAAAAAGTAAATCTTACATTTTCCAAGATGTCGCATAATTTCAAAGAAAGACCTGTACATTTCAGAAAATACCTTCTCGGTTCTGGGAAAGTACTGTATAAACTTTGGAAAATAATATGTGCAGTCTTTAAAATAGTAAGTTATATAGAGCAGTGGTTCCCTTACCCGTTCCTCAGGAGTGATTGGGCCGTAGGTTCAGGTCACCCGCTTCCAACAAATAGATCCCCAGCAGGTTCTGCAGAATCGATTGTTATAGAATATTTTATCAAGGAATGAGAATCTGTTTCAATAATAAGAGAAAGATTAATCTTTGTCTTTATTTGAGGGCAAAAGCGTTCGGAGACGGGTCGTCTCGCCAAGCGCAGTCAGGAGAAGAGCCCTGAACAACACATAGTTATGTAGTCACTGCAAGAAAAAGACCCACCCAAAGTCCGATCTTATCTCTACTGCCAGATGTACCACAAAACAAACCTCATGAACTATTCCTCACCTCTTCGAGGGGTCGATTTTATGGAGAAACTTCCAATTCTTCTTTGTCAGTTACTTATGGATGGAGGGTCAAGCAAGGGTACAAACTACATTCCACATGTCAGACCTTTAAGACAATTGCCAGGTCAGACATTCAGCTTTAGTTCCATCTGAACTAAAGCTAAAAATGACATTTTCTATTACACGATGCATTCATTTAAATCTGGTGGAACATTTTTAACCATGTTACTCCTGCAAACTCCACGAAATATGCATGAAACATGCTTCAGTCTTTAGAGACAGACTGGGGGAAACACTCAATCCATTTGTCCATTTCCCAATCTGGCACTGGATTGTTTTCATTGTGCATCCATGTCTTACTGGTTCCATACTTTTTCTGTACTGTCTGTTGTTGCTGGAGCTTCTTTTGTCAGAACGAGCTGCAGCTTGTTACAGCTGGAAGTGATGGAGGTAAGAAAATAAAGTTTTTCTGCAAGTCATTTGATTTGTACAAAAGATTTTCTTTTTCTTTTTAGAGAATTCCCAATAAGTGAAAATAATCAATACAAGCATGCTGAAAACACCCACAATCTTGAACTGAAATTCATCAAATTAAGAGTTAATTTCACACCTAGAAACGCCTGCAGTTCCTCTTCACTACTGAGGTTTTTTTTGTCGCCTCAAAGTGCAGCTGTGTCCCGTTAAGATCTCAGTTCAGTGAGGAGTTTCCATGGTTTCCTCATGCCTGACTGGCTTGTTTTTATGATTTTCTGTTGACCTCGTAACAGGATAATCGATCTTGACAAATCTCTTTGGATTTTTCTAAATCCTCCTTCTGACAAACACCAGGGTGTATTCATTTATTGCTGTTTTCTGTTAGGATTATTAGACTCGATAAGAAAATGTCTGATATTTTTGCTTTCTTTTTCTGTCGCGTTCCTTGAAAGCAAACTACGTTTTGTTTTCAATTTGATAGCTTAAAATGTAATTGAAATGTTCATTCGTTTTTAGTTATTTCACTTTTTGGAATGAGACCAGAATAAATCATTCAATATTCAATTCAAATCATTCACATTGTAACATTTGTGAATCACTGAACGGTTTAGCACCACAATACATCAAAGATCTGCTGTTGTTGGATCAACCTTCCAGACTCTCAGGTCTTCTGGTTCTGGTCCGCTCTGCATCCCCAGAACCAGAACCAAGCGAGGAGAAGCAGCTTTCAGCATCTATGCACCAAAAATTTGGAACAAACTTCTAGAAAACTGTAAAACAGTGGAAACCCTGACTTCCTTTAAATCTCAACTAAAAACACACCTGTTTAGAATTATATTTGAAATGTAATATGTAACAATGTATTGTTTATTTCATGATGCATGACTTTGTGTTCTTGTGTTTATGATGTAAAGCACTTTGAAATGCCTGGCTGCTGAAATGTGCTATACAAATAGAATTTGATTGATTGATTGATTTATCCTGTCCAATTCAAGCATGAGAAACTAAAGAGTGCACATTTTAAAAGCATTCATTTTGAGCATTCAGTTTTTCTGGATTGACACCTGCAATTGAAAATATAAAAAAACAGAATTACAATCGGTTTGCATTGTTGTAAATAAATTCGGCTGTTTTCTGTTTGTAAGCAGAAAACATTCCCAGTTTGAAACTCTGACTTCGGAGGCAACCTGAACACAGCACAAGTGATTAACTTAAATATAGCACATAAATACATGTAGGTCCATAGTATGGAAGTTAGTGAAATGAGGTATCATTACTTATAACTTTGAGCACTAGTTGGAATATGCAGAAACTGGGATTGTTGGTTTTAAGTGTCTGAACAACCAAAGTCCACAAGGGGTCACTGCCTGAGTTTTCAGTTAAATCGTATTAATTCAAGCCAACTCACATCTGGAAAACATATTTAGAAAAGGAATCAAATCACTTCCTTATCTGCATCTTTAAATGCCATTGTCAAACTCAAGGTCCAGGGGCCAAATCCGGCCCATCATATGGCCCTCTAGACACATAAATAACACTGATAGTTGTGCACTTGAATATTTTATTGTTGAAATCAAAGCAATTTTTATCTGTATACTGCCAAATTGAATCAATGTGTAAAGATTTTCAACATTATTTAATTTACAGAAGTCCACATTGAATGCATTGATATTCTATCACTTTATTATTGGGTAGTGGTATCAATACATTCTTCCACCTCCAGCAGTTTGAGGACATTCATGATCTTGACATGACCCAAATCAAAATGAGCTCAACATTCCTGTTTAATGGATTTCTAATAATGTATATAAAAAGGCTGAGGTGATTAACACAACTGAATGTGATTTGTATTTCTTTATCTGATGAATTGATTAACTATAATTGTTTCCCCAACATCCTTTAAATAAAGATGACACGTTACGGTGGTTCCGCCCCCTGCGGGAGGGCACTGGTAATAACTTTATTGCAAAAATACAGGATCCCTCTTTCCCCAACACTGACACACGCTCAGTCTACACATACCCACGTAAAAACCCGCCTCCAGCGGCTGCCCACTCTTCTTCTGCCTCCAGCCGTCACTCATAAACACACATTCCAGTTTACATTCATTCGCTTTCATCGCCTCTGTCTACACGTCAGCATGTAGACGCGGACCAGCAAAGACCACCAGCAGCATTAAAACACCTCCTAATCGTCGTCTTTGTCCGTGTGAGCGCCCCCTTGTGGGCGGGTGGGTCTACTTCCTGGCTGTCTCTGACAGGACTGTGAGGGAAAGTTGATTTGCATAGCGGACTCATGCGCTACAATTGGCTACATTCTCCCACATCCACAACCCAAATAAAAATAACAATCAACAACAACAACCTAAATGAACAATGAAAAACAACAAGCTAAGTGCCAACCTTTGGTTTTTGTTACAACGATCAATCAATGTCAGGAAATTCTTGCAAAACTTTACATTGGCCAGTTTATATATATATATATATATATATATATATATATATATATATATATATATATATATATATATATATATATATATATATATATATATATATATATATATATATATATATATATATATATATATAATAAAGCATACAATAAACTGACTAGATATGTCAGAATGCTACTCATTTGTGAGGGGAAGGATTTAAATGTTCAACACCACAGAGTAATGGTTGACATCTCTGAAGAAGATAGCTCACTGGCTGAAAATATACCTCTAATACATATTTATTATATAAAGCATACTCTATCAGACACGTTAACTGTATCAGGCTGAAGATGTGCCGTTTTTGCTCCCATCTGGGTCTCGAAACCAGCGTCAGAAATCATAAAAGTGGGAATTTATAAGTGCCACTGAAGTTCACCTGAGGCCTTGAAGTAAAACAAAACCAAAAGGACTTCTCTTTCTCTCGCTCTCTCCCCATCAGCCTTCGATTAAAAGTGCCCTTCTTCCCTGCAAAGTGCACTTGAATCATCCATGTTCATTGATAAAAAGCCTGTAAGAGGCAGGTTTTCTAACCTACATTCCTCTCTTTCTCTCTCGTCTTCCTTTCTTGACTCCTCGGTTGTGGTGCTACTGCTTCCCTTTCAGAACAAAGAAAAGCAAAAGAAAGCAAAGACCAAAGTAACAGGAAGCGCTTTTCTCGTTAAATCTCCCAGTAGAAGCGGGAAAGCCGTCATTAAGTCAGCGAGCAGTTTCTTTTGGGGTGAGGGAAAAGGGGGCGAGTTTTGGGAGTATTTTAGGGGCGGAAACTCCATCTACACACTTGTGAAGTGCACTCCACTGCTATTTGAAATGCAGACATGAGGAAGTACCACTTTTAGTTTAGCAATATTTGTTAATTATCAACATTCCATAAGGTCTTATTAATTAACATACAGGTTTCATACATGTGTTTTTCTGTACAGGTTTAGTTATCAGAGTTCAGTCTCAGGAAGGAAAACAAAAACCTCAAGGAAACCCAGCAAGAAAACGAGAGCAAAAATATGGCAGTTCAGATACATGTGCGTCCGACGGGAAAATGCCCATGAAGAAAGAGGAAGAGGCGTGGCTACTTGGTTAGAGTCTCCCATTGAGCTGAAAGGTCCTGTTGGGGTGGAGGACGAGTTCGTCCGAGTCGGACACCTGGAATCCTCCTAAAAAAACCCCGCAGGGAGACGAGAAACAGTCCCGGGAAAGAAAGGGAGGTTGTAGTTTAAGGGGTCAGAGTGACTGCATAGACAGAGTAAGTAGGGAGGGAAGGCAAGTAAAGTGGGGAGCTTCAGGCGCGGAGGGAGGCTCAACCTCAGTGCAGATGTGTGCGTGCATGTGTTTGTTTCTTAGGAGAAGGTGCTGGAGCAGGACGGCTGTCGAGACGATGGTCCTGAGCCGATCCTAGGTCAGTCGAGGCGACGCCGCCTGCGACCTCGACACCGCTGCGTCGTGGGGAGGTTTCAGAGGAAGGGGGCGGGGGGCCGGATATCAGTGAAGCAGGGTGGGGCTCTGGTCCGAGGACAGCTTGACCCCCGTCAGACACAGCCAGAAACTTCCAGCGCTGCCCGACAGCTCCTGGACAGGGAGGGAAAGGAAGAACTACAGGTTAGGGAAAAAAACGATACCTTGGAGAAGAACACTGCTGGATCAAAATGGTACTAACTCAAAAATGGAAACATTTTGTACTGTTGGATCTTTAAAAGACCCCTTCAGCAGATTGGAGAAACCCAACAATCAGTTGCACCTCTTCATATTAGCCAGGTTCAGCAGATAGTCTCCTCTGTCTTAAAAGATTATTTTCAGCTTCTTCCCTTCAGTCAGACATTTTTAGTCCCTAAATGTAGGACATCCTAAATGGTCAGTATTATGTGTTTTCCAGCCACATACTTTATAGCACAATCAACTTCTAACAACCTTCAGTTGTAAAAATGCTACACATATCAATCAGGCTTAAAAGACATTGCACTTCGTAATTTAACGTCTTGAAATTGGGCATCTGTCTCTTTAAAAACTCCTGCTTTTTGGGAAATTACACCTTTAGGAAGTTATTACAATATTGCTCCTCTATTAACCCTTTAACAATGTTTTACTAGGACTTCACTGGGAAGCTTGGTATTATGAGCTCAGCAGATGTGGAGTTTACTGAAGGAGCTGAGCGGGGGAGGCCTGCTCTGTAAAGCAGAAGCTTGGAGGAGGAGCCGCGCCTTGGAGGCGGAGCTAGGTCCAACCAGGGAGACTAAAGGATTTCTCAAGCACACACGAAAGAAAGAAAGCAACACTTCAGGTTTGTCTTTGATGAAGGAATAACATTATAACATGATGTAAAGCTGAAAACAGCTCTTACTGCGGTTGTTGAAATGAATAAACTGAAGTGACATTGATGCTCTCAGAGGTTCTTCAAATGGATTTTATTCATATCTTTATTTCAACATGTGGTTCACACTAGTTTAATTTTTATGTTTTACTCATCTCTTCTGTCCTGCTTCGATTTTAATTTGGCTTGCGGAGTTTCAAACAGTTATATGTGAAAGTTTCTGGTCACGTTGAAGTGTTCTTACTTTTTGTTATGTGTGTGTGTGTTCCTGGTTAAACACACACACACACACATACAAATGTGTGCGTTGCTTATTTTGTTATTTTCCTAACAGTTTTTCCTCCCCGCACAATTTTTCATCAATAAGTTTGAACACAGCTCTCCAGGGTTTCCCCCAGTGTATTATAAGCCTGGCGGGCCACCAGGCTTTACTTGTGCTCCCACCAGGCTTAGCATTGCTTATTTATTTAAGTCTTTTTAAAATGTTTGCATTTTTAAAGACTTTATTGTTAGTGTTTGGGTATTAATCTTCAAATCTTCCAGTAACACATAATTATCAAGCGGTATTTTAAAATTTCCTGTCAACTAATCATTTTTTAACTCAAAAACAAGAGGATGAATGATTGCCGTAGCCCCCAGCCAATGGGGTTAGCAAGTTTTCTGGGGGAAACCTTGCACTCTATGAAGAGCTAGTTTTGTTTTTAGCTCTGACCTTTTGTGAGCTACCTTTGTTATGGATGGAGACAAAGACAGTATGGTGTCAGCAGCTTTCCTCATGAGTGTGAAGAGTATAACAAAAGATTTCTGTCTTAAAATCCATGTTTCCTTTGGTCTTATGTAGTAATGTTAGGTGTTCTCAGCTCAAAACCATACAAATCTTAACCACTTGTAAACCATCACTGTGTGTGCATTACAAGAAGTTCACTTTTTGAGTTGTTGAAATATTCAACAATATTTACATTTATACAGATGTTTTATTGTTTCTGGGTTTACAAACACAGTGTATTTGTAGATTTTGTCTTCCTATTCTTACAATAAATAATATTTGTTTTGTTGAACATAAAAAAAAAGACCAAAGACCAAAAATAATCTTTAGCACCTGACAGTCGAAGAAAATTAGAGAACACTCCCATGATAAATGATACGTGCAAATTAAAACTATGCTGCTTTAGTCCTGGATTAGTCTAGAATGCCCAAAGCCATGAAACAAATTCAATCTGAGATCTAACAAATGGCCCTTATTTGGTTATTCTCACATGATTCATTTAGGTCACTCACTTCCAATTTATGTGGCACACAAAGCAGCAGAGCCAAAACATGAGCAGTAAGCTGCTCTAAAGAAGCAGAGTTTACCTGTGAAGCAGTGAAGGGAAGTGGTGATGAAGAGGTGTTGGTTATGAGGATGGAGGAAGTGATGGTAGTGGAATAGCAACAGGGACTCAGAAGAGAGGAAGTAAGCAAGGAGAGGCACTGACATCAGCCTGCTTCACCTTAGAGAGAGACAGAGGAGACGCAGAGAGCAGGGGGGCAGATTGGAAACAGGAGAACAGGAAGAAATGAGACAGACAGTGAAGGGGGGAGAAAAGCACAGGGACAAGCAATGCGTGAAACGTGACCACGGGACATCAGGCAGGTGCAGTTAAGAACAAGGCCACAAGGAGGCAGCAGAGCACTGGAAACCCAACTCACAAAGCTGCGGGTTGTAGTGAGGCGGCTGCGGCGGGAGGTCACTACCGTGCCGCTCAGGCTGCGTCCGATTCGCCTCTGGTTCTCCCCATCATCTGGCTCCGCCCCAAAACGTGGATCCCGCAACATCACTGGCTGCAAAGAAGGAGAGGGAGACAAAACATCCCTTATCGTCTCTGACTGATGACCCGTGAACACGTGACAAGATTCTGCACAATAAAAAAAAAAAAAATCATTAAGCAGGTGTTGCCTTGTTGAGGTAGGTGGGGGTGCTGGTGCTGTCCGCCCCGTACACACTCCTCTCCATGTCGGCGTTGGGGGTCTTGGAGCGCGTCTGCCCTCCCATCCTGGATATCAGCCTCTCAGATGGGCTGCAGCCTGCAAACATGCAGATGAAACGACGAATTGTGATAAATTCATTATTGAAATAATCGTTGACTAATTTAGTGATCGGTTAATCATTAGTTGGAGAATACAGACTCAAAAAAGGCTATTTGTAGAAAGAAAAGACAAACATACTCAGAGCATGAGCCAAAACTGTAGAAATACATTTACATTTTGCATTGAGGATGAAAACTCCTTTCTAATTAAATATGTTTCACCCAAAAATACTCAAGTGACAAGAAGTTTAAGCTTCACCTTGGGCAATAAAATGTTTATATTCTTATTTAGAACAAAAATGATATCTTTATCATTTTGTGCATTCTTAAAAAGACTTCCTGTAGAAAATGTAAATTGTTCCACCAGCCATTATTACATGGTTACCACTGTGTTTTTATTTTCTGTTCTAGCTCTGTTAGGAAACTGGGAAAATGAAACCACTTAGCTAAGAGAAAGTCATTAAAAGTTCTTTAATCTTTATCAGAAAGAAACTGTAACGTTAGATTAGTTAAATAGTGCGATCCAAAATGAAGAGTTTAGCATACAGCCCATCCATTTTAAACCTAATTATGTTCAAAAATTGAACTCCATCTGTCAGTGTCGAATATGAGTCACTGCCCAAAGTGAGTCACTGTAGGCAAAAAATGTTCAGACCAAGGCAGCACAGAACAGACATTTCAATCCTGGAAGCTTTTGCCACTGTTTTGTTGTTTTGTTTGTTTGTTTGTTTGTTTGTTTTTAAATCTGATCAGTTGTGGCCGGATGTACAGTGGAATTTATTTTATGACAAGAATATCATTTATCAGATGGTTCCTGTAATCAGTGCCAGTTCACAAAATCTGAAATGTTCAGCTCTAGAGCAGAAGTGAATCAAATCAATGAAGGCAACCCTGAAAAGATCTGAACTAGTTTCAAAGTTTCAACATGAATATGTCAATATTATTTACAAAGCAGCATTCCTATATATTTATTCACCTTTTATAACTCAAATATCCACATTTTTTTCTTTTTTTTAAAGAATACACAAAGTGCTTAAAAACATATGTGGTCGATATTTCTACAGTGGTCAGTTGATAAAGATGTCGTCTGCAAAAACCATTAATAATTCCTACCTTTGACTTTAATGAGGCCAAAATCCTCACAATTTAAACTTCAGTCTTAAAACTTCAGTTTTAAGACTGAAGTTTTAAGACACCTCATCACAAAGTTGACGAGGTGCTATAATTAAATCCAGGTTTTACGAATTAAATCTTCACTCATGCAACATGAACTCTTCTACTGATATTCAAGCCATGTTTACATTGATAAAGGTCACAGCAAAATGTTAGTATTATAATTTCTGAATTTTTGGAGAGAAAAGGTCTCTAGGAAGTAAATAAAAAACCTCAACATGCGGTTGAGGTTTTTCACAGTAAAGTTTGATGTGGGGAGAAACATTTCTCGTGTGCACAGATGAGCATGCTGTGCATGACCCAACTCACAGATTGAGCCCTTCAGGGGAACAATTACAACTCTGTTATTTGCAGAGATCC
The DNA here is from genome assembly GCF_027474105.1 of Poeciliopsis prolifica. Taxonomy (NCBI): domain Eukaryota; kingdom Metazoa; phylum Chordata; class Actinopteri; order Cyprinodontiformes; family Poeciliidae; genus Poeciliopsis; species Poeciliopsis prolifica. The sequence continues at coordinate 7,205,487 of NW_026562393.1, forward strand.
ACAGAGGTCTGTCCAAAAGCCTCACAGTTTACCACTAGATGTTAAAAGCTATACTGTTCAAGACTCAGATTCATGAGGTTTTGTAGGTCACGACACTTATTTACATTTATTTACAAAAAAAAGGAGGGTAAAGCATGAATAAAACATTAGTGGCTGCCATCATTGTCATATTCATCTGGGGATATTAAAATGCCCAAATGAATGAATCACAAATGTTGAAGTCATTTTTTCCCCATCAGATGGAAAAATCACAACTTCAGTAAAATTTGAAACAACAAATTTAATGCAGATTGTAACAAATTAATTACTAAAACTTATGCACATTGCTTCACATATGCATGCAGTCACTAATAGTTAGATAAACTATCTATTATCAGGTTACATCACATCATACACTTTTTATAGTCATCAGCAACGTCTTGAGCTAATTCCATCTGGATATTTGTAGACTACGTGGATAAGAAGTAAAATATCTATCTATCTATCTATCTATCTATCTATCTATCTATCTATCTATCTATCTATCTATCTATCTATCTATCTATCTATCTATCTATCTATCTATCTATCTATCTATCTATCTATCTATCTATCTATCTATCTATCTATCTATCTATCTATCTACTATCTATCTATCTATCTATCTATATCTATCTATCTATCTATCTATCTATCTATCTATCTATCTATCTATCTATCTATCTATCTATCTATCTATCTATCTATCTATCTATCTATCTATCTATCTATCTATCTATATATATATATATATAACTTTTTTTTTTTTTTTTACACATACCACAAATTTTTTACATTTTTCAGGTCAGAACTTATAAAACTTTACCAAATCTGCATGTGTGTGTCTGATAAATACTTGGTCAAATTAAACTTGCTCTTTATTATTCAGTGGGTAGAGTATCCAGAGATTTTACTCAAGTAAAAGTAGCAATACATTATAATATTACTCAAGTCAAAGTAAAAACTATTCCTACAGTTTTTCCAAAAGGTTCCTCAAGCAAAATTGTAACTTGTTGCAAACCAACTCTGCTAAATAAGTTTTTACTCTTCATTGAGAAATTTGTTGGGAGGCTCATTTTTACTTTTACCTGAGTAAAAATATGTTGAAGTATTGCTACTTTTACTTGGGTACAATATTTGGCTTCTCTACCAACTTCTGAGTAAATGTATGAAACCACAATGTGTCTGCAGGTGTGTGTGTGTGTGTGTGTGTGTGTGTGTGCGTGTTTGTGTGTGTACCTGATCTTCCAGCCTGCAGACTGGCCTGGTAAAGGGAGTCCAGCTCGGACAGCTCAGCCTCTTCACGGTCACAGCAGAGATCGCTGTGCTGCCCTGGGGCATGCTGGGAGCTGTAGTGCCCTGGAGAAGACTGACAACTGTAGCTGCAGCTCTGACTAGGGTTCTGCGGCCTGATGGGAAAGCACCGGTCCGGGGGCGTGTCGTATGGTGTTACCACAGCATCCGGGCGGTCCAGGCTCCAGGAGGACCAGTGACGCGTGCTTCCATCGGCGAGGATGGCGTGCTGCTGCCACCCTCCGTCGGGGGAATGTGGGCGGGGCGGCTGCCAGAGCGGGGTGAGGGGTTTCCTCTGCCCATAAGTTTCCAGAGGGTGTGACGGGGGCGGAGGGGGGTTGTGTGTGGAGTGTGAGGCGTTTGCGGTGTGTGTATCCCAGAGACGAAGAGGAAGTGAGGGTAGAGAGATGGCTAAGTGCTTCCCCAGGGGTCGGACACTCACTCCCCCGGCCTGCAGTAACTCGCACAGCCTCACCCCCGTCCCCTCACTCCCATCCTCACCTTCCTCACCAGCACACCTGCCCTCCTCCTCCTCCTCCTCACCCTGAACGGACGGGCTGCAGGGGTGACTGATGCTGAGGGTGAGCGAGGGTCTAGGGGGAGCGGGGCGGTAAGGCGGAGGAGGCGGGGTCGGGTTCTGACCCTGAGGACCGGCCCTGCTGCTTGTCGACTCATCCTCTTCCTCCTCCTGATTGGGTGTCAGCAGTACTTGGATCGAGCCAGACTGTTCACTGGAGCACACAAGAGAGGGGAGGGGCTCCAGTCAGACAACTCAGAGCAGGAGGAGAAAAAAAAGAAAACGGAAAAACCGAGCAGCTTTGACGTCAGGTGAGTTACTGCATCGAGGGAAGGTCACAACAGCGGGGTAAACAAGCACAAACACACACTTACAGAACCAAACACACGGTGATGACGCCGCCTGCCGCAATGAGCCATGCCGTTATGAAGCACAGGCTGATGGATCAGCGTGTTCAGAGAAACCCTAACAGCAGATTCCACTTTATTAAAGTACAGATCTACATACACCAACATGATAATTAACAAAGCTTCTGCTGCTCTGAACTTTGAACCACCAGAAATTATTACTTTATTGATTTGCTTTCACTGATGTTTGAAGCATTTGATCTTCAACACCCTGCCTAAAGTACCTATAATTTCTTCATGCATTACTTCCAGGCTTGTAGTCCTTTACAGTGGCGTTAATCAATACTTCCCCACAAGTTATGAAGGTTTTTCAAAGGTTTTCTCTTGACTTCGGCTGCTTTTTTGCTCATTTTTTGCCCAGTCCTCCTGCCTGATTGTGAATTTTAGTTAGCGATTAATCTACTGATTACTCTGTTGACTAAAAGATTAATCAATTGACAATCTACAGATTTTTCATTAAAAGGAGATGAAACGTCGTTAGTGGAAAAACACAATTTGACTTTTCTTTCCCACTAAACAGTGGTGTTGTCATGACAACCTGGTGGCGGATGCTGCTTTCACTGAGTCTAAGCCGGGTCTGATCAAGATGATCTGATTAACAGATTATTTCTTTTCTATCCGCTTGAAACTACTCCTGAATTTTGTGAATTTTGGTCTCTTCTTTTGCAAACCATAAAACCAACAAATATGTGGTTTGCTTTCTGTTTAAAACATACAAATTTAAATAATTTTATTGAGTCTTGTACTACATTTAAAGACAAGGAAGCCACTGTATTTCAACTGAAAGTTATGGGAAAATAAGTTGAGCTCCAGTCTAGTGCAAACACACTGGTTCATTTCTTGTTCATTCATTTTTACATACTGGATTCATATGAGCTTTATGCCATTTACATATATTTTTAATTTTACTGCAAAGTAATCGACTCTTTTATTAAGCATTTAATTGATTTATGGAGCGAATTAAAGTACCGTAGTCTGAGGGACAGCAGTTTTAATTTGATCAATTTCCAGCTGAACCTTGTTTTCGCCAACAAGGAGTTAAATTCTGGTTTATTTAAGCATAATATTTAAAAGCCGTTGAAAGCTGAAGTAACCTACTGCAGGAAATGGTTGCAGATAAGCTGTAAGTTAAGTGACAATCTGATAAGGGACATTTGAGTCTATTTAAGGATTTTTGGTACATTTTTCTAGATGTTACTTCAGCATTAGGTATATAAAGAATATAAATGTCAGTGATTTTGGCTCAATATTGATTTTTATCTGTGTCTGCTATTAGAATATGTGTAATAAATGCCCATCAACAAGTTTAAGAGTCTCTTTATGCCTAATTTGCTCACAAAACTGTGAGGTTGAAATATGCTCACAGACCAAGGAAATGTTTGGAAAGAGTTGAATGTGCAGAGAAGGGTTTTATCTTTGCATCGAGTTCGTTTGAGTATGTGTGAGAAGCAAGTCCGTAAATGTGATTATTTTAGTTTGGCGTCACATGGCCTATGTGTCTTCGAGAGCGTGAGCGCCCCCATCCCCTACATTAACTCTTATGTCGCTTTTCAAGCCCTTGTAATTACGAAGAAGGCTCTGCAGCAGCAAGCTATAAATCAGAGGCTTATGTTGATCAATAGAGGAGAGGAGGAAGGTAATAAAAAAGGCTGAGTGCTGAGAGCTTTACTTCCACCTACTCCTTCCCTCCAGTTCCACTGGTAACAGATGGAGTCCCTTTTTTCCCCCAAAAGTTTCACTACGGTCTAAACAGAGCTGTAATGAAATGCAGACTAAAATCAATATTAACAAGTTAGCACATCCAGGCTTTATTTCCACCGATGTGATTACAGAAAGTTAATTTGGCTCAGAGCAAAGGAAGATGCCTAATACATTTTCATGAGCACCCTTAGGGAAACTATTTTTGTAGTACTGCACCATGGCTCGACGAGCATCAGAAAAAGCGAGTGAATGTAAAAGAAGGCAGAGGTAAAGTTTATTGTAGACGCATGCAGACTCAGAAGTAGCTAACTCACTAGTTCTGGCAGCTTCTTTGATGGTTTTAATTCTATCTATAAGGCTCCCTTGTGAAAAACACTCTTCAGTGCAGAGACTGCTACTAAGTGAAGAAATCTGAGCGTTTATCTATTTTCAGGCTCAGTCAGATGTCAAGACTTCCCGGGTTTATGTAGAGAGCAAGAAAGAGCAAGACTTTCAGAAGATTACAGGAAGGATAAAAGAGGTACAGCAAGTCACTTGGTTTCGTTCTTTATAGGCTCCAGCGTTTGTTACACAACATGCTTGAATTCTTCTACACTTTACTGCTATTTTAGTAATAATTGCATCTTTATCCATGCTAATCGTAAACAGATGATTCTGGGATCTGCTCCTGCTATAAAAAAATTAATGACAGCTCACAGAAAGAATTATTACTATATGTTAAATATAGTTGGATAAAATAATTATTTATAAACATCTGAGAGAATCAGTGGCCTAACAAATAAGGTAACATTCACAGGAATATGATCAGATTCTGGACTAAAAATTACCCAAAAAACTTAGAAAGCCTAAAGAAATATTGATCAGGGACATTTTAAGATGTTAAAAGTATAATTGGGCTCTGGATGCAAATGATCAAAAAAGGATGGATAACTCAGAATCTGAAAATGCTAATTTTAATTATATTTGTGGTAATTTAGCACAAAAAAAACAAACTTTTTTCTAATTGCATGTTTATTTTAACTCTGTGAGCAAATATAATGTTTACTTTGAAAGCTTTTAATTTCATAGATGATCAACTGACATACAGTATATTTGATAACATTTTGTTCGCCTCTCATACTAACATAATGAGAAACGACCAGACTGAATTACTGAAACACATTGAGCATCGAAGATCAAGAAAACAAACCACACAGCACAGGATGTTTGACTGCAGCTGCTGGACAGAAGCATGGCAACAGACTGAGGCTTTACAGTTTAGAGAAGGACGTGTCAGCAGCGCTGAAAGAGCAGAGGGAAGCCTTGATAGCACACACAAACAACAATGCAGAAGAAGCAGTGAAGCACAGAGACGCAGAGAGCAACACCGACTCAGTTTTCATTCTCAACGGAAAAACACAGCAAAGCTTTTTACTGCATTGCAACAAATACACAAAGGGGACAAGAAGTTCCTCTGTAAAGTATCAAATGGTTGCTTGAGAACACACATTGAGACACACAAACAGCTGGAGGCGTTTGGGTGGGGGTCACAACAACACAGGCCAGCCAGAACTAATGGAGAACACCCAACAACGAGTTGAGATACACAGAAGGTCGGTTTGAGTTGAGGAAACAGGGGGATTTTTATACAGGCACTGCTGCGGACACATAAGGTGTGTGGGGGGTGAGGGACAGTTGTGGTACCTGCTAAGCCCCTGTGGGTGGGCGTTTCCCGTGTCCCGTTCCATTTCCTGTTCCTGCCTGCGTGTGATTGGGCCCCCAGTGCTCCTCATGCACGCAGCTACAGCCAATCCACTATGAGCGTTAGCCTCATGCAGGGGTCTGAGCACAGCTGAGGGTGTTAACAACAGGGGGGAGATAAAAGGGACAAAAGACAGAGAGATATAACGACAGAGTGGCAGCGAAAATGCAAAGAGAGCATAAAAGTAGTGGAAGAAGGTTAGGATGAGAAAACAACAGAGACAGAGAAAAAAGTGCAGAAGATGGAAAGTTTGTCTTTTGGAGGGCTGGGGGCCTGCATGCACTACACTGCAAAAACACCAAACCCTGCCAAGGATTTTCTGTTTTTAGTTCAAATACCACCTAAAACAAGGCAAAACTAACTTACAAGCAATTTTTCAGCTGGTTTTAAGTCAATATTGATTAAAAAAGGATTAGTTCTATTACCAGATTATTTCACTTATGATATGTCCATAGGTACTTGGAAAGATTTTGTGTTTTTGCAATGTACACTCCCCTACTGATAGCCTATTTGGACTTATCTTGAATAAAAATGTCAGCATAGCATGTTTTCATCTAACAAGCCCACAAACATCAGTGATCAAAGACATGTAAGCTGAAACTCTTACTGAGCCTAAAGCTGTGCTGTCTGCAGACATAGCAGTAAGTGCTTATTTTGCTCTGAAGTCGCTGATAAAACATTCAGCAGTTGCTCAGATTCTGGTTCATTTTAAATTAATTTCGCAGCAGTGCAGTAGTTTGTTAGTTTGTTCCAAATGAGCATTTCAGCTCTGGATAAAGATGTACTACGAATCAGACTCAAAAATGAATAATGAATAAAAGTTACAAATATTTTTACTGTGGTTTGCAGAAAAGATGTCTTGAGAGTCTAAGGAAAGAAAAATGTTTCACTGTTTATGTTGAATAGTATTAATATGGAGGAAAAAACATGAAATCTCCATAACTACTACTAATCTGTATGGTTAATAGTAGATAACCATTCAGATTTTGGCTTTTATAGGTGATATAAATTTCACACTCCTGCTCAGACGTCAGCTACTAACTCCGTACAAATCAGAAGAGGAAGATGGAAATCGAGAAAACAAAAGCCGAGGCTGTTCGAGAAGCGACAAACGAAGAGAAACAGGAGAGAAAAGTGCAACAAAAAAACCCACGGCTTCTTTCTCAGCGAGCCACTCTGAATTTAACGCCATTGTGAAAAATAAGCAATGATATAAAGTGCATGAGTCAGCAATTTGGTAATGTAGAGGTCTTTGAAATTCTAGCTGTAACTTTTTATCCCCTATAAAGTATTCTAGAATATTTTTTCTCATGATACAGCAGTATTAATGTCCAGAGATTGTAATTCAAATCTGTCAAAGCAGATCCGAATGCACTGCAGCCTCAGCCAAGTGAACATGCTAACGCAATAAATGTATGCAGGCAGTAATGTGAGTAACCAACTTTATGATGTTTTTTAATGCAGGTAATAATTTTTTAGCCATGGAGCGATTTGTGTCACAAAGTTTGAGAGACTGGTAGGAAAACAAGTGAATTTGAGTTTAAAACTAAACTACAGAACTGAGACGATAAAAAAATCCAGACAAATGACTTTATGTTTGATGCATCCAAAGTTTCTGTTTTAATTTTACTAGATCTCATTATACAGACTAATCTAGATATTATAGATCTTCCTTATAAGTGTCATTTGGCACTAACACTAATAAATTAAGTGAATAAATCCCATTTGGTGATCCTCAGGGATGCTTTTCAGTATCTACATGCTCCCCTTATTTCTTACCTACGTACACTGTTGACCCCTTGGAATATATTTTTGAGACCTATCTAATCTTATATTTTTGAAAACGAGAGTAACCACATTAGTTTACTTTTTACTTCAATGGGTGAATTTGCTCTTTGTTATTGGTCTTCCTTCATTATCTATGTTGTATTTTAATTGGGTTTTGATTTCTGTAGTTTTGATTTGTAAATGTCAGTGTGTTGCTGCCACATCTCTTCTCTAAAAGAGATTGTTAATCTCAAAGATACATTAAATAAAGGTTAAATAATGTCTAATATTAAATAGGCCAACTCACATATTTAATTTGCTGCCAGGTTAAAGGCTTTCCTGATAAATTAGGACATGGTGAAACCTGCATGTTTTTTTCAGTAGGTTAGATCATTTACATGTTGGTTAGATCATTTACATGTTGTATAAATATATGTTTATCAGGCAAATCTATAAATCACTGAAGGCTCTTGGATTAAAAGCATCTTAGAGTTGAATATCGGTTCTGAACCGTCGGGTCATCTGAGACGTTGGGACCCAGTATTTCCAGAACCAAAACAGAGGAGGAAACCACATCTAGCTTGCATGTTCTTCAGCTCTGGAGCAAACTGTCTAAATTTTGAAATGTTCAGAAAATTTCAAGGCTTAAGATACTGTAAACACAACCTTCCCATAAAGGCAACATTTATTTAATCTTTCTCATCTTAGTTATCTACATGTTAAAACATTTTTTTGATTCTTTTATATATTGCTTATATTTAGTGTATTTTTTCCTGTTATACAAATAAACTTGCCTTAATGAATCCACGTTTTTAAAAAAAAAATCAAAATTTTAAAATTTAAACAATAAACATTAGATTTGTTTGCAATTTGCTAATTTGCATGGAAAAAGTGAACCCAACGCCAACATAAATGCTATTAATCTGCAGCCCGTCTGTTGATTTGAGTGGTTTACTGGCCGGTGTCGTCCTGTTGATGCATTGCTGCTGCAGGACTGTGGCATTTTAACATCCTTGCTTCTAAGGGAGGAATAATGGAGGCTTGATGATGGCTCTGCCGTCCCTTAAAGTATGATATTAGATTAAAGTCTGGCTCAGTCATCGATACAGATGTGTCGAACCCAAATTCTGTTACATAACCGTGCTGACAGGAATGCCATCTGTTTGTTCACAACTTGTCCTTTCCACTCATTAAGGCTGCCTGTACTGAACTGTAGTGTGTGTGTGTGTGTGTGTGTGTGTGTGTGTGTGTGTGTGTGTGTGTGTGTGTGTGTGTGTGTGTGTGTATGTGCACAGTACCAGGTGCATAAAGCTGAACACACTGCTGCACCCGCAGTAGGACAGACATGACACAAACAGGAATGTATTAAGTAAATCTTAAGCTGATTGAAATGGTTAAAACACCAACATTCAAATTTACATGGTGAGAAACGATGGTTACACTGATGACCCGTTGGAATATATTTTTGAAATCTACCTAATCTTAAATTTTTGAAATTTAGAGTAACCACTTTTACTGAATTCATCATTCAGTAAAAGTTGTTATCATAACAGGCCTAATTATACCATGCCAATTAAAAAAGATGTTTTAATATTGTTTTAACATCTAAAAAACCTTTTAAAAAATCAGGTATAGTTTTTTTAAACACTAGAAAACTTGTTTTTAATCGTTAATTTTTTTCTTAACATGATATAATAGTGCTTCACTTTTTAACAATGATATTTCCCCTGATTTAGTGAATTAGTGAGGAATAGCTATTGCTTAGACACTAACTATTTTTTTACTGTATTTTATTATCTTTTACAATTTTTATGTATTAAATTTATATGTTCATTTCTTTATGCTTTTAAGCTTAATGTACATTGTTTCCTGGAACAACATACAATTGATTTTGATTATTATGAAGGTAATTGAATCATTCTATGTAAAGCATGCACTCCAATGTTCAAGGCGTAGCCTGAGTATCTGATTTAAAAGTAAAGTAGTAGTATCAAGATCAATAAAACAACATTAACTTACCCAACTGTGTTTTACACTGCATTATCTTTCTGCATCAGGTTGTACATTCTTTCCACTTGGTAAATTCCTTCAAATCAATAGCACCACATTTTTCCTACAACTTTGTGGTCCCAAATTAATTAACAGAGTGGCTATCATTACGGTGGAACTTTTGTGTCCTCCTGGGTCACAAAGGAAATTATACCACTATTGCAATAAGTTGTTTATTATTCCTCTCTGATTTGATGGAAGTTTACCCAAGAATGTAAAATTACTGAAGCCAAGAATCACACACCTAGGCCTTGTTTTCCACTGAGGTTGGGCTATATCTACTATTTGGAAGGACAGTTAGTATTTTGTATAACTTGACTGAGAAATTGGAAATTTGAAATTAAGTGGGATTTGAAATCGGAATAATAAAGACAATATTTGAACACTTTTCTGGTCATTAAAGGTCTTGTAGCAATTGGCTAAAAATGATTGACTGTAGTTTTCTTTATGGATGGGCGATGTTGACTTCAAGTTTTATCATGATATTTTGAGATTATAAAAACTCTATTCATTTTTATATGGCTGTGACTGCACAACACACCAATCCTGGCCCCAGAAACGCAAATAATGTTGCTGAATAGCATATCTATTTGATTCTTTACAACACCAGGCATATAAAGAAATGTGATTTATATTTAAACTAATTTTCAAAGTTATTGATACTCTCATTGAACAAACAGTAGAAATTAACAATCCTGCCAATATTTTTGCAGAAGGTTAGACTTGATTAATTGGAATTCATTGATTTACTCATACAACAATAAATCAACTTTTTTATGATAAGAAATTCATCATGATAAATTATAAATAAATGCTCACACCTAGTTTGATACTCCTTGGCTACATGGAAAAAGCAAAATTACCACAAAGAGACAGATGGAGCCCAAAAATGAGGTCAGACGAAAGTCAAACAAGTCACTCTGACGGCTTACCAGACAACAGGTGACCACATCTTAAAATGCATTTTTCTATCTTGATTCACTGTCTCGATTTAGGTCTGAACAATGAATAAAGCTCACCAGAAAATGAGAGATCATATTTCCTACACATTGTACATACCAGCTATTTAAAGGACATTAATGAAGTGCTTATTGGGTGCAAATGTATGAATATGGGTACTTCAGAGGGCTTTTAGGGTACCAGTAAGGTACCTTTGGAGTGATTACTTACAACATAGCTTTGTAATTATTTACTTTTTTGCAGCATACAGGGTCATTAAATAACAGTGTACCTATGTGGAGCCTAATGGTAACGGAGTAGACCAACCATACAATGTTATTTACAGCATATCTGCAGAGATGTAAAATTTAAGATAGATTTTTATACTTGTTTCCCCTAACTTATTTTTTTTTTTCTGAAAATATAAAACTTTTAGCCTTCTTCTCTCAGTGGAGGCATATGACCTTCTGCACGGCGCATTTACAAATCAGGATAAGATGAGAGTTTGAAATCATCCATTTATGGTGAGAAAAAATCCTTTTGCAGCTCATTGATAGCATTTTGTGGTGACTTACTGCAATGTACTTACTGTCCACTAATGGGGTACTTACAGAGTACTTACTTAAAGGGGACCTATTATACAAAATTCACAATTTGCATGATTTTCTACTGCCATTTGGGTAACACCTGCTTCTAAAAACAGTCCAAGCGCTTAAAAAAAAAAACAAGCATCCAGCCATTGTTCGGCAATAAGTTTAGATTTTTTGGTGTCTAGAAAATCAGCCATTTCAAAAGCTTCCCAAATGTTAAATCACAATTCATGGGTAGTGCGCCATTACCTAGCAACTCAAGCTAGGTTGCCAAGCAACCCTCAGCACATTTGGTCAGCTGGTTTCACAGCTGTGTGCGCTGTACAATGGCTGCTGGAAAAGACAAGTGTTTTGTTGTTGACTTACCATCAAGAAACCACTTGCTATTGCTATATTCTTGTTGGTTGTACTGTTCAAAAATCTGTGGTTGTATTGTAACTACACAATTATTTGGAGTCATTTTCGCATGGGAATGTAAATGTTGAGTTAGGGGGAGTGGCTAACAGCAGCTTATTTGGATTTTAAGTGACAAGAGCCTCTGAAATAGCTCACAAAAACAGGAACTCAAATTGGCTAAACCTGACCAGACTAAAATTCCATTATCCAAAAATTATTTTGAGCAAAAAATGTTTTGTACCACCCAGAGATCTATGCTAACCTGTTCAAGGAACCATAATAGGTCACCTGTAAGTACAGAAAAGTTGAGCCATGCTCTAATGGTTGTTTTATCCGTACCCTGGTGTTGGAGCTGGTCCAGGTCCATGAACTTGCTGGGTCTGGGGTTGAACCCCTTGGCTGCTTCCCGCTCCGCCTCCTTCCGCTTCTGCTGCTCCTGCTGGCGGGCTCTCCTGGCCACCTCCTCCTGCAGCTCATCCAGTTCACTGCGCCCAGAGCCTAAAAACAGAATAACATAAAATAAACAACTGGTCGCACCTAAAGAAGCTGCGTGTAACTACATGTAGGAGGGCGGACCTGTGTCAGAGCTGCTGACCCAGCAGGGATGAGGCAGCTCCTGCATAATAGCACCGCTGCTCTTTGACTTGGGCACCGAACGCCATGAAGGTCCAGACATCAGCACCCGTTTGTGTTGCCCCACCTCCCTGTTTGGAAGCAGAAAGGGTGAAAATAGCAAGAAATTCAGGCGTAAAAGGGGAAAATGCTGATAAATGAGAGAATTCAAGCAGATTGATGTCTTTGGGGTTTAATTGTTTGTTACGGAGCACCTCTTTTGGATCATTTGTTCTTGTTAATGTCACATTTATGTTTCATGTTGATAAATTGCAATTGGACTGAAAAGAAGCAAGGGAATCCACAAGAGGGAAACATGATGGACAACAGTAGCTGAGAGCCAGAGACAGTAATTGGTATTTGTGCGTGTCGTACCTGTCAGGGCTGCTGCTGTTCCTCTCACTGCTTTCGTAGCCACTCTCCATTCTCTGGATCAGACGTGGCTGGTGCTCCACCCCTCTCAGAGGTGGAGGAGCAGGAGGAACCATAGTCCGCCCGCCGCTTGAAGACCTGGGCTGCCCAACCAGCCCAAACCCGACCTCCCCAATCTCCCTCCGTTCCACGTCCTCCAGTCCAGGTTGTGTGGCAGCTCCCACAAAGGGGAGAGGCTGCTGGGGCTCAGCGGGGAGAGACAAGCCGGGTGCAGCACTGTAGCCCAGCTGGGAGTCTCTTTGTCGGGTGAAGATGCTGTCGATGTTTAGGGCCTCTCTCCTGGGCCTCCAGGTTGGCCGGTAGCGGCTTCCAGAGGAACTAGAGCAAACAATGTGGATGATTAGAAGTGTGAGGTGAGGTTCACTTTAGGGGTTAAATTGTTTGTTAAAAAGGACAACCGGGACAGAAATTACGAGAATTATGAACTCTGTAGAAAATGCAATAAGTTACATGTCAAAGCATAGGTCAAAGTAGGCCAAAGCATTCTCTGACAAACAAAGGAAATAATCTGGCTTCTATACATTTTCTACATGCTTTGCAAAATGTAAGGTGATGCTTTTGCGTCCCCAAAAAGCACCTAGAAATGTGGGTTCCTTATTTTTGCAAATAGTCCTTGTCTCAATCAGAAACTGAATGTATGTATTTCTACATACTAGAAATCACTTGTGTCAAACTCATGACAAATTAGGTAAAAGTAAAAACTAATCCAGTTAAGACTTTTTATATGTCAAGCTGTGTCAAGGTTCTATCTTCTGGCTTATCTGGTATGTATGTTTGGATGGATGAAAAATATATCAATCAAATTTCAGACTTTCCAGGCCGTGTAGGAACTCGTGAACATAATCTTTAAGCATTAATACGCATTTATGCAATATCGCTTCATTAATATGGTTCAAAGAATTGAGGAATTACATAAAATCTGATGAGTATGAGTGCATATTTGAAGAGAGACTCAAAGTTCACATCTATATTCAGAATCCAAATGCTAATGCAGGCGTAGGCAGTGAGGAGGAGGTAATTAAACTGCAGAGAACAAGCAGCAGAACAGCATTTACTTCATAAAAAGAGCCATATGTTGGATATGCTGGATACTTTCACATATCATTGGTCTGTAACTTTATTTATGTGTTTGCTTCATTTCTTGCTTTTCAAGACATTTTGATACAGGTCACTGTAAAACCACGAAGAAATATTTGAGGTATTTAATCATCGTACAACAAAAAGCATACATTTGAAGGTGAAATCGTCTTTACTGTCCTATGTTTAAATTAATATAATCATGCTATATTACATGTCAATGCAACTTTTAAGTTGAAAATGAAGTATTGCATTGAATATATTAAACTATCAAATAATTAACCAGACAAACCGAGGAGGCAGGAAAGACTTGCAGTTTAAAAATGTCTGATTTAGTTCTGCTAAGAACTTTGAATTATCATAAAAAGTAATTGAAACAGCCATAACATATTACTTAGCAGTACTATGTTAGTTTTTAGTACCATAATGAGTACATATAGCTTATGATTTCTGCATTATGAAAACAAAAGCCATCTTTCTACAAATCAAGGCTTTAGCTATGGGATGTTGTTGTTACCTTGTTGCTAACATAAGACGGTTTTCACCTCAAAATATTTAAGGTGAAAATAGTCAATACAGATAACAAAAATAAAAATTGTAATATTCAGTATATCTGAGGCCATGGTTCATGTTTAAGTATCTCAATGTCCTGTTGGAAGAAAGTGGCTGGATATGGATTGAATATCCAAGATTTTATATTATTTTAGCAGAAAGAGGAATAATTATTGCTTTTCCACTTGACATAAAACCAAGATCATAAATGTTTGTTTTTAAATGTTTGCAGAAAAGCATCAAATTATGATCAACTCAGACTGGCTCATGTTTACAGTGCATGGCTTCACATATATGTGCTTTATTTTTAGAAAATTTCAAGTATTACTTGTTACCTAGCTACAGCAAAGGTTTAAGGTGTGTTATTGTAAAAAAAAAACTCGCTCTCTCTTCCTCAGCATAAATCACACTCTGAGCACTCTACAGCTCTTTTAGCCCCGACAAGCACCTGAAAAAAGTTTTTTGTTTGAATAAAATTAAGCTATTTTTATATTTATTTTTTTCTCTCTTGCAAAAAAAAAAAAGTACAATAAGATTTGATTTAGTCTTTGTGAATCTGCTTAGCTGCAGGAAGTTTTCTTTAGGCCCAAAAAAATGGGAGGAGAATCATAACTTTGCACCTCCTTTTTTAAAAACTTTGGCAGCAACTGCTCTATATGTTAACATTTCAGGACTGTGTCCTAGAAATACAGGTGAACTGTTTTTCTGGTTAATTTAATATAATTGATAGCCGATACAAGGAAAACTCAAGTGGACAGAATGCTGAAATTAATTTAAAAGGTGCTTCAACATGTCATAAGTTTACAACTTACACTTGTTTGCCTTTCAGTAGTAATTTCAAGGATAAATGTCACATTATATGTATAAAAAAAATGTAAATGATTTACTTTGGTCTCATTCTATTACGTCACAAAAACCTTTTAATACCCATTGTGATGGTAAAATATATTAAATTGAAAAATGTAACACTTTTGTAGTGTTTTTTATGATTGTTAAAGACATGCAAATCAAATAAATATCATAACAGAGAAAATGTTGTTTCCATGCAGAGCATTTTAGTCCTAAAGCACAGAAACAACAGGGAGGCTCTGATCCCAGAGATAGTGAAACACATAAGATTAGGCGTAAGAATTAAATCAAAACAGCCTTGCCTTACCTGGATTTGCTCTCACTGCTCGTGCTTTCATCCTCCCAGTGGGGCCCCCCAGCCCCGCCCTCGCAGCCCCCGACTCCTGAAGAAGACGAGGAGGAAAGGGGGCGAGAGGATGAGGAGGAGGAGGTGAGGGGCCTGCGTGAAGACAGGAGGAAGACTGCCGTCTCCTGCAGGGGAGGAGAGGGGTGGCAGGTTGGAGCCTCCACTGCTGACTCTGAGCGTGGGAGAAAAGGGAGGGAAGGAGGAGCAAGTAAAACCAATAAGAGTTTTATTTATTCCACAGGGAGTAATTATGCAGGCAGCAGTGCAAATAAATGTGGAAATTTACACCAATGAGCTATACAACTTGAAGAATCTGCAGTGATGACACAGAAGAAGAACAACACAATCTGACCTTTGGTTGCTCTTAATTAAATCCACAATGCAATGTGTGTTATTTCAATGTTAACCCAAACAGCAGCTTATTCAAATTGTCATGCACAGTCGAATGCTAAAATATTAATAACTCTTTTAAATACTTTTTTTCATTTTCTCACATTGAAACTTGAAACCTTGATGTACTTTAATAAAACAACAGTGCAACTGCACCACATAGTAGTGTGATTTTTCTGCTACAGGGGACCTATTATGCAAAATTAACATTTAGCACATTTTCATATTTCCATATGGGTCTTAACTGCTTCTAAAGACAGCCCAAGTGCTTAAGAAAATAACTACCCAGTCATTTTTGGGCAAAAAGGTTTTGTTTTTGGTATCTTGAAAATGAGCTCTTATGAGCTCCAACACATTTGTTCAGCTGGTTTTACTGCTGTTACAATGGCTGCTGGCAAAGACAAGGGTTTTGTTGTTGACTCATCATCCAGAAACCACTAGGTGTATTCTTTTTGATTGTGCAGGAGGCTCTACCAATGCTTTTCAAAGATATAAGGTTCTATAATTGCGCATCTGTTTGCAGCCAGTTTTACTTAAAAGTGTTGGAGGACGTGGCCAGCAGCATCTTATTTGGATTTAAAGTAACAGAAGACCTGACAGAAATGAGAAGACTAAAATCTCATCATATAGGAATAATTTTGTGCAAAATAATGTAATGAACATATTTTGTATAGACTCATCCTAACTTGTTGAAGGAAGTATAATAGGTCACTTTAAAAAACTGAAAAACCAAAATGCATTACTTTGTGTTAGGCTACCACATAAGTGAAGTACAGTAAAGTTTGTGTTTGTAAAATCACAAAATGGGAAAAAGTGGAAGGTTTCCTGACTCTAGAGTCAATAGGGTAAGTCTTCAAATTATCGTAAGAGCAAATGATATCTATGGATGATGAGATTTTAACCCAAAAGATACTTAGTACAAATACAAAGAGATTCTGAGAGTGATAACATGCCTCTATTTTTGTAGTTTTACCTCCAGCGTCAGCACCGAGCGGCGGCGAGTCGTAGTTACAGACCACTGTGGTCTGGGATTCGCTGGAGAGCCGGCTGCCCGTGGACTGATGCAGGGGTCGGCTGCGGGACGTGCGGTGGCTCGAGCTGTCCGTTGACGAGTCGGTGCGTGTGTCGCTGGATATCGATGGCTCCCGACCTGAAAGACAAAAGGAGAGACCACCACTTTCAGGTGCTACTGCACATAGACCGCCTATTTTCTAGTCAAACAAGCCTAGTCTCCAGCAGCAAACACATGCAGAGGTTAGATCATAGCACTGAAGGTCAGAGCATATACAGGTGAATCATCTCATGCAAGCAGCTGATAAAGGCAAAATAATCCCACCCTATGTGGAGCAGGGTGTTAGTCTTTGCTGTACCTGAGTCCTCACTGTCGTAACCAGCCTTGCTGCTGCAGTGCTGGAGCTCCAGCTGTGGGTTGGAGCCAGTACAAGGGTTGGGGCTCTCCTGCAGTATCACCGGCGTCCCACGGGGGTCAGCATAGAGCAGCAGCAGGGGCTGGTAGTGGCCTTTAATACAGCGAGACACTACGTCCTTCCACTTTGGGCCGATCTGGAGATGCAGCAGGGGAGCACATGCATCAAAGGAGAGACAGACATAGAAAAGGTAGGAATACGTCTGTCTGAATTTGGGTAGAACTTTGTGCAAAAGCAAAAATTAGAAGGTCAAACAGAGTCTGTGCTGATGCGTGTCCTGGCAGATTAAATCATAATGTCACACTCTGTCATTAGCTCAATCATCTAATGTGATAAACAGTGTGAAATAGTGACTGATAAAAGAGTCAAGGATGTCTCCATTTGCGCTAAAACTCTTGCTCCAATTAACGCACAAAATATTAGAACAGGTGAAAAGCCTAGATTACAAAAGCTAAGCCTAAAATAAATCCCCAAAATAAAACTCCACCACCATTTTTTTTCTCTCAGGTTCCTCAGTAAAGCAAAAAGCCAGGCCATGCAGCACTCCAACTAAGACACAGCAGAGTTTCTGTCCTTTCTGCTCTCACCGGCTCTGCTGAGGATGCAGCAGATGCCATACCGTGCAGCCTCCTCACTCTGCGCCATGAGAACACCCTCCCAAAGAAAGACAAAAACGGTCTCACCTCTTTGACGTGGGCGTCGTCAAAGTACATCCACTTGCGTATCTTGGTCTGGAAGAAGAAGGTGGAGTAGTGCTTGCCGTAGTAGCACACCATGCCCACCAAGTAGAGCTCCGCCTGGCGAGCCCTTTCCTCTGTCACACGGTAGAACAACTACGGAGAGAGATAGAGGAAGAGGAGGAGCAGGAGGGAGCAGACAGGAGGGGAGGGGGGACATCAGGGGAGAGGTGTGCCATAGCAGGAGGGGTGGCAGTGAAGGGGTGGGGGGGAACAGGAGTTAATATGAAAACAAGGACATTTTGCTCACCTAATAGATGGACTGCATCTGAGAAGTTTCTTGCAAACTGTACGAAAACTGAACCGTGCAACACGACGCAACTGCAGCTTTTAAAGCAGAATGGATGCACAAAACTGGAACATGACCTTCTGAAGTTGTGTTTTTTTTTCCTTCCACTCACAAATATACACTACTTTGTGCTTCACGCTTTAGGTGCATTCACACCAGTCCTGTTTAATGCGCTTTAAATCAAGTCTAGTTTGTTTGTCCAGAAAGTCCGGTTTGTTTAGGGAAGTGTGAATGCGCAATCCAACTCTGATGCGGACCAAAAAAGTGAACTGTGTCTATCTCGGGTCGGTTGAAGTGAACACTGGCGCGGTTTGAATGCGTAATGTGGTGCAAGTGACCAGAGACCGCTACAAAAGCAGGAGGTGAACTACAGCACAGAGCATTCTGGGTAAATATAACCAAAACAAACGTCAGTGTCTAAGGCTAATAGTTGTGATATGTTGACAAAGACAAAAGAGAAAATCCTACAACTGCCAAAATCTGACGCTACTCTATTTTTGTTTGTAAAGATGGAACCTCATGTCTTCTGAGGTTTTCATGTCATTTTCTTCAGTCGCTCTTAGCGCCGCGGTGAGGGAGGAACAGGTTTGGATTGTTTTGATGAAGCAGTGTGAAAGCAAACCGCGCGAGCTGAAAATGTATCAAACGTTGCAATTTAGTTTACCGGGCCTGACAGTCTGGCAGAATATCAGGTGCTAAAACAGCCTCTCACATTAAATCAAGGTGCAATGGCTAAGAACAGCAGACTGTTCTCCACAAACAGACACAATCTACCACTGGTACACAGATAAACATTTCAAAATTGGGAATAGAAATGGGATATCATTGCATCTATCATTCTCTAAGAATTTTATGATCTTTGGCCATTTTATCTGCATCAGTAAGCTGCATCTACTGCAGTGAGACTCCATCCAAAAGGTCAAAAATCTTATTAGCATGCAAAGTGTAATTTAGAGTACTTGTGATTGCTATATTTATTTGCACTTTCCTTTATACCTCTGGGTTTGCACTAGTTTTAGATCTATGAGGTAATTCCCTCCTTTAAATCTGAAGAACCTATTTGACTGCATCAGTCAGCATTTACCATCCTCCTGAAAGATGACTGGTCAGCATGTTTATTTGTAAGTGGGTGAATGGTTCATTTGAATTGGTACTTTCATATGTAAAAACAAACTATCTGGTACAACGGCATATTATGAACACTGCAGACAGACAAAAGGAGTACATTTGTACCCAAAAACACTCAAGAAACTTTGAGATTAATTCTTTGAAATTTTCTGAATTTTTTCTAGAAAAATTATTAGATCAATCTCTAAATTTCAGAGCTATTTTGCCAAATCTACAATGGCCCTGATGCCGTCGTACTTTGTTGCTCTGATAAAGGCCTCAAGCTGAAACTTGTTCACCTCCAGTTCCATTGACTTCACAAAAGTCTGGTTAGTAGCTTTAATAGTACTTTCATATAGCCTGAATACACAGGCTGCAAGCTTCAGTTCTGCAACTCATTAGTGCTTGAAAGGTCAAAAAATAATTTTCACAGTGCAAATCAATCTTTTTCCTGGCAAACCCTGGAGAAGTCACTTTGCAAGAATAGAGTGGAGCTAAGACTTTACCAGCTGCACCCAGAATGCTTTCTCCTTTTTATTTGCTAGATGACTCATAGTAATAATGGATAATCAAAAATCTATTTAATATGGCAGACTATTTGTTTGAGATGCAAAATGATCCAATCTAAAGAATAAAAGAGCATAGAAGTGTTTTTGGGAAACAGGTGCAGAAGACAGGCAGACTGTGGCGGGAGGAGATGGGAAACGAGAGGCAGATGGATTCCCTTTTAACTGCTAAACATAAGAGAGAAATTCAATAGATGATTCCTCAGATTTGTACCCAACTGCTAGGTTTCATCCCGTAACCACAGGATGAAAACGAGGGAAAGGAGAAGAGACAGAATATGAAGAAGGAGGAAAAAACTTGACTCACTAAAACACATATTCATGTTGACTAATCCATTATTCATACATATCATTTCAGAATGCTGCTGGAGACATTGCAGCTGCATTAAAATGCATCGACATTACTCAGGTATGACACGGAGTATCAGAGGTCAAACTTGCGAGGTGAGTGGGTGTTTGAGAGCAGAGTAAAAACCCACAGGAAAAATAAGATGCTTGCAAATCCGGCGTTTTTCTGCATGTTTCTTCATTCGCCGATTTTCCAGTTGGTTTAAAGAGACTGACCCTGCACATTCAGGACTTCAAATCTGTGTATTTATTTATCTGTGTATGTGCTTTATGCACTGCAAAAACACAAAATCTTACCAAGTATTTTTAGTCTTGTTTAGTCTTATTATACTTGAAATAAGACAAACTCACAAGTAACTTTTAAGTACAACATAGGAGCTTGTTTTAAGTCAGTAATTCCCTACTGATGAAAAAGTACTAACTACAAGTGAAATAACCTGCCAGTTGAGCAAGACATTTTTTCCATATTACTATATGGAAAACAAAGTCACACAGTGTAAAAAGAGCTGCCTCCAATTGCCACACACTGCCAGTCAGCTGCCTGAGAGCAGAGTACAGCACCTTTATCCAGTCTAAACAATAATTTGGCTGTTAGTTATTGATTATCTCAGCATCAGTGGGAATAATTGTTGTTTTTTATTTAAAATGAAAG
Source organism: Poeciliopsis prolifica (assembly GCF_027474105.1). Taxonomy (NCBI): domain Eukaryota; kingdom Metazoa; phylum Chordata; class Actinopteri; order Cyprinodontiformes; family Poeciliidae; genus Poeciliopsis; species Poeciliopsis prolifica. The sequence continues at coordinate 7,226,289 of NW_026562393.1, forward strand.
CTGCAGCATGATGTTTATTTACCTTTGTGTTTATATTTGTAGGTTATGAACGTTCAATTGCCTATTAGCTTAGTAGAGTTTATAAATCAGAACAACCAATCAGCCTCTGACTGAAAAAGAGGATAAAAAAAGGAAATATATTAGTTTCAAATGAACATAACCTTTAAAGATTTAAGTGTGTTTTGTTTTCTTAAATGTTTGTGCTGCTCGCTTTTACTATAAGCAGAAAAACTCATTTGCATACCTCCTGTTCAAAAGTTTCACTGATCTAGCTTCAGAATGAAAAACTATAATTATTTATAAACCTTATGTTACTGGCTTAAAACTTCACTGTTTCTAAAGTCTTCTGTGTTTTGCAATAAATCCCACCAAGTGTTCATTTTTGCTGCCATATGTCACATTAATTTCATTGCCATCCAGTATTTATTTATTTATTTTTATCAATCTTTTGCTTTTTTTAGCAAGGAGATAAAGTTCTTGCTTACTTTGTCAGAAAGTGAAATCCATTTTAAACAAGCACAGATATATACTTAAATCTCTACAGTTTGGTTCTCTCACAACCTATATCATAGCTCTAAAAGGACATTTAGTATCATTTTAAAGCCTTTCCTTTATAGCTTTGCTTAGTATTATAGTTTATGGTAGTTATGTTAAATTATTAGACAAAAATAGAGAATCATGAACACAGATAAAACTTAAAGAATGATGATTTGGAGCACTGAATATCATCAGAAATGATGACAGCATTCAGTTTCTCTCATGAGGGTTTAGCTGCTCTCTGCAATAACCTAAAATACCATTCTGAGAGCAAAAGCTGTTTCGCCACTCAGATACTAAAAAAAAACAAACATCTAGAGCTAGTTTTGCATATATTTTTACCCTAAAAAAGTACCTAAAGCTAATGCAACATGTGTTGTAAGAAAGATAGGAAAATATTTAGACAAAACGTTGCTACAGCTAATGATTGGTAAAAAGAATGTTCCTAAACGTATGAGAAAAAAACACACAAGAGAAAATAGTACGAGAATGAAGTCATAATGACAACTTTATTCTCATATTTTTGATCTTGTATTATTTTAACTTTATTATCATACGGCTTTATGCTTTTAAAGTATTGACAATTTTTGTCATACAATGTCATTCTCATAACATATGGCTTTTCTTATTGTCATAACTTTTGTCAAACTATTCCATTGTACTTTTGTTTCAGAAATATGTTTTAAAATGATGCTGATTTGTAAGACTGGGAAAAGGGCAATCTATTTATTTCATGTCAGTTTGTCAGATTTCTGACCCTGAAATTTGATTATGCATGTACTTTAAACCCCCAAAAATGTTTTATTTATTTCATTCAGAGGCCAAAATTCAGCTCCAGAAAGGGTAATCAATTACACCAAAGATCTCCCTATGCTGCAATCAAAGTGTTTATGAATATAAATTGGAAAGATGGTCCATATTCTGGAAAAAACATTCAGAATCTTTACGCAGAAAGCTATTTGCAGATCGTAAAGCAGCTAAAACTTAGATGGTTAATTTCTCCTGCAGTCAGACACAAACACAGCCTAAACCTACAACTACAGACATTAACGTACTTGACTCACATTCACAAATTGCTGTGTTTTTGCATTTCTACTGCAGTATTATACACATGTATCTATCAGCTTGCATGGATTTGCTTATGTGGCCACATGGGCATTATGTTAATAGTTATTGGAGACAACGAAACGTGTGCAACGTGCCGAGTGAGCCTCTTACATCTCCCAGGCGCAGGCAGGTTCCCAGGCTGTGGATGACGTCCTCCGCTAGGTCAGAGTGGTCCGAGTCCCACACCAGCCCGATGGACACGATTTCTGGTGAGTTCATCAGAACCCGGCGGATACGCAGCACCTCCCCACAGTTACTCTGCGATGAAGAGAGAAAGGATTCATTTATTATGGTGAAAAAGAAGGCTTGTGCTTTTTGTAGTTACAGGAGCACTGAAAAAAAAATCTTACTATCAAAACAGAAACTCAGAGTCTGGAGATACAGAGTGACATATTTGGAGAATCTGTTAGTCAAAGACAACAATTTCAGTTTTTTAAAAAGTCTAAATATTACATAAGACCAATAAAACATGATTTTTAGCAAAACCTAACATATACTGCCTGGCCAAATAAAAGTCACCACCTGCATTTGACCAAGCAAATCCCCCACTGCATGGGCGATTATCTTTTAGCTGCAACCTCTGCAATGAGTCGCTATTAATTTCTTAAATAACCATGCTGAAAGATATATACAAGAACTCTAGAACAGTCAAATCACCGGCATCAAGCAAAAAAAAAAAAAACTATAGGTCGATTAAAGAAAAAACTGAAACTGGAGAGAGAACTGTCCAATGCATTATTAAAATCTGCAAGGATCCTGTGAGCGGTGATCACTTAAATGTTTTGTTAAACAGAAGGTCATGGGAACTGATGAGTCTAGATTTACTCTGGTTCAGAACAAGTGACCCATCATGCCTGGTGCCTCATGTGGGAACCCTGTGTGGGCAGCATCGAGTGGGCTGGGTTTAGACGTTATGAGCTTCATTTGTTTAACCAGAACCAAACATGGAGACGCAGCTTCCAGTTTCTATGCTCCACTAGAAACTGAGCTGGAAAAGGTGAGTTCCTTTAAATCAAGACCAAACGGAGTTAGATTGGAACATTGATCAAGATATTTGATTCATATTTGCTTGATAAATTTGACAAAACGTAATGTGTATTACTTGTTTAATAATTGGTGATGTTTTAACAATTGAAAGCACTTTGAACTTCCTTGTTGCTGAAATGTGATACACACTTAAACTTAACTAATTGAAGTACTGAAAAAAATTACTTTCTAAGATATTTTTGTTTCTACAGATGTGCCTTGAAACAATGATTGACGTTACTTCAAAGAAGTTGATTTTCTGATTTAAATGATAGCTTCAAATACTTTTAAAATTTGTTATCTGATTTTGTTTTAGATTTCTTACCTCCAAATCAGATCTTTCAAATAATTTTTTATTTGGCCGTATTTAACAGAAGTACACATGAAGATCCACACAGGAAATAAGTAAACAGTAAGGGAAAGGGGAGCGGAGATGAAGGCAAGAGAAAAGCGATAATGAACGGATTGTAAGAGAGAACGACAGAGAGGTAAAAAAAAGTGCTGCGCTGAGTTGTATTTGTCCCTCGGGCCTTCTGTTGAGTTCAGAACCGTGTGTTCTGAATCCTTCCTTTGAGTCATGACCCACCGCAGAGCTGGTACAAACACACACACCCTGAAATAAAAGCCTGCACGCACACACACAAGCACGCACACAGGGCCGGGAAAGCGGACTCGGAAACAGCCTGAGAACACCCCGGCGTCCAGGTCTTCTGCCAAACGCAGCACTCACACACACATTAAGCACAGTCCCGCTCAGAACGATCCCTCTGTGGGCAGAGAGCCGTCCTGCACTGGCACCAGCGATGGCAGGAAGGTATCTTGCCAGCGTCTGCTTTTCACTTCCCAGAGTGAGACACGAACACAGGCCGGAGGGCGGCAGCCGAGCGGCACAGCGCCGGGACAGAGGCTATCTGTGTGTCCAGGACGCAAGGTCGGCACACAGCCTCACTCTTTTATCGGTCGGGCTGGGCGATATGACTTTTTCACGACAGATCTGATTTTCGTTGATTACACTCTATTTTTTCTCTTTTTGAAAAGTATTTTCAAAAAGTGGATGTTACTTCAGTCATCTTGTCAGTGAGCTGTATGATGGAGTATTGTGAATTACAAGAATGTTGTCATATTAGCAGAATAAAGACACTGTTCTACCAGGAAAAAAAACATTGTTTTAACCCTATATTAAGACCAAAGTTTCAAATGTCTGCCTGTATATTTTTGCTTATTTTAATTTAAAATATCCTGTGAGTAAATTTCACCCTCTGCTGCAGCAGGGGTGAAATTACCATAATAACTCAATATTGGCTGGAAAAAGAAATTTTAATTATTTAAAATACTTCTGTGAGGAGATGACCTGAATTCAATGTCCAAATAAATAGAAGCTGTGAAACAAGATGGCTGCCCTGGATGCACTGACATCACTCTTAACTATGGAAACCCAGTGAGTGCAATTTTGGGGAAAAGAAAATACAGATTTACCAAAAAATGACACCTTCAAATAACAAAAGACAAAAACTCCATTAATAGATAAATCTCAGTGTTTCCCAGATGAAAATTTTCTAGAACAGTCACCCAGCAGCATTCTGTGTTTTTGAGTATTTTAATCAGTGCACACAAAAAACTAATAGTAACCAAAAAAAAAAAAGTGTTGCTCTTGCAGACCTTTCGATATGCAGAATTTTCCAGACAACAGCGGTTACATAACAGGACTGTTTGTCAAATGATCCCATAGCTTTCCAGAACGCTGATTGTTGCATCCTTCAAAGGGAATAGAGACGCCGTGGTTCCTGACAACCCAAAAAGCTCCATAGAATAAAGACAATCTCACTTTTATCAGCCTGCTGACAGCCAAGCAGACTGCTGATGTAGGTCTGAATCCAACATAAAAAAACCAAAACAACCACAGCCTGTCTGGGTTTTCACAGGTTCAGGTGACAGATCCAGTTTGGATGAATTTTTAAATCTTATTTTTGCTTACACCTGTTTTCCTCCCTTCCAGTCATCGCTCCGAATCTCAGAGAAATAAGAAGGAAAACTGCTCTTTCCCATGTCCTGCTGATGAGACATGGTGTAAGTAAAGCAGCTATTTAGGTAGATTATAGACCTTTTCTCACAAAGGCAGCTTGCAGACACTATTACCATGCAGGGCACAGACCGCCACGGCTTCTCATTTCACACATAATAGTTGGCTGCAAATTGCCGTTACGTTTGCGATGCCGACTGAGCATGTGCAATGCTCAGAGGTCAAACACAATTAGGAATAGCTTTTGAGACACTTATTTGCTCTGATGATAACTTCCCTGCTTTCTCACTCGGAGTTTAAAAACCATCTCCTGAATAAACTCACTGAAGGATTAGTATTCTTATGCGGACTTTTAAGGATAAAATAAAGATGTAGTTTAATAAATTACTATATAACTGTAAAATAATAGATTTCAGTGAGTCAAGAATTGAAAAAAATTGCTTATTTCTGATAACTGAAGATTTTGGCTTAGAGCTACTGAAATTTTTAAGTTTCACTTTTTAAATGTGAATATTGCAACACAGTAAAACAAAATATTATTGTGTCAGTGCAGAAGTTGGATTGAGTGTCTACATGAGGGGTTAGCTTGGCTGTTATATCCAACCATGTCAATGGAAAGTTGAGTTGAAGAAAAAACTATGGTGGGAAAAAACACAGCTTTGATGGGCTTGTGAAGCAAAGACCATTCAATAATTTATGGGAGATCCACAAGGTGTGTACTGCACCTGGAGTCTGTGCAACAACAGGCATCACACACATGCACCCCATCTTCAGAACATGCGATGTTCAGAGAAGCAGCAAAAACCTCAAAAGCTTCAAAGCAGACCCTACAGGCCTCGGCTACCACATAAAACATGACGATGGTTAAAAAAGTTGCACCTGAATAACCAAAACCTATAGAACAATGTAGAGACAAGAGACAAGTAGAGATGTCTGATCAAAATGAAGAGAAAAAAAAACAACATATCTGTAGAAACACCTCATACCAGCTATGAAGCACAGTGATGGAGGTGCAATGATTTGGGCTTGTCTCTCTGCAGTAACTGAGCTGAACATGAAGTCTTCTGTGTAAAAAGTATTCTAGAAAAATCTGAGACCATCTGTCAGACAAGTGAAGCTTGAACTAGAATTGGAAATTATTTTAAAGACAAATTTCTTTACAATAACTTAAGAAACTAATAAAACAAGTTTCATGTGGAAATTCATTTCCACATTTCATGTGGAAATTAAGATCTCAGAGTCTGCAGGAAGAGCAGCGAGATATAAAATCCATGTTGCTTCAAGTCCACTGATGGTCATTTGTTGGTGTTGTTCCATTGTGTTCTATCCTAATTGAACAAGTAATTTTTCTCCCCTTAAACTGATCTCCAACTTAACACCTACACATGATCTCTAACTGTGAGAAAACTGATAACTATGGATTAGTGTGAAGAATACCTCCAGTAATAGAATTCAATGGAGAAAATTAAAAGAAAATGCAAATGAAGTGCACGTTATGTAACACACAGTCATCAAGAGAGAAGAGGAAAACAAAGAAATTATGAAACTAATTATGGAAACTCATCATCTTTTTAATTTGCCCATTAGATTAATTCGTCCACGCACTAATTTTATCTAATAAACATTAACAGTGAGCATTTAAAGGGACAAAAGCATATTTTTATGGCAATGTTTTACACCGTATGCCTGCTAATGAATTTAGTCTGGTTTTACTTCCCTATAAAAACAAGCTACGATATAATAAAAAAAAACTAATGACAACCTATTTTACGCAAAATTATAATCCTTCTAATGAAATTTAAAATGTGCAAAAACACACACCACATTCAACATTATTTAACAAAAATATGTAAAAAATTAAGTTGCATCTATTGTAAATGAACCACAACACATCTGGAATTGTTCGGATAAACCAAAGAAGAGACGTTGGCCTTAACGGGAAAAACAACATCAACACAAACAAGTCAAACCACCCAGACAGCACGGTGGTGGAGGTGTGATTATGTGGGTTTCTTTGATGATTTAGAACAATGTTTCTCAAACTTTTTCAGGCTGAGGACCACTTAACCCGTTTAACAAACACTCACAGACCACAACATTTTAACATGAAAACATGAATGTCTCAAGTCACTTATTGTTGTCTGTGCTGTTGTTTTTTAATGTGACCGGTGTGTTTTTTTGTTATTTATGGATGGATTCTAAGCTTTCCTAAGCTTCCAAACACACGGAAATCAAAAAATAAGCTGTTAAGTGCATTAATAACATTTTGGGACTATTTGTAATTTAAAAATTGACTTTAGTTGCAGAAACAAAAAAAAAATCCTCTTCTGCACTGTTAAATCTAAAAATTATCCACCCATTTCTATCATTTGTATGTACTGTATTTTAATAATTTAACTGAATTGTTTTTAATTGAATAAAAAAAAACAATAGCTAGCAAAGTCATAAAAATGAAGAACAGTTCTTGCTAACTGAGACTGAAGTCCCTACCTTTCACGGCACAGAGCCGTTCAAAAGAACCGAATCGCTCGTGAACGACACATCAAAACCTTCAGCAAGTAAGACTTCACTTCCTCCGATCATGTTAGTTGTCCTGGCGTTGTTTTCTTTCCACCGGTATCTTCAGTTTTCCTCTTGAGTGACAGCTCGTTAGAAAGTTAGCTGCAGTGTAGCACTTTGAGCTAACATTACGGCAAATCAACGGTCGTTTACATGCAGTACCCAGCGGGCCACGAGGGGGCGCCCAGGCACCACCGTTTAAGAAACTGATGTTATATACCAGCTGTTTCCTGTATGATTACTCCATTCGTCTGTCATGTTTTTGATGTTAAATATGGTTCTACAAGCTACGAAACGTGTTTCTGTTTTCATTTCTTCTTTTTTTAATAAGTGATTACTATGCATTTAATGTTAATATTGAAATTATTTTATAGTTATTAAGCCAGTAAGCTAATGCACTATGACGCAAACGTAGGACTGCTGTAGGACTGCTGTCTTGTTCAGTTTGTCTATGTCGATGCGTGTCTGTCCCTATCAAATAAACTTAAATTCAATTTAATTATATAACCTAAACACCAAATTCATTGCGACAATTTCCTGACACGCAAAACGTTAAAAATCAACAAGTAAGCAGTTCACAACATAATGATCACCCAAAGGTAAATAAAAATGCTAAAGCAACATGCAAAAAGATCTGTTGTGCAAACAACTATTCTAAGATATGAAAAATACCTCAATTACAAGTAACAGTTTTGCATCAAGTCTGCTGATCAGAAATGACTCTCTTCAAGTTGAAGCACTTAGATTTTAAGAGGCACTTCAGCTTTATTAATGTTGTCTGGCTTTAACATTCAAGATTCACACCTTTACTGATCTCACCGCTGCGGTTATAAAACCTCTGTTTGCTTTCAGAAAGCTCTCGTGCTTTAAAAGGAGATGATTCTGACTTTAAAAAACATCTGATTCGTGACACACAAAGCACTGATCTGATGTGTGCAGCCATTCCTGCTCAGAGTACATCTCTGATTACCAAAAGTAAACACTTCATTTCCAGATACACACTTTTAAATGCCGTGTTTATCATTGCTAAGCCACCTGCAGTGTAAATAAAATGTCCTCACGAGTAATCATAGGCCATTTCCACACACGATTCTCCACGTACCTGATGACTGCCAGATGTTGGGCTAATTAATATTGTCTAATTATTGTGATATGGAGGCACATTGATTAGAAGTTAATTAATTTTGTTTTAAAAATGTTACTTTTTTAATGATAAGCGTAAATGGGAAGGCCAAAACTGATGTTAATGTTAATGTGTGTTAAAAATATTTACTAAACTCATACATTTCAAAGTTAAAGTTCACAGTTTCTCTGAAGTTTACTTAATCTCTTAGTGCATGAGTAAAGTGTTTATGCTCTCACAGGGCAGTTGCGCAGGTCTCCCATGTTGCTAGCGTTGCGGAGCAGCTCTCCAAACATGTCCGGTGTTGGTTTCTCTCTGCACTCCAGCATCCTCACCGCCTGGTTACTGCAGCCAGCATTTGACACGCCGGAGAGAAAAGCCAAAAGGAAAAGATCATACTCTTTGCTGCTAAAGACTTAAAACCTGCTTTTGTTTTTTGCAAGTCAGTTTTCACTTATTACAAGTGTGCTGAGATATTTGGATTAGAAACATCAACAATACTTGGTAAGATTTTGTGTTTTTGCAGAGACAATAAAAATACATTCCAAGAGAATAAATAAAAAAATTCTTAGATAAAGACCAGAATCTTAAACTCTTTTAAATTTTCAGTTTAATCAGCCCCAATTTGTGACCAAAAGTGGAGTTTAAAATTTTGAATCTTCTCCAGGTCAGTGAACGCACCACACTGATAACAATACTCTTTGCTGTGCAGGCGCTTATAAGGAAGTGAGATTCATCAGAGAGATGTAAGACATTAAAAGGGAAAACAACTTTTCTACGAAATGTCAGCAGTTCACTTAGGCAAGACTTTCAGCGGCAAACGGGAAGACTGCACTGAAACCAGTGATTTTCAGTTTCCACATCTAAAGTTTGACCTCGTATAAAATCTCCCTTTAATTCAAAGTGATTTTTTTCTAAATACTTTAACGGAGAAGAGCTGACAGAACTTAAACATGAGAAACCTGACAGTTCGTATCTGTTTTCAAGTCCTCTGACTAGAAACTCATACATACATAATTCCTTTTCTGTCAGACAAACAGAAAACATAAACTACAGAGAATATTTGAGATTAAATAGTACTGTCACTAAAAAATGTGAGACCTGCAGTTCATGTAGTTAATGTAATTAATCTAAGGCTTTTTAAAACTACCCTGCAGGCTCTGGTCCACATCTCAGAGCTTCGTAGGTATCACAACAATAACACAAATTTAAAAACCATCTTAATCTCTCCTTCCTTCTTTCCCTTCCACTGCTGAATTAAACCTTTTGACTGCTCTCTTTTAGGGGAAGCAGGAAAATGCAACGCCACAGCCAAGAAGACGTTCTTATTTCTGTTTACTTGTGTCTGAGCCCTGCTTGAACCACATATCTTCCTCTCTATTTTTGTCACCCCTGGATTATCTTACTTATGCTGACTTTTTTGCTTTCTAGGCCGTAAACAGCATGGCCTCGGTGAGGTTAAAAATAGCCTGGCGGTGTTAACAGGCACAAACACAGGGAAGGCTGCTCCATTGTGCTTGAACTACCTGTTTACTTGTATTTTCACCCAGCATTGCTGCTTCGATTATTTACCAAAGGGATACGTATGGATGTTTTGTTTCATTTTCTCATTTGGTGGTTCTGCTCCGCTGTTTTACTTATAGATTTTTGTTTCTCCCTGGGTGCAACTGATTGATTGCTACCAAGTTTCTTATTTCATTAACTTGGAGCGTGGGAAATTTAAATGTAACACACGCACTTTGACTGTGTGAGGATTTGCCTGGACGTTCCTTCATTCACATTTGGGATTCGTTTGCACACGCTCACCTGCTCCTACATACGCAGGAGCACGCGCATGATGTATGCGCATACATGTTCATGTGTGATTTCTCTCCGCGTTTGGCCGGGGCTCGTGCAGAGAAGTGAAGAACGCGCTGTACCTTCTTTTACTGCCATGATTAAGCCTCAGCTTGCTTCCAGGTTTACTGCACCGTGTGTATTCACCCGCATGCGCGCGCGTGTGTTTGTGTGTGTGTGTGTATGTGTGTGTTAATGTGGACTTACCAGAGGGACGTGGTGGAGATGTAATGAACCATCTGAATGAAGGGCAGGGGGTCCGAAGAGGCTCCACAGCTGCTGCACACACACTGTAAGAAGAAACACATCCTGGGATTCATTACAGGACATCGTTTTCTCTGATAATTATTTTCTCGTTAGGGGCCATCAAATGTTAAATCACATAATGATTTAGGGTTTCTTTTTTTCCTCCAAGCATGTTCTGGATCTAAACAAGGGCCAAAGCTTGCTGTGCAGGGCCGTTTCTGTTTAATCGGATGAAGAAACAATTCAAGCCAACAAAGTCCAGATTCCCATCTTGTCACCGAATCTTTGCTGTGATAAAGAAACTGGAAGACTGGATTTGCACGTGTAAGTCAGACCAGTGGAGGTCCAGATGCATGATTTCCCTAAACATTATTTAAAAGAACCCAAACAAAAAAATGCTAGTTTAAATGTGAAATTTTGGGCGAAAAAGTCGAAAACAAAAAAACGTCCTTGAATAATTTTTTAAAGATGTTATAAATCAGCCGAAACAAGTACCTGAAAGTCTTTATAAAAGAATTTATACAGCTTAAGCCTTTTTCAGATTTTGTCCAAAACTCATACTTCTATGTATTTCATTAGATGTTGGATGTTTCAGATCACGAGTGTCAAACTCATTTTCATTTTGGGAAATACCAAAATCTGAATGTTCTTAAAGGGCTGGCTGTGCCAAAAATATATTGATAAAACCAATTAAACTATTAAAATATCAAACAGTTGTTTCTCCAGGATTATGTGATTGTTTTAGTGTTTTTTTGCTGTCAAACTTGCAGATTTTGGAGTGTTAGGAATTTTTACAATATTTGCAGTAATATATGATGTTGAATGTGACTTTTTATTACTCGCCGTATCTATCGCTGACAATGACTTGACATCAAGTAAGGCTGAGGCAGCAGTCACTTCAACTTAATGTTTTTGACCAATTGGAAGTTGATTTTGTGTGCATTTTGCAAATTTGTGAAAAACTGGAAGAACTTATTGATGTAATTTGGAGTCTAAAGGGCCTCTTAAAAAGCTGTGGTGGGCCAGATTTGGCCCCCAGACCTTGAGTTTGACACATGTGTTTTTGAAAATTGAATAATCTCTTCAAATACACGTTTTTCCACAATTTTCCAGATCAAAAAAATGTTAAAATCAAATTTCAGATTGTCCTGAAATCAGTTTTTTATAAAACCACCTTTTGCTGCAGAGACAGTGAAAGTCTTTGGAAATATCTACTAACTGTAACTGTTAACGTTTCTTTATTGTATATTTAATAGTTATTCTCTGTGCTATTGCACTTTATTACTCACACCGTAATTTATGGACTAAGTCTTGATTACTTAAGCTGTACGTTCCGACAGCCCCACTGGAAATATACTTAAAGTGAAAAAGAGTTATTTTTTTAAATGGTTACCCCAAACTCCTTGTTAAGATGAATGCATTAAATTACAGTTTTCTTTCCCTAAAGGTATAAATGTCTAGTGTTGAGTAAAGTCACAATTTGATGCTAATCTGAGACACAGGAGATCTGATAATACAAATTAAATCAGTCAAGTGGAAAATGACGATGAGTTCTTAAATATTTGAACAAATATATGGGTCAAGTTGGTGGTAGGATTGTCTAGAGAACAAAATACTAGTTTTGGGTTTCCATATGATCAATTGCTTCTCTTTTAATTACTCACCTGTTCAAACAAAGTCATGGCAAACTTCTGGTGTGGTATGCAGTGTTTGGCTGTGCAGATGTCCTCCCTGCTCTCCGCGCTGATGTGGAAGTGGATACGCATCAGCAGATTCTCCTGAGAAACAAAGTTTACACATATGAGCCGTGTGGTTTTAAGAGTGCTGTATGTAGTGTGTGTGTGTGTGTGTGGGTTAGATTGCTCCTCTCTGCTGGTGCTCTTGTTAATCTGACCGTGGGAGCAGCATCTATATTTCATAAGAAGCCGACGGATTCCCTGACTGAACACATTTACTACCAATCGATCAGACAGCACCTCCCAGAAGCACACATAAAATACACACACACACACACACACACACACACACACACACACACAGAGGGCAAAGAGTGGCGAAAGCAACTGAAATTCCCTGGAAGAAACCAGTAGCACAGAGGAAGTTTAAAGATGTTACAGCTATAAAAATAATATTTTGATCTGCATAATATTAGGAACTGCTACACACAGAACTAAAAGGATAAAGACATAATCTATAATATTTTCTTATTAAGTTTTACAGTTTAATATACTCCAAAAACAACAACTTTTTACTGACTTCCACATAAATGTTCTTACTCTGCATATTGAAAACATTCACAGTGCTTCATTTTCCACATAGGAAATTGTATTAAATGAATCTCTTTCCACAAAACTCTACAGCGTAAAAAAAAAGTTTTTGAGTGTTTTGGAAAAAAAGATTTATGACCCCAATACACTCACAAAGTCATCAAGAGGGCGCATCATAACTGATATACATGTGACAGGACTTCCCAGGACTCCTTATTTTGCATTTGGACCCGAGTACAAAGGGTTTTCAATGTACATGCTTTTTGGCTATTTTTTGCTAAGATGAAACAAACAAAAAAACAGACATTGAGGATGTTTCTTTTCCTTGAATTAGTCTGTTGGTTATGAAAATATATGTATGTATTAAACGAACTAACAAAACACCACTGTGTACATATGTGAAGCCACGTTGCTGCTGCAGACTCACAAAGCACTCGGCAGCGTCGTCCATAATGCCCAGCTGAAACCTCTGCTCGTCTTGGAAAGTCTTGGCCAGCGCGCTCCGCAGTGCGTCTGACGGCAGAACGCGCTCGCTGCTGAACTGGAACTGAGCAAAGATACTCTGCAAATGCACACAAATATAAAGAATCCATTAATTTTTCATCTGCTGCAGCAAATATCAACTATTTCGCACTATAACACTGCTCCTGACACACCTCTGCATTGTTGGAGCTAGAACAAAAACAACAAAAAAACTGTCAATGCATTTTCCTGGATCAACAAATTATTCTAAGAAGCAGGAAGAAGGATACAAACAGAAGCAGGAAAACTTGTGAACCTATCAAGAGCTAAAGTGCTGAACAACACTCTCTGACAGGGATAAAACAAATGGCACTACCGAGGCCTCAATATCACAACATGTAAATAATAAATGGCACTTTTCTCAAACAAAATATAGCAGCTCAAAGAGAGCTTTGTAGCAATGAAATAGAAACCAAACCAGGTGGCTAACAGAGAAAGCTAGGCCACTGAAGTATGTTTTGAGGGCAGCTTTCGATGTGAAGGACATCATGGAGAGACCCGGCAGTCTGCCGGGTCTTATGAGAGGAAACAATCCTGATCTTACAAACCAGTCCATTAAAATATGTGCTTCTTTTTGCAAGCTTCACTAATTAGTTATGGAATAAAAATCCTGTTTCTACAAGAAGTACACCTGACATTTTCTTCCTTAAAGCCTTTCCGCATTTTTTTGTTATTTCTATAATCTATGCAGATTCAAATAATTTGGACATCAGAAGGCGTCTACAAAATATTTTCAAGACTAACAAAGTTGGAGGAGTTGCATTATTCCAGGACTTCATGTTAATGGTCTGAAAACCAAATCAGACTGAGTATAGTTGGCTTAAACTGTAAAATTGTAAAAAATATAAAATAAAATCTCCGATTTTGACTGGACTAAACTCAACAAACTCAACAGAGCAGAATTTAACTGAACTTAACTCACTTAAATCAAGTGAACTGTACAAATTGAACTTGATTTAAATGAACTAAATTGAATCAAATTCAGTAAATTAGATTCTACTGAATTTAAATCGGCTGGACTAAACTATATTGAACTGAATCAATTCCTATTTGAGTGTAGCTGTCTTTAGGATAGCTAAAACTGCAATATTGGTGCTGATAGTGCAGTGTTGCTAGCACAAAAAAAAAAGAGAGAGAGAGCGAAATTACGTTTCTAAACACAGGTACCAGCAATGAGTGAATTTGACTTCAGCTGGATGGAGGGCTTCAGCACCAAAACAGAGAGATAAAAGCGTAATCAACTTTATGCGGACGGATAAAAATGACCTATTTTTTAGTTAGGAAGAGATTTATGCTGGGAAAAAAAAACATGAATTCATTCATTTATTTATTTTAATTTTTTTGAGAAAGCCTGGGACAGAAATAAACCTAATTTGGCTTGACGTATCCAAACAGTGGTTGGTCCTCTGCTGGTTTTCAGTCGCAGTGGTGGATGCAGTTGCTGATGAGACAGCTGGACTGAAAAGCAGCAGGTCTCCTCTGTGTCCTGAGGACTTTTAAAAACACTATATCAAGAGAAAAATATTCACACACAGTCACAGTTCGTCGCCATCTGTTTCTATCCACAGTGGGTCCATTTTAGTTCATCAACCAGAGGTAAAAGAAAATCAAGCTGAAGCAACAAAACTGAACTACATTTCCTTAAAATGTGACGTTACATTGAAATGTTTGTTTTTCTTTCAAATCTATTCATTAAATAAAAAATGTCAGTGTATTGCTTATAAAATTGAATTTTTAAGCCAGCCTTTAGGATTTCTTTGTTATTTTTTTGTTCCTATATTGAAAATATTTTCTTGCTCAGCAATAGTTGCATTCCTGGATTCAAAATAAATTTAATTTGAAAAATAAAGTCTGGAGGAAGAGAATCCAAGTTGCTTGAGATCCAGTGTTTAGTTTGCACCTTTAGATGATTTTGGGAGCCATTGTGTTTTCTGTTGTGTTTAATCAACTCCAGAGTCGGACATCTACAAACTTTATGAAAAACCTGATTATGTTTTCAATAACGATTCAGCACCTGTCAACACAGCTAAAGATACCAAGACTTATGCCAATGTCTGTGGCATCAATGTCCCTGACTGACCAGCAAACTGGCCTGATCTGAACTCCATGCAGAACTACTGAGATAAATCTAGTTAAACATAATTGTATCTACTTGATGTCTTGAGAACATGGTGTCTTTGCATCCTTACAAACTCTTAAATCAATGTATCTAAAAATTAAACCTTAAAATAAAAATTTAAAATGTAAGTTAGCCTTTAATGTATGGGTTACAGGTCTTAAATTTTCTCTTAACTGAACGATTTAAGTACTTTATTTTTCCTGCAGAACTTTTCAGTCAGGCATAACTTTGGTCACCCTCACCGCTAGCATACCCTCGCTAGCTTAGCTAGCTTGTTTTTTTTTTTTTTTTTTTTGCGTGCAAATTCATCGCCAGTTGGCAGGATAAAGTTTGTACATTTCTGCGGAGGTCAAGGTCTTAAATTTAATTCAAAATAATCTTAAAAAGTTTTAAATTCGTGTAGAAACACTGCTAAAATATGTCCACGTTGAAAGGTTTAGTAATGTGTTTTTGCTTTAATCGCTATTTTTAAATGGGGGGTAAAAAAATAAGGATATGTTCATTCTAGCATAACTGATTCGCTAATGGTTTATGTCCTTCATTATAAGTTCAGAGGATCTGATTTCAGGTGGCGTTCAGGAAGCAGTTCACCAAAATGGCTGCGATGATAACGGCGTGAAAATGTTCTCAAACAATGGGCTTCATCAGAGTGAGTGCAAGTCGAGTGTTGGCAACGGCAAAGGTAATGCAGTCGTGCTGCTGACGGAGAGGAGTGTGTGGATGGGTGTGTGTGTGAACGACAGAAACAGAGAGAGAGGAGGAAAAGGGAAAGTGTGAGCAATATTGTGTGTGATATGGTGTGTGTGCTGACTGCAGCATTGCGCCAAGGAGAATGGATGGGGGAATAGACCCAACAGAGAGAGGGAGGGAGGAGTGAGTGAGTTAGAGATGTGTGTTTGAGTGTGTGTGCACATGTCAGCGTGTGAAAACAGAAACAATCAGCATCCACTCCCGTGTTCATTCATTTTCTTCCTTCTTTCCTCCAGTTTTCCATTCTTTAATTCCCTTTCCTCACTTTTTTTTTCTTCCTGGTTATTGCAGTGTGTTCTCAGGTATCTGCATCCAAGTGTGCGTGTGTAAATGTGAAAGTGTTTTGCTGCTGAGAGAGATAAATTGTTGCAGTGATTTTCTTGAGGGATAGCTACCGGCGTCCCCTGAACTTATCTCCACTACACGATGCAGCCTTCATCTGCTGCAAATCAACCTAGAGTAAAGTTAAAACATAACCTTGATTTTTGTTGCTGCATCTTTAAAGAAGTTGTTTAAAAAAATTTAACACTCCATTGAAGCTAATTTGGTGAGTGTCTGCCTCGGTTATTCAGATGCTTTAATCAACTCCCAAGCAGACTGTGGGGAGCAGCGTTGCAGCTGATAGCTGGCAGGACGGTTAATGGAACCTGACAGAAAAATACGGGACACCACCTTTCATTTCTGCACCCACAGCTGACTGGCGCGGTGCGAGCTACAAATTCCGTACGTGTGCGGCGCAAGCGGGAGGATCCTGAGGTGCGTGGCTGGAGTGCAAAGTGAGATTTGTGTGCGTTTCTTATTTCAGTACCCCAGCGTGGGATGTGCTGGCTCAGCGCTTTCAGCCGGGCCAATTAATTACAGCGAGGCGCTGGAGACGGAGCGGCGTGCGGAGCGCGCACATCAACACCGGCCGCATCGCACACTTCCAGGATCAGACACATGTATAATGGCGCTGATGCAACAAATGGCCGGAGCGGGGCTGCATTAAGCCTGGTCATTATCAGGGAGGCAGGAGGTTACAGATCTTCATCTTCTGGACTGCTGAGATGCCAGGCTACCAAAAGACTGTGCAAAACTTTTAAACCATTCATTATAGTTCGCTCCCAAAGAGACCGATAATTTTGTGACAGACTTCCAGTACTGAAGTGCATTCCAAGTGCATTGAAATAATAGCTAAACTGTTGTACTACAATCTAACCATTTATTCTGATTCAGTGTGTAAAATAATCCACATGTAGGAAAAATATATTGTTATGCATTTTTTCCTTTCATCCACACAAAAACTCAGTTTTATACCACTGAAAACAATTATCTACAAAAATTTATACCAAAGTGGGGATTTGAGAAAACTCTGTATTTGTGTTTTTATGGGAAAACAGATTTAAAGTGCCAACTATTACAACCTGTGACAAATAATGCACCGATATATCCACATAGTTGCTTTAACTTGATTCCTATTCAAAAGTAGTTCACCCTCTGTCAGCACAAATGAACGTCCTGGCGCCATGTTTAATTCCTAACAGGAAGTCGTGATTGTTTTGAAGCTGACATTGATGTCATTGGCTGACATCGAATTTAGCTTTGCGCTACACTGCCCCCTATGGGTTTGGCATGCTTAATACAAAGTTCAGGGGCCGATCAGCATGTGTTAATGTGAAAATGTTTCTGAAACCAATTCAATTTGTACAATATTATTTCTTGAAACGATGTGATGGAGATAGTTGTTTTTTCAAGCTCTGACTCTGGAAACTGCAAAAACACAAAATCTTAAGTATTTTTGGCTTAGTTTTTAGTTCAATTGAAATAAAACAAAACTAACTTGAAGTGACTTTTCAACAAGGTATAGCAGCTTGTTTTAAGTCAATAATGTATTAACAATAGTTTTAAAAAGTACTAGTTGCACAGGCAGATTATTTCACCTGTACCAAAACATTTCTTCCATGTTTGGCATGTGAAGAGTCTGTTTGCATTCATTTCAATAAATATATTTTTCATAGATTAAAGTGAATGATTTTTGACAACACATAAAAGCATAAAAATTTTTTTTTGATTGATAACACAATTTGAGAGAAACTTCTCTTTTTCTTTCTTTTTTTTGATAAAAATGGACTAAAGGAGATTATGGGATTCTAGTCCACGTTTTGTGGTGCTTAATCTGTCAGTGAAGTTAAAAGAAAATATGGATGAAAATAAAAAACCAAAAGAAGATAAATAAATCTGATTATAAAACAGAACTTTATATTCTTTCTCACATTATATGGCATATCAAATGTGATTTTTATTTGCTCATATTACAATGACTGTGAGAAAGTCTCTGCCTGATGAGTCAGTTTTAAGACAGTGACAGTTTATCAAATTCCCATGACTTGGATGACACCAAATCTGAGCTTCCACCATCAGAAATGAATAAGAGAATCACAGAATATAATTAACTGAAAAGCAGAACAGATACTGTTGTAATTTTTCTGAGTGATTGGTCTTTTAAATAAATGACTGCATTTGGTTTGGGCCAATGACACGGCTAAGTTTTAAACAAAGAAAATTCAGCTTTTGAAAAGGAGATCAACACTTTGTAAACATGTATTGGCTTTCACGGTTTCACACAATTTATTGCCATAAATGAGCAAATGTGGCGGATTGAAATTCAGAGGTACATTTACTCCTTTTGATGTTAAGAGGCCGTAAGCTTTGCCACCAGTTTGGGCTGAAGATGTTAATGTCTAGTCTGATTTGGGTGATGCAGAGGTCAGATTCAACCAGCAGGGGGAGTCGAGCGCTTGCGCTAGCTATAGTGAAGAGCACAGGAACTTATCCTTAGATAATAATCGCTGTAGTAGAAGCACCGTGTCCGGCTCTTTTATTAAAATATTCCCATTCTTCATGTATGAATATATATAAGCACACCTGTAGGTTGTAAATTTATTAACTTTCAGAAAGCTTGTGAGTTTTTTTTACTCCGAATATCTGCAAACTCCGTTGTTAGCTCTGATGTTAGCACCGTTGTTAGCTACCATACTGCTGCTTAATATTTGATATCCTCTTGAATGTTAGTAAGCTAACTCAGATAATAATCGCTGAAGTAGAAGCACCGTGTCCAGCTCTGTTATTAAAATATTCCCTTTTGTTGCGTGTTGTGGTCATAAAGAGTCTCGTTGATTTTCCTGATATCCTGATGGTTTAATAATCGTTAGCCGCTAGCATACCTAAGCGCCAGAACGAAACGCTTATCGCATGCGCAGAACCAGAACTACGGCATCTGTAAAAGCCCAATATCACTGTATGCACAGTCAATATATTCCACACCCTTCTTCATGGCTTTTACACAAAGTAACTGTGTTTTCCCTGATTAAATTCAAATGCCATTCCATGTCAATTATAAAGGCAAAAGATAACAAATAAACATTGTAAAAAAACGGACTGGTTCTGATTTTTACAGAAAACCCCCCCAACAAAGTTACTTAGAAAAACAGGAGTTGCAGTTCATACCTTTAGAGCGCAGAAGATGCATGAGTCCTCCATGCACTTATGAGTGGTCAGCTGCCGAAAGCTTCTCCTAAAGATGTCAAGATGCCACAAGACCTGGAAAACAAAAACACAGGCTCATTTTTTTATTCTATTCAACTTATCCAGTTGAGAAATCCTACTTAATCCTACAAAAACCGATGAAAGGAACGCACACTTGTTTGATTTTTATTCACAAACAGATTGAGTCTTTAAATATCTTCCTGTGGAGAATGAATGGACAGAAAAATATTGCTGGGGGTTAAATTTGTGGGAAACACACACAAATCCTGTCCGACCTGAGTGCTGCTCCGGCACAGACAGTCCATTAAAACCACTGTTAAAACATCCTTTCATTCAAAAGGATGATGGTCCACCCAAAATAACCACCTGGAGGAGTTTCCTAAATAGGTGCATGTTGGAACGATTTGTCGTCTTTGGTTTGATTACATGAAAGGCTCACAGTTTCCACGATAACATCACATTTGGTCTGATTATATCTGCAGGTGCATGGCAACCAGAAAAACTAATTAGAGGCGCAAACGTTGAAACGTCGCTAAAGAAAGAATGTGTACAAGAGCAGTACTTACTTTAAATTTAAGGGAGTTGTCTCTTTGTTATATGACGATGAAAATATAAATGAGCACCAACTAATTTAACAAAAATACCGTTTAAACCTTGATGTGTTAGCAGTTTTTTTCTTAAAAAATGTTTCTAAAGTTTAGAAAGTTCTTCTAAACCGAACTTTAGAAGAACTTTTGTTCTAACTTTTTTTGTTAGAAGAACAAAACAACATTTTTCTATGTTTTAATCCAACATAAACCTAACAGCCGGGTTGCCCAGTTCTCTGAAACATTGGTAAATACAAACCAGGGCAGCAACTACCAATTATTTTAGTATAATTTAATCTATTCTGATGATTAATCACATTGAAAAAATGTCACATTGTACAGATCTTTCATTTAACCACTTAAGTGTTTTCATACAATATTAGAAATGCATTGAAAGATGAAAATAAATAAAACATTAAAATGCAGAAAATTTTAATTAAGTGAAACTAAAACTTTGTCATGATGAGTTTTACGAGTTTTTTTCTTTATCTTAAATGCAAAACTAAGTAATATACTGTATATAGAGCTCTGGAAAAATTTAAGAGACCACTTAAAATGATCAGTTTCTCTGATTTTACTTTTTACACGTTTGAGAAAAAGGAACATTGTTCTTTTATTTTATGAACTACTGGTAACACGTCTATAAAATTCCAAGGAAAAAATGAGTATTTATATGCAGAAAATGAGAACTGGTCAAAATAACCAAAAGACGCAGTGCAGTGCTTTCTGACCTCAAATAATGAAAAGAAAACAAATTCACATTCATTTGGAAACAACAATACGAATGTTTTAAATAAATAAGGAATCGATATTTGGAGGAAGAACCATGTTTTTGTAACTTCAGCTCAAAATTTGCTAGTACATTTTTTCCCACTTTTAATTCTTTGGATGTTTTTCTTTATTTTGTGACGTTCATATTGATAATCGACGTAGGTCTATTTTTCAATAGTGTGTTTAATTATCCTTTTCTTGCTTTATTCCTGGACAACAGTGGGAATAAAACCCAGTTTTCCGATGCTATGTCTGCCCCTCTCTGCTCTTTGGGATCATGGTTTCTTGGGAACTCAAGCTGGAAATGATGCAGCTATTATCGTCAAAATCCCTTCAGATCTCGTACAGTTGGTTTTATTTTTTTTATGCATTTAACAAAGCTGGAGCAATAAATGTTAAACAAGCATCAGAATCAGGTCTCGCAGCCAACAAAAACCCTTCATGTTGTGCATGTGAACACGGTGAGAGTGAACTAACTCACATTAAATAAACTGGAAATCAGCAAAACTGGGCTGGTGTGATGTTCACTTTCCGGTGCAAAAATAGGAGCAAACTTTCCACATGGCTGCGTGTTGGTTTCACAGTGCTGAGGCTGCTCTGATATTTCTGGTTGACATTTGAGCTCAAACAGGCCGTTACAGCTGCTGCGAGGGACCCTTCTGTTACCCCTCCGCTGTCGGGCTCAGGTATCACCATGGCAACCTCAGCCCCATTCATCTGCTGGCGTGCAGCAAAGCTTTCTTGATTGGGCTCGATTAGTTTAATCTTCCCAGAGGGGGAGCAGTGCTGATTATGTGACGCGGGTACCGCAGCGAACGGCACAAATGAAGGATTGAGCTGAATGTTATAAATTGTATCCGGTCTCAGCTTCAAGGATGTGTTTTTTTATTTATTTATTTATTTTTAATATCAGCAATTCATATCGGGGCATTTCTGCTCAAAATATCACAAAATTAAACAAATTCATCCCCCTGCACAGAGTCCTCTGTGCTTTCTTGATCTTCAGCAATAAGTGGGAGAGAGACAGAAGAGAAGAGTGCCCTTCTTTGTCTCTCTCTGGTGCAAAATCAAAAGGAAAGAGCCATTAGCGCATTCATTTAGTCAGCTGAAAGATAATATTGACGCTTCAATGTCCCGCAGGCTTCGACTGAGATTGGTAAATTACAGGCATGTAGTTAAAGAGACACGAGCGCAGAGTGTATTTTGGCCTGAGTGACACAGGTTAGGAAGCAGCGGATGACAGACTGCATGCTGACCTCAGTGCTATATGTTCAATTGCTTCCTCTTGGTTATTTGAACTCCTCCTCTGACTGTAGCGTAGTCCGTCGTGTTCGTGCACAGCAATGCAGCAAGCGCAAGGATAGTGCACCATCTCTGCACCTCTCTCTCTTTAGAAATCTTTCCTTCTCTAATCGCCTCTTCTCTATTTATTAATACTAAATCTTGTTAAAATATGGTGATTTGCCTGTTTTTAGACAGCCATTAACAGCTACACAACTGGAATCACTTAAAAGATTAATTTTTGAATAAGAATGATATGCTCACGTCACACGCCCCTCCGAGCAACATCTCCGCTCTGCACAAAAACAGATCCCTGAAGAAAGCTCAGGCAATTTCAGCTGAACCCAACAACCCCCTGTTCGCAGAGTTTCCCCTCAGGACGCAAATTTGCTTTCAAAAGTTGCAGGACCAACAAATTTAAGAATTCATTTTTACCTGCTGGTACCGTCTTTTTGGATCATATGTCAAACTCGAGGCCTGGAACCCAAACCCGACCCGCGATAACTTTTTATATGGCGGAGGGAACCTTTAAGATTACAGTTGTGTGATTAAATGTCACTTTATCAATCAAATTACTGCACTTTTTATCTGTACGCTGCAAAATTACATCAGTCTTCCTGTTTTTTGAGACACAAGTAACATTTACGGTAAGCACAAACATTTTCCAAAATTTTACTTGGAAGTAGCTCCAAAAAGTGACTTTGATTGCAAAATGTCAAAGACAGTCATTAAATCCTGGAGGGACTGATCAGTGTGAAAAGATGCTCAATATTTTTTAATTAAGAAGTACTAATCAAATGCAGACACGGCTGTTTTGCAATAATTTCACAGTTTGTTCATTGGTCTTATCAATACATTCTGCTACAACTGGCCCTTTGAGGACATCTTGATCTTGCATCTTGAGGTCCAAAATAAAAATGAGTCTGTCTCACACCCCTGTTTTAAATGTTTCATTTTGAGTTTTTTAAATTTCTTTTTATTTTGTCTACCAAAATTGTTTTTATGTCTATATTGTCATGTTTTTTATCATAGTAATTCATTGTACTTATTGTTGATGAATGTATTTTCTGCTGGCTGTGATACAAATGTTCCCACTGGGGATATTACAGATGCCCTGACTAATAGCTGTCATCACTTCTCTTCTCTTGCACAATTATTGGTTTTTGAACCACATTGCAGAATCCGGACTGCATTACAAATCTTCAGCTGTGAAGGTGAACACAAGTCTTCCTCATGGGTTATTTTTGAGGCCAATCACATTTTCTATTTATTTAAATAACCCAGGAAAACATTTGCATCTGGCGAATGTACATTTCTATGCAGATGATATAATTCTTTATCCTGAAGCTCCATAAAAATATAAATTTTCTTTAATTTGCTTCTCTGAAGTTCTTTAGGAGTTCCTGAGGGATCAGTCCCAGAAGTGAATATTTTCCATTTATATAGGTAATGCTGGGATAGATTGGAAGCCAGCCATGGTTCATATCATCATTACAAATAGCAACAGACTCTCTCTTGAGTCTGTGTTTGATTTTGATCAAAGTTTTGGACTTCTCTGTTGTGGTGGGATCAGATCGCCAGGCTTGTATCCCGCCATTCCGGCCAGATACAAGCAGGCGAAATGGGTTTTCTCTGCACGGCGTCTGGACTCTCCCTTAGAGATAGGGAGCATGTTACTCCCTGGTGGCCCGCCAGGCTTATAATACACTGGGGAAAACCCTGATTGTTGCATTTAAAAACAAATATAAAATGGGCTATCTGTAATGTTAGTACTAACACAAGATGAATTTTCTTTAAATAGACTCTCTTCTCATCGATTCAAACTAAAATATTCTGAGTTTAAAATGATATAGAACGCTAAATTTTAATATGAGAGAAAAACATTTTACGAAGAATACGCCGCTGCGGTCCTTATTGATGGGAACTATGTCGTGACAAACCCAAACAAGCCGCCTCAATTCCTGCACAAAGTAAATCCTTATTCTGACCTGCAATACAACACCTGCCTGATGCCGCCATCCGCCGCTGACCTCTGCCCTGCATGTCCTGTTCCTACTGTTCTGCTCTCACATTACCACATGTAGTAACGGCGTCTCTTTTCACTGCATTTTGATTACTAAAGGATGCTGCTGTCTGTGCCACAGCCAGGGCTTCAGTTTCCAGCGCTTCCGTTTTATATGAGCTTTTATTGAAGCAGCGAGGTTCAAATAGTAGGAAAGGTCAATGTTAAAGGTCAATTTATTCAAAGTAAAGATTAAATGGATATCAGTTATTGAGAAAATTAAATCAAGAAAACAACAAAAGCTGCTGTTCTTCAATCTCCATGCTGGGAAACCTAACTGTCAGCCATCTTCCTTCACAATAATGACAATATGACATATTTCTTGTTATATAAAGTACTGCAAAAAAGCTTCAAATGACTGAAAAAATATTCACAAGAGTTCAAATTGTCAACATTTTCCAACATTACAACCACAAACATTCACACATGTTTTGTTCTTATTATTTTTATTAACTAATATAACAACTTAGTAATTTTCAGAAGTTTATATTTCAGAAATAAAAAACTCCTGCCAGTTTTCATGCCAAAATTTTACTTTTTTCTTTCCTGTAAAAAAAAATACGTGTGGCAGAAAACTTACTCTGCATATCCCTAAGTATTTTTACATTACCCTGATTTATAGATCAAATATTATTTATGGGAGGATTTTAAATGAAAGCGGCGACGAGGAGCCACCTCAAATGAAACTGAACATGAGAAATGGAGGAACATCTAAAGAAGAGTCAATTTGCTCACTAAAGTGTTAGGAAGGCTTTGGTTTCCAATGAGAATAACTCTCAACTAGGTGAGATTTGAAAGAAATAAACCAAAACTAAAAACATCTATGAAAGCTCAAAGACCTTACTTGTAATAAACAAGACCGCTAAACTAAAATAAATCATCAATATAACTCAAACAACATTGCACAGCCTTGTAAAACAAAAAAAACAGAAAAGCCCCCAAAAAGAAAATCAAATCAAATATATTTTATTAGTCCCAGAGGGAAATCAAAACTATTATGTTTATTATGGGATCGGTCTATGAGCCATACAAAACATGTTAATTACATTTTTACACAAAATTATTCTTAAATAATGAGATTTTTTTTAGCTCCTTTTAGATTGAGCTGTTTTAGGGCATCTTGTCACTTCAAATCTAAAGTGAAGTAAAGCTGGAGCTGGCCAGGCGCCCTAACTCAACATTTACACTTACATGTGAGAATAACTGCAAACAGATGCGCCATTACACAACCGTACATTTATGAAAAGCATACGTAGGGCTTCCTGCACAACTGATAAGAATGCAGCACATGGTTTCTGAATGGTAAGTCAACAACAAAACACTTGTGTTTTCCAGCTGCCATTGTACAGAGCATACCGCAGTAAAACTAGCTGACCAATAGCTAGTTTTACTGCGATATTGCTTACAATGGATTTTGGAAGCAGTAAAGATCCTAGTGAATGTAAAAAATATCATGCAAAAAGTGCATTTTGCTCAATAAATCTCTTAAAACAGAGACTGCAAAAGATTTGAGACTCAGAGTCAAAGTTCACTTTCCAGCGATAATGCAATCCAAAATGACAAAGATCAATTCAAATCTGAGACCGGCCCAGTCCAAGTCAACCTAAGTCTTAAGTACCACTTCTGTAATGGTTTCAGGAAAATCAGCGTTGATGGATGCTCTCAAATGTATCTGACTCAGCTTAGCCTACTTTTCAAAGTAAAATTCACAGTCTGTGGATTTCTCAAAGGACCTGCAGCTCTAATTCGTCTAAACTAAAGTACTGACTCAGGTGCTAAATGCAAATGCACAACACACTTTTCGGACTTTCTTTGTGAAGCATGTTTTACCCATTTATCACATCCTTCCAATACAACAATGCACTACTTTGTTTCGGTGTTCTACCTAACATCCCAAATAGAACATTGTAAAGTTTGTGGCTTTACCCATAAAAATATGCTAAAAAAATAAAGCAGAATGAGTTTGCAAGGCGTTGCATGCAGTGATGCAAGAACAATGGAAATATGCTGCAAACTATTAAATTAGTCATGAGAAAACGGTGTCAGGGTAACCCCTGTGGTTCTGCCGGGGCTTTTTCTGTCAAGTTGCACTTCTTCCCATTATTAAAAGATGTGCTGTTGGGTTGATTGGTGACTCAACCGTCTGATAGTTGTGCAGAGTTGTTACTCTGTGTTAGACCAGTGATAAAATAAATGTTCTTCATCCTCTAGCATCAGCAAAGATAAGCTTCCCCAGCGCCCGGCCTCTCCTGGAGCAAACCAGTGAACCATAATCAACACTAAACCATTTTGCTTTGTCACATAGTGGAAAGTAACCTACTCTGTGGTATTTTTTTCTTCATTGCGGGCGACTGCAGCGTTATATAAATGACTTTGAAGCATTCTGCTATCCTCTGCTCCACTGATGCCTTATCTTACATTTTCTGTCATTTAACTGGAGAAGAAGGATTTCAAGCACAGCCACGGAGGTGTTGATGGCATGACAGCTAAACTTTTAATCAGTTCATTTAGTGTATAAAATTCTGCACAAAACCCTGCAGAGAAAAAAATGATAATAAATCGATAAATTCAGTGTTCTGCATGAAGCAAACATTTCTGCCTGAGCAGTAAAGCCCATGAGTTTTTACCAACTTCATAACACACGTCTTCTGGCTGCTGCACTTTTGCCGACATTAAATGAAAAACTGCTGAGCATGTACATAGATTCTGCAACGAACTGGTGACCTGTCGAGGGTTTACCCCGCCTGCCACCAAACTGCTGCTGAAGACGGACATCGGCCGCGACGGATGAATGCACAAACGTAGATTTTACCTGGTAGTATTTTTTCTCAGATTCTCACAGAGAAAACTTCTCTGCTGCTGCTGATGTTGGTGCTGATGCTGCTGCTGCTTCACAGCGGCTCCACTGCAGCAGAACTGGGTTAACTTCCTGGCCCATGGGGGTCCCAGTGGGCCGCAGAGAGTCTTACATTTGCACTAAATCCACTTGTGGTAGAGCATTTTATGGCAGAGATTTTCTAGTTCTTGCTAGTTAATTTTATTATAATTAACAGAAAAAGAGAGTAAAAAAAAAACAAAAGATTTAAGGGGGATAAACTGAAATACTGATAAATATTACATTTGAGTAGTTTGTGGTATAGTTTCTGTTCTGCTCTTTACAGAGCCAAACAAGCTGGTTAATAAGCCAGTTTCTCTGCTCTCGCTACCAGCATGTTGTTTTTTAAAATAGTTTTGGCTGAATAAAAGAGGCGGACAGCATTACTTTGGTCAAAAAAGCTTCACTGTTCATGATCTTTTTTTTCCTCTTTTTTTGCCCTGTTTCTTGTAAACGCTGTAAAACAAACTGGTTACCTTGTTTCAGCCAGCTGACCGGAAGCAGGAAGCAACATTTGGGACCAGCTTCACAATAAGACTGATTGTGTTCAGAATACTATGAGCAATGCAGCACTTTCCTGCATCTCATGGAAAAGACTATAAACCGAAGGAATGGTGTGAAAGAAAAATGTCTGCGGTTCTAATCTCGCCAAAAGTATTTCTTAGTATCTGCTAAGAAATATTTTGACAATAGCATAAGAGTTAATCTGGTAGCTAAGCTAAATTAAAGTGCCATGGAAATGAAGGAAAGTGCTTTAGTTTTTTTGCTCTGGATGCATTTTTGTTTCAAGCTTTCATTTCGAAGCAACAGAAGTAGTTCCAAAAGTACTAACCAAGCTGTCATAATTTTTAAATACTTTTAAAACTCAGGGAAAAAAGAAACGGTGACAGACATAAATGTTGTGAGAATAACTAGCCATCAGTTGCTACCGACTCTGCTACGGACCTTCCTATCGGAGAAGAGAAAATCGAACAATAATCGGACCTGCTTGGACTGATCAGAGACACTATTTAAGATCATTGAAGACCTTCTGCTTTGTGGCAGAAATTACACTGCAACGCATAGCCTGACCCAACCGGACTGAGTCATTTTACACAATAAGTATGGCAAAGTTTGCAAAAATGTTACAGCTTCAGGATTCATCAGCACCTGTCAGTGTGTGACTCATACTTTTCTGTGTGACTCATACTTTTCTGGTCATGTTTTCAACTTCAGTCTTGGAAATAAGTAATTAAACTCCAGCTAGGCGCTGCCTTTGTGTGAAACAATAGTTCAGCCTGAAATGATTGTCATCCAATTCAGTCAATTATTCCTGACAGTAAATGAGGCAGGAATCCCGCAGATTTATATCGATTTCAAGAAAAAAGTATTTATCCATTGTCACTCATGACATGTCTAAAGTCACTTAGCAGATTTTGCATTTTTTGGCTTCTATATTGGTGAGTTTAAGGTCACAAGGCCTCGTTGCCTCCTCATTTTATCTCTGTTTAAAGAAACCCCGAAGCATGAATATTGCTTCTTTTTTTTCTGTTGTAGGTATTAGATTTAGTGTTTTACCTGGATTCTTTGTGAAAACAACAAAAATATGATTATTCTTTGTTTTAACAAGAAATACCGGTACAGCGTTGTCTTGTGAATCCCAAAGTCGATCGATGGGTCTTCAGATTTTCTGAGGCAGCTCTATTGTTTCTCCCCTGCTATTTGCATTTGGTCTCTTCAGACTAAAACAAGCCCTTTTTGAACATTTAACAATAAATTTCTTCTCTTCACCATTTAGCGGGTGGCTTAGGCACTCTTTAACTTTTATAAAAGTGAACAAAATTCCAAGATTAGCGAATTAAGAACCGGCACATTGAGCCATGACGCGAGAAAAAAGCATGAACACACACACAATGAAAAAAGCAGTTTAGTTCTGTCCCTCACTTTATCCCCGCTCATCTGTGTCCAGCTAAGCATGCTGTCCCCTCCGTTTGTGTGTGTGTGTGTTAGCGTCTATATGTGTCCTTGAAGTGGCCCAATTCTCACTCTGCTGGAACTGCTTTGCATGTTTCTTCATTTTGTCCTCCACTTTGTCTTTTCACCCTCTCTGCTCAAGCGTTTTTCCTCTTACCTTGCTGGAGTCTTTGTTTCCTCTCTTCCTCGCAGCAGTATCCCCTGAAGTCCTCTCCTCGTCTTTTTCATACTGTATACTCCTCATCCCTCCTTCTTCTTCTCCTCCTCTCTGCAGTCCGCAACTTTTACTCTTTGCATCTACACCCCTCTGTTCTCATCAAGTCTCCCTAAGCTTCTGCCCAATCCCTCTTCAGCTTCCTCCATCCTCTCTCCCATCTTCCCCTCTCTCTCTTTCAAGCCTTTCAAGAGGCATTTCAGTGCGTGTGTGTATGCGTGTGTGTGTCTGTGTGTGTGTAGTGTGAGCCAGCTGGAAGTCTTGGTAGGAGGCAAGAGTATCTTTTTTTTTCTATGTATGTGTAAGCAGTGCAGAGTTAGCATCTCTGCGTACGCTCTGGACGTCCACGCTGAGGTCAGCTCGAGCCGAGCTCCTCTAAAACACGGCTACGCTGCCCCATAATCCTGTGTCTGTTACTCTTCTGATTGCAGTTTGCTGCAGTGTTTTAGGGGCAGATGGGCAGGGCTGCACAACTTTGACGAATAAGCCGTCAGTCAGCGCTGTGCATATCAGCGCAGTAAATAAAATACCTTTAAAAGGACAGCACGGTGCTTTGCGGAAGTATTCGTACTGCTTTAACTTTATCACGTTTTGTCACATTTCAACCGCAGACTTCACCTGAATTTAATTTAACAAACCAACAGAGTTGAGGTTGAGAAAAAGAAGGAAATGCCCATAAAAATGTGAGTAAAGGAGGAAAGAGAACATCGATTTTCAAGTCTTGACTGGACCAATCTAACACATCAATATGTTCTGATTTAATCCACTGCATTGTGCCTAAATAAAACTGAGGACGGCTCAATATTGTCTTTAAATAAGACAATATTTTAAAAAGAATCACAATAATAATCTTTTGGAGGATTTGATTGTGTGTGTGTTTTTGAAAACAATGCATTTATTGAAAATGATTGTTTATGAATACATTACCATCCTCTTATTACAAAGGCTTTAAATTTCTCTTTGTTTAAAAACCTTTTAAAAAGAGTAAATATTTATAAGCTTTACAGTTTCATGTTTTATTAGACAAATAAAGTATTTTTAAAACTGGGTCTAATTAATGAGGATTTTGCAGCAAAATGTATTTTGCCGGAATAACGCAAAATGTCTCTTTGAATTGTAAAGGTTTCAGACAGATTTGGCATTCAGCTCAGATTATCTTCACTCCATGTCGCTCTCTTTTAAATCATATTGAACATTTTTAAAACTGGAGACCAGAAAACCTTTGGCTCTCTTGATTTTCCTTTGATTCAGACAAGAATGTGTCTCTTCCTGTGCAGACAGTTGATAAGAAAACAAAAAAAAGCTAAATATTGTTCAAGAAAGTATTGGCTGAAAAGACAAAAAAATAGAAACTTCATAGTTATGTGTTAATATCACTTAAAATATAATAAAATACTTTGATCAATGTTGATGCAATGTGGAAAAGGTTAGAGGGACCGTAAATAAGCTTTCAAAGTTTTAGAAATTGGTAAATTTGCTAAAACTTCCAAATGCTTCTAAAAACAACAGAAAAAAAAACAGAATAAGAAACACCCGGCTGCTTTTCTCAACACGTTAATGTTTTTTGGTGTCTGAAAAACGAGCTGTTTCAAAAAACCTCTCAACCCGTTTAATCCCACCAGCAACTATTGTTGCCAGACATTTTTCCTAACTTCTGCAAGCTGTAAAAAAATTGTTTTGATTTTTAGTAGCTAATTGAAGTTTTTAAATCAAATAATAGAGTGTCTACTCTAAGAAGTACCAATTTCCTGCATCTAGTGTGAAAGGTCACATGACCAGACCTCTTTACTTCCTGCCAAACGTGTACAAGAGAAAGTTGGTAAAATACTTTAATAAAAATATACAAGTAAAATATTTTCTACATATGTTCTTTCAAGTGTCTTCTACTGATATATTAGAAAATTGTATCATTCATTCATCTTTTAATCATAAGAGTGAATATAAGTGTGTTGCCGCCAGCATAATACAGCACTGTGCTATGTGTCCATAGCTTTACTGTTTATTCCATATGTCTTGCTGTTCCCACACAGCTTGAACTATAATATGTTTTAGATTTTCTAGGCCTGAAGGAACCTCAAAATGATGTCTCCTATGGTGTATAAGTAGGCCAGATTTGTGTAATTTAGACTATGCAGTTCCCCACCGGCAACAATTGCTGCCGAGTAAAGAGCTACATTTTTGCTAACATAATCCACATAAAATTTAATAATTTATAAATATTATGTGTTAGGGAAGTCCAAGGACTGAAATGCATGCTCTTATTTTGCAGGAAAAAATTTGGGATTAAACAGGTTAAGTCTGCACCATTACCTAGCAACCCCCGCCAAGCTCAGTCTGGTTACCTAGCAACACAAGCATTTGGTGAGCTGGTTTTATTGCTGCATAATGTTTTGTTGCCGACTCACAACCCAGAAACCACTTCCTGCATTCTTGTTGGTTGTGCAGGAGGCGCTACTTCTGCTTTTCAAAGATATACTATTGCATAAATGCACATCTGTTTGCAGCCATTTTTACATGTGAGTGTACATGTTGTGTGGCCAGCAGGATATTATCTGGACTTAAAGCGGCCCTAACACAGCTCATTCCTGAGAATTATCCTCTATTTTTAGATTAAAGTTGGTCTGCGGTTGTAAGTTCACCCAACTGACCTGCAGAGCACTGTTGAGGAAGCAGCTGTTTTGTCCCGGCTCGTTGCTCAGACCTTTGCTCGGCGCGATGGAGGTCATGGTTCTCGGGGTCACCAGCCCCGGCATCCCGCCAGCCGCTCCACCACCAGAGGCAAAGTAGTTCCTCTTCCACGACATCACTACCTGGACGTCCCCGTTCGCACAGGGATGCAGAAAAGGGGCGGGGCAGAAGACCAAGCGACAGCCTCTATGTCACGCCCATGAGACAGAAAGATGGAGAATGGGAGAAAGGCAGAGCAGGAGGGAACGGAAGGAGGGGTGGAAGGAAGTCTGTGGACTGAAGAGATGCAAGATGCCTTGGATAGGGATCTGGCCCCCATACAACCCTCCCACTGTCCTGCCGTGTTTTTCTTTTTTTGAAGTGGTCCTCTTATATTTGCCAGTGATTGCGTCGGTTTTCTGTTTTTAGCTCCGTGGGTTTATAAGTCTGCGTTTGAAGCCATGAGAGCGTTTCCAAAGAATGATTTGGCAGATTCTCTCAGATAAAAGCGGCTCTGACAGCAGTGCTGCTCCCATGTGGGGATCCCTGTGGTTTCTTCTCCTCTTTCACTTTATCTGGAAGACACAAAAACCAATCTGTTAGGACTCAAACATCAAGCAAACAGGAACATACCGAGTTCCCACAGCAGCTCTAAATAGAAAATCTAAAGTGGACCAACAAAAGAACAACTGTTGGGTGACTACAGTAGCTTTTGGAAACTGGAGAAAACATCTTTCTTTTCTTGGACCCAGTACTTTCAGCCCTAATAACATAAGATAAAGATGTTAACCAGAATCAAGGCCAAGACTACGAGTCCTAGTCAAATCTTAAGCTCAGTCATCCGAATGTCACTGAACCTTCAGAACCGAAGTTCACACTCTCTAATCTGAAAGCAGCCTCCATGGACAGCAGTTCAATTTGGATGCTTTTGTCTGTTATGTCACATTTTAATCCGTGCACAGGGAACAAATGAGGAGCTTATGGCGATTCAAGCATGCTAAGGCCGCTGGACTTTAGTGTGATGATAAAATCATGAACACGACTGAATTTGCATGACATCGCAGGGCAGTAATAGAGCCGCAGTCCCCCCACCACTCTTCTTTCCATACTTCCTTACTTTACAGCTTCCCTGCTTTTGGCAAAGCTCCCTTGTCTGATAGCTGGGCTGCATTAACACCACAGCATCATCTTGATCATCTTGGCCAAAGGCCACAGGGATGCTGCGGGTACTCCAACTATCTATCTATCTATCTATCTATCTATCTATCTGTCTGTCTGTCTATCTGTCTGTCTTGTGAGGTTTATGGTGGGATTTGGTTGGCATGCCCCTGTGTGCCATTTTTCCTCCACAGTGCCACATCCTCAGCCTCTGTCTCAGCCGTGTGTGTGTGTGTGTGTGTGTGTGTGTATGGCTGTGTTCCCCACTGAGCCTGTGCAGAGTGTGTGATCACACTTCCTGTCTCTGACTGCACCCTACAGCCACACACAACCAAGATCGCAGTGGCGAGGTCTCACAGCTGCTGTTTATGTGGACTGCGTAGGCGTGCGTGTGTGTGTGTGTATGTGTGTGTGTATGCATATGTGTTGTAAGCGTGTCCCCACATCTTCGGCTAGTTACCATGGAAATAGGCCAAGCAGCAGGCATGCGGGGGAAAAGCTGAACCATGTGATTTAACAGAGAGACACACTGTGCTGAACTGGTTGAGAGAGCACACGCGAAACACTCTGTTGCACGCTGGGCTGCCGAGTGATGATGATGATGTGTACTGATGTAGGAGACTTCCTGGAAGCCAGAGCGAGTCAAGGCACAAGTCAATCACATTCCCCGATCCTGCTCTGGACGGCTCAGGACGGCAGCCCAGACAGCAGCCACACATCGAGGAGAAATTCCCGGTGGAGACGACACCGGCCGTACATTCACGCTCTGCTTTGATCCACTTTGTGTGTCCGGATGGCGTAACCTGTAGAAATCAGCCACAGTGCTTGTTCAGTGTGTGTTTTCTAGAATACTGTAAGGGGGCAATTACCTACTCCTCCCCCCGCCCCACTTTACAGCCCTGCCCTGCCCGTCCCCTGGTTCCGCCAAACATTCACACAGGTTGCGCAACTCTGACAATCCGTGACTGACATCTCTCTGTGTTTATATGCAGACAGAGGTACAGATAAAACCTACAGCACTGAGATCTGGACCAAATCTAAAGCTCCACTTCAGAACTGTCACCCAGCGGCAGCTTCGGGTCGGGTTGGGATCATGAACCGGTCTGACTCTGATTCGGTCCAGGTCTGACCGGCTCAGAGTCAGACCTGCCTCAAAATTAAATGAGATTTCTATATTTGTCACCATATATAGAACTGTGACCATGTTTTCTCTCTAATGGCGTTCACGGGTCCGGACCAAATCCTCACCCACACTTTGCCCAGATTAGATCATTTTTGCTCAGGTCGAAAAATAGTTGTATGAATGTTTTTTTTCATTATTATTATTATTATTATTATTATCTAATCCGCTTTACTATTAACATTTAGGAGAAAAAATATATTGTGTCAAAACATCTTGTACGTAGTGAGTCCGTGGAGGTGCACACAGTTTAAATGTTAAATGTTAGTTTACTTTCGTAAATTTGGCGGCTTTTTACTGTCCGCTGAAAATGAACAAGCGGAGTTTGAATCCTCCCAGAGTGCAGAGAGCGGTCGATTGGATTCTGCCAGAACTTTTTGTCTTGTGTGCGGTTCTGGCGGTTTGCCGATTTATGAGCTTTTGTGTGCGTGTGTAATGATGTCAAAGCCTTCATACAAACAGTGTTTACCACCGTCCATCTCTGCATTTAGCAATGCTGCAGGCATTTATCCTCTTTTACATTTTTCCAGACTCCAGTTTGGAAAATGAAATAAAGTCCATTCCACCGTTTTTTCTGATTATTTTCCACCAAATCTCTATGATTGCAGTGCATTTAATAGCAAACAATCATCAACTCCAGCCAGAACCAAACACGTTGTCCTCCAGGTAGGGGATGTTTACTGTAAACTGTAACAAACCCACTGAATTGATCACCATCATATCAATTGAACAAGAGCGCGCGCCTGGCATTCAGATCAAAAATCAAATCTAATTTTATTTGTATAGCACATTTCAGCAGCAAGGCATTTCAAAGTGCTTTACATCATAAACACAAGAACACAAAGTCATGCATCATGAAATAAACAATACATTGTTACATATTACATTTCAAATACAGTTATAAACAGGTGGGTTTTTAGTTGAGATTTAAAGGAAGTCAGGGTTTCCGCTGTTTTACAGTTTTCTGGAAGTTTGTTCCAAATTTTTGGTGCATAGATGCTGAAAGCTGGTTCTCCTCTCTTGGTTCTGGTTCTGGGGATGCAAAGCAGACCAGAACCAGAAGACCTGAGAGTCTGGAAGGTTGATACAACAGCAGATCTTTGATGTATTGTGGTGCTAAACCATTCAGTGATTTGTAAACTAACAACAGTATTTTAAAATCTATTCTTTGAGTTACAGGGAACCAGTGGAGGGACTTTAAAACTGGTGTTATGTGCTCTATTTTCCTGGTTCTAGTGAGAACGCGAGCAGCAGCATTCTGGATCAGCTGCAGCTGTTTGATTGATTTGTTGGACAGGCCTGTGAAAACGCTGTTACAATAATCAATGTGACTAAAGATAAACACATGAATGAGTTTCTCTAGATCTGGCTGAGACATTAGTCCTCTAATCCTGGAGATGTTCTTCAGGTGATAGAAGGCCGACTTTGTAATTGTCTTTATGTGGCTCTGGAGGTTCAAGTCCGAGTTTATCACTACTCCCAGGTTTCGGGCCTGATCGCTAGTTTTTAGTTGTAATAACTGAAGCTGTGCATTGACTCTAGATCGTTCCTCTTTAGGTCCAAAAATAATGACTTCAGTTTTATTTTGTTCAGCAGGAGAAAGTTTTGGCACATCCACACATTTATCTGTTCTAAGCATTTATTCAGTGATTGGATGGGTTCAGAGTCACCTGGTGACATCGTAATGTAGAGCTGTGTGTCATCCGCATAGTTGTGGTAGCTAATATTATTTCCTGTTATAACCTGAGCTAGTGGGAGAATATAAATATTAAATAAGAGGGGTGCTAAGATTGAACCTTGGGGTACCCCACATGTGACCTTTGACCTCTTTGAGGAGAAGTTTCCAATTGAAGCAAAGAAATCCCAGTTCTTTATGTAAGATTCAAA
The DNA here is from genome assembly GCF_027474105.1 of Poeciliopsis prolifica. Lineage (NCBI taxonomy): Eukaryota > Metazoa > Chordata > Actinopteri > Cyprinodontiformes > Poeciliidae > Poeciliopsis > Poeciliopsis prolifica. The sequence goes on from NW_026562393.1 coordinate 7,262,561, forward strand.
CCAGTCGAGCACCGAACCAGAGAGTCCAACCCAACTTTCCAGTCGATTCAGTAATATGTCATGGTCAACAGTGTCAAAAGCTGCACTGAGGTCCAACAGAACCAGCACCGTGGTTCTGCCACAGTCCGTATTTATATGGATATCATTGAATACTTTTACGAGGGCAGTCTCCGTGCTGTGGTGAGCACGAAAACCAGACTGGAAAGTGTCAAAGCAGTTGGTCATCATGAGGAAACTATTTAATTGTTTACACAGTTTTTTCAATAACTTTCAGTTTTTTTGTCATTCTGGAGATCGGCCTGTGATTCTGCAGTAGTGATTTGTCCAGATTGTTCTTTTTTAGCAGTGGTTTGATGACTGCTGTTTTCAAAGCCTGGGGGAAAACGCCTGATGTAAGCGATGAGTTTACGATTTGGATCAGATCAATTCAAAGTGCGTAACAGAGGTGATGAAACACCCCATGACCCCTACCCTCAAAAATGAATCGGGGGCCGCTGCATGTTGCCAAAACTGGCCCCTCGTAGTTTTATATCTGACCCTCTAGATTCTAAATGTTTTTTTTTTAAACTGCACAGAAAATCAACAAACGCTTTTTTCTGTTTTTACTGAAAATCTCAAAATTAGTCAAAAACATTAAATGACTGCTGCCTCAGCTTTACTTGATGTTAAGTCATAAAAAGTCACATTTAACAGCAAATAGTATAAAAATTCTACAATCTGCAAGTTTTACAACAAAAACCCACTGAAACAATCACAAAATCCTGGAGGAATTGCTGTTTATTGATATTTGAATAGTTTAATTGGTTTTATCGATATGGCACAACTGGCCCTTAAAGAACATTCAGATTTTTTATATTGGCCCAAAATGTAAATGTGTTTTGCTGTGAGGTCTCTCTAATCATCAGACCTATATTCCTGGAAGATTAGAAGAAGGCTGACTTTGTAATTATCTTCATGTGACTCTGAAGGTTAAGGTCAGAGTCCATCTCTAGACCCAGATTTTGAATTTGTAGCTGTATGTTGTTCCTCATTACGTCCAAAGATTATAACTTCAGTCTGGTTTCTGTTCAGCTGGAGAAAGTTTATGGCTTTTCCACGCATGGATTTGATCATATTTTATTAGCATAAAATAAAAACAAAATAAACTACTTATCTTGACTTAACAGAACTGAGCAAATGTGGCTAAAATTACAAAATAAACTTGAAATAATCATTTAAATTAATCTGGATTAGAGTTCAGTGAAATGATTGAACAGATTTAATATCCTGTATGTCTATTGTGATATGTATTATCATTAATTTACTGCCCAGCCCTATTTGAAAACACAGTTTTACATTTACTTATATTTTTGTAAAAAGAAAGCTAAAATGTGAAAAGGTGATTTACCCCCATTTGCTCCCAACATTCCTGTCTATGTGTGTGGATAAGTTTTTATGAAAACAAGCAATTATGAAGCAAACGCCGACTTGGTGCGGCCAAACGCCGACGTACACCTCAGTCACGATGTGTAAAAACATTTTCGTGCACAAAAGGTTTTCTTATTTCTTTGTATTTTCTAAAAACATGACATGACTATACATCGGTAAGCTGAAGACAGTTTAGTCCAGACTTTTGTAACATTTACAGTTCACACCTGCTTTAGCTTCAGCACAATAATTTCTGCAGGAGTTGCATTTTTTTTTTTTTTCCCAGTATGAAATACGAGGGAGGGGCGGTGAAAGGAGCGTCTGTCTACAGGAAGAGAAGCATCCTGGAAAAGGTACGCTGCTGCAGAAGTCTGTTTTGGTTTACGACACCTCAGTTCAGCCTCCATCACGTCTGCTTCGGGTTTAGATCGCTGCCAAAGGCTTTTTGACAAATTCACAGAAGCTTCAAGCAGAATTCAGATCACTAGAATATAAAGAGGAAAGTCTTACCAGCTCACACACATGCAGTATCCTGCAAAAACAAAAACACAAACGGTATTTTTGGACTACTTTCTAGTGCAGATATACTGAAGAGTATTAGGGTCATTGAAAAATAAAACTTTAATCTTTTTTTTTTCTGAAATTAAAGTCAGAATTATTTTTTTTCAGTGGCCCTAATTCTTTTTCGTACTTTAAAGTGAAAAAAGTTGCCAGTGGAATAAGATATTTTTTCCACATCATAAGTTTAAATGTCTTGTTCTGCTGGGAGATTATTTCACTGATAACTAGTAGCTACTTTTTCATCAATATTAAAGATTTTTTTATTTCTATATCATGCTAAAAGGTTACTTGTAAGTCAGTATACTTAAAATAAGACAAAACTAAAATATTTGCACTAGAAACTACAACATAAATACTTCAATTTTGTGTTTTTTCAGCATGGATGCTTTGAGAAATGTTTTCATATTATTTGTCTCTGCACAGTTCTTTACATTTCAGCTGAACATTTTGCTTCTCTTTGTACGCAAACAGATGCGATGCTGCAACCATTAACCAAACGTCACAAGATTATCTCATATCTCCCATTTTAACATAAATTATAAAATAGGAAGCGGCATGGCCAAATAAATAGCTACAAGATTAATACTGCAAACGTTTCTTAATATTTCAACTTCATTTTTGGATTTTATTTTCCAAAACTATAAATCCACCTTATTATCCAGAGTCAAGATGTAAGAAATACAGTCAAAATTCAGAGAAAATTTGCAGTTTGAACTATTAGCATAATAAGACAGTGGCAGACAGAGGGACTGAGTTTTCAAAGTGTGCTGCAGGGATTATTACCTCTGGTCCCAAAAAAGCATAGGTGACTGTTGAGTGACAGGACCAAACTGTGATGTTCTGGTGTTGCATATTTAAACACAACTTCGAATGTGACCTCAATAAATTAGAATGTGACTCAAAAGGTGATTTATTTCAGTAATTCAATTTAAAAAAGGAAACCTAAGAAAAAGGATTTTCAGCACAGAAATGTCAGCCAAATTAAGTGTACAGCGCAGGAACTCACTGCCTATTTAGGGCTTGTTTTACATGAAGTACAGCATCAACAAATGGAGCTAATGAACTTTACACTCTGCCTTTTGCTCCATGAAAAATATATATTTCACATTTGTTTTTATTTCCACTTGGGTCTCAACTACTTAAAAAGACACGCAGCTGTGTTTTGGCAATATATTCATATTTTAGGCTCTGCCTGTCACCTGTCAGCTGGCTTTCCTGCTGTACAATGGCTGCTGGAATAGACAAGAGTTTTGTTGTAGATTTACCATCCAGAAACCTATTTCTGTATTCTTGTTGGCTGTTTACAAGGTTTTACTTACTATTACTAAGATGTATGGTTGGGAATCAGCTTCATGAGTAGGGGGTGGGGTGTGGCCAGCCGCAGCTTATTTGGATTTAAAGTGACAGAGGCCATAAAACAGCTCAATATGAAAAGAGCTCTGAACAAACAGAACTGAACAGTCTAAATCTCATTATCTAAAAAATGAGATTTTGTACAGCCCATAGAACAACCCTAATCTGTTCAAGGAAGCATAAAAAGTCGCCTTTAATGATGTCCTTCAGCTCATCTGCACTGTTGGGACTGGTGTCTCACCTTCCTGTTGACAAAACTACATAGATTCTGTGAACAACGCAGGTGTCAAGTCCTGCTGGAAAATACATCAGTATCTCCATAAACTTGTCAGCAGAGCGAGGCATGAAGTATCCTGAAATACCTCAAGAACCAGACTTAGCATCACTACAGTGTAGGACTGATCTGGTGATCAATGTTTGGATTAACTGATTAACAACTAGATAGCAAAAGGTGCTTAATAGGAAATTAATTTTAACTGAACTTGAACCCCTTATGGCGTTCTCAGTGGAATATATTTAAAGGTAAAGGACGTTTTTGTATCTTAAATGCAAAATGTACTTATGTTTTTGTATAATTTATGCTTAATTGCTGCTCTGTGTTGTTTGTTCCCAGGAAATTCTCTTTTTTAGGGTTAGTATACTCTAATCAGTGACTTATTGATTACTAAATCACTGGTCGACTTCAATTAATTGTTTCGGCCTTAATTGGATTTAAATTTCCAAGTAAAAATCTATTTTCATTGTCTGTCAAAATGAACAGAAATAAACCTTTCTCATTTTTTTTACTTCAATGAATCTCAGTGAATTCAGTGAGAGGCCCCAGTATTTATTTTTTATTATTTCCACTCCCTGCAGGTCCAGGGCTAACAGCAGCGACCCGTTTCCTCCTGTATTGCATTGCTTAACAGAGAAGAACATATTCACCAACTCAACGACTGACCTCAGAGTTAGCTGGAAATAATCTGACACCATTTTGGATGATACTGTCTCTGCCTTTCACTGTTCCTGCTGTGTGTCAGTGTGACTTGTGACGGTGACACCAGTGTGAAACAAGCTGTACAAAGAGCTGATACTGTCCCCCAGGACAATAGCCTGTCTCTCACGCTGTCTCCATCCCACTCATGCAGCCATACTACACAAAAAGTACATTTTTGCAATTTGTAAAAGTTGAAAAAACTTAATTTTGGTCTCTCTTATGTCCATTTCTATAACTTCTCATTCCCTACCTTGTCTGCCAATCATCTTTGTCTGTTTCCATCCAGTTTCCAGACATGCATGCTCTCTTGTGCGCGCACACACAGTGGTTTCCCCATAACTGGGTTATGTGTAACTTCAAATAGCCTCGGTTGACAATAGGGAGAGCACAGAGTGCGTCCTCTCCTCTGTGCCTCTCATCCTTTCATCCCTCAGTTTTAACACTTAAAGTGGTATGAAAAGTTACGTTTGTGCCTCGCGTGCAGCCGGCTACATGTTTGTACAAAGGGTTTGGCTTCAAGGTCATTTTCCTGCTGAGACTCTGCAACACTGAAGCACATGAGCGACTCCTCACCCGAGCTGTGGGTACGAACGCACAGCGTCGCCTATATGCAACCCATTGTGCTCATGTCACATGTCCACCGCTAATCCTGTTAGCAGGAAACACAAAAACAAGCATGGAAATTTGCTTAATATTAGGCTATTACATAACCATCCTTAGTTACAATGCATGCTGGGAAACTTGAGGTTCTCCCAGTTTGGGAGGACCCAAACAGGGAAAGGAAAGGAAAGAAAAGGAAAAGAGGACAAGAGAGGAGAGGAGAGGAGAGGAGAGGAGAGGAGAGGAGAGGAGAGGAGAGGAGAGGAGAGGAGAGGAGAGGAGGAGAGGAGAGGAGAGGAGAGGGAGGAGAGGAGAGAGGAGAGAGGAGAGGAGAGGAGAGGAGAGGAGAGGAGAGGAGAGGAGAGGAGAGGAGAGGAGAGGAGAGCAAAAAGAAATTAGTGAAAGGAAGAAAACTAGACAAAGAAAACGCAGAAAGAAAATACTGCTAAATGAAATAAAATAGAACACAAGACATTAAAATGAGGAAAGGGGAAGAATAAATAAAACAAATTAAAATGTGTCAGTCAAGGTGAAAGACGAACTAAAAGCTGAGTAGTTAGAGAGAAAGCAGCAAACATATAAGAATAAAGAACTGGTCAGAGCATTAGGCTGAATGAACAGAAACATGTCAAAGCGTATAAATTACAAGAAAAAGAAGCTGCATCCCTGCTGGCTTTAAAGGTCACAGGAGATATGCTATATGAGAATGCCTTTACCGTTTGCATATCATCCCACGGACGGCAGCTGGACCCGCGCCACAAAGTCCGAAACACCTCAGCTCACCTCAAACGTCAACAAACGGCCCGGAGACTCAATTTAGGATCAGTCACACCTGGGCAGACCATGAGAAACACTCCGAGGACTTAAACCAATTAGTGAATGTAAGAAAATTCAATATCCTTTGCTTTGAAATGTTTCATTTTATAGCTGGGGGTCTGCGAAGAATAATTCCCCTGATTGTCGTCTGTAGAGCGTCACGCAGGCTCAGACATGCAGCTTCCTTTAATTTATCCCTCTTATGGTCCCACAACAGCAGACCATGTTGGCTTCTGCATAATGCTACATTAAAATGGCAGATAAATGAACAAGGACACAGTTGTCAAAAAAGATCTTGCAGTGCATCTCTGCTGCACGATGAGCTGAAAGGCTGGATATGGCGAAAGCTTCGAAGATCCTTATAAATAATAGAAACCACGACTTGATGTTTGATGGGAAGCATGAACCAGAAACTCATGCTCCATTCGTTCTGCTGTGATCCCTACATGTGTCTCATTACAAAGACAAACTTCTCTTTTTAAATAATTAGACACTCCCTTATTCAGCTGCAATCTTTTAAAATGATTGAAATGAGAGTTTGGTGTGAGTGAAGCTATCATTAAATTAAATTAGTTGGGAAATTGAAGTCCAGGAACGGTCATGAGGAAGAGCGAATTGGGTCAAAAAGGTTTTTCTTTATTCTGTTTGTTTAACTTCTTTAATCAATTTATCAATCTAAACTGGAGGGTTTATTGGATCATTTGCATGTTTATTGTCATGCCACAGCATAATAGTCAGATTTCAATTTGGACTTTGACTAGAATGTAAAAAAATAAAAAATGGCTCTAATTTACGGTAAAATGCTGGCAGCTGAGGTTGCCAGAACTTTACCGTCTTTATACAGTAAAGACCTGGCAACCAAAACTGCCAGTATTAGACCAGTACAATAATTCCAGCTGTTCAGTTCACTATGCTTATTTGGTCTTCTAATATTAATCACCTATTGTGTCATATGGCTTTCATGTAATCCTGTAACCTTTTCGGCTCTTTTTTTCTTCATTGACTGCTACTATTTAAGAAGTATGTGTGCTTGTAGGATTTGGTAGTTTCTACAATAAAGTTCTGTTTAAAAAATATATGGAATATCCATGTGGCATTCAAAAACAAAACAAAGCAAAAAATGATCTGTTATTCAGACTGTCAGGTCGCATTAAGGTAAAAAAAAAGAGAAAAAAATCTGAATTGAGTCACTTCAGGCTGCAGAGTGAAAGTAACCGTGTTGAGAGAAATTATTAAGAAAAACAGAGCGTTTCATAATTAGTTGTGGTAGTTAAGCGGCTTCTTTGTTGCAACGAGCTTCACAAATAAACTTGACTTGAAGAGCAACTCCAGAGTCAAAATGCACAGAACAGGATGCAAGAAAGTTGACCCAAAAGAACTGACAGTGATAACTTGAATATCTAAACACAAAACAACAACAACAAAAGAGCCTTGGATCATACCTGTTTTAGAGTGGCCCAGTCAAAGTCCATACCAAAAACAGAGTGAGAATCAGTGACAGGACACAAAAATGATTTTCATAGATTGCATCTCATCTGGATACAGAAGAATGGGGAAAATAATTGGGTATCTGAATCTAAATCATGCTCTGCAATACAGTTCCCAGCCACAAATCAAATAATTACTCATGTTAATCAAACCCAGTGAAGGTTGTGAGATAAAACACGGGAACGCAAATGAACATTTCTGCTCTGCGCGTTATTTCCCCCCACAATTTCTGTTCCATTTCCCAGAAGAACAAACAAAAAACAAAACAAACCAACAAAAGCTGACGGGAATTTAAAGCTAAATGTCGAGGCGACATTAGAGCTCAGTTTGAAGGGCGAAGGTGTTGCGTGTCCTCACGTGTGCGTGCGGTTTGTGTTGCTCGTGCTGTGGGGACACCTTTCGGTTAAAGCCCCCCACGCTGCGTCCTCCGCGGAACCAAACCTCACGAAATGCTGGAGATATGTTTCCCCTCGTTTTGTTTTGTTTTTTCAATGCCATTTTTATTTTTATTTATTTATTCAGAGAACTCACGTGTGTGCGCGCGCGCGGCACAAGGCTGTGCCACCGTCCCGATAATGTGACGGCGCGATCGGCTGAGCCAAAGTCACCAAAAGCCCGCAACTTTAAATCACTACGAGAGGAAGAAGAGGAGGAGGAAGAGCCTGCTGGCTGGGGTCTCCCGGACATCTGTCAACAAGTCCGCGAACAATCCGACCAACAAACACGGTCAAAACCGCAAAACACGCAGGGACGCGCGGCCACGCGAGTTATGGGACGGGACAGGCTGAACTATTAACACCTGTAACTGATTTTAAGCCTGACGTGGTCCTACACACACACACACACACACACACACACACACACACACACACACACACACACACACACACCACCTGATAGAATAATGAAACTGAGAGCAGATACAAACTGAACCATGCTGCTGCTGCTGGTGATGATGATGATGATGCTGATGCTGCTGACATATCATCATGACGATGAAGAAGTTGATGATGATGATGATGATGATGATGATGATGATGATGGAGGGACAAAATGACAGCCGGCCTCAGAGCGCACATCTGGAGCACATCACACACATCTGGGAGCACATAAAGACACACACACACACACACCTTCTCTGTCCCCAGTGGTCCGGATCCGAGACCGGTCCGGTCCGTCTGAGCCCCGTGCAGAACACGCCGAGCAGTTCCGACTCACCCCGGCTGCTGTCGCCGCCAGCCCTCGTCCGATCGCGTGTCCTACCGTGTGATCAGACGCAAGAGAGGGCGAGTCGTGGGCGCATCCATCCCCCTCCTTCCTCCGTCCACCACCAGCGCCATCCAGCGCTGCGGTCGCGCTACGCCGCTCTCGCGATACCGAGCCATCGACTCCCACCGGCTGAGCCTGACAGAGTGACGTAGCGCGATTGTTGCGGATTAGTTTAGCTCGACGGCGCCGCCTTCCGGGCAAAACAGGCACGATAACAGTATGGCAAGATGATTTAACATATAATAAAGAGTTTCTAAGGTAAAACCTGATTTCCTGAGGAAGGTCAAAGGTACGGAACATGAGGAGAGGAGTAAATCTGAGTACATTTCACATATCAGACGATTTTTCAAACATTTAATTTTATTTGGTGAAACTGTTCCATTGCAATGCAACCAATGAATGAAAAAAAAATCTAAAAGTAAAAAGTATCTAAAAGGTAAAACCACAAATCATTTTTCAGATAAAATGTGCAGCGAAGGATTAAATCTGAAAGTATGACAGAGTGTTAGAGACATACTCAACAAATAAAACTACATTATGAGAATAAAGTGATAAAATTAAGAGAATAAAGTTGCAGTCCTACGAAAAATAAAATTGAACAAGAAAAAAAACTCATAAAACTACAGGAATAAACTCATAGAGCTACTAGAATAAGTCAGTATTTTGAAATGAAGTCATTTTTATAAGAATAAAGTTGTAATACTACCAGAATAAAACTGTAATATTATTACTTTATTCTTGTAATTCTGACTTTTTTCACGTATTTCAACTTTACTCTTTTATGACTTGATTCTCATATTACTATGACATTATTATTATTATTATTATTTTTATATCATTGTTATTTTTTGATGATTTTTTGTGACACTGTCGTATAAAAGCAAAACCTCAGATTCATAGAATATTTCAAGACATTTTTTTTTTCCTAAATAAGCCATTTTTTATTTTCTGGTTTACATTTTTTTTATTGACTTTTTTTCCAACTGATTTCATAATAAAGAAACAGAATGTACATAATTGAAATGAAAAGGAAAGCGTTGTAAGTTCTGCTCTTGTATTATTTTAACCCCAATGTGGTTCCACTTAACTTTTACAAGCAGGATTTAAACTTGGACTTTAGTTGGTTGACTTGGGGGAGTCAGGCTGAGCACCAACATCTGTTCTCAAAATAAACATCACCCTGGTAAATGCCATGTTTATGCAGTAATGTGTTGATGTGATGAATTGCAATTAATGCTGCTGATTTAACGGAGCAGAAGCACTTATGTGTTCACGTACATGGATAGTTGGTATCCAAACCAACTATCCATGTTAGTTTAGATAATTTTCTTCCATTGCTAAATAAAATGATCATTTGAAAACTGTGTGTGTGTGTGTGTGTGTGTGTGTGCGTGCGTGCGTGTGTGTGTTTCCTTAAACATTTGGAAAACATTTATGGGACAAAAATGGCAAAAAGTTACACAATGCTTTGCAACTTTTCCACAAGATTTCACAAGATTAACAAATGACTGAAAAAGTTGAACATTTTTGATATTTTTGTCAAAATAATATCAAAACATAAGGCTTTTTCCACTTTACTGATTAAACTGACTCACATCTCTGTCTGATGAATCCTCAGCTTTTGTTCCAGGATCCATCCTTATACTTCCAGCTCAGTTTATTCCCTGCAAATAAGAAATCCACTCTGCCTTCATATATTGTTAAGTCGATATATGAAATAACTTGGCTGCATAAGATGACAGTTGTCAAAGTGATTTTCCAGAGCATCCCTGTTACACGTACAGAAGAGCTGAAAGGCTGGATATGGTCTCTTTTTGTAGGCTATTATGAAAGCTTCAGTGATTCTTATAAAAGGTGAAACTATCAGTGTGTATAAGGAGAAGACTTGATGTTTTTCATCTAGAAAAAGCAAATGAATGACAGAATATTCAAATATTCATAACAATGTCAGTTTTCTACATTTTGCAGCATTACAAACAAAACAAATAAAGTAATGTAACCACTATTAGTAATCACCAGTAATCATTAAGGACTTGATCGATTCTAATTTTGAATGTTAAATGAAGAAAGAAAGCATAAGATAGGGCGTTGATTAAATATCACAACAGCCTGCCAAAGAGTGTGAAATGCGCTCTCCTGTGCTGATGATGTCATGCCCCCTTGGCCTTACCTGTCCTCTCTTCTTCTGCAGGTTTTCATCTCCGCGCTCGGCTGTAACCTGCTGGCAGCGACACGCACAAGACATCTGCTTCATATCTGTACCTGGAGACGAGCCAGCGCCACTTATAGCACCACAAATTATTCACAGAGCAGGTGAGAGGTCACGGTGGCGCAGACTGGATGCGGCGCTGCAGGTGTGGGAGAAAACGTTTATCACAGCCATAACAAGTGGACCTAATAGAAGATTAGTAAGATTACTAATCTTACTCACGTTTGCAAGTTACTGAGAATTGATGTGGTTATTCCGTTAATAAACAAAGTTCACGCAAAGAAAAAGCTATTTAGATTATTGAAACATACTGTTCTGATTAAGAGACTATAAGGATTTAAATAAAATGAAATAGAAATGTGACAGAAGAGGTAAAATTTAGAACCAAAGAAGAAGAAATGAAAGTGTAAAGATGGCAGATATAAAATAAAATCCAGCAAGAAGGAACCCAAAATGTCTCACGGCCTTAAATGAGACTTGAGCTGTGCAACCTACATATTTGATCACACATTATGATTATTTTTCTCATCCTCCTGGTGAAATGGCTTCGCTTCAATCTGATTTGATGGAGAGTGAATGTTTGAGCAGGAGGTTTTTATTGCTGTTTTTGCTTCCAGGATTGGTCCATTTGAAACTCCGTTCATTTCCTCATCAAATCCAATAGACAAACTTCTCCCTTCTGTCCTGACTGCTGTGTTGCTTGATCCTCATTATGCTGTTTGTTCACTGATCTACTTCTTAAGGCAATAGACGACAATGGATTTTATTTAGATGGGGATGAATATTAAGGTGTTTTTAATCATAAAAAACATAAACTCTTTGCTTTAGAGCGGGAGCTGTACCTGAGGTCTTGGTTTAATTATCTGTCTGAATCGCTGAGCGTTGTGCTGACACCAGCAGGAGAGGTGACCGATGCTGGAAATCTGCCGGACCACCAGGGAGCCTGGAAGACACTAAAGGACATCGTTTCTTTTCTTCATTATTAGCTGACCGGAGAATACTGCTGCGGTGCAAGTCGGACATTGCTCCCTGTGGCCTCCTTATTTCTAGTGTGAGGTCCTCAAAGCCTTTAAACATTAAAAAGAAAATTAAATTTAATGGCACTTGAGAGGAACATGTGCAATCACAATCACAATTCAGACTTAAATGGGACCTGTTACACAAAGTTCACATTTTGCACATTTTTATACTTCCATTTGGTGTTAACAAAAACAAAACAAAAAAACACCCAGACATTTTTGGGCAACAATTGAATGTTTTTTGGTGTCTGGAAAAAGTGCAGTTTCAAAAAAAATCACAATCAAACGGCTCTGCACAGTTACCTAGCAATCTAAGCAGAGCTACTGCATGTTTAGTCCGCTTGATTCACCGCGGGACATGCTGTACAAAGTCTTTTCTGAGTTGACTTACCATTTAGAAACAACTCGCTGCATCCTGGTTGGTTGCGCAGGAGGCTCTACTTCTGCTTTTCAAATATGTAAGGTTGTGTCATTGCACATGTGTTTACAGCCATTTTCATGTGTCAGTTGTGGGACCGTATCCAGCAGCAGTTTCTCTGGATTTTAAGTGACAAGATGTTCTAAAACATCTCATTCTGAAAAGAGCTTAAAATAGGCACTGAGTAGTTTCACTGATGGATTATTTCACTTATATCTACAACTTTTTCATCAGTATTAAGGAATTATTGACTTAAAACTAGTTTTTGTATCTTCATTTAAAGTTACTTGCAAGTTAATTTTGTCTTATTTTGTGTGAAGTAAGATATTTGCAGTCGAAAGTAGATCAAAAATCAAACTTTGCTTGTGGCGTGAACACACATTTGCCTTCCTTGAATAACATTTTACCATGTCTTTCCCATTTTGAAGAGTGGCTTAGAGAAAAAACCCTTTGTGGCACAATGTATGTATACACCCCTGGAAAATAAGATGCTATGGATTATAATTAAGTTTTTGTACTCTGGCCAATTTAGAGAATAGTTTTCATAAATTTAAGGGACTTAAATGATATGTTTGTGTTTTTTTCCCCACTGAATGAAATCTGAATTTATATTGCTAATAAAGGTGTGGATAGCAGCATAGATCTGTGGTTTGCATGCTGTTTTCTTTCAACAACAAATTAGTGCTGCAGATGTCTTTGTCGAGATCAGAAATGATTCTCCAAATAAAATATTTAGTTTCAAAGATGCGTTGATGACCTGCTGATCTCGCCTGACTGAGGAGGAAAAATCAATGAGATTTCAGTTCTACTCATTATACTGTAATTAATTTTGCCACAACTAAAGTCAGTGTGGGGTCAACAGAAACCAGACATTCAGTAAAGGGGAACATTTATTGCATATTTACGTTAGTTTAATATTGCAGCATGCCAATCTGCTGCTATTCACCCAGTTCTGACATTAGCGGCACAAAAGCCTCACAATTTTTGTTTCCAGTCAGTTAAAGTTGTGTGTTTAATAGATGCACCTCAGCAGGAACAAGAATCCCAGAAGAGCTTTCTTTGTGTGTGATGAAGTCTTGGACTGTAAATATGCTGATGTGTCTTCACAGGTCACAGGTCGTCCGTCTCGCCGTCGTCGACGACCTCCGCGTCCGGCTGGATGTGCGAGCTGCCGTCCCTGCAGACCCAGCCGATGGGCGTGCGGTTGAACGAGGGTCTTGAGCGGATGTCGGCCTGAAGGGTCGGGAGAGGCTCCTGCTCCTCACCGGCAGCGCTGACCTCCGGGAGCTCGAAGGTCAGCAGCTTGGACGCCTTCTCGAAGCCGCCGAAAGGCAGCGCCGTCCTGAGAAGAGAGGGAGAGAAAAGATGAAGGCGTTGTTTCTGGTTCTGACGTGGTTTAGTACAAGAAGCAGTCACATCAATTTAGATCGGACTGTTTATGTTCTGAACTCAGCAAAAGTGTGAACAGAGGAAGGTAGCTTATCCAAAAATTGTTTTCAAGCAAGAGTTACTCTACAACATGTGTTTACCCCGGTTAACGTAAAAAGTAACCGCTAAGAAATCCCTCAAGCAAGAGTGAAAAGGTATTTGGTAAAAAGGCGACTCAAGTACTGAATATAGGAAGTTCAGTAGACATTTTTAGTATTTTAAGGACCAAAATAAATGAAAAGAAATCTTGAAAATAACATAATTACAAATAGCAAAATCTGGAAAAAGGAAAAAATTTGTAAAAATGAATTTCTTTCCATATAAAACTTATGAATTTTTAACGAAAACTGCAGGTGTAGCAAACATTTTCCTAAAAGTACATTTTTTCCAACAAGGTATTCAAGTAAATGTAATTAGTTACTCCCAACTTTGCTTGTGAACTAAACTCTTAAATTAACTTTGCTTCATAATCCAGTCCAGGCTGCAGTTATCTGTGTTATTTGGCACCTTTTTATATTTTTTTTTCACTAAGCTCCCATTAATATGCTTGAATGCACTCTGAGAACAAATGGGTAGATGATGGTGTCGACCATATTTCTCTACCAAGCACCTTTTTTGTGGTTTTATTTCATTTAATTTTCAAAAACTAAATTTTGAGGTTTCAGTCGCTGAGAGCTGTAATCGTTTATACGTCTCATTATTTGATGTTTAAATCTTTTTTCTCCTCCAGTTTTTGGGATCTTGCACATTTTTGAAGCCACATACGTTGAGACCTCTGCATGCTTTTACATCCTCTGACAGTTACAATGCAGAATAATTTCTGTGTGAAACGGTTTAAACTTTAAAGCACAACAACCTTTTTGAACATGGTCGTTTATTTTACATCGTGTTTGTACCTGTTGAAGCTTTTGTACTGCGGCAGGTCCGGGTGAGTGTGGATGGGTCCTGGCATACGAGGCTTCATGGTGGCTTTCAGCTCCTCGTCTGTCATGGCTCTTTCCCAGGGCGATATGTATGTGCGGACATATTCCTTCCTCCTCTTTGCCTTTTCCAGACTATCTACTGCCTCTTCCATCTCTGAGATTTGCAAAGTTTAGAAATGACATACATTGCATGTAGTAAAAAAATAATTTTAATAGTGAAAAGCTCATATATTTGAACAAGGACTGAATTGGATTAATCGAGATGGATCGGTTATTGAAACAATTTTAGCAATTGATTAATCCTAAACTAGAGCATATAGAATCAGAAATAGGCCATTTGCTGAAAAAAATTAAATATTCAGAGTGGTATTTAAGTCAAAACTATAAAATCTATACATATTTTGCATTTAAGATAAAAAAAAAAACATTTGTCTGAAAATATGTTTTACATAGAAGTAGTTTTAGCTTTACCCTGTTCAAATTCACAATAGAAATACAATGTTACTGCATTTTAGGCAATAAAATGTTTATTTTCTTATTTAAAAAATTGAATTGAGTAATTTATTTCCACCTTTTAAGAAATTTCTGGTATTCTATGAAGTAGCATCAAGACTCTTCTTGGTTAAAAGAGTCTGCAGAATGTGTTACTTTTTTGTCCAATTAATTAATGGATATCTAAAATAATAATTTGCTGCAGTCTGAACCTACTTTCTTCTTTTGGCTTCTCTGGTTTTGGTGGAACAACAGGCGGAGACATCAGCAGATTCTGGAGGTTCTGCTGGAAGACAGAAAGAGCCGATAGAAGCTCCTGAACTCAACACAAGAGGAGGTCCGTTCGATGTTTGAAGCCCCACCATGTTCTCATTGGTCACGATGAACCTCTCAACTCTCTGCTGCCTCATCCTGAACATCTTGGAGCCCTTGTTCTTCATCAGGGAAAGCTCCTCCAGCATCACGTCCTTCGGCGTCTTGATCTTGGTGCCCAGGTCGAATTCAGCAGCGTCCGGGTCCAGCTCGTCCTCTGTCAAGATGAGAAAAATAGCGAGCTCTGGGTAAAAGGTACGCCATCTATCGGCAGATTTGAAAGTTTTTGTTTAATTCAGAATTATATTTTAATTTAAAAACTTAGAAAGTTTCAAAGACGAACCCTGCAGAATGCTTTTGCTCTAACATTTTGGACAGAAATGTGAAGTTTAAAAAGAGAAATATTGAGAAATATCAACGCTTGAATTGTATGACTTTCATTTGAAAAGGTTCACTTAATCCTGAGGAATTAGAACAAACTTAGGATCCGGAGAAACTCATAATAGTTTCTATGAGTAGAAACTA
Organism: Poeciliopsis prolifica; assembly: GCF_027474105.1. Lineage (NCBI taxonomy): Eukaryota > Metazoa > Chordata > Actinopteri > Cyprinodontiformes > Poeciliidae > Poeciliopsis > Poeciliopsis prolifica. Next base: position 7,278,357 of record NW_026562393.1, read on the forward strand.
CTACTTACCTTAGATCAACATTTAGCTTATAAGACCCAGATAAACTCCTGTTAGATTGCAAATCCATAACAAACTTAGAAATTACTACTTTACAGATTGAAACATGGAGAACCAACATCTGATTTTATCAGATCTAGAATCCAAAGAAATCCCCATTAGCTCATAAAGTACGTATGAGTTATTCTTATTAAACAGAGGAAACTTACATGTAGTTCCATGTTTTTATAGAACTACATGTTTGTCTTTTTGTCTTTCATTTGGTTTGTTTTATTTGTGTTTCCTTCTAATTCATGTAAAGCAATTTGATCTGCCTTGTTGTTGAAAAGGTGCCATATAAATACAATCACCTCACCTTAACTTTTATCAAATATTCACTTTGCAAACATTAGATAGATACAATTATGTGAAACTCACATATTGATATTTTAACAAAGTCAAATTGTCATTATATGTTTAATTTTTAAGGTAAACAACGTTCCTTTTTTGTTACACATCCAATCCCATCAGTTATGTGGAAACTAGTTTGGCTGTTTTTTAAAATATAAATAATGAATTTTTCATTTTGAAGATAATTCATGACTTGTTTTATTCTGCAGTCTTGATCAGTTTTCAGGTTCAATAGTAATCAGAAATTTACTTTTGCGAAAGTTAAAACTATAATTATAGCTACGGTACTTTAAGTGCGAAGTGAGGGTACGAGCCAAAACTAAATGTGTTTTTAATGGTAGGCTGATCTTGGCTGTACTCTCACCTGGAGTGTGAACCTGTTGTGTGGTCTCCTGCCTCCGGGGCGTTTCAGGGGTCAGTAGGTCAAGGCATTATAGAACAAGAGTGCAGCGGGCAAATGTCAGAGCAGCTTTGTGTTTGTTTGTGAAGGGACTTCCTTACAACATGCAAGGCCTCTCCTCTCTGCGATGGAGAGGCGTGATGGATTTTACTCCTCATAAAAGCGCGCTCCTCATCCACCATGTAAACCCTGATATCGCTCATAACACCTGGAGTCCAGCCACAAACCCCCGTCCTCCCGCCTTCCTCTCTCACGCAGACTCATCTATAAAGCTGAAAGTTGGCATTGCAGAGCCGTGGAGAGCTGTTAGCGGCGCGTCATAAATCAGGCTTCTGCCGGCTGTTGTGTGTTAAGTTTGTTTGTATGGAAAAGAAATATTGAGGATGCCGAGAAGAGCCAAGACTCCCACGGGGATATTTATAAGTGTTGATTGAGAAGAACGAGACAGTCGCGCTGACTGGGAGGAAACCGGACAGACGGACAGCAGACAGTGGGAGAGAGTTACTTGATGCAAAAGACAGAGGGGATGATGGAGAGATGTGTTGGTATTAACTGGAGCAAAATAAGGGATAAGCAGGATTAGCTGACTGAAAACAAACCGGTAAGATACAGATGTAGCTGCAGATGGGACAGCAGACGGACCGGAACCGGAAAAAATGAGACAAACAGGGAGAGACCTCGACAGATTGCTGAATGGCAGATGTCACCGTGGGTGCAAGGCGGTCAATCCATTCAGACTGCAGACTTTACCTCAGAGAATCATTCACTGCACAAATAAAAAAATACCACGTATTTTTAGTCTAGTTTCTAGTGCAAATATATCACAATAAACAATAAATCAGTTAATCTCATGATAAATTAAAAGACACTCAATAATTTTCATTTGTTTGATTTATTGTTTTTCTCCTTTTTCTCTCTTGTTGCCAAAAATTGACTGATAAAAGTCTTCAATCTGGAGTTTTGGACTCAACTATCCCTTTTTTTTGAAAGATACTTTTGTTTACAGAGACTTCATAATTTATTTTATTTCTTGTTTCTGTTGTTTTCTATGTTTATTTTGGATTTTCCAAATGTCTCCCAGTTCCAGTGTTTAAATGTTAATTTAAAAAAAAGAGAAACTTTATTGATCTTTGAGAACATGTTCTTGCATTTTTATGTCATTATTGAAATTATATTACGTGAAAACAACAATGTTTATCGCAATAAGCTCTGGGACAATCGTGACAGGCTTTTTAGCACATTTGAAATAAGACTGGTTGGTTAAACAAGCTCCTTTATTTTGCTAAAAAGCTGCTTCTGAGTTAGTTTTGAATTATTTCAAGTCTTTTTGAAGACTTGCATGAAATACATAGAGATTTATGTGTTGTGTAAGTCCTACAAGCTAAGTTTTCCTCAGATCTTTGCTAATTTAATAAGTAGAGGACAAAAAACCCCAGTGAGTTCATCCATTTATCCATTAGTAAACACATTTTTATCCTTTAGTGGGTGGAGCTGATCCCAGGTGGCAGAGCGGCTCTTCACTCCTCAGCCAATTCACTTGTCAATCACACCTTAGTGCATCTGATAGAGTACCTGCAGCAGGATAGGAACCAAAGTTGTTTTGAGGTTACATAATTTTAAAAAACAAACTCAAAATCAGCAATAGACCAGGCAGAGTACTTTGAAATTCTGCGTAAGTCCATCTTTTACAGGTGACACAAACATAGATATCTCTAAAAAAAAGCCTCAGAAAGATTTACCCAGTACAATTAGAAAAAAAAAATCATGGTGTTTCCCCTAATAGAAATAATGCACTTTGTGTTTGAAGCATTTGAAGGCTGCACAGCTTGAGTTTGAACAGATGGACCCACTGGTGGGTCTGGCAGAAAGAGCTGCATTAGACATTCTGTTTCTGAAGGACCATTTCTGCAGGACGGGAAACTTCTGAGTCATTTTGGACGAAATACAGGAATAAACCACCAAACACAGCCAATGTAGCTGAACAAAGCAAAGAACAGGAAGAGGTCTAATATTAGCAGGGGAATGCTAAATTCAGTTTGACCGACTGTTAACTTGTTTTTGCTATAGTTTTACAGCTTAATCTGATTGTGATTGGGATGCAACTTGGACATATGTTCACACTAATAAAATGAGTGCAAAGTCACCATGAGTGACTGTTATGTGTTGTCTGTTATGGTGACAGATTTGTGGCCGCCTTGCCATCCGATAACGACCCAGTGTGTGTGTGTGTGTGTTTAATCATGGCATCATGCAATCTCGTACAATGATTCACACCCACGCAGTTCGCTCTGCAACATGCTGACAGGGCAGACGGCAAGCGAATGCAGAAGATTTGTTCTTCAGTCGAGCGTGTAATGAAGTCACAGCAGGTAAAGGAGGATTTTTAAAGCGTCCCGATTAAGCAGCATGTTTAAATGCATGACTGTTTGCTTTATTTGACCACCGCAGGCTTTACCATTCTGGCTGATGTGGGAAAGGTCAGTGATGATCTTGCTGGCCTTCTTCCTCTTGTTAGAAGGGGCAGAGCTTGAGAGAGGCATAGCTGAAAGACAAAGCAGAGCAACGTTTTTGACATTTTGTTTTTCTTTTTTGGATAAAATGTCAGGTGCCTCTCCCTGATTCAGAATATCAGTGAAAGGATATTTAGTTTCAGAAATGTATTTACAAATAGTGAAACTCGGGATGCATAGATAGATGGATACAAAATGCAAAAGTGTTTTTTTTGTCTTATTTTTAGTGCAAATAAGACACAAAAGTTGCAAGTTACAAAACTAACTTGCAAGTTAGTTTTGTAACTTTTCATCAAGATATAGATACACATTTTTTTAAGTCAATAATTCTTTTACAAGCACAAATTAACAAAAAGTACTACTTCCCCTGGCAACTTGTAACATGGAAAAATGTAAGTGTGAAAAAATTTCAGTGGAATCAATACATTTTTTTAATCAATATTTGGAAATTATTGATCTAAAACCATCTCCTATATATTAATTAATAATAAATAATAAAATTTTGTTTGAGCTTTGTCCCCCTGAAACTTTTACTGCCCCCTACGACTAATTTGTCTGCGGATGCCACTGGATGTAAGGCGTCATTTAATAGTTCACAGAAAGAGAAACAAGAGGGAGAGAAATCTTATCCAGTAAAGGTTAATAATGAAGTTGCACATGAGCCTCAGTTGGTTCCCTGCAGATTTCCACAGGGTCCCTTAATCAAGGGAACTCACGTCAAACAAGGCGTCCAGCCCCACGCGTCTCCCTGAGGACATTAATTCGAGGTGGCGGCTTTGCGTCTCTCTTGACTAACCGCTCAGACGCGGTTCCAGCGGTTTGTCGCTGTCAGTTGAACAGGTCGAAAGCAATTATGCAAAGCTGGGGGTGAGTCCCAGCGCGCGAGGAGAAGCAGAAGGGTCTGTCTACAGGGAGGCAGTTAATGTAATTGCTTTTCATCCTCTGTAATTGAAGCTCATTTCCTAGCTGCGTACTCTGTCCTGTGTGAGCTATTTTTATGAGTCCATGTTGCACAGCACACAAAAACACTCCTGGATTTGCACTCAGACAGCTTCTCCCCTGTGATTAATGCGAGCCGGTGGGGGCTGATTAAAAGCTAGAGATTACAGGTGTTTTTTTCAGGATGTTGCGGGGAAACGGAGGCCAACAAGGAGCCAGCGGCGGCGCTGGCGACAGGAGCTGAACGCCAGGGCCCCTGTGGGTCCAGTTACCAGCACCTCCAAAGAGAAGAGGCGCTCCTGTCCCCCTTAACCGGCCGGTTTTAGCTCCAGATAAATCTGCAGGAGACAGCTGGGGAGGAAGGGCATCAGTCAGCACATTCCCAGATACATCCATCTGCGCAGACTAAAAAACTCCACCGCAGAGGGCCGCATTCCTCACAGTGAAAGACGAGGTGAAAAACGCCCCCAATCAACGTCTCATTTGGTTAAAATATCAGAGCTTCACTTCAAAATAGATTAAAGCAGTCATGATAATGCAGCTACTATTTATTTTTAGTTTCTCTTCTAAAACTGAAATGCTAAAATCTGCTTCCTAGATGACGTAGATGCACCCAAAACATGCCAAATTATCTGATAATTTAGACCCACACGGCAAAAACACAGAATTTTACCAAGTATTTTTGTTTCTAGTGCCAATATCCTTGTGCACTTCAAATAAGACAAACATAGCTTACAAGTAACAAATCAGAAAAACATAGAAACTAGTTTTAAGTTTTAATTATTGAACTGAAAAAGTACTAGTTCCAAAGCCAGATTATTTTACTTATAATGTGGGAAAGGTTTCTTCTTATTAGAGGAACTAGTGGTTTGTCATCAATATTAAGGATTTATTTACTTAAAACAAGTTTTATTTGTTGCTGATAAGTTACATGTAAGTTAGTTTTGTCTTATTTCAAGTGAACTAAGCTATTTGCACTGGAAATACTTTGTTAGATCTTTTGTTTTTGCTTTGCAGATAGCACTGTTTTCATTATGTAGAAACAAATACATCTTTTTTGCGGTCATTGCTGTCACACACCTTCTTGTTTCTTGAGTCTTACCTGTGAGACGTCGGGTCTCCGCAGGAGAAAGATCCAGGTCCCAGAAGAACAGGAGTTTAGATTCCCAGATCTCTTATTGTACGGCCTGCCGTCCTCTTTGCTCTGCAGAGACTGAAACCCAATCAGCCGGGTTCTTCCTGTGCTACGGACCACCAGGCCGGGTTCAGGGCAGGCGGGGTATATATATGAGGTATATTGACAGATGGGTGTGGTGTTTTCATTTCAAATTTTCTCAAAATGAACTTCAAATTATTATTTCTTAGTTGCGTTTAGAGTTGAAACCAGACGACTGTAAACACTGCTTTATTAGCACAGAATTTGTTATATTTGGTAAGTTAAGTTTAAATTACATAGTGTATTTGCAAGAAAAATTATCAAAAGAAGTAGCATTTATAATTTGAGGTGAAATTATGGAAATTGTTTTTAGTTTGGTTGAAATTTTCAAAAAGTTTGAACTCAACAAATGCAATGTTTCAGTTTATGATATAAATCTGTGCAACACTCAAATCAAAGAGAAAGGATCAATTTTTACACTTAACAAAATAATAAAACAATATGCTGTCACTCAGAGTTCTGTATTATTGCAAATATATCTTATTTCTTTATCTTTTTTTTATGTAGATATTCCCTGGTTAGTGTTAAAAGATGCATTGATACATATAAATGTTTGACACTTTGTTGCTTATTTTTTAGATAAATGACTTTTGAGAGAAGGGTATAAAACGCCCAACTTTTTTCTTTTTAATGCTTTTTATTCAAAACTTTTGCTGATATCAACAAGTGACATGTTGATTTTAAACTCAGACATGAGTTAAAGTAGATATTTAGACTAGGAATAATTCATTTCACCAACAACAACATTACGTTGCCAGATTGCAGTTTGCAAATTCACACAGGAAGAGGTCTTAATTTTGGGAGGCAGGTTGAAATGGAATCTGATTAAACTAAAACTGAACTGTTAACTGAACTGCCTTTTTGCTCCAGAAATCCCTTTCTTTTGTTTATTGTGCATATCCTATTTTTTCACTCTCTTTTGGACGGTGCACTCTATGCTTGTTTCTGTCTCACTCCTTTCTCATTTTTTCTTAATTCACTCAGTTTATTTCATATCAAAAATTTGCTTTATTACAATTCTTCCTGATTTTTGCCTTCACGTCTCCATTTCAGTAGATATATTCAGGGTGGAATGAATTTCATTTTTATTCGTGTTAAAAGAAATCATGGTTGCTGCACGTATAGAATTTCTGTAAAATGAATTTGGTTTTAAATGTATTAGGTTTCCCATCAAATTCCAATTCATACATTAATTCCTGTTTCTCTGGAGTATAAACATAACCACAACGAGTTGAATGAAAAGAAACATTTGATAATTTCTCATATTTATTATGTTGTTTTCAGTCTGTATGAATTAGGGAAAATGATCACTAATAATGGACATTTTTCCTTCTTTGACCCCTGACCCAAAACACACAATCCTGTTGACCTAGAAATAGTGACAGGATGTGCGAGGCCATATGAGGCGGCACTTCCTCTGTGCTCCCAATCACATTTGAAAATCCATCAGAATTAAGAGTTTAGCACCATGCCAAACTGTTTGAGATTAAAAGCTCCAAAAATAGGCGAAATGGGTCGTTTGAGTGTGTGTGTGTGTGTGTGTGTGTGTGTGTGTGTGTGTGTGTGTGTGTGTGTGTGTGTGTGTGTGTGTGTGTGTGTGTGTGTGTGTGTGTAGGTGTGTGTGTGTGTGTGTGTGTGTGTATGTGTGTTTAACTGCATGTCTGGGGTCCATTAGGTTTGTGAGAACCAAAGCTTGACCCAACAAGATCAATGATCTTTTTCATTTTATGCTAAAAGAATTAGATTAGTTTAATAAGCTTTTAGCAGAAGGATTAGAATAAAGAGCTGAAGGGTCATTTTAATCATTTATATTCTCCAGGATTCTGGAATAACTTTTAAATAAAAAAAAGCCATAAAATGTCATAACGAAGAATTTCATTTTCATGTGTGTTTTCTCTTTGAGTTGCAGAGCAGTTAAGCTTACCATCAGATCTGGACAGGACTAAAGTTAGCACCTTACTGTCAACTGATCACACTCAGGGGTTAAAGGTTAGATCCCTTTACGTGCTTGGGTTTCCCAGCTCCAAAGCCATTAGATGGATGACATTAAGCTGCTTTATGAGGTAGGTCAATGTTGGAGGGAAAAATTAAACATAAAGGGCAAAACAAACTAAAAAAAAGTCTACTTAATTTTTGTCCAGGTCTTGCAAGAGTATTCAGTATTAATGGTGGCCTATTATGTAAAATCCACATTTTGGATATTTTTGTTCTTCTCTTTGGGTCTCAACTGCTTCTTAAAACAGCCATTGACTTAAAAAAATGTTATTTGGCAAATAACAACATACCTTGATAGTCAAGTCACAATCAGGCACTGCCCTAGTAGCTAACAACCCGAGCTGGGCTCCGGTGCATTTGGGCAGCTGAATTTTACCTCTGTCTGAGCTGAACAATGAATGCTTTAAAAGACAGGTGCTTTGTTGTTGTATTAACATTCAGAAACCACTTTCTGCATTCTTGTTGATTGTGCAGAAGGCTCCACTTCTGCTCTTCAAAGACATAGTTGTACAATTGTGAATCTGTTTGCAGCTATTTTCTCATGCAAGAAAAAACCATATTTTGTATGGTTTTCTTATATAATCACCATTTATTTTATAATTATAAATCATGTTATATAACATTTTATGAGTGTGCTTTGAAGTTGTCATTGTAAAATTGAAAAATGCAAATGTGGAGTTGTAGGGGTGTACATACTTTTTTTTAATATAGTACTTGTGAGTCTAGATAGAGCTAAACTAAGATAGGAAAATAACCATAGCTGTAGAGTTGGTGACGATATGAGACTGTAAAATCTGAAACAAACCATGTTAGAAAATATTAAACTGTAATAGAGCAACATACCTTGATGAGAAATCCTACAGCGCCTCCATGTGGTAAAGGTTGGGACACAATTAAAATTGCTTCTTACTGGCTGTTCTATACTTATGAGCAAAGAGTCATTTTAAATTGGCCTATAAAATAGTCATAAAATGCCTTAAAGAGGCTAAAAGTTGGCTGTGGTGTACTGCAGGTCAGTGTAGGGGTGGGTGTTGACGACACGGTGACAAAAGGAGAGACAGAGTGACAGCTGAGGTGAGTCATGTCTATTTTTATTCAACCTCATGTTTCTGTGAAAAAGAATCACAGTTAAACAAACACGTTGTACTTATATACTGTATTTCATGTTCTATGTCAACAAGCAAGTGCAGCAAAAGGTTTTCCGCTACAACAAAGCACACAAAGATCAAGGATCCAACTTATATACTTTAAACTATCTATAATATTTCATGTCAATCAGGAGAATTTATGTAAATGTGCTATTGTGTGACAGCAACAGGTTGGATGTTGAAGATTGTGAAGGTAAACACCCAATCAGCATTTTTGGAACATTTCTTATCTCTGTTTTCTGTACATCTATTTCCATTTTCTGCCGCCCTCTCTTAATTCATATCCACCATTTCACATCCTCTATTACACTTTTTAAGTCATTAGCCTCAAATCATTCTGCATGTTATTTACAAAACTTTGCGTCAGATTTCTCTAACAAATGTCATTGATTTCTATTGTTGAGCAGTGTTTTGTTTTTTTTGTTTTTTTAAAAAGGGAACCTATCATGCAAAATTTCTATTTTGTATATTAAAAGTCCAAGTGCTTAAAAAAAACACCCAGCCAATTTCTGGACAAAAATAAATAATTTTTTGGTGTCTGGAAAACAAGCCTTTTCAAAAGACGGTTCATTCTCATATATAAGAATAATTTTATGTAATGAACATGTTTTGTAACCTGGTCGAGGAAGCGCAACAGTTAAATTTATTTTCACCAGAAAAGTCAAACGTGAACTGGGTAATTAATTAAATGTGATACATGTGAATTGAAAGCAAACAGATACTGTGATTCCAGAAGATTTGTAATTATTTCTCTTTTTCCCCACAGTTTTTATTTCTCATGTCCAGATGAGGATCTGTTTAGTGTGTGGTGGATCCAGGACGCCATACACAAGGTTGCAAGCCCAAGTTAGAAGTGCTGAATCGAGGCCTGGGGACCCTGGGAGGCTGGGAGCCACTGGGTGACTGGTAAGAGGCATTACTGGGACTCATAGGACTTAGATCTGGGGCGCTCTTGAAACTCCTGTTGGCCTGCGGAGGTGGGATTGAAACCGGAGGTGAGGAGAAGGTTGGGAGCTGAGGAAGAGGAGCAGTGGGGGCAGGAGGGAGAGGGGAGGAGGCCCACTGAGGCTGAAAAGGCTGTGGTGGAGGCTGGTTGGGTTCATGGGGCATTGCTCCTGCAGTGGGAGAAGTAAACTCGTCAGAGAACCTTAGTGGTTCTCCAAGTGTTGTGGCTGATCGAGGTACAATAACTTTTGGTGTGGATCCTGTGGCAGTTGGCGGGGGTGTTGAGAACCTCTTTACCTCGTAGACCCGGGCTGTCTTTTGAGGACCATCTCTCTGCTGATTAGCGTTGGAAGGATCCTGGGGAACTCCGCCTCCATAGCTGAACAGGGAGGAGTTAATCTGGTATGGCTGGTGACTCATTATGTCAACAGGTTTGATGGCTGCTTTGTGCCCTTTGGGTCTGTTTGACCCTAACTTTGCTACCTCAGGTTTCCTCTGGGCTTTTGGAGGGCAGGACGGAGACAGTAGGGGGTTGTAGTTGATCGGAGGTGGGGCGCGAATGTTAGGTGAGTACTTCCATGTGGCAGGAAGGGAAGGTGTGGGTGAGGGCTCCCTTGTCTGAGCAGGAGAGTAAGGTGCAGCAGCAACAGATGGAGAACGCTCAACAACATACCGATCCATCCTGTTCTGTCTGCGGGCAAAAAGCTGACCTCCTTTTCCAGCAAGCTGCAGAACCTGGGGGGTCTGTGGTTTAGGAGCCACAGCAGGGGCCTTGGGTCCTCGCTGCGCCTGCATGAAGTTACAAGCTTCTGCACCAAGTCTAAGCCAGTCCTCCTCAGGTCCAGACTCATGACCCGCCTCCCCACTCAGCACTACTCCAGACTCAACACATGGGGTTCTTCCTACGCAATGATCATCCATGTTCTGCACCATCGACAGCAAGTCTGGGTTTGGAGAAACATCTTTGCTTTGCAGTGCGCTGAACATTGGCTTCTTGTTGCTACGATGGCGTGCATCAAGAAGGATACCGGTGCGAGTGGCTGGGACGGAAATACGTTGTTCTCTTGTGGCCATTAAGTCATTGACAGGTGCTTGGAGAGGCCCTGTTGGGGAAGCTGCATTGGTTACGTTGATTATTGGGTGGAAAGACGGAGATGGAGATGGCTGAGGCAGAGCAGGTGCAGGAAATGAGTCCTTAGCTAATTCAGAAGATGGATTCAGAGACGAAATGTGTGGAGGTGGATATGAAGGGGCAGGAGAACAAAGAAAAGGTTTAGCAGTTGATGGGTGTATCGGAGAATACTGATCTGTAGACGGTGAAAATGGGGTTGAGGAAGGAGGATGTGCTGCAGGAAGAGAGAAACATGTTGAAGGAGACTGAGAGAAAGATGAAGAAAGAGCTGGCGGAGGAGAGTAAAGTGAAGGGGAAGATTTACTGTTATTATTCCTCGGAGGGATGTACAGAGAGGTGCTGGACACTGCTCTTCTTGCATCTGGCCCTGGAGGAGGTTGGGTTGGTGGGATTGTCATTGTGGACACTGCTGAAACGGGCTTGGGAGCCATAGTTAGCGGTGTGGGTTTGGGCTGTGGAGGTCGAAACATCACAGAGGTCACTGACGCACGATTTGGGGTTGAGCCTGGGGTGAAGGGCCGTGCAGTGCGGTTCAGAAAGCCGGGATTAGGATTAAAACTGGAGTTACTGATTGAGTCCATGCTGGGGTTTGGACCAAAATCAGAGTGGGTTGTGTTATTAGAGTTATTGTGGAACCCATTTTGACTTTGTATGGGTGTCTCCGAGGGTGGGCTCAGAATGACACTCGCCTGGCTTACGGCAACTGAACCCCCGTTGGTCAAAGCCACAGCTGGAGGAGACATTTGGTTACTGACGGGTTGTTTTGTGAAGCTGTCACTGGCTGAACTCTCCAAACCTGAGATGTCCAACCCAAAGCTTTGATTTAGAGAAGACAAACGTCCTGGTGTTAGATGAGCTGAGTGGTCCACCTCTGCGCTGTGGTTGGCGCTTGGTGTTGTCGGGGTAGTCAGTGTGGTTGACGGGCAGGCAGAGCTTCTCCTGTCTAGCAGATCAAGATAACCCGAATCCCACGTGGGGTCAAAAGACAATCCTTCTTCCTCAACCTCGGAGCCACTTAAAACTGAGCTTCCTCCTTCCTCTTCTGTCTCCCCTCCTGTTTCCCCTTCTGTTTCACCTCCTCTGTCTCCTTCAGCCTTCCCAAAGCAGGTCAGTGTGTACTTCTTGGCTCTTTGCCGCCTTTTCTTGAACATAAGAACCCCTTTCGAATTGGGGTTGGGAGCGTCAGTCAGCAAAGATGCAATAGAGCGGCATTTAGTCCGGGCTTCTTTCACCTGTTTCTCCACCACGCTCTCTCCGCGCTGCAACTCTGCAAGACAGGAAGCAAAAAATAAGCGAGGGACGAAAATAAATCTGCTGAAATGAGCAGAAACGCAGGGGAGAAGCAGTAATGGGAGTTCTGATTAATACAAAACAAGGAGCGAGCAACAAATAAAGGAAGCAAAACAGTGTGATAGTTCTCTCTACCTGCTGGTATCGGCTGATTCAGTCAGCATCATCACAGCTTGGAGGTGGGATGAGCATTCGCAGTGACTGACAGGAGAGCGTGTTGAGGATTTACAACAAAGCATTCCTGCTGCTCTCCAATGTTGAGTCACACTCTGGGAAGATTAGATCACAATCTATCTGCTTCCCAAATTGTGTCCAAATGCTTTCATATTCCTCTTGGTGTTTGGATAATCAGTACATTAGTTTTGGGAACATGTTGAAGGATGGATAAATATAAGTTTTGAGACAGAGTAGAAAGACTTTTCTAAATGTAGATTTCAGAAAATGTGCTGTCCTCTGAAATTACAGAATTACAATCTTATTTATTTTATATTTTTATATATTTTTATGAATTCCAGCACAGTCAAATGCAGCTTTAGATATTTACTGTTTTGGCTGATCTTGAACATGTGTATATTTTAAGTGACACATCATTGACAGACATACAGGGTACAGAAAATGTATTGCCCCCTCTAATATTTGTTTTTATGTCACACTGAAGTCTTTTAGATCATCAAATAAATCTTAATATCAGACAAAGATAACTTTTTCAATTGAAAACTTCATTTATTAAGGGAAAAAGTGCTAGATTTATGTGAAAATGCAACTGCCTCCTTTGTTTTGATTTCTACATGACCGTTAGTTTTTAAGGATTTGAAAATAACTTTTCTGACAACATTAAGGAGGCCAAAAATAAAACAAAAACATAATGTGGTTCAAAGAAATTCAAGGATGGATGAGATCCTACGTCAGTGATGTCTAAAAGTCTGGAGAGAGTTACAAGTCATTTCTAAGGCGTTCAGACTGAAGTGAACCACAGTGAAATTCATTCTCCACTTTTGGAGAAGTGATGGGACAGATGTGAACCTTCCCGGTCCTATAATAATTACTCCAAAGGAAAACTCAACCCTCATCACAAAAAAATCACAATGGAATCTGAGGCACTGCAGCCGTATTTCTTCATAGTAACATTTCTTAATATGGATAAGCTACTCACAAAAGTAATTTTTTCAAAAAAGTAAATGTAATTCAGTCCCACCTCTGACTGCTAATTTGGCATAATTGACAGAACCATTAATTTTTCATGAATTTAAGCATTTTGAGGAAGAATCCTGCAAATTCCCATTTAGTCACTGTAATTTAACGTCCGGCCATTCATGGAGCCCCTGGTTTATTCAGCAAGACAGCCATCTGAAGTGAACCTGCACAAGACCAAGTCAATAAAACATAAACCAAAATGAAGGCTTTGGATTGGTCTAGTCAAAGTCTGAAAGTTCATTTAATTAAGATGTCATGGCTTGATTTTAAACGGGCCATTTGTGATGAAAAATGCCTCAATGTGGATGAATTATTAAACATTCAGCACAAAAACAGCAGAACTTCACAACAAATTTAAGGGAAAAATACTATTTCACACAATTATCCAGCTTTTATCTGTTAAACAATGAGCCCATCATTTGAAAACAGCATTTTGTTTTTACTCAGATTATCTTCATTGTCAATATTTGCTTGACATTGCAAAACACAAAATCTTACCAATTATTTTATTATCTAGTTTCAAGTACACATATCCAAGTACACTTTAAATAGGACAAAACTAAGAAAAAGTACAAGTCCCATTGGCAGATTATTTCACTTATGAAATAAAAAAAAAAGTGTTGCAATAAGAGGAACATTCTGCCACTGGAATTAGTACTTTTTAAATTAATATGAAGTCATTGTTGACCTGAAACAAGCTCAGGTCATTTACTTATAAGTAAAGGGCTACTTATAAGTTGGTCTTGTCTTATTTCAAGTGGGTTAGGATAAAACATTTGGTAAGATTCTGTCTTTGCAGTGAAGACAGATAAAAAAAAAAGCAAAATAAAAAAATGTATGGAGGCAAATACTTTTCCTGTGTTTCTGTTTGAGAGCAGTTTTGCTTTCTGCCTGGCAACATGTGAGACATTGATTTATTAGACCAGCTAATTGTAAAATAAATATGATCGTTATCTTTACCATGACAGCAAAACGTTTGATGTAGGTCAATACTTGATTCCAGTCATTGCAGGCGAAAATGATATATTTTCAAATTATAATAACAAAAATAATTGTGCCCTTGTAATAAATGGAATTGGAAACTGGTGTTGACACTTTAACATCATCCACACTGGTCCAAAGAATCAATCTAACAAAAGCACTGAAATAATTATAAAAGTTAATAACATTTGCAGTCATTGTTTGCAGTGACTTTTAAATAAAATATAGGAAAGGTCGCTCCGACATCGTTTTGGTAGAAGCTTATTTGATCACACAACCTTCACAGATTAAAACAACAAACATTTCTTTTTTTTTTAAATAGATCATTTAAATTTCACCTCCAAAAAAGAAAGTCAGTCAATGGCAGAATGAGTCTTACCTGCGTAAACAGTGTGTGGAACCCTGAGTCCACCTTTGTCTGCACCTACAGGAGATGTGCGGTCCCTCATTTCACCACTAAGTGTGTGAGTGTGTGTCCCTCGGACCCTCCCACACACACCCCAACAGAGTCCAAATCAGCTCTGAGTGGAGACCCGTTTAGACACTGTCTCCTGTTCTGAGAGCTCAGCCCATGTAAAGACCTTTGTCTGTTTTCAGCAACCCAAAGCAAGACATGATGTCAACCCTCTATTCCTGTCTGACAGGCTTCAAACACCTGTCTGCGCTCTGTCCTAAACACACGCACAAAGAGCGGGGGACCCCTCACCACATATTTATATCACTGTTTATATTTGACTGTTTGACACGTAGCATGTGGCCGAAAGGTTAGCAGTAAGTCATTGCTGTTGTACACAAAGAATCAAAACTCTGGAACAACAGAGTCAATGATCTCGGATCTGAAGTCGCCGTGTGTGTTTGTAACACGAGAAAGGGCAGATCTCTGGTGCCACCGTTTGTCCTGTAGTAAAGCCCTCGGCCTGCATTAAAGTTATTCACGTCCGATGACAGATCGTTCATTGCAGCAGCATTCCCACCAGGAACAGGAACTCAGTCAGTGCATAGTTATTCAGTTTAATCAGCTGTCAGCTCGGTTGAAATTATGATTCAAACCAATAAGGTGGAAATAACACTTTACAGGTTCAAGAAGAAGTTCAGCAAAAAAAAATATTTATGAATTGAAAACACTCTTGTTGATGATCCTCAGCAAAGAAGTTCCAGTCTTGAGAACTCTTGTCAGACTTAAAATCTCTATTACTACTGCATCATTTTGCTGATCTTTTCAGCAAAACGAAACCAAAAAAACAGAAACAACTGTTTAAATATTATGTTCATCCTGTGTTCATCACTGGTGACCTGGACACCTGGTCACCAGTCCATCACAGACGCACTGTCACAATAACAAAATTTGCTGGACAATAAATTGTCCCAGAAATTATTACAAGAAACAATCATTTTGTTCTTGATTCAGAGCCATAGGGCGAGAGGCGGGGTGCGCTTATTTTAACTTTTAATATTCATATGTCATCCTTTTGGGGAATTTCATCCACACATTGCCTACCCTGAACTCTCAGACATCTAGAACTTCACATTACATAAAATAAAATCCAAATAATCTGTACATCAGCTCTCCTGAATAGATTTAAATAAACAGAAACACGTTTATTTCTCTATTTATGTGCATACAAGCAATTATTCACACACTGTCCACATATATACACATTAAGCTGGTCTATAAATCAGGGCTCTGCTCTCTGAATCACAAAGTTTCAGGAGCTATAAATACAGCCACCGAGACAAATATCCAGAATACTTCCAGCAGAGGATGAGAGGGGAACGTGGAGAATCCCTCTGCTGGTGTCTGGTGTATCTCACTTCATTGCTCCAACATGCAAATATAAACGATTGGACAGGAAGAGGTGATGGCCACTAGAGGGCGAGCAAACAAAAGATTTAAAACCACAATGTTTAGGTTTTGGACTTACTTTGTAATGTGGTCTATCTGGTGTTATTTTCTCCTGTTACAGCTGAATAGTCAAATTAAATTAATAAAACGAAATGTATTGGAAAAAATAAATAAAAAAACAGGATGCAACGGAACACAACAGGGACGAGCAGCTGATTAGGACTACAAAAACGCATCACTGTAGTTTTTACTATGGCAGAACTCAGGAAGGAGTTGGCCTACAGAACTTCTTGTGTTTGGGCATTTTATAGCTAATTTTAACCAACCATCATTACACATGGGATTAGTGTGGCAATTTTAAATTAAGCTTAATGAAAATTTCAAAATGAAAGCTTTGACAATTTTTACATCAGATTATTGCTGTTTTGGGCATTTAGTAACTGATTTAACCCAATCACTGTTGCTCATAGGATTAGTTAGGATATTTAAAATGAAGCTAAGTCATGGGTCCTGCAATAATATTAGCTTGCAGTATCTTTTTCTCTCAGGCTAATGTTTGTGCATCAACATTAGCACAAACATTTGCATTTCTTCATTGATCTGTACAAAATAAATTAAAATAACAGATAGATGTATGAAACCTTTAGTCAGGTTTTATCCAGATGAAGAAGATACTCAAATCAAATTTCCTGACATCCTGGTTTTAACATTTCTATGTCCTTTACTGAGTAAAATCTTCACAAAATCTAAAATAAACCTAAAACATGTTTATTTTGTTCAAATCAAATTGCGTTAGGATAATACTCACTGGCCTGTCTAGCTTTGTCCATGTAGCTGGTAGAGAGTTCGTCGTTTACCGGGCTGAGTTGCGGTCCCACCATGGGCACCAGATGATGACCGGAGCCCAACTTCAAGGCCTCTTTGGCCCGTTCAGGAGACACCAGAGGAGGGCAGACTGGTGTAATGTAGCCCCCTGTCTCCTGGAAGCCGCTGTCCCCCTCTCCCTCTGCGTCCACCGGGCCCTGATCAGGGGTCGGGGTGAGGGTGCGAGGGGTCAGTGTGTGAGCGGATGTGAATCTCTCCTCTGGGTCGGGCAGGTAGATAAACTCTCTGTAGGGGACGCTGGTGAGACCCTGAGCATGCCACTGGGTGGTAAGTCCTGCGTCTGTAGCACTTTCATACCTTGGGTCAAACACAGATGCAGAACTTGACTTTACAATCTGCCATGGCTCACACTGCAAAAACACAAAATCTTATTGGTGTAGTTTGTAGTGGAACAATCTTAGTGGAACAATCTTAGTACACTTGATTTTAGAGAAAATTTACTTAGAAGGTAACTTTTCTGTAATATGCAGGAGCTTATTTTAATTCAGTCATTCTGTAATATAATCAAGAACAATGTCTTGTTCCAGTGACGGATTATTTCACTCCTATCTAATACTTTTCATCAATATTAGGAAATTAATTACTTAAAGGGGCATTATCATGTGTTTTATAGCACAATCAAGTAACTGTTACATTCCATTGCTATAGAAACACTATTTTAAATCTGACTTTGTAAATCAAGGCCTTAAAATTTGGCTCCTGTCTCTTTAAGAAAGTCCTGCTCTTTCCAACACTCCGCCTTCAGGAAGTCGTCACAAGTCACGAGGAAGGTCTGCTCTGTGAGACAGAAATTGCAGCTCAGAGGAGGAGCTGTGCCTCGAAGGCGGGGCTTTGTCCACCCAGGAGTTTTGCACAGCTGAATGGTTGCCAAAGAGATTAGAGGATTTGTATTAAAGAATCAAATAAACACTCCAGGTATGTTTTTCAAAAAGAAATTACATTATAACATATATATATATATAGCTCAAACAAGTTACTTTTGTTTTATTTCAAGGGTACTACAATATTTTCTCCAAAAACTAGACCGGCTTGGTATGATTTTGTATCTTTGCAATGCTGTTAATGGTAAAGATCTATTAACGGTCTTCTTCTGGTTCTTCTCTTACCCGCTCATCTCAGAAGTCTCCTCTTCTTGATTGTCGTAACGCGAAGGTGAGCGAGCATGAGGAGACGTTCGCCGTTGGCGTCGTTGGTGCGTTTGTGAACGTGTGTCTGCGTCGCTGTCTGTTTCACCGTAGTACGCCTCGCTGTCCGGGGGGGAAGTGATGCCTCTGGATAACTCAGTGGGAGAGAGAAAGGAGGAGCTGTTGTTCAGGAGGGTGGCAGGAGGAGACAGAACCCTCATGGACGACTGAGGTGAAATGGAGCGGGCAGAACAAGGTCGAGAGAGAAATCCAGAGAGGCTCCTGGAATAAAACAAATATTAAGGCAAAACTTAGTTTTAATGTTTGCCTGTACAAATTAAATTAACAGTGCCCATGTTCTGACCTTCTAACTTTTAGGGTCAGTGTGGAAGTCTCTTTATCTACTAGGCTCATGGCCTGAGCATGTGTGAGATCTGCACACATCTGGTCACCAATGGCAATCAGCTCATCTTGCTCCTTCAGTCCGGCTCGGCAGGCTTTGCTGCGCTTGCGTACCTAAAGAAAGAAAAGCGTTTACTGCAGTCTCTGGAGTAGCTTTTGGTATTTCCAGAGGTCTTCTACTGGCCGAAGCAGCCTGAAAAAACCTGGAGGTGGATTTATGTCAGAGACATGCTGCTTAGGAGCTTAACATTAGCTCAGTCCTTTTGATGAGGAGAAGGGAAGCAGCTTTGAACAGTTGAGAACTACAAATAAATAAAGAGCTTCCCTATTTGGCTCAACTCTTTCATTACTTAAATCACTTCTTTGCTTATATTGGTGCCTAAATACACCCAATCTGACCATACTAAATACTAAGTACTGCAATATGAACAGGTAATTGAACATGTGACATAGGCATTGTCACATTGTCCTAATGGATGTACATTGCCTCTTTATCGGCAATAACAAAACATTAGTCTTTCAAAATTTTCATTTGACAAGAAATGCATAAAAAAATTCAAGGCTCCTATCTTCCTGGGAAGCATCCATTTTGACAGCACTTTGTCACCGAGACTGTTGCTTTTTTAAAATCGTAGTAATTATGGTATTGATGTGCGTTGGATTTTTGTCACAGAAACTATTTAGAGCCTAAAAGCCAGGAACTGAAATAAAATGATTGAATCTATTGATCAGTTTTATCATACGCGGCAGCTTGAGGTCGCGAACCCTCAGGAAGTACGTTTTTAGAGGTGGTGTGGGGGTGATAGTGGGTTCAGATGAGATGGTGAGCATTCCTGTCACACTTGGAGCTAAAAGTAGACGATAAGGTCGTCCCATCTGTTCCCTCGCACTCACACACACTCACACTGAAACACACCTTATCATGGCTGCTGAAAGTGAAAAATGTTGATCATTCCAGCACCCACTTGAACTGTTTGCCATCCTGATAAGGCTGCCTCTTGGCCCAGTTTTTCCATTTGGTTTTAAAGGCAAATGTATGAGCACACATCATAAAAATGGGAATTTGAACAGCTGCGTGCAGCAAGAGGGGCATGTCTGTCGCTCGCCATAAGCTCCGCCCACATTTCCAAAATAAGAACTGACTCAAAAAAAATCAAAAACATTCCTAGACAGAGAGAGATGGGTGAAGGAAAACACTTCGCTCTCAAAAGTGAAGAATGTCAAAATAAAAAGCTGAAGAAAGACACACACACACAGATACAGACTTATATGTGTGTGTGTGTGTGTGTGTGTGTGTGTGTGTGTGTGTGTGTGTGTGTGTGTGTGTGTGTGTGTGTGTGTGTGTGTGTGTGTGTGTGTGTGTGTGAGAACAAGAGGTCTGGCTTTTTTCATCCTCAGGTTCCAGCTGCTCTCATACGAGCTATTCTGATCCGTTTGAGCTCCGTTCTCAGCTGGGCTTATCTGAGGTATGCCTGACCACACATAGCACACGCAGCAAGAGGAAACACACAGATCTTACTCCAAATTAAGGCGATTTTGTCAGCCTAAAAATACCATCTGCACAGATAAATTTGGTTTTGGAGCTAATCTGTCTAAATTTGAGAAGTCTGGAGATCTCGCAAGTGATTGGTCAGCTTTTGTCATCCGGGTCAGCGAGGTCAGATTCCTGCTTCCAGGAATAACTTTGCTCAATAGATCAATGACCCTCAAGCTTTGGCTTTCTTTAGTGGTTATTTTGATCTGAATAATTTCCATAATTTACTTACATGTAAACTGGTAGATAATGAACCTGAAATAAATCTTGTTGGCTACAATTTAGATGGGATACTAACACCAAACTAAATCTGATGTAACGGTAAGTCAGACTAAACTTTCCCTGTTGTAAATCAGAATTAGAAAGAACTTACAGGAATTAAATTTTGGAAGATTTTTTGCTACTTCCCTTAAATTCCGGAGTTAATATACATATTTGTTTTTCTCATTCGTTTTGTTAAATCTTCATTTTGAATGAAACCGATATCCAGACTTTGCAATAGGCCTGTCACAATAAATCAATTAATCACATGATAATTTAAAAGAAACTCAAAAATTTTCATTTGCTTTATTTATTGTATTTCTCTCTATCAAAAACTGAATGATAAATGTCTTCAGTCTTGTGTTTTGGTCTCAACTATCCCTTTTTTTAAAGATAGTTTTCTTTAGAGATTTTATCATTTATTTTATTTCTTGTTTCTGCTGTTTTCTTTTTATTTTGGATATTTAATATATATCTCAGTTCCAGTGTTTAAAAGTTCATTAAAATTTAAAGTATATTGATCTTTGAGAATGTGTCCTTGCATTACTAATATATTACTTGAAAATGTTCTCAACACAACAATATGTGTTTATCGCATATCGCATATTGTAGTTTTGTTCTGGGGCAATTTATTGTCCAGCAAAACATGTGATTGTGGCAGGCCTACTTTGCAAGAAGCTAGAGGAATTTATATTTTATATTTCAATCAAACCAGAAAGGAGACAAATTCAGTGTCCACAAATTTGATGCAAAATATAAAAGAAAAAAAGTGAAAGACTATGAAAAGATTCAAGCTGAAGCTATATATGAAAGAGTGACTTCTTTGAAACAGTCTTCTCATTTTTAGTGCTTCTCTCCATCTGTATAGGCAACATAACCCTCCTCACAAAGCTGTGCTCCAGCAGCTCTCTGCCCCAGAAACACAATTGTACAACAGCTGAAGTTTAAATTAAACTGGACCTTGGCCAAACACTGCTGTGTGAAATAGGAGGCAGGATAAAAGCTAATCTGCAGCAGAACATTGCACTTCTGATAGATAGATAGATAGATAGATAGATAGATAGATAGATAGATAGATAGATAGATAGATAGATAGATAGATAGATAGATAGATAGATAGATAGATAGATAGATAGATAGATAGATAGATAGATAGATAGATAGATAGATAGATAGATAGATAGAGACAGACAGACAGACAGACAGACAGATATTTGCCATTGCACAACTGTATAAACAAACTCAAACATGCTCCAATTGATATGTTGCTGCTACATCATTGAAGAGGTGGCGAAATATTGTAAATAATGTTTTCATCATTTATTTTGGAATTATTTTAACAATGCTACTTAATAACAGTGAAAGCCATACTTCTTTTTTTTACAGTCTTAGTTTAAATTCTAAACGTTTGAAAATCACAAAACCAGCTCAGCACTTTGAACTTGTTTTTTGACTACTGTACCTTTGCCACTTGTAGAGGCTTTTGCTGCTC
Source organism: Poeciliopsis prolifica (assembly GCF_027474105.1). Classification (NCBI taxonomy): domain Eukaryota; kingdom Metazoa; phylum Chordata; class Actinopteri; order Cyprinodontiformes; family Poeciliidae; genus Poeciliopsis; species Poeciliopsis prolifica. The sequence goes on from NW_026562393.1 coordinate 7,300,035, forward strand.
CGCTCCTCCTTGCAGCCTGAAGCCCCATGGAGCTCCTCCTGAGAGACAGACCAAGATCTCCTCCGCCACCATCTCCGCTCCCAAACCGCAGACCAAGTGTATCTGAATGTGTGTGGGGAGTCTGTTCTCTTCTTCCTCAGTTCCTCACACTCTGGAGGTATCAGACACTCTCTCTGATGGTTCTCCAGATCACCCCACCCTTTCATTGCTAATACTGGAATGCAGCGTGGGGTGGAGGGTCGGGGGGTTCAGCGTGTGAGAGTTGGTGACCATCATCCTTCTGTGTATTCGACACTTGCCACGTCAGTCTCAAGCACCACATGCAGGAGGGGATGCTTGCTGATAGACGCTCCAGAAATAACCACCAGCCCTGACCTCCTCAACACAGCCAGTCTGTCGAGGAGCAGTGGAGCAGATTTCTGCTCATTTTCCCTACAGGACCATTTTTCAAAGAAAGAAAGGGTAAAAAAAAATATCTACTGAATTTAAGATTTAATTTATTATAGTAGAATGTCCAGTTCCAAGGAAGTCTAGTGTACATCAAAACACATGTTACACAAAAGCCCATCCATCTTAGACTGACTTAAATTGGTTTAAATTTAACAAAACTTGTGTGGCAACACTTGAAAGATGCTTTTACATGTGTTCTTGTCTGTACCTTGTCAGTCAAGTTGTTTTGAAGAGTGGATAACAAATTATTTGATGACCAAGTGATTAAATGAATTAAAAATCACTCATTCACCGCAGTGTTTCCGGTTTTATTTTGGTTTTTCAGCATGTAAAGCACTTTGACTTGCCTGATAGACCTTTTTCACGCTTTCGGGATTGAAAGCGGATGTGGCGTTGGACAACTTCCGGTGGCTAAAGCGTTAGCATTAAAAGGCTAGGAAAATGGTTCAGTCTCGGCGTAGTTGTTTTTGTTCAGTCCCTGGTTGTTCATGTGGGGCAAGAAAACAGCCTTATCTGTCATATCATGTGTTCCCGACGGACCCGGACCACCGGAGGCAGTGGATCCAGGCGATCCGAAGAGATGAAGGTCCGGACTTTTGCATAAAGTCGGGGAGCACTTTCGTATGTAGCCGCCACTTCACACCGGAGGATTTTGTTAGCGGATCCACCACCAGCCGCCTTAAAAGTGGAGCTGTTCCTTCCTTGTTTGCCTGGAATAACTTCACTGCACCGGCAATGAGAGAGTCTGCTTTCGAGAGGGCTAAGAAACGGCAGTTTGTCCTCTCAGAAAGCTAGCCAGGCTGAAGATGCTACTGCGGACCATGACTACACGGCACAGCCACCCTCAGGTAAAAGATAGTACATTGTATATATTTTCCATGTAAGATAATTTCAGTAAAATATAACTGTTACTATATGATTATTATCATTATTATTATTATCACATAATAATGAAATTATGAGATTATGTGGTTATGTATTTTGTGGAGAGATTAAGTCCACAAAATACATAATGTATACATACATGCTCCGACTCACAACATGTATTGATCTTCACAGAAGTATTGTTTCAAATATATAATTAAAACTTATTGCTAACCGTATGTTTTGCTATTTTATTTTGTAAATTTACAGGTGCACTTGATGAAACTCTGGATTATATTAAGGAGTTGGAGGCCAGACTTCAAAAAGTGGATTTGTCTGCCACACTTTTTAGCCGCTACTGTGCCTCTGATGACCAGATCCGGTTCTATCAATCAATCAATCAAATTTTATTTGTATAGCACATTTCAGCAAGGCATTTCAAAGTGCTTTACATCATAAACACAAAGTCATGCATCATGGAATAAACAATACATTGTTAGGCCCGAGCAGCTAAGCGCTGCGAAGGCCTATTGTTTTCCTATTGTTTATTAGGCCCGAGCAGCTAAGCGCTGCGAAGGCCTATTGTTTTCCTACTGTTTCTTATTATTAGGCCCGAGCAGCTAAGCGCTGCGAAGGCCTATTGTTTTCCTATTGTTTATTATTAGGCCCGAGCAGCTAAGCGCTGCGAAGGCCTATTGTTTTCCTATTGTTTATTAGGCCCGAGCAGCTAAGCGCTGCGAAGGCCTATTGTTTTCCTATTGTTTATTAGGCCCGAGCAGCTAAGCGCTGCGAAGGCCTATTGTTTTCCTACTGTTTCTTATTATTAGGCCCGAGCAGCTAAGCGCTGCGAAGGCCTATTGTTTCTGTACTGTTTCTTATTAGGCCCGAGCAGCTAAGCGCTGCGAAGGCCTATTGTTTCTGTACTGTTTCTTATTATTATTTATTATATTATTATTATTATTATTATTATTCTGCCCCCCTAAAGAGGGGCCTTTTGGGGGCTTTATCATTTTCAAAAACTCACCAAACTTGGCGGACGCGTAAAGGGAGTTTCAAAATTTTGTATTTTAAGGTCATTGCAAAAATCCCATAAAAAATGGCTCAATAGCGCCACCTACAAATTTTCAAAGGACCCTTTGCTATTCACTTACTTTATCCTAGAGACATGAAATTTGGTACACTTGTAGAGCTCCCCAAGATGCTCAAAATTTACAATTAATGTCATAGTGCAAGTATCACAGGAAGTCAGCCATTTTGGATTGAAGGTCCAATTTTGGGGCCATTTTTGCCTTTTACAGCCTTCGTATTTGATCGAACTCCTCCTAGGGATTTCGATTGATCGGCTTCAAACTCGGTCAGTCTGTTCATAAGGCATGTCCCATCTAAAGTTATCAAAACTGTGAGTTTTTGAGTATGCTGAAGGGGGGTTAGCAGGGGTCAAAGTTCACCTACTCGCCATAAAAAAATAAACTGCTATATCTCCTACACAGAAACTCACAGACAAAGTTTCTGTGATTGATCATTATCGGGTCTCCTACAATACCCTATGGTCGAATGATGACATCACTTAGGCCACGCCCCATGAGAACAGGAAGTGTCATGTTTTACTGTGGACGGTCGCTATCTGACCCCTTTGACCTCATCAACATGAAACTGTGCCCAGACACAGAAGACATGTTGGTGTGTTGAGGATTCCAACCACGACCAGATTCGATGGAGCAGGTGGGCGTGGCGGCGTGGCGAAGTGACCTCTAACGCCATCGCCATACGTTTGGCTCTCAATTCCACATTTTCGGGCCCAGCTGCTCCAAACTCACAAGGATGGATCGCCATCAACTCAACGACAGGAATCCATCACAATAATTTGTGGGGCGTGGCCTAATTTCTCTATAGCGCCCCCTAGAAAACTTTAAATGATCAGCCCCAAGCCATGCTTTAACCTACAATTACGAAACGTTGTACACATGTGTACCTTGTCAGGACTTACAAAAAAGTCTCTTGGAGCCATGGTCTAAACCCCACAGGAAGTCGGCCATTTTAGATTGAAGTTCAGATTTTGACCCCATTTTGCCGTTTACAGCCTCCGTATTTGATCGAACTCCTCCTAGGGATTTTGATTGATCGTCTTCAAACTCGGTCAGTCCGTTAATAAGGCATGTCCCATCTGAAGTTATCAAAACGGTGAGTTTTTGAGAATGCTGAAGGGGGGTTAGCAGGGGTCAAAGTTCACCTACACGCCATAAAAACATAAACTGCTATATTTCCTACACACAAACTCACAGAGGCACCAAAGTTACTGTGATTGATCATCATCGTGTGTCCTACAATACCCTATGGTCGAATGATGACATCACTTAGGCCACGCCCCCTGAGAAAAGGAAGTGTCATGTTTTACTCTGAACGGTCGCTATCTGACCCCTTTGACCTCATCAACATGAAACTGTGCCCAGACACAGAAGACATGTTGGTGTGTTGAGGATTCCAACCCCGACCAGCTTCGATGGAGCAGCTGGGCGTGGCGGCGTGGCGAAGTGACCTGTAACGCCATCGCCATACGTTTGGCTCTCAATTCCACATTTTTGGGCGCAGCTGCTCCAAACTCACAAGGATGGATCTTCATCCACTCCCCGACAGGAATCCATCACAATATTGTAGGGTGTGGCCTAATTTCTCTATAGCGCCCCCTAGAAAATTTTAAATGATCAGCCCCAAGCCATGCTTTAGCCTACAATTACGAAACTTTGTACACGTGTGTACCATGTCAGGACTTACAAAAAAGTCTCTTGGAGCCATGGTCTAAACCCCAGAGGAAGTCGGCCATTTTAGATTGAAGTTCAGATTTTGATCCTATTTTTGGTGTTTATAAACCATTTCAGTAATTCGCCACTTGGGGTCAGTATTGCTCCACAAATGAAACAGCAGATAAACAGGATGAAGAACAATATCAGTATTTCGCCAGTAGGTGTCAGTGTTCCTCCACCAATGACAGATCCATGGGCGGTTGGGCGCGAAAACTTTGTGAGAGCGTTGCCATGAGATTTCTAAAGGATAGAAATGTCTCAGATAATTTTTGTTGAATTAAATCATGCAGTAAATGTAGCGTTTTCTTACTTACAAACCATTTCAATAATTAGCCACTCTGAGTAAGAATTACTCCAACAATGAAATAGAGTGCTTTAGAAACACAGCTGAAAATGATGAAAAATGACGAACTGTAGTACTTCGCCATGTGCATATGATCGGCTGTAAATTACACGTGGATCTTCCGACTGACGCCAAATTGGATACGTATGACCTTTGTTGACCTCTAAAGAGAACAACAGCATTGAAATATATTTTGGCTCCACTGCGCGTCCTACATTAATCCGCCAGCTATATTTCCTCGCTAAACCAATGAATCTGCACCACATTTTTTGCATCGTCAAGGAGCGCCTCCAAACGCATCAGTGCGTACCGCCTGGTGGACGGCGTGGAAACTGCGCAACAACTTCTGTGTTAGCACGTGGCCAGCGTTGATGGAAACTGAGCAACAGCTTCCGCAGTGCGGGCGGAGGAGCTGAAAACTGAGTGAGAGACTTCTGTGGTGGCTGGCTGACGTGAGGCGACGGTTGCTAGTACCCCGCGGTGGCAATAGGCCGGAGCGGCGCTTGGCTGCGAGGGCCGTTCGAGGCTGCTTGCAGCTTTAATTATTATTATTATTATTCTGCCCCCTAAAGAGGGGCCTTTTTGGGGGCTTTATCGTATTCAAAAACTCACCAAACTTGGCGGACGCGTAAAGGGAGTTTCAAAATTTTGTATTTTAAGGTCATCACAAAAAATCCCATAAGAAATGGCTCAATAGCGCCACCTAGAAATTTTCAAAGGACCCTTTGCTATTCACTTACTTCATCGTAGAGACATGAAATTTGGTACACTTGTAGAGCTCCCCAAGATGCTCAAAATTTACAATTAATGTCATAGTGCAAGTATCACAGGAAGTCGCGGCCATTTTGGATTGAAGATCAAATTTTGACCCCATTTTTGCCATTTACAGCCTTGGTATTTGATCGAACTCCTCCTAGGGATTTCGATTGATCGGCTTGAAACTCGGTCAGTCTGTTCATAAGGCATGTCCCATCTAAAGTTATCAAAACGGTGAGTTTTTGAGAATGCTGAAGGGGGGTTAGCAGGGGTCAAATTTCACCTACACGCCATAAAAACATAAACTGCTATATCTCCTACACAGAAACTCACAGAGGCACCAAAGTTACTGTGATTGATCATCATCGGCTGCCCGACAATACCCTATGGTCGAATGATGACATCACTTAGGCCACGCCCCCTGAGAACAGGAAGTGTAAATGTTTTACTGTGAACTTTCACTATCTGACCCCTTTGACCTCATCAACATGAAACTGTGCCCAGACACAGAAGACATGTTGGTGTATTGAGGATTCCAACCCCGACCAGATTCGATGGAGCAGGTGGGCGTGGCGGCGTGGCGAAGTGACCTGTAACGCCATCGCCATACGTTTTGCTCTCAATTCCACAGTTTCGGTCCCAGCTGCTCCAAACTCACAAGGATGGATCCTCATCCACTCCCCGACAGGAATCCATCACAATATTTGGTGGGCGTGGCCTAATTTCTCTATAGCGCCCCCCTAGAAAACTTTAAATGATCAGCCCCAAGCCATGCTTTAACCTACAATTACAAAACGTTGTACACATGTGTACCTTGTCAGGACTTACAAAAAAGTCTCTTGGAGCCATGGTCTAAACCCACAGGAAGTCGGCCATTTTAGATTGAAGTTCAGATTTTGACCCCATTTTTGCCATTTACAGCCTCCGTATTTGATCGAACTCCTCCTAGGGATTTCGATTGATCGGCTTCAAACTCGGTCAGTCTGTTCATAAGGCATGTCCCATCTAAAGTTATCAAAACGGTGAGTTTTTGAGAATGCTGAAGGGAGGTTAGCAGGGGTCAAAGTTCACCTACTCGCCATAAAAACATAAACTACTATATTTCCTACACAGAAACTCACAGAGGCACCAAAGTTACTGTGATTGATCATCATCGGGTGTCCTACAATACCCTATGGTCGAATGATGACATCACTTTGGCCACGCCCCCTGAGAACAGGAAGTGTAATGTTTTACTGTGAACTGTCAATATCTGACCCCTTTGACCTCATCTACATGAACTATGTCCAGACACAGAAAACATGTTGGTGTATTGAGGATTCCAACCCCGACCAGCTACGATGGAGGAGGTGGGTGTGGCGGCGTGGCGAAGTGACCTGTAACGCCATCGCCATAATTTGGCTCTCAATTCCACATTTTCGGGCGCAGCTGCTCCAAACTCACAAGGATGGACCCTCATCCACTCCTCGACAGGAATCCATCACAATATTTGGTGGGCGTGGCCTAATTTCTCTATAGCGCCCCCTAGAAAATTTTAAATGATCAGCCCCAAGCCATGCTTTAACCTACAATTACGAAACTTTGTACACATGTGTACCATGTCAGGACTTACAAGAAAGTCTCTTGGAGCCATGGTCTAAACCCAGAGGAAGTCGGCCATTTTAGATTGAAGTTCAGATTTTGACCCCATTTTTGGCGTTTATAAACCATTTCAGTAATTCGCCACTTGGGATCAGTATTGCTCCACAAATGAAACATCAGATAAACAGGATGAAGAACAATATCAGTATTTCGCCAGTAGGTGTCATTGTTCCTCCACCAATGACAGGTCCACGGGCGGATGGGCGCGAAAACTTTGTGAGAGCGTTGCCGTGAGATTTCTAAAAGGATATAAATGTCTCAGATAATTTTTGTTGAATTAAATCATGCAGTAAATGTAGCGTTTTCTTACTTTTACAAACCATTTCAGTAATTCGCCACTCTGAGTAAGTATTACTCAACAATGAAATAGAGTGCTTTAGAAACACAGCTGAAGATGATGAACAATTACGAACTGCAGTACTTCGCCATGTGCATACGATCCGCTGTAAATGACACGTGGATCATTTTGCTGGCGCCAAATTGGATACGTATGACCTTTGTTGACTCTAAAGCAAAACAGCATTGAAATATATTTTGACTCCACTGCGGGTCCTACATTAATCCGCCAGCTATATATCCTCCCTAAACCAATGAATCTGCACCACATTTTTTTACATCGTCAAGGAGCGCCGCCGAACGCATCGATGCGTACCGCTGGTGGACGGGCGTTGAAACTGCGGAACAACTCTGTGTTGGAACTTGGGAAGCGTTGATGGAAAACTCAGCAAGAGCTTCCGCAGTGCGGCCGGAGGCGCTGAAAAACTGCGTGAGAGCTTTGTGGTGGCTGGCGTGAGGCGGCGGTTTCTCGTACCCCGCGGTGGACAATAGGCCGGAGCGGCGCTTGGCTGCGAGGGCCGTTCGAGGCTGCTTGCAGCTTTAATTATATTATTATTCTGCCCCCCTAAAGAGGGGCCTTTTTGGGGGCTTTATCATTTTCAAAAACTCACCAAACTTGGCGGACGCGTAAAGGGAGTTTCAAAATTTTGTATTTTAAGGTCATTGCAAAAATACCATAAAAAATGGCTCAATAGCGCCACCTACAAATTTTCAAAGGACCCTTTGCTATTCACTTACTTTATCCTAGAGACATGAAATTTGGTACACTTGTAGAGCTCCCCAAGATGCTCAAAATTTACAATTAATGTCATAGTGCAAGTATCACAGGAAGTCAGCCATTTTGGATTGAAGGTCCAATTTTGGGGCCATTTTTGCCGTTTACAGCCTTCGTATTTGATCGAACTCCTCCTAGGGATTTCGATTGATCGGCTTCAAACTCGGTCAGTCTGTTCATAAGGCATGTCCCATCTAAAGTTATCAAAACGGTGAGTTTTTGAGTATGCTGAAGGGGGGTTGGCAGGGGTCAAAGTTCACCTACTCGCCATAAAAAATAAACTGCTATATCTCCTACACTGAAACTCACAGAGGCACCAAAGTTTCTGTGATTGATCATTATCGGGTCTCCTACAATACCCTATGGTCGAATGATGACATCACTTAGGCCACGCCCCATGAGAACAGGAAGTGTCATGTTTTACTCTGAACGGTCGCTATCTGACCCCTTTGACCTCATCAACATGAAACTGTGCCCAGACACAGAAGACATGTTGGTGTGTTGAGGATTCCAACCACGACCAGATTCGATGGAGCAGGTGGGCGTGGCGGCGTGGCGAAGTGACCTCTAACGCCCATCGCCATACGTTTGGCTCTCAATTCCACATTTTCAGGCCCAGCTGCTGGAAACTCACAAGGATGGATCGCCATCAACTCCCCGACAGGAATCCATCACAATATTTGTGTGGGCGTGGCCTAATTTCTCTATAGCGCCCCCTAGAAAACTTTAAATGATCAGCCCCAAGCCATGCTTTAACCTACAATTACGAAACGTTCTACACATGTGTACCTTGTCAGGACTTACAAAAAGTCTCTTGGAGCTATGGTCTAAACCCCAGAGGAAGTCGGCCATTTTAGATTGAAGTTCAGATTTTGACCCCATTTTTGCCGTTTACAGCCTCCGTATTTGATCGAACTCCTCCTAGGGATTTCGATTGATCGGCTTCAAACTCGGTCAGTCTGCTCATAAGGCATGTCCCATCTAAAGTTATCAAAACGGTGAGTTTTTGAGAATGCTGAAGGGGGTTAGCAGGGGTCAAAGTTCACCTACTCCCCATAAAAAATAAACTGCTATATCTCCTACACAGAAACTCACAGAGGCACCAAAGTTTCTCTGATTGATCATCACGGGTGTCCTACAATACCCTATGGTGGAATGATGACATCACTTAGGCCACGCCCCCTGAGAAAAGGAAGTGTGTCATGTTTTACTCTGAATGGTCGCTATCTGACCCCTTTGACCTCATCAACATGAAACTGTGCCCAGACACAGAAGACATGTTGGTGTGTTGAGATTCCAACCCCGACCAGCTTCGATGGAGCACTGGGCGTGGCGGCATGGCGAAGTCACCTGTAACGCCATCGCCATACGTTTGGCTCTCAATTCCACATTTTTGGGCGCGCTGCTCCAAACTCACAAGGATGGATCTTCATCCACTCCCCGACAGGAATCCATCACAATATTTGTAGGGTGTGGCGGACGCGTAAAGGGAGTTTCAAAATTTTGTATTTTAAGGTCATTGCAAAATACCATAAAAAATGGCTCAATAGCGCCACCTACAATTTTCAAAGGACCCTTTGCTATTCACTTACTTTATCCTAGAGACATGAAATTTGGTACACTTGTAGAGCTCCCCAAGATGCTCAAAATTTACAATTAATGTCATAGTGCAAGTATCACAGGAAGTCAGCCATTTTGGATTGAAGGTCCAATTTTGGGGCCATTTTGCCGTTTACAGCCTTCGTATTTGATCGAACTCCTCCTAGGGATTTCGATTGATCGGCTTCAAACTCGGTCAGTCTGTTCATAAGGCATGTCCCATCTAAAGTTATCAAAACGGTGAGTTTTTGAGTATGCTGAAGGGGGGTTGGCAGGGGTCAAAGTTCACTACTCGCCATAAAAAAATAAACTGCTATATCTCCTACACTGAAACTCACAGAGGCACCAAAGTTTCTGTGATTGATCATTATCGGGTCTCCTACAATACCCTATGGTCGAATGATGACATCACTTAGGCCACGCCCCATGAGAACAGGAAGTGTCATGTTTTACTCTGAACGGTCGCTATCTGACCCCTTTGACCTCATCAACATGAAACTGTGCCAGATACAGAAGACATGTTGGTGTGTTGAGGATTCCAACCCCGACCAGCTTCGATGGAGCAGGTGGGCGTGGCGGCGTGGCGAAGTGACCTGTAACGCCATCGCCATACGTTTTGCTCTCAATTCCACAGTTTCTGTTCCAGCTGCTCCAACCTCACTAGGATGGATCTTCATCCACTCCCCGACAGGAATCCATCACAATATTTGGTGGGCGTGGCCTAATTTCTCTATAGCGCCCCCTAGAAAACTTTAAATGATCAGCCCCAAGCCATGCTTTAACCTACAATTACGAAACGTTGTACACATGTGTACCTTGTCAGGACTTACAAAAAAGTCTCTTGGAGCCATGGTCTAAACCCCACAGGAAGTCGGCCATTTTAGATTGAAGTTCAGATTTTGACCCCATTTTTGCCGTTTACAGCCTCCGTATTTGATCGAACTCCTCTAGGGATTTCGATTGATCGGCTTCAAACTCGGTCAGTCTGTTCATAAGGCATGTCCCATCTAAAGTTATCAAAACGGTGAGTTTTTGAGAATGCTGAAGGAGGCTTAGCAGGGGTCAAAGTTCACCTACTCGCCATAAAACATAAACTGCTATATTTCCTACACAGAAACTCACAGAGGCACCAAAGTTACTGTGATGATCATTATCGGGTGTCCTACAATACCGTATGGTCGAATGATGACATCACTTAGGCCACGCCCCCTGAGAACAGGAAGTGTAATGTTTACTGTGAAAGGTCGCTATATGACCCCTTTGACCTCATCAACATGAAACTGTGCCCAGACACAGAAACCATGTTGGTGTGTGTGTTGAGGATTCTAATCCCGACCAGCTACGATGGAGCAGCTGGGGCGTGGCGGCGTGGCGAAGTGTCCTGTAACGCCATCGCCATACGTTTGGCTCTCAATTCCACATTTTTGGGCGCAGCTGCTCCAACCTCACAAGGATGGATCTTCATCCACTCCCCGACAGGAATCCATCACAATATTTGTAGGGTGTGGCCCAATTTCTCTATAGCGCCCCCTAGAAAAAAAATGATCAGCCCCAAGCCATGCTTTAACCTACAATTACGAAACTTTGTACACATGTGTACCATGTCAGGACTTACAAAAAAGTCTCTTGGAGCCATGGTCTAAACCCCAGAGGAAGTCGGCCATTTTAGATTGAAGTTCAGATTTTGATCCCATTTTGCCGTTTATAAACAATTTCAGTAATTCGCCACTTGGGGTCAGTATTGCTGCACAAATGAAACAGCAGATAAACAGGATGAAGAACAATATCAGTATTTCGCCAGTAGGTGTCAGTGTTCCTCCACCAATGACAAACAGATCCACGGGCGGATGGGCGCGAAAACTTTGTGAGAGCGTTGCCATGAAATTTCTAAAAGGATAGAAATGTCTCAGATAATTTTTGTTGAATTAAATCATGTAGTAAATGTAGCGTTTCTTACTTCTTACAAACCATTTCAGTAATTCGCCAATCTGAGTAAGAATTACTCCAACAATGAAATAGAGTGCTTTAGAAACACAGCTGAAAATGATGAAAAATGACGAACTGTAGTACTTCGCCATGTGCATATGACGGCTGTAAATTACACGTGGATCTTCCGACTGACGCCAAATTGGATACGTATGACCTTTGTTGACCTCTAAAGAGCAAAACAGCATTGAAACGTAGTTTGACTCCACTGCGCCCCCTACATTAATCCGCCAGCTATATTTCCTCGCTAAACCAATGAATATGCACCACATTTTTTTGGCATCGTCAAGGAGCGCAGCCGAACGCATCGATGCGTACCACCTGGTGGACGGGCGCAGAAACTGCGCAACAACTTCTGTGTTAGCACGTGGGCAGCGTTGATGGAAAACTGAGCAACAGCTTCCGCGGTGCGGGCGGAGGCGCAGAAAACTGCGTGAGAGCTTCTGTGGTGGCTGGCGTGAGGCGATGGTTGCTAATACCCGCGGTGGCAATAGGCCGGAGCGGCGCTTGGCTGCGAGGGCCGTTCGAGGCTGCTTGCAGCTTTAATTATTATTATTATTATTCTTCCACCCAAATGAATTGGCTTTTTGGGGGCTTTATCATATTCAAAAACTCACCAAACTTGGCGGAGGCCTTAAGCCTGTTTAAAATTTACGTATTTTAAAGTCGTAGCAAAAATTGCAACAGAAATGTCTCTACGGCGCCACCTAGAAATTGGAAAAACACCCTTTTTTACCCTCTGCTATTCACTTACTTTATCGTAGACACATGAAATTTGGTACACTTGTAGAACTCCCCAAGACGCTCAAAATTTACAATTAATGTCATAGTGCAAGTATCACAGGAAGTCAGCCATTTTGATTGAAGTTCCCATTTTGACCCCATTTTTGCCGATTTTTGCCGTTTACAGCCTTTGTATTTGATCTATCTCCTCCTAGGGATTTTGATTGATCGACTTCAAATCGGTCAGTGTGCTCATAAGGCATGTCCCATCTAAAGTTATCTAAACGGTGAGTTTTTTGACTATGCTGAAGGGGGGTTAGCAGGGGTCAAAGTTCACCTACTCGCCATAAAAAAATAAACTGCTATATCTCTTACACTGAAACTCACAGAAGCATCAAAGTTTCTGTGATTGATCATCATCGGGTCTTCTACAATACCCTATGGTCGAATGATGACATCACTTAGGCCACGCCCCTGAGAACAGGAAGTGTAATGTTTTACTGTGAACTGTCGCTATCTGCCCCCTTTGACCTCATCAACATGAAACTGTGCCCAGACACAGAGAACATGTTGGTGTATTGAGGATTCCAACCCCGACCAGCTTCGATGGAGCAGGTGGGCGTGGTGGCGTGGCGAAGTCACCTGTAACGCCATCGCCATACGTTTGGCTCTCAATTCCACATTTTCGGGCCCAGCTGCTGCAAACTCATAAGGATGGACCCTCATCCACTCCCCAACAGGATCCATCACAATATTTGGTGGGCGTAGCCTAATTTCTCTATAGCGCCCCCTAGAAAACTTTAAATGATCAGCCCCAAGCCATGCTTTAACCTACAAATACGAAACTTTGTACACATGTGTACCTTGTCAGGACGTACAAAAAAGTCTCTTGGAGCCATTGTCTAAACCCCACAGGAAGTCAGCCATTTGGATTCAAGTTCGGTTTTTGACCCCATTTTTGCAGTTTACAGCCTTCATATTTGATCTATCTCCTCCTAGGGATTTCGATTTATCGGCTTCAAACTCGGTCAGTCTGTTCATAAGGCATGTCTCATCTAAAGTTATCTAAACGGTGAGTTTTTGAGTATGCTGAAGGGGGGTTAGCAGGGTCAAAGTTCACCTACTCGCCATAAAACATAAACTGCTATATCTCCTACACAGAAACTCACAGAGGCACCAAAAGTTTGATATGTCATGAGTCTCTATCATCCTACCCTATGGTCGAATGATGACATCACTTAGGCCACGCCCCCTGAGAACAGGAAAAGAAGTGAAATGTTCGCTATCCGACCTTTGACCTCATCAACATGAAACTGTGCCCAGACACATGACATGTTGGTGTATTGAGGATTCCAACCCCGACCAGCTTTGATGGAGCAGGTGGGCATGGCGGCGTGGCGAAGTTACCTGTAACGCCATCGCCATACGTTTGGCTCTCAATACCACATTTTCGGGCTCAGCTGCTGCAAACTCACAAGGATGAATATTTATCCACTCCCCGACTGGAATCCATCACAATATTTGTAGGGCGTGGCCTAATTTCTCTATAGCGCCCCCTAGAAAACAGCAGCCCATAGGTTATGTTGTTATTAATTATTTAAATATACATTATTATAACTTTTTATATATATATAAGTTTATTTTGTGGGTTAAAGTACAAACATTCATTCATTTTTGCTAGAAATAATACAAACAAAGTCATTCAGCAAAACTTATGACACAGCGAAGTAAGAACACACTGGGGTCAGTGTTGATGGAGTACTACTGGCACCTTGTGGAGAAATACTGGTACTGCTAGTGCAATACCAGTATTGCGACAGCAGGAGGCAGTGGTACTCCATCAATGAGAAAACAGATCGACGCTACGTAATAACAGTCAGCCGGCGACAGCTGGAGCTGCAAAGTTTTCCTGAACATTTTGCTTGCTTTTTGGAGCCACAGAACTGGACTACGCTCAACATTTTGCTTGGATTTTGGAGTTGCAAATACGAACCACGCTTTGGAGCAAGAAGGCTCTGTTGGACCGGAGTTGGAGAAGTTTAATGGGCTCTTTGCACCTCAGCTTACACGTTCGGGAAACACGGCTGAAATGTTTTTCCAAGGTAACAATTAATAATGTACATCGATCCGAAACCCCAACAAGTAAGGCAAAGAAAGGTTTTAAGATGTTCGCCTCGTTATACATTCACAGATATGAAGGTGAGTTTTATTTTCTTTAAACTGCTAGCACAAGCCTGCTAGCTTTCTAGTAAAAATCTGCTATTTAATTATCTAAAGATTTCTCAGCCATTCTAACGGACACTGTTTGTGCCTTATTTTCAAGCATATTACGTGTTTATTGTTAACTGGAGAGGGCGTGGGGGGGCAGATTACAGTTCAGACTTTTTGCTTGAAGTATGACGAAGAAAAACGAGCACAGAGCTTACTCTGGTATCGGAGTTCTAGTTCAGCTGACTGTGAGTGGCTGAACAGATTCAGAGTTATTACTTTTAGAAAAATATGGCCGTGTTGCTTAAGATTTCTGTGTTATTTCGTTTTATTACTTTTGCATGCTTGTTGTGAATGGCTCATTAAGACGGTGTTTAGAGCGGTGTGTACGGCGTTAGCTTCAAGTGGTAGCTTTAACTTGTAGCAACGAATATTTACAAGCTGTCTTAATTGAGGATGGCTTGGAAATCCATGAAAACTTAAACAAAGTACATAGTATTGTTTTATTTGTGTCTTAAGTACGACTTTGTCTTTTATAGCAGTCATAGTTTCTGAAAGTGGAAAAAAGAGCCGCATTCGGGTATACAGTTGTGACGTCAGCGCGGCAGGTGCAAAGAGCCCATTGCTGTTCGTTTAAACAGTCGTAACTCGCGGTGCGGTGAGTAATTTATTCCTTCCTGCTGGTTCTGGAAGCCGTCATGTTTGGAACAGTTATTCTGAGGAGGATGCTAACCCAATGCCTGAGGCCTGCAACGTTTTTAATGGTAACGAAGCGCTTGACTAATTCAATAAACTGAATAGTGTGTGTGATACATCCAGTTTCATAAATTCAGAGTTGTTTGTTATTATGTATAGAAGATGTTTAAAATGTCGCTTGAAAGAGCTCTGAGAAAATGCTAAGTATCTTTTTACCGATCCATTGGGGTTGTAATATTTAGTTGCAGCACTTCCTGTGATTAATACCTAATTAATGGGTGGGATTGAGCCTGTGCTATTGTTCTAAAGTGCTGAAAGTTAACTGTGCTCTGTTATTGTGCATTGCCCTTGGTTTATTACTGAACAGTGCGGTTTATTAAACTGATACATCTTAACCTTCACCATTTTCCTGACTCATTTCACGATAACGTCAAAGTTGTACTGCATTTACATCTCAGTTGTAGTTAACATCAAGCATGTGGGTGTGGCTTAGTGTAAAACTTTCACTATTTACCATGAAACATCAACATTAAATGACTTCCAAATGCAAGATCACAGCTGCATCATCACACTTCCTCTGTCTTTCTAGAGAACAGCCCTGAACACATTTCCATGGTCACTTGATGACCTCACTGTAGCCCCGCCCACTTTTAAGAGGCAGTCACATGTTTTTTCTGCTGTATGTTTACTGTTATTCTATAATTTATATGGGTTTCATCATGTGAATACTGACTAAAAACGATAACATGATGAACACTATGAATGCTGGCTGCTGACCGAACCGCATTGGGGTGTAGAAATGACGAAATGCATTACTTCGCCACGTGCATATGATCGGCTCTAAATGACACGTGGATCATCGGACTGGCGCCAAATTGAAAACGTATGACCTTTGTTGACCTCTAAAGAGCAAAACAGCATTGAAATGTATTTTGACTCCACTGCGCCCCTACATTAATCCGCCAGCTGTATTTCCCGCTAAACCAATGAATCTATACCACATTTTTTTGCATCTTGAAGGATAGCCGCCGAACGCATAGATGCGTACCGCCTGGTGGACGGGCGCGGAAACTGCGCAACAACTTCTGTCTTAGCACGTGCGCAGCGTTGATGGAAACTGAGCAACAGCTTCCGCGGTGCGGGCGGAGGCGCTGAAAACTGCGTGAGAGCTTCTGTGGTGGCTGGCGTGAGGCAGCGGTTGCTCGTACCCGCGGTGGCAATAGGCCGGAGCGGCGCTTGGCTGCGAGGGCCGTTCGAGGCTGCTTGCAGCTTTAATTATTATTATTATTATTCTTCCACCCAAATGAATTGGCTTTTTGGGGGCTTTATCATATTCAAAAACTCACCAAACTTAGCGGAGGCCTTAAGCCTGCTTAAAATTTACGTATTTTAAAGTCGTAGCAAAAATTGCAACAGAAATGTCTCTACGGCGCCACCTAGAAATTGGAAAAACACCCTTTTTTACCCTCTGCTATTCACTTATTTTATCGTAGACACATGAAATTTGGTACACTTGTAGAACTCCCCAAGACGCTCAAAATTTACAATTAATGTCATAGTGCAAGTATCACAGGAAGTCAGCCATTTTTGATTGAAGGTCCCAATATTGAGGCCATTTTTGCCGTTTACAGCCTTTGTATTTGATCTATCTCCTCCTAGGGATTTTGATTGATCGACTTCAAACTCGGTCAGTCTGTTCATAAGGCATGTCCCATCTAAAGTTATCTAAACGGTGAGTTTTTGAGTATGCTGAAGGGGGGTTAGCAGGGGTCAAAGTTCACCTACTCGCCATAAAAAAATAACTGCTATATCTCTTACACAGAAACTCACAGAAGCATCAAAGTTTCTGTGATTGATCATAATCGGGTCTTCTACAATACCCTATGGTCGAATGATGACATCACTTAGGCCACGCCCCCTGAGAACAGGAAGTGTAATGTTTTACTGTGAACTGTCGCTATCTGACCCCTTTGACCTCATCAAACATGAAACTGTGCCCAGACACAGAGAACATGTTGGTGTATTGAGGATTCCAACCCCGACCAGCTTCGATGGAGCAGGTGGGCGTGGCGCGTGGCGAAGTCACCTGTAACGCCATCGCCATACGTTTGGCTCTCAATTCCACATTTTCGGGCCCAGCTGCTGCAAACTCATAAGGATGGACCCTCATCCACTCCCCAACAGGAATCCATCACAATATTTGGTGGGCGTAGCCTAATTTCTCTATAGCGCCCCCTAGAAAACTTTAAATGATCAGCCCAAGCCATGCTTTAACCTACAAATACGAAACTTTGTACACATGTGTACCTTGTCAGGACGTACAAAAAGTCTCTTGGAGCCATTGTCTAAACCCCACAGGAAGTCGGCCATTTTACATTGAAGTTCGGTTTTTGACCCCATTTTTTGCCGTTTACAGCCTTCATATTTGATCTATCTCCTCCTAGGGATTTCGATTGATCGGCTTCAAACTCGGTCAGTCTGTTCATAAGGCATGTCTCATCTAAAGTTATCTAACGGTGAGTTTTTGAGTATGCTGAAGGGGGATTAGCAGGGGTCAAAGTTCACCTACTCGCCATAAAAACATAAACTGCTATATCTCCTACACAGAAACTCACAGAGGCACCAAAGTTTCTGTGATTGATCATCATCGGGTCTCCTACATTACCCTATGGTCGAATGATGACATCACTTAGGCCACGCCCCTGAGAACAGGAAGTGTAATGTTTTACTGTGAACGTTCGCTATCCGAACCCTTTGACCTCATCAACATGAAACTGTGCCCAGACACCGAAGACATGTTGGTGTATTGAGGATTCCAACCCCGACAAGCTACGATAGAGCAGGTGGGCATGGCGGCGTGGCGAAGTTACCTGTAACGCCATCGCCATACGTTTGGCTCTCAATACCACATTTTAGGGCTCAGCTGCTGCAAACTCACAAGGATGAATATTTATCCACTCCCCGACTGGAATCCATCACAATATTTGTAGGGCGTGGCCTAATTTCTCTATAGCGCCCCCTAGAGAAAACAGCAGCATAGGTTATGTTGTTATTAATTATTTAAATATACATTATTATAACTTTTTATATATATATAAGTTTATTTTGTGGGTTAAAGTACAAACATTCATTCATTTTTGCTAGAAATAATACAAACAAAGTCATTCAGCAAAACTTATGACAGCGAAGTAAGAACACACTGGGGTCAGTGTTGATGGAGTACCACTGGCACCTTGTGGAGAAATACTGGTACTGCTAGTGCAATACCAGTATTGCGACAGCAGGAGGCAGTGGTACTCCATCAATGAGAAAACAGATCGACGCTACGTAATAACAGTCAGCCGGCGACAGCTGGAGCTGCAAAGTTTTCCTGAACATTTTGCTTGCTTTTTGGAGCCACAGAACTGGACTACGCTCAACATTTTGCTTGGATTTTGGAGTTGCAAATACGAACCACGCTTTGGAGCAAGAAGGCTCTGTTGGACCGGAGTTGGAGAAGTTTAATGGCTCTTTGCACCTCAGCTTACACGTTCGGGAAACACGGCTGAAATGTTTTTCCAAGGTAACAATTAATAATGTACATCGATCCGAAACCCCAACAAGTAAGGCAAAGAAAGGTTTTAAGATGTTCGCCTCGTTATACATTCACAGATATGAAGGTGAGTTTTATTTTCTTTAAACTGCTAGCACAAGCCTGCTAGCTTTCTAGTAAAAATCTGCTATTTAATTATCTAAAGATTTCTCAGCCATTCTAACGGACACTGTTTGTGCCTTATTTTCAAGCATATTACGTGTGTTTTTTGTTAACGACAATAAAGCAGCGGGGAGGAGGGGAGGGGGGGTAGATTACAGTTCAGACTTTTTGCTTGAAGTATGACGAAGAAAAACGAGCCCAGAGCTTACTCTGGTATGGGAGTTCTAGTTCAGCTGACTGTTCAGATTCAGAGTTATTACTTTTAGAAAAATATGGCCGTGTTGCTTAAGATTTCTGTGTTATTTCGTTTTATTACTTTTGCATGCTTGTTGTGAATGGCTCATTAAGACAGTGTTTAGAGCGGTGTGTACGGCGTTAGCTTCAAGTGGTAGCTTTAACTTGTAGCAACGAATATTTACAAGCTGTCTTAATTGAGGATGGCTTGGAAATCCATGAAAACCTAAAACAAAGTACATAGTATTGTTTTATTTGTGTCTTAAGTACGACTTTGTCTTTTATAGCAGTCATAGTTTCTGAAAGTGGAAAAAAGAGCAGCATTCGGGTATACAGTTGTGACGTCAGCGCGGCAGGTGCAAAGAGCCCATTGCTGTTCGTTAAACAGTCGTAACTCGCGGTGCGGTGAGTAATTATTCTTCCTGCTGGTTCTGGAAGCCGTCATGTTTGGAACAGTTATTCTGAGGAGGATGCTAACCCAATGCCTGAGGCCTGCAACGTTTTTAATGCTAACGAAGCGCTTTACTAATTCAATAAACTGAATAGTGTGTGTGATACATCCAGTTTCATACATTGAGAGTTGTTTGTTATTATGTATAGAAGATGTTTAAAATGTCGTTTGAAAGAGCTCTGAGAAAATGCTAAGTATTTTTTACCGATCCATTGGGGTTGTAATATTTAGTTGCAGCACTTCCTGTGATTAATACCTAATTAATGGATGGGATTCAGCCTGTGCTATTGTTCTAATGTGCTGAAAGTTAACTGTGCTCTCTTAATGTGCATTGCCCTTGGTTATTACTGAACAGTGCGGTTTATTAAACTGATACATCTTAACCTTCACCATTTTCCTGACTCATTTCACGATAACGTTAAAGTTGCACTGCATTTACATCTCAGTTGTAGTTAACATCAAGCATGTGGGTGTGGCTTAGTGTAAAACTTTCACTATTTACCATGAAACAACATTAAATGACTTCCAAATGCAAGATCACAGCTGCATCATCACACTTCCTCTGTCTTTCTAGAGAACAGCCCTGAACACATTTCATGGTCACTTGATGACCTCACTGTAGCCCGCCCACTTTTAAGAGGCAGTCACATGTTTTTTCTGCTGTATGTTTTACTGTTATTCTATAATTTATATGGGTTTCATCATGTGAATACTGACTAAAAACGATAACATGATGAACTCTATGAATGCTGGCTGCTGACCGAACCGCATTGGGGTGTAGAAATGACGAAATGCATTACTTCGCCATGTGCATATGATCGCTCTAAATGACACGTGGATCATCGGACTGGCGCCAAATTGAAAACGTATGACCTTTGTTGACCTCTAAAGAGCAAAACAGCATGTGAAATGCATTTGACTCCACTGGCGCCCCTACATTAATCCGCCAGCTGTATTTTCCTCGCTAAACCAATGAATCTATACCACATTTTTTTTGCATCTTGAAGGATAGCCGCCGAACGCATAGATGCGTACCGCCTGGAGGACGGGCGCGGAAACTGCGCAACAACTTCTGTCTTAGCACGTGCGCAGCGTTGATGGAAACTGGCAACAGCTTCCGCGGTGCGGGGGAGGCGCTGAAAACTACGTGAGAGCTTCTGTGGTGGCTGGCGTGAGGCGGTGGTTGCTCGTACCCCGCGGTGGCAATAGGCCGGAGCGGCGCTTGGCTGCGAGGGCCGCTCGAGGCTGCTTGCAGCTAATTATTATTATTATTATTCTTCCACCCAAATGAATTGGCTTTTTGGGGGCTTTATCATATCAAAAACTCACCAAACTTGGCGGAGGCCTTAAGCCTGTTTAAAATTTACGTATTTTAAAGTCGTAGCAAAATTGCAACAGAAATGTCTCTACGGCGCCACCTGGAAATTGGAAAAACACCCTTTTTTTTACCCTCTCCTATTCACTTACTTTATCGTAGACACATGAAATTTGGTACACTTGTAGAACTCCCCAAGATGCTCAAAATTTATAATTAATGTCATAGTGCAAGTATCACAGGAAGTCAGCCATTTTTGATTGAAGTTCCCATTTTGACCCCATTTTTGCCGATTTTTGCCGTTTACAGCCTTTGTATTTGATCTATCTCCTCCTAGGGATTTTGATTGATTGACTTCAAACTCGGTCAGTCTGTTCATAAGGCATGTCCCATCTAAAGTTATCTAAACGGTGAGTTTTTGAGTATGCTGAAGGGGGGTTAGCAGGGGTCAAAGTTCACCTACTCGCCATAAAAAAATAAACTGCTATATCTCTTACACAGAAACTCACAGAAGCATCAAAGTTTCTGTGATTGATTGATCATCATCGGGTCTTCTACAATACCCTATGGTCGAATGATGACATCACTTAGGCCACGCCCCCTGAGAACAGGAAGTGTAATGTTTCACTGTGAACTGTCGCTATCTGACCCCTTTGACCTCATCAACATGAAACTGTGCCCAGACACAGAGAACATGTTGGTGTATTGAGGATTCTAACCCAGACCAGCTTCGATGGAGCAGGTGGGCGTGGTGGCGTGGCGAAGTCACCTGTAACGCCATCGCCATACGTTTGGCTCTCAATTCCACATTTTCGGGCCCAGCTGCTGCAAACTCATAAGGATGGACCCTCATCCACTCCCCAAAAGGAATCCATCACAATATTTGGTGGGCGTAGCCGAATTTCTCTATAGCGCCCCCTAGAAAACTTTAAATGATCAGCCCCAAGCCATGCTTTAACCTACAATTACGAAACTTTGTACACATGTGTACCTTGTCAGGACGTACAAAAAAGTCTCTTGGAGCCATGGTCTAAACCCCACAGGAAGTCGGCCATTTTGGATTCAAGTTCGGTTTTTGACCCCATTTTTGCCGTTTACAGCCTTCGTATTTGATCTATCTCCTCCTAGGGATTTCGATTGATCGGCTTCAAACTCGGTCAGTCTGTTCATAAGGCATGTCTCATCTAAAGTTATCTAAACGGTTTGTTTTTGAGTATGCTGAAGGGGGGTTAGCCGGGGTCAAAGTTCACCTACTCGCCATAAAAACATAAACTGCTATATCTCCTACACAGAAACTCACAGAGGCACAAAGTTCTGTGATTTATCATCATCGGGTCTCCTACATTACCCTATGGTCGAATGATGACATCACTAAGGCCACGCCCCCTGAGAACAGGAAGTGTAATGTTTTACTGTGAACGTTCGCTATCTGACCCCTTTGACCTCATCAACATGAAACTGTGCCAAGACACAGAACACATGTTGGTGTATTGAGGATTCCAACCCCGACCAGCTACGATAGAGCAGGTGGGCATGGTGGCGTGGCGAAGTTACCTGTAACGCCATCGCCATACGTTTGGCTCTCAATACCACATTTTCGGGCTCAGCTGCTGCAAACTCACAAGGATGAATATTTATCCACTCCCCGACTGGAATCCATCACAATATTTGTAGGGCGTGGCCTAATTTCTCTATAGCGCCCCTAGAAAACAGCAGCCCATAGGTTATGTATTTATTAATTATTTAAATATACATTATTATAACTTTTTATATATATAAGTTTATTTTGTGGGTTACAGTACAAACATTCATTCATTTTTGCTAGAAATAATACAAACAAAGTCATTCAGCAAAACTTATGACACAGCGAAGTAAGAACACTGGGGTCAGTGTTGATGGAGTACTACTGGCACCTTGTGGAGAAATACTGGTACTGCTAGTGCAATACCAGTATTGCGACAGCAGGAGGCAGTGGTACTCCATCAATGAGAAAACAGATCGACGCTACGTAATAACAGTCAGCCGGCGACAGCTGGAGCTGCAGAGTTTTCCTGAACATTTTGCTTGCTTTTTGGAGCCACAGAACTGGACTACGCTCAACATTTTGCTTGGATTTTGGAGTTGCAAATCCGAACCACGCTTTGGAGCAAGAAGGCTCTGTTGGACCGGAGTTGGAGAAGTTTAATGGGCTCTTTGCACCTCAGCTTACACGTTCGGGAAACACGGCTGAAATGTTTTTCCAAGATAACAATTAATAATGTACATCGATCCGAAACCCCAACAAGTAAGGCAAAGAAAGGTTTTAAGATGTTCGCCTCGTTATACATTCACAGATATGAAGGTGAGTTTTATTTTCTTAAAACTGCTAGCACAAGCCTGCTAGCTTTCTAGTAAAAATCTGCTATTTAATTATCTAAAGATTTCTCAGCCATTCTAACGGACACTGTGCCTTATTTTCAAGCATATTACGTGTGTTTATTGTTAACGACAATAAAGCAGCGGGGAGGGGGGGGGGCAGATTACAGTTCAGACTTTTTGCTTGAAGTATGACGAAGAAAAACGAGCACAGAGCTTACTCTGGTATCGGAGTTCTAGTTCAGCTGACTGTTCAGATTCAGAGTTATTACTTTTAGAAAAATATGGCCGTGTTGCTTAAGGTTTCTGTGTTATTTCGTTTTATTACTTTTGCATGCTTGTTGTGAATGGCTCATTAAGACAGTGTTTAGAGCGGTGTGTACGGCGTTAGCTTCAAGTGGTAGCTTTAACTTGTAGCAACGAATATTTACAAGCTGTCTTAATTGAGGATCGCTTGGAAATCCATGAAAACCTAAACAAAGTACATAGTATTGTTTTATTTGTGTCTTAAGTACGACTTTGTCTTTTATAGCAGTCATAGTTTCTGAAAGTGGAAAAAAGAGCAGCATTCGGGTATACAGTTGTGACGTCAGCGCGGCAGGTGCAAAGAGCCCATTGCTGTTCGTTTAAACAGTCGTAACTCGCGGTGCGGTGAGTAATTTATTCCTTCCTGCTGGTTCTGGAAGCCGTCATGTTTGGAACAGTTATTCTGAGGAGGATGCTAACCCAGTCCGTGAGCTCTGCAACGTTTTTAATGCTAACGAAGCGCTTTACTAATTCAATAAACTGAATAGTGTGTGTGATACATCCAGTTTCATACATTCAGAGTTGTTTGTTATTATGTATAGAATGTCGTTTGAAAGAGCTCTGAGAAAATGCTAAGTATCTTTTTACCGATCCATTGGGGTTGTAATATTTAGTTGCAGCACTTCCTGTGATTAATACTAATTAATGGATGGGATTCAGTCTGTGCTATTGTTCTAAAGTGCTGAAAGTTAACTGTGCTCTGTTAATGTGCATTGCCATTGGTTTATTACTGAACAGTGCGGTTTATTAAACTGATACATCTTAACCTTCACCATTTTCCTGACTCATTTCACGATAACGTTAAAGTTGCACTGCATTTAGATCTCAGTTGTAGTTAACATCAAGCATGTGGGTGTGGCTTAGTGTAAAACTTTCACTATTTACCATGAAAGATCAACATTAAATGACTTCCAAATGCAAGATCACAGCTGCATCATCACACTTCCTCTGTCTTTCTAGAGAACAGCCCTGAACACATTTCCATGGTCACTTGATGACCTCACTGTAGCCCCGCCCACTTTTAAGAGGCAGTCACATGTTTTTTCTGCTGTATGTTTTACTGTTATTCTATAATTTATATGGGTTCATCATGTGAATACTGAGTAAAAACGATAACATGATGAACTTTATGAATGCTGGCTGCTGACCGAACCGCATTGGGGTGTAGAAATGACGAAATGCATTACTTCGCCAGGTGCATATGATCGGCTCTAAATGACACGTGGATCATCGGACTGGCGCCAAATTGAAAACGTATGACCTTTGTTGACCTCTAAAGAGCAAAACAGCATTGAAATGTATTTTGACTCCACTGCGCCCCTACATTGATCCGCCAGCTGTATTTCCTCGCTAAACCAATGAATCTATACCACATTTTTTTGCATCTTGAAGGATAGCCGCCGAACGCATAGATGCGTACCGCCTGGAGGACGGGCGCGGAAACTGCGCAACAACTTCTGTCTTAGCACGTGCGCAGCGTTGATGGAAACTGAGCAACTGCTTCCGCGGTGCGGGCGGAGGCGCTGAAAACTGCGTGAGAGCTTCTGTGGTGGCTGGCGTGAGGCGGCGGTTGCTCGTACCCTGCGGTGGCAATAGGCCGGAGCGGCGCTTGGCTGCGAGGGCCGTTCGAGGCTGCTTGCAGCTTTAATTATTAGGCCCGAGCAGCTAAGCGCTGCGAAGGCCTATTGTTTCTGTACTGTTTCTTATTATTAGGCCCGAGCAGCTAAGCGCTGCGAAGGCCTATTGTTTTCCTATTGTTTATTATTAGGCCCGAGCAGCTAAGCGCTGCGAAGGCCTATTGTTTTCCTACTGTTTCTTATTAGGCCCGAGCAGCTAAGCGCTGCGAAGGCCTATTGTTTTCCTATTGTTTATTATTATTAGGCCCGAGCAGCTAAGCGCTGCGAAGGCCTATTGTTTTCCTACTGTTTATTATTATTATTATTATTATTATTTATTCTTCCACCCAAATGAATTGGCTTTTTGAGGGCTTTATCATATTCAAAAACTCACCAAACTTGGCGGACGCGTAAAGGGAGTTTCAAAATTTTGTATTTTAAGGTCATTGCAAAAATCCCATAAGAAATGGCTCAATAGCGCCACCTAGAAATTTTCAAAGGACCCTTTGCTATTCACTTACTTTATCCTAGAGACATGAAATTTGGTACACTTGTAGAGCTCCCCAGGACGCTCAAAATTTACAATTAATGTCATAGTGCAAGTATCACAGAAGTCGGCCATTTTGGATTGAAGGTCCAATTTTGAGGCCATTTTTGCCGTTTACAGCCTTCGTATTTGATCGAACTCCTCCTAGGGATTTCGATTGATCGGCTTCAAATTCGGTCAGTCTGTTCATAAGGCATGTCCCATCTAAAGTTATCAAAACTGTGAGTTTTTGAGAATGCTGAAGGGGGTTTAGCAGGGGTCAAAGTTCACCTACTCGCCATAAAAACATAAACTGCTATATCTCCTACACAGAAACTCACAGAGGCACCAGAGTTACTGTGATTAATCATCATTAGCTGCCCTACAATACCATGTGGTCGAATGATGACATCACTTAGACCACGCCCCCTGAGAACAGGAAGTGTCATGTTTTACTGAGAACGGTCGCTATCTCACCCCTTTCACCTCATCAACATGAAACTGTGCCAAGACACAGAGAACATGTTGGTGTGTTGAGGATTCCAACCCCGACCAGCTTCGATGGAGCAGATGGGCGTGGCGGCGTGGCGAAGTGACCTGTAACGCCATCGCCATACGTTTGGCTCTCAATTCCACATTTTCAGGCCCAGCTGCTCCAAACTCACAAGGATGGTCCCTCATCTACTCCCCTACAGGAATCCATCACAATATTTGGTGGGCGTGGCCTAATTTTTCTATAGCGCCCCCTAGAAAATTTTAAATGATCAGCCCCAAGCCATGCTTTAACCTACAATTACAAAACTTTGTACACATTTGTATCATGTCAGGACTTAAAAGAAAGTCTCTTGGAGCCATGGTCTAAACCCCACAGGAAGTCGGCCATTTTGGATTGAAGTTCAGATTTTGACCCCATTTTTGCAGTTTACAGCCTTCCTATTTGATCGAACTCCTCCTAGAGATTTCGATTGATCGGCTTCAAACTCGGTCAGTCTGCTCATAAGGCATGTCCCATCTAAAGTTATCAAACGGTGAGTTTTGAGTATGCTGAAGGGGGGTTAGCCGGGGTCAAAGTTCACCTACTCGCCGTAAAAAAAAGAAACTGCTATATCTCCTACACAGAAACTCACAGAGGCACCAAACTTTCTGGGATTGATCATCATCGGGTGTCCTACAATACCCTATGGTGGAATGATGACATCACTTAGGCCACGCCCCCTGAGAAAAGGAAGTGTCATGTTTTACTCTGAACGGCGCTATCTGACCCTGTTGACCTCATCAACATGAAACTGTGCCCAGACACAGAAGAACATGTTGTGTGTTGAGGATTCCAACCGCGACCAGCTTCGATGGAGCAGCTGGGCGTGGCGGCGTGGCGAAGTGACCTGTAACGCCATTGCCATACGTTTGGCTCTCAATTCCACATTTTTGGGCACAGCTGCTCCAAACTCACAAGGATGGATCTTCATCCACTCCCCGACTGGAATCCATCACAATATTTGTAGGGTGTGCCTAATTTATCTATAGCGCCCCTAGAAAATTTTAAATGATCAGCCCCAAGCCATGCTTTAACCTACAATTACGAAACTTTGTACACGTGTGTACCATGTCAGGACTTACAAAAAAGTCTCTTGGAGCCATGGTCTAAACCCCAGAGGAAGTCAGCCATTTTAGATTGAAGTTCAGATTTTGATCCCATTTTTGGGGTTTATAAACCATTTCAGTAATTCGCCACTTGGGGTCAGTATTGCTCCACAAATGAAACAGCAGATAAAAAGGAAGAACAATATCAGTATTTCGCCAGTAGGTGTCAGTGTTCCTCCATCAATGACAAACAGATCCACGGGCGGATGGGCGTGAAAACTTTGTGAGAGCGTTGCCATGACATTTCTAAAAGGATAGAAATGTCTCAGATAATTTTTTGTTGAATTAAATCATGCAGTAAATGTAGCGTTTTCTTACTTCTTACAAACCATTTCAGTAATTCGCCACTCTGAGTAAGTATTACTCCAACAATGAAATAGAGTGCTTTAGAAACACAGCTGAAAATGATGAAAAATGACGAACTGTAGTACTTCGCCATGTGCATATGATCGGCTGTAAATGACACGTGGATCATCCGACTGACGCCAAATTGGATACGTATCACCTTTGTTGACCTCTAAAGAGAACAACAGCATTGAAATATATTTTCACTCCACTGCGCGTCCTACATTAATCCGCCAGCTATATTTCCTCGCTAAATCAATGAATCTGCACCACATTTTTTGAATCGTCAAGGAGCGCCTCCGAACGCATCAGTGCGTACCGCCTGGTGGACGGGCGCGGAAACTGCGCAACAACTTCTGTGTTAGCACGTGGTCAGCGTTGATGGAAACTGAGCAACAGCTTCCGCGGTGCGGGCGGAGGAGCTGAAAACTGCGTGAGAGCTTCTGTGGTGGCTGACGTGAGGCGACGGTTGCTAGTACCCCGCGGTGGCAATAGGCCGGAGCGGCGCTTGGCTGCGAGGGCCGTTCGAGGCTGCTTGCAGCTTTAATTATTATTATTATTATTCTTCCACCCAAATGAATTGGCTTTTTGGGGGCTTTATCATATTCAAAAACTCACCAAACTTGGCGGAGGCCTTAAGCCTGTTTAAAATTTACGTATTTTAAAGTCGTCGCAAAAATTGCAACAGAAATGTCTCTACGGCGCCACCTAGAAATTGGAAAAACACCCTTTTTTACCCTCTGCTATTCACTTACTTTATCGTAGACACATGAAATTTGGTACACTTGTAGAGCTCCCAAGACGCTCAAAATTTACAATTAATGTCATAGTGCAAGTATCACAGGAAGTCAGCCATTTTTGATTGAAGTTCCCATTTTGACCCCATTTTTGCCAATTTTTGCCGTTTACAGCCTTTGTATTTGATCTATCTCCTCCTAGGGATTTTGATTGATCGACTTCAAACTCGGTCAGTCTGTTCATAAGGCATGTCCCATCTAAAGTTATCTAAACGGTGAGTTTTTGAGTATGCTGAAGGGGGGTCAGCAGGGGTCAAAGTTCACCTACTCACCATAAAAAAATAAACTGCTATATCTCTTACACTGAAACTCACAGAAGCACCAAAGTTTCTGTGATTGATCATCATCGGGTCTTCTACAATACCCTATGGTCGAATGATGACATCACTTAGGCCACGCCCCCTGAGAACAGGAAGTGTAATGTTTTACTGTGAACTGTCGCTATCTGACCCCTTTGACCTCATCAACATGAAACTGTGCCCAGACACAGAAAACATGTTGGTGTGTTGAGGATTCCAACCCCGACCAGATTCGATGGAGCAGGTGGGCGTGGCGCCGTGGCGAAGTGACCTCTAACGCCATCGCCATACGTTTGGCTATCAATTCCACATTTTCGGGCCCAGCTGCTGCAAACTCATAAGGATGGACCCTCATCCACTCCCCAACAGGAATCCATCACAATATTTGGTGGGCGTAGCCTAATTTCTCTATAGCGCCCCCTAGAAAACTTTAAATGATCAGCCCCAAGCCATGCTTTAACCTACAAATACGAAACTTTGTACACATGTGTACCTTGTCAGGACGTACAAAAAAGTCTCTTGGAGCCATGGTCTAAACCCCACAGGAAGTCGGCCATTTTGGATTCAAGTTCGGTTTTTGACCCCATTTTTGCCGTTTACAGCCTTCATATTTGATCTATCTCCTCCTAGGGATTTTGATTGATCGGCTTCAAACTCGGTCAGTCTGTTCATAAGGCATGTCTCATCTAAAGTTATCTAAACGGTGAGTTTTTGAGTATGCTGAAGGGGGGTTAGCAAGGGTCAAAGTTCACCTACTCGCTGTAAAAAAATAACTGTTATATCTCCTACACAGAAACTCACACAGGTACCAAAATTACTGTTGTTGATCATCATCGGGTCTACTACAATACCCTATGGTCAAATGATGACATCACTTAGGCCACGCCCCCTGAGAACAGGAAGTGTCATGTTTTACTGTGAACTGTCGCTATCTGACCCCTTTGACCTCATCAACATGAAACTGTGCCCAGTCACAGAAGACATGTTGGTGTATTGAGGATTCCAACCCCGACCAGCTTCGATGGAGAAGGTGGGCGTGGCGGCGTGGCTCTCAATTTTATTTTTAAAGTTTTATTTTTTTTAATAATTTTGTTTTGTGGGTTAGAGTACAAACATTCATTAATTTTGGCTATAAATAATACAAACATCGTCATTCAGCAAAACTTTTATTGTGTTACTCAGCTCCGCTGAGTAACACATTCTGGTCAGTGTTGATGGAGTACGACTGGCCCCTGGTGGCGCAATACTGGTACTGCTGGCGCAATACCATTATTGCGCCAGCAGGAGTCACTGGTACTCCATCAATGAGAAAACAGATCAAGTTCGGTTTTTTTTCGGACGGCCGTGAAAACGTTTCCAGCGCGTCTGCCGTGAGATTTCCAAAGGACAGCGATTACATTTAACCTGAAATGTTATAAAGAAATAAAATTTTTGTTGGCTTAAAACACGGAGTAAATGTAGCGTTTTGTTAATGACTGTTATTTCCTACCGCAAGTAAATGCATCATTTCCCTCGTCTCTACCTTAATGGCCAGTCAAGGGCAAAAACAAATTTAAGCAATTTGATTGGTTGAGAAGGACTGCACGTACTGTAGCTGTGCTAATACTTACTGTACGTACTGGCAGTCGGCAGGAGACCGTACATGGTTGAGGTTCGGCGCATTACGCTGTGGACTGTACATTTTTTTGCTAAACTCTTGGAGCAGCTAAGTTTTCCTGAACATTATGCCTGGTTTATGGAGCCACAGAACCGGACCACGCTAACGTTTGCTTCGGTTTTGGAGCTGCAGACCCGAATGACGCTCATGAGCCGGAACTGTCTGTTGGAGAGGAGTTTTATTGCCGTTCGTCTTAAAAGTGGTAACTGGAGATGCGGTGAGTGAAGCTCAGTTCACACTACACGATTTTAGAAAAGTCGGCCAATTCTGAAAACGTGAGAGAACACACACTAGCCTATTTAAAATCGTAGGTGTAACGGGTTCGTTCTAAGAGTGTGAGGTTTCACTCGAACACATTCTAATACCAGCTACGAAATACTTTCAAATTAAAATTCTGCACTACCACAGCTGAATTTGGAGTAAACAAACAAACATGGACAACGACGTTGAATTGGTAACTTTAGTTTGCGGACTTATTTTAACCCAAAAAAGACGTAACCAAAAATCAAAGCCTTGGATTAAGAACTGGAGATATCGTAAGCAAGGATTATATTTGTTGCATCGCAACATGGAGGTGAGTTTTTATTTTTCATAAAAAATACTGTTTTCAATGTTTTAGAAAGTCAAATGGGAGTTATCCTTTCTCCCCAACTGACCGCGAAAGCTTAACGTAGCCTTATTATAAACTTGTTATATTGTTTAAAATTGTATTATGACTGCAGAATAAAATCAAATGCGCCATTTCAACCAAAGATTGGAATGTGCTTCTCAACCAGATGTACTCTGTGCAATAATTTTATAATTATCTTTCATTAAAAGATAAAAAAAAAAGTCGGAGGAACACCACAGAGATTGGATGAATGAGCAAAGATGATTAAAGACAGTCAATATCCCCGATTTTAGATCAAAGCGGTCCCGACGTTCCACCGACTGGACCCGATCAGTCGTAACACACCACACACTACAGGATGATCGGTTACGATTGTTTGGAGCGACAATCTTACAACGTTCTGAGTTCTTAAGACTGATACATTGGGGTTGTAATATTTACTTGGACCACTTGCTGTGATTAATACCTAATTATTGAGAGAGATTTAACCTGTGCTTTTGTTCTAATGTACTGAAAGTTAACTGTGCTCTCTGAATGTGCATTGCCCTTGGTTTATTACTGATCAGAAGGGTTTATTAAACTGATACATCTTAACCTTTACCATTTTCCTGACTCATTTTAGGAAAATGTTAAAGTTGCACTGCATTTAGATCTCAGTTGCAGTTAACATCAAAGCATGTGGGTGTGGCTTAGTGTAAAACTTTCACTATTTGCCATGAAACATAAACATTAAAAAACTTCCAAATGCAAGATCACAGCTGCATCACACTTCCTGTGTTTCTCTATAGAACAGTCCTGAACACATTTCCATGGTCACTTGATGAAATCACCCTAGCCCCGACCACTTTTCAAAGGCAATCACCAGTTTTTTCTCCTGTGAGTTTTACTGTTATTCTATCATATATATGGGTTTCATCATGTGAATACTGACTTAAAACGACAAGATGATGAACTCTGTGAATGCTGGCTGCTGACCAAACCGCATTGGGGTGTAGAAATGGTGAACTGCAGTTCTTCACCATGTGCATATGATAGGCTCTAAATGATACGTTGATCATCCGACTGGCGCCAAATTGGATATGTATGACCTTTGTTGACCTCTAAACACCCCAACAACATTGAAATGTATTTTGACTCCACTGCGCCAACTACGTTAATACACCAGCTATATCTCCTCGCTATATCAACGAATCTGCACCACATTTTTTGTGCGTCGTCAGGAAGTGCCGCCGAACGCATCGATGCATACCGCCTGGTGGACGGGCGCGGAAACCGTGCCCTAACTTCTGTGTTAGAACGTGGGGAGCGTTGATGGAAACGGAGCAACAGTTTCCGCGGTGCGGGCGGAGGTGCTGAAAACCGCGTGAGAGTATCTGTGGTGGCTGGCGTCGGGCGGCGGTTGCTAGTACCCTGCGGTGGCAATAGGCCGGAGCGGCGCTTGGCTGCGAGGGCCGCTCGAGGCTGCTTGCAGCTTTAATTCTTATTATTCTTCCACCCAAATAAATTGGCTTTTTGAGGGCTTTATCATATTCAAAAACTCACCAAACTTGGCGGACGCATAAAGGGAGTTTCAAAATTTTGTATTTTAAGGTCATTGCAATAATCGCACAAGAAACGGCTCAAGAGCGCCACTTGAAATTTTCAAAGGACCCTTTGCTATTCACTTACTTTATCCTAGAGACATGAAATTTGGTACACTTGTAGAGCTCCCCAAGACGCTCAAAATTTACAATTAATGTCATAGTGCAAGTATCACAGGAAGTCAGCCATTTTGGATAGAAGTTCGGATTTTGAGCCCATTTTTGCCGTTTACAGCCTTCATATTTGATCTATCTCCTCCCAGGGATTTCGATTGATCGGCTTCAAACTCGGTCAGTCTGTTCATAAGGCATGTCCCATCTAAAGTTATCTAAACGGTGAGTTTTTGAGTATGCTGAAGGGGGGTTAGCAGGGGTCAAAGTTCACCTACTCGCCGTAAAAAAATAAACTGTTATATCTCCTACACAGAAACTCACACAGGCACCAAAATTACTGTTGTTGATCATCATCGGGTCTACTACAATACCCTATGGTCGAATGATGACATCACTTAGGCCACGCCCCCTGAGAACAGGAAGTGTAATGTTTTACTGTGAACGGTCGCTATCTGACCCCTTTGACCTCATCAACATGAAACTGTGCCCAGACACAGAAAACATGTTGGTGTATTGAGGATTCCAACCCTGACCAGCTTTGATGGAGCAGGTGGGCGTGGCGGCGTGACGAAGTGACCTGTAACGCCATCGCCATACGTTTGGCTCTAAATTCCACGTTTTCAGGCCCAGCTGCTGCAAACTCACAAGGATGGATCGCCATCAACTCCCCGACAGGAATCCATCAGAATATTTGGTGGGCGTAGCCTAATTTCTCCATAGCGCCCCCTAGAAAACTTTAAATGATCAGCCCCAAGCCATGCTTTAACCTACAAATACGAAACTTTGTACACATATGTAACTTGTCAGGACATACAAAAAAGTCTCTTGGAGCCATTGTCTAAACCCCACAGGAAGTCGGCCACCTTGGATTCAAGTTCGGTTTTTGACCCCAGTTTTGCCGTTTACAGCCTTCATATTTGATCTATCTCCTCCTAGGGATTTCGATTGATCGGCTTCAAACTCGGTCAGTCTGTTCATAAGGCATGTCCCATCTAAAGTTATCTAAACGGTGAGTTTTTGAGTATGCTGAAGGGGGGTTAGCAGGGGTCAAAGTTCACCTACTCGCGGTAAAAAAATAAACTGTTATATCTCCTACACAGAAACTCACACAGGCACCAAAATTACTGTTGTTGATCATCATCGGGTCTACTACAATACCCTATGGTCGAATGATGACATCACTTAGGCCACGCCCCCTGAGAACAGGAAGTGTAATGTTTTACTGTGAATGGTCGCTATCTGACCCCTTTGACCTCATCAACATGAAACTGTGCCCAGACACAGAAAACATGTTGGTGTATTGAGGATTCCAACCCTGACCAGCTTTGATGGAGCAGGTGGGCGTGGCGGCGTGGCGAAGTGACCTGTAACGCCATCGCCATACGTTTGGCTCTCAATTCCACATTTTCAGGCCCAGCTGCTGCAAACTCACAAGGATGGATCTTCATCCACTCCCCGACAGGAATCCATCACAATATTTGGTGGTCATAGCCTAATTTCTCCATAGCGCCCCCTAGAAAACTTTAAATGATCAGCCCCAAGCCATGCTTTAACCTACAAATACGAAACTTTGTACACATATGTACCTTGTCAGGACATACAAAAAAGTCTCTTGGAGCCATGGTCTAAACCCCACAGTCGGCCATTTTGGATTCAAGTTCGGTTTTTTACTCCATTTTTGCCGTTTACAGCCTTCATATTTGATCTATCTCCTCCTAGGGATTTCGATTGATCGGCTTCAAACTCGGTCAGTCTGTTCATAAGGCATGTCCCATCTAAAGTTATCTAAACGGTGAGTTTTTGAGTATGCTGAAGGGGGGTTAGCAGGGGTCAAAGTTCACCTACTCGCCGTAAAAAAATAAACTGCTATATCTCCTACACAGAAACTCACACAGGTACCAAAATTACTGTTGTTGATCATCATCGGGTCTACTACAATACCCTATGGTCGAATGATGACATCACTTAGGCCACGCCCCCTGAGAACAGGAAGTGTCATGTTTTACTGTCAAAGGTCGCTATCTGACCCCTTTGACCTCATCAACATGAAACTGTGCCAAGACACAGAAAACATGTTGGTGTATTGAGGATTCCAACCCCGACCAGCTTCGATGGAGCAGGTGGGCATGGCGGCGTGGCGAAGTGAACTGTAACGCCATCGCCATACGTTTGGCTCTCAATTTTATTTTTAAAGTTTTATTTTTTTAAATAATTTTGTGGGTTAGAGTACAAACATTCATTAATTTTGGCTAGAAATAATACACAAACATCGTCATTCAGCAAAACGTTTATTCACTACACAAATGACAGCTCCGCTGAGTAAAATGGGGTCAGGTTGATGGAGTACCACTGCCCCCTGGTGGCGCAATAATGGTACTGCTGGCGCAATACCAGTATTGCGCCAGCAGGAGGCAGTGGTACTCCATCAATGAGAAAACAGATCTACGGCGAACAGCCGTCAAAACGTTTCGAGCGCGTTTGCCGTGAGATTTCCAAAAGGATAGCGGTTACATTTAACCTGAAATGTTATATGTAAGCCCTCAGATAATATTTGTTGGCTTAAAAACGGAGTAAATGTAGCGTTTTGTTAATAGCTGTTATTTAATACCGCAAGTAAATGCATCAATTCCAGCCGTCTGTGCCTTACTGGTCAGTTAAGTGTAACTGTCGTGGCGCTGCTACGTCACAGCAGTCGGCCGGCGACAGCTGGAGCTGCGAAGTTTTCCTGAACATTTTGCCTGCTTTTAGGAGCCACAGAACTGGACTACGCTCAACATTTTGCTTGTGTTTTGGAGTTGGAAATCCGAACCACGCTTTTGAGCAAGAAGGCTCTGTTGGACCGGAGTTGGAGCAGTTTTAATGCGCTCTTTGCACCTGAGCTTCCGCGTTCCGGAAATACGGCTCAAATGTTTTTCCAAGGTAACAATTAATAATGTACATCGATCCGAAGCCCACACAAGTAAGCCGGAGAAAAGTTTTAAGATGTTTGCCTCGTTATACATTCACAGATATGAAGGTGAGTTTTATTTTCTCTAAACTGCTAGCACAAGCCAGCTAGCTTGTGCTAGCAGGGATTATTCTCTGACATTTTTCTAGTAAAAATCTGCTATTTAATTATCTAAAGATTTCTCAGCCATTCTAACGGACACTGTTTGTGCCTTATTTTCAAGCATATTACGTGTGTTTATTGTTAACGACAATAAAGCAGCGGGGAGGGGGGGGGGCAGATTACAGTTCAGAGTTTTTGCTTGAAGTATGACGAAGAAAAAGCACAGAGCTTACTCTGGTATCGGAGTTCTAGTTCAGCTGACTGTTCAGATTCAGAGTTATTACTTTTAGAAAAATATGGCCGTGTTGCTTAAGATTTCTGTGTTATTTCGTTTTATTACTTTTGCATGCTTGTTGTGAATGGCTCATTAAGACAGTGTTTAGAGCGGTGTGTACGGCGTTAGCTTCAAGTGGTAGCTTTAACCTGTAGCAACCAATATTTACAAGCTGTCTTAATTAAGGATGGCTTGGAAATCCATGAAAACCTAAACAAAGTACATAGTATTGTTTTATTTGAGTCTTAAGTACGACTTTGTCTTTTATAGCAGTCATAGTTTCTGAAAGTGGAAAAAAGAGCCGCATTCTGGTATACAGTTGTGACGTCAGCGCGGCAGGTGCAAAGAGCCCTTTGCTGTTCGTTTAAACAGTCGTAACTCGCGGTGCGGTGAGTAATTTATTCCTTCCTGCTGGTTCTGGAAGCCGTCATGTTTGGAACAGTTATTCTGAGGAGGATGCTAACCCAATGCCTGAGGCCTGCAACGTTTTAATGCTAACGAAGCGCTTTACTAATTCAATAAACTGAATAGTGTGTGTGATACATCCAGTTTCATACATTGAGAGTTGTTTGTTATTATGTATAGAAGATGTTTAAAATGTCGTTTGAAAGAGCTCTGAAAAAATGCTAAGTATCTTTTTACAGATCCATTGGGGTTGTAATATTTAGTTGCAGCACTTCCTGTGATTAATACCTAATTAATGGATGGGATTCAGCCTGTGCTATTGTTCTAATGTGCTGAAAGTTAACTGTGCTCTCTTAATGTGCATTGCCCTTGGTTTATTACTGAACAGTGCGGTTTATTAAACTGATACATCTTAACCTTCACCATTTTCCTGACTCATTTCACGATAACGTCAAAGTTGCACTGCATTTAGATCTCAGTTGTAGTTAACATCAAGCATGTGGGTGTGGCTTAGTGTAAAATTTCACTATTTACCATGAAACATCAACATTAAATGACTTCCAAATGCAAGATCACAGCTGCATCATCACACTTCCTCTGTCTTTCTAGAGAACAGCCCTGAACACATTTCCATGGTCACTTGATGACCTCACTGTAGCCCCGCCCACTTTTAAGAGGCAGTCACATGTTTTTTCTGCTGTATGTTTTACTGTTATTCTATAATTTATATGGGTTTTCATCATGTGAATACTGACTAAAAACGATAACATGATGAACTCTATGAATGCTGGCTGCTGACCGAACCGCATTGGGGTGTAGAAATGACGAAATGCATTACTTCGCCATGTGCATATGATCGGCTGTAAATGACACGTGGATCATCCGACTGACGACAAATTGGATACGTATGACCTTTGTTGACCTCTAAAGAGCAAAACAGCATTGAAATGTATTTTGGCTCCACTGCGCCCCTACATTAATCCGCCAGCTATATTTCCTCGCTAAACCAATGAATATACCACATTTTTTTGCATCGTGAAGGATAGCTGCCGAACGCATAGATGCGTACCGCCTGGTGGACGGGCGCGGAAACTGCGCAACAACTTCTGTCTTAGCACGTGCGCAGCGTTGATGGAAACTGAGCAACAGCTTCCGCGGTGCGGGCGGAGGCGCTGAAAACTGCGTGAGAGCTTCTGTGGTGGCTGGCGTGAGGCGGCGGTTGCTCGTACCCGCGGTGGCAATAGGCCGGAGCGGCGCTTGGCTGCGAGGGCCGTTCGAGGCTGCTTGCAGCTTTAATTATTATTATTATTCTTTTTTTTGAATTGGCTTTTTGGGGGCTTTATCATATTCAAAAACTCACCAAACTTGGCGGAGGCCTTAAGCCTGTTTAAAATTTACGTATTTTAAAGTCGTAGCAAAAATTGCAACAGAAATGTCTCTACGGCGCCACCTAGAAATTGGAAAAACACCCTTTTTTACCCTCTGCTATTCACTTATTTTATCGTAGACACATGAAATTTGGTACACTTGTAGAGCTCCCCAAGACGCTCAAAATTTACAATTAATGTCATAGTGCAAGTATCACAGGAAGTCAGCCATTTTTGATTGAAGTTCCCATTTTGACCCCATTTTTGCCGATTTTTGCCGTTTACAGCCTTTGTATTTGATCTATCTCCTCCTAGGGATTTTGATTGATCGACTTCAAACTCGGTCAGTCTGTTCATAAGGCATGTCCCATCTAAAGTTATCTAAACGGTGAGTTTTTGAGTATGCTGAAGGGGGTTAGCAGGGGTCAAAGTTCACCTACTCGCCATAAAAAAATAAACTGCTATATCTCTTACACAGAAACTCACAGAAGCATCAAAGTTTCTGTGATTGATCATCATCGGGTCTTCTACAAAACCCTATGGTCGAATGATGACATCACTTAGGCCACTCCCCTGAGAACAGGAAGTGTAATGTTTTACTGTGAACTGTCGCTATCTGACCCCTTTGACCTCATCAACATGAAACTGTGCCCAGACACAGAGAACATGTTGGTGTATTGAGGATTTCAACCCCGACCAGCTTCGATGGAGCAGGTGGGCGTGGTGGCGTGGCGAAGTCACCTGTAACGCCATCGCCATACGTTTGGCTCTCAATTCCACATTTTCGGGCCCAGCTGCTGCAAACTCATAAGGATGGACCCTCATCCACTCCCCAACAGGAATCCATCACAATATTTGGTGGGCGTAGCCTAATTTCTCTATAGCGCCCCCTAGAAAACTTTAAATGATCAGCCCCAAGCCATGCTTTAACCTACAAATACGAAACTTTGTACACATGTGTACCTTGTCAGGACGTACAAAAAAGTCTCTTGGAGCCATTGTCTAAACCCCACAGGAAGTCAGCCATTTTGGATTCAAGTTCGGTTTTTGACCCCATTTTTGCCGTTTACAGCCTTCATATTTGATCTATCTCCTCCTAGGGATTTCGATTGATCGGCTTCAAACTCGGTCAGTCTGTTCATAAGGCATGTCTCATCTAAAGTTATCTAAACGGTGAGTTTTTGAGTATGCTGAAGGGTGGTTAGCAGGGGTCAAAGTTCACCTACTCGCCATAAAAACATAAACTGCTATATCTCCTACACAGAAACTCACAGAGGCACCAAAGTTTCTGTGATTGATCATCATCGGGTCTCCTACATTACCCTATGGTCGAATGATGACATCACTTAGGCCACGCCCCCTGAGAACAGGAAGTGTAATGTTTTACTGTGAACGTTCGCTATCCGACCCCTTTGACCTCATCAACATGAAACTGTGCCCAGACACCGAAGACATGTTGGTGTATTGAGGATTCCAACCCCGACCAGCTACGATAGAGCAGGTGGGCATGGCGGCGTGGCGAAGTTACCTGTAACGCCATCGCCATACGTTTGGCTCTCAATTCCACATTTTCGGGCTCAGCTGCTGCAAACTCACAAGGATGAATATTTATCCACTCCCGACTAGAATCCATCACAATATTTGTAGGGCGTGGCCTAATTTCTCTATACCGCCCCCTAGAAAACAGCAGCCCATAGGTTATGTGTTATTAATTATTTAAATATACATTATTATAACTTTTTATATATATATAAGTTTATTTTGTGGGTTAAAGTACAAACATTCATTCATTTTTGCTAGAAATAATACAAACAAAGTCATTCAGCAAAACTTATGACACAGCGAAGTAAGAACACACTGGGGTCAGTGTTGATGGAGTACCACTGGCACCTTGTGGAGAAATACTGGTACTGCTAGTGCAATACCAGTATTGCGACAGCAGGAGGCAGTGGTACTCCATCAATGAGAAAACAGATCGACGCTACGTAATAACAGTCAGCCGGCGACAGCTGGAGCTGCAAAGTTTTCCTGAACATTTTGCTTGCTTTTGGAGCCACAGAACTGGACTACGCTCAACATTTTGCTTGGATTTTGGAGTTGCAAATACGAACCACGCTTTGGAGCAAGAAGGCTCTGTTGGACCGGAGTTGGAGAAGTTTAATGGGCTCTTTGCATCTCAGCTTACACGTTCGGGAAACACGGCTGAAATGTTTTTCCAAGGTAACAATTAATAATGTACATCGATCCGAAACCCCAACAAGTAAGGCAAAGAAAGGTTTTAAGATGTTCTTCTCGTTATACATTCACAGATATGAAGGTGAGTTTTATTTTTCTTTAAACTGCTAGCACAAGCCTGCTAGCTTTCTAGTAAAAATCTGCTATTTAATTATCTAAAGATTTCTCAGCCATTCTAACGGACACTGTTTGTGCCTTATTTTCAAGCATATTACGTGTGTTTATTGTTAACGACAATAAAGCAGCGGGGAGGGGGGGGGGAGCAGATTACAGTTCAGACTTTTTGCTTGAAGTATGACGAAGAAAAACGAGCACAGAGCTTACTCTGGTATCGGAGTTCTAGTTCAGCTGACTGTTCAGATTCAGAGTTATTACTTTTAGAAAAATATGGCCGTGTTGCTTAAGATTTCTGTGTTATTTCGTTTTATTACTTTTGCATGCTTGTTGTGAATGGCTCATTAAGACGCTGTTTAGAGCGGTGTGTACGGCGTTAGCTTCAAGTGGTAGCTTTAACTTGTAGCAACGAATATTTACAAGCTGTCTTAATTGAGGATGGCTTGGAAATCCATGAAAACTTAAACAAAGTACATAGTATTGTTTTATTTGTGTCTTAAGTACGACTTTGTCTTTTATAGCAGTCATAGTTTCTGAAAGTGGAAAAAAAAGCCGCATTCGGGTATACAGTTGTGACGTCAGCGCGGCAGGTGCAAAGAGCCCATTGCTGTTCGTTTAAACAGTCGTAACTCGCGGTGCGGTGAGTAATTTATTCCTTCCTGCTGGTTCTGGAAGCCGTCATGTTTGGAACAGTTATTCTGAGGAGGATGCTAACCCAATGCCTGAGGACTGCAACGTTTTTAATGGTAACGAAGCGCTTTACTAATTCAATAAACTGAATAGTGTGTGTGATACATCCAGTTTCATACATTGAGAGTTGTTTGTTATTATGTATAGAAGATGTTTAAAATGTCGTTTGAAAGAGCTCTGAAAAAATGCTAAGTATCTTTTTACAGATCCATTGGGGTTGTAATATTTAGTTGCAGCACTTCCTGTGATTAATACCTAATTAATGGATGGGATTCAGTCTGTGCTATTGTTCTAAAGTGCTGAAAGTTAACTGTGCTCTGTTATTGTGCATTGCCCTTGGTTTATTACTGAACAGTGCGGTTTATTAAACTGATACATCTTAACCTTCACCATTTTCCTGACTCATTTAACGTTATCGTTAAAGTTGCACTGCATTTATATCTCAGTTGTAGTTAACATCAAGCATGTGGGTGTGGCTTAGTGTAAAACTTTCACTGTTTGCCATGAAACATCAACATTAAATGACTTCCAAATGCAAGATCACAGCTGCATCATCACACTTCCTCTGTCTTTCTAGAGAACAGCCCTGAACACATTTCCATGGTCACTTGATGACCTCACTGTAGCCCCGCCCACTTTTAAGAGGCAGTCACATGTTTTTCTGCTGTATGTTTTACTATTATTCTATAATTTATATGGGTTTCATCATGTGAATACTGAGTAAAAACGATAACATGATGAACTCTATGAATGCTGGCTGCTGACCGAACCGCATTGGGGTGTAGAAATGACGAAATGCATTACTTCGCCACGTGCATATGATCGGCTCTAAATGACACGTGGATCATCGGACTGGCGCCAAATTGAAAACGTATGACCTTTGTTGACCTCTAAAGAGCAAAACAGCATTGAAATGTATTTTGACTCCACTGCGCCCCTACATTAATCCGCCAGCTGTATTTCCTCGCTAAACCAATGAATCTATACCACATTTTTTTGCATCTTGAAGGATAGCCGCCGAACGCATAGATGCGTACCGCCTGGAGGACGGGCGCGGAAACTGCGCAACAACTTCTGTCTTAGCACGTGCGCAGCGTTGATGGAAACTGAGCAACTGCTTCCGCGGTGCGGGCGGAGGCGCTGAAAACTGCGTGAGAGCTTCTGTGGTGGCTGGCGTGAGGCGGCGGTTGCTCGTAGCCCGCGGTGGCAATAGGCCGGAGCGGCGCTTGGCTGCGAGGGCCGTTCGAGGCTGCTTGCAGCTTTAATTATTATTACGATTCTCCCTCCAAATGAATTGGCTTTTTGGGGGCTTTATCATATTCAAAAACTCACCAAACTTGGCGGAGGCCTTAAGCCTGTTTCAAATTTACGTATTTTAAAGTCGTCGCAAAAATTCCACAAGAAATGGCTCAATAGCGCCACCTAGAAATTTTCAAAGGACCCTTTGCTATTCACTTACTTCATCGTAGAGACATGAAATTTGGTACACTTGTAGAGCTCCCCAAGATGCTCAAAATTTACAATTAATGTCATAGTGCAAGTATCACAGGAAGTCAGCCATTTTGGATTGAAGGTCAAATTTTCACCCCATTTTTGCCATTTACAGCCTTCGTATTTGATCGAACTCCTCCTAGGGATTTCCATTGATCGGCTTCAAACTCGGTCAGTCTGTTCATAAGGCATGTCC
This sequence comes from Poeciliopsis prolifica, assembly GCF_027474105.1. Lineage (NCBI taxonomy): Eukaryota > Metazoa > Chordata > Actinopteri > Cyprinodontiformes > Poeciliidae > Poeciliopsis > Poeciliopsis prolifica. The sequence continues at coordinate 7,342,574 of NW_026562393.1, forward strand.
CATCTAAAGTTATCAAAACTGTGAGTTTTTGAGTATGCTGAAGGGGGGTAAGCAGGGGTCAAAGTTCACCTACTCGCCATAAAAAAAATAAACTGCTATATCTCCTACACAGAAACTCACAGAGGCACCAAAGTTACTGTGATTGATCATCATCGGGTCTCCTACAATATCCTATGGTCAAGTGATGACATCACTTAGGCCACGCCCCCTGAGAACAGGAAGTGTAATGTTTTACTGTGGTCGGTCGCTATCTGACCCCTTTGACCTCATCAACATGAAACTGTGCCCAGACACAGAAAACATGTTGGTGTATTGAGGATTCCAACCCCGACCACATTCGATGGAGCAGGTGGGCGTGGCGGCGTGGCGAAGTGACCTCTAACGCCATCGCCATACGTTTGGCTCTCAATTCCACATTTTCGGGCCCAGCTGCTGCAAACTCACAAGGATGGATCGACATCACCTCCCCGACAGGAATCCATCACAATATTTGTGGGGCGTGGCCTAATTTCTCTATAGCGCCCCCTAGAAAAATTTAAATGATCAGCCCCAAGCCATGCTTTAACCTACAATTACGAAACGTTGTACACGTGTGTACCTTGTCAGGACTTACAAAAAAGTCTCTTGGAGCCATGGTCGAAACCCACAGGAAGACGGCCATTTTAGATTGAAGTTCAGATTTTGACCCCATTTTTGCCGTTTACAGCCTTCCTATTTGATCGAACTCCTCCTAGGGATTTCGATTGATCGGCTTCAAACTCGGTCAGTTTGCTCATAAGGCATGTCCCATCTAAAGTTATCAAAACGGTGAGTTTTTGAGAATGCTGAAGGGGGGTTAGCAGGGGTCAAAGTTCACCTACTCCCCATAAAAAATCAACTGCTATATCTCCTACACAGAAACTCACAGAGGCACCAAAGTTTCTGTGATTGATCATCATCGGGTGTCCTACAATACCCTATGGTCGAATGATGACATCACTTAGGCCACGCCCCCTGAGAAAAGGAAGTGTCATGTTTTACTCTGAACGGTCGCTATCTGACCCCTTTGACCTCATCAACATGAAACTGTGCCCAGACACAGAAGACATGTTGGTGTGTTGAGGATTCCAACCCCGACCAGCTTCGATGGAGCAGCTGGGCGTGGCGGCGTGGCGAAGTGTCCTGTAACGCCATCGCCATACGTTTGGCTCTCAATTCCACATTTTTGGGCGCAGCTGCTCCAAACTCACAAGGATGGATCTTCATCCACTCCCCGACAGGAATCCATCACAATATTTGTAGGGTGTGGCCCAATTTCTCTATAGCGCCCCCTAGAAAATTTAAAATGATCAGCCCCAAGCCATGCTTTAACCTACAATTACGAAACTTTGTACACATGTGTACCATGTCAGGACTTACAAAAAAGTCTCTTGGAGCCATGGTCTAAACCCTAGAGGAAGTGAGCCATTTTAGATTGAAGTTCAGATTTTGATCCCATTTTTGGCGTTTATAAACCATTTCAGTAATTCGCCACTTGGGGTCAGTATTGCTCCACAAATGAAACAGCAGATAAACAGAATGAAGAACAATATCAGTATTTCGCCAGTAGGTGTCAGTGTTCCTCCACCAATGACAAACAGATCCACGGGCCGATGGGCGTGAAAACTTTGTGAGAGCGTTGCCATGAAATTTCTAAAAGGATAGAAATGTCTCAGATAATTTTTGTTGAATTAAATCATGCAGTAAATGTAGCGTTTTCTTACTTCTTACAAACCATTTCAGTAATTCGCCACTCTGAGTAAGTATTACTCCAACAATGAAATAGAGTTCTTTAGAAACACAGCTGAAAATGATGAAAAATGACGAACTGTAATACTTCGTCATGTGCATATGATCGGCTGTAAATGACACGTGGATCATCCGACTGACGCCAAATTGGATACGTATGACCTTTGTTGACCTCTAAAGAGAACAACAGCATTGAAATATATTTTGACTCCACTGCGCGTCCTACATTAATCCGCCAGCTATATTTCCTCGCTAAACCAATGAATCTGCACCACATTTTTTTGCATCGTCAAGGAGCGCATCGAACGCATCAGTGCGTACCACCTGGTGGACGGGCGCGGAAACTGCGCAACAACTTCTGTGTGAGGCATGTGGCCAGCGTTGATGGAATCTGAGCAACAGCTTCCGCGGTGCGGGCGGAGGAGCTGAAAACTGCGTGAGAGCTTCTGTGGTGGCTGGCGTGAGGCGGCGGTTGCTCGTACCCTGCGGTGGCAATAGGCCGGAGCGGCGCTTGGCTGCGAGGGCCGTTCGAGGCTGCTTGCAGCTTTAATTATTATTATTATTAGGCCCGAGCAGCTAAGCGCTGCGAAGGCCTATTGTTTTCCTATTGTTTCTTATTATTATTAGGCCCGAGCAGCTAAGCGCTGCGAAGGCCTATTGTTTCTGTACTGTTTCTTATTATTATTTATTATTATTATTCTTCCACCCAAATGAATTGGCTTTTTGAGGGCTTTATCATATTCAAAAACTCACCAAACTTGGCGGACGCGTAAAGGGAGTTTCAAAATTTTGTATTTTAAGGTCATTGCAAATATCCCATAAGAAATGGCTCAATAGCGCCACCTAGAAATTTTCAAAGGACCCTTTGCTATTCACTTACTTTATCCTAGAGACATGAAATTTGGTACACTGTAGAGCTCCCCAAGATGCTCAAAATTTACAATTAATGTCATAGTGCAAGTATCACAGGAAGTCGGCCATTTTGGATTGAAGGTCCAATTTTGAGGCCATTTTTGCCGTTTACAGCCTCCGTATTTGATCGAACTCCTCCTAGGATTTCCATTGATCGCCTTCAAACTCGGTCAGTCTGTTCATAAGGCATGTCCCATCTAAAGTTATCAAAACGGTGAGTTTTTGAGTATGCTGAAGGGGGGTTAGCAGGGGTCAAAGTTCACCTACTCGCCATAATAAAATAACTGCTATATCTCCTACACAGAAACTCACAGAGGCACCAAAGTTTCTGTGATTGATCATCATCGGGTGTTCTACAATACCCTATGTCGAATGATGACATCACTTAGGCCACGCCCCATGAGAACAGGAAGTGTAATGTTTTACTGTGGACAGTCGCTATCTGACCCCTTTGACCTCATCAACATGAAACTGTGCCCAGACACAGAAGACATGTTGGTGTATTGAGGATTCTAATCCCGACCAGATTCCATTGGAGCAGGTGGGCGTGGCGGCGTGGCGAAGTGACTGTAACGCCATCGCCATACGTTTTGCTCTCAATTCCACAGTTTCTGTCCAGCTGCTCCAACCTCACAAGGATGGATCTTCATCCACTCCCGACAGGAATCCATCACAATATTTGGAGGGCGTGGCCTAATTTCTCTATAGCGCCCCCTAGAAAACTTTAAATGATCAGCCCCAAGCCAATCTTTAACCTACAATTACGAAACGTTGTACACATGTGTACCTTGTCAGGACTTACAAAAAGTCTCTTGGAGCCATGGTCGAAACCCCACAGGAAGACGGCCATTTTAGATTGAAGTTCAGATTTTTGACCCCATTTTTGCCGTTTACAGCCTTCCTATTTGATCGAACTCCTCCTAGGGATTTCGATTGATCGGCTTCAAACTCGGTCAGTCTGCTCATAAGGCATGTCCCATCTAAAGTTATCAAAACGGTGAGTTTTTGAGAATGCTGAAGGGGGGTTAGCAGGGGTCAAAGTTCACCTACTCCCCATAAAAAATAACTGCTATATCTCCTACACAGAAACTCACAGAGGCACCAAAGTTTCTGTGATTGATCATCATCGGGTGTCCTACAATACCTATGGTCGAATGATGACATCACTTAGCCACGCCCCCTGAGAAAAGGAAGTGTCATGTTTTACTCTGAACGGTCGCTATCTGACCCCTTGACCTCATCAAACATGAAACTGTGCCCAGACACAGAAGACATGTTGGTGTGTTGAGGATTCCAACCCCGACCAGCTTCGATGGAGCAGCTGGGCGTGGCGGCGTGGCGAAGTCACCTGTAACGCCATCGCCATACGTTTGGCTCTCAATTCCACATTTTTGGGCGCAGCTGCTCCAAACTCACAAGGATGGATCTTCATCCACTCCCCAACAGGAATCCATCACAATATTTGTAGGGTGTGGCCTAATTTCTCTATAGCGCCCCCTAGAAAATTCTAAATGATCAGCCCCAAGCCATGCTTTAACCTACAATTACGAAACTTGTACACGTGTGTACCATGTCAGGACTTACAAAAAAGTCTCTGGAGCCATGGTCTAAACCCCAGAGGAAGTCGGCCATTTTGATTGAAGTTCAGATTTTCATCCCATTTTGCCGTTTATAAACCATTTCGGTAATTTGCCACTTGGGGTCAGTATTGCTCCACAAATGAAACAGCAGATAAACAGGATGAAGAACAATATCAGTATTTCGCCAGTAGGTGTCAGTGTTCCTCCACCAATGACAAACAGATCCACGGGCGGATGGGCGTGAAACTTTGTGAGAGCGTTGCCATGAAATTTCTAAAAGGATAGAAATGTCTCAGATAATTTTGTTGAATTAAATCATGCAGTAAATGTAGCGTTTTCTTACTTCTTACAAACCATTTCAGTAATTCGCCACTCTGAGTAAGTATTACTCCAACAATGAAATAGAGTGCTTTAGAAACACAGCTGAAGATGATGAAAAATGACGAACAGTAGTACTTCGCCATGTGCATACGATCGGCTGTAAATGACACGTGGATCATCCGACTGACGCCAAATTGGATACGTATGACCTTTGTTGACCTCTAAAGAGAACATCAGCATTTAAATATATTTTGACTCCACTGCGCGTCCTACATTAATCCGCCAGCTATATTTCCTCGCTAAACCAATGAATCTGCACCACATTTTTTGCATCGTCAAGGAGCGCCTCGAACGCATCAGTGCGTACCGCCTGGTGGACGGGCGCGGAAACTGCGCAACAACTTCTGTGTTAGCACGTGGCCAGCGTTGATGGAAATGAGCAACAGCTTCCGCGGTGCGGGCGGAGGAGCTGAAAACTGCGTGAGAGCTTCTGTGGTGGCTGACGTGAGGCGACGGTTGCTAGTACCCCGCGGTGGCAATAGGCCGGAGCGGCGCTTGGCTGCGAGGGCCGTTCGAGGCTGCTTGCAGCTTTAATTATTAGGCCCGAGCAGCTAAGCGCTGCGAAGGCCTATTGTTTTCCTATTGTTTCTTATTAGGCCCGAGCAGCTAAGCGCTGCGAAGGCCTATTGTTTTCCTACTGTTTCTTATTATTATTATTATTCTGCCCCCCTAAAGAGGGGCCTTTTTGGGGGCTTTATCATTTTCAAAAACTCACCAAACTTGGCGGACGCGTAAAGGGAGTTTCAAAATTTTATTTTAAGGTCTTTGCAAAAATCCCATAAAAAATGGCTCAATAGCGCCACCTACAAATTTTCAAAGGACCCTTTGCTATTCACTAATTTATCCTAGAGACATGAAATTTGGTACACTTGTAGAGCTCCCCAAAATGCTCAAAATTTACAATTAATGTCATAGTGCAAGTATCACAGGAAGTCAGCCATTTTGGATTGAAGGTCCAATTTTGAGGCCATTTTTGCCGTTACAGCCTCCGTATTTGATCGAACTCCTCCTAGGGATTTCGATTGATCGGCTTCAAACTCAGTCAGTCTGTTCATAAGGCATGTCCCATCTAAAGTTATCAAAACGGTGAGTTTTTGAGTATGCTGAAGGGGGGTTAGCAGGGGTCAAAGTTCACCTACTCGCCATAAAAAAATAAACTGCTATATCTCCTACACAGAAACTCACAGAGGCACCAAAGTTTCTGTGATTGATCATCATCGGGTCTACACAATACCCTATGGTCGAAGGATGACATCACGTAGGCCACGCCCCATGAGAACAGGAAGTGTAATGTTTTACTGTGGACGGTCGCTATCTGACCCCTTTGACCTCATCAACATGAAACTGTGCCCAGACACAGAAGACATGTTGGTGTGTTGACGATTCCAACCCCGACCAGCTTCGATTGAGCAGCTGGGGTGGCGGCGTGGCGAAGTGACCTGTAACGCCATCGCCATACGTTGGCTCTCAATTCCACATTTTTGGCCACAGCTGCTCCAAACTCACAAGGATGGATTATCATCCACTCCCCGACAGGAATCCATCACAAATTTGTAGGGTGTGGCCTAATTTATCTATAGCGCCCCCTAGAAAATTTTAAATGATCAGCCCCAAGCCATGCTTTAACCTACAATTACGAAACTTTGTACACGTGTGTACCATGTCAGGACTTACAAAAAAGTCTCTTGGAGCCATGGTCTAAACCCCACAGGAAGTCGGCCATTTTAGATTGAAGTTCAGATTTTGACACCATTTTTGCCGTTTAAAGCCTCTGTATTTGATCGAACTCCTCCTAGGGATTTCGATTGATCGGCTTGAAACTCGGTCAGTCTGCTCATAAGGCATGTCCCATCTAAAGTTATCAAAACGGTGAGTTTTTGAGAATGCTGAAGGGGGTTAGCAGGGGTCAAAGTTCACCTACTCGCCGTAAAAAAATAAACTGCTATATCTCCTACACAGAAACTCACAGAGGCACCAAAGTTTCTGTGATTGATCATCATCGGGTGTCCTACAATACCCTATGGTCGAATGATGACATCACTTAGGCCAAGCCCCCTGAGAAAAGGAAGTGTCATGTTTTACTTTGAATGGTCGCTATCTGACACCTTTGACCTCATCAACATGAAACTGTGCCCAGACACAGAAGACATGTTGGTGTGTTGAGGATTCCAACCCCGACCAGCTTCGATGGAGCAGCTGGGCGTGGGGGCGGGGCGAAGTGAGCTGTAACGCCATCGCCATACGTTTGGCTCTCAATTCCACATTTTTGGGCGCAGCTTCTCCAAACTCACAAGGATGGATCTTCATCCACTCCCCGACAGGAATCCATCACAATATTTGTAGGGTGTGGCCTAATTTCTCTATAGCGCCCCCTAGAAAATTTTAAATGATAAGCCCCAAGCCATGCTTTAACCTACAATTACAAAACTTTGTACACGTGTGTACCTTGTCAGGACTTACAAAAAAGTCTCTTGGAGCCATGGTCTAAACCCCACAGGAAGTCAGCCATTTTGGATTGAAGTTTGGATTTTGACCCATTTTTGCCGTTTACAGCCTTCCTATTTGATAGAACTCTCCTAGGGATTTTGAATAATCGGCTTCAAACTCCGTCAGTCTGTTCATAAGGCATGTCCCATCTAAAGTTATCAAAACGGTGAGTTTTTGAGAATGCTGAAGGGGGGTTAGCAGGGGTCAAAGTTCACCTACTCCCCATAAAAAATAAACTGCTATATCTCCTACACAGAAACTCACAGAGGAACCAAAGTTTGAGTGATTGATCATCATCGGGTCTCCTAGAATACCCTATGGTCGAATGATGACATCACTTAGGCCACGCCCCCTGAGAACAGGAAGTGTAATGTTTTACTGTGAACGTTCGCTATCTGACCCTTTGACCTCATCAACATGAAACTGTGCCCAGACACAGAAGACATGTTGGTGTATTGAGGATTCCAAGCCCGACCAGCTTCGATGGAGCAGCTGGGCGTGGCGGCGTGGCGAAGTGACCTGTAAACGCCATCGCCATACGTTTGGCTCTCAATTCCACATTTTGGGCGCAGCTGCTCCAAACTCACAAGGATGGATCTTCATCCACTCCCCGACAGGAATCCATCACAATATTTGTAGGGTGTGGCCTAATTTCTCTATAGCGCCCCCTAGAAAATTTTAAATGATCAGCCCCAAGCCATGCTTTAGCCTACAATTACGAAACTTTGTACACGTGTGTACCATGTCAGGACTTACAAAAAAGTCTCTTGGAGCCATGGTCTAAACCCCACAGGAAGTTGGCCATTTAGACTGAAGTTCAGATTTTGATCCTATTTTTGGTGTCTATAAACCATTTCAGTAATTCGCCACTTGGGTCAGTATTGCTCCACAAATGAAACAGCAGATAAACAGGATGAAGAACAATATCAGTATTTCGCCAGTAGGTGTCAGTGTTCCTCCACCAATGACAGATCCACGGGCGGATGGGCGCGAAAACTTTGTGAGAGCGTTGCCATGAAATTTCTAAAAGGATAGAAATGTCTCAGATAATTTTGTTGAATTAAATCATGCAGTAAATGTAGCGTTTTCTTACTTCTTACAAACCATTTCAGTAATTCGCCACTCTGAGTAAGAATTACTCCAACAATGAAATAGAGTGCTTTAGAAACACAGCTGAAAATGATGAAAAATGACAAACTGCAGTACTTCGCCATGTGCATATGATCGGCTGTAAATTACACGTGGATCTTCCGACTGACGCCAAATTGGATACGTATGACCTTTGTTGATCTCTAAAAAGAACAACAGCATTGAAATATATTTTGGCTCCACTGCGCGTCCTACATTAATCCGCCAGCTATATTTCCTCGCTAAACCAATGAATCTGCAACACATTTTTTGCATCGTCAAGGAGCGCCTCCGAACGCATCAGTGCGTACCGCCTGGTGGACGGGCGCGGAAACTGCGCAACAACTTCTGTGTTAGCACGTGGCAAGCGTTGATGGAAACTGAGCAACAGCTTCCGCGGTGCGGGCGGAGGAGCTGAAAACTGCGTGAGAGCTTCTGTGGTGGCTGACGTGAGGCGACGGTTGCTAGTACCCGCGGTGGCAATAGGCCGGAGCGGCGCTTGGCTGCGAGGGCCGTTCGAGGCTGCTTGCAGCTTTAATTATTATTATTATTCTTCCACCCAAATGAATTGGCTTTTTGGGGGCTTTATCATATTCAAAAACTCACCAAACTTGGCGGAGGCCTTAAGCCTGTTTAAAATTTACGTATTTTAAAGTCGTAGCAAAAATTGCAACAGAAATGTCTCTACGGCGCCACCTAGAAATTGGAAAAACACCCTTTTTTACCCTCTGCTATTCACTTACTTTATCGTAGACACATGAAATTTGGTACACTTGTAGAGCTCCCCAAGACGCTCAAAATTTACAATTAATGTCATAGTGCAAGTATCACAGGAAGTCAGCCATTTTTAATTGAAGTTCCCATTTTGACCCCATTTTTGCTGATTTTTGCCGTTTACAGCCTTTGTATTTGATCTATCTCCTCCTAGGGATTTTGATTGATCGACTTCAAACTCGGTCAGTCTGTTCATAAGGCATGTCCCATCTAAAGTTATCTAAAACGGTGAGTTTTTGAGTATGCTGAAGGGGGGTTAGCAGGGGTCAAAGTTCAACTACTCGTCATAAAAAAATAAACTGCTATCTCTTACACAGAAACTCACAGAAGCATCAAAGTTTCTGTGATTGATCATCATCGGGTCTTCTACAATACCCTATGGTCGAATGATGACATCACTTAGGCCACGCCCCCTGAGAACAGGAAGTGTAATGTTTTACTGTGAACTGTCGCTATCTGACCCCTTTGACCTCATCAACATGAAACTGTGCCCAGACACAGAAGACATGTTGGTGTATGGAGGATTCCAACCCCGACCAGCTTCGATGGAGCAGGTGGGCGTGGTGGCGTGGCGAAGTCACCTGTAACGCCATCGCCATACGTTTGGCTCTCAATTCCACATTTTCGGGCCCAGCTGCTGCAAACTCATAAGGATGGACCCTCATCCACTCCCCAACAGGAATCCATCACAATATTTGGTGGGCGTAGCCTAATTTCTCTATAGCGCCCCTAGAAAACTTTAAATGATCAGCCCAAGCCATGCTTTAACCTACAAATACGAAACTTTGTACACATGTGTACCTTGTCAGGACGTACAAAAAAGTCTCTTGGAGCCATGGTCTAAACCCCACAGGAAGTCAGCCATTTTGGATTCAAGTTCGGTTTTTGACCCCATTTTTGCCGTTTACAGCCTTCATATTTGATCTATCTCCTCCTAGGGATTTCGATTGATCGGCTTCAAACTCGGTCAGTCTGTTCATAAGGCATGTCTCATCTAAAGTTATCTAAACGGTGAGTTTTTGAGTATGCTGAAGGGGGGTTAGCAGGGGTCAAAGTTCACCTACTCGCCATAAAAACATAAACTGCTATATCTCCTACACAAACTCACAGAGGCACCAAAGTTTCTGTGATTGATCATCATCGGGTCTCCTACATTACCCTATGGTCGAATGATGACATCACTTAGGCCACGCCCCCTGAGAACAGAAAGTGTAATGTTTTACTGTGAACGTTCGCTATCCGACCCCTTTGACCTCATCAACATGAAACTGTGCCCAGACACCGAAGACATGTTGGTGTATTGAGGATTCCAACCCCGACCAGCTACGATAGAGCAGGTGGGCATGGCGGCGTGGCGAAGTTACCTGTAACGCCATCGCCATACGTTTGGCTCTCAATACCACATTTTCGGGCTCAGCTGCTGCAAACTCACAAGGATGAATATTTATCCACTCCCCGACTGGAATCCATCACAATATTTGTAGGGCGTGGCCTAATTTCTCTATAGCGCCCCCTAGAAAACAGCAGCCCATAGGTTATGTTGTTATTAATTATTTAAATATACATTATTATAACTTTTTATATATATAAGTTTATTTTGTGGGTTAAAGTACAAACATTCATTCATTTTTGCTAGAAATAATACAAACAAAGTCATTCAGCAAAACTTATGACACAGCGAAGTAAGAACACACTGGGGTCAGTGTTGATGGAGTACCACTGGCACCTTGTGGAGAAATACTGGTACTGCTAGTGCAATACCAGTATTGCGACAGCAGGAGGCAGTGGTACTCCATCAATGAGAAAACAGATCGACGCTACGTAATAACAGTCAGCCGGCGACAGCTGGAGCTGCAAAGTTTTCCTGAACATTTTGTTTGCTTTTTGGAGCCACAGAACTGGACTACGCTCAACATTTTGCTTGGATTTTGGAGTTGCAAATCCGAACCACGCTTTTGAGCAAGAAGGCTCTGTTGGACCGGAGTTGGAGAAGTTTAATGGGCTCTTTGCACCTCAGCTTACACGTTCGGGAAACACGGCTGAAATGTTTTTCCAAGGTAACAATTAATAATGTACATCGATCCGAAACCCCAACAAGTAAGGCAAAGAAAGGTTTTAAGATGTTCGCCTCGTTATACATTCACAGATATGAAGGTGAGTTTTATTTTCTTTAAACTGCTAGCACAAGCCTGCTAGCTTTCTAGTAAAAATCTGCTATTTAATTATCTAAAGATTTCTCAGCCATTCTAACGGACACTGTTTGTGCCTTTTCTTCAAGCATATTACGTGTTTATTGTTAACTGGTGAGGTGTGGGGGCAGATTACAGTTCAGACTTTTTGCTTGAAGTATGACGAAGAAAAACGAGCACAGAGCTTACTCTGGTATCGGAGTTCTAGTTCAGCTGACTGTTCAGATTCAGAGTTATTACTTTTAGAAAAATATGGCCGTGTTGCTTAAGATTTCTGTGTTATTTCGTTTTATTACTTTTGCATGCTTGTTGTGAATGGCTCATTAAGACAGTGTTTAGAGCGGTGTGTACGGCGTTAGCTTCAAGTGGTAGCTTTAACTTGTAGCAACGAATATTTACAAGCTGTCTTAATTTAGGATGGCTTGGAAATCCATGAAAACTTAAACAAAGTACATAGTATTGTTTTATTTGTGTCTTAAGTACGACTTTGTCTTTATAGCAGTCATAGTTTCTGAAAGTGGAAAAAAGCCGCATTCGGGTATACAGTTGTGACGTCAGCGCGGCAGGTGCAAAGAGCCCATTGCTGTTCGTTTAAACAGTCGTAACTCGCGGTGCGGTGAGTAATTTATTCCTTCCTACTGGTTCTGGAAGCCGTCATGTTTGGAACAGTTATTCTGAGGAGGATGCTAACCCAATGCCTGAGGCCTGCAACGTTTTTAATGCTAACAAGCGCTTTACTAATTCAATAAACTGAATAGTGTGTTTGATACATCCAGTTTTCATACATTGAGAGTTGTTTGTTATTATGTATAGAAGATGTTTAAAATGTCGTTTGAAAGAGCTCTGAGAAAATGCTAAGTATCTTTTACAGATCCATTGGGGTTGTAATATTTAGTTGCAGCACTTCCTGTGATTAATACCTAATTAATGGATGGGATTCAGTCTGTGCTATTGTTCTAATGTGCTGAAAGTTAACTGTGCTCTCTTAATGTGCATTGCCCTTGGTTTATTACTGAACAGTGCGGTTTATTAAACTGATACATCTTAACCTTCACCATTTTCCTGACTCATTTCACGATAACGTCAAAGTTGCACTGCATTTAGATCTCAGTTGTAGTTAACATCAAGCATGTGGGTGTGGCTTAGTGTAAAACTTTCACTATTTACCATGAAACATCAACATTAAATGACTTCCAAATGCAAGATCACAGCTGCATCATCACACTTCCTCTGTCTTCTAGAGAACAGCCCTGAACACATTTCCATGGTCACTTGATGACCTCACTGTAGCCCCGCCCACTTTTAAGAGGCAGTCACATGTTTTTTCTGCTGTATGTTTTACTGTTATTCTAATTTATATGGGTTTCATCATGTGAATACTGACTAAAAATGATAACATGATGAACTCTATGAATGCTGGCTGCTGACCGAACCGCATTGGGGTGTAGAAATGACGAAATGCAGTTCTTCGCCATGTGCATACGATCGGCTCTAAATGACACATGGATCATCCGACTGGCGCCAAATTGAAAACGTATGACCTTTGTTGACCTCTAAAGAGCAAAACAGCATTGAAATGTATTTTGACTCCACTGCGCCCCTACATTAATCCGCCAGCTGTATTTCCTCTCTAAACCAATGAATCTATACCACATTTTTTTGCATCTTGAAGGATAGCCGCCGAACGCATAGATGCGTACCGCCTGGAGGACGGGCGCGGAAACTGCGCAACGACTTCTGTGTTAGCACGTGGCCAGCGTTGATGGAAAACTGAGCAACTGCTTCCGCGGTGCGGGCGGAGGCGCTGAAAACTGCGTGAGAGCTTCTGTGGTGGCTGGCGTGAGGCGGCGGTTGCTCGTACCCGCGGTGGCAATAGGCCGGAGCGGCGCTTGGCTGCGAGGGCCGTTCGAGGCTGCTTGCAGCTTTAATTAGGCCCGAGCAGCTAAGCGCTGCGAAGGCCTATTGTTTTCCTACTGTTTCTTATTATTATATTATTATTATTATTATTATTCTTCCACCCAAATGAATTGGCTTTTTGAGGGCTTTATCATATTCAAAAACTCACCAAACTTGGCGGACGCGTAAAGGGAGTTTCAAAATTTTGTATTTTAAGGTCATTGCAAAAATCCCATAAGAAATGGCTCAATAGCGCCACCTAGAAATTTTCAAAGGACCCTTTGCTATTCACTTACTTTATCCTAGAGACATGAAATTTGGTACACTTGTAGAGCTCCCCAGGACGCTCAAAATTTACAATTAATGTCATAGTGCAAGTATCACAGGAAGTCGGCCATTTTGGATTGAAGGTCCAATTTTGAGGCCATTTTTGCCGTTTACAGCCTTCGTATTTGATCGAACTCCTCCTAGGGATTTCGATTGATCGGCTTCAAATTCGGTCAGTCTGTTCATAAGGCATGTCCCATCTAAAGTTATCAAAACTGTGAGTTTTTGAGAATGCTGAAGGGGGTTTAGCAGGGGTCAAAGTTCACCTACTCGCCATAAAAACATAAACTGCTATATCTCCTACACAGAAACTCACAGAGGCACCAGAGTTACTGTGATTAATCATCATTAGCTGCCCTACAATACCATGTGGTCGAATGATGACATCACTTAGACCACGCCCCCTGAGAACAGGAAGTGTCATGTTTTACTGAGAACGGTCGCTATCTCACCCCTTTCACCTCATCAACATGAAACTGTGCCAAGACACAGAGAACATGTTGGTGTTGAGGATTCCAACCGACCAGCTTCGATGGAGCAGATGGGCGTGGCGGCGTGGCGAAGTGACCTGTAACGCCATCGCCATACGTTTGGCTCTCAATTCCACATTTTCAGGCCCAGCTGCTCCAAACTCACAAGGATGGTCCCTCATCTACTCCCCTACAGGAATCCATCACAATATTTGGTGGGCGTGGCCTAATTTTTCTATAGCGCCCCCTAGAAAATTTTAAATGATCAGCCCCAAGCCATGCTTTAACCTACAATTACAAAACTTTGTACACATTTGTATCATGTCAGGACTTAAAAGAAAGTCTCTTGGAGCCATGGTCTAAACCCCACAGGAAGTCGGCCATTTGGATTGAAGTTCAGATTTTGACCCCATTTTTGCAGTTTACAGCCTTCCTATTTGATCGAACTCCTCCTAGAGATTTCGATGATCGGCTTCAAACTCGGTCAGTCTGCTCATAAGGCATGTCCCATCTAAAGTTATCAAAACGGTGAGTTTTTGAGTATGCTGAAGGGGGGTTAGCCGGGGTCAAAGTTCACCTACTCGCCGTAAAAAAAGAAACTGCTATATCTCCTACACAGAAACTCACAGAGGCACCAAACTTTCTGGGATTGATCATCATCGGGTGTCCTACAATACCCTATGGTGGAATGATGACATCACTTAGGCCACGCCCCCTGAGAAAAGGAAGTGTCATGTTTTACTCTGAACGGTCGCTATCTGACCCTGTTGACCTCATCAACATGAAACTGTGCCCAGACACAGAAGACATGTTGGTGTGTTGAGGATTCCAACCGCGACCAGCTTCGATGGAGCAGCTGGGCGTGGCGGCGTGGCGAAGTGACCTGTAACGCCATTGCCATACGTTTGGCTCTCAATTCCACATTTTTGGGCACAGCTGCTCCAAACTCACAAGGATGGATCTTCATCCACTCCCCGACTGGAATCCATCACAATATTTGTAGGGTGTGGCCTAATTTATCTATAGCGCCCCCTAGAAAATTTTAAATGATCAGCCCCAAGCCATGCTTTAACCTACAATTACGAAACTTTGTACACGTGTGTACCATGTCAGGACTTACAAAAAAGTCTCTTGGAGCCATGGTCTAACCCCAGAGGAAGTCAGCCATTTTAGATTGAAGTTCAGATTTTGATCCCATTTTTGGGGTTTATAAACCATTTCAGTAATTCGCCACTTGGGGTCAGTATTGCTCCACAAATGAAACAGCAGATAAAAAGGAAGAACAATATCAGTATTTCGCCAGTAGGTGTCAGTGTTCCTCCATCAATGACAAACAGATCCACGGGCGGATGGGCGTGAAAACTTTGTGAGAGCGTTGCCATGACATTTCTAAAAGGATAGAAATGTCTCAGATAATTTTTGTTGAATTAAATCATGCAGTAAATGTAGCGTTTTCTTACTTCTTACAAACCATTTCAGTAATTCGCCACTCTGAGTAAGTATTACTCCAACAATGAAATAGAGTGCTTTAGAAACACAGCTGAAAATGATGAAAAATGACGAACTGTAGTACTTCGCCATGTGCATATGATCGGCTGTAAATGACACGTGGATCATCCGACTGACGCCAAATTGGATACGTATCACCTTTGTTGACCTCTAAAGAGAACAACAGCATTGAAATATATTTTCACTCCACTGCGCGTCCTACATTAATCCGCCAGCTATATTTCCTCGCTAAATCAATGAATCTGCACCACATTTTTTGAATCGTCAAGGAGCGCCTCCGAACGCATCAGTGCGTACCGCCTGGTGGACGGGCGCGGAAACTGCGCAACAACTTCTGTGTTAGCACGTGGTCAGCGTTGATGGAAACTGAGCAACAGCTTCCGCGGTGCGGGCGGAGGAGCTGAAAACTGCGTGAGAGCTTCTGTGGGGCTGACGTGAGGCGACGGTTGCTAGTACCCCGCGGTGGCAATAGGCCGGAGCGGCGCTTGGCTGCGAGGGCCGTTCGAGGCTGCTTGCAGCTTTAATTATTATTATTATTCTCCCTCCAAATGAATTGGCTTTTTGGGGGCTTTATCATATTCAAAAACTCACCAAACTTGGCGGAGGGCTTAAGCCTGTTTCAAATTTACGTATTTTAAAGTCGTCGCAAAAATCCCACAAGAAATGGCTCAATAGCGCCACCTAGAAATTTTCAAAGGACCCTTTGCTATTCACTTACTTTATCCTAGAGACATGAAATTTGGTACACTTGTAGAGCTCCCAAGATACTCAAAATTTACAATTAATGTCATAGTGCAAGTATCACAGGAAGTCGGCCATTTTGGATTGAAGGTCCAATTTTGAGGCCATTTTGCCGTTTACAGCCTCCGTATTTCATCGAACTCCTCCTAGGGATTTCCATTGACCGGCTTCAAACTCGGTCAGTCTGTTCATAAGGCATGTCCCATCTAAAGTTATCAAAACGGTGAGTTTTTGAGTATGCTGAAGGGGGGTTAGCAGGGGTCAAAGTTCACCTACTCGCCGTAAAAAAATAAACTGCTATATCTCCTACACAGAAACTCACAGAGGCACCAAAGTTACTGTGATTGATCATCATCGGCTGCCCTACAATAAACTATGGTCGAATGATGACATCACTTAGGCCACGCCCCTGAGAACAGGAAGTGTAATGTTTTACTGTGAACGGTCGCTCTCTGACCCCTTTGACCTCATCAACATGAAACTGCCAAGACACAGAAAACATGTTGGTGTATTGAGGATTCCAACCCGACCAGCTTCGATGGAGCAGATGGGCGTGGCGGCGTGGCGAAGTGACCTGTAACGCCATCGCCATACGTTTGGCTCTCAATTCCACATTTTTAGGCCCAGCTGCTCCAATTTCACAAAGATGGATCCTCATCCACTCCCCGACAGGAATCCATCACAATATTTGGTGGGCGTGGCCTAATTTCTCTATAGCGCCCCCTAGAAAAACTTTAAATGATCAGCCCCAAGCCATGCTTTAACCTACAATTACGAAACTTTACACGTGTGTACCTTGTCAGAACTTACAAAAAAGTCTCTTGGAGCCATGGTCTAAACCCCACAGGAAGTCGGCCATTTTGGATTGAAGTTCGGATTTTGACCCATTTTTGCAGTTTGCAGCCTTCGTATTTGATCGAACTCCTCCTAGGGATTTCGATTGATCGGCTTCAAACTCAGTCAGTCTGTTCATAAAGCATGTCCCATCTAAAGTTATCAAAACGGTGAGTTTTTGAGTATGCTGAAGGGGGGTTGGCAGGGGTCAAAGTTCACCAACTCCCCATAAAAAATAAACTGCTATATCTCCTACACAGAAACTCACAGAGCCACCAAAGTTACTGTGATTGATCATCATCGGCTGCCCTACAATACCCTATGGTCGAATGATGACATCACTTAGGCCACGCCCCCTGAGAACAGGAAGTGTAATGTTTTACTGTGAACGGTCGCTATCTGACCCCTTGACCTCATCAACATGAAACTGTGACCAGACACCGAAGACATGTTGGTGTATTGAGGATTTCAACCCCGACCAGCTACGATGGAGCAGGTGGGCGTGGCGGCGTGGCGAAGTGACCTGTAACGCCATCGCCATACGTTTGGCTCTCAATTCCACATTTTGGGCCAGCTGCTCCAAACTCACAAGGATGGATTCCCATCAACTCCCCGACAGGAATCCATCACAATATTTGGTGGGCGTGGCCTAATTTCTCTATAGCGCCCCTAGAAAACTTTAAATGATCAGCCCCAAGCCATGCTTTAACCTACAATTACGAAACTTTGTACACGTGTGTACCTTGTCAGGACTTACAAAAAAGTCTCTTGGAGCCATGGTCTAAACCCCACAGGAAGTCGGCCATTTGGATTGAAGTTCGGATTTTGACCCCATTTTTGCAGTTTGCAGCCTTCGTATTTGATCGAACTCCTCTCAGGGATTTCGATTGATCGGCTTCAAACTCGGTCAGTCTGTTCATAAGGCATGTCCCATCTAAAGTTATCAAAACGGTGACTTTTTCAGTATGCTGAAGGGGGGTTGGCAGGGGTCAAAGTTCACCTACTCCCCATAAAAAATAAACTGCTATATCTCCTACACAGAAAACTCACAAAGGCACCAAAGTTTCATTGATCATCATCGGGTGTCCTACAATACCTTATGGTCGAATGATGACATCACTTAGGCCACGCCCCCTGAGAACAGGAAGTGTCATGTTTTACTGTGAACGGTCGCTATCTGAACCTTTTGACCTCATCAACATGAAACTGTGACCAGACACCGAAGACATGTTGGTGTATTGAGGATTTCAACCCCGACCAGCTTCGATGGAGCAGCTGGGCGTGGCGCCGTGGCGAAGTGACCTGTAACGCCATCGCCATACGTTTGGCTCTCAATTCCACATTTTTGGGCCAGCTGCTCCAAACTCACAAGGATGGATCTTCATCCTCTCCCCGACAGAAAATCCATCACAATATTTGTAGGGTGTGGCCTAATTTCTCTATAGCGCCCCCTAGAAAATTTTAAATGATCAGCCCCAAGCCATGCTTTAACCTACAATTACGAAACTTTGTACACGTGTGTACCATGTCAAGACTTACAAGAAAGTCTCTTGGAGCCATGGTCTAAACCCAGAGGAAGTCGGCCATTTTAGATTGAAGTTCAGACTCCACTGCGGGTCCTACATTAATCTGCCAGCTATATTTCCTCGCTAAACCAATGAATCTGCACCACATTTTTGCATCGTCAAGGAGCGCCTCCGAACGCATCAGTGCGTACCGCCTGGTGGACGGGCGCGGAAACTGCGCAACAACTTCTGTGTTAGCACGTGGCCAGCGTTGATGGAAACTGAGCAACAGCTTCCGCGGTGCGGGCGGAGGAGCTGAAAACTACGTGAGAGCTTCTGTGGTTGCTGACGTGAGGCGACGGTTGCTAGTACCCCGCGGTGGCAATAGGCCGGAGCGGCGCTTGGCTGCGAGGGCCGTTCGAGGCTGCTTGCAGCTTTAATTAGGCCCGAGCAGCTAAGCGCTGCGAAGGCCTATTGTTTTCCTACTGTTTCTTATTATTATTATTATTCTCCCTCCAAATGAATGGCTTTTTGGGGGCTTTATCATATTCAAAAACTCACCAAACTTGGCGGAGGCCTTAAGCCTGTTTCAAATTTACGTATTTTAAAGTCGTCGCAAAAATTCCACAAGAAATGGCTCAATAGCGCCACCTAGAAATTTTCAAAGGACCCTTTGCTATTCACTTACTTCATCGTAGAGACATGAAATTTGGTACACTTGTACAGCTCCCCAAGATGCTCAAAATTTACAATTAATGTCATAGTGCAAGTATCACAGGAAGTCAGCCATTTTGGATTGAAGGTCAAATTTTCACCCCATTTTTGCCGTTTACAGCCTTCGTATTTGATCGAACTCCTCCTAGGGATTTCGATTGATCGGCTTCAAACTCGGTCAGTCTGTTCATAAGGCATGTCCCATCTAAAGTTATCAAAACGGTGAGTTTTTGAGTATGCTGAAGGGGGTTTGCAGGGGTCAAAGTTCACCTACTCGCCATAAAAATATAAACTGCTATATCTCTACACAGAAATGCACAGAGGCACCAAAGTTACTGTGATTGATCATCATCGGCTGCCCTACAATACCCTATGTCGAATGATGACATCACTTAGGCCACGCCCCCTGAGAACAGGAAGTGTAATGTTTTACTGTGAACTTTCACTATCTGACCCCTTTGACCTCATCAACATGAAACTGTGCCCAGACACAGAAAACATGTTGGTGTATTGAGGATTCCAACCCCGACCAGCTTCGATGGAGCAGGTGGGCGTGGCGGCGTGGCGAAGTGACCTGTAACGCCATCGCCATACGTTTGGCTCTCAATTCACATTTTTGGGCCCAGCTGCTCCAATTTCACAAAGATGGACCCTCATCTACTCCCCGACAGGAATCCATCACAATATTTTGTGGGTGTGGCCTAATTTCTCTATAGCGCCCCCTAGAACACTTTAAATGATCAGCCCCAAGCCATGCTTTAACCTACAATTACGAAACTTTGTACACGTGTGTACCTTGTCAGGACTTACAAAAAAGTCTCTTGGAGCCATTGTCTAAACCCCACAGGAAGTCAGCCATTTTGGATTGAAGTTTGGATTTTGACCCATTTTTGCCGTTTACAGCCTTCCTATTTGATCGAACTCCTCCTAGGGATTTTGATTGATCGGCTTCAAACTCCGTCAGTCTGTTCATAAGGCATGTCCCATCTAAAGTTATCAAAACGGTGAGTTTTTGAGAATGCTGAAGGGGGGTTAGCAGGGGTCAAAGTTCACCTACTCTCCATAAAAAATAAACTGCTATATCTCCTACACAGAAACTCACAGAGGAACCAAAGTTTGAGTGATTGATCATCATCGGGTCTCCTAGAATACCCTATGGTCGAATGATGACATCACTTAGGCCACGCCCCCTGAGAACAGGAAGTGTAATGTTTTACTGTGAACGTTCGCTATCTGACCCCTTTGACCTCATCAACATGAAACTGTGCCCAGACACAGAAGACATGTTGGTGTATTGAGGATTCCAACCCCGACCAGCTACGATAGAGCAGGTGGGCATGGCGGCGTGGCGAAGTTACCTGTAACGCCATCGCCATACGTTTGGCTCTCATTACCACATTTTCGGGCTCAGCTGCTGCAAACTCACAAGGATGAATATTTATCCACTCCCCGACTAGAATCCATCACAATATTTGTAGGGCGTGGCCTAATTTCTCTATACCGCCCCCTAGAAAACAGCAGCCCATAGGTTATGTGTTATTAATTATTTAAATATACATTATTATAACTTTTATATATATATAAGTTTATTTTGTGGGTTAAAGTACAAACATTCATTCATTTTTGCTAGAAATAATACAAACAAAGTGATTCAGCAAAACGTATGACACAGCGAAGTAAGAACACACTGGGGTCAGTGTTGATGGAGTACGACTGGCACCTTGTGGCGATATACTGGTACTGCTAGTGCAATACCAGTATTGCCCCAGCAGGAGGCAGTGGTACTCCATCAATGAGAAAACAGATCGACGCTACGTAATAACAGTCAGCCGGCGACAGCTGGAGCTGCGAAGTTTTCCTGAACATTTTGCCTGCTTTTAGGAGCCACAGAACTGGACTACGCTCAACATTTTGCTTGGATTTTGGAGTTGCAAATCGAACCACGCTTTTGAGCAAGAAGGCTCTGTTGGACCGGAGTTGGAGAAGTTTAAACTGAGCAACAGCTTCCGCGGTGCGGGCAGAGGCGCTGAAAACTGCGTGAGAGCTTCTGTGGTGGCTGGCGTGAGGCGGCGGTTGCTCGTACCCCGCGGTGGCAATAGGCCGGAGCGGCGCTTGGCTGCGAGGGCCGTTCGAGGCTGCTTGCAGCTTTAATTATTATTATTATTCTCCCTCCAAATGAATTGGCTTTTTGGGGGCTTTATCATATTCAAAAACTCACCAAACTTGGCGGAGGGCTTAAGCCTGGTTCAAATTTACGTATTTTAAAGTCGTCGCAAAAATCCCACAAGAAATGGCTCAATAGCGCCACCTAGAAATTTTCAAATGACCCTTTGCTATTCACTTACTTTATCCTAGAGACATGAAATTTGGTACACTTGTAGAGCTCCCCAAGATACTCAAAATTTACAATTAATGTCATAGTGCAAGTATCACAGGAAGTCGGCCATTTTGGATTGAATGTCCAATTTGGAGCCCATTTTTGCCGTTTACAGCCTTCATATTTGATCGAACTCCTCCTAGGGATTTCCATGACCGGCTTCAAACTCGGTCAGTCTGTTCATAAGGCATGTCCCATCTAAAGTTATCAAAACGGTGAGTTTTTGAGTATGCTGAAGGGGGGTTAGCAGGGTCAAAGTTCACCTACTCGCCGTAAAAAAATAAACTGCTATATCTCCTACACAGAAACTCACAGAGGCACCAAAGTTACTGTGATTGATCATCATCGGCTGCCCTACAATACCCTATGGTCGAATGATGACATCACTTAGGCCACGCCCCTGAGAACAGGAAGTGTAATGTTTTACTGTGAACGGTCGCTATCTGACCCCTTTGACCTCATCAACATGAAACTGTGCCAAGACACAGAAAACATGTTGGTGTATTGAGGATTCCAACCCCGACCAGCTTCGATGGAGCAGATGGCGTGGCGGCGTGGGCGAAGTGACCTGTAACGCCATAGCCATACGTTGGCTCTCAATTCCACATTTTTGGGCCCAGCTGCTCCAATTTCACAAAGATGGATCCTCATCCACTCACCGACAGGAATCCATCACAATATTTGGTGGGCGTGGCCTAATTTCTATATAGCGCCCCCTAGAAAACTTTAAATGATCAGCCCCAAGCCATGCTTTAACCTACAATTACGAAACTTTGTACACGTGTGTACCATGTCAGGACTTACAAAAAAGTCTCTTGGAGCCATGGTCTAAACCCACAGGAAGTCGGCCATTTTAGATTGAAGTTCAAATTTTGACCCATTTTTGCCATTTACAGCCTCCGTATTTGATCGAACTCCTCCTAGGTATTTCGATTGATCGGCTTCAAACTCGGTCAGTCTGCTCATAAGGCATGTCCCATCTAAAGTTATCAAAACGGTGAGTTTTTGAGAATGCTGAAGGAGGTTAGCAGGGGTCAAAGTTCACCTACTCGCCGTAAAACAATAAACTGCTATATCTCCTACACAGAAACTCACAGAGGCACCAAAGTTTCTGTGATTGATCATCATCGGGTGTCCTACAATACCCTATGGTCGAATGATGACATCACTTAGGCCACGCCCCCTGAGAACAGGAAGTGTCAAGTTTTACTGAGAACTGTCGCTATCTGACCCCTTTGTCCTCATCAACATGAAACTGTGCCCAGACACAGAAGACATGTTGGTGTGTTGAGGATTCCAACCCGACCAGCTTCGATGGAGCAGCTGGGCGTGGCGGCGTGGCGAAGTGACCTGTAACGCCATCGCCATACGTTTGGCTCTCAATTCCACATTTTGGGCGCAGCTGCTCCAAAACTCACAAGGATGGATCTTCATCCACTCCCCGACAGGAATCCATCACAATATTTGTAGGGTGTGGCCTAATTTCTCTATAGCGCCCCCTAGAAAATTTTAAATGATCAGCCCCAAGCCATGCTTTAACCTACAATTACGAAACTTTGTACACGTGTACCATGTCAGGACTTACAAAAAAGTCTCTTGGAGCAATGGTCTAAACCCCACAGGAAGTCGGCCATTTTAGATTGAAGTTCAGATTTGACCCCATTTTTGGCGTTTATAAACCATTTCAGTAATTCGCCACTTGGGGTAAGTATTGCTCCACAAATGAAACAGCAGATAAACAGGATGAAGTACAAGATCAATATTTTGCCAGTAGGTGTCAGTGTTCCTCCACAAATCCACGGGCGGATGAGCGTGAAAACTTTGTGAGAGCGTTGCCGTGAGATTTCTAAAAGGATATAAATGTCTCAGATAATTTTTGTTGCATTAAATCATGCAGTAAATGTAGCGTTTTCTTACTTCTTACAAACCATTTCAGTCATTCGCCACTCTGAGTAAGTATTACTCCAACAATGAAATAGAGTGCTTTAGAAACACAGCTGAAAATGATGAAAAATGACGAACTGTAATACTTCGCCATGTGCATATGATCGGCTGTAAATGACACGTGGATAATCCTACTAGCGCAAAATTGGATACGTATGACCTTTGTTGACCTCTAAAGAGAACAACAGCATTGAAATATATTTTGACTCCACTGCGCGTCCTACATTAATCCGCCAGCTATATTTCCTCGCTAAACCAATGAATCTGCACCACATTTTTTGCATCGTCAAGGAGCGCCTCCGAACGCATCAGTGCGTACCACCTGGTGGACGGGCGCGGAAACTGCGCAACAACTTCTGTGTTAGCACCTGGCCAGCGTTGATGGAATCTGAGCAACAGCTTCCGCGGTGCGGGCGGAGGAGCTGAAAACTGCGTGAGAGCTTCTGTGGTGGCTGGCGTGAGGCGGCGGTTGCTCGTACCCCGCGGTGGCAATAGGCCGGAGCGGCGCTTGGCTGCGAGGGCCGTTCGAGGCTGCTTGCAGCTTTAATTAGGCCCGAGCAGCTAAGCGCTGCGAAGGCCTATTGTATCTGTACTGTTTATTATTATTATTATTATTATTATTATTATTATTATTATTATTTTTTCTTCCCACCTCTTTGGGGGGCTTTTTGGGGGCCTTATCATATTGGAAAACTCACCAAACTTGGCGGAGGCCTTAAGCCTGTTTAAAAATTTAGATTTTTAAGGTCATCACAAAAATCCCACAAGAAATGGCTCAATAGCGCCACCTAGAAATTTTCAAAGGACCCTTTGCTATTCACTTACTTTATCCTAGAGACATGAAATTTGGTACACTTGTAGAGCTCCCCAGGACGCTCAAAATTTACAATTAATGTCATAGTGCAAGTATCACAGGAAGTCGGCCATTTTGGATTGAAGGTCCAATTTTGAGGCCATTTTTGCCATTTACAGCCTTCGTATTTGATCGAACTCTCCTAGGATTTCGATTGATCGGCTTCAAATTCGGTCAGTCTGTTCATAAGGCATGTCTCATCTAAAGTTATCAAAACTGTGAGTTTTTGAGTATGCTGAAGGGGGTTTAGCAGGGGTCAAAGTTCACTACTCGCCAAAAAAACATAAACTGCTATATCTCCTACACAGAAACTCACAGAGGCACCAGAGTTACTGTGATTAATCATCATTGGCTGCCCTACAATACCCTATGGTCGAATGATGACATCACTTAGACCACGCCCCCTGAGAACAGGAAGTGTGATGTTTAACTGAGAAAGGTCGCTATCTGACCCCTTTGACCTCATCAACATGAAACTGTGCCAAGACACAGAGAACATGGTGTGTTGAGGATTCCAACCCCGACCAGCTTTGATGGAGCAGATGGGCGTGGGGGCGTGGCGAAGGACCTGTAACGCCATCGCCATACGTTTGGCTCTCAATTCCACATTTTCAGGCCCAGCTGCTCCAAACTCACAAGGATGGTCCCTCATCTACTCCCCTACATGAATCCATCACAATATTTGGTGGGCGTGGCCTAATTTCTCTATAGCGCCCCTAGAAAATTTTAAATGATCAGCCCCAAGCCATGCTTTAACCTACAATTACGAAACTTTGTACACATTTGTATCATGTCAGGACTTAAAAGAAAGTCTCTTGGAGCCATGGTCTAAACCCACAGGAAGTCGGCCTTTTTGGATTGAAGTTCAGATTTTGACCCCATTTTTGCCGTTTACAGCCTTCCTATTTGATCGAACTCCTCCTAGGGATTTCGATTGATCGGCTTCAAACTCGGTCAGTCTGTTCATAAGGCATGTCCCATCTAAAGTTATCAAAACGGTGAGTTTTTGAGTATGCTGAAGGGGGGTTAGCAGGGGTCAAATTTCACCTACTCGCCATAAAAAAATAAACTGCTATATCTCCTACACAGAAACTCACAGAGGCACCAGAGTTACTGTGATTAATCATCATTGGCTACCCTACAATACCCTATGGTGGAATGACATCACTTAGACCACGCCCCCTGAGAACAGGAAGTGTCATGTTTACTGAGAACTGTCGCTATCTGACCCCTTTGACCTCATCAACAAAACTGTGCCAAGACACAGAGAACATGTTGGTGTGTTGAGGATTCCAACCCCGACCAGCTTTGATGGAGCAGGTGGGCGTGGCGGCGTGGCGAAGTGACCTGTAACGCCATCGCCATACGTTTGGCTCTCAATTCCACATTTTCAGGCCCAGCTGCTCAAAAATCATAAGGATGGACCCTCATCTACTCCCCGACAGGAATCCATCACAATATTTGGTGGGCGTGGCCTAATTTCTCTATAGCGCCCCTAGAAAACAGCAGCCCATAGGTTATGTATTTATTAATTATTTAAATATACATTATTATAACTTATTATATATATAAGTTTATTTTGTGGGTTAAAGTACAAACATTCATTCATTTTGCTAGAAATAATACAAACAAAGTCATTCAGCAAAACTTATCACACAGCGAAGTAAGAACACACTGGGGTCAGTGTTGATGGAGTACGACTGGCACCTTGTGGCGATATACTGGTACTGCTAGTGCAATAACAGTATTGCCCCAGCAGGAGGCAGTGGTACTCCATCAATGAGAAAACAGATCGACGCTACGTAAATAACAGTCAGCCGGCGACAGCTGGAGCTGCGAAGTTTTCCTGAACATTTTGCCTGCTTTTTGGAGCCACAGAACTGGACTACGCTCAACATTTTGCTTGGATTTTGGAGTTGCAAATCCGAACCACGCTTTTGAGCAAGAAGGCTCTGTTGGACCGGAGTTGGAGAAGTTTAAACTGAGCAACAGCTTCCGCGGTGCGGGCGGAGGCGCTGAAAACTGCGTGAGAGCTTCTGTGGTGGCTGGCGTGAGGCGGCGGTTGCTCGTACCCGCGGTGGCAATAGGCCGGAGCGGCGCTTGGCTGCGAGGGCCGTTCGAGGCTGCTTGCAGCTTTAATTAGGCCGAGCAGCTAAGCGCTGCGAAGGCCTATTGTATCTGTACTGTTTATTATTATTATTATTATTATTATTATTATTATTTTTCTTCCCACCTCTTTGGGGGCTTTTTGGGGACCTTATCATATTGGAAAACTCACCAAACTTGGCGGAGGCCTTAAGCCTGTTTAAAAATTTTGATTTTTAAGGTCATCACAAAAATCCCACAAGAAATGGCTCAATAGCGCCACCTAGAAATTTTCAAAGGACCCTTTGCTATTCACTTACTTTATCCTAGAGACATGAAATTTGGTACACTGTAGAGCTCCCAGGACGCTCAAAATTTACAATTAATGTCATAGTGCAAGTATCACAGAAAGTCGGCCATTTTGGATTGAAGGTCCAATTTTGAGGCCATTTTTGCCGTTTACAGCCTTCGTATTGATCGATCTCCTCTAGGGATTTCGATTGATCGGCTTCAAATTCGGTCAGTCTGTTCATAAGGCATGTCCGATCTAAAGTTATCAAAACTGTGAGTTTTGAGTATGCTGAAGGGGGTTTAGCAGGGGTCAAAGTTCACCTACTCGCCATAAAAACATAAACTGCTATATCTCCTACACAGAAACTCACAGAGGCACCAGAGTTACTGTGATTAATCATCATTGGCTGCCCTACAATACCCTATGGTCGAATGATGACATCACTTAGACCACGCCCCCTGAGAACAGGAAGTGTCATGTTAACTGGGAACGGTCGCTATCTCACCCCTTTGACCTCATCAACATGAAACTGTGCCCAGACACAGAAGACATGTTGGTGTATTGAGGATTCCAACCCCGACCAGCTTTGATGGAGCAGGTGGGCGTGGCGGCGTGGCGAAGTGACCTGTAACGCCATCACCATACGTTTGGCTCTCAATTCCACATTTTCAGGCCCAGCTGCTCCACACTCACAAGGATGGGATCCTCATCCACTCCCTGACAGTAATCCATCAGAATATTTGGTGGGCGTGGCCTAATTTCTCTATAGCGCCCCTAGAAACTTTTAAATGATCAGCCCCAAGCCATGCTTTAAACCTACAATTACGAACCTGTGTACACATGTGTACCATGTCAGGACTTACAAAAAAGTCTCTTGGAGCCATGGTCTAAACCCCACAGGAAGTCGGGCATTTTAGATTGAAGTTCAGATTTTGACCCCATTTTTGCCGTTTACAGCTTCCTATTTGATCGAACTCCTCCTAGGATTTCGATTTATCGGCTTCAAACTCGGTCAGTCTGCTCATAAGGCATGTCCCATCTAAAGTTATCAAAATGGTGAGTTTTGACAATGCTGAAGGGGGGTTAGCAGGGGTCAAAGTTCACCTACTCGCCGTAAAAAAAAAAAACTGCTATATCTCCTACACAGAAACTCACAGAGGCACCAAAGTTTCTGTGATTGATCATCATCGGGTGTCATACAATACCTATGGTCGAATGATGACATCACTTAGGCCACGCCCCCTGAGAAAAGGAAGTGTCATGTTTTACTCTGAACGGTCGCTATCTGACCCCTTTGACCTCATCAACATGAAAACTGTGCCCAGGACACAGAAGACATGTTGGTGTGTTGAGGATTCCAACCCGACCAGCTTCAATGGAGCAGGGGGGCGTGGCGCCGTGGCGAAGTGACCTGTAACGCCATCGCCATACGTTTGGCTCTCAATTCCACATTTTTGGGCCCAGCTGCTCCAAAACACACAAGGATGGATCTTCATCCTCTCCCCGACAGAAATCCTTCACAATATTTGTAGGGTGTGGCCTAATTTCTCTATAGCGCCCCTAGAAAATTTTAAATGATCAGCCCCAAGCCATGCTTTAACCTACAATACGAAACTTTGTACACGTGTGTACCATGTCAGGACTTACAAGAAAGTCTCTTGGAGGCATGGTCTAAACCCCAGAGGAAGTCGGCCATTTTAGATTGAATTTCAGATTTTGATCCCATTTTTGGCGTTTATAAACCATTTCAGTAATTCGCCACTTGCGGTCAGTATGCTCCACAAATGAAACAGCAGATAAACAGGATGAAGAACAATATCAGTATTTCGCCAGTAGGTGTCAGTGTTCCTCCACCAATGAGAAAACAGATCCAGGGTGGGATGGGCGTGAAAACTTTGTGAGAGCATTGCCATGAAATTTCTAAAAGGATAGAAATGTCTCAGATAATTTTTGTTGAATTAAAATGATGCAGTAAATGTAGCGTTTTCTTACTTCTTACAAACCATTTCAGTAATTCGCCACTCTGAGTAAGTATTACTCCAACAATAAAATAGAGTGCTTTACAAACACAGCTGAAAATGATGAAAAATGACGAACTGTAGTACTTCGCCATGTGCATATGATCGGCTGTAAATGACACGTGGATCATCCGACTGATGCCAAATTGGATACGTATGACCTTTGTTGACCTCTAAAGAGAACAACAGCATTGAAATATATTTTGACTCCACTGCGCGTCCTACATTAATCCGCCAGCTATATTTCCTAGCAAACCAATGAATCTGCACCACATTTTTTGCATCGTCAAGGAGCGCCTCCGAACGCATCAGTGCGTACCGCCTGGTGGACGGGCGCGGAAACTGCGCAAAATTCTGTGTTAGCACGTGGCCAGCGTTGATGGAAACTGAGCAACAGCTTCGCGGTGCGGGCGGAGGAGCTGAAAACTGCGTGAGAGCTTCTGTGGTGGCTGACGTGAGGCGACGGTTGCTAGACCCCGCGGTGGCAATAGGCCGGAGCGGCGCTTGGCTGCGAGGGCCGTTCGAGGCTGCTTGCAGCTTTAATTATTATATTATTCTCCCTCCAAATGAATTGGCTTTTTGGGGGCTTTATCATATTCAAAAACTCACCAAACTTGGCGGAGGCCTTAAGCCTGTTTCAAATTTACGTATTTTAAAGTCGTCGCAAAAATTCCACAAGAAATGGCTCAATAGCGCCACCTAGAAATTTTCAAAGGACCCTTGCTATTCACTTACTTCATCGTAGAGACATGAAATTTGGTACACTTGTAGAGCTCCCAAGATACTCAAAATTTACAATTAATGTCATAGTGCAAGTATCACAGGAAGTCGGCCATTTTGGATGAAGGTCCAATTTTGAGCCCATTTTTGCCATTTACAGCCTCCGTATTTGATCGAACTCCTCCTAGGGATTTCCATTGATCGGCTTCAAACTCGGTCAGTCTGTTCATAAGGCATGTCCCATCTAAAGTTATCAAAACGGTGAGTTTTTGAGTATGCTGAAGGGGGGTTAGCAGGGGTCAAAGTTCACCTACTCGCCGTTAAAAAAATAAACTGCTATATCTCCTACACAGAAACTCACAGAGGCACCAAAGTTACTGTGATGATCATCATCGGCTGCCCTACAATACCATATGGTCGAATGATGACATCACTTAGGCCACGCCCCCTGAGAACAGGAAGTGTCATGTTTTACTGTGAACTGTCGCTATCTGACCCCTTGACCTCATCAAACATGAAACTGTGCCCAGACACAGAAAACATTTTGGTGTATTGCGGATTCCAACCCCGACAGCTTCGATGGAGTAGGTGGGCGTGGCGGCGTGGCGAAGTGACCTGTAACGCCATCGCCATACGTTTGGCTCTCAATTCCACATTTTTGGGCCTGCTGCTCCAATTTCACAAAGATGGATCCTCATCCACTCCCCGACAGGAATCCATCACAATATTTGTGGGTGTGGCCTAATTTCTCTATAGCGCCCCCTAGAACACTTTAAATGATCAGCCCCAAGCCATGCTTTAACCTACAATTACGAAACTTTTTACACGTGTGTACCTTGTCAGGACTTACAAAAAAGTCTCTTGGAGCATTGTCTAAACCCCACAGGAAGTCAGCATTTTGGATTGAAGTTTGGATTTTGACCCATTTTGCCGTTTACAGCCTTCGTATTTGATCGAACTCCTCCTAGGGATTTCGATTGATCGGCTTGAAACTCGGTCAGTCTGTTCATAAGGCATGTCCCATCAAAGTTATCAAAACGGTGAGTTTTTGAGAATGCTGAAGGAGGGTTAGCAGGGGTCAAAGTTCACCTACTCGCCATAAAAACATTAAATGCTATATTTCCTACACAGAAACTCACAGAGGCACCAAAGTTACTGTGATTGATCATCATCGGGTGTCCTACAATACCGTATGGTCGAATGATGACATCACTTAGGCCACGCCCCTGAGAACAGGAAGTGTAATGTTTTACTGTGAAAGGTCGCTATCTGACCCCTTTGACCTCATCAACATGAAACTGTGCCCAGACACAGAAAACATGTTGGTGTATTGAGGATTCCAACCCCGACCAGATTCAATGGAGCAGGTGGGCGTGGCGGCGTGGCGAAGTGACCTCTAACGCCATCGCCATACTTTTGGCTCTCAATTCCACATTTTCGGGCACAGCTGCTCCAACTCACAAGAATGGATCGCATCAACTCCCCGACAGGAATCCATCACAATATTGGTGGGCGTGGCCTAATTTCTCTATAGCGCCCCCTAGAAAACTTTAAATGATCAGCCCAAGCCATGCTTTAACCTACAATTACGAAACGTTGTACACATGTGTACCTTGTCAGGACTTACAAAAAAGTCTCTTGGAGCCATGGTCTAAACCCCACAGGAAGTCGCCCATTTTAGATGAAGTTCAGATTTTGACCCCATTTTTGCCATTTACAGCCTTGGTATTTGATCGAACTCCTCCTAGGGATTTCCATTAATCGGCTTGAAACTCGGTCAGTCTGTTCATAAGGCATGTCCCATCTAAAGTTATCAAAACGGTGAGTTTTTGAGTATGCTGAAGGGGGTTAGCAGGGGTCAAAGTTCACCTACTCGCCATAAAAAATAAAACTGCTATATCTCCTACACAGAAAACTCACAGAGGCACCAAAGTTTCTGTGATTGATCATTATCGGGTCTCCTACAATACCCTATGGTCGAATGATGACATCACTTAGGCACGCCCATGAGAACAGGAAGTGTGATGTTTTACTGTGGACGGTCGCTATCTGACCCCTTTGACCTCATCAACATGAAAAACTGTGCCCAGACACAGAAGACATGTTGGTGTGTTGAGGATTCCAACCACGACCAGATTCGATGGAGCAGGTGGGCGTGGCGGCGTGGCGAAGTGACCTCTAACGCCATCGCCATACATTTGGCTCTCAATTCCACATTTTCGGGCCCAGCTGCTCCAAACTCACAAGGATGGATTCCCATCAACTCCCCGACAGGAATCCATCACAATATTGGTGGCCGTGGCCTAATTTCTCTATAGCGCCCCTAGAAAATTTAAATGATCAGCCCAAGCCAATGCTTTAACTACAATTACGAAACGTTGTACACATGTGTACCTTGTCAGGACTTACAAAAAGTCTCTTGGAGCCATTGTCTAAACCCCACAGGAAGTCGGCCATTTTAGATTGAAGTCAGATTTTGACCCCATTTTTGCCGTTTACAGCCTCCGTATTTGATCGAACTCCTAGGGATTTTGATTGATCGTCTTCAAACTCGGTCAGTCCGTTAATAAGGCATGTCCCATCTGAAGTTATCAAAACGGTGAGTTTTTGAGAATGCTGAAAGGGGGTTAGCAGGGGTCAAAGTTCACCTACACGCCATAAAAAAACATAAACTGCTATATTTCCTAACAGAAACTCACAGAGGCACCAAAGTACTGTGATTGATCATCATCGGTGTCCTACAATACCTATGGTCGAATGATGACATCACTTAGGCCACGCCCCCTGAGAAAAGGAAGTGTCATGTTTTACTCTGAACGGTCGCTATCTGACCCCTTTGACCTCATCAACATGAAACTGTGCCCAGACACAGAAGACATGTTGGTGTGTTGAGGATTCCAACCCCGACCAGCTTCGATGGGCAGCAGGGCGTGGCGGCGTGGCGAAGTGACCTGTAACGCCATCGCCATACGTTGGCTCTCAATTCCACATTTTTGGGCGCAGCTGCTCCAAACTCACAAGGATGGATCTCATCATCCACTCCCCGACAGGAATCCATCACAATATTTGTAGGTGTGGCCTAATTTCTCTATAGCGCCCCCTAGAAAATTTTAAATGATCAGCCCCAAGCCATGCTTTAGCCTACAATTACGAAACTTTGTACACGTGTGTACCATGTCAGGACTTACAAAAAGTCTCTTGGAGCCATGGTCTAAACCCCAGAGGAAGCGGCCATTTTAGATTGAAGTTCAGATTTTGATCCTATTTTTAGTGTTTAAACCATTTCAGTAATTCGCCACTTGGGGTCAATATTGCTCCACAAATGAAACAGCATATAAACAGGATGAAGAACAATATCAGTATTTCGCCAGTAGGTGTCAGTGTTCCTCCACCGATGATAAACAGATCCATGGGCGGATGGGCGCGAAAACTTTGTGAGAGCGTTGCCATGAAATTTCTAAAAGGATAGAAATGTCTCAGATAATTTTGTTGAATTAAATCATGCAGTAAATGTAGCGTTTTCTTACTTCTTACAAACCATTTCAGTAATTCGCCACTCTGAGTAAGAATTACTCCAACAATGAAATAGAGTGCTTTAGAAACACAGCTGAAAATGATGAAAAATGACGAACTGTAGTACTTCGCCATGTGCATATGATCGGCTGTAAATTACACGTGGACCATCCGACTGACGACAAATTGGATACGTATGACCTTTGTTGACCTCTAAAGAGAACAACAGCATTGAAATATATTTTGACTCCACTGCGCGTCCTACATTAATCCGCCAGCTATATTTCCTCGCTAAACCAATGAATCTGCACCACATTTTTTGCATCGTCAAGGAGCGCCTCCGAACGCATCAGTGCGTACCGCCTGGTGGACGGGCGCGGAAACTGCGCAACAACTTCTGTGTTAGCACATGGCCAGCGTTGATGGAACTGAGCAACAGCTTCCGCGATGCGGGCGGAAGAGCTGAAAACTGCGTGAGAGCTTCTGTGGTGGCTGGCGTGAGGCGCCGGTTGCTAGTACCCCGCGGTGGCAATAGGCCGGAGCGGCGCTGGCTGCGAGGGCCGTTCGAGGCTGCTTGCAGCTTTAATTAGGCCCGAGCAGCTAAGCGCTGCGAAGGCCTATTGTTTTCCTACTGTTTCTTATTATTATTATTCTGCCCCCCTAAAGAGGGGCCTTTTTGGGGGCTTTATCATTTTCAAAAACTCACCAAACTTGGCGGACGCGTAAAGGGAGTTTCAAAATTTTGTATTTTAAGGTCATTGCAAAAATCCCATAAAAAATGGCTCAATAGCGCCACCTACAAATTTTCAAAGGACCCTTTGCTATTCACTTACTTTATCCTAGAGACATGAAATTTGGTACACTTGTAGAGCTCCCAAGATGCTCAAAATTTACAATTAATGTCATAGTGCAAGTATCACAGGAAGTCGGCCATTTTGGATTGAAGGTCCAATTTTGAGGCCATTTTTGCCATTTACAGCCTCCGTATTTGATCGAACTCCTCCTAGGGATTTCGATTGATCGGCTTCAACTCGGTCAGTCTGTTCATAAGGCATGTCCCATCTAAAGTTATCAAAACGGTGAGTTTTTGAGTATGCTGAAGGGGGGTTGGCAGGGGTCAAAGTTCACCTACTCGCCATAAAAAAATAAACTGCTATATCTCCTACACTGAAACTCACAGAGGCACCAAAGTTTCTGTGATTGATCATTATCGGGTCTCCTACAATACCCTATGGTCGAATGATGACATCACTTAGGCCACGCCCCATGAGAAAAGGAAGTGTCATGTTTTACTCTGAACGGTCGCTATCTGACCCCTTTGACCTCATCAACATGAAACTGTGCCCAGACACAGAAGACATGTTGGTGTGTTGAGGATTCCAACCCCGACCAGCTTCAATGGAGCAGGGGGGCGTGGCGGCGTGGCGAAGTGACCTGTAACGCCATCGCCATACGTTTGGCTCTCAATTCCACATTTTTGGGCCCAGCTGCTCCAAACACACAAGGATGGATCTTCATCCTCTCCCCGACAGAAATCCTTCACAATATTTGTAGGGTGTGGCCTAATTTCTCTATAGCGCCCCCTAGAAAATTTTAAATGATCAGCCCCAAGCCATGCTTTAACCTACAATTACGAAACTTTGTACACGTGTGTACCATGTCAGGACTTACAAGAAAGTCTCTTGGAGGCATGGTCTAAACCCCAGAGGAAGTCGGCCATTTTAGATTGAATTTCAGATTTTGATCCCATTTTTGGCGTTTATAAACCATTTCAGTAATTCGCCACTTGCGGTCAGTATTGCTCCACAAATGAAACAGCAGATAAACAGGATGAAGAACAATATCAGTATTTCGCCAGTAGGTGTCAGTGTTCCTCCACCAATGAGAAACAGATCCACGGGTGGGATGGGCGTGAAAACTTTGTGAGAGCATTGCCATGAAATTTCTAAAAGGATAGAAATGTCTCAGATAATTTTTGTTGAATTAAATGATGCAGTAAATGTAGCGTTTTCTTACTTCTTACAAACCATTTCAGTAATTCGCCACTCTGAGTAAGTATTACTCAACAATAAAATAGAGTGCTTTACAAACACAGCTGAAAATGATGAAAAATGACGAACTGTAGTACTTCGCCATGTGCATATGATCGGCTGTAAATGACACGTGGATCATCCGACTGATGCCAAATTGGATACGTATGACCTTTGTTGACCTCTAAAGAGAACAACAGCATTGAAATATATTTTGACTCCACTGCGCGTCCTACATTAATCCGCCAGCTATATTTCCTAGCAAACCAATGAATCTGCACCACATTTTTTGCATCGTCAAGGAGCGCCTCCGAACGCATCAGTGCGTACCGCCTGGTGGACGGGCGCGGAAACTGCGCAACAACTTCTGTGTTAGCACGTGGCCAGCGTTGATGGAAACTGAGCAACAGCTTCCGCGGTGCGGGCGGAGGAGCTGAAAACTGCGTGAGAGCTTCTGTGGTGGCTGACGTGAGGCGACGGTTGCTAGTACCCCGCGGTGGCAATAGGCCGGAGCGGCGCTTGGCTGCGAGGGCCGTTCGAGGCTGCTTGCAGCTTTAATTATTATTATTATTCTCCCTCCAAATGAATTGGCTTTTTGGGGGCTTTATCATATTCAAAAACTCACCAAACTTGGCGGAGGCCTTAAGCCTGTTTCAAATTTACGTATTTTAAAGTCGTCGCAAAAATTCCACAAGAAATGGCTCAATAGCGCCACCTAGAAATTTTCAAAGGACCCTTTGCTATTCACTTACTTCATCGTAGAGACATGAAATTTGGTACACTTGTAGAGCTCCCCAAGATACTCAAAATTTACAATTAATGTCATAGTGCAAGTATCACAGGAAGTCGGCCATTTTTGGATTGAAGGTCCAATTTTGAGCCCATTTTTGCCATTTACAGCCTCCGTATTTGATCGAACTCCTCCTAGGATTTCCATTGATCGGCTTCAAACTCGGTCAGTCTGTTCATAAGGCATGTCCCATCTAAAGTTATCAAAACGGTGAGTTTTGAGTATGCTGAAGGGGGTTAGCAGGGGTCAAAGTTCACCTACTCGCCGTAAAAAAATAAACTGCTATATCTCCTACACAGAAACTCACAGAGGCACCAAAGTTACTGTGATTGATCATCATCGGCTGCCCTACAATACCATATGGTCGAATGATGACATCACTTAGGCCACGCCCCCTGAGAACAGGAAGTGTCATGTTTTACTGTGAACTGTCGCTATCTGACCCCTTTGACCTCATCAACATGAAACTGTGCCCAGACACAGAAAACATTTTGGTGTATTGCGGATTCCAACCCCGACCAGCTTCGATGGAGTAGGTGGGCGTGGCGGCGTGGCGAAGTGACCTGTAACGCCATCGCCATACGTTTGGCTCTCAATTCCACATTTTTGGGCCCTGCTGCTCCAATTTCACAAAGATGGATCCTCATCCACTCCCCGACAGGAATCCATCACAATATTTTGTGGGTGTGGCCTAATTTCTCTATAGCGCCCCCTAGAACACTTTAAATGATCAGCCCCAAGCCATGCTTTAACCTACAATTACGAAACTTTTTACACGTGTGTACCTTGTCAGGACTTACAAAAAAGTCTCTTGGAGCCATTGTCTAAACCCCACAGGAAGTCAGCCATTTTGGATTGAAGTTTGGATTTTGACCCATTTTTGCCGTTTACAGCCTCCGTATTTGATCGAACTCCTCCTAGGGATTTCGATTGATCGGCTTGAAACTCGGTCAGTCTGTTCATAAGGCATGTCCCATCTAAAGTTATCAAAACGGTGAGTTTTTGAGAATGCTGAAGGAGGGTTAGCAGGGGTCAAAGTTCACCTACTCGCCATAAAAACATAAACTGCTATATTTCCTACACAGAAACTCACAGAGGCACCAAAGTTACTGTGATTGATCATCATCGGGTGTCCTACAATACCGTATGGTCGAATGATGACATCACTTAGGCCACGCCCCCTGAGAACAGGAAGTGTAATGTTTTACTGTGAAAGGTCGCTATCTGACCCCTTTGACCTCATCAACATGAAACTGTGCCCAGACACAGAAAACATGTTGGTGTATTGAGGATTCCAACCCCGACCAGATTCAATGGAGCAGGTGTGCGTGGCGGCGTGGCGAAGTGACCTCTAACGCCATCGCCATACTTTTGGCTCTCAATTCCACATTTTCGGG
Organism: Poeciliopsis prolifica; assembly: GCF_027474105.1. Classification (NCBI taxonomy): domain Eukaryota; kingdom Metazoa; phylum Chordata; class Actinopteri; order Cyprinodontiformes; family Poeciliidae; genus Poeciliopsis; species Poeciliopsis prolifica. The sequence continues at coordinate 7,379,807 of NW_026562393.1, forward strand.
CACAGCTGCTCCAAACTCACAAGAATGGATCGCCATCAACTCCCCGACAGGAATCCATCACAATATTTGGTGGGCGTGGCCTAATTTCTCTATAGCGCCCCCTAGAAAACTTTAAATGATCAGCCCCAAGCCATGCTTTAACCTACAATTACGAAACGTTGTACACATGTGTACCTTGTCAGGACTTACAAAAAAGTCTCTTGGAGCCATGGTCTAAACCCCACAGGAAGTCGCCCATTTTAGATTGAAGTTCAGATTTTGACCCCATTTTTGCCATTTACAGCCTTGGTATTTGATCGAACTCCTCCTAGGGATTTCCATTAATCGGCTTGAAACTCGGTCAGTCTGTTCATAAGGCATGTCCCATCTAAAGTTATCAAAACGGTGAGTTTTTGAGTATGCTGAAGGGGGGTTAGCAGGGGTCAAAGTTCACCTACTCGCCATAAAAAAATAAACTGCTATATCTCCTACACAGAAACTCACAGAGGCACCAAAGTTTCTGTGATTGATCATTATCGGGTCTCCTACAATACCCTATGGTCGAATGATGACATCACTTAGGCCACGCCCCATGAGAACAGGAAGTGTGATGTTTTACTGTGGACGGTCGCTATCTGACCCCTTTGACCTCATCAACATGAAACTGTGCCCAGACACAGAAGACATGTTGGTGTGTTGAGGATTCCAACCACGACCAGATTCGATGGAGCAGGTGGGCGTGGCGGCGTGGCGAAGTGACCTCTAACGCCATCGCCATACATTTGGCTCTCAATTCCACATTTTCGGGCCCAGCTGCTCCAAACTCACAAGGATGGATCGCCATCAACTCCCCGACAGGAATCCATCACAATATTTGGTGGCCGTGGCCTAATTTCTCTATAGCGCCCCCTAGAAATTTTAAATGATCAGCCCCAAGCCATGCTTTAACCTACAATTACGAAACGTTGTACACATGTGTACCTTGTCAGGACTTACAAAAAAGTCTCTTGGAGCCATTGTCTAAACCCCACAGGAAGTCGGCCATTTTAGATTGAAGTTCAGATTTTGACCCCATTTTTGCCGTTTACAGCCTCCGTATTTGATCGAACTCCTCCTAGGGATTTTGATTGATCGTCTTCAAACTCGGTCAGTCCGTTAATAAGGCATGTCCCATCTGAAGTTATCAAAACGGTGAGTTTTTGAGAATGCTGAAAGGGGGTTAGCAGGGGTCAAAGTTCACCTACACGCCATAAAAACATAAACTGCTATATTTCCTACACAGAAACTCACAGAGGCACCAAAGTTACTGTGATTGATCATCATCGGTTGTCCTACAAATACCCTATGGTCGAATGATGACATCACTTAGGCCACGCCCCCTGAGAAAAGGAAGTGTCATGTTTTACTCTGAACGGTCGCTATCTGACCCCTTTGACCTCATCAACATGAAACTGTGCCCAGACACAGAAGACATGTTGGTGTGTTGAGGATTCCAACCCCGACCAGCTTCGATGGAGCAGCAGGGCGTGGCGGCGTGGCGAAGTGACCTGTAACGCCATCGCCATACGTTTGGCTCTCAATTCCACATTTTTGGGCGCAGCTGCTCCAAACTCACAAGGATGGATCTTCATCCACTCCCCGACAGGAATCCATCACAATATTTGTAGGGTGTGGCCTAATTTCTCTATAGCGCCCCCTAGAAAATTTTAAATGATCAGCCCCAAGCCATGCTTTAGCCTACAATTACGAAACTTTGTACACGTGTGTACCATGTCAGGACTTACAAAAAAGTCTCTTGGAGCCATGGTCTAAACCCCAGAGGAAGTCGGCCATTTTAGATTGAAGTTCAGATTTTGATCCTATTTTTAGTGTTTATAAACCATTTCAGTAATTCGCCACTTGGGGTCAATATTGCTCCACAAATGAAACAGCATATAAACAGGATGAAGACAATATCAGTATTTCGCCAGTAGGTGTCAGTGTTCCTCCACCGATGATAAACAGATCCATGGGCGGATGGGCGCGAAAACTTTGTGAGAGCGTTGCCATGAAATTTCTAAAAGGATAGAAATGTCTCAGATAATTTTTGTTGAATTAAATCATGCAGTAAATGTAGCGTTTTCTTACTTCTTACAAACCATTTCAGTAATTCGCCACTCTGAGTAAGAATTACTCCAACAATGAAATAGAGTGCTTTAGAACACAGCTGAAAATGATGAAAAATGACGAACTGTAGTACTTCGCCATGTGCATATGATCGGCTGTAAATTACACGTGGACCATCCGACTGACGACAAATTGGATACGTATGACCTTTGTTGACCTCTAAAGAGAACAACAGCATTGAAATATATTTTGACTCCACTGCGCGTCCTACATTAATCCGCCAGCTATATTTCCTCGCTAAACCAATGAATCTGCACCACATTTTTTGCATCGTCAAGGAGCGCCTCCGAACGCATCAGTGCGTACCGCCTGGTGGACGGGCGCGGAAACTGCGCAACAACTTCTGTGTTAGCACATGGCCAGCGTTGATGGAAACTGAGCAACAGCTTCCGCGATGCGGGCGGAAGAGCTGAAAACTGCGTGAGAGCTTCTGTGGTGGCTGGCGTGAGGCGCCGGTTGCTAGTACCCCGCGGTGGCAATAGGCCGGAGCGGCGCTTGGCTGCGAGGGCCGTTCGAGGCTGCTTGCAGCTTTAATTAGGCCCGAGCAGCTAAGCGCTGCGAAGGCCTATTGTTTTCCTACTGTTTCTTATTATTATTATTCTGCCCCCCTAAAGAGGGGCCTTTTTGGGGGCTTTATCATTTTCAAAAACTCACCAAACTTGGCGGACGCGTAAAGGGAGTTTCAAAATTTTGTATTTTAAGGTCATTGCAAAAATCCCATAAAAAATGGCTCAATAGCGCCACCTACAAATTTTCAAAGGACCCTTTGCTATTCACTTACTTTATCCTAGAGACATGAAATTTGGTACACTTGTAGAGCTCCCCAAGATGCTCAAAATTTACAATTAATGTCATAGTGCAAGTATCACAGGAAGTCGGCCATTTTGGATTGAAGGTCCAATTTTGAGGCCATTTTTGCCATTTACAGCCTCCGTATTTGATCGAACTCCTCCTAGGGATTTCGATTGATCGGCTTCAAACTCGGTCAGTCTGTTCATAAGGCATGTCCCATCTAAAGTTATCAAAACGGTGAGTTTTTGAGTATGCTGAAGGGGGGTTAGCAGGGTCAAAGTTCACCTACTCGCCATAAAAAAATAAACTGCTATATCTCCTACACAGAAACTCACAGAGGCACCAAGGTTTCTGTGATTGATCATTATCGGGTCTCCTACAACACCCTATGGTCGAATGATGACATAACTTAGGCCACGCCCCATGAGAACAGGAAGTGTAATGTTTTACTGTGGACGGTCGCTATATGACCCCTTTGACCTCATCAACATGAAACTGTGCCCAGACACAGAAGACATGTTTGGTGTATTGAGGATTCCAACCCCGACCAGCTATGATGGAGCAGGTGGGCGTGGCGGCGTGGCCAAGTGACCTGTAACGCCATCGCCATACGTTTTGCTCTCAATTCCACAGTTTCTGTTCCAGCTGCTCCAACCTCACAAGGATGGATCTTCATCCACTCCCCGACAGGAATCCATCACAATATTTGGTGGGCGTGGCCTAATTTCTCTCTAGCGCCCCTAGAAAACTTTAAATGATCAGCCCCAAGCCATGCTTTAACCTACAATTACGAAACGTTGTACACATGTGTACCTTGTCAGGACTTACAAAAAAGTCTCTTGGAGCCATGGTCTAAACCCCACAGGAAGTCGGCCATTTTAGATTGAAGTTCAGATTTTGACCCCATTTTTGCCGTTTACAGCCTCCGTATTTGATCGAACTCCTCCTAGGGATTTCGATTGATCGGCTTCAAACTCGGTCAGTCTGTTCATAAGGCATGTCCCATCTAAAGTTATCAAAACGGTGAGTTTTTGAGAATGCTGAAGGAGGGTTAGCAGGGGTCAAAGTTCACCTACTCGCCATAAAAACATAAACTGCTATATTTCCTACACAGAATCTCACAGAGGGACCAAAGTTACTGTGATTGATCATCATCGGGTGTCCTACAATACCGTATGGTCGAATGATGACATCACTTAGGCCACGCCCCCTGAGAACAGGAAGTGTAATGTTTTACTGTGAAAGGTCGCTATCTGACCCCTTTGACCTCATCAACATGAAACTGTGCCCAGACACAGAAGCCATGTTGGTGTGTTGAGGATTCTAATCCCGACCAGCTACGATGGAGCAGGTGGGCGTGGCGGCGTGGCGAAGTGTCCTGTAACGCCATCGCCATACGTTTGGCTCTCAATTCCACATTTTTGGGTGCAGCTGCTCCAAACTCACAAGGATGGATCTTCATCCACTCCCCGACAGGAATCCATCACAATATTTGTAGGGTGTGGCCCAATTTCTCTATAGCGCCCCCTAGAAAATTTAAAATGATCAGCCACAAGCCATGCTTTAACCTACAATTACGAAACTTTGTACACATGTGTACCATGTCAGGACTTACAAAAAAGTCTCTTGGAGCCATGGTATAAACCCCACAGGAAGTCGCCCATTTTAGATTGAAGTTCAGATTTTGATCCCATTTTTGCCGTTTATAAACCATTTCAGTAATTCGCCACTTGGGGTCAGTATTGCTCCACAAATGAAACAGCAGATAAACAGGATGAAGAACAATATCAGTATTTCGCCAGTAGGTGTCAGTGTTCCTCCACCAATGACAAACAGATCCACGGGCGGATGGGCGCGAAAACTTTGTGAGAGCGTTGCCATGAAATTTCTAAAAGGATAGAAATGTCTCAGATAATTTTTGTTGAATTAAATCATGCAGTAAATGTAGCGTTTTCTTACTTCTTCCAAACCATTTCAGTAATTCGCCACTCTGAGTAAGTATTACTCCAACAATGAAATAGAGTGCTTTAGAAACACAGCTGAAAATGATGAAAAATGACGAACTGTAGTACTTCGCCATGTGCATACGATCGGCTGTAAATGACACGTGGATCATCCGACTGACGCCAAAGTATGACCTTTGTTGACCTCTAAAAAGAACAACAGCATTGAAATATATTTTGACTCCACTGCGAGTCCTACATCAATCCGCCAGCTATATTTCCTCGCTAGACCAATGAATCTGCACCACATTTTTTGCATCGTCAAGGAGCGACTCCGAACGCATCAGTGCGTACCGCCTGGTGGACGGGCGCGGAAACTGCGCAACAACTTCTGTGTTAGCACGTGGCCAGCGTTTATGGAAACTGAGCAACAGCTTCTGCGGTGCGGGCGGAGGAGCTGAAAACTGCGTGAGAGCTTCTGTGGTGGCTGGCGTGAGGCGGCGGTTGCTCGTACCCCGCGGTGGACAATAGGCCGGAGCGGCGCTTGGCTGCGAGGGCCGTTCGAGGCTGCTTGCAGCTTTAATTATTATTATTATTTTTCTTCCCACCTCTTTGGGGGGCTTTTTGGGGGCCTTATCATATTGGAAAACTCACCAAACTTGGCGGAGGCCTTAAGCCTGTTTAAAAATTTTGATTTTTAAGGTCATCACAAAAATCCCACAAGAAATGGCTCAATAGCGCCACCTAGAAATTTTCAAAGGACCCTTTGCTATTCACTTACTTTATCCTAGAGACATGAAATTTGGTACACTTGTAGAGCTCCCCAAGATACTCAAAATTTACAATTAATGTCATAGTGCAAGTGTCACAGGAAGTCAGCCATTTTGGATTGAAGGTCCAATTTTGAGGCCATTTTTGCCATTTACAGCCTCCGTATTTGATCGAACTCCTCCTAGGGATTTCGATTGATCGGCTTCAAACTCGGTCAGTCTGTTCATAAGGCATGTCCCATCTAAAGTTATCAAAACGGTGAGTTTTTGAGTATGCTGAAGGGGGTTAGCAGGGGTCAAAGTTCACCTACTCGCCGTAAAAAAATAAACTGCTATATCTCCTACACAGAAACTCACAGAGGCACCAAAGTTTCTATGATTGATCATCATCGGGTGTCCTACAATACCCTATGGTCGAATGATGACATCACTTTGGCCACGCCCCCTGAGAACAGGAAGTGTAATGTTTTACTGTGAACTTTCACTATCTGACCCCTTTGACCTCATCAACATGAAACTGTGCCCAGACACAGAAGACATGTTGGTGTATTGAGGATTCCAACCCCGACCTGCTTTGATGGAGCAGGTGGGCGTGGCGGCGTGGCGAAGTGACCTCTAACGCCATCGCCATACGTTTGGCTCTCAATTCCACATTTTGAGGCCCAGCTGCTCCAAACTCACAAGGATGGATCCCCATCAACTCCCCGACAGGAATCCATCATAATATTTGGTGGGTGTGGCCTAATTTCTCTATAGCGCCCCCTAGAAAACTTTAAATGATCAGCCCCAAGCCATGCTTTAACCTACAATTACGAAACTTTGTACACATGTGTACCATGTCAGGACTTACAAAAAAGTCTCTTGGTGCCATGGTCTAAACCCCACAGGAAGTCGGCCATTTTAGATTGAAGTTCAAATTTTGACCCCATTTTTGCCATTTACAGCCTTGGTATTTGATCGAACTCCTCCTAGGGATTTCGATTTATCGGCTTCAAACTCGGTCAGTCTGTTCATAAGGCATGTCCCATCTAAAGTTATCAAAACGGTGAGTTTTTGAGAATGCTGAAGGGGGGTTAGCAGGGGTCAAAGTTCACCTACACGCCATAAAAACATGAACTGCTATATTTCCTACACACAAATTCACAGAGGCACCAAAGTTACTGTGATTGATCATCATCGGCTGCCCGACAATACCCTATGGTCGAATGATGACATCACTTAGGCCACGCCCCCTGAGAACAGGAAGTGTAATGTTTTACTGTCAATGGTCGCTATCTGACCCCTTTGACCTCATCAACATGAAACTGTGCCCAGACACAGAAGACATGTTGGTGTGTTGAGGATTCTAATCCCGACCAGCTACGATGGAGCAGGTGGGCGTGGCGGCATGGCAAAGTGACCTGTAACGCCATCACCATACGTTTGGCTCTCAATTCCACATTTTTGGGCATAGCTGCTCCAAACTCACAAGGATGGATTCCCATCAACTCCCCGACAGGAATCCATCACAATATTTGGAGGGCGTGGCCTAATTTCTCTATAGCGCCCCCTAGAAAACAGCAGCCCATAGGTTATGTTGTTATTAATTATTTAAATATACATTATTATAACTTTTTATATATATATAAGTTTATTTTGTGGGTTAAAGTACAAACATTCATTCATTTTTGCTAGAAATAATACAAACAAAGTCATTCAGCAAAATTTATGACACAGCGAAGTAAGAACACACTGGGGTCAGTGTTGATGGAGTACCACTGGCACCTTGTGGCGATATACTGGTACTGCTAGTGCAATACCAGTATTGCCCCAGCAGGAGGCAGTGGTACTCCATCAATGAGAAAACAGATCGACGCTACGTAATAACAGTCAGCCGGCGACAGCTGGAGCTGCGAAGTTTTCCTGAACATTTTGCCTGCTCTTTGGAGCCACAGAACTGGACTACGCTCAACATTTTGCTTGGATTTTGGAGTTGCTAATCCGAACCACGCTTTTGAGCAAGAAGGCTCTGTTGGACCGGAGTTGGAGAAGTTTAAACTGAGCAACAGCTTCCGCGGTGCGGGCGGAGGCGCTGAAAACTGCGTGAGAGCTTCTGTGGTGGCTGGCGTGAGGCGGCGGTTGCTCGTACCCCGCGGTGGCAATAGGCCGGAGCGGCGCTTGGCTGCGAGGGCCGTTCGAGGCTGCTTGCAGCTTTAATTACATATTACATTTCAAAAACAATTCTAAACAGGTGTGTTTTAATTGCGATTTAAAAGAAGTCAGGGTTTCTGCTGTTTTAAAGTTTTACAGTTCTAAAACTGTAAAACAGTTCTACACCAAATTTCCATCTGAATGTGTGTTCCGGATCAGCTGGGAGTCCATTGCACCCTCTGCATCACGCCTGGTGTACTGGACCAGAGCACAGAAACTTGGAGAGGAAGCATGTGCTGAAGCCAGCCCTGCCTGCTGCATGCCTCTGATTGATGAGTTCCTGATGTACTCATTCAGGGGGCATGAAGGAGCAGCTCATTGCTGACATGTTTCAAGTCAGCATAGCTACTGTCAGCCGAGTGACCATCACCTGGGCCAACTACCTCTTCATTGTGTCCTCTTCCATCAACCTGTGGATTAGTCGTGAGAAAGTAAAAGCCAGTATGCCTCAGAAATTTCTGAAGTTTTCTCCAAATGTCCGTGTCATCTTGGACTGCACAGAAGTTGCTCTGAAAACGCCATCATGCCTCACCTTACAGTCTGAAACGTTCTCTGCCTACAAGAACCACACCACTCTGAAAGGGCTGATTGGAGTTGCTCCCTGTGGGTTGGCGACATTTATTTCAGCGTTGTACACAGGCTGCATCTCCGACAAAGAAATAACGAAGGTCAGTGGAATCCTTCCTCTGCTTGAGCTGGGAGATGAAGTCATGGCAGATAAAGACTTCCTCATTCAACACCTCCTTCATGAAGTTGGAGCCAAACTCATCATTCCACCATTTAGGCATCCTGGTCAGTTCAGCAAGGAAGAGACAGAGGAGACCCAGACCATCGCTCGGCTGCGGATCATTGTAGAGCGAGCAACCGCTAGAGTAAAAGTCCTGCCATATCTGGGATTCCCCGGTGCCTCTCACTTTAATAGGAACTGTCAATCAAATCTGACACAACTGTTGTGTTTTGGCAAATTATCAAGGCCCATTTTGTGTTGCAGACTAAATTATTTCTGTATGTCAATTGTTGTAATGCTATGTAAAAAGTTAGGTGTCTGGACTTTTGTAAAAAACTTTCAATTAAAACACTTTGGCAGCACACTTGACTTTCTTTTTGTATGAAGTTTAATAGCAAGGAAAACAAATCAAGTACAATTTACAATATCTAGTAAAAACAAAAAAATCCATAACTATTTCATATTTTATAATTGTACACCATACATTGATTTAAAAAAATACTTAAGACAAGGAGAAAAATTTTAAAACATAAGTTTCAAGACAACTGCAGTTAAGAAAACAATTTTTTATAAATTATCCAACTGCCTTTTAAAGACATTTGCACATCTATGTATGTTTCATGAGTAACAACTATTTACAGCTCCAAACGTGAAAGACCATCTAAGACAAGAGCGATAAGTGGTTGGGACTCCAGCTGGCGTAGTTTTTCTCCTGATGCCAGAATGTCGGGATCTGGAAGTGGTTCTACAAACATCAGTGACATAATCATAATAGATTTTGACAAAGGAAACATACGTGTAAAAACATAAACCAAACGTTATACCTGTGTAAGCTCTGTAAAGTGTGGAGTGCAGATATCTCTTCCTCATAGTTTTGGGCTTCTGCACCACCATGTTGCTGGCAGGTTCAGGATGTTTCCCCCTTACAAGAAATACACAGAAAGATGTCAAACTAAAGAACAAATAAATGGATGAGTGAGCAATTTGTTAGGACATAATGGGACTGATTTGGCACAGTTTAGATTTTTACCCAACTTGCAAATAAATTAATTGATAGCAGTTGAGCCTACTTTTTTTCATTGCCTACAAAAAAGAAATATTCCAAAGAAACTATGAGAGAAATTATATTTGACACAAGTAATATTGAGATTACAACAAATTTTATATGGCGATTATAAAATACAGTTGGAAAAGGAAGGTAAGTGGCAGTGTAACACAATCAAAGGAGGAGGAATAAATTGTGTACATAACTATAGTACTGTTATTTTAAGATCATATGTGTATGACAGTATATGCAATGTATATAATTTAGTATATTTATATATCACATCCCAGAGGACAATGTGTTCCACTCTTTTTTTCTTACCTGTGTTCTTGGTCTGTGCCATCTTTGTAAATCACTTGTGCAGGAGGAACAGTTGGCAGCTGGAGTTGGCAGGAGTGTGCAGTCTGGTAAAGAAGTGCAACTACATGATTGCAAAAGCCTTTACCAGCTGCACAGCTACAGGAATAATCCAGTAATTCAGCCTTTTCTTTTCCAACACCCAGTGATATCTAAAATAGACAACAGTTTTAGTAACACATATATACATCAGTACAAATAGCATGTTTAGCTTTAAACAATAGATTCTAGTTTGAAGGTAAGCTTCAACAACACCAGAAAAAACACAGACTATGTTGCAACCGCAACAAAAACAGAAAACAAATAGTCCCTTCTGAACAGGAAGATGTTAGAAAAAAGCTCTGAGTTGTCCAGAAGCCGTACGTGGAAGTTTTTCATCTGTCACATATGATCAGGAACTCGAACTACCGAACAAGAGCCAACCGGCTTTCTGACTGTTTCAAACCTGCAGCTTATGCGGTTCCTCATTTTTCTTCATGGATCTGAAGAATCTAGCTCTGACAACTACCTGTCCCTCCACAATATTGGACACTGCAGGCATGAAGGAGTAAAGCACAGTTTCAACATCAAGCGTCATCCAGTATCTCATAACTAAGTCCTAGCATGCTGTTTTTCACAAACTGCATTCAGAATGTAATCAGAATATAACTGAAAAGTTTAAATTATGTTTGTCTCCAATATTCCACGTAATTTAGCAAACTAAGTTAAGCTTCATTACGATGTTTGTGTAGTTCATATATTGTAGCTACTGGTTAGCTCACTAAGCTACGTCTTTACTTACCTTGATAGCGGTGGATATATTTTTTGTGGAAGAACTTGTATCCTTTCACACGTTTGTTGGTGAATGAATTAGCTGCTGCGATTTCCTCCGCATCAGCGAAAGAAAGGGCTGGCAAATTAAGTAAGGACGATGAAAAGGACCGGAGGAGAGCCATTTTCAGAGTTATGAATTACAGTCACCAAAACAGGAAGTGCCGCAGCCCTTTCAGATACAGCTTCCGGTTGCCGTGAAAAAGGTCTATTGCTGCAGTGTACAAAAACCAATAAACACAACCAAACTTTCACTGCAGGATTATAGATACAACGCTGCAATTAATATATGCAATGGTTCCAGTTTATATTTATATTCTATCTCGTATTGGAAAAACACAACATAATTTACAAAATGTGACTCGCATGTGTAAGGAGAAGGAACAACAGAAAATGTAGATTTTCGCATTTATTTTTAATTATGCCACTTGTGGTCCTCCATAGAAGTGGGGACGTAGAGGAAGTCGTCGTGCGTCGTCCGGATGTGGACGTGGCACAGCTTTGCAGCAGTTCCGCTGAATGTCCGCTTCTGCTACCAAGAAGGGATTAGTGAGCAACACCCCGGGACGGCTTCGAGTTCAGTCGGCCACAGGGCTTCTCCGTTTGCCACGAACAACGGACCGCCTTACTATTTACACCTCTACCGAGGTAGGTTTTGCTGTGATGCGGCTCCGTGTCTGACACCCTCGGCCGGTTTTGACATGGGGAGTTCGGATTTCGCTCCCTCTGCCGATGCTAAGCTATGCTAACTGATGCTAAGAGACGCGGCTAGCAGCTTTCTGAGAAGTAACTGGAGGTTATTAGCGTCGCTTTCGGCTAGCATCATATGTCAGCGGAGGTAGCATTAGCTTTCCACGGCGGGCTGTGGCGACTCGATCTCAGCTGATTCAAGCACCTTTGCTGTCATGATTCAGTCTGGCCTGTTGCTAACATTAGCATGCTGAATTAGCACTCACGTATTCAGGAGCTAAACATTGGTGTTATTTACCAACGTCTCGTACTTTTGCCACTCTTCTTACTCACACTTGGTAGCGACTCTATGAATCATTGTTTTCCAAACTTTCAGTGGCATTTTACTATGCTACAGCTATTAGCTACTAATCAGCTAATGTTGATGCGGCACTGCTACCTCATTCTCGGGTTTTGCGGCAGTTCAGAACTTATGTAGTATCATCTGAGTTGTTTTTGTTTAACTTTAGCCCAGTGTATCTTAATTGGCATGTTGAAGCAGGAGATTGTTTTTTTAGCGGGCCTGGCTTACTAGATAGCGATTGTATTTCTCATCGTGGCTCCTTCTATGTTGAATAATTCAAAGGCTCCGCTCATTTAGTCCGTGTTTGTTAGATGATACTCATGTTTGTCGTATAAGTTAGGCCTACATCCAGAAACTTGAGTGTATGATAAGCTGGAACACATCTGTTAGCAGTGGATTTGATCTGAAACAGTCTAACTAAAATTATCATTATGATCTGTCAGTGTTGTTGAGCAGAGAGACAAGATCTGGTGTTTCTCATAAGATTTGATTGAGAGAAAGCGCCAGTAATTGTTAATCTGCCTTTGAGTCTTTCAGTTTTGTCATGAACTTCATCCTGCCATGATTTCAAACCTGAAAGAAACGGGGACATTTAAATTGTCTGGATGTGATCAAAGAACCTGGAAACGTTATAAAAAGAACATTTTTTGGACACGTTAAGGGCAAAACATCTGATCATTTAATGTGAAATGTTATCAAAATATATTTCTTACTTCAGAAACATATTTCTGACCTTTTTACTAGCAGTCATATTTATATGTAATTAAATTACAATATGAAATGTTGATAGTGAAATGTTGAATACATTTTTTTTAATGTTCTGTTTTTCTGTCCTTAGATTTATCCAAAGGTAAAATGTTAATGTAGAATAGGCCTATATAATCACCATTAAAACACTTGAGAGCTAAGTGCCTCTGCTGAATGATGACATTCAACTTCTGCTTGTTTTTGTTTTCTTTTTTCAATGTAAATTGAAATAAAACCATTTCCAAGTTTTGATAGAAACCAGGCTTTGCACAAGGTAATTAAACATCTGCTTTGGTATCAGATCAGTTGAATTGTTGGAATAAAGATAGCTGAAAGCATTATCTAAAAGACTGAGTTCAGAAAATTAAAGATATAATACTATCATCAGGAAAAATAAACAGACAACAACAAGCAACATTTAGAGTTTATGTTATTTACAATTCTCACACCTTCAACCCACAACAGCAAATAAATAATTTTTTAGACGAGGCTTTTGGTTTGCTAGTTCAGTTGAAAGAAGACAGATGATCAAGTTTTACTAAGATTGATACAAAAACCTCAGTCTTTGTGTTTATATTCAGAAAAACATAATCTGGCATTTCCCCAAATTCAGCCCCTCTGTTGCTAGACAGAGGTTCAAAATAATAAAATAAAGCAACTTTGCTGAAATACGTTCAGCCCTGTGCTAACCAGAGTCTTGCCTCAGCATTTAATATAAAATGCATTTTGCTGTTAAAAAGCCTGCTAAGGGTGAAAACTCCTCACTAATGCTAAAAATGGCTGACTTTGATGCATGGATTCTTGGTGGCAGCCTTCAGACTGAAGAGTGCAGTGTGAACATTGTGATGCATTTATTTGTTGGAGAAATGTCAAATTTTTGATTCCCAACTTTCATTGCACTTTCCTCATTCTCATCTTCATAATCAGGTTAAAAGCTATGATGGCGTTAGATGCAGTGTTGTAATTCTGCCACTGTTTGATCAAGCTTTAGGGATGAACTGAAGATGAATGTAAACCAGCACACTCCAATGGCCTCTCCCTACGGCCAGCCCCAGCCTGGCTACGCTCAGCCCGGCTACGCCCCCCTGGACGGAGGATACCCTGCCCCTTATGCACCTTACAACGGCCCAGCTTCAGCCTATCAGCCTGGCGTTCCTCCACAAGGTGAACAAAAGCGTCCAGATCAGCAGCTGCACAGACATGATCAACTTTAAACGGTTCCTGGTTTTTAGATGTGAAAATCTCATCACCTGTGCAAACTAATCTATATCTAAGCTGCCCTTTCATTACTTCATTTACCTTCAAACATCACTCTGTGTCTCTGTATTTTCTCCCTATCCCTATTTTCTTGTATTTCAGGTTATTCTCCTTTCACAAGCTTTCCCTCTAAGGCTGTGGCAGCCAACCCAGTCTCTGACCTCTCCTCTCCTCTTGACTTAGGTAACCCCTCGGTTCTTTCTCACTTCACACATCCTGCAAACATAAAACCGCTGTGTCTAAAACATCTTTCTTTTCTCATTTTGCTCCTCTTATTCAGTATATATTAAATCTCTTTAGTTTTTTAACTTGGGTTCTTATTTTCATGTTGCTTTTCATTGGACAAGCTTGATCTTTATTTTGACTTGCATATTACATCTCATAAATATTAAGTGTCTGGTGGTTATTTTTACTCTAGTTTGGCCTAAAATGGTGTTTGACCCACTTTTAAAGTGAAGCCTGAGCTTCTCACCCCAAAATCAGAATCTTGGAATATTATTTCAATGTCATATTTATCTTTTGGCACTAACTTAGATTGATAATGGGGAAAATTGAGACGAGACTTTTTTCAAGTCTTTCTAAACAAAATAATTTAGAAAATCAATTTAAAATAATCTTAAGAGAGACTATATTATATTTTAAGGTCTCTCCGGGAGTGATGGGAATTTTGGCTCCTAAACGGCACTTAATTTATTATCATCTACAACTCCATATATTGACATAACTTGGCAAATAGGAATGTTTTATATGATGAATCATTTTGCATTGAATGTTCTCTAGATGAGAATCCTTAAGCTTCCTAAATTTTATATATTCTGTTATGAAAGCAGACATTCTTATTTTTGTATAATATTTTAATGAAACTTTTAATAAAAAAAAAGATTAATTTATCTAAAGCTTTGGTCTCAATGTGCCATTTTTGTTTACAGAGATTTGAGTATTCATTATTTTTTGGGGGGAGTTTTGTTTGTTTATTTTAAATATTTGAAATAACTTCCAGTTCTAGTGCTAAATGTTTTCGAAATTAAAGTTCATTAATCTTTGAGGTTATATACTTGCATTATTTTGACATTGTCAAATGTGACAAAGTTTAGACAAGTTCAGTCCTTTTCCATTGTGCTGTTATCAGTACATGTTGATGATCTTGGGGGGTTTTTCTTCAGGTCAGACTCGGGGTCCTCCGACCTCTGCACCACCTCCTGTCTCAGCCCCTCAACAGTATAACCAGTACAGCCACAGTCAAGGGGACATGCAGAATGGACCCCCACCCATGACACAGGCACCACCCAGGTAACTTTTATAACTTTTGATATTTAGACAGGGACGTGAAAATCTGACAGTAGTTACAATTACCAACTTCACAGCATCTATATAAGCTTTCTTCATTTTGGGAGATTGATGATGTCTACGAAAACCAGACATTTTTTTCTGGTGAAGTCTGCACATGTGTGGTTAACAATAGTCACCCCACTTCCAAAATCAGAATTTCTCCGGCTTTTTAACTCTCGACGCCCGCTGTGGTGTGAGCATGACGTGACGCATTTAAAAGGCTGCTGCAACAAAAATAGCAGCATGCTGAGGGCTCATTTCAACTTGGTTGGACAGCATGAACTTCAAATTTTACAAAAGTAATGTTTTTATATTGATTTAGTTTTTTATTTACTTCTAAATCAAACCAGATTTATGATCAATCATTTTTGCCATAATTCTGTGCACATTTTTTGCATTTGCTGCTCATTCAGTGAAGATTTGGGGCAAGGAAGTGCTTGAATGCAATCCATTTTTCCGATTTCCTCAAATGCACCACATTTCTCTGCCTTCCATTTAATAGATGCACAATGACTGACACATGAGAAGATCTCATTAGGAAAGATGTCAGAAAATAATTTAGCTTATTCAGATACAACCTAAAATGCAAAAATAAAGAATAAAAGTATTTCAGGTTCTTTATTTTTTAACTGTTTGAAAGTTGAAATGCATGATGAGGTATTGTTACTTAGTTAAATGATCCCATGATGTTTGGATATTAATGTCCTGACTGGCACCGCTCCAGGAAAATCCAGCGTTGGTATCAAAGCATCACAGAGCAGCTATAGATCCGTAGCTACAATATTTATTTCAAGATATTCTGCAGGAGATTTATGTAAACCTGCAGGTGTTTAGTTATAGCACTAGTGCAAAGACATTTTGAACTTTTGAAATAAACTATCATAAAAAGATGCTGTGGTTGGCATCCTGGGGCAATATGGTTGAAAAACATATCACAATATAAGCATTTCACGTCAGTAAATATTGATTAGTTTTATATTTTCAAAATACTGCCATATTGGTGACGTAACTTTTCCTCACACCGACCTTTTTCATTTTTAAGTAGCTATGAATCATGGTGACCAAACATGAAACTGTTGCTGTGTAACTCAACAGGTTGTTGCTAGGTAACCAAAGATGAAGAGAGTTTGTTGATGCCACCAACTTTTCTTAGCTGGGTGTGAAAGACTGAGAGGCTAAAGCCTTTCCTCTGCCTTCTTCTCCCAGAATGCTGTATGGTTCAGGATCAGAATTCGAACATTCTGATGTATTTTCTATTGCTATTGATTACTTGTCTGTTGCTTTTAATATTATCGTCTTATTGCCCAGCCCTACTTGACATAGAAGAATAATGAGAGCAGTTCGCATATTTTCTCCTTGATGTATTAGAGTTACGAATAACTGGTGTCTTTACTCTGTCGTCGTTAATTTAGTTAAGGTGACGTATTTTTCATCATGGCTTCTCTGATTTTCCATCATCAGAGCAGAACTTGTAGCCAGCCTCCACCTCCACTTATGTCTTCTGTGCATTTGCAGGCCTGCTGCAGCCCAGCCATACAACCAGGGACATATGAACATGACGGGGCCACACCCTTCCTATTCGCAACACTACGGACCTCCACCCACGATGCAACAGGTCACCAGTCAGATGACTGGGATGCAGATCACATCCGGGCCACCAACCCCTGCAGGGCCAGGATATGGTACGTTTAAATGGATTTGATTTATGTGATGTGATGATGTTGAGTATTACCACTAAGTGATTTTACAATATTTTATTTTCTTACTTGAAGGAGTTTAATTATTCATTTATTTACATCTTTTAATGTGTTTCTAATATTTAAACTGGTTTAAGCGGTTAAATGTAAATATTTCACTTTTGTTCAGAATGATCTTTTACTAAAATAATTATTATTTGAAGCCTTAATGCTAACCAGCATCTCCTTGTCTCCCTCCCATCAGCTCCTCCTCACAGCTCCCAGCCCCCCATCAGTACCTACTCTGCCCCACCCCAACCCTCCTACACCCAGGCTCCGCCTCCCGCTTCGTCTGCTCCCACCCAGCCTCCACCTCCAGGCATTCCTGCAGCTTCTCAGCAATACTACGGCGTCCCTCCGCCTCCTTCGCAGCAGCCGTTCGACTCGTCTCGTCCCCCTACCTCCCAGCAGCAGTTCACGTCTTCTGCTCCACCTCTGCCATCCCAGCAGACTTTCCCCCCCTCCTCTTTTTCGGGTCCCCCGACTCGCCCCCAGGCTGCGCCAGTGTCCCAGTCGCAGCCGCCCTTCCCTGATGCTCCGCCCTCTTTGTCATCAGCACCTCTCCCTGGTAGCCAACCTGGTTTTGCTGGCGGCCCACCTCCAATGGTTCAAGGCTCCTTTCCAGCTCAGCTGACACCGCCTTCCTCTCAACCAGGGTCTTTTCCTCCGCCTGGTCCTCCCCCCACCTCAGTGGCCTCGGGTCAGTACCACCCCATGTCTCAGCCACAGCAGCCCCCTGCAGCCCAGCCGTCACCGTACCACTCAGGACCGCCGCCTCCCAGGGCTCAGATGCCTCCAACGTCTGTGGGACAGAGCAACCACCTGCCTCCAGGACCGCAGGGTCCACCGGGTCAACAGGGGCCTCCAGGGCCCTTGCATCAGCCCCCTGTTCAGCCTGGCATGCAGACAGGATACCCCCCTCAACAAAATGGTGGGAACTCAAGCGTTTCGTCAAACGAAAACGGTTTGGTTTGTCTGGAAGCTGAGCTGTTTTGTGTTTTTGCATTAGGTGCGTTTGGGCAGGCCAGAAGCCCCCAGCCTGGATATGCAGGTCCGTATCCTGGACAACCAAACTACGGGGCCCCGGCACCGGCTCCCACTGCTGCTCCTGGTCCACAGAAGAGACTTGATCCGGATGCAATTCCCAGCCCGGTGAGCAAACCGCTTGAATGTAAATGTTTCATTTATGTTTCACAATTAAAACCTTCTGAACTCGTTTCACTTTGGGAACTTTTTCTGCCAACATGTCCAAGTCTTCAGTGACAGAAGTAGAAACCTGAAATGATTTAAACAAACCAACTTGTCTGTACTAAGCTAGCCTTCCTGTTCCTAAACTGATGCAACAGCGTTCTTCCTTCATCACCTCCTCACTGAAGAGTGTTATTGTTGGCACAATTTGCTCAAGCATACACGTAAAGCGCTGAATTTTTGGGCATTGATCCGGCATAAAACTGCCCCTTTCCAGTCATTCCCCTTCTCTACTTTAAATTTATGATTCATTTATTGTGTTTGACTTTCACAGACGTTCTCATGCAATTGTTTTTCTGTAGACATTAAATATTATTCAGTCACGCTTTTTACTGTTTGTTAAAGTTCAGACAGAACAGAAATATGTGCGGTTGTCTCGACTTTTCAGTCATTTGTTTGAGCAATGTTTGTTGATTTAGATATATTTGTGTTGCTCAGATTTGTTGAAAACTCTGTGCATTTTAGATCCAGCATTTAAAAATATATATTAGCTTAGTAAGACATTGTCAACAAATTTGTCACCAGTTAATGAACATTTATTCGATGTTTAGAAAAAATACTCTACAACTTCAAAAGTCTAACCTCTTCTCATGATTTAAAGCTTTTGTGACGAATGTTGATGCTTAGCATGTTTCTACAGTTGGACTAACATTTAGCAGATACTGCTGTGTTAACAGTTCTGCCTGAACGAGTTAAGTCTTGCTGTGGCTTTTCTTCTTACACTTCTTTTGTTTTCTTTTTTTATCTCTTCACTTTTTGTATGCATTTATTTTTGTTCTGTTTTGCACAATTTGCCGGACAAACCTTTGATTGTAAAGCAAGCGTCTGACATGCCGGCTGTGCAGAAATCAAGACATAGAATAGATCCAGATGCTATCCCCAGCCCAGTAAGTTTCTGTGTGCCTGTCCTCTCCTCTTCTTCATGTTCTCCTAAATGTTTGATTGCAACAATCCCTTTCCTCCTCCTCTTGGTTCTCCTACCTCCTCAAAGTCAGTGGCAGCCGTTGTGGGTTTTTTGACACTGATGTGTTTCTTTTTGTTTTGTTTAGCTACAGGGTGCAGCTAAAGATCAAAACTGATGAAAGAATATGAGCTGAAAGATTTCAGTCAAGCCGGATGTTTGGATAAGATACTGGTTTACATTTTTAAAAACCATTTTCCAGTTTGAAAAACTCTTAAATATTTCTACATGTCTTTAGACTTTCATTATAAGTCTCAGATTTTATCTTAAAAAGTTTTGTCTCAGATTTAGGCATCAAAAAGTCCTGAGCATGTATTTTTTGTTTTAGATTTTGTATAAGTTATAATACAATAATAAGTTTCACCTTGAAATCTCTTAAATTGCCCTAAAAGTCAAATATCTAAAATGTTGTCATTTATTTGTAATATATTTGTAAGGTCGTCCTTTCCAAGTTGTAGTTCTGGTTGAGGAATGAAGATTAAAAGTACAAGAACCATGATTCATAGGCAGCCAGGATGAAGGGACTTCATTCCCAAATGGCTGACTGCAGGCTGGCTGCTCTGCTGATAGCCTTACTAACTAACCTTTATCAGATTGTTGTACTTGTGTTGCTTTTTAAGAAGCAGAATTGCAGTAACGTGATATTCTGCTCTTTTGAAATCTACCACTAAAGCTGGTGTTTGTATTTTTTTTCTCATCAAAATCAAAATAACTATTCATGAATAAATGTTTGCTATAGAAAACATGCTCTACAGCAGTGATCAAAATGCTGTATTTCTTTAGCTGGGTTAGTTATTGATTACTTTTATTTTTAATGATATTATGGTATCGATCATTCCGTGAGCGTTTTGTACTGGTCCAAGCCTAACTCAATCTGTGCTAGCTGTGATTTTTTTAAGTTTTTTTTTTTAGTTAAAGCAAAATAAATAAATTTGATCAATTTAGGTATCTGATTTGTTCTGAAAGTTATCTCCATGTATTTGTAGGCAACAAAAACAAACCTGAACAAAATTTAAAGGGATGCCTTGCTTTTGTGACATTGACTGTTGGATTGATACCTAAATGAGCAAAATATGAGTCGAGGCAGATTACCACCGGTTACAATGGTGACCCTAAAGAATCTTTTTAATATGATTGGACGATTTGTGCCTCATAAAATACTGTCAGTGTCATTTTAATTTGTTTAGCTCTCTTTTTATTATGATTATTTTTATTTCTTGCATAAATACTTTTCCTTAAATGTCAAACTTTCTTCTTGTTTTAGATTTTTACATCAAACAACTTCTGCTGTTTCTCTGCATTTAAGTCGACCCGTTTTGTTGTTAGGAGCACAAGAGCATTTCTTTTTTTGTGTGCATTGTGAAATTTTTAAATAACTTCTTCTCTTGAGTCCCTTTTCTTGCCCTGCATGCTGCCTTTGACCCTCCCCTGACTTGTTGCATTAAAAGTCATGTTTTTGAGAATAAATATTTCCTCGAGATTTCCTTTGACTTCTCCTCCTCATCTTGTCCTTTTTCTGAGAGCAGCTTGAGCACAAACCGGTTCCATCCCTCTGCTGTCCTGTGAAGGTTTTCATTGTGCATGTGAAAGTCTTTTACTGCATGGATGTTTGAACGATTTTCATTTCGATTTCATGACGTCTGAGCTGGAAAAACGTGTCACTTTCATGTTGATGACACAAAATAAATCCTCTCACACTCTCTGTTCGTTTTTAGATCCAGGTAATAGAAGACGACAAGGCTAAGACCAATGAGCCATTCACAACAGGGGTCAGAGGTCAGGCACCGCCTCTGGTCACAACCAACTTTCAGGTCAAAGATCAAGGTAAATATCATTGCATGTCATGTTTTCCCTGTTTTTGTTCTTTTAAAAGATATGAGAGCTTTTTACCAGCTTAACCCACCAACAGAAGTGACATAAAGTGAAGCGTTTTAATAATAATAAGTATTATTATTGCTTGGTTTTGCAGTGATTAACAGTAAGATGTTCTGTGTTCCAGGAAATGCCAGTCCCAGGTTTATCCGCTGTACGGCCTACAACATGCCTTGTACGTCGGACATGGCCAAGCAGTCGCAGGTCCCCCTGGCTGCTGTCATCAAGCCCCTCGCCACGCTGCCTCCCGATGAGGTTTGCGTCTCCTGTTTTACCCTCCTTCTTTTTTTTCCACATCAGCTTCTCAAACGTCATAATACAAGGTTTAAAATCTGGCTTGTAGATCAAATTAAAGGTTCAGAACAAACAGGATGAGTGCTTTGAAATCAACTTCAGATTCAATTCGGTTACTTTCCATTTTTCAGGTAAGCAGTTTCTGATGAGGAATAGAGCTCTAGAAAAAAATAAGACCACTTAAAATGATCAGTTTCTCTGATTTTACTTTTTATAGGTACATGTTTGAGTAAAAGTTTTCAACGTGTTCAGTGCAGTGGTCTCTTTAAAGTCTTCCAGAGCTGTGTATGTGTTGCATGAGAACTGGGTTCACTGTTTACAATGAGATAAAAACTAAGGGTCAAAAGTGCATGTGTGTTCTGCAACATTTAGTGGCCTGAATTTTAAAAGCTGCTAGAGTGCTCAAAGTCTTCACCTAGAGCACAAACTTAGCTTTATCATCTTCTTTAATCAGAAAAACGGCTATAAAGAGCCTTTTGTAAATGCATAACGTGGTTTATTACTGTTATGTGATGCAGTCTTATACTGTTGTTGTCTCGCATAAACCCATGGATCTCATTTTAAACGGCTCTTTACACAGCAAACATCAAACTTGCTGTAGTTCTTAATCAAGGCACTGAAAGAAAAATGTTTTTTGATAACCTGGTCACCCCACTGCCCTGCTACCTCCCAACCCTCTCTCTTAGTTTTACTCTCTCTGTCAGATGTTGGTTTTAAAATGTGGCTCCATCACCCGCTGTAACAGTTTGCAGTCAGCTGGATTTGGTAAGATTAGTTCTGTCTGTCTGAGGTAATCCGTTTGACAGCTGCAGAGGTTGGCGTGTCAGTCTGAGGGTTTTTTATTTTTTACTATTTTAGCTCCAGTGTCCATCTGGATTAGTTTTAGATTACATAATTGGGCAAAAACAGTGTCTGGGATTTTTGATGATCACTAAATCTTGTATTTTGTCCTCGTGTGAATGAATCATGCTCGCCTCAGGAAAATTAATAACATGTTGCTGATTGTCTTCTCAGGCCCCTCCATATGTGGTGGACCACGGCGAGTCCGGTCCGATCCGCTGCAACCGATGCAAGGCCTACATGTGTCCGTACATGCAGTTCATAGAGGGAGGTCGCCGCTTCCAGTGTGGCTTCTGCAGCTGTGTCACAGAGGGTAGGCGTGTTTCAGAAACGTCTTTTTGTGACACTGGCTGCGCTGAGCTCATGGTTGTGGTTGTGATCGTATCCCGCAGTGCCTCCACATTACTTCCAGCATCTGGATCACACCGGGAAGAGAGTGGACTGCTACGATCGGCCGGAGCTGTCGCTGGGCTCCTATGAGTTCCTGGCGACTGTTGACTATTGCAAGGTATGAATCTCCTCTCAAAACACCTGAAATGTGTTGTAACTGCTAACTCACAGATTGCAAGAAAGTCAGCAATTATTTAGCGTTGTGTAAAGTAGCTTAAAATTCTTGAGAATTCTTGAATTTCAATTTCAAACCCAGCGGCCCGTCGTTTTTGAGTTAAAAAATTATTAAAGTTGAGAGGCCATTTCAAAATATCCTCTAATAATTATGTGTTATTGGAAGATAGATAAATGAACACAAACTACAAAGACTTAAAAATGCAAACATAAAAAAAAAAAAAATTATGAATAAGCAATGCTAATCCTGGTTATGGCCCTGGTTGGGGCACAAGTAAAGCCTGGCTTATAATACACTGAGGGAAACCCTGTTCATACTGCGCAGTTTGCTAAATTGGGAAAATATTATTTGCAGTTGAAACAAGATATTTTTATACACCTAATTAAAAGAGAGACATCTTTTTTCTCACTGTCTGAAGCTAAATCAGACAAAACTTTTATTGTTTTAGGTCTGTTAGAATTACCAAAATTATTTCTACTTGCTACATTCTAGAAAACATTTTTGTCACTTTGTTTTCTATATTGTGTTTAAGTATCTAATTTGTGCTGCAAGGTCATTTAGCTTAATACAATTTATTTTTATGGAATGAATATTTATTATTTCTAATGGTTCAGTGACTTATTGATTTGTGTCATTGAAATAAAAGTTTGCTTGTGTATCATATGTTAGATAACGTTACTGAAAATGGGGGACTTTTTTGTTAATTTGGCGTTTTGTTCGTGAGACATTTTAAAACATGAAATTTGGTGATATTTTAGTGCACGTTGTCCCTGCTTCACAATGTAGAATACTATCACAAGACATTATTTATAACAGTCATATTAGAGCTTCCTTTTTTGTTTCTTTTGTATTGTTCTTGTCTCCAAAGTGTGATGCTGGAAAAACGTGAAAATGAAAATGCTTAAAGTACTTTTAGTTTAGGAAAAGTGTACCAACACTGATGAATAAGTACATGTTTATGATTCAGTCATTTTTTTTAAAGCTGTTTGTCTTCAACAGAACAACAAGCTTCCTCAGCCTCCAGCCTTCATCTTCCTCATCGACGTGTCCTACAACGCAGTGAAGAGCGGGATGGTCAGCATAGTCTGTAACGAGCTCAAGAGTCTGCTGGACCTTCTGCCCAGGTATCCAAACCCAGTCCAGCTGCAGAACTAAAGCCTGGTCAGACGGAAATGGAAAGTTTGTTTAGACTAGGGCTGAAACGATTCCTCGAGTGATTCGAGTACCTCAAAAATTTCTCAAGGAAAATGTATGTGCCTCAAAGCTTCGTTAAATTGTACTTTATTATTTAGCGCACCGTGTTCAGTCCGGGTCGTTACTTGTGTTGTCCAGCGCTCTCACTTCTGCTTGAGTTGTTGATGAAAGCTAAATGTTAGCAGCATTTTCAAGTTCGCTCTGGGAGGATTTTATTGAGTCATGATGATGGCCGGGCTTTTATAGTTTTTCGGGGGACCAATAAGAATCCTTAATATATAATTGGCGCAATGCCTGGAGAACGGGAGCTTTTCTCCTCCCGGAGCGGCTGCCTGGTGACGGTGTTCAGAGCGAACAGCGGGGAAGAGCTGCAGGTATATTTATCCAGGTGAGCGGATAGACTGAACACTGCGGGCGGCTGCTGTATAGTTTATGCTTATAGTGTAACTATAGCTGACACTGTAAGTGGGGAAAGCTAGCTTATAGTATAGTAACAAACCCGTTTGTTGAGAACGGGTGGAAGAACGCATCGTACAGAGCTGGTAGGTGAGTTTCTGTGACGAACTAAGGAGCCAAATTCTGCCGCCAACATGAACAGAAAAGCTGTAAATGTCTGGACAAGGTGAGAGTTCATCTATTAAATTGACTGGAGATGAAACATAAACAAAAAGCTGGAGTATTTACGTTTTTAAAATATAATTGTAGTTTTGAGCCTGCCTCTTTATTATTAAATTGAATATAATTTCATATTTTTGTATAACTTTTCTTCAGGTAAACTTAGAAAGTGAGCTATTATTATTGCAGGTTAATTTCCTAAACTATAGAAAAGTTATTGTTAGGGAAGTTCAAATATGAACAATTGGACTGATGTTGGTATTTGATAGTAACACTGCTGTTATGCTAGACTTACCAGTATTTTATCATTTTTGTATCCAATTACTCGATTAATCGAAAGAATAATCCATAGATTACTCTATTACTAAGATATTTGTTTAGACGCTTCACTTCTCTGTAACCAGGCAAAACCCGGAGGTGGATTCTGTGATTCGGGTTGGTTTCGTCACCTACAACAAGGTGTTGCATTTCTACAACGTGAAGTCGACCCTCGCCCAGCCCCAGATGCTGGTGGTGTCAGACGTGTCGGACATGTTTGTGCCGCTGCTCGACGGCTTCCTGGTGAATGTGAACGAAAGCAGACAAGTCATCGAGAGGTGGGCGACCCCGAAGCAAACAAACACACGCTAACGCGCGTGTTACACTTTTCTTACTGATGTGCCGTTTGTTGCTGAACTCTGCTTTTCAGTTTGTTGGATCAGATCCCAGAGATGTTTGCTGACACCAGAGAGACGGAGACGGTCTTTGGACCCGTCATCCAGGCGGGACTGGAAGCACTAAAGGTAAACACATTGTTATCAGGACCGCAGGGCAGGAAAACATTAATTAATATAATCGGTTAGTAACGATGTTATGACCTGCAAACAAAGATAATACTTTCCTACCGCCTCCATTTTTCTGTGTGCTTTGGCAGATTAATAACGGTCATCTCAACTAAAGAGCAGCAAATATATGGAGGGCTAGGGGTGACAAAATTAAATAAGTACACTATGAAACACACATGTAAATATCCTATTATTAAATGTATCATAAATTGATTTAAAAAACACCATTAAATGATTACATTTACCACTAAAATAATTAAATCCTAAAATATTATAACATTCTGAAATATGCAATTAAACAATTAAATATCTTATTAAATCATATATATATATATATTTTTTTTTTTTTCTTGAGGTGTCAGAGTGTCACAGGTTGTGTGTTGTGTTCTCAGGCGGCTGACTGTGCCGGGAAGCTGTTTGTGTTTCACACCTCTCTGCCCATCGCAGAAGCTCCTGGAAAACTAAAAAATAGAGAAGATAAGAAGCTAATCGGGACTGACAAGGAAAAGGTAAACGCATGTACATCCAGGAGGAAGTTTGGGCTTTAGCCGTAAACCTGTTGCTTCACACCAACTCTGCTTTTGTCCACAGACTCTGTTTCAGCCGCAGGTCGGATTCTACAACAACCTGGCCAAGGAGTGTGTCGCTCAGGGCTGCTGCGTGGATCTTTTCCTCTTTCCTAATCAGTATGTGGATGTGGCAACGTTAGGAGTGGTTCCTGTCTCCACTGGAGGGTCCATCTACAAATACACATATTTTCAGGTGAGAAAATACTCTAAATGACTCAAATCACCAGTTTGTCCAAACAGGACAAAGTGGTAGCCGCTTATTTGCTGTCGCTGGTCCAAAAACTACAGAAAAAAATCAACAACTTGTCTTTGTTTAAAGCTTAGCTGAAAAACAATTTCTTTTAGCACACAGTAGCACTGTGACTTTATGTTTCTACCAAAGCTTTAACTTTTTCTATCTTGTTTTTCATCCATTTTTATTACTTGATTAGTGGAAGCCACTTTGGCTCTGTAGTCACTGTTGTAAAGCGACGTACAGATAAAATCTGATTGTTCATATTCAGAAAAAAACGACCCTTCTGCTGCTGCTGATACAGAACGTTGACGTTCTGACTCAACCTAGGAAGTCGGAGCACATCAACCATTTCTTAAATCCTCACACCTGTAGCTCAGAAAATAGACTTTAAAATACTGAACTTATACCAATACTAATAACCTTCCTGTTTGTAGTTGCTTTTGAAACATTATAAATTAAACATTAATCAACATTTTGATGTCTGATGATGGCACTTGACAAAATGTAATGTTTCATTTTGTGTTTTTATGATGCAAAGCACTTTGAAATGATTTGTTGCTGAAATGTGCTTCACAAATAAACTTTATTGGCGGCTTTTTGTTGGAGTTTGATTTCCTCCACAAGCATTTTTTAACCCTTTAGAGTAAATTTTGTCCTCATCCTGTCAGGCTCAGGCAGATCAAGAGCGATTCCTGAACGACCTGAGGCGAGACGTTCAAAAGCAAGTCGGTTTTGACGCCGTGATGAGGGTCCGGACGAGCACAGGTAAGTCGCCAAATCTAAATCAAGCCAGACTTTCAACACGCTGAACGAAGAGGCGTCCGGCGTTTTAATTTGATACATCGTCGTCATGCTGCAGGGATCCGGGCCACAGATTTCTTCGGATCGTTCTACATGAACAACACCACGGATGTAGAGCTGGCGGGGCTGGACTGCGACAAGGCCATCACTGTTGAGTTCAAACACGACGACAAGCTCAGCGAGGAGACGGGAGCGCTCATGCAGGTGAGCGGATGGATCCGGGTGAACCCAAAAGTGGATTTATTTCAATATTTCAAAAAGTAAAACATCGGTTTATAACACAGACTATTTCAAGTGTTTATTTCTGTTAATTAAAATAATTACATGTTGTTTTTTTTTCTTTAAAAAAAACAGAATTCAGTTTCAGAGGAAACTCTCATCGTCTTTTGTTAAGATTAAATATTGAAATAAAATGATTTTTTTATGTACCATTTGTTTCCCTAAACAAGTTTTATGTAGATAGACAGAGGACAGAAAGACTCTTTGGATTACAAAGGTTGAAAAATATCTGTCAGATATTAGTTTTTTGAATAGAATTACTAAAATAAATTCGCTTTTCAATGATGCACTAAGTTATTGAAATGCATCTGCATTGATGAAAATGGAGAAACGCTGTCAGTGACCTGACAAAGGTCAAAGTTCTTTTGGCACTAAAACATTGGAAGAACATCCTGCTGTGCTGGGTGAACCTCTCAGTTGTTGTAATATATGTATTTTTTTATCCGTCTGCCTGCAGTGTGCCGTTCTGTACACCAGCTGCAGCGGTCAGAGGCGCCTGCGCATCCACAACATGGCGGTGAACTGCTGCGCGCAGCTGGCCGATCTCTACCGCAACTGTGAGACCGACACAATCATCAACTACTTCGCCAAATATGGTGAGTCCAAGAATGCTTGGCAGATTTTTAATCTTACCTTTCTAAAGGCTCTGAATCAAAAGGCTGATCATACTCAGGTTGGGTAATTGTGTGTTTTTGTGTCTTGCAGCTTTCAGGGGTGTTGCAAACAATCCCACCAAGGCTGTGAGGGACACCCTGGTCAACCAGTGCGCTCAGATTCTGGCCTGCTATAGGAAGAACTGTGCCAGTCCATCATCTGCTGGTCAGGTACTAAAATGAATACATTAACTATTCATTCTCCTTTTTGTTTTATTTAAATTTGAAGGTTCTTTCCCAGGTTCAATGAACATCAACGCCTCTAATCCTCTTCTTTAGTTTGACATTTCTACATCCTCGCTAATAATCTGTTAATAACCATTTTGTTGTTTAAAGATGTGCATGTGTTTGGGGGTTTTTTTCCAGCTCATCCTGCCGGAGTGCATGAAGCTCCTCCCCGTTTACCTGAACTGCGTGATGAAGAGCGACGTCCTGCTGCCGGGAGCCGACGTCTCGTTGGACGACAGGGCTTACCTCAAGCAGCTGATCAGCTGCATGGACGTCGCAGAGACGCACGTCTTCTTCTACCCCCGCCTGCTGCCAGTGGTGAGACCGCAGACACGCTCCCACAAAGATCTTCTTGAGATTAATTAATCGCGATGAATCAATTATTGGAATAATCCGCAACTAATTCAGGAACCAATTAGTTGCTAACTGGAGAAGACAAACTCAGAAAAAGCTATTTGTTGATAGTAACATTCAGATCAACAATTAATCCAAATCTTTACAGAAATATACACATTTTAAACCATATTAATCACCTTCTGCTATCTAATTATTATTTGGTTGATCCAAAAAACAATCAACAGATCAGCCCAGCACTTTATTAATAAGTCGGGCAGAAAGACCTGACCTTTTCACCTCTCATTAGTTTTTTAGTTTCTTTGCTTTATTTTGCATTTTCTTATGTATTTCTCATACTGAATAAAATAAGTTAAAGTGGTTAAATGAAAATGTGCATAATCTGCCTTTATTGTTAGAATAATCAATTACTTTATTTTCCGGACTATAAGTCACAGTTTTTTTCATAGTTTTGCTGGTGGTGCGACTTGTACTCCGGAGCGACTTATGTGTGAAATTATTAACACATTATTATATCATATCACATGTTGTTTTCACATTAAACCACAAGAGGGCGCTCTAGCCCTGCTTTCTTCTACCTCTGGAGTTAGCGGAGTTGTTTACAAGCGAAGATGAAGATTTTGTGATTTGGAGAGACACGGATGGTTTGGTAAAATTGAAAGCATGTTATTTATGCTATAGTTAAAATTGTACTAAAGTAAAAGTAGCGCTACTTCAACATATTTTTACTCAAGTAAATTACAAAACAGTCATCCAAGAAATGAAAACGCTACTCATAAAATTATCAATCATTTAAGCTTTAAGAATTAAACAGGCAAGGAAAAAAAATATTCATATAAGTAGAAAAAATGACAGAGAAAAGAAAATTTTCCAAATCAGTTACTTTCAATATATAAAACTTGAAAAAAAAAATTTTAAACTACAGGTGTGTCTTTGGGGAATTTTTGGCTCAAACATGTTTTTTCATTCAGTGAAATGACTCACAGTGGGTAGAGAATCCAAACATTTTACTCAAGTTAGAACATAATTCATAATAAATTTATTCAAGTAAAAGTAAAAAGCATTAAGAAATACTCCTAAAAGTAAGTTTAAAAAGTTACTCAATAAATGTGACTGAGTAAATAGTTACCGCCCACCTCCACTTGCTGTCCATCCAGCTTCAGTTCCTCAGTAATCTCTAATAATCCTGCTCATCGTGTTCCTGCGTCTCTCCTGGATTTTTCCAGATCAAGTTGGAAAGCGGGTCGTTGCCGGTGGCGGTGAGGGACTCGGAGGAGCGGCTGTCTAAAGGCGGAGTTTACCTGATGGAGACGGGGCTCCACCTCTTCCTGTGGGTGGGAGCCAGCGTTCAGCAGGAGCTGCTGCTCAACATCTTCGGCACGCCGAGCTTCAGCCAGATCGATCCGAACATGGTGAGGGGAAAGGGACCGACTCCGGTGTCTTGGTTTTATCGAACGCTGTTTAAGTGGTTTCATTCAAAAAAGCGATAATAGAATAAAAACCAGAGGAGACTGAGACACATTTTAGCCAGAAAGTGGCGTCCATCAGAGAGAAGGTAAAACTATTAAATTTTTAGAAAAGAAACTGGATCATTGGTTGCTTAATGTCTTAAGCAACTACTCCTCATAGAACGATGTGAACTTTGTTCTGTCCTGTGAATTATTTAGTAAAGTGTTTTGTTTTTTCTGCTTACTTGTCTTGAGATACAGATTGAAATTAAGCTATTGTGCTAATTCCTGCATATTTTCTCTGCCATAAATGGTGGTAATGTTGATTATTGTGCACTGTCAAATTAACTGCATTTTTGAGGCATAGGAAACTCAAATCTCTCTATAATCGTCTGTAAGTCACAGACTTGTATGCACTTAATCTTTTCATCAGTTGCTGTCATAACTGTTTAATCCTAATCCCCAAGTGTTTTAAATACAGAAGATATGAATCACCAAAAAGCGATAAGTTCTGTAATGAGGATTAGATTTATGATCAGATCTTAATTCATGTATGACTGCAAATAGCTCTCTGATGCAGTCAGTTGGTTTTCCATAACACTTTAATCATGATTTCTTCATAAAATTCAAAAAGACAATGGACCGCCTTGAAGCTTTACTGTTTTCATCAGACAGAAAGCATGTCGGAGATTAATAATTTATCTTATGATTAGCGTTTATGTTAGAGATTTGTTGACTTTCTCCTGAGTTTTGTTTCCATGTGTGCTGTAAAATATTTTCTGTTTCAGACCAATCTGCCTGTTCTGGACAATCCGTTCTCACAAACACTCAGAGAAGTCATCGACTCCTTCAGAGCGCAGCGATCACGATACATGAAGGCAAGCCTCCTTATTGTTATTATTGTCGTTATTATTTAAGCACTTTTCAATCTTTTTGGATCCAATGGTTGCACAAGATGAGCAGACAGTCTTTGAGACATAAATGCACTAAAAACACAAAGCTACAAAACAAACGCAGTAATCGCTTGGTGCAAAACATACTTGTTGATTAAAAACACTAAGTTAAGAAGATGACACTAAAATGACAGATAATTCCAGCTTGGAAAGTCTGAGAATAGAGAGCAGCTCTGAGTTCCAATATGGCTGCCATCCAGAAAAACAGAGAAATTTGTGATGGGAAAACAGTGTACTTTTCTTTTTCTTTGTTCCATTCTTCATTTTTCTCCCTCTTTTACTCTCTACTATCTCTGTACTCTCGGCTCCCTTCAGTTGTCAGTAAAGTAAAAATTTTGAATCTCGCCTTGAATCGGTTGCATAGTTCCCGATGACCCCACCAGGGGGCGCTCTATACCCTGCTCACCCTGCCTTTTTCTTTCTCAGCTGATGGTGGTAAAACAGGAAGACCGAGCCGAGCTGACGTTCAAGCACTTCCTAGTGGAGGATAAGAGCGCCAGCGGCGGCGCATCGTACGTCGACTTCCTGTGTCACATGCACAAGGAAATCCGCCAGCTTCTCAGCTAAGGGCCCGGAGATTCCCATGAGCTCCAGATACTCCTCCACCCAACCCCCCCCCACCCCCACCTTCAGTCACCTTTCACCCTGCAAATGATTTTTTTTTTCTTTTTTCTTTTTTTTTTTATCCTACAAAATAAAACTCTCCTTGCTGTCTTGTCAGCCAAGGTCCGGCTCGCAGATCAGATCTTGTACGATCGTTTGTGTGTGAGTGAGAGACGGAAAAGCTTTACTCTGCCTCAGATCTGCTGCTCCTGCACGTCCAGGGCGCAGCCGACGAGGAAGAACGTAAACACAGGAGAACAACTATGTATGCAACAGACTGATGACGAAAGAGAAAGCTTGATAACTGTAGTTGTACTGTCTGCATTAATAGCACTGAAAGGATTTTCTTTATTTGGTTGGGGAGGGCTTGAGCGACTCGGATAGCAGAACTTTTTTTTTATATATGATTGAGTCCCGATACAGTGATAGACATCTATGTATGAAAATAAAACGAAATAAATGCTGTTCTAGATGTCTCTTATCCACCTTAATCATGGCCTTAGTCCCCCATGCTGCTCCAATCCGACTCTGTGTGTGTGTGTGTGTGTGTGTGTGTGTGTGTGTGTGTGTGTGTGTGTGTGTGTGTGTGTGTGTGTGTGTGTGTGTGTGTGTGAGGAAAAGATTAGCCGCCTTTTTTTTTTTTTTTAAATCAGCCACTGTTGCGTCATCTGAATTTAAACTGACACAAAAATGATTTCAATTCAAATCAAACATCAGATTAAACTGAAAGATCTCAGTAAATAATCAGTTTTAAGTGTGGTTCATTAATCTGATGCAAACGAGATGTGCACTTCTGATCACTTTTTGTCTCTGCGCAGCATCGAAAACAAACAGGTTGATCTCAGAGGTTTTGGTTGCTTTTTGATTCAAATGTGAAGGAAGCTTTAGGAGTGCCGACGTGCAACGCTGCAGACTTTATAACCGGATCGGAGGCGCCGGGTGTGTGAAAAGTTTCTCCGGCTGAAAGAAACGAGCAGAGAATGACGGCAGAGGAGCCAGCTTTCACTCGTATCCGCACTGAGCAGCTGCTGAGCTTTTCAGTGTGTAAATAAAATATGTGATGTGTACAGAATTAATAGAAAATAACAATTTTAAAGACCTGGCAGAGCAGCCGGGGTGTCGTGGTTTTTCTTGACACGATCAACTGAGATTTAAAAATTGTGGATTTACTCGAGAGATGGGCGTTTTGATATGTTTCTGTGTGCATGTGTGTGAGTGTGGGGTCGGTCCTGGTGAATTTCTCACGGGGAACAGAGGGATCAGCCAACACACACGACCTTTAGCATCAACTCATTTATCACTTTCTGTTCTGTTTTAACGATGTGATTTTTGTGTCCAGTGTGTGCGTGTTCAGCCCTCTGTTCTGTCTTTATGTTCACCGGTTCTGATCGACCCGCCATCTTTACTGTAATCTTAATTTCTGTTCCTCCATTTTTTTTCTTCCTCTTTTTGTTTTTCCATTGCCTCC
Organism: Poeciliopsis prolifica; assembly: GCF_027474105.1. Lineage (NCBI taxonomy): Eukaryota > Metazoa > Chordata > Actinopteri > Cyprinodontiformes > Poeciliidae > Poeciliopsis > Poeciliopsis prolifica. The sequence continues at coordinate 7,412,692 of NW_026562393.1, forward strand.
TGGGACTGCTAATAAAATGATTGTTTAAAGTGAAATTGGAAATGTTGATCGTCTTCTTTTCACTGAAGGAAAAATAATTTTGAACATTGCAAAAAAAAAAAGTACCATTGCTAAGTTCTCATCAAGATATTTATGACAAACTTTGGCATTTTGTAGATAAACTGCTTCTTTTGGGGGATTTTTTTCCCTTATAGTATGGAAGTAAGGCTGCAACTAATGACTATTTTATCTATTATTAATCTATACTCTTATTCTGATAATTGAATTAGAAAAAATTGTTACCTTCTGATAAAACATTTTTTACAAAATATTAAAATATGTGGGATATCAATAGGCAAATTAAATTCCTTTTGTCAATAAAAAACATTTTATTCATGTAACTTGATCATTTGTGGCAAAGGATGCATCAGCAGTTAGAAAATTCCTGTCAGCATCTTTTATTTTTTATTAACTGCTTCATCTAAAATGTAAAAAGAAGTTGACACTAATAATTTCAAAAGGTAATCTAAAATATTTTTTTATTTTATTTGAACCAGGTGAAGCTACAAATGCAAACATTTACAGACGAAGCTTTATCTCTTAAATGACAAATTTTTGGCAGATTTGCATTAATTACTGCTCTGAGTGTCTTGTTGAGATTAACGATTAACTGATTATTAAATTAGTTCACGATTGCTTAAATAATTGATTAATTATTCAGCTGTGTGAAAGTAAAATAAAATTGCAGTTTATAATTCATATTTACACAACTTTTGACATTTTATTACAATTTAAAACAAGGATGTTTTTTTTAATGCTCAGTTCTAATATAAGAAACACATTTTGTTCAACTTTACAAAACAAAAAGACATCAAACATTTCAGTACGTGGCTCAGGCAGCAGTCGATGCGTTTGATTAAACTTCTGGATCAGCATAAAAGAACGGTTGAGTCGACCCATCCAAGATGGAAGCCGGGGTAGACGGGCTCGGTGAAGGTGGTGTGGAAGGTGTGGAGGAGAGTCCGGTCACCACAGGAGACCCTAAAGAAGGACAGCGACCCTGCCGTCCAGTCCAGGTAAACTCCTACTTTATTGGAGTTGGGTGTCGCTGGAACAACGTCGTTCATGCTGCCATGCAGAATCCGGTAGCTGGTTCTGTTGCAGTTCAGGCCCCAGGAGACGTCGTTGCGGCCTAACCAGGGGTCATTGCCCTCTCCTTTCCTCAGCATCCGTCTGTAGGCAACACCGATGCAGACCCTGCCGACCCACTCCGTCTCCCAGTAGCAGCGCCCGGTCAGGCCCTCCGTGCACAACACCTGGGTCCAGTAGTCGAACCTGTCCGGGTGATCCGGATACGAGTTCGTGGTCCAGCGTGTTGCTTTCTGGTTTCCACTGGAAAGAGAAAGATCCCTGTGGGCTGTGTTTGGGTCCAGGGTCAACTTCTTAAGGTCTGATAGGAAAACAAGGGGGGGGAAATGAGTAATTTCTATGAGTCAAGCAATAAAATAAAAATGTTGGCTACTTACATTTCCTCGGACCAGGTTGGATCCTGGATTCACCGCATTGCTCCACACTGAAACAGGTTGCTACATGTTATCTTGGTGCTGTTGGGTTTGGAACCGAAGCGGGTCGAGGAACCAAAAACTGTACTCAAGTAGGAGTAGTGATACTTCAACATATTTTTACTCAACTTAAAGTAAAAGTGGCTGTCCAAAACAAATAAAAAGACTCAAGTAAGATTTAAAAAGTTTAGATGGGTGGTAGTTGGCACTTTTTCCATTCTAATTAACAATTGTTAACAATGTTAATTAACCAAGTTAGTTAATTATTAACAAATTTTAAGTGGAATTAACATTTAATAATTGTTAACAATATCAATTCTTGATTAACATTTATTCATTTTAATTGTTCTTAAGTCATTGTTAATTAACAGCAATTACTTGTTAATTGACATTTAACTTTAATTGCATAAATACTTTAAGCATAATTTTGTTTGCTTTACATAATTATCAATTTTGTAAAGCATATAAAATTGATTTACATACAACATTTCTACATAAAACACTTTATGAGCATGAAGTGAGAAAATGTGAATAGATTACAAGTTTATGAATATGTTTGCACAGAGCGAACGTCAAGCGTTTGAACCCTGGCAGACTGGTGCTTTCCTACCTGAGCGTCTGCAGTGTGCAGCGTGGGTCCTCCAGCAGAGCTGAAAGCAGCATCAGCCCAGAGTTTCCTGGATGGTTGTAGCTCAAGTCCAGCTCTTTCAGATGGGATGAATTCAGTGCAGATGCCAGGAATGTGCAGCCCTCTTCCGTCACTCTGCATCCTGACAAACTTTGACAGAGTTATCTTTCATCAAAATGAGCCGCACAGCAGCAACAGGGAGCCGTTTCTTTACTGAGGAAGTATTGCATGTTTTACCGAAGCCGCTCCAGTTTGCAGAACGAACTCCCCAGTCCGACCGAGAACGATCTCACTCCATCGTCCTGAAAGTCGTTGTCGGTAAGATCCAGGACTTTTAGGCGGCAGGAGGAGGAGCTGATGACTGATGCTATAGTCACCGAGCTGTTCTCTGTTAGGTTGCAGCTTCTTAGTCTTATCAAACAAAAAAATACAAAGACAAAAGTTAAACCCACATATAGTGTCACTTGCATGTCTGTGGAGGAGACAGGTTGGACTTTGACCTCAGTGTCTCCAGCTGGCTGCTCTTCAGCCCGTCAGAGAGTTGCTTCAGTCCTGCGTCTGTCAGGTTGTTGTTGCTCAGGTCCAGCTCTCTAAGTTGGGATGAGCTGATGCCACTGGCCAGATTTTCACAGCACATCGCCGTGAGGTTGCATGCTTTCAAACTGGACCAGAAAAAAAAACAAAACGTGAAAACTGTGCCAAACTGCCTGTATTTCACAACATTGTAGCTAGATGAATATAGTGATGTATAGTGACTTGACTGACAGAGGCTTTACAGTAAGTTCAATGCAGAAAAAAAAAGTATTGGGATTCCTCAAGGTTTTGTGCTTGGCCCATCGTTTTTTCCCATCTTAAGACACAACTGTGCATCCAGAACTAAGGAAAAACTGATCATTAACTCAGCAGAAAGTTTCTATTCACTTTTAACTTATGGTTAAGATCTGCTTAACTAAACACTGGCGCTCCTCAGGGAGATGTGCTTAATCTCTTATTTTTCACTCTCTATAGATTTTTTTAGAAGTAGTTTTTTTTTTTCCCCGTTTTGCTGTGATACACAATCAGCCTCCCATCTTTTTTGGAGTCTCTTGAGTTTGCTTACTTTGTCAGCCATATTGCCTGGACACCATCACGTCTGATGTTCACAAGTGAAGCTTAGGGATTCGTGTCAGGATCATAAAGATCTTGCAAAGCAGTTTTCTATCCATTCTACGTAAAAGTATAGTTATTTCTAAAGCGTTTGTAACTTTTGAGTACCACAATATCATGCACTGAAGTCTCAATCTGAACTAAAAAGATCGTACCACAGGACTTACTTTGCCACTTGGACTGTTTTCACAACAGGCATTAGTCTCAGGAGCCCCTCTTCTGACCTCATGTAGTTACTCAGATCAAACACATTGAGCTCTTCTTCTGACGTCAGCAACATAAAGATCAGTGTGGCCCACTGGGCAGGTGAAAGGGTGGCTTGGTTCAAAATGCCCGAGCTGAAGATGTCCTGAACTTCCTCCACAAGAGAGTGGTCATTCAGCTCATTCAGACAGTGAAAGAGATTGAGGCACCTTTCCGGACACTGGCTGTCTCTGATCCTCCCCTTTATGTGTTGAATGATTTCAGTTCTGGTTCTTTGATGAGTTCTGTTGCTGGTCATTAGATGCTTCAGCAACGTTTGATTGGACTCCAGTGACAGACCCAAAAGGAAGCGCAAAAAGATGTCAAAGTGCCCGTTTTCACACCGCAGTGCCTTTTCTACCGCTTCTTTGTAGAGAATAATCTCTGATGACTCTCTAGACATTAAACGGCGTGACACAGACGACTTCTTGACCAAAACGTTGCTGTTTTCGTTGTGGAATGTGAGGTAGACGTACAGCGCTGCAAAGAATTCTTGAATGCTCAGATGCACAAAGCAGAACATCTTCTCTTCACACACCGTCATCTCCTGGTTGAAGATCTGTGTGTAGACGCCTGAAAACATAGAGGCCTCTGTGACCTTGATGCCATTAATGATGAGGTCACTCTCGTAGAAGATCGGGTGACCCTTCTCCAGCTCTTTGAAAGCAAGTTTACCCAAAGCAAGGAGGTTAGTTCTCACACAGTCGGTAGTGGAGTCTCTTCTTCCCACTCTTTTCTTCATTTTCTCCACATAGAGGGACAAGAATTGGATGTACATCTGTGTGAGACTTCTCGGTGTCTCTTTGCTGTCTTTATCCGCCAGGTTCTTCTCAAGAACACTCGCCGCCATCCAGCAGAAGATTGGTAAGTGGCACATGATGTGAAGACTTCTGCAGGACTTCACGTGTGCAATCACCCGATTTGCTACGGTTTGGTCAGTAATCTTCCTCCTGAAGTACTCTTCTTTCTGCGAGTCGTTGAATCCCCGCACCTCGGTGACCAGATCGATGTACTCAACTGGGATTTGAGCTGAAGCTACTGGTCGAGATGTGATCCAAACGAGAGCCGAGGGAAGCAGGCATCCCCTGATCAGGTTGGTGAGAATCACAGAAACTCTGCTTGGCTTTGTAACGTCTGACAATATTTCACTTTTCTGAAAGTCCAGCGACAGCCGACTCTCATCCAGGCCGTCCAGGATGAAGAGGATTTCGCTTTCAGGCTTGTTAAAGATTTCTGTGTCTTTTATTTCGGGGAAAAACACACAGAGGAGCTCCACCAGACTAAAAGCAGTCTTTTTCATTAAATTCAGCTCTCGAAAGGAGAGGAAAAACACAAAATCTATCTTTGTGTTTGCCTTCTCCTCTGCCCAGTCGAGAGCAAACTTATTGGCCGATACAGTTTTTCCAATACCGGCGACTCCCCTGGTGACCACGGTTCTTATGTGCCTTTCGCCTTGACACTCAAAGAGACGATTGCAGTGGATTAACTTGTCCTGGGTTACAGGTCTCTTCGATGCAGTCTCTATCTGCCTCACTTCGTGCTCTTTGTTAACCATGCCACATCCGCCCTCAGTGATGTAGAGCTCCGTGTAGATCTGATTGAGAGACATCTTATTTGCATCCGTTCCAATCCCTTCATGCAAATGACTGAACTTCCTCCTCAGAGTCGCTTTCACTTTCTGTTGGCATTCGGCTAATTCATCTGAGGAAAACGGTACAAGGTTATTAGGATGTTGCTCAACCATTTTGCATTGACTTTGAGAAAGAGGAAGTGCTTACTTCGATTCTGCTCAGCATTGCCACTGCCTGCAGCGTCTTGGTTCAGAGACTCTATGAAGACATCATTTGATTCTGGAGAACAAAATAAATACAGAATTAAGAGAAAACATTAAAACACTAATGCAGCTAAACTCCTTTATTGAGGTATAGTTAATATGACTTTGAGTATGCCTACCTTTGTCCATTGATATATTAATGTTAATGCTGCCAACGATGGAGCCAACGATGGAAGGAGCCACCACATTGCTGCCGCCTTGAGCAGTGAAGCTGGGCTGGAAATGATGAATTTCAGCCTGAACTGAGGAAATTCCAAAAAAAGACACAGTGAATAATTAAACTCTAAACATTTAGTGACACTTTAAAGGTCTGTCGGCTCAAAGCGTCAAACAAATTCAGTAAATTCATCATGCTTTGAAAAAAAACAATCAAAATCTTTTAGGAGACTTTTTCACTGCTGAGTCGACCTGAACCAGTTGTGTTTTTTTTAAGAGTTTTGACATTCTGAGTTGTTTTTCTCATCCTTACCTCTAGAGTCTTTGACTGCTTCATCTTCAGCCTTTTGCTCCATGTTTCTCGTCCTCAGCTAACACATTTCGCCTCCCCTGACACTTTCTCTGTCGTTTTCTCCCAGAAAGTCACAAAGACAATCTGACAAACTTCCCTTCACATGAATGCAGGCAATTCGTAATGATATCAGGGTAGAAGAGAAGCTTAGCAGCCACTGTCTGTTCCTCACGCTAATGTTTGCATGTGAACGAGAGAGAAGAAAACAGGAAATGTCACAATAGCTCGTCTGAATTACTGACTGCTGAGGAGAGAATGAGCAAACCTCAGCACTTTCGTTTGCTAGAAACCGAAATTTAGTTCAGTAAACTATGCTTCAATGTGTCAATTTGCTTACTGTATGACCAATGAAGGAAACTGAACTTTTATTCAGAAGTAAAAGTACAAATTCAGCCAAGTGAACCTAAAGCAGAAAGAGAAAGAAATCTATGCAATGCGTGAATTCACAGGAACTGTTGTTGAAAATTTACAGTGAAGACACTGATTTAGCTCTGTCTGTGTCGCTCTATTTTAACTAAATATATCATTTGTTGTTCATCAATAACAGATAAAATTATTTCCTGATGATAAATGAAGCAAAAACGAGGGTAAAAAATTGAGAATTGAATCTTATTTATTTCCATCTTGCCTTTGATTTCAAAGGAATCATCAGTGCATTTATCAAATTGAAAATCTTTATTGAGTCTTGATTAAACTGCAATTATTTGAGCAACTAATTTCCAGGAAAATTGTGAACATCACGCATTGTCCCTGGAGGGAAAGCACCAATTTAACAATGATGTTTGTCTAAGAACAGCTTTTTGTCTAACGTTAAGTGACTTCATCCTTAAATCAACGGTTTATGAAAATGTTCATGTGTTTCATTTCCCAGAGCATAATCAAGCACAAGCGTTTTGTGCAACTAGTTGAAGAAAATGCTATCCTAACATTAAATTACAACTAAAGATTTATTTTAAAGAACAATTTAAAACGTCAGTTTTATGAAAACAAACTGAGTTTCTACACATTTTATACAAGAAGGTATAAAATGAAGGAAGATCAGGGTCACTACTAGAAAGGATTAAAAAAAATAAAATAACCTGACAAGCAGGAAGAACATTTTTACTACAGATTCCCATATCATCAAGTTGCTCAAATTATTTAAATTACTGCATTTGAAAGATGTAACTCTTTTCTCCTTTAGTTCTTAAAGACTGTTTTAAAATCAGTGAAATTTTCCTTTAAGACTGAATTTTAAATAAATAAAATTTAATTCAGCAATCATGAGGCCAAACCCTTTATCACTGCAATTCTGACATCTGAACACTAGGTGGAAGCAAAACTCAAGGTTTGGTCTTCTGGTTTTCCTGAGTCTGTTGTGACAAACTGCAATCTTTCTCTTATCAAGATATTTTTCCCTGTAATATCATCATTTTTTCCAAAGAAAGTTTCAGGAAAGACCTGAAAAGAATGAGCCAAACAGATGGTAATGTTGCAAAAAATAAAAGAAAGAGGGGGAGGGAGAGTTGACAAGTTCAAAAGTTCAACAATAATTTGTTTTACAAAAATTAAACTCTTTTGTTTATTAAAAATTTTATACAAACTCAATCCGATTACACATGGAGACAATTTCTATATTTTTATTGCTAGTAAGCGAATGGAATGGAGAAATTCTACTTTTTAACTTGTTCATTGTAAATTCAGGGTTTGATTTAAAATAACTTTGAAACATTTAAATATCACTCTGCATTTCAAAATTCAGATTTTTGTTAAATGTGCTACTCCTGTCTGATTAAAATGAATAGCTATAGCAACACTAGTACAATGTAAGCTGAATGAATCATCTGGTGTTGACCTGTTGATGTGGGGGGATCTCCAAATAAAAATCTGCTTAGGGCCCCAAAAAGGCTTGGGCCGGCCCTGCTTCTAGATGCCTCGTCACAAATTGAAAACGGGATTTCTTCTGGCTTATTAGCAGTACAAAATATGATTTTATGAACAGGATCTACGGTTCTTTTTGGTTTATGTGCAAAAGAAAAGCCAGCGGTTGACATAAATAGACGGATTTCTGCATTTATCAAGAGTGGGAGCTGAGAATGTGTCTGATTTCTGCTGCGACGTTAGAAAAGCCGGCCATCATTTATTCATTCCTGTCCGAGCTGACTGAGCACTCTGGCATTTAATCAGCGATGCCTTGCCTTTTTTTTTTTTTTTTTTTTGCCTCTGTGCAGCCACACAAGTTGACACAAAGTTGCTGCGTCGCTCAGCCATGACAAACTCACTGAGCATCTGGGGGTCAGGGGTCAGAGACTTGTGGCTGCAGGGCGTCACGACAACAGGAGCTGACGGAGGAGAGGCAGTGTTACTCACTCACTCTCTCCTCCACCCAGCATTCAGTGGGATTGTTGCTCCAAAGCTGCGGAGAATGGGAGTGTCATGACTCAACTGTTGGCCCCGGCCGCCCTGTAAGTTGTCATGATGTAGCAGATGGTGTCGTCATCCTCATTAGTCACAACAAAGGAAGAAGTCTGGCCTGAATGCATCAAAGCTGCCGAGACTCTAATTTCACAAACTTGTGTTTACTGGACACATTTGGAGTTTGTTGCAAATGAAACATGAGATGTAAGCTCTGCAAAAAGAAAAAAAAATGTAATAAGCAAAATCCTATGAAGTATTTTGGTCTCGTTTCTTGTGAAAATATCTTAGTGCACTTGAAATGAGACAAAACATGACTTACAAATAACTTTTAGAAGATTGTTTTAAGTTAACAATATAGTAAAAACTTGTAGTTATTACATATATTATAACTTATGTTCTATATATTGTTTAAAAGCTACTTGTAAGTTAATTTTGTCATATTTCAAGGATCCCAAGATTTTTTCACCAACAATTATTTTACTTATTGATTAATCTATCAATTATTTTGACAATTAATTGATTAATTGGATAAAAGATTTTACACATTGTACAGATATTTTATGAAACCAATAAAGAATTTTTTTGTACAATATAAGAAATGTGTTAAAAATAAAATAAACCAACGAGTGAAATTATTTTTAAATTAGAAAATAAACATTTTATTCCCTAAAATACAACAACAGAGCATTCCTTTGGTGAATTTGAACTGGATGAAGCTAACATGATGCCACTTGAGGAGTTCATTATATTTTCAGACAAAAGTATTTTCATCATAAATGCAGAATGTATAAATATATTTTTACAATTTTGGACTGATTATTGCTCTGTAAAAAGTTTTATTTTTCAATAAATTGCCTTTTATTTTAGTTTTTTTCTTCCAGTTTAGGATTAATCCATTTTTAAATTAGTTTGAGTAATTATGATTAATCCAATTAAGCATTTCAGCACTTTAAGATGCTCCTCATGAAACAGGTCAGAAATATGTGAGCATCATTTTTTGCTCACTGGGTTTAAATGATGTGCCTTTTCTCCGAGCTTCCAGCACAACAGTTTGTTGTAGAACAGGCTGCTTCATGCTATTTTGCAGACAGTGGGTGTTTTGTTTTTAAATGTGGAGTGGCATGGGAACAGTAAGTGATGGCAACATAAGTATCTGCCAGGTTTTCCATTACAGAATGAGGAGGGAAGCTAACATCAACTGGTGGCCTGCAGAGGATGGCAAAGCTGCTTACTGTTTCTCAAAGTAACTTCATTTTTATTTCAGTAGGTTAATATAATTGAAGATATGTAGAAAGCTACAATTATTTAATAGATGTGTTTGTTTTTTTTTACTTGAAATCCTGCTGTTGGTGCATAACTCCCTTTTACCAAGAGAGCATCACTTTTTAGCATGTTTTGATCAATCAAATTGTATTTGAATAGCACATTTCAGCAGCAAGGCATTTCAAAGTGCTTCACATCAGAACAAACACAAAATCACAAAGTCATGCATCTTAGAATCAACAATCAAAACGTGACATTAAGTGAAGTGCCATTGTTAAATTTGTAACTGATTACGTTTCAAATTCAACTCTAAACAGTCGGGTTTTTAGTCGAGATTTAAAGGAAGTCCGTGTTTCAGCTGTTTTACAGTTTTCTGGAAGTTTGCTCCAGATTTTTGGTGCATAAAAGCTGAAAGCTGCTTTTCCTCGATTGGTTCCAGTTCTGGGATGCAGAGCAGATCAGAATATGAAGACCTGAGGTCTAGATATGATAGATAGGTAACAACTTGTTTTAGATTTAACCCCCAGAAACAGGAAGTAATGGATAACTAATTAAAAATCATTCTAGAAGGTACAAAATAGAATTATAGATTGCAACAGTAAACATGGATCTTTTGAATAAACTCTAAGTGAGAATGTGCAATGACACAAAATTTGCATTTATGATATTTAATGGATGCTGTATATTTGTGCCACCATCACGGTCTGGGTGCAGTAATGCAATACAAAGAATAAGCCTAACGCTTGCCGGAAAAAAATCGCATAATTTCTCTCAAATTAAATCCTTCTCACTCCTCGTTTCCTCCTCTGCTCTTGTGTTTCTTCTGAACTGGGCAAGGCGTAGTGGTGTGTGGTCGGTGTGAGATAACAAAGGCTGAGGAGTTCACAATTATATAAGTCCTGTGGAGGCTGAGGAGGAAGAGGAGGAGAGGCAGCAGGGTTAGCACGTAGGAAAAGGAGGGCAGGAAAGGGCCAGTGTAGCCTGCGTTGCAGTGCTCATTTGTCTTGCACACCGACAAACACACACACTCTCACACACACACACACACACACACACACGCACACATGCTGGCCTCCTTTTGCTACTCCTCATCACAGATTCAGCAAATACTGCCTCGCAATATCTGAACTTTTCAGTGTTTTATGTTCCCACGCTGACAACCACGCAGAAAGATTTTCAAGTGAAATCACTATTATGCTCATTTTTTCTCTCTCTCTCTTCTCTCTGTCTCTGTCAGAGCTGTTTGCTGTCCCACCTCTGGGCTGGAGTGCTGAGCAGGCAGCCACACACACACACACACACACACACACACACACACACACACACACACACACACACCACACACACACACACACACACACACACACACACACACACACACACACTCTAAGTCTCTAACTGTAACTCTCCAACTCTATAGCTGCCTGCAGCCCCACCCGCCTGTCCTCTGATGGCCTCCCACTCATGCCACATTAAACATTTAGTGAGGCACTCTGGATCTGTGTGACACCATCTTTTAGCGCCGCCAAGCTAACAGCCCTCTGTCTGTGGAAAAAAACATAGGTACACGCCTGTCAGTGGAAACTTGATATAGCGGTCGCAATGTTCCCACTGCCCCTTCCTGTCCCTCTTATTTACCTACAAGTGCACGCTCTCAGTTACGAGGTAAAGTCAGATAAACCTTTAGTCTTTATTCAATAGACACGTAAACTGTGTGGGGTTGGTCTTTTACGTCACAATAAAGTAAAATATCATCAAAAAGTGAATTTGTTTCAGTAATTCAGCTCAAAAAGCAAGCTGACATTTTGTGAAAATGAAAATCCAAAATGTAGTTCCTTAGAAATTTAGCTTATTTAAGAGAAAGGAATTTTTAATACAGAATACTATGCATGGTCTGGCAGACGGTCACAAATATCCTCAACAAAATGTTGAGGATATTTCAGAGTGCATAGAAAGTTGAGGGGAAGGAAAAAAGGCCTGTCTAGACATTGGAAGATGAGCGACACCAGACCCAACAATGCAGTCGAGCTGAAGGTCACTATCCCTTTCAGTACGCCGAGATTTTCTATAAAATATTTTAATTTTGTGCAAACACAAATTTTTAATTCTGCTTAAATGAAAGCATTGCTCAAAAACAGTAATTGTGTATAGAACTTAACAAATTTGAAGTTGTACCTATTTGGAAAACAACTCTCAAGCTTTAACATCCTGGTTGATGTCTTGAAATGTTGCTTCGATATTTCTTTTCCACACAGTTTCCTTGTAACATCATTAGGTCGTATCCAGTGATATACAATCATTTTCAACCCATATTTAATTGAAATTACTCTGGTTAGAGTCTGGCTCAATCCAATCATACAGTCAGATTCAGATATGTCTAGTTTAATTTAATCTATATTGTGGTAAAACAAGGTCAGATTCAGATGGAGAACGTTGTGGCACATCCACAGAATTTATGTTGTAAGCATAAATTCTGTGCTCGGATGGGTTCTGAAGACCTTTGGATTGGGTTTAGTGCAGCTGAAATTGAAACATGAAAACAAGGTGAGGACGACTCAGAGTACAGATATTGGACTCTGGACTTTGTGGACTGGTGCCAGTGGAACCACCTCCTGATCAACAGAACACCAAGGAGCGAATGGCAGGTTTCTGCAGGTGCAGACCCAACCCTGCCTAGTGATTGGTTGTTCCCACGGGGATGTAGCTAGTATATGTATTTAATATAGCAAGGCCTTCAAGAAAAAATAGTTTCTGTCTTTTGTGAATCATTTTGAAAATACAGATGTTGTGCTCCAAAGTGGTTCTGGTGTTGATCAGTTGTTGGTCACACCTGGAACATCCCCAGTCTAGTCAACTCTGAAAGTTTCTATTTTAGTCCAAATTCTGACTCTAGCATTTTGTTTTACAGCCAAAATCAAGACTCATTTAGATCGGTGAACATTTTTCCAATCGGTGAACATATTGCCCATATGTTTCATGTTTTCTGCTTCAGTTTGTTCGGTTGCGTTTTCCAAGGTGGTATTTTGCACGTCTTCATTGGAAGAAGTGGCTGGTTGTGCCACTGTTGTCTTTCTATCATCGCAAACCAGTCTGCATATTGTCCTCTGATCTCTGACATCAACAAAGGCCACTTGTCCACACAATTGCTGCTTTCCTCTTCCAACCAGTCACATACAAATTACCTTTTTGTATTTGCCTTCCTTTCTTCCATTCTAGCAAACAGTTTGAACTTCACTACGCAATGCTTTCCACAGCTAGGATGGATTAAATGTGATCAGCTCTATTTGTGCAAACAGTGCTCCTAATAATGTGAATATGTTGGGAGAAAATGCATGAAGCTTAATTCATTATAAGTTGTAAAAAAACAATCGTGAGGAAAAGCCTGGTCTTCTGTATTTTTTGCCCTCAACCGTGCTCGTTTCATAACCTGTCTGTATGTGATGTGTCTGCTGCAGTGAGCTGTGTCTCCCAGGGGTTGGGTGTATCCCAGCCAGTGCAGTAAAATGCTGTTGGGATCTTCTCTGGTTTATCTGGGAGCATGCATGAGCAGAGCTGGCTCTCCAAACAGCCAGTCGTCTGCACCATCTTTCCCCTTTCGGGAGGAATTTATTATGACTCCCTCTTCTTTATTGTTTCATCTAAATGACTGAAGTGAAGCAAACATTTCACAGCCACCCACGTTTTCAATGACTTCATTAGAACTGGAGGCACTGGGCTCATGCTGCACGTGCCTATTCTCGCGAGAATTTCTCCCCCCCATTTCTTTTTTTTTTTTTTTTGACGACACACACATACACACACACACACACACATCATCATCACTCCTCCTCCTCCTCCGACCCCTCCCTTTCCGTATCTGCTCGCCTCTCTCCTCTCTTTTCAGTCTTGCCTGGCTGTCGGAAAGGTGCTCCAGTATCGGAGGCTAGGCTACCCTCCTCTCGGACCCCCCTCCCCCGTACGAGAGCCAGCCGCCGTCGAATCCCCCCCCCCCTCCGCCCAAGGCTAGGGCTCCCCACCCCTCTGTCTCTCTCGCGGCTCCAACCATGGCGACCACCGCTACTTCCACCCGGTTCACCGACGAGTACCAGCTGTACGAGGAGCTCGGGAAGTAAGCAGCATCGTGTTTGGCTTGTCGTTTTGTCCCCCACCCCCGCAGCAGCAGCAGCCTAGCTTGAACATTATTTCTGTTTAGCCTGCTTAGCAGGTGATATCTGGCACAAAATGCGCATTGGGCGAGTTTTGGTGATTTGTTTGTGTGTTTTAGAGCCGGGCTGCTTATTGTCGCGGGCTAAAACAGCCGCTCGGTGTCGGCTAACTGAACTAGCATCTCCCGCAGTAACGGTCGCGCTACAATGGCTGATATTGATAAACTAGCCGAGTTAGCCCGCTCCCGTTTCGCCTCTAAAGATGAGATAATCACACGGAGGATGGCGCAGTGACAGCTGTTCGCCCTTCCGTGTTCGGCAGCCGGTATTTTCTGGTCTGCCGGAGCCGCCAGCGGGGCCCCGGGAGACTCCGGAGCCGCAGCCCTCTGACATTTAACCGGCCCGCTTTGGTCCGCAACAGTCTGACAGCTCGGTGTACCTGCGGCTAACTAGGCCGGCCACTGCTCATAGTTTCCCCCCTAAAATAATTTCTATAATCACGTTGAGTTTGGCTACGTACCCCTGAATTGTTAGATCAGGAAGTTATTCGTTGCTGGTTGTGCGAATACTGTCAGTACCCCGACCGACACCGAGCTGACCATCAGTTGTCAATAAACGCTTTCTCCTTACGGATCCGTCGCACAGCTGCTTCTCCGCGATTGTGGCCCCTTACCGGGTAGGAGGCAGGGCTGCTTTCTCGGTATTGTGATGACTGTAACACTCAATTATGTGACCCAAATACTGAACCATTTTATCACCTCTGGTGAATGTTTAATCGGACTTTAACCCTTAAGGGGCTTTATTACTGTTTGTCACTATTTAAAAAAAATTAATACAAGATGCATTAAATTTGACAGGAGTGATTCCTTGTCAAGTATCTGTTGTTGACGAACTGTACTTTCATTTTTGGCAATTTCATGTTTTTTGAGGTATTGTTTGATTTTCAGAATAACATTTTATTTTTTTATATACCACAAAACAAAATGTAAACAAAGATTTGCGACTCTCGGCTAAACTAAAACGCATCACTTCATAAAAAGTACATCAGACTGATTATAATTATGGTTGAGGGAATCAATTACAACATTAATCTAAAGTGATCCAAGTTGGCAAAGTTTTCATAGTGTTGCATGTCAAAACTACGTTATCTGAACGAGCATAAAGATTTTCACTTGATTCTAACATTATCCATGTTGGTTAAATTCACATTTTTTAAACGTTGAAATTCTGCAGTCAGATCGATTCCTTTCATTTACATTGTTCTTTTTTTGTTGAATAACTTACAATTTTTATTAGCAGCTAAGTTGTTAAATGGCTGGTAATCTATTTGCAGCATTACTCTTGTTCAAAAATCAGATTTTCCTCATTAAAATATCAACAGAGGAAAATTTTGTCTTGAAACAAAATATTCAGGGTTTTTTTTTTTTAAGTTAACCTTACCATTATATCCTGAAATACTGATATTAAATGGTTAAAAAAACAGGAAATGTGTTAATTAGTCTAATTAGTAGGGATGCTTCGATCACTGATCATTACTGATCACCTGGATTGGCGGTTAATTTTTTGTATTATTTATAAATAATATTATGTGATTTGGCAATAAATTCACCTAATTTAGACATAAAACATGCAAAATACTTGCAGACACAATACAGCAGCTCTTCTGTCAAAACAACGGCTGAAAAACCTTCAATTAGTAAAATAATATTTAACATTAAAGTTCTCTGTACCATAAATCATACATGAGTCAAATAAATATCACAAATGAATAATGTCAAGAAAAAGGGGAAACATTAATTTAATGTTAAACGCACGTTGCATCAAAATAAACAATCCTGAGTTACTAAATCAAAATGTCCTGAGAGCACGGCTAATTATTCCATACTGGTTCTGATTGGCCAGCTGATTAATGCTGGTTCTGATTGGCATAGCAATTCTGCAGGACACAGGGAGGAAACAGTGAAGATTGATTATTTCCCCAAGAGATTATCTGTCTCATGTTTGTACATGGCTAACATCTTATGTAAAATATATATTTTTTCTGTTTTGTTTAAGTTGCATGCTGCAGCTTTAAGCAGACGTTCAGTGTGAGAGTTCACTGCCGGGTGGAGCAGAAACGCCCTGTCTGCTACCAGTAGCGCGTAGCGGCGGTCCAGAAGCGGGAGCAGAACCCAGGATTTTACACCGCCTGCTCGAAGACTTAAATTACTTTTCGGGTTATTTGTTTAGCTTTCTGACCGTCATGCTGTTCCAGGCGAGTCTAGGTAGTTTTGTGCTGCTGTAATGACAGAGTGATCGCTCCGGATGTCTTTTTTTACCTGCAGTGACCCTTGATATAGCCAAACTCCGTCAAATATTTGTTTTTTTGAAATATTGAGACTTGTTGTGATGCGTTTTGACATGCTTCACTCCCAAAGTATTTTCCCACTTTCACTCTCTTTCACTCCAGATTTGACTTGTTTATTCCACTTTGCATGATTGTCAAGTAGAAAAAAGGTTTCACAAATCTGTGTGTTTGTAAACCAGTATGAAATTATCCAGTCCAGATTCATTCAACCAGATCAAATTTTTAACTAGAGATCATCAAATGCAGTCCATCTCATCAAATAAAGCCCTGCTTTATATTCCTTTAGCTTAGAGCTCATAGACTACAAGAAAATGAAATGCCTACTTATCATTTCATACTTCTTAGAAATCGTTTGTCTGATGCAGGTTTTTTTTACAAGTGTTTTGTGTTGTCCATCCTGGTGAACAGTTTGTGAGCAGACTGTCAACTGATTTTTGTCTGAAACGTAGACTTTGTCAAACTTGAAGCATTAGCGTTCATATTCTGAACTTTTGTAAGATGATTTTTCTCGTCTGCAAGAAAATGTTGAGAATGTTGAGATTAGAGCTGCAAAGTAAGTTGAATTGCAAAAAAGCCTTAAACTGCCATATTTGATAGTGTATTGTATTTTAAGTTGCAGGCCAGGCACATTTCAGTAATGTGCCTGGCCTGTTAGATGGGTGTTCACTTCCCTCTCACGCTAAATGTGTGTTTGCAGTTTCTGTTGCTAAAACTAATAAAACTGTGATTAAATAAAGCCAGTAACGTGAATTGACAGTCATTTTAGCCATGCATAAATTTTCATGTGTAACAAGAAGCCACCGAGTTATTTATTTGGTGCAATTTTCACCTCCGTAGATGCCCACTTGTTATTTAAACACCGTCCAACTCACAATTTTTACGTCAATGAGCCTCAGAACGAGGCCGTCATAAAGCAGAGTTGGCGAGGAATGGCAAAATGGAATGTGGCGTGAACTATGCTCCATTAAAAACTAACTGCTGGTATTTGCTGCTTCTGCGCTGTCAGGCTCTTTATGTTACATTTGTGGCCAAATCACGAAGCCTTGTTGTGAAACTAGACTGTGGATGAATTTGTCCAAGATGAGAGTGAAAGGACATCGTGTTGGGAAAGAATTAAAGATATTGTGCTACATTCAGTAATCAGGTTTAACTGTGGAAAATTGTGCGTGCTGAAAAGCTTAACATCTCAAGAGTGATTACCAACTTTGTAAAATCTGTCTTATCTTGGGCACAATGGCATGTTAAACATTTTTATCGCTAATAAAAGAAATAATTAACCAATATTGTCCATAATTATGGAAAACTCTTATTTTTTGACAAGTATTGAGAAATTTGACAATAGATTGGTGTTTTTTACTTGGTGTCCTTAGACAAGAGGGATAAAAATCCTTAGTAATACAATAATCACAATTTGTTAGAGAGAATTGATAATTATTGTTTTTTTTCCTTCATTAACTCACATTAAGCTGGTGATGACTTGTTTATTTCAGTCTGCCTCGATACTTGCAGTGCAGCCATTGTTCCCGAAGCGAGGCGTGCTCTACATGCCTGCTATGTCTTGAAAGAGCTTTCCAGTAATGCTTCATCTGGTCATATAAGTTGATGTGGACTTAACATTTTCTCACCGTTTGTGGTATGCAGTGCTAGTTAAGATGCTGTTGGTTGGCGTTTGCAAAGTAGCCAATCCAGAAGCACCATTTATTTTCCTTGGTGCTGATTGGCTGAACTTCCATGAGCGGTAATGAGTAAGATTGCCGAAAGTAGGTCGTCTCAAGTATTTGTTGATTTTAGCTAGTCATGTGAGAAATCACAGTTTCTCATACAATTTCTTTTTTCAATTGATAATTATGATAAAATCAAAATTTATTAAGAGGTTTGCTGATAAAAGGAAGTTATTCTCACTAACCAAGTTGTATGTACTTTCCAGTCTAAAGTTGCTGCATTTTAGGACAGAGTAAAACTGCCAGTAATTACTAGTGAAGAGCCACTGATCTAGTGATCAGTTAGTCTGAAATGCAAACAAAATAATTAACAAAACAGAATCATTTCAGACGCTGTAAGTTCTTGGGTCTTTCATCAGAATCCTAATTAATATTGTACAGGTGACTCAATGCTTATACCAGTGAACGGCACCTACTTTTTGCCCATTGGCTCTATGACATTGCAGTGCTACAGCTACTCATCTACTACGTCTTGAAACTACAAAGTATCATTCATATTACTAAAGACTCACATGGCAATTGTTGGACTGCGGTTTTTCTTTATACAATCTCGTTTTAAAAAATTTAAGCCTGATTCTAAACTGAAAATGTTTCCTTTTCAGTTTCTTTAAACAATTTCTTTATACCAATTTCTGGCTTACTTTCAGGTTTAAAAACCAGGTTCCAACTTGGGATGATTCAGATTTTTCCATATCCAGTCTGGAATAATCTGCTTATAATGATCTCTGGTTGGCTGATTGGTGCATCTCCAGACAACGTGGGAGGAGATTATGCAAAATGTTGGATTTTAAGTTGCCAAAACTCTTTTCAGGTCACAAAATCTAAATGCTAACAGACTTTGTAACAATAAAACGCAAATCAGGCTGCTAGTGTAAGGTTTCTCCCCTTTTCTTTTACCTAAATCATCAGCAACAGCAGCAGCCAGAGGAGGAGGAGGACATTGCTCCTATAAAGATATACTGTCCTTAATTTGCAGCTGCCATTTCCACTCTGCCCCCTGTAATTGAGATAAATCAATGGCACCAATAGTGCAGCCGGTGTACACACCTACACATCGCCCAAAGTGGATCTGGCCTCCGCTGGCCCTGAATCTCCCCTGGACTTGACTCTGCTTTTGTCTCAGCGATCATTATGTTAATGCATTTTGTATGTGTATATATATATATATATATATATATATATATATATATATATATATATATACATATAGATATATATTATTTTTTTTTTTCTCTCTGTCGCAGTCTATTACTATCGAGGGACTGACTTGTACTTGTGTCACCTGCCACCTCTCATTTGCTGTTAAATAATTGAAGGTCTGAGCAGAGTACAGCAGAAAGTAGCAGCGGGTCGCTCGTCGTTAGGGATAATGAAAGTTGCCTTCATATGACAGGAAAGCTAGAAAACCTGCTGATCACAAGCTGCTGTAATTGTTTTCCAAAATACCTGCAAATCTTTTTCTGGCCCAAAGTGACATTCAAGCTTTTGTGTCTGAGCATATTTATATCTGTGTTATGTTTGCTTTTGAAAACTGATTTTAAGGTTGTTGTTTTTTTTTTCCCCCTCCCTCTGGTTAGTTTTCTAAAACGTTGAAATAATTGCAGATGATCTTAACAAATGTAATATTATTGTTGCTTTATCTCATCATTTTATCTCCTCTACTCTGAGGCCCCGATAGCAATGACTGTGTAAAAAAAAAAAAAAAAAAAAAGTGTTTGTGTGAGCAAACGAGGGGGAACATTCAAAAACAAACCACTGTGACTAGGCTGGAGCGCTGCTTCAAATGTCACACTTTGTTGAGTGTGAGAGGGGAGCGCGTTTGAAAAGGAACTAATCTTTGGTTGTTTATGCCCTTTGTTCATAGGGGAGCTTTTTCAGTGGTGCGTAGGTGTGTAAAGAAGTCATCAGGACAGGAGTATGCTGCAAAAATCATCAACACTAAGAAGCTTTCTGCAAGAGGTATGGCATACCCCCAAACACACACACACACAAATAATGTGCATGCTTGATTTGATTTGTTTGCTTTAAATGTTAAGAATTTGTTTTGTTAAACAAATGGCTCCTCATTTAAAAAAATAAACAAAAGTGAAAGTGTCTTTACAGGTACACCTACATAAGTTTGAATATCGTTTATTCATTTCAGAGATTCGATTCGAAAAGTGAAACTCACACATCATCCATTGCACAAAGTAATATATTTCAAATGTTGGTTTTTGTTACGGCAACAATCTGTTTCTCATGAATTAGAATATGTTTCAAGTCTATTAAAAAACTGAGGAATTTTTAACAGACCACATTAAAAAATGTCAGTACAGTACATTAAGGCTCCTTTTGCTTGCTTTATGGCATCTTGACAGCGTGGCATGTAGGTGATCAGCCCGTGGCTCTGCTGAGGTGTTAAGTAAGCCCAGGTTGCTTTTACAGCAGCCTTCAGCTTGGCTGTGTTGTTGGGTCAGATACCATGCTCATTAATCCAGGTATTGGTACTTTTAACAGCGTGCACTGAAGCCAAGTCCTGCTGGAAAATGAAATCAGCATCTCCATAAAGCTCGTCAGCAGAGAGAAGGCTGAAGTGCTCTAAGATTTCCTGGTAAACGGCTGCATTGACGTTTAACTTTGTAAAGCACAGTGGACCAACATGAGTCGATGACATGGCTCTGCAAATTAGTACCGTCTGTGGAAACTTAAACCTGGATTCTGTGCCTCTTCACTCCTTCTCCAGACTCATTTGGTTTCCAAATGAAATGCAAACACAAGGAATGTGACAGTTGTAGGCCAAGACTTAGATCCGTTGTATGTGTGTGCTGACTCATGAAGCACCGTCTCCAGTCTCAGTCTTTTCTTCACAGTTTTCTAAAGGCTGCAGTCATCTGTTATTTTGCACTTGGGCTGAAACGATACATCAGATTAATTGTGATGAATCAGTTATTGAAGCAATAAACAACTAATTTAGCAATCGATTAGTTAGTAGGAGTATAAAGACAAAAAAAATGGCCAATTTATGCTGTATATTATGAGCAGAAATTAAGCCAAAAAAATAAACATTTTGTATTTAAGACCATAGGAAAAACTTTTTTTATATCCAGAACTGGTTGCAAAATATGAGCTTCACCTGGTTCAAATTCTGTCAAAAAACAAACTCTTTCCTACTAAGCACCTTTTGCTATAAATTTTTAACTTGTTAATCTAAAAAATAGTCAACAGATCAGCCTGTATTGATAAACTGAGCAGAAAATGACTGAACTTTTCATATGTTGAGGTTGATAAGCATTTTCTAGCTGCAGAAGGATTCCTTGCTACATACTAAAGGAAAGCTGTTATTACATTGTTAGGCAATAAAATGTTTAATTGAATTATATGCTTATTTGCATTTTTTGCATAAAAAGACTTAAATTAGAAGTCTGCAAAATGTGCCAATTAATCGTCAGAATAATCAATAGCTTAATCTATTACTAAAATAACTATTTGTGGCCCAGTTTTGCACCATTTTTGTTATTCCATGTTTTCCTTCAGCTCAACTTTCCACTGATATGCTTGTACACTTCACCGTGTGAAGCTTCTTCAGGAGTGACCTTTTCTGGCTTATCCTCCTAATGGAGGGTATGAGTGTCTGTCTACTGGACAACTGTAGAGTCAGCAGTCTTCCTCTTGATTGTGTCGGCCGTAACTTAACATTTCTCAACATTTCAAATATTGCTGGCCAATAAATTGTCCCAGTAATTATTGCTATAAATTATAGCATTGCTTTTAAGTGATATATTGATAATAATAATGCTAGCTTGCCCTTTCAAAGACCAATAAACTATAATTTTTGTAAATAACATTTAACAGTAGAACCAGAAGATGTTTTAAATATCCGAAATAAAACAGAAATATAAACCACTTACTACTGACACCATAAAAAAAATGGATTATAATGTCTTTGTAAACAAAATTTTTCTTACAAAAACATTAATCAGAATGAAACATATCAAGCTCATTTTAATTAATCATGTAATTAATTAATTAATTGCTTATTGCGAAAGGCTTATTTTTAAGATCCACCTGATCTAAACACTTTTACATTAAATTATTTTATGAGTGTCCAAGTAATGCAGATTAATAGTATAATGAAGTGGCTGCTTTATCCACATTAAGATTTCATACAGTTTGCAGCTGTCGGATTAAAGGCAAAGTCACTGCAGTTCTAACAGCAGAGGACATATTTTATTAAGCTGTTGGCTGTCAGGTCTTATCAGCAACTTTTTAATCGTTTATTGATGGTCTTTAGAAACAGCTAATTGAATAAGTTGCTGTAGCTGCTCCAATATGCAATTGCACCACCGTTGTACAATCAATCGATTCAGGCTCATCGAGATCCGAAAGTAAATGACGAGACATAAACATTTTCATGTGTCTGAGAAGATTTATCTTTTTACGTTGTCCTGTGTGTGTTGTACGTACTCGTGGAGTTCACTGACATCTGTTGTGGTTCGTAATGATGATGAAATATCTCTCTGCGTTCTTCTGTTTCGGATCTGGCAAATTAAAGATCCAGATCTCCTCGTAGTTTTCACACACACCTGGGCCTCTTTGTTCTTTCCTGCCTCCTCTTATTAGCTTCTCACCTCTCCCTCATTGCCCGTCTCTGGTCTTTCTGGGCAGGGAGATTGGTTTGTATTGAGGCTAATCCACTTATCCTCAATGTATCTTCATCAACCACTAAGACCCCACAGTATCCATAGGCGCCTCCCTGTTTGCCCTGTTGTTGACTGTGATGGTATTTGTCTGCGTGAAGGAGACGAAGAGAGCACAGAGTGTTGCTAATAGTGCATGTCTGTTTGGTGCGAGTTTGTAATGCTATTATTGCTCCATCCGTACCATCAAGTGTCCACATAGTGCAGCTTCTAGTATTAATGTCCCAGCCATGAAAAGTAAGAGCTCAGCAGAAAGCTGTGGGCTCTTTGCAGAGGCAGAAAGTAAAGAGGAGGTGTGTGTGTGTGTCTGCTTAGAGAAGAGGATGAATTTTAAAAGCAAAGTTCAATGATGCCTCTCTCCAAAGAAGCATGATAAAGGGAATTGTAATAATAAATGATAGAATCTGTAGATTTAGTTATGTAGATGGACAACTTTACAGTCGGATACATGCAAAGAAAAACATTCTGCATGGGAAGATTTGAGTATTTTTTCACCCTTGTGAGGTGAGTGTGGCCTCTTGCTTGGCCTGGTGGGTAAGTCTGTCAAAGCTCTGCTAAACACTGCAGTAATCTGAGGAAGGGGTGGGGGAAGGAGGTAAAGGAGTACCACTGGGAGTATACAAGGGCAACGACATACTCATACCTGTCAAGTGTCCCGTTTTGGCCGGGAAACTACCATATTTTACCCCTCTGTCCCTGCGTGTTCCCATGTTAGAATTTTCCCATAAATTTCCTATATTAGAGTAATTATGCCCTGTTACAAAAGTTTAATCCACTGTTGACATGTCTTGGCGTGTTTTTCTTTTGAGCCGCCTCTAAATGCAAGATGAGCTCCAGTTTTACACCTGCGACGGAGACACGCTGCTGCTGTGCAGAGCTGCACAGGTGTGTCTTAGAATTATGACAGCAAACAAGCACAAGGAAAAAATATCTTTGCATGTTTTTCCCTTCAAGCTAACAGACAGAGTTGATTAATGCTGTTCATTGCAGATAATGTTAGATAAATGATGATGCCAATATTATCACTTTAAGCTTGTTGAAGAGAATAGGCTACTCATTTTGTTGTTCTCTAAGTGAATAAGTGGGCAGTACTAGTGGCATTTACTTGAGTAACATTTTGGGGGAAAATGCACTTATGAGCTCAGTTTTACTGCTCTGTGCTTCTTAATATTTGTATTGCTACTCTTACTTGAGTAGATTAATTTTGCATTTAAAGAAATAGACATCAAAGATTAGAAACATTAGATTCTTAGGTTTCTGCAAGATATGAGCGAATATTTATGCAAAGTTAAGCATAATTACTCAACTTTTACTTATGTTACCCAACCCACCTCCCTCCCCACATCCCCACTCTCAGCCCCACCCCAAAACCCCGCTCCGACAACAACAGGGGACGGTTTCCAGAATCCTCAAGTCCAAAACTTGACAGGTATGCATACTAGAAAATCTTCAGATTTTGGCAAGTTTTTTTATTCACAAATTTTTCTCATCTATTACACTGCTTCCAGTTTTCCATCCAAAAACTTAACAATCCTTTGCAATATCAATACTGCACACACTATTATTTGTGAAATTTGTGATGCTGTATATTAATGCAGTGCTATTAGTTGGCTAATTAACCAGGTAACCAATACTCAGTAAGGCTCTGGTATTAATACGATGATCAGTTGGGACTAAGGGGCGCAAAGTGTTGCGATTACTGAGCAACACTTTGCTCAGTAATCGTCCACTAGAAATATTCACATCCAAATATATTGAGTTCATGTCAAATAATTGGTGGATTGGCTTTTCTGTCTTAAATAAAAATATCTTGTTATAAAATGTTATTTTGTATTTTTGTAGTCCATGAAAATGTAGCATTTTAATTGGAAATTATCAAACCATGAAAATTATGAACTGGCCCCTGCCTAGATGTACATTAGTTACTTTTATATGATGGCACTAAAAAGCGTAGGTGTAATGTGAGCATCTGAGCAGAATGAATGCTCTAATTCAGTTGTTGAAGTGACACTGGAAACTGGGCCCTTGCTGCATTGTCTGCAGCAACTGTGTGCCGAGGCAGAGAGGGAGGGTAAGATTGAACATTTATTTTATCGCACAACCTCAGTTTCTTGTCATAAAGTTGCCACTCTTACTAATTACTTTTGAGTTGTTTCAATCTTCAGCTCATGTTGTCAAATTCTCTTTATCCAATTTTCATTAGTGGTCTTTGTATCCGAGTACATCTCTGATTTGTGTAGCCATTAGATCCTTGGTGTTTATTAATAGTATCAGCAGAGATGCACAGATTCTACATAATGTGCCTGATACTGGACACTTTGTCTTTTGTAGAACAAACTGATGAATGCATGATTTGATGGCATAAAAATTCAGCCTGCCTCTGTCACACCACTGACTCGCGAGGCGAGGTCGTGACAGACCCGCTTCGCCTGACTTTCACTTAGGCAAGTCAGCTTTGTGGATGGGGGGAGTGATGAAGAATGGTTTGTGAAACTCGCCTTCAGCAAGGTTTACAAATGTAACAAGACTCAGAAATCAAGTCTGACAAGAAGAGTAACGAGGTGAGATGTAGAATTTACATTTTAAGGTGTTTACAGATTTGCAGTTTTGATGCTATAATTGAGACCACCAGTTAGAATAAAATGTTTGTTGAGTGGAGATATTTTGCATTGCAATGATTTTTTTTCTGTCTTTAATGTTGGCATCTTGAAGCAGTACCTCTCTTAAACCTGGCGCACACAAATTGAATGTAGATGCATTCATTTTTTGTTTAGGCAAATCAGGACCTATGCAGCTATCTTTAGAGAGAATGCCAAACCTCGTCCCTGAATGACTGGCACATTATTAGCATCGCGTTTCCTCAGCTGTTTTGACAGCATTTCCTCGTCCCAACAGCTTGGATCAAACTCACCCAAAACAGACTGAGCTGAATTCACGAGCCTTCAGTTGAACTGTCAACTTTGTGTGGCTGATAAAGGGGTGTATATGCATGTGTGTGACTGTGGGGTTCTCTCCATCCTCCGCAGCTAATGTAAGATGGCTATGGGCCTGCCCCGTGGCAAAGCAGATGGCCAATTAGAGAGCAGCAGGAAGTGCCAGTAATTACCCTCCAGCCCTCTCTTTCCTGCCTTCCTTTACCACCCTCTTTCTCTCTTTCTTCATCACACACCAACAAATAAGAAGATTGAATGAATTAGTGCTGCAGTGACACTGCACTGTGGTAGACAGTTTTACAAACGCGCACGCACAGGAAAACTGTGATCCTCTTCCAGCAAATGGACGCTCCACGTAATCCTCCCTCTATCTCTTTCTCTGCCTATCTCTCCATCCTGCGTCACCGGTGTAATTAGGAGATGGTTCAGGTCTCTGTCATTCAGTCGCTTCCTCACAGTTGAGGGAAATGCACACCTACAGGAAGGTTAGTTGAAGGTTCTTGAAGATCATACTTGGAACTCCTGTCCTCAACTTTAAACTCACTTTATCAACAAGTTGAGAAGTGTTTAAACTGCAGGGGCAGTGAGATAAGTGATGGGTGATGGTTTTGCTGCAACATGTGAATTTTATTAGGGGTTGCTGCTGCTCTGGGGAAATGAATGCAAATCTTAGCCAGCCGGCCTCTGTGTCATGTAATCGCCATGGAGCTGTGTGGAGTTAGTTGGCTTAACCACAGTGATAAAACACGCAGATCTACACACATCGACTTATAATGCGTCCTCCTCACACTTACACCACCTGACTCATGACCTCAGCTCCTGCTTCACTGGGGTTTTGTTTTTGTGGTTTCTGCATCCCATAGAGATTAGCTGGTTGAGGAGTGTCGGCTGATTTACAAACCAACAACTTTAAAACACACAGTGCTGTGGGATTCAGTTAAATCCTCAAACAAGGGTGTAGGTCTGGAGATGAAGTGAGTGTTTTTCTTGTGAGGATCTCCTCCCAGCCTATGGAGTAAATACAGCAGCGTTTGTCTAATGGGTGTCATAGGAACCCCTTCTGTATACGTGTACATAGATATACAAATGCTCAGACCTGCTTCAACACAGAGGCTTATTTTACGAGCAGAGGGTACACTTATCAAAGATTTTGTTGTAGATTTCTGGAATAATCTGATGATCTTACCAGGCCAATTTTAGTCAGTTGATTTCCAACCGGTAGATTGCTAACTCTGGGTTGAGGGTTAGTTTGTGCTTCAAAGTGGGAGTTTTTAGCCTTGGTGAGGAAAGGTTATATGGATTTGATTAGAGCTAGGTTGGTCATAATCTGGGCACTGTTCAGACTTGCTGTGGATAAGGGTGCATTCACTAAAGTCCGCTTTTATTGAACTCTTGTTTGACTAGAAAGTCCGGTTCATTTTGGGAGGTGAAAATGCGCAATCGAACTCTGATACGGGCCAAAAAAGTGAACTCTGATCCGCTGAAAAACATAAGTCTTGGTTCATTTGAAGTAAACTAGAGTCTGCTTCAAATGTAGTAACAATAATAATAATTTTAATTATAACTCCCTGTATGTCTTCAATTGAAATCTGAATTCATAAGCTGATGATGGCAAGCTACTGGATTGTATCTACAGCTGCCCTGGGAAAATCTGACAGAAGTAAGGTTGCAATTTTTGCACAAAGCATGAAGGATCTCGGCCAGGGACACAAATGATGAATGTCGGCAGACCAGGAATCGAACCGGTGATCCACCGATTGCAAACTCCTACCACCACCGTTGCCGTGTACGTAGGACTGGAGTGTGCTCCAAAATGTGGAATCAAACTATAGAGCAGGGCATTTTGGGTAAATACAACCAAGGCAAACGTGTAAGTCTGAGAAAAAGCTCATGATCTGTTAGCAAACAGAAATATGAAAACCACTAACTCTATTTTTGTTTGCATTTTGTAAAAAAGGAAGTTGCTCTCATGTATTCTTCAGAGGTTTTTGTGTTGTTTCTTTCAGCAGGGTTTGAATCGTTTGACACAGTGCAGTGTGAAAGCGAACGGCACCAGCTGAAACTTAACAAATGTTGCAATTTTGGTCTCAGAACCAAGTCCATCAGCTGTGAAAATCAAAGGTCTTGGTTTACTGACCATTTTCCGACCTTCAAAATCTAATTTTTTAGATTTTGAAATTAGATTTTAGACACTTTATTGGGTGCTTTGGTAAGCGTTTGCGGAAGACAATTAATGGGTGACATGTTTTTTCGCCATAAATAACAGCTTTTCCCAGTTACATCATTATATTATTTATTATTCATTCTGTACATTCTCTGTACACATGATTAATGGGGTCGTCTTGGTTCTGGCCTGTGGTTTTGTCTCTGATCCGTCTCTCCCTCTGCTGTGAGCAGTAACTAAAATCGACTGTGCAGCAGAGCAGCATTTCTTCTTCTTTCCTTTTATTGTTTACAGTTTCCATTAACATTGTGAGAACATAAGGCTAGGACTGTGCACCTCTTGTGATGTAAAATTTTAATATTTCTTTTCAATAAGTACATAAAATTGTCAAAATGGTCATGTAAAATGATGATATTATCAGCTTTCTACTGCTTTCTTAGCACTGAAAAAAATTTATATGTTTCTCTGAGGTTACTTTTGTTTTAAACATTTTTATGTTTTTTTTTTTTCATCTTGTTCTAACTTGTTTTTTTTGGCTTGTTTTCCCTCAGACCACCAGAAACTTGAGAGAGAGGCTCGAATCTGCCGTCTTTTGAAACACCCCAACATTGGTAAGTTTCTGTGCAAATAAGCAGATGTGGATTAAGTTTCTTTTTATTTTCTTCTTCAAACTCTTGAATAAAGAATTTCCAAATGTATTTATTGATTTATTTTGAGAATAACCCCCTGAGATGTAGTATCTCCTTTGAAAGAGGGTCCTTACAAAAAACATAAAATACAAATACAGAACATACTGAAATTAAAAGTTAAGTAAAGAATGCAGGTTTTTTTATGGCATACTTGTCTTTTAACATATAGCATTGCAAAAAATGTCATGTCCGCCATTAATGTCACAAACTAATATTTCAGACTGCCATCAAGTTTGATTAAGGCATTCACTGCGTTTGTTTCTATAAGCTTCTGCAACGTCACATATTTTTTCCATCAGTGGCAATATGTTTTTCAAAATTTTGGTAAAATAAAAAATTGTACCAATTTTTTGGTAAAATTTTTTACCCAAAATTTTTTTACCTGACCTTCTGACCTCCTTCAAAACATCCCAAAACCCTCAATGTGGTTAAATATCTGGTCTCTGTGGTGACAGAGTTTCATAATTTGAGCCTGATGAATCCTGGTATTGTCATCTTTGAATGTGGGCGTGCCATTTGAGAAGAAACCAGCCATTGATGGAATAACCTGGTCATTCAGTATATTCAGGTCATCAGATGGATATTATAGCTCGGCTACAATAGACCCTGGGCATGATGGGAGCATCACGTCATCTGAGAAATGTGAAGCTACTTGTTGCATTGCTGAAAAATAATTACCTCATACTTTATTTATTTTTTGCTTTTGAATGTGGGCGTGCCAACTGGATTAGCTGTTGCTCAAAAAGTTTAGTCTCAGTTGACCAAAGCTCATCCACATACCTGTCCCTTGAGGAAAACTATAAACATAACTTTTGACTTTCAATTTCCGTTTTGAAGACCAGATTTGCAGAGTGAACATTTAGTGTTGTAACTCCTGAAACTAGTGTATCTCTGTAGCTCCTCCATCGTTTACAGTAACTAATATTGCTACAGCAAAATTATTCTACATAGTAGCATATCACCTCCTTTCCTAACATTCCCAGTGAACAAACGAGTTTCAAATTTATTTAGAAAATTAGGATAAATACTGTGAATTTAGATATCATGTGGCAAAATGTAAAAAAGTTGATGGCATGATAAATGTTTGAGGAACAAATTCTTTTTTTTTTCTCAAGCAGGTCATTGAACTAACCATGAATTACAGAAGCTACCATTTGTAAAGCACACAAAATGGGTTCAAGGATTTTTTAATTTATTTCTATTCAGAATTTCTGAAAAAGTAACTCCTGGAGGAAGTTGAAGTATTTGAGTTCACCATGAAAATCACACATTTGTATGGTAATTTAAAGCAAAAATTCAGCAGCACATTATTAAAAATGATTGTGTAATTGCCTTTGTTTAAATCCACCTTGTGTATTTCTATTATTTGAGAACCATTGGGGAGTAATTGTGTTATTTTGTCAACGTTTGTTATGTTTTATTGACATATTTGAGTGTGTGAATGCTTCCTCTCCTTTACATCATTTGTCACTGAGTGAAACTGTTAGAAAATTAAAAGCTACTTTGAAATTAGCTGAATAGATATGAATAGATTATCACTGAGATCAAATTAAACCAGAGTCCTGCTGCTCATGCTAACATTTATTTTTCTTATTCCATGTGATGGCCATTAATCGTTTTTGCATGCTGAACGTTTGTATAATTGTTTCGGTTTCTGACGTTTTTATTGCCTTTTTAAAGCAGCACTGAAGATTAAAAAATAATGCAGAGTCCAGCTTTAATAGAGATGTTCAATAGCGATGGCTACAATGAAAGGACAAAATCAATGCCACCTTTAGCGCTGCTCTCCTTATTTCTCTTCTGCTCATGTCCTACTTCTCTCTCGCCCCCCAGGCATTGCTCACCCCTCACCTAATCTTCCTGTTATCTGTCTTGTCTCTATAGATTTTTTTCCCCCTCATCCTTTTCTTCTCTCCTTTTCTTGACATATCTCGCTGTCGTCTACGTTCAAACTTTAGACAAAGGAGGGTACAAATGAGGAGACATATGGAGACACGAAAGCACAAAGAGAAGGAAACAGATGGGAGGAGGAGGGAAGAGCGGTCACACTTATTTCTTGCTGCAGGGGCATCCTACTTCATCTTATTACACAACTGATAGGCACTTTACATAACTATAACTGTTTGTCTGCTGACACTGAACCTAAGCTGCATCTCGGCAGGCGTTGAGGCGATCGGTCGGACAGCGTCCTGCTTTGTCACCATGCTGCTGTTTAGTTAACTTGACAAGTTTGGCTGCTGAGGTTGCTGCATGACCGCAGCACTGTGGCATTATGCAGTTCTCTTTACCAAAGTGGGTTATTTGTGTTACCAAATAGAAAACACAGTCTCTTTCCAATAAAAATGAAACTTTAAATGTCTAGTTCACTTTTCATTTTTCTAGTGTGTGCTTAAGGTGCCACAAAGCAGATGTAATGAATAGAAATTTAATAGAAGTACTAATTACTACAACTACAAATGCTAAAACAAGAAGAGAAATGATCTGTCATATTTATCTGTTGATCTCTTCAGAACTTTTCTTAAAGAATAATTACCTCATCTAAATAACTGTTAGCCAACCACCCCGAATGTTTTCCATTGTTACATCTTTTCTCTGTTAGTGGACAATTTTTCTCACTGTGGGTCACTAGAGTCATAACCCCTTAGAAATTGTGGTTTTGGTATTGATATGTTAATAATCATTTATAATCAATTCTCAAATTGCTTTAGATCAGAGCAGGATATGTTATTTGAGATCTTGTAACCTGCTTCAAGATGGGCTCTATTTAAGCTTTTACTTGACTTTAGTGAATCAAAGACTGTTTAATCACAGTTAGTTCATAATTTATTAAGGGTGATGATTACTTTTTCCATACAGAACCAACACAGATGCAGCTCGGTTTGAATGATTTGTTTCCTCTGCAACATAAGAATGAGGAAAATGTGAAAGCAGAAGAAATGCCTCAGGGGGCTCAGTATATATGACACCCATGTTTGTTGGGTGCTAAATTGCCCTTACTTGGGTAAAGTTGAGGTTTCACATCATTGTGCTGGTTTCAAAACAAGAGCTATTTCCTTTGGTTGCTGCTACTTTTGTTTCACATGTTATGCAGTTAAAGACAGTTTGAAAAACTCATTTCATGTTTGCATGATGGCAAAATTTCCACTTCAGTGATTGAACTTCTGGAGTGCTTAAGATAAAGAAAACGTGCTTCAGGAGTTTCAGTTATGCAGTTTCTTTCTCTTTAATTTATGTCTAGATTTAACCACCAAACACTGCAGAAAACCTTATTTGTTTCATCTCCTCGCTGTTTTTATTCTCTGCTCTCACATCCTCCCCTCTCTCTTGCAGTGCGACTTCATGACAGCATTTCAGAGGAAGGCTTTCATTACCTCGTCTTTGACCTGTGAGTATATTCTGTGCACGCACACGCTGACATTTCATCCATGCACATAACCTCGCTTTGTTTGTGTATGCTAACAACTTCTTTCTCTGTCCTTCCTGTCTCATCGACTCATTCTTTCTCCAAATTCTTTCTTCTCCTGCCCCTCAGTGTGACAGGCGGAGAGCTTTTTGAGGACATTGTAGCCAGGGAGTACTACAGTGAGGCTGATGCCAGGTAAGATCCCCCCCAATGTAAATATCTTTGGAGATACAGGCAGAAATGCACAGTGTAGCCATGTGAAAAGATATCATTGCCACACGCAAGCTCATTTTAAATGCACCGCTGTGACTTGATGTGCTCACACACATAATTGGTTGGCTTGTATTCTTGTCAGGAAATGCATCCTCCCAGCCAACAAGTGCAGTGATGTAGCTTTCTCCCTTCTTTCACGCTGCCTCATTTCTCTCGTTTTTATTGCGGCAAGAATAAGCCAGTAACAATGATTTAATGGCTCAATTTTTATTATTTATCTGGTCCTTTATTACAATAATCTGCAGCGTTTTAACCGTAGTTGGGAAAATTAATTTTTATTATAATTTTTTTGTCTATTTTGCAGTTAGAGAATATCTGCTTTGATCTTCTTTACTGTGGAAAAACCTGGTTATTAGCTATGAATGAGAGATATTAGAAGGTAAAGCTAATCCAATCTATGTTGATTACATTTCATCTCTAATTAGATCTGTACAATATATTAACTCTGAATTATCAACTAGTATTGGTGTGCTCTATATAGCACATGCTAATATTACGATAATACATTTTTTTACTGCACAATAAATTTCCGCTATAAATTATAATATTCTCCCTTTGAGCCCATTTTTAACTGATTTGATTATAATGGGAAAATAATGTAAGGTCACCCAGTCAAAGATTAAGAAAAACCTTGATTTCTAAAAACATAAACATCCAAAAATAAACAGACAAGACAACAATAATTAAAATGGAATATGAAGGAAGTTTCAAGCAGTTCCAGTTGTTTAACCAAATGGCTAATCTCTATTGAGATATACTGGATATATATTAGTCTTACTTTCTTTTCTCTCTGGAATATTGAGAAATAGTATTGCAGTAATAATGTGGGGAGATATTGTGCAGCTCTAGGTCTAATTCAAAATTATTAAATACTCAAATAAGGCCTGGACTAATTACTGGAATAAAGGTAGACCTGAGTTTAAAATTTTCCTTCTCGACTAATTGGGGGAAATATCGACAGTTTAATCGACTCCCTGAGTAATCATTAGTCCCAGCCCTATTTTAGTGGTCGCAAACTTACATTATTTATTTATTTCGGTGTCAAGGTATGTAGTATTTGAGTATTGGAGCTCATCTTTGGGGAAAGTCCTAATTTTAACCTATTTGTTGTAAATGTATGTCCTCTTTAACATCCAACCAGCCTCTTAACCCTGCTGTATATTAAACTGGGTTAATGTAATGCTTTTTCTGCTTTAATATATGTTTTTTAAGCTTAAAAGAACAAAATAGTGCTGTTTAGAAGTTTACATTCACTCAAAATGACAACAGCTTTCATACTTATATTGAGCCTTTAATCATACATATCATACATTCTGTTTTATTTCTTTATTTCATAATTTACTGACAAAACACATTTTTTTAAGCTTTGATGAGCAAAAGTTTCTCTAATCTTCACTGGGTCATAATTACATATACAAGCTCCAATACGCCTCACTAATATTTGCACTTTAGCAAAATGTTTTTGTATCCATCAGTAAAACTTCTGAGTGAGGCTGATGCTAGGTACTCGAATATGGAGTTGCATGAAGAGTTGCAATGCAGTTGCTGAATATCAGTTCTGATTAACCATCTGCCCTTAATGAGCTTTTCACATATTGACCTCCAAAAATGTGCATCGTTCCAGGAACATTATGCAGGCCATACTCGTTTCTTAGCATCTAACAATGATACAACATGTTGCATTTGGTAAGATGTTTAATATTATCACAAAAATAGTTTTTGTGTTATTGCAGATCTTGATATTGTGATTTGTGCAGCTTTAATATTTGATCACTCGTAGCAGAATTATTATTATTATTATTATTTTTTTACTATCTTTTTGTTGTATGTTGTTTTTAACTTTCTTGTACAAGCACTTTGTCTTGGCTGAAAGTTGCTGTATAAATAAAGTTGCCTTTCCTTGCCTCGTAGATAGAAATTTAAAGTGGTTGGCTTCCTAACAGTGACTGGCTGACAATCCAAATAATTTCAGTATTTCAACCATGGCTGCATCTCCTGATCATTCTAACCAATTTTCTTTCATCTGAGGTGGGCAGTTTGGGTCTAATAGTTGAAAAATTGGACACAGTTCACTGTTCCTGCTGAGAAATGCTTGTCAGGTCTGGTTTTTGGAGTAAATACATAAAGGCAGTGATGGGAAATTAAACGATTAGTATATTCTACTGAGAAACCGAAAATGTTCAAAGACGATAAACCTGATAAATTTAATAACACAATCAAGACACAGCATGTTGCTTATCAGCTTTTTTACAAGGTGGAGAAGAGATTGCAACTAGTAGTGTGAAATTGCTTGTTTTAAAAGATGCAGTATTTTCACTTTGAAAAGTACTTCAAAATGTTACACCATTGTTGCTCGCCGATAAAGTGGAACACGTTTTACTTGTTTTAGGTGATGTTAGCTTAGTTTTGAAACGAAATGTCATTGTTCGTGTTTAATTTGTTCTTTTACTCAATTTATATGGAAAATATTAAAATAAACGCAATTTTAGAAATTGGTCTGAAACAGTTGTGATAATTATTTAAATCATTACATTAAAAAAAATGTTGAGCAGTTTTTCTCCACATCACCCTGCACTAGTCTGTATTAACCTTTAAAAAAAATAGACTGAAAATGTTAATCTGATTACAAATGAGTTTAAATGAACAAATTGTCAAATATCTCACAAAAATAATGGCAAATTTTAGAAAGTGTTTAATCAAGCGGAGTGGACATTATGTATATGATGTACAATTTTAATCATTTGTGAATAAATCGGAAGAGATGGGTGCTGTGTGATGTTTGTTTTTCCATCCTGAAAGAAGAACTATTTAAATAAATAATGACTTGTCTCAATTAAATTAAGTTCTGATGCTACATCTATGCAAACTTCCTTCGTTTTTCTCAAAAAATGTACGCCATAACTGCCCTTAAATGCACAGCAGATGCGTCTTTCGCTCCCGAGTGTCTCTCATGAGGCTGCTCTTCCTCGTGATTTCTAGATAATGTTGCAGTGAAATGCAGTTTTATAGTGGCACGAAATTCCCGCAGGCTCTGGCAAAAACACACGACAGACAAATCATGTGCAGCGAACGTCATGTTTTTGTGATGAAGGCCAGTGGCTGACACTTCGCCCTGTTTGTCCTCTTTTCTGTCTCCCTCTCTGTAGTCACTGCATTAGTCAGATCTTGGAAAGTGTCAATCATATCCACCAGCATGATATTGTGCACAGAGACCTCAAGGTGAGTGAGACGACCACACACTCTCTTACACACACCTCTGCTCGTGGCCATGGCAACACACAAATGGCTCTCAGTTTCTGTTTCTTTCTCTGCAGTTTTTCTTCCATTCCTGTTTTTTTTTCTCTCTCCCCTCATCTCATGTGTTCCCCTCCGGTTTTATTTTTTTCCCCCTCTGTTTCTCTATCTGTTGTCACATCTGTCATCCTCTCTGTCCTTGACCGGAGTTGCGCGTATGTGCTCATGCATGTGCGCCCGTGCTGAGCACAGAGATGGTGAGTCATGATCACGTGGAAGGGTTCGTCTCCCACCTTTGGCATGGAAAAAGACGAGGAGTCAAACAATGCATGCATGCAGGATTACATGCATGCATGCATTTTTAGTTCTGCCATGAGCAAAGAGGTTAGGGCACAGCCACAGGAGTTGCCAGGACAACCTGCGTGACGACATGCCTCTCGTGCAACGTCGTGGGAGGGGCTTTAGTTGACCTAGATTGCTGATTGGCTCAGTTTCTGATTGGCTTACAATGCAGGAAGACGGCTTCTCTGCAACCTCTATTTGTATTTCCTAAGAGAGTTTCTCTCAGTCAGAGAGACAATTTCTTCACAGACTCAAATGTTAATTTTTACAGATTTTTACACTTTTTGAGAAGTTGCAAAGGTTTCACCAAACGGCTTCAGTTGGTCACATGGAGGTAGAGTAGTGCCATCCGTCCCCCAGCTGGTTGTTTAGGAGACATCCGCCCATCCATCCACCAATTTGTCCATCCTTTTAACCATTGTTTCTCTATCCATCCCTGTTTTTTATCTCAGTTTCCTGTCCATGCGTCCTTCTCTCATCCATATGTCCATCAGTCTGTTTCTCATCCGTCCATCAGTCTGTTTCTCATCTGTCCGTCAGTCTGTTTTCCATCCCTCCATCTGTTTGTCTATTCATTAATTTATTCGTCCTCCATCCATTTGTTTTTCATCCATCTGTCCATTTCTTTTTCCATCCTTCTATGTCTCCATCTGTCCATCCATCCGTCTTGCAGGTTGCCTATTTAAAATGTTTGCCATTTCTCATCTTCATCTGACATTGTGAACATTTTCACACTGTGCTAATTTGAGTCTGTAAGTCGTGTTTTGTCTGTTCCACTTTTATCTGACTGTTAATAAGGTAAAGAAAATGTGCATTACAGTAGATTTTGGTTGTTGCATTAACAGGCTGAAAATGGCGATGTGTTTTGAGCTTTGTCGCATTTGTTAATCGAGGAATATAATCCAATTTTTCAGTATTTGATCTGCGTCTCACTGACGCAGTCTTTCGAGGGAAACATACGATCTCTGGTGGATTGATTGGTGCATCGCTCCTGAAAACATTCTCAGACTTCGATGTGCAGTTCCTGTGTCCCAGAGTAACGCTGTTCCCTCGAGCGTTGCATGGCTGATTTGTTAGCCTTTTATCCTGAGTGGGCTTTTTCCTGCGTTTCTTCATGTCCCGCTGCCCAAACTACAGCCCTCTAAAACGCTGCCACACATGCTGCCTCTCGCTAAGTACACTCTCTGTTTAGCATGCAGCGTGCAGCTCTGCCCAAATGCCTCCCGAGTGGTTTCCATGGCTACCAAACCATGCCCATATAAGGTGTCGTGAAGATTGCTAACTACCCATCCTTTCCCCTTTCTTCTCTCTTTCTGTGGCTTTCTCACACCTTTTCTCCACCCCCACACAATCTGTGTCAAACGCATCAAAAATAAATATTTCTGAGAAAGAGCTCCTCTGATGAGTGTCTGCAATTATCTTCATCTCTTGTCCTACATTCTGCTTCTCCATATGTGTGTGTATGTGTGTGTGTGTCAGCCTGAGAACCTGTTGCTGGCCAGTAAGATGAAGGGAGCTGCAGTGAAGCTGGCAGACTTTGGCCTCGCTATCGAGGTGCAGGGAGAACAGCAGGCTTGGTTCGGTAAGAAATTAAACAGAAACTCCTGAATGTTGTTTTGGCAGTTGGATAGGTTGAGTTGTTGCTAAATAAGTCTGATAATGTGCAAAGGACACACCCACTGCTCTGAAGCCAAATCACATTGAAGTTTATGCTTGGGTAATATTATCTTGGCTGACAGCTGAGCTGCCTCTGTTTGGCAGAAATGAGTAGATTATGCTGCATTTTCTTGTGACTCCAAACGAGAATAGGGTAAAGTACCTCAAAATTTTACTCCAGTAAGAGTAGCACAACTTTAATGTAAAAAGTAAAACGTAACCATTCAAGAAATTAGTCCAGTAAGAAAAAAGTCATGAAAAAGCGACCCGAGTACTGATTGTCTCATCATAATACCTGATTTTATGCTGTATTTAAAAATGTCTGACAGAAAAATATATAAAGGAATGTTCAAAATCTTACATTTTAAAGATGGAAATAAAAAAATGCTACACATTGTTACAACATATTGAATTTACTCAGAAGAAAACCCTTGCAAATAAAATTTTTAAAAATAAAACTTATGAAACTAATAATTACAGTACGAAGGTGCTTTAGGTGACAATATTTAGTGTTTACTATATATTCTTGATCTCCAAATGGGACATCAGGCTAAGCAGATAGAAAATATTAGAATAACAAAGATTGTGTGCAAACAGGAGATCCCACTATTACATAAATTCTAGGCGTGTGTCCTTGTTTGGTGCATTTTTGTGTTACTGTTAGTGCATTGAGTTTTCAGAAATTTCACTCAAGTAAGAATAGCTATACTTCATATTAATATTGCTAAAGTAAAAGTAAAAATTACTGCTCTGAAACTTCTCCAAAACATAACTCGTGACTTCAACTAGTTAATATCCATCTCTGTCATCTGTTCTTCTATAAGAAGACAAAAAGGTCACCATCACTTGGAAATTTTATTCAAATACACACAGTCCAGGTGAAAAAAAATTCACGATTTCTGAATTTTCTTTGCATCAGGGTTTGCTGGAACTCCAGGCTATCTTTCCCCGGAGGTGTTGAGGAAGGATCCCTACGGCAAGCCTGTGGATATTTGGGCCTGCGGTGAGTTTGAGCTCACATTTTTAAAGTCCCACCTGTTGGCTTTAGCTAACTATGAACATTTTCCAAGGGCTTGGTGATAAATCAATTTGATCGATTCATCACATGTTTGGTTTTTGGAAAATCTGAATTTTTGTTTCTGAATAATATTACCAGAATAAAGTCGTAATTTTATGAGAACGCCAACAAGAAAAACAAACAAAAAAAAATTAAATGTGGAAAGTTGAGCATCTTGTGAAGTCATGTTTAAATTTCACAAATGATACTAAATCATTTAACACAACAATATCAAATTATTATCAGTAGGAAGACTTTGAAATGATTGTCTATTTGAAATATAGAACCACCGAGCTTTGGTCCTCATTAAAATAAGACTTTTTTTCTGCTAATATTACTGTACAGTTCTCATAATTTAACAAAAATTCTCATAGTAAAGGATGATTGAAATAAAAGCCTTTTTGAAAATATTTCTTGTCATTTGTATTTTTCTTTTTAGGAAAAAAGAAATTGATTAATTTTCTTTTTTTAAAAATCGTCCTTTTTTTAAAAAGGATAAATAAAATCTGCGATTTTATTTTTGAGCCATATCTCCCAGCCTTTTTCTTTGTGGTGTGATCGCTCTATTCTGATATAGCAGCTTTATTTTTGTTAGTCTGAGGATTACAAATCCATGTCAAGAAATTAAAGTATCATCAAAAAAAACATTTGTTAATTTTGATGATATTGGCTCACTGCAAATGAAAATATAAATGTGGTTTCTGTGAAAAATGGGCAACACGTTTATGCAGTTATCCATTGTTTAGGAAGGAATTTACATGGATCCACACTCGGTCCTAGATATGTCCGTGTGTGGCGGCGCTTGAAGCTTGTGCAGCCTTTTATACCTTAGTTTTTCCTTCCACAGAACTTCCCGTGATTATGAATGAATAGACCACTCTTTAATCAGGCAGCTTTCTTTTTTTAGCTCATAAGATAAAACTAATCAGAAATAAATTATTGAATAATCATTTATTTTTTTAATAATTTATTTACAATGAATCTATGTAACATAATGTTGCTTTTTGAATGAACTTGCTGAAGTAAGTTAAGTTTTCCTCTGTGTTTTCTGTTGTATCCTGTCGTGGCGCGAACCACCTGTTGCTGAACGCTCCTTATAGTCGACCACTTCATCCAGTTTTGTAACATGATCTTTCTTCCCGCCTCTTCCTCCGCCAGGTGTTATTCTGTATATCTTGTTAGTTGGATATCCTCCTTTCTGGGATGAAGATCAACACAAACTTTATCAGCAGATCAAAGCTGGAGCGTACGATGTAAGTGCTCTTTGTTTTTCTCCGTGCGTGTGTGTTAGAGTGTATTTGCAGTGGGTGCAGTGCAGAGGTTTGGCTAAGCACTTCTTGAATGTTTAATAGTGTCCAATCGAGATCTGGTCCAAAGCTATTGATCCTATCAGGGCTTTCCTGACGCATTGCAGAGGTGTGTGTTTGTGTGTAAGCAGGAGAATGGGAAGGTGTATCCTGTCTTCTAGTTGCTGTTTAATCAAGTCACGCTGCAGCGTTTTGTAGAGTTCATCCTTCTGCACTTGCAATATAACAATGGCTTTTACAAACTTTATAATAAATCAACACAAACTAAAGTGGTGCTCAGATGTTTTTTTTTTTTTTTAATGGTCAGAAATCTGCAGAAAATCTCCAGCAGGTCTCTTTCTTGAGGAAATATAGAAATCTATAGCAATCTGAATATGGATTTCAGTCATGGAAAGACATTCCTCCCATGTCTTCATTTATGTTCAAAATGTCCACAGTTCCCATCTCCAGAGTGGGACACTGTCACTCCGGAAGCGAAGAACTTGATCAATCAGATGCTGACCATCAATCCAGCCAAGAGAATCACTGCTGAACAAGCCCTGAAACACCCATGGGTCTGCGTAAGTGATCAAGCTCCCCACATATCACCTAGTCACATAGACTGCTCTAAATTAACATTACTGATATATAAATTCAGAAACATGTTAAAGCCAGTCATGTTTTGTTTCACATCTTATTGCTTTGTTCTCTCACAGCACCGTTCTACAGTGGCGTCCATGATGCACAGACAAGAAACTGTTGAATGTCTGCGTAAATTCAACGCTCGCCGAAAACTCAAGGTAGAAATCTTCTTCTATATTTTTCTGTTCATACTTTACAGCCAATGTAACAATTCTTCTGTTCGCTACTATTACAATGTGATAGGATTTTAAAATGGTTTTCCTGTCTGCCATTAGGATTTCCTGTCTTTAAACTACTCGGTACAGCTTATTAAATCTCCAGTTCACTGCTAATCTCATGCTGGTCAAGTATGTGCCAAATTATAAAGGATTTAGTTTGGCTCAAGTTGAATTCAAATCTCTCTGCTTTACATAAATAAAGTCCAGTCATATAGTTGGATCCAATCACAGTTAGACTTTATTTCAGTCCTAATTATAATATCACAGTGTTGGGTAGTTTTTGTACATAAAGCCTGATTCACACGACAAGATATTTATGCTAATTTTTTACCGGATTTTCCTCTTCTGTTGCATCGATTATTATCTTATTGTCATCTAAAGATGATATCAGGAATATTGGGGATCTCCAATATGATGGATTGTCCAGTGGACATCCGAGACGTGTTTTGTCAGTTTTATTTTCTCTGTTAGAAATAGTTTACAAACTATCGCCATTGCTCCTTCCTCGTCGGCCATGTTTGTTTACTCAAACTGATCTCAAGTGTTTATTTTTGTTAGTTTTCTTTTGGAGATTTTCTGTCTGAATGTGGCGTGCTTTGTGGCTGTACACCACACACTGAAGGACCAAACCTGTTGTCTCTGTTTTTATCATCATGTTTGACCTCTCAGGTTTTGAAAGTCAACCAACAATTTTTAAATCTTGCCATGTGAATCAGGCTTCATTTAATCTACATGGTGGCCCATAATTTTCCATACATAGAAAAAATAAAACATTTTATATTGGACAACCGTTTTTATCTTTGTGGGACTTTTATAATTGTGGCACGTCTTGGACTTTGTGGTTGATCTGCAACATTTCCAGTTTTCTGAAACTTGCAAATAAGTTTCATGTTTTCTGTTAAAGTTTTGGGCACCCATGTGGCTGCTTCCCGATACAGCTATCCGTATAATTTCAATTCTTTTCTCTTTTGTCAAACATATCTTCTTCGGCATCTGAAATATGATAGAAATGTACATTTTACATTCTCCTAAGTATGTTAACCTATAGCCCACCCGGTAGTACAGTCCTGAACTTATCCAGAGAAGTATGAGAGTGAGAATGTGATGATGTGGTTCTAAGATGGGAATTCTTGATATTTCATAATTCTGCCATCACCGCCAGTGAATACACAATATTAGGAAATGACTCAATATGCAGACATATTTCTGCCTGATAACAATCCAAAGCAAGCAGAGTTTCTGGAGATAAAACTTGATGTAACATGTGGACCTCCAGTGAAACACACAGCAGGATGGTTTAAAAGCAAAGATAGCAGCTAAGCTCTCCAGCAAATGGCAAAAAAAAAACTTCATAGCTTTTGATTCCTATTTATAAATGTCTTAATGTTTTTAAAAATGTTGTTAATGTTTCTTTTGTTTTTCCATGCTTGCAACAGGAGTCCTTACATTTAGATTTACTGTACAACTAAACACAGAGCAAGCTAGGATTTAACTTCCTGCTAATTATTTGTTTTAAGCTGTTTATATTAAACGACTTGGGTCTCAGCTATCATATGTATGTCGGACTCTATTATTGTCACTTGATTCGTTATGTTATGTCTTCACTTTAGCATTTCTTCATCATTTTTATGCTGTATTTTTTGTGTTGCTATGACACTATCTCGGATGTCTAAAAATACATCTTTCTTGCACTGCAGCATAAACCCCCCCTGTTTTCATAACACTTTTATGATCATCACTGATATGTAGATATCCTGACCCATTTAAAGGTAAAGAAGCCCAGCTTTATTTCTTTCTGCGGAGCATCACTGAAATACTTTAAATGATGTCTAGTAATAGTTGCTGTAGTTTGCATTCATGGTCGTTCATGCAAACTATTGGAATCAAGCACCAACTGTTCTGTTTCTTCACATCATTTAAATTCTTTTGCATACATAAAGGTGTAACACGACTCGCTGAACTTCCTGTAACGGTGCCTTGCAAAGGTTTTCACACCCTTTCAAATTTTTTCTTCACGTTACAACCACAGACTTCAATATTTTTCAGTAAAATTTTAAGTAATAAAACAACCAAAGTGAAAGTACAAGGATAGTTTTTACAAACAGATCATCAAGTGCTACAGAAGAAAATGACACAAAAACCTTAGAAGAAAATATGAGTGCAACTTCCTTCTGCACAAAATGTAAATAACAAATGGAAAAGATTTTAGAGGTTTTAGGATTTCTCTTTTCTCTTTGGTAAAAAAAACAGCAAACCA
Organism: Poeciliopsis prolifica; assembly: GCF_027474105.1. Classification (NCBI taxonomy): domain Eukaryota; kingdom Metazoa; phylum Chordata; class Actinopteri; order Cyprinodontiformes; family Poeciliidae; genus Poeciliopsis; species Poeciliopsis prolifica. Next base: position 7,455,295 of record NW_026562393.1, read on the forward strand.
TTCCTCCTGTTAGCGCCAGACTCTTGTGGCTGTTTTGGTTGTATTTACCCACAATCCATGTAGTTTGCGCTACATGGATTGTGTTTGCGCTACATGGATTGTGGCAAAAACATTTAGATTTGTGGCGTGCACAGCAAACAGTTATTCTGTCAGCTGATTCCCCCTCTCTAAGCTGTTTAACTACACAGCTCCCCTCACGACCATAGGCCTCCCGACTCCTGTTCTTGTCCGGTCTTTGTTTAGTTGGCGTCTGAATTGGAAACTTTGTGGTCACCCTTTTGCATTTTCAGATGATAAACTGAGCCATAATCTGTCTCTCATTACGTTTCACAACATAACCTGACTTTTAAGCTTCTCCACCATTTTGTTCCTGACCTGCCTTCTCAGTCTTCATGAGGCTGTTTATGCTCTGGTTTTCTCTAACAAACCTCTAAAGCCTTCTCAGAACTTTATCTTTAATTGCACACAGGTGGATTCTTGTGAAGGTAATTGGTTGCAGTGGACTATTTTTGGTTGAATATAAATGCATGCCACTCTATTTGGCATGCATTAGCATTAAAAAAAACTCCCTTGCTCTTTATGGTAATCTGTAGTTCTTTATCACATAAAATCAAAAAGAATATTAAAGTTTGTGGGGTTTTTTATGTGACAAAATGAAAGTGTATGGCTATTTAGCTTCTGCTAAATTTGCAGAATAATGAAACCTTTTGTCTGATTTGAACTGAAGTTAAAACGGTGTAAAGGAAAAGCAAAAATCCTACCAAACAAAAAGTTCTGTTCTCTCTCCTTGTCTCTTCTCACGTCTTCTCCTCCTTCGTCTTCTCCTCCAGGGAGCCATTCTCACCACCATGCTGGTGTCCAGAAACTTCTCAGGTGGGTGTGCCCTTCGCCCTCTGCCTCCCACGCAGAACATGCAGAGGGAGAGGAGGAAGGAGAGTGGATAGAGTCCTCTGCACCTCTTTTAACCCCCCACCACACACACCACACACACACACACACACACACACACACACACACACACACACACACTCACCCACTCATCCTTAAAATAACAATATGCTTTTGTGTGTGCAGAACAGTTTGGACGCTTAAAACGTTAAACTGATCTGAAACGTGATGTTCCTGTGTGTTTCAGTAGTCGTGATAAATCTTTGAGAGCTGATATGTTTTTTTAGATTGTCATGTATCAGATTGTATGTGAGTCTAAGTTCTGTCTTTGTCCAAGTTAATGTATTTCTCCCTGTTTATCTGTCTGTGTGCGTCTCTCTCTCTTCTGCTGCCCATGGAGCGTTTGCATGTTTAAAAGAAGAAAAAGACTTTTTATTTATTTTTATTTTGTTTTTATTCTTTTATTTATTTATTTTTTTAGAAGCTTTTGATGATTTGGGGAAGCATGTTGGTAGAAACGAGTGACAATTAAGATTGTTTTTTTTGTTTTGTTTTTGCCAAGAGTGACTTGTTTTTGCTGAGGCCCTGCTCTCAGTTTTCAATTAACTGGTCAGTCGATGGTTAGTGATTTCAGCCCTGGATCCAGGAGTCCACACCGGGTGCACATATTTGCTTCAACCCACTTCAATAAAGTGTCGAGGTGCATCTCAGAGAAGTTGAAGGTCATTGATAAGCTGATTTATGTTTAAAAAACAAAACTAGAAATTTATTGAACACCAGGGATATATTTCAAACTGATTGTCATTGAAAAGTAAAACCATCCCAAATTCAGCGAGTCAGTAAATTAGATTAAGACACAAAATAAATATTTTTGAACCAGAAATGGAGAGGACTACTTCAGCAGTGAATAGACAAAACTTGTCTGAATATGGAAAATTATCAAGAGGAAGATGAAACACAGAAACCAGCAAAGCAGCTGAAACAATCTCAGATTCATAAATGATTAAAAAAAATGCTGATCTCATCGATGCTTCACTGCGTTGATACAGGAATTATTGTTTTTCCTGCAAAAATATTTAATGGATATCATGCATAGTACATGACTAAACATTTCAGTCTGATGATATTTCTTGTTTTTATTTGTAATTACTGAAAAACTGAACTTGATGCCAGTAGGCCTGTCAGAATAACCAGAAATGATTGCAATAAACAAAAACATTGTTGTTCTGAGTCCATTTTCAAGTGACGTATTGATAATGGCGTAATAAATGCACTTTTAATTGTGTGAAGGACACTTAACACTGGAACAATAAGTAAAATGGAAATAAAAACCACACACAACTGAAATCATAAATAAAATGCATTATCTGCTACAAACAAAATTTTCATTCAAAAACTATTAATCATCGGAATGGAAATGATCAAACTCTTTAAGTTATCATGCGATTAATTGATTTATTGCTTATTGCGACGAGCTTTAGATGCAATCCATAATTATCACAACTTGAAATATAATTTATTTGTGCAATTAATCATTTTAATAGCCTTTGGAGATAACTCTGAGATGCTCCTCCATTTGGGCTGAAGCCAGCACACCGCTGTGGTTTTCTAGACCCAGACTGGAAATAGTGAGAAAAGAGCCGCCTATTTTGCACAGCTCCTCCCAACTGTAGCATTTTTGTCCAATAGTGGGCCGGCAGCATACCAACTCTGCTGCTGCCGCCTCCTCCACGGCCTCACTGGCTCAGGAAGGTACGTCCCAGAGACACGCCCATCCACTTCCTCTCTACACACACAGCCTTTTTTGGGGGGTGGGATCCATAGCGCAGGTTGGCCCTCATTGCCATCCCCCATATTCCTGCATGCAGCGTCTGCCAGCTTCATCATTAGCATTTGCACATGACTGCATGCATACTTACGCAAGTTTTGCTCACTCAGGGTTTCATTGATTTGTTTTTGCTCTATATGGCAGAGACATCCGATTTTCCTCATGCCATTATGAACGTTAGTAGTAATCAGCCTACTTTAGTTTGCACTGCAGAGTTCACATCTCACCACCACTCAACCACAGCCATTTCATTCACTAGATTAAGTCCACACACCCCTGCGATCCTCACCAGCTCGATCTGGGAAGGCTGGGAAGCAGGATGAGGAGGGGCTTGTGTCCTGGGGGCGGGAACCCCGAACTGCAGGGGGTTGGCAAGAGCTGGGTTGGCGTGCTGCCATCGTCAGACCTGGTTCTGGAGAAATGGACGAAAGGGGCAGGTGTTGAGGGGAGAGAGGCTTTGATGGAGACTCTAGAAACTATTCAGCCTTCCTGATCAACCTCTGGAAAAGGAAGCAGTCTTAAAGCTCATCTCTCCCTCTTGAGGCCTGTTTCAGTACTTTTGAGCAAAACTTCACCCCTTGAAAGTGCTGAAATAGGTCTCTCTTCTTCTTCTGCCTGAGTGGAGACGGATGGCAAAGGTCGGCGATTCCAATGGTGGCTCCATGGATATATTCATGAGAATAAGGCAATGTAGAGCAAAGTAGATCCTCTGTCAGCTTTTGACAGGAGAATCTTCTTTACTCTGCAGTGTGGGTGTGTAAACGGAAGTTGGGTTTTTCTGTTCGGATGTGTGATTGTTTGAGCTGAGCTTTTGGGGTGTTTGTGGTGCCCTCCAATGCGGGCTTCCTCGCTGACACTGGACCAAGGTGCCTGTTTATAAGTTTATTAATATCATGTGTGGCAACGTCACTTTAGACTCGACTCCTTATCTCCTCTCCTTTCAAAATCATCTGAATATGTTTTTGTTTTTGCCCTTTTATGGTGCGGAGCCCTGTAGAGTATGCAGGGGTGATTTATTCATTTATGTATTTATTTTTTGCGTTACCTTGCAAAAGCATTGAATTTCGTTGCAATAAATTGGTCTATTTTATATACGGTGTCAATTTAATTGTACCTATCTAGACCCATAAAGGTTCTAAGTCAAAACATGTTTATGCATTTTTTTATGCAAAATTCACATTTTGCAGATTTTTATACATCCATTTGGGTCTCAGCTGCTTCTAAAAACAAGTGGTTAAAAAAACCACACAGCCTTTTTTTTAATCAATGTTAATATTTTTTAGTGTCTAAAAAATGAGAAATTTAAAACAAACGCCAATTAAGTCAAATTCAACAAGCACTGCACTGTTACTTAGCAACCCCAACTGAGCTCCAGCACATTTGGTCAGCTCGTTTTACCGCTGTATGTGCTGTACAATGGCTGCTGGAAGTGCAGCCATTGAACAGCATTATACAACAGCATTGTACAATAAGTGCTTTGTTGTTGACTTACCATCCATAAAGAAACTTTCTGCATTGTTGTTAGTTGCACAGGAAGCTCCACTGTTGCTTTTCCAGTATGTATAGTTGCATAATTGCTCATCTGTTTGCTGCTATATTCATGTGCAAGTGTAAACGTTGAGTTGGGGGTGCGGCCAGCAGCGGCTTATTTGTATTTAAATTGACAAGAGGCTCTAAAATGTCTCACTCTGAAAGGAGCTCAATAAAGGCAGACCAGAATAAAATCTAATTATTTATGGATGATTTCCTGCAAAAAAACGTGATGAACATGTTCTTATAACCCATAGAGCTAGGCTAACCTGCTCAAGGAAACATAATGGCGGTCACCTTTAACTTTTATTTATCTTTTAATATTTGTCGGTGTAGATGGGACTGCACATGAAAATGGCTCTTTATTAGCCATTCAGACTAACAGAAACAACCAAAACCGTCAGATAGCGATATCATCCTGTGAAAAAACTCAAAATTTGTCTTTTTTAAAAAGAATCTCTTTTAATGTTTTTATTTGAGAGGTAACGCAAAAGAAAAATAAATCCCCCACATCACTGAGGGGGCTCCGTATTATGCCACTCATTACTGCAAAATCCAAGCCTTCTTGACTGTAAACGCTTTCCCGCACTTATTTAAGTCTGGCCAAAGCGGGGCTTTGCAGTTTGCTCACGATGTTACCCTACAACGACATTAAATGTAAAAACTGGCATATCTGCATCTTCTAAGCATCTCTATTGTCTCTGGAGTTGTTTTGCTTTGCTACCTTTTGCATGTGGGTGTCCTGTGTGGTGAAATCCTATAAAATGTTCTCTGGAGATGCCTCCTTCTGATGCTTCCTAATGCAGTCTCCCCTGCTGCTCACTATTCGGCACTTTGTTCGAGTGGTGCAGGCTTCCTGTGGTCGGTCATCTTGACTTCATCTGTGCTGTCTTGTGTAACTCGTGATCCTTCATAATTTGGAGGGGAGGCCATACTTGGGAAGCAAACGAACAAGGCAGCACTAGACCTTCGCACAGTGCCTTATGAAAGTCGCATTTGGTCAAATTACAGCTACAAACTTTATGGTTTTTATCTGACAGACAAAACACAAAGTGGTGCATCATTGTGAAAAAGAAGAAAAATATGTATCTATCAGATGTTGACATTTAAAAAAAAATCTTTCTCCTGTATTAAAATCTTACTGAAGATACTGAAGTAAGTACAGTACAAAAACCTTACCAAGTATTTTTGGTCTTGTTTGAAGTGCAGATATTGACTTCCATTACTGAATAAACTTTAAAATCAATCCGTTGACGACTCCATGTATTGTCCTACTGTGTGACGTCAACGTTCCTCTTCTGCACATGCGGTTGACTTTGGGGACGTAATCCGTTCATACACGAGTCCCATTTGGGTTTAATTAATAGTATGAGCGACCATGCAAACATTGGATTTCTGCAAAAACTATAATTGGTCATAAAGACCTGCTGGGTGAACGTAGACCATTAGTTGCACAGTCCACAAAACTGATCTTATGGAAGCGAAACCATGAAAAACTTTCTTTTCACATTAAGATGCACTACTTTGTGTTTATGTACAGCATAATGTTATAAAAAACTTTGAAGTTTGTTGTTGTAGCATGACAAATGTTTAGAAAGTGAATGATCACTGCAAAGTAGTACCAACACTACTTTTCACTGCAGATGGAAAACAGTTGACATATTTTTTTAACTCCAAGATTAAATAAGGAACATGTCAGCAAGTCAACAAGTCAGCTCTTCTGTCCCCGGTTGTGGAATGAAAACTTTTCTTCATTTTTCCTCTTTGGATGCTGCATGGTCAGATCTCAAGATGAAAAGTAGCCTATCAGCCAAGATCGAGGAGCATGAGTTGTCACTTGAAACTGTTTGCTGCTGTAAATGCTATGCTCCTTATCTCTAATCTCTCTTGTAGTGTAATTCTAAGCCATCTGTTACAACCCTCCCTTGAACCCTCCCCTTCCCTTCTCCCATTTCTTGTTTGAAGGTAAGAAACACAAGATAAGAGTTTTGAAAACTGTGTATGTGTAGGTAGCAAAACAAGTGAAAAGGAAGCAGCCATGGAGGAAACTGGTCAGAGCCTTTAAAGGAAATCAATGATTTACATTAACCTAGCTCGTCACAGAGAGTCCTGCCGGCGGTTTGAGTCTGACCATCAGCCTCTCCTCGATCTGCAGGGGTCTTCTCTCAGACAGGAAATGGATGTAGGAAGTTTACTTTGCTCTCAGGTTTCTCTTTCATCCCCCAGATAGCAGTGAATGGATTAAGATGTGAATGGGTTTTTTGCAGAGCGTAGCAACCTGTTCAGCTGAGGGAAAATTGCACCACAGGTCCATTAAATGCATGTTATTCTCTGGAAACATCTAGCCTTACTCGGTCACAAAGGGAGGCCTAATAGGGTTTCGTAGATACAAAAACTGGAGATCGAGATCTCAACAGAAGCTAAAAACTGGGTGGATGTTATCACCTCAAATGAAACTTTTTAACTGTTTTTTCCCCTCCCCTTTTCCATCCTCTGTATTTTCACAGCATGCAAAAGTTTACTCAACAAGAAGTCTGATTCTGCCAAGGTGAGCTCGTCCTTAATGCCCGTCTGGTCTCCTGTGTCCTTTCTGTCTCTTCTCTCAGTTCTACCTGCTTTTATTCTGCTGTGTTCAAAGATAGTATACAACATAAGATCAGACATTTACTGGCTACGTTGCTTTAGGTGATAATAACCAAGCAGCAGCTTTTGCTAATTATGCACTAGCACCAATTGAGCACTCGGACAAATTAACCAATTTTTGGATTTAAAAAAAAAAAGCTCAATTATTTTTTGTAATCAAAGATTGAAAACAAAGTAAAGTTATGACATACCGCACACTGTGCTTTTAAGGGTTTTTATGTAGGTAAATCCAGGTTAGACCTTTTATAAAAATTTAAGTAAGTTGAGCTCATTCAGAAACCAAAAAATAATTGTAACCATTTTCCACACAACCAAATCAGAAACTGTTGATTTGTGATTTTTTTAATTGTACTAACAACCATCTCACAAAGTGAGATTAAATATAAAAATTAAGGCAAGACTTGAGCAAGAATTCAAGGAAAAGACTCAAAAGTCTCCCATTCCCTTTTTAAATAACTTATTCAATATAGAATAGTTCAGTTTATGCTTGACTTGTTAATATTGTAGTATTTTGCCATTTGGAATCTCTTAAGAGGAAAACCTTTTTGCATTTTTTTTTTCTGTTGTTTTTTTTTTGTCAAAAAAAAAGTAAAGATTTCATAAATCTCATGCTGTTTTATAGAATCTTTTTTTTCTTTGTTGAATTGTCCAGCTCAAGGTTCATCAGACTGAATGTTCTAGACCTTAAACAAGAGATGATGTAAAGCAATCCAGTCCCATTAAAACTTTGAGAAATATCAAAGTGAAATTTTAACTATATTTTGCAGTCAAACTTTGTTGTAAATGCAATAAACTATGTATAAAACACTCATTTTGTATTCCCTCCTGAAATGTGACTTATTTTCTGATTTTCCTCCTCTTTCGTCATGTTTAGAACCTAAATTTCTTGTATCTTTTCAGTATCCTAGTTCTGCTTCGTTTTTCCCAGTTCTTGATCCAAAGCTTTTATTCTTTTACCTTAAGTCAGCTTCAGTCGACTTCTTTCCGAGCGGCCTCCCATCACTTTCAGCTCTCTCCTTCTCCTGCTGCCCTCCCTGTCTATATTTTTTTACCCCTGGGGTTTTCTGTGTGTAGTTAAGTGGCACAAGCATGGAGAGTTAGTGAGGCAGTAAAAAGGATGATCTAGAGGCCATTCTGTGGCACTCACCCCTCTCATTTATCCTGTTAGCTCTCAACAGCCCTGGAGCGCGGAAAAACATTAGCCCCTTTTCCCGAAAAAGGCGTTTTAATTCAAATGCATCTGTGTGTGTTTGTGTAGCTTTTGTGTTTCACTTTGAGTGTTTGCGTTCTCGTCCCAGCCTTCTACCAACAACAGTAAGAACAGTATAGTGAGCGCCATCAATGCCCTGAAAGACACCAACATGGCAGCCAACGCCCAGATGGTACAGTAGGCCGCCGCAGTGCCACTTCCCACCTCTCTCCTCTCCCCCTCCACCTCCAAGTTGTTGCATAGTTGCCCGATTTATTTTTCTCGCCTCATCCTCCATCATCATGCTTGTCATCCTTCATCTACATTCCAGGAGATGTTGCTTTGTATCACCCCAGCAGTGCCAACTTGAAGCCATAAAACCTCCTAAATGTGCACAAGTGTTACTGAGATCAATGTGCATTAAAACCTTTGGGAATCCTTTAAAATTATAAAATCATTACTTTAAATCTCAGGCAGCGCATGTGCACCCGTTTAGTTTTACACACAATACATTAGGATATCATTGAAGAGTTGGTTTCTTTCACTTATTTCACGTTAAGCAGTGAAACTTGTTTACCTTTATATTTCAAGTGTTTATTTTTGTTTATTTTGATGACTGTATTTAAAATAAATCAAAACCACAATATTAGCTTATCAGAACATTTTAATATTCAGTTTTTTAATATAATTCACAATAATTGTCATCTCAAGGCACTTTACAAAAAATAATTTCAATTAAAATTTATCCTAAAACGGTATTAAATAGTACAGTATGCTCAATTAATTATTGAAAATAGTTTGGAAAGTTTATAAGGAAAACCAGTGGATTGGTTTTTATATTGCATAGGAATATACAAAATATTTGTTGGCAATATTCTCAACAAGGATAACAAGCCACAAAAGTACATTTCTTTATAAACTGTCTCCAACCGCAATGAATCCAAGCACATTAATGGAAAGCTGAGTGGAAGAAAAAAGTGTCAGGACTGCAAAGCCTAGAGTAGATTTACAAGATGATTGTGGCATTTATTGCGATATGAATAAAGAGGGTGACTAAAAACTACTCAACAAGCCTTTTTAATAAATTGTGAAGCTGAAGTAAGGGCTTCTCCACACACAGACATATCCAGAATGGGCAAGAACTGTAACTTTTATTGTGTTAAATTATTCCTGAGGCAGATCGATCTAAGCTGAGCTAAGATGACAAACGACTGGGCACTAACTCAGCAACCTAACGTCGTCTTTTCAGGGGAAAGTAAATAATGCATTTCATTTGGAAATAAAGGAAAAGTGAAGAAGAACTGAATCGGTGTTCCTTTAGGTCCAACATAAAGTTTCCTCAGTCAGCGACACTTTGAGTTGCCATGTTGGCGTGAACAGGCCATCGAAAAGATGCATAGTATTGGAAAGTTGAGCGATAGGAAAAACTCACCTGAGGTTATTGTCAAGAGGAGGATGAGAAATAGCAGACGAATTCAATAAGCATTTTGTGAGACGGGCTTTATTTAAATATTGAGTGTAAATAGTGTACATTACAATATTCTTAAACTGAATTCGAAAACCTAATGAATACACAAAACAAGATGGCCGCCTTGGGCAGGGTGATGTCACTTTGAACCATGATGAAAAAAATCCAGATTTTCCAAAAAATTTTATTTAATCTTCAAAATTCACATTTCTATTTTAAAATCCTTTTTATAGGTTTTATGTTGAACTGAATATTTTAACACAAAATATTCTGTTTTTTATGCCTCCGGTCATCAAAATTGCCAGAGATAAATACTTTACATAAACTTGCTTCTAATTTATTTGCATAATGAATGAGTTTCACTTTTTGAATCGAATTGATGACGTAAGTAAACCAGCTTCTCAATCATATTTTACTTTCCCAGTTGCATCTGTGTATAAAGCATGGGCTTGTTGGTTGGACTATATACCGCTCATATCATGCAGCTAGTAGTTGAAGCATCAGACAGTTCGTTTTATTCTCTTGTTTTTCCAGACCCTGTGTGTAAACTTTAACGTCCCAGACCCAGCTAGATATGCGTTTGGCCTTTTTTCCATTTCAGCCATCTATTCCAGCATCTTTCTTTTTGCTCTGAACGTCTTTAGCGAATGTTTCCTCACTTTAACCTGCTTTCTTTCCTTCATTAACATTCTTACTGACATGCTGGTTCTACTGCCTTCATCATGCTCTTGTAGCATGCAGCGAATGGTGTGTTGCAGTGTGGTGTGTTTGGATTAGGTAGTTTGCTTCAAAGGTGCTTCACAACTGGTGCAACAGGACCCCAAGTTGGATTATATGTATGCAATTTACACTTCTACATTTCAAATGTGTTCAGGTTTGCAGCCTAAAATCGTTAGATTTGTTTCTGTAGCTAAAGGAAACAAATCTTGCCTTTGACTTGAGTCAAGTGGTATAAGTGGATTTGATTTTTTTTTATTTGAAGGAGATTTGATGAATCAGAATTATACCAAGGAGTTTATGGAAACCCAACAGTGCTGGAAGCGCATATGAGAAAAACTAAAAAGCTGCCAGCATTCAGAGAGAATTTTACAATTGTTCTCTTACATTTACGTCACCAGTAAGCCGTGTTTCGTTGTGTAAAACATAGTGGATGGAAGCAGCTAAAAGTCAGTTGTTTTTTTCTAAAAACACAAACAGTCTGGTTTTTATTTGAGGATGTTGTTTCGAAGACAGTCTAGACTTTTTGGCTGTAAATAGTTCTCTAAGTTGTTGTCTGACCCTAAAACCTTTATTCAGACTAACACATGTGGTTGAAGCAAATGTCAGATTACTGTCAAACACAAGCTTAAGTCAAACACACCTGCCTTCGTGTGGCTCAGCCATGTGCAAAAACATGTTTTGGCAATTGGAGGGTGGTGTTAATAATTTAAGTGATTCTTAGTTATAAAATGGAGTAAAATTACATTTTCTAACCTGAGAAACTTCTCATGTCCTCATAAAACACTGAGGTTTCCTGAATGGTATGGTTGCTAACTCTGTTGAAGCTAACTCATCATCTTGGTATGACCTTTGCTGTTGTCCTTCCTTCCTGGGTCGGCCCTTTCCCGTAACCCAAAATTCATTTTTTTTTTTTTTGTAATGTAGATTAAAAACTCTTTTCTAGAAGAGTCAGATTTCAGTTTGCACTTACAATGCAAGACTCCTGTTTTTGTGTAAAGGATCTGAAAATGAACTTAAAGTTTGATCACAGTATTTTGTCTTACTGTTACAATCATGATAAAAGTGAGTTTATCACTCCTTGTGTTGCTGTGACTGTATGGAAGAGCAATAATAGCCCCTCAAAAACAAACACTGCTCTTGAAAAGCAATGCCTCTTATTGTTACACTTCTTTGTGACACTGCTTGCATAAAAAAAGTGTGATTTGTAAGACTAAACTGTACTCAGCAACTGCATTTAATGATATATCTCAGTTTATTTGATAGTAATATTGAACAATCAGTTGGAAAAAACAGTAAGTTAGCAACAACAACCACAACGTTTTGGGATTTTAAACATGATTTATGGGAATTAAATCAAAATTCTTATGAAGAAAAATTAGCACCATAAATGATGAACGATATGATAAATACCCACCTCCAGTCAGAAGTCTTTCCAGACCTCTCTTTTTCTTTTTTTTTCTTTTTTTTTTTTGTTTAACGATAATGGCAGATGTCCTGTTGCTGATCGATGCAGCATCCGCAGAGATGAGGCTGTGACAACCTCAGTTTGGCGAGTCAGGGGTGTAACGGCGATGCTTTCACAAGTCTACAGCAGAAGGATAATATATTTTGGCAGTGAATTCAGATATCTGTAACTATACCAACTTAAACCTTCTTTCACTCTAAAAATGCCTTGGAGACTGTGGAGGTGTTGCGGAGGTAAAATAGTCGGGGCCGGTTCAAACCCAGTTGAGACGCACCATTTCAGAGCAAAAGTATTTCAGACCGACTGTTCTGTTCTGCTCCACAGGAATCTCAGAGCACAGTGGTCCACAACCCTCCTGATGGAGTCAAGGTAATAATTTTGTTGTGTTGGGTGGGAACACGGCGCCGCCCGGGTTGACTCGCTCTCGGATCTTTCCTGCGTTGGTTTCAGTGTCTGTCTGTTCCTCCTCTTGGTCCTCAGGGATCAACGGAGAGCAACGCCACAAACGATGAGGAGGAAATGAAAGGTAGGAAAGGTACTCAAGTGTTTTATTCCCTTTTCCCTGTTTTCATTCACTGTCTCTTTCTTTCTCCCTTTTTAGTGAAGTGTGTGTATTTGACTGTAGTGATCGGCAAGCGTGTTGCGGTCCTAAGCGTGCCTGTCGTATGTGTGTGTTTGTAATTATTGTGTGTTTGGCTACATCTAGCGGACAGTTCGGCGCTGAGTCAGAGCAGCGCCACTGAGGAGATGCCCCCTCTTCTGCCCTCACCTCAAAGCTCACCTGCCAGTAAGTTTATCTATGGCAAAGAGAAGCTATGGTTGCCCCCTGTGCCCCCTGCAAGAACCTGACACCCATTCCTCCCACTCCCACCTCGGTTTCTTGTAGCACTGGCAATGGCGTCTTCCATATTTGAGCTCTGCTCACACTCTGATCTACCAAGCCTTACTTTTTTATAGGGTTCCCACTGGTTTTTAAACGTTTCTCTTTCTGAACTCAGTCAGATTCTGATGTCAAAGAATTTTATCTTTTTGTTTATTGCAACTTGTTTCCACCCCCCCCCCCCACCCCCATCCACCCACCCACTCCTATCACCTTTTTTTCTGTAAAACAGGAAAACCTCAACTTCCTTTTCCTTGCATACATGCAGTGAAGTTGTCTTCAATAATGTATTAATATTAAAGGACACCTGTTTTGCCAAATCTACATTTTACACATTTTTGTCCTCCAGTTTGGGTCTCAACTGTTTCTAAAATCAGCCCAAATGCTTAAAAAAAACACCAAACCCATTTTTTGGTGTCTGTAAAATGAGCAATATCAATAACTTCCCGATTCTAAAGTCACAGTCGACGGGCACGGCGCTGTTACCAAGCAACCCCAGCCAAAGCCAGCCCATCGCCTAGCAACCCAAGCAAAATCCCAGCATGTTTGGTCAGCTGGTTTTTCCACTGTATGAGCTGAACAATGGCTGCTGGGGGAAAAAGGTTTTATTGTTGACTTATCATCCAGAAACCACTTGCTGCATCCTTGTTGGTTGTGTGGTAGGTTCGACTTCTGCTTTTCAAACATATATAGTTGTACAATTGCAGCCATTTTCACATGGAAAGTGAAAACTGAGTTGGGGGCGTGGCCAGCAGAAACTTATTTAAATTTAAAATAACAAGAGGCCATAAAGCAGCTCACTCTGAAAGAGGCTGGAAATAGGCAGAACTGGCCCTATTAAAATCTCATATCTAAGAATAATTTTATGCAGTAAACTGTAATGAACATGTTTTGTAAAGCCCACAGACCTGTCATAACATATTCAAGGTACTTCAATAGGTGACCTTTAGCAAAAAAGCATTTTTGTGTGCGTGTTTTTCTCCTCTCCTAGAAACCTTTCTTCCTAAAAATTATTCTTGAGTAGCTGGTCTGTCGAAATGCAAAGTAGCATTACATTTTTCTAGATTTTAGTAGTTTAAATTTGCCTGAGCTGTATTTATTTTTTTGTTTGAAAAAGTTTAACTACACCATGTAAGAAAATAGATTTTCAGAAGCAAAAAAATGATGAAATACATGTAAATGTTAATATATATGATGTAATGAAATGTTGATATATATTGGTGATTATGGATTACAGCTCTTGAAAACCCATTTTATTTAATTAGAAAATCAAAATAAGACCAACAAAAATGATCAGGGCTCCTTTTGACTGAGTTATACTACAGTGTGACCCTGCTGCTCTTAAATGGTCTTTGCTCACAATTCCTTTAAGGCTCCAGTTATTCCTGTTGCCTACGTACCTTTTTCACTATCCCCTTTTTTCCTTACACTCAACTTTTCAATGAAATGCTTGGATGCGTAAGTCTGAACAGGCAGCTTCTTTTGCATCAACCTTTTTGTGGCCTGCGTCTTGGTGGAGGGTGTCGGTGGTTGTCCACTGGGCAGCTCTAAACCAAGTTGAAATAAAATGGTTCATTTCGAAGAGTTCCTCATTTAAAACGCTTCAGTTTTTGTCATTAAAGCATTCCTGTTATTGAAAAGTATCAAAGAGCAGGGCTACCTTCACTATTTCAAAGCAAATAGTCAAAAATATGTTGTACATATTGGCCACTGTGGGAACCTTGAAGTGTGTGTGTGTATGTGTGTGTGTTTCCTGGTGACCACTGAATATGTCCCCCTGTTGTCCGGTGGAGGTCCAGCTTACCTTGTAGCTGAGTGTCCCAAACCGGCCCACTGCCCATCTGACTCTCCTGGAACCCTCACAGCAGAGCCTCATGTTTCTCTTTGTGCTCATAGTCTCCCCTCATGTTTTTCTCTGTTAATATTGTGATATTCCTCCTCTCTGCTCTGAATCTTTCCTTACATTTTTCTTGTATCGCTCTTCTTCCTGCTGTTGAACGAACATCCAAATGTTTTCCTAGCTATTACTCCTCAGTTGTATTTTCCATTTCTGCCTTCTCACTATAACATGCCGATTCCCTTTAGGCCTAGCTGAAGCTAATAACAAGCAATGGCTTCGATCTCTTCAGCATTTGATGCTACCGCTCATCTGTGCAAACATTATGAGTAAAGTAGTCACAAACATCTCAATTAGAGCTGTATGGAGCCTGCTTCCTGCCATCATCTCATTCTCATGTTACCCATCTGAATGTCTCATCAACTTCAGTTGGAGCTTTACTTCCTACCAGTTCTATTGGAAACCAGCCCTACATCCACCTTTCCCCCTCAATTATTTATTTTTTTTTATTTTACTGCATGAAGTGTGTGCGCACGTTGCTTTTCATCTTCCCTGCTGTCCATCAACATGTATGTTTCACCATCCATTGTGTGTTTCAGTTCCACCGCATGATGTAAAGCGCATGGCATGGAACAGCACGGGCAACAGCTCCTGCCCGGACTCAGACCAATCACAGTCCTCCATCCCCTCCGCTCCACTAGGGGGCAGCACTGTCGCTACTAAAAGCAACACTAAGCTGAGTAAGAGCACCTCTCTAACCGCCTAACCCAGCTACACCTGCCTTCTGTTCTCAGTCGCTGCTTCCTCTCTGAAGTGCAGTAGTGAAGTGTTGACACCCCCTGGTGTCATGTCCTTTTGCTTTGTTTTTGTTTGTTGTATTATGGATTTCTGTTCCGAGACTCTTTAATCAGGCTTCCCCCCAAACTATAAAAACAAATAATTTTTACATCAGTCACCAGAAATTAGTCATATCCTTGCATTTGCTGCAAGACTGCAAATAATGATTATTTCAGTAATCGTCCTTTTTGTACCGCAGTGCTCAGAGGAGCGCTTATTAATAATTACGACATAAATATCATGCCTGAAAACCTGATATTGTAACGGACTGAATGTTATGTTTTTAACGTAATCTCTGCGGGACGGGGGAGCCATGGCAACGCGTGTGGACACAGAGAGACGGAGAGTAAAAAAAAGCGCGAGTGGTTTTGAGTTGATCGCCTGTTCACGTTGTTTTGCCTTTGTTTACCTCTGCTGTGGTCCATCACAGCCGCTGTGGTTTCTGAACGTTCAATAAACGACAAACTTGGACTTATTACCTCGCTCGTCTGTGAGTATGTCATTCACAATAAACATAAAAGGGCAAATATATTTCACCGAGTAACAATCAAATGGCTTCTACCGAGATAATTAAATTAAATGTCTATTATTTAGTTGTATTAGTTTGGTGTTTTCTGGCATCTTGCTTTGAGCTCAGAGTCTGAAATGCGTTTGCTCCATCAAACATGCCATTTATTTTTGTCTCTTATTTAGTGGAAATATTGACTTGATGAATCTTTCTCCAAAATGACAAGCTTTTTAAACCTTTACAACTTTAATGTTGAAAATCAGAAGCTGGTATTCACAAATGACATTGAAATAAAATCCAGTCCAACATTTGAGGTGATTCCTCTGGAAACTGTTGGAGGAAAAATATCCAAACTTCACAAGATGTGGCTTTAACCTAACAGAGATCTGTGGTTCATCCCGTCAGTCTGAAATATTGAGGTCATCAAACCAAAGTTCAGAACTACCATAACCAAATAATTCCTGCTGGCCTCAGGTTTGCAACCAGCTTCTGAAACCAGTAATCTCCCAGTCTCAGAATCTCACTGAGGAAGAAACTGCATTAGGTTTCTTCCTCAGTGAGAACCACTTTAATATTATGATGGATATTTGCATATAAAATAAGTCAAGAGTTTCATTTACAATTTTTACATCTTCATGTTATGAGGTAGATGTCAGCCGACTGGCGTCAGAAAAAGTAGATCTTGGTCTTAAAAAGTTTGGGCACTCCAGGTCTGTGTGTTAACAATCCATCACTAACCTAATCATTTCAGCCCTCATTTGTTTTCCAGTTTTTTTCTTTAAAAGGTAGATTAGGGTTTTGTCTGCTGTAATGCTCGGCTTCGGTCTCTTGTGGCAAACCAAAAAGCAAAACGCTCTATTTATGATCCAACTCATGTATCATAGCTTTCTCCGTAGGGTGGCTGGACTCAGCCTTAGTGATGGGATGAGGAAATCGGTCATTAGGTGAAAGCTTAAAGTAGAGCTACTGCTTCTCCACATCGAAAGAGTTGGTTAAGGTGGCTCAGGCATCTGATCAGGATGCCTCCCGCTGGGCGCCTGCTTTTGGAGATTTTCTGTGCACATCCAACTGAAATGAGACCCAAAAGAAGACCCAGAACTTGCTGGAGGGGATGTATATCTCTTCTAGCCTGGGAATGCCAGAAGACCCCCTAGAATGAGCTTGAGGGGTTCCCTTCTGGGACTTGCTGCTCCAGCAACCCGATTTGGGCTAAGGGAAAGACAATGGATGGATTTAAAGTTACACAAAATAGACGTTAATGTAAGAGTGAAAACATGTTTTAGGCTTTTTTTCTAAACCACCAAAGAAATGTAAACATGCAAAACAATAAACAAGTGTTTCCTCCCTTTGATAGTGTAAGCTCTGCTTCCTGTTTCTCTTCAGTTGCTGCTGCAACTCATCTGAAGTCCAGTTGATCTGAAAATATCTTGCAATGAAAATCATTGAGTTCTACATAGGAAGGCAATCAGGAATACATTTCAGTAACCATCTAAGCTATTTACCATTAGGCTGATAAAATAATTTACAACGTGCCACCAACGCAGATAACCTCTCTTCAGGTCAACTCCGTTCAGAGGTTTTATTTTTAGCACATCGTCTCTTTACCTCACATTGCATCCCATCCAATCCGCTGTATCTTTTAATTTGCGAAGGTTTAGTTTATCACTTGCATCCAGGCCTCTGATTGTGACCAAACTAGAAATAAATGATTGTATTTTATTCTGGAGCCCTTGTTGCTCACCTTGTGTGTTGGTATCATTTGGAGGAACTCGATATATCGCGAGATGATGATCTTACCGTTAACCAACTGCTTTAATATTGCTAGTAGCTAATGTGTTGGTAACGTTTGGGCCGTTTCATTGATTCACCTGGATTTGATGGCGATGCACCTCCATGGTAAAGTGAACGGATGAACCTTTACCACATCCAAGATGGCGGCAACGTCAACATATTTCTCAGCGCTCTACGTATTTATGTCTATGCTAATGCTAACAGGGCGCTCACTTGCCGTTGCTAGCTCGCTAGCTAGCTCGCTTCTTTTCGTATGTCGGCTCATCTTGGCTAAGTTCAGGTTTATCGGTAGTTCACTGGACGCGCAGTTCCGTCGTTCTTTCTGACACTTTTGGATTCAAAAACTTCGTTGAAGCTCGGAATCAAAGCTGCCGAGCTGTTCTTGTCCGCTGAGCCGCTTGCAGGCAGAAACGTGGCAGCGTGTTCTCCCACTCATTAAGGCGAGAACTTGAGCAACTCGCCATAATGTGGTCAAGCTGCAGTGAAGAAGCTGCTGCTTTGGTGTGACGGGTGACGTGAGACATCAATTCTCCAGGAGGCTTCTAATCATCCTGCACTTGTTTTCTGTCTCCTCTCGTTTCTGCAGCCCGTAAACAGGAGATCATCAAGATAACGGAGCAGCTGATTGAAGCGATCAACAATGGAGATTTTGACGCCTACACGTGAGTGCTGGGAAATCCTTTCCCAACTGCAGATACCTTTATTGACTAAATGTGCAAAGTAACAGCTGTTAATAATGGATAAGATGGCTTGAAAGTGATCACAATATTAGTATCAAAATTTACTGATTAGTTTTTTGTTTTGTTTTTTAATATCTGGAACACTGCCAAACCGGTTTATGCGGTTTTCACTCCATGTTGTTATTTATTTTTATGCAGCTTTGAGGCACAGTGGCAAAACCTGAAACTGCTGCTGCCCCAGCAACTCAGCAGGTTGTTGCTAAATAACCGGAGAGTGAGTGAGTGACAGTGAGTGAATGAGTGAGTTGATGATGCTACAAACCTTTGTTTAGTAGCTGACTGTGAGCGATTGAGCAGCTAAGATCTCTCCTCTGCCTACATTTCCCAGAATGCTGTGTGATTCTAGATCAGAGTTCAGTGACATTATTGAATATTCTATCAAATATGTGTTAACTGATTCCCTGCTTGGGATAATAGCAGTTTTTCGTTCAAAGCAGTCCCAGAGAATCACTGAGCCGCTGCTGTGCTTCACTGTAGACGAGAAGCCTCCTCCAGACATACTGCTGCTAAATCTCCCTGAATAATTTTGGTTTTGATTTGTTGCTACAAGAAAACAGGATACCAGATCCTCTTTTGTCTTATTTATATAGTTTTGAGTGCCATTTGATAAAAATGTTGTGCTTTTCAGTAATTATTGCTGCACACCTTGCAGTTTAAGTTTGAAGTACCTGTTGAGTTTCTGACCTCCTGCATAATGAGGTGTGTTTTTACCAAGATTTTTATTCACCAGAGTGAATCGTTTTGACTGCAGTGAAACTTGGTGTTGAATTTATCTAAAATCCTTAATATTTCATTACATCAACTGATCCTGTGTAATCAGTTTATTCCAAACACCACAACTATTTAGATTTTTGCACTGAAAGCTCATTTTGAGTGTGTGTCAGGTAATTTTAATTGTAGCTGGGGTCTTTGTTATTTGACTTTTGACCTCTTTTTTTTTTTTTAGGAGAATTTGCGATCCTGGTCTCACCTCTTTTGAACCCGAAGCTTTGGGGAACCTGGTGGAAGGCATGGACTTCCACAAGTTTTACTTTGAAAACTGTGAGTGTCTTCCAGACTTGCACAATGTATATATTATTATTTTCCTGTCGATCACATTTTTCTTCTATAAATATTTAGTTTATTCCCAGTAAGTGATGTAAAGTTCAGGTTTGGATCAGCCTGTAGAACCACCATCACATTTGTGTTTCATCTGTCCAGTGCTGAGTAAGAACAACAAGCCCGTGCACACCACCCTGCTGAACCCCCACGTCCACCTCATCGGCGAGGACGCCGCCTGCATCGCCTACATCCGGCTCACGCAGTTCGTGGACTCCACGGGCCGCCCTCGTTCCAGCCAATCAGAGGAGACCCGGGTGTGGCACCGCCGTGACGGAAAGTGGCTGAACGTTCACTTCCACTGCTCAGGAGCGCCGGCTGCACCACTACAGTGATCAGGTACAAACTGTGCAGCTTCAGTGAAGTTTGCCTTAAAAATTATACATTATTGAATTTAGGAGATTTTTGTTGTTGTTGTTAAATTAGTGTTTTGTTCTTGGATCAGTGAGGTGTGTCGAGATTGTGAGAGAGACATTAAAACATTAAATTTAGTTTTATTTTAGTTTCCCTTGTTCCTGCTGTAGAAAGCAGAAAACCATCACTGGATGTGATGAATAGGGGTGCAACGATTTATCGGCCAGCCAATCATTTTGGGAGATCTGTGATCAGCCGATTTTTACATGTGAAGCCGATCTTACCCACCGATCTTATCAACTTTGGCAAAGGTCTAAAAATCAACTACTGTGCTTTTCGGTAGAAAGATTTGACTGACAATCCGGCAGACCAGGTGATTTGCAGTTAACAATAATTACCCGATTGTTGCCAATTCAGCAACTTTCTTGATATGTTGAGCAACATTTCAGACAAAAATGGAAGTTAGGCTTTTTAAAAGATCGGTGATCGGCCAGAAAACTGCAATCGGTGCAGCCCATAGAAATAAATTCTATAAATAGTGAATTTTAAACTCTTTTTTTTCTTTTCTTTTAGTTAATTTGTATTGTTTTCATCTTCAAATTGTGATTTTGAAAAAGTTTGAAAATTACCTTAAAGTGCTTGAATTTTACTGTGTGAAAAACATACAAACCATTTTAGACCCCATACAAGATTTGAGGACGTCTCTGCAGTCGCCATAATTTTCTCATTTGCTTCACTCATTGTTATTAATGTTTACAAAGCATTTTTTGGTAACACTGTATTTAAAGTGATATGTGATATAACACCTGTCATGAATATGGAGTTTTTATGAATGTTAATTAAGTGTCATTCTGTAAATTTGTGATGTTACTTTTTAAAGTTACTTTAAAAATTGCTTTGAAAGTCCAAATAAAAGTTCTAACTTTGCATTATTTGATAGATAATAACTTTTAAAGCAACTTTTCTTTAAAAGTGTCATTGTTTACCGAATGACACTTTCATGTCAGTCTTATCCGTCTTTGTTTTCATCTGACCGCTAAACGCTCTGCCTCTCTCCCTCAGCGGTCCTGAGGCTCCGGTCCTCTGGAGCGCGTTTACTGGGGGGCAGTTTTTTTCAGCGAGCGTGTTTTCAGAGGCACGTCCTCTGCGTGGATTGGATAGTGCCAGGAAGCCCGGCCGGGCCAGAACGCATCCCTCTCCACGTCACCAACCAACCCCGACCCTCCTTTGACCTGCTGGGGGCCGGCTGAACACGAGAACCCCGCCTCCCCAACCCCGACCCCCTCCATGAGATGACGATGCATGCATCTGGCGCCTGACTGGAGGGTGCATCTTTTGCCCTCTTGTCCCTCCCCTGGCAGCCATCTTTTTTCTGCCTGCGAGAGACGACATGTCCCTGGGGAGGAGAGGATATACAGTTGAACTTGTGACAGTTTATGAGTATGAGTTATGAATATACTGTGTAAATTTATGGCTAGATGTACCAGAAACCACCAAAACCCAACCAAGCATTTATCTTTATCTGGGGAAAACAAAAGGGAGGAGCGGAGGGGGAGTGCTTAGATTTTGTACACATTTAGGGATTACCAGGTTGGAAGTGTTGTCCTCGCTACCTGGGTGTTGACATGAAGGGAAATCTTTCCTCAACTGAATTAAAGAGGGAAAGAAAAGAGAAAAAAAACCAACAATACGCAGGTTCACTCTGAGAACTTGACGACGAGAGAAACTTTATCAAAAACACGAAGCACCAAAGTGTAGAACTTTAGTGTAGTCTTTTTACGTGTTTGTGTTTTCGTTTGTGTTCTTGTTTTTTCCGACAGATCGGAAGTCGTCATTGTTTGTGGGATCGGAGAACGTCAGCGGAGGGGGGCGTCTGAACTGAAGTCGACGTGTTTCGTTGTGTTTTTTAAGCGTCCTGATCCATTTGTGTTCTCGTGAACAACAGGAGCCATTATTATTCGTGTTTTTCCTTTTTTTTTGTTTTCTTCACTCTGGCTGTCTATAATCAAGGCTCCTTTTTTAAAAAAAAAAAGCAGCTGAGAACTTTCTGCTCTTTATTTTTTTTTTCCAGTAAAGATTTTATCGTGCACATTGGAAGCTAGCCGCGTTTCGTCGTGTGTCTTCATGCAGTTGTGGGAGGAAGAGGAGCAGGAGCAGGAGGCCCGTTCCATGAAAAGCTGCCGCCTGCGTTTTGCATGTTTGCTCGCTGCCTCTCCCTCATTAACCTCTTTTAATCTGTTACTCTGCTTCCTGCAAGGGCCTGGTTTGTTTATAATCACTGTGTAAATGCAGTGTATGTATAGATATATGTAGAAAAGTGTAATATATGTACATGTATCTAAGAGACACTCATCCTGTGCATTTAGGGGAATGGACCCTCTTCCCTCTGTGACCCCGCTCTAGTTTAGGTGAAGCTTGTTCCTCTATTCGTAGCTCTCAACACTGAAATATTTGAGGTATTGATTGCTCTAAAATAAACAAATCAAAGCTCTCCTGTAGGCGCTCCCATGGCCGCACGACTGTTTATGAAGAAAGGGAATAAAAACAAACGCCAAGATGGAAGTAACCCTCCCTCTCTTTCTCAGCAACACTCCACAAACTATTTTTAAAGATGCTAGTGTCCTTAACTCCTGGTCCCACGATGCTGTGAGCCGTCTTTTCATATCATATGCACCCACGCACGCCGGGCGGTGTGTTTTTAGGCTTTGTAACATATCTGCACCGCTGCTGTGACCGGCGCCGCCCTCGTCGTGCTGCTTTAGGTGTCCTCCCTCCTGATATCTCCATTTGACAGATTGACTGACCCTTGACCTCTCCCCTCTGCTCTTGAAACGACTCTTTGTTCCTTTCTCTGTTGTTCCCGTGTTACTGGTTTTAAGTTTTTATTATTATTATTATTATGATTATTATTACTGATGTTGCTGTTGTCGGTTGGTTGTTTTGCCAATCTGCCAAGCTGGAGTTCTGCACTCTCCCTCGCAAACATGTAGTGAAAATAAAAAAAGGGAAGAGGAAGAGAAGACAACAAAAAACTTCTTAAGGGATATCGATCAGGACTTAATTATTTATCGGTGTAATCAACCCTCGGTGGTTTTATCTGGCGCCTGCTGGGAGGAGAGACGTGCGGGTAGCGACACCTAGTTATTTGCATGTTTCAGTTACACATTTCTATCACAAAATATGGATGGAGCTAGTGTCAATATATGATATTTGCATCTTTTGAAACTCCATCCGCCCAGAATGTTGAACAAGTGATATGAAAATATACAACAAGATTTACAAAAAGAAAAAAAGCTAAAAAAAAAAAATAAAAGATTCAGGCGCCGTAGCTTGGTATGAGGCCCTCGATGTTTTCCCTGCGTTGTAATGATATATTATCGGGCTGCGCTTCTCCCCTCTCCCCCGTTCAGATGAACGCTGGATTTATATTTTTCTTGCTTTGTTTTATTTTGCATGATCACGATGTACAATGAAATACAACCATAAATTGCCGACTATCAAAGTGTTTGTCTGAGTGTTAGTTGGTCTTCATCATAGCTTTGTTATTCTTCAAACTTGGATCTTGGAAGTATTTAATAAAAATACTATTTCAGCACTGCTTTGCCTCAGCTGAGTTGTTGGGTTCTTCTGTTCTGCTGAATCATTCCGGACTTCCTCTTGGTCCAATCCCCCTGCAGGAATCGGTTTTCAAATCAGTGTTTCAGTTTTGATTGAAGGTGTTGAACCCAGTATGTATTCTGTAATGGTTTTACTTGACACACGTTTAATTTTAGCTTCGTAGGATGCATTACTGCCGCTTCAAATCGAATTACAAAATGATCAATATTTAAACTTTAAAATGAAAATGATTTAATTTTATTAATAATGTTTATTCCTGATGATGATTATGGCTTACAGATGAGAGAAAAAGGAATAATCTCAGACTGATCGGCTGGGTTCTTGAAGTGCAAGCAAATTTGATGGAAAATTAAGTGGAAGGAAAACCATTTCCAGCCCAAACACTATTGCTCAGTGGATGATGAGCTGAAATTGAAACAGTTGAGCCACTGAACAGGCAGAACTGGATTAAATGGAAACCACTAATTCAAATTGACAACCAGTCACGAGCTCACCACAAATATTTTTATGGTTTTCTAGTCATTTAAACCTTGTTTTGTTTGGGTCTCGCCTTAGAAACTGTCCAATACGTTTTAAATAAATGGCTACGGAAAGTTTTGGTTGATACGAGGAAATCTTTGGAGCAGATTTAGAGGATTGAGGTTCTGCATTGAAATGGCCGATCGACCGAACAACCAGCTGCTTCTTGTCCAGAGGAGCTGGACTTCAAGGTTCTGTCCAAGAACTCTGCTGGAAAGAAAGACTAAAGATTCAGGTTTGGTTCTGGTTTGTTTTCCAGGGAACAAACAAAAAGTCAACAATGATTGTAATAAAAGTTTTTGTTCAGAGTTGATGAAACTCGACTGAGAGAAGAATCCGTATTTTTATTGAATTCTTATTTTTGAGTCTTTCAAATAAGATCTGAAAGGGGTTTGTGTCCCCCTTTACTCTGGGACCCCTGAATAAAATCCAGTGTAACCTTAAATTATTCATTAAAAACTCACATTTTCCTAAAAATAAATCCATAAAAATAAATTGGTGTACCTTTATGAGAAAAGTGTTTTTACACTGCTCTAATTTAAAATGTTAAACCTCAAACATGAATATTTAAGTAAATGTCAGGTTTTGTCTTAAGAAGGATAAAATTATATGCATAATAATTAGGTATTCTGCTGACTTATGACTCAGCTTGATGAACTAAATGCACATTTTCCTGTATAATTTTTATATTTTATCTCTTAAGTGGGAATTAAAAACAACTTTAGATTTGTTAATCAACTTTTTGTGCTTCCCACGTTTTCTCACAAGTTCTCAGGTTCAGGTGAGGTTAGGAATCAAAAGGTTTTTTCAATTTTAACAACTTTCCTGACTCAGCTTTGATGAATGTAATGGAGCATTGACCTACAGAGAAATTATTCTTTCTTTCTTTTTTAAAGAAACAAACTTCTTCCTGTACCACCGTCTTCTGTAAACTGACAGTGAGTTTATTTTTGAGCCTGATAAAAGGCTTTACATACTACTAACTAAAGGAGGGATGAGTATTAATGCATGCCACACTATTCAGATTGGACATGTAAAAAGAAAAAAGTTCTGAAATTGTTACGTTCTTTAATTTCACAGAGTTGCACCACTTTGTTTTGATTTTTTCCATAAAATAATCTTATTTATATATATATGTTTCATTTGTTTTTTTATTGACAGAAACTGATTTTGAAATGTTATTTTGCCTGGTTTTGTTATTTTTTGTTACTTCTGTGAATTATTGTCCTTAAAATACCAAAATTTAAATTAAATGATTGATAATTTCATCAGTTACTAAGTACTTGAGTATAATTTTCACCAAATACTTTTTTTTACTTTGATGGCTACAATTCACTTTTACTTCAGCAAAATATGTCAAAGTAGTTCTGCTTTAACTTGTGTACAATTTGTGAGAACTTTTTCCACCTACATGGAAAAAATGTGTAAGTGAAAGAATCTGCAAGTGAAACTGCTCGTTTTTTAATCAATATTAAGGACTTATTGACATAAAACGAGTCAAATCTTGCTGTAAACTTTCTTGGAAGTTAGTTTTGTTTTATTTCAAGTGTAATGAGATATTTACAGTAAAAGCTAAAATGCTTAGTAAGTGTTTTTGCAGTGAGGTACATCCAGATCTCCCCTCTCCGCCCTCGGGCGTTCTCGTTTCGGCTGCAGTGATCACAGCGAAGCGTTGGGAAAGCATTTCTGCTGGCCTTTGTGACGGTCCGAGTTATTTTCAGGTTTTTCTGTGCGTGTGCGTCTCTGGGATGTAGGACAGCTCCCCTGTTTCTTCTGCTTTCTGTATGAGTAATGAGCCGAGCTCAGCAGCTGGTTAACACTGACACACACACACACACACACACACTGAGGCTTCATCAAAGACAAAGAAAGGAGAAACCTCGTGGGGGAATGTGTCCTGGTAGCTATCGCTGACCTCCGACTCTTCAGTGTCAAAGAAATTAGGAGGAAAGCCAGACTGGATCGCCTGAATCTAAATTACTTTTGACCTTCAAAGGTCTTCCAGAAAACTTCTCCATCATTACAAAGATGCTCCCCACTAATATCTGCTCTCTTTCACAAAGTTTCTTTTGACAAATCCTTTTTCCTCTTCCTTCTGAAACAAAACAAGGTTTTCTTACCTTGTTAGGCGCTTTATTTTCCAATTAAACTCCCCAGAGTGAACTGTACTGCTGTATGTGCAATTATTCTGACTTTAAAAAGAAGCTAAACCATTTTTTAAGTGCAATCACAAACTTTATTTTATTTGGATTTAATGTAATAGATCAACACAACAGACTGTGGAGATGGAGGGAACTTTATAAGTTTGATAAAAGAGTTTTAGCAAGCTGTAAACTGATAAGTGCGGCATGCTTTTGCATTCAGCTCCCAGGAGTTGATACTCTATATTGCAGTGAAGCTGAATGTCATTTGGAGTAAAACTAGAGAACAGTTCTTGGAAAAACTTCAAATCATGACAGGTGGTATTCTTCTTGTTCTCCTGCAACAGAAATGCAATGTGTTTTTATTACTTTAGAAAAACTGCAGAGCTTCACTGAAATCCAGTCACAGACTTGGGTGACTTTACATTCTGTTAACTAATGGAGGGATGAATATTAATGCATGCCACACTTTTCAGACTGGATATGTAAAAACATGTAATGTTTTTTTTTTTTTTGTTTTCAAAAAAGTTGCATGTAACTGATACATACCTGCAGTCTTGTTCATTTTGTAAGTTTTATAATGAAATGTGTCCATTTTCCAAATCATATTTCTAATTTTTGTAAGATTTGCTAGAAAAAAAGAATTCTACGAGAAACTTAAAATTTTCTGATTTCAAAAAGTCAAAAACTCGCTGAAGAAAGTCTAGACAAAATCTTAGCGTTTGAAAGGTTGAGAATTTGTTAGGAAAAAACAGAAAGTTCTGAGTTTGAGAACTCAAACATTTTTGACTTTTCAAAAGTTACAAACGATCAACCTGTGAAACTCAGACATCCAGATTTTTTGTTGCAAATTTTTCGACTCTGAACTTGGAAGTTTTCTATCTTTTTCTAGAAAATTTCTGAGACAAATCTCGTAATTATTTGTTAGAAATAGCCTTCTTTCTTCCCTCTACTCACTGGCCCCCATAGAGCTTCGTCAAATGGATCCGTTGAACACAGATCTGGGGAATTCGCCTGCAGTCGGACTCGGTTTCTCCTCCCTTACAGGTGAAGCTTTTATTGACCCAGGCTGTGAACCCAGTGACCCTCGGAAACAGCGCAGAGCCAGGGCTTCTGTGATAATTGGGCTCAGATCCACATCCTGTCTGCCCTGCAGCTCCTTTTCATTTTTCTCTCATTCTTTCCCATCTTCTCTGAAGTTTGGAGCGCCATGAATCCGTCCCGATGCTCCGCTGCGCTCGTTGTTCATGTGTGGAAAGCTGCAGCGAGAGCAAATCTCAGGAGGGAACTGCTGCAGCCTGCCTGCGCAAACTGCTGCAGTTTTTAGCATCTTCACTGCAGTGCAAAGATTTCTTCCTCAAGAGCAAAGACGACGCCCTTAGGTCTCAATTTAAAAACTCTAATTGACCCATTTTCATAAAATCAGTTCACGTCAGAAGGTAATAGAGACATAACAGCTTGATGATAAACGATAATAAACGACACAGTTACAATGGATTTAAAAAAGTCCATACTTTTTTTTTCTTCTTTCCACTTAATGTCTTTAAACTTTAAACACAATACACTGCAAAAACAGAAAATCTTACGTGGCATTTTTCTAGTTTTTGCTACAAATATTTTGAACATTTGAAATAAGACAAAACTAACATTTTCAAGTAATATTTCAGCAAGATGTCAGAGCTTGTTTTAAGTCAATAGTTCCTTAATATCAATCTAAAAAGTACTGGTTTCACATTTTCCCTTGTTATAATTAAAATAATATAAAATCAATACTTTATCTTCTATTTCCGAAAAGTTACTTGATAGTTAGTTTTGTCTTATTTCATGTGTACTAAATTTATTAATTTCATGTGTACTTAAAGTTATTAATTTATAATATTTATTTAAAAAAAAGTAGTGATTTTTTTTTGGGTATATGCTTAAATATGTTAATTAGTTTACAAATTATTTTAATATTTAAACATTTTTCATGAATTAGTCTGAAATGAACACATGAAAAAAATAATTAGGTTTTATATGTTATTCATAAGGAACATTTTATTCAAACATATGCTATTATCTCATGAATTTATTTTATCTGCCAATATAAATAATCAACATTTGTAATGCAAGGTATTTAATAGCATCCTTCTGAAGGATGTTTAAAACAATCAGAAAATAAAGTATAAGTAATAGTTATTATAAGTAAATGAAATTTTTAACCAAATATTTAGTGTTTTTATAGATGAATTCTAGATTTAAATGTGTTTATTCACTTGCACATTAAAGTTGTGATAGGCTATATAAAATTTATTTTTCATTAGATTTTCTATATTTTTTAGTGTCATCAATCATTTGAAAACAGTTACATCATTTCCAAAATTAGTAAAATACTTCAATAATTATTTTTATTCCCAACATAATTTAATTCTAAGTATATTTTTTTTGCTATTTTAGATTATATAATAAAAACAATAATAATAGAAATAATAATAATAATAATATCTGGCTCCCTCTATGGAAACACAAATGCACTCGATCATGCAAGTCCTAAATAGTTAAAAGGAAACAGCAACATGTCTGTTTGCAGTTTAAATCATTAATCGCTTGATTAATGTGGAAAAGCAATAAAGAGTCTTCAGGAAGACTGAGTCCTGAAGCATCCATGACGTTTTCTTTCAATCAGTAATTAATAATTTAAAACCACATTTCATCTAAAGTGACTTGACGGTCAGAGCAAAGTCTCCGTGTTGAGTGTTTATCATAAAATCACACTCTTCCATTCCTACGCCACCATTAATATTTAATTTTAAAAATCTCTGCCCATTTTATGTCAATTATTAAGAATCAATAAGTCATCTGCATCCTGACAGGCTGCAGGCTCATTACAGTGAATGAAAGGCCAATCCGCTCTGGTCCCTCTGTTTTCATGGAGGGACAAAGGAAATGATTAACAGCTCTCATGGGTGACCAAGAACAGCAGCTAAGAAGATTTATTTTTCAATTACTTGCCGTTTTGTAACTAATCGCTTCGTTTTGTTTGTGTGAATGGGTCTATATTAATAGTTGTACATTTTCACAAAATGTTTTCTTTAATGTATTTGTGTGTTTATATCTGCTACAAGGTTTGGTCCTCCAGCTGCACCTTACTTTCTTCTTCTGTTGTCCAGGGTCCTCCAGGACTATTATAAATATTAAGTTATTGATTTCCTCTTCCCTTTTGTTACTCGTTCCACTCGTTTTGACAATGTTTAAGAAAAAACTGTACTAGTGCAAAAAAAGTGCTGAGATTTGTTGATTTTGTGTAAATTTCCACAATAATTCTCAAGAAACTGGAAGGAGTGATTGATATAATTTGGTACTAAACAGATAAACACTGCATTGATTTGATTGATAACATATCTAAACAGACTTATTGTTTAATCTAGAATGTAGAGGGCCACATAAAAAAGTTAAAGGGGGCCGGATTTGGCCCACGGGCCTCGAGTTTGACACGTGTTTTAGGCACGTCCAAATAAAGGATTTAAAGTGACTACAAACTCGACGTTTACGCTGGAAACACTGGTGAAAATGGTGGCAAACAGACGTCAATTATACAACCGCTCACCTTTGAACAGCAACCAACAAAAAAGAAAGTGTTTTCTGGATGATAAGTCGACAAAAAAAAAACACTCGTCTTTTCCCGCCCTTGCCCTCAGAGCAGCTAAAACTAGCTAGCCAAACGTATGAGAGCTCAGCTTGGTTTGCTAGGTGATGGCACAGCGTCGAAAACGGCTCGTTCTTCCAGACACCAAAAAGAACATAAAACACAGGAAAATGTCTTGAAATAATCTGCCAGTTAAACTAGCACTTTCTCATTCATTGACCTGTAAGAAGCTCCTATATCTTTCTGAAAGTAAGTTAGCTTTGTCTCATTTCAAGTGGAGCAAGATAGTTGCACGACAAGCTAGCCAAAAATACGGGACAACATTTTGTGTTTTTATACCCCAACATATTGTACTATTGTGATTCTACAAGTATTGACCCAGTATTTCCATACAACTCACAAATGGGTTATATTTACTGTAAGAAAATTGATTTTATTTAGGGGTGTGAGATTCAAGATTTGTGTTTTTATTTGAAAACCATAAATAAGTTCTCCCTCCACCTCCCAAATAATATCCTAATAAAATAATTATCTTGATATCTTGGTTCATGAAATTCTCCTGACATCATAAGTTTTCATCCATGACCCTCTGTAAATTGAACCAGATGCAGGTTTTAAAATATTAACATGCATCGCATCTCAGAAGAGAAATAAAAGCAAAACATGGAAGTTTTAGTCAGTAAATGCTTTAATACTTAACCATGATTCAGCACATTACACCAGGGATCAGCTGATAAGTTCAACACAAGTTTATTCACCCTGCAGCCTCACATCTCCCAGACAAACTGTATTTACAAGGGACCACTGAGTCTGTGGGGGGCTGCAGGAGCGGATTTATGTACAGGAGCAGAACAACAGGCTCGGGACAGGCGGTAACAGTTTACAAGATGCTTCACGACAACAGTGATTCACAGCACATCAAGCACGAGTTCGTACACTTATTACTGCGAGCGTATAAAATCGACATCAGGGCCGGGTCGTTTGGCAGCGGGCCGCCCTGTGAAAATACAGCAACATCGCCCCCTTCTGGTGGGCTCACGCATCTGCGCAGGGAGTAACAGAAAAAGCCTGTGCAGGTTGGGCTATCTAACACTATCTAAACTCAGGAGCAACGGCTATCTATCCATCTATCTAAGGAACCATCTACAGTATGGGTCTAGAGCGATACAAAAAGGATATTTATCACCTGACGGAAGGCGTCGAATGGCTTTCAAACGAGATAATTTTCTGTACAAGCTTAAAAGGACCATACCAGTGTTTATGCTGCTTTTAAATATAGAAAGATACTAAAACTGCTGTGATGCTGCTGTTTCTGATCACTTTAAGGCTTTAACTTGAGAGGGGGGATGTGGTGTTTGTTTGTTAATCTCCATGTTTTACCTTTTATTTGAAGGGTAAACGATCAATCAACACCATAAATATCAGGGTTTTTAAACATTGTTTATCTGGGATATGAGGGGTCAAGCAGAAGACCCACATTTCCTCAACTCTGTCCTTTTAGTCCATAAATGTTCAATTTGAATTTTGTAGGAAAGAAGGAATGAAGAATTGAAGGATAAAAATGGATGACATAAGGAAGGAAAGAAGGATACGAGAAAGAAAAAATACTTATTGAATGGAGGGAGGAAAAGGTGAAGGAAGGATGAAATTAGCAAACTACCAAATAAGTGAACTTTACAAAGGAAATCTGAAATGCTGGCGTTATGTAAGTGAAGGAGCAAAAAAATGAAGGATGAAAGAAAGGGTGAACAAAAGATGGGAAAAAATGGAAGTGAAAAATTACAAGTATTTTTCCATATCATCTTTTCTTTTTCCATACTTATCCAGATCTGGAAAATAATTAGCCGACTTTTCCAGATTAGCAATCCTTCGCTGTAGCTTCCCTTTGTGGTGGATGAACGCCAGAGCAGACAGCAACTTTATGCTAAAGGTTATAGCCGCTAATATTATCATACGCTTAGGCACCACTAAGACACCAACAATGATTAATTATTTCATCTTAGTTAGCGCTAAGTTGCAGGTCAGAGGTTATAAATACAGCAGTGCATGCTGAAGCAGTGGTATGGTCCTGAGTTAAGCAGCTAAATTACCTACGGCACTTTCACTTGCAACTTTTTAAGACAACAACCTGAAGAAATGAGCCCTGTTTGAAAAGTATAAACACACATGATGTTTTATATAAAAGCTAATCCGGGACGAGACTGATCTGCTGCAGGGGATTATCTACATGATTCATCTCAGGTTTGTCGAGGTTTTTACAGGGAGCCTAAATATATTCTGATTTAGTTTCACTATTTTCCTAATAACTCACACAGAGGACAAATAAATAAGTTAGATTAGCATAGATTAATGTGTGACCATGTTCAGTAAATCCCTCCGATAGTTTTTGTCATGCTCTTCTGATTTGTCCCTGATAATTATCATGCCTTTAATCTGGATCATCTCACACTTCACACAGGTCAATTACCACCTAAAATCTGTTGGTAAAAATTCTTCAATGCTAAACTACTTCCTCCCTCCGGGTGGTCACGTGGCACAGGTGGTAGCCAATGGCACAGCCTCAATCAGACCTCCATCTGTTTGTTTTTGTCTGCATCCTCTGTGTAGAATATGTGTGTGTTCTTGAAGCTGGGCTGCTGATGAGTGCGTGTGTGTGTGAGCTCTTGGTGTGTGTCGAAGTGTTCGTCGTGTGAAACGTCATCATCGGTGCGCGTGGGCTCGTTTCGCGTTTCCTCCAGACGCCTGTGCGTGTCGATGACCTCGTCGATCCAGCTCCTGAAGCGGCTCACTCGGGTGTACAGCGTCGGGGAGGACGGGTCGGAGCAGCCGTAGCCCCCGGCGACGACCCCAGCCGCGACCCATCGGCCTGACTCCTCCTGGCACAGCAGCCCGCCGCCGGAGTTGCCCTGGCAGCCGTCGCCGTGAAGGAGGCTGGTGTCCGGCGGACTGCCGGCGCACAGCGTGCCGTGACTGGAGAAACTGTTACCGAAGCGCTTCTTGCATTGCCATGACGACATCAGAGCGACCCAGGAAGCGATGACTGAGTCTGTGAGAAACAAAAATGCAGGAAATATCTCAAACGTCAACACTTGTGACGGTTTTGTAGTGGAGTCATGATAGCAGCGAGTGACTCCAGACTCTGGCCGTTTTCACATGACAGTCCAGATAGTCTTGGACCAAAATTGTAACATCTGTTTAATTTTCAGCTGGAACGGTTCGCTTTCACACTGCATTGTGTCAATTGATCCAAACTAATTGAAAAACCTATTCCCCTCCTTGCCTGTGGTGGTGCTGCATTTAGAACCACCAAAGAAAACACTGTGAAAGCCCCAGAAGAAGACATGCATACAACTTCCTTCTTCATGAAATGTAAACAAAAATGGAGTGGCATCAGACTTTAATAGTTCTAGGATTTCTCTTTCATCTTTGGTAAAAGACCATGAGCCATTTCTCCCGCTAGTTAGACTTGCGTGTTTGTTATGTATTTACCCAGAATGCTCTGCGCTATCGCTTGCTTCCTGTCTTGGAGTGCCCTCTAGTCTGCTTGCATCCACATTTATTTTAACTGCACCAGAGTTCACTTCAACCGAACCAAGATCTAGGTTTTTAGGTGAATCATAGTTCACTTTTTTGGTCCGCATCCGAGTTTGATTGAACTTTCAAACGTGCCCAAACGAACCAGAGTTCATTTAAAGCGAACTCATCAGGGCTGGTGTGAATGCACCCTAAAGTCCTAGGCAACATAGGCCTGAGTTTTCACCTCCATTCCCCTTTTAATGCTTACCTGGAGACTTGCCCATATGACAAACGTAATTTTTTTCTCATGTTCTTATGAAGAAGAAGAAGAAGTAGCAGACTTTTGTAGAGACTCAGGACAAAGAACTGAAATCCAATGACAACATCCAGAACTCAAAACAGGGACTTTCTGTTCTGCTTTGGCATTTTATTTATTTATTTTGGTGCTGATCAAATCATGGTGTTCATTATGTTCGTTTTATGTTCCAGTGATCTGTTTACCTCATCTCTTACTTATTCACAAACCATTTCCTGTTTTGCCTGCAGGATCTGACTGGGGTTTGTGCTTCATTTGTCTTAAATAGACTGAAAGTAGATGAAAATAAATATCTTTAATTAGAATTATTATTTTTCTGTCCTATCTTGAGTGTATGATGAACAGTGAAACTGATTATTTACATACATTTTCATAGATAAAAAGAACAAACTTTTCCTTTTAGCTATGAAAAGATAAAAAGAAAACTTTCAGCAACTTTCACTTTCGTCTTTCCACCACCACCAGGTGACAGAGTGACACTAACTGACAAGTTTGGTAGCGACACTGAAAATTGTTCAAATATTTAACTTTGTTTCTTATTATTTTTGATATTTTGTCAAGTTAATCTTGGGAAGTTTAAACTTTTCTACGTCATTTTTTGTTGTTTCCACTATTTATTCCTTTTACCAGTTGTTCTGTGTCCTGTTTTGATAGGAAATATGATGGCAATGCACTGTGAATTTTTACTTTGTTAATTTTTAATTTGTATGTTATTGTAATTAGTAGCAATTATTTATAATTTTTCATTCTCAATATAATGAAGAGCTTGATTACAAGTATTGTTACTGTCATCACTCCAATTATTAGTAGTCATTTTTTATCATTAATTTTTAGTCTTTTTCATGTTTTTAATCATGTATTTATTCATGGGCAGTTGTAAGAATTATAAAGTGTCCTTTTGAGAAACATTTTACTGTAAAAACTAATAGAAAATGTTAGAAAATATTAAAACTGATAAGATTAAAGTCAAAAGAAATGTTTTGTTATATGTTCTACTCGGTTTTTAATCATTAAATCATAATGTTTTCGTGTTTTATTTAAGGATGTCCCTGGTTGTTTTGCATGCTGTTTATCTATGATGAACGAAAGAAAAATCACAAACCCGGTCCAGTCCAGCTTGTGGTAACCATCACAACACATGATCCAGTTTTTGCCCCTGAAGCAGAGTCGGCAGGGGGTAGACAGGCTGCGTTTGTGTTCGCTTCAAACGACACGCAGTGGCCCTTAGCGCTGGGCAGCCTCAGCATCGCTAGGTCGTGGCCTCCACTCTGACCCTTGAACTTCCTATGAACCACGACCTGCTCCGCTTTGAGAGTCCTCTCCGACGCCCTGACGCGAAGCACGTACCTGGACGGGTCGCTGCCGAATCTGCAGCAGAGAAAGGGCAGGCGCTTTAGGAGGAAGCAGTGATCGGCGAATCATTTTGTTACAGGAAGTGATGAAGAGTGAGCAGCTGGATTCACCTGCTGAAGCAGGAAGCAGACGTCAGCGCCCAGCAGGGGCTGATCAGAGTCCCGCTGCAGAGAGGACCACCGGATCCTTCTTTAGAGCGAAGCCACACCGACACCTGCCAGGGCCACGTCGTCCTGGGAGCAAACGCAAAGTAAAGAAACAATTATTAATCTTTTTCTTCTTTTGGTTTCTAACAGAAACCTGACAGGTGTGAGAATTTTAATTCTGATCAGGGAATTGCATCAAAGCAATTGATAAAGTGCAAATGAGAATCTGGAAGAAACCTGTCTAAACTTTGAAGAAGGTTTTATTACATAAGGCTAATAAAGTCTATTTATTTTACACAGAGACAATGTATGACATTTAATTAACTTTTTAAATGAAGAGACATGTGATACCAGGTTATAGCAAAAAATGAACATTTCCACCTGTATCCCCTGGACAAGTTGATGGTAATCTAGTATAATTTCAGATTATGAAGTGATGAAAATTACTACACACATGTAAAATAATACATTTTCACATCTAACTAAAAACAAGGAAATAAATCAAACTACATACTGTTCATAAAAACAATGTATCACAAGTAGAATCTCGTCAATCAGTGTCTATTTATATATATTTTTTGAACGCTACTGTTACCAAAGCGCCAGAAATAGGAGTAATTATACTAAGCTTTCCTCATGCCACCACTAGATGGAGCCATTGTTCACCCTCGATTTACCTGAGCGTACTGCTTGCTCCTTGACTTCCTGTCTTCCCCTCGTCCTCCACCAGCTTCCTCATCCCGCAGCTCTCGTCCCGAGGTTTGGTCTTCGCAGCCGACCTCCGCGGCTCGACGTCACACTTCACCCCTGCGTCCTCCCTGCGTCTGCAGCCCTGGACGTTCAGGCCGAGTGAAGGGCACTCGCCCAGGAACTCCTCCTTCCCGGTGCACCTCACCTGGTCCAGGTGGATGGGCCCTTTCCCCTGACCGAACCCTCTAGCTGCTACTGCTCCACCACTGAGAAAAACAAACGTCCGGGGAGGTGATCTCTCTTTCTTTTCCTTTTTGCACAGATTAAAATAGAAAGGCACAAACTCTTGTGTAAAATGAAACCTGTGTCCAAGCTGTCTGCACACCACGGCGGCGTTGAGGTCGTTCCATCCTGAGTCACAAATACTTCCCCAGTCTCCATGGAGATACACCTCGACTCGACCTTCCTTCCTGCTGCTGCCGCCCACGAGACGCACCAGGGGTCCTGGCAGGGAGAAAAACTCTCATTTGCATTCATATTCGTGCGTGTTCCTCTGCTGGGATGCTCTGAACTATGTGTCCGCTGACAGAGCTAAATGTCATCTGGTGCCTCTGCATTCGAGAGCTATTCTCATTCTAATGACCTGAACATGTTGGCAGGCAGACATGAACCCCAGAGGAGCGTTTATTTTATCTGCAGCTATCTCTGAGACACACAAACACCTGTGCTTGACATCTAGAAACAATGTAGTCACATTCAGCGGCCTGCAAAAGTATTTACACTTGTTAATCCTCTCACATTTTGTCACATAATAACCATAAATGCCATTGTGCTTTATTTAAATTTGATAAAATATCACAAAGTAGAGCATAATTTCTGAAGCTGAAGAAATATACCTGCAATGTCTTTGCTTCAGCCAAAGACTTCACTGCCAAAACAGAAAATCTTACCAAGATTTTGTGTTTCTAGTGGAAATATCTTAGTACGCTTAAAATAATACAAAATTAACTTACAAGTGACTTTTCAGCAAGATACAGAAGTCTGTTTTAAGTTAATAATTCTTTAATATGGGTGAAAAAGTACTAGTTCCAGTGGCAAAGTATTTCAAGTAAAAATGGAATAATTGTTATAAATTATTTTACTGGTCTATCACATACAGATCAAACAAAATACATTGAAGCGTATAATAATATGTGGAGCATCTTTATGCTGTATAGTTTTAAGACTAATTCTGAAGTCACAGATACCATAAACATGTTATTAATTAAAATCTAAAGGTTAAATGACTAAGATAAGCTTGATTGAAATGGCGATAGTTACATAGTCCGAATAAACAGTTAAAAGTTTCAGAACATTAAAATCTCTTAGTTCTGGCCTGAGTTTAACTTACTCTACTTATGTGTCTCTGTGTGTTACCTGTTGAAGGTGCGATGACTGGCACTTCGTTGGTTTCCTGCCTGGATCTTCCTCTGCAACGAACGCCAACGTCCTCGCTGTGGGAGCAGTCCGTCCGTCCCCAGATCCCATGGCGACAGTCCAACAGGGACGTCTCTGATCCCTCGCAGTGGACGTCGTCCAGAAGGATCAGACCGACGCCCTCCCCGAACATCCCATCCACTACGACCTCAGCATGACCCCTGAAGAGTTAAGATGGCAGAGAATATTTATCTTTCTAACTTCAAGACAAGGGAATTAATTGAATTAAAAATTAATTCACTTAATTAACTCAATTAATTAATAGATATTAGATTATTTATTTTATTCTAATAAATAATGGTTTGTTAGATTAAAATTAGTTTCAGACAATTGATAACTCAGTAAATCCTGTATATTAACATATCAACATTTTAACAGAAATTGTATTTAATAATAATGAACAAACGCCTATTTATTTATTTTGAATATTTTTCAATTGAAATATCAAATTAAAATGTTCTTCGAGCGACACAAGCGACCAAAACCTCAAGAAAGTTTAGACCTTCTTCACTGTTGTAGTTTGGCCGCCATTCAGCAGAGGGCGCCGCTGGTCATCTCTAAGCGGAGCCGTTGATAAAGAAACAAAAATGGCGGCGGGGCTTTGCCAGAAGAGAAAGGTAAACGGTCCAAAAGGAGTCCGGTGTGGGATGGAAAATGTACATTGTGCTGTTCTGTTTTGAAATATAGACACTCTACAAACTCGTTGAGTTTCAGTTTAAAATATCGCTCATTCAGCCGAGCGGAGCAGCGTCATCATTGAAACGTTACTGACGTGCTACGAAGGTGAGGATGATGTAACGGAAAAGCGGTGGGAATAACGCAGTGCTTCTCAAATAGTGGGGCGGGCCCCCTTTGGGGGGCGCGGTGCGATACCTGGGGGGACGCGTGTGATCCTGGGGAACAGGCTTTTTTTTGGCCGAACTAGTATAAAGTGTAATTGCGCACAGTAGGCGGCAGTGG
The DNA here is from genome assembly GCF_027474105.1 of Poeciliopsis prolifica. Lineage (NCBI taxonomy): Eukaryota > Metazoa > Chordata > Actinopteri > Cyprinodontiformes > Poeciliidae > Poeciliopsis > Poeciliopsis prolifica. Next base: position 7,493,431 of record NW_026562393.1, read on the forward strand.
CGCTCTCATTGTTACTTCTGTCACGTTTGCGACAGTGCAACATTTTATGACTTACAAGACAACAGGTTTGCCTTGGTTAGCAGTGTTAAGTCAACAAAAAGCTCCGACTGCGTTCTGTCTATGGCCTCCGTTATTCAACAACCCCCAACATGAAAAAGTTTTTCACAGGGATGAAAAGAAAAGCGGAGAGAGACAAAGATAATGAGACAACAGAAAGTCAACCGAAAGCTAAGAAGAGGCGCTTGGCTTCACTGTGACTACAGTTGGAGAAGAGGAAAGACCGCTGTGTTTGCTGTGTCTAAAAATGCTCGCAGCGGACAACATGAAGCCAAATAAATTAGCGCGTCACTTAAATACGTTACATCCCAATCACGCCGATAAGCTGCTAGAGTTTTTTCAGCGAAAAAAATGTTAATAAGGAAAAAATGTTATGCAGAGATGGATAGTCACGGTGGGGAGTGGGGGGCGCGAATAGTTTTCTTCTTGCTAGGGGGGGCGTAACGGAAAATAATTGAGAAGCACTGGAATAACGCAACAAGATTGTAAAATGACGGGAAAAACAAAGTTGATTTTTGTCGGCTAAAGCGCTTCATGGAGCGAAGTTTGAACATTTCTGCTGATCTTGTTCCAGTTACGAAGCAGATGAGGTCTGCCAATGTCTGCTCAAGGGACTGAAGGAGAGTCCAGTCATGTCCCATGCTGACTCTTTGCTGCTGGCTGAAATGGAGGATGAGATCCGCTGGCAGGTGGGAGTGGTCTACAGCCAGGACAGCCAGTAAAAGTTTGACTCATTTCTGCTGTGATTAAATACAACCAGTTTACAATGGAGATGAACTTACTCCATTTACTTCAAGAATAAATGGAGTAAGTTTGTGAGAGAACCGCAATATTGTGTTTATTCGGTCAGCTTTTCATAGAACTGACACAAAATAATGTTAAAACTTAATTATATTATTTTTTAAATTCAGTATATTATGAAAAACTAACTCTTTATGTCATGGAAGGATGGTCAGACCTTTTATAAAAGCAAGAAATCAAGTGTTTAAGAGAATTTATTTAATTAAATGTTAGTTGATTGATAAAATAAATCAACTTTAGATTAACTCAATAACTTGCTTTCCTATCCAAATCATGTGGAGACTTGCAGCAACACACAAAAGTACAGCTTTAAAAAAAAAACATTACAATTACAATAAAAATACATTTTAAATATGCGTTTTGCAAGATTGAAGCTCCTACCTGTATCCCAGCTGTCTGCAGACCACCTCTGCATGCTGCTGGCTCCAGTGGTCGTCACACACCGTCCCCCAGTCGCCGTTGTGAAACACCTCCACCCGACCCTCCCAGGGAGTGTCGCCTCCAACCAGACGCACCACGCCATCTGAAACATCGTCGAAATCTACACTGTAGCCACCAGGTGACATTGATGTTTACAGACAAAACTGCTCTCATTCATTTTAACTTTCAGATTAATTACTGAGCTCACTTTAGGTACAGTAACTGACCTCTTTCTTGTTAGTTCCTGCTCGCCTCCGACAGGATTGTCATAATTTATTGTTGTTCAGGTGGTATAAATAACTGCTCTGAGCCTGATGAGAGTGTTTGTTTATTTGGCCAAGGTTTTTCATATGGGCTGTTTCCCAGGGCGGCATTTTAATGGGAGTGGACGAGTGGGGCATGAGCACTGTAACAAAAAAGATAACTTATCTGTCTGCAATTTGTGTCCTGAAAGTGTTTTATTTTAATTTTTTGTCTTTTTGGAGTGTGCTCAAGCAGGAAATCTGAGTAAATAAAAGTTTTCAAAACTTGTGCCATAGTGGGGGTAGTGAGTGGCAGAAGGAGGATCTCACACCTCTGTGTATGTGGCCTTGTATTTGATGGAGTGTAAGGGCCATTTTCCCAACAAATACTACTTTGTGGGAACCAACAGCTCCTTATGGGGCTCATAAGAAGAAGTTCTGTGTTTGGGTTATAGGTCATAACACACACACATTAGAGACTGAGGTCTCTGGATGGATTTCCATTCATTTAAGTAACTGCATTTATGCCAAACCCAGACATTTTCCAAAACTCCAACCATCACTCGTCTGTTCCAAACCTGTGTAAGGGCTGCAGGAGACCCCAGCATCCTCCATGTGGTCACAGTTATGCTGCTCCCAGTCGCTGTGGGGGCACTGATCCAGGAACAACTCATTTCCTGTGCACTTCACGGCATCCAGCAGGATGGGGCCTGATCCCTGCCCGAAGTGAGCCCAGGACCAGGCCTTTGCCACACCCCTGCAACACACACACACTGAATGCTAATCAAAATTAAACTGGTCTAAAAGAAACATTACAGATTATATGTGTTGTTTTACATATAAAAATAGCATGACATAAATGCAGAAATAGTCTTTGTTGGATTTTAAAAACATTTTCACTTTTTACTTCCACAAAATTTTCTGGGTAGTGAGAACAAAACCTTTTTTTATACTTAGAAAATGGCTTCTTATACTGTATATTTATTTGGATTTGCTTTTCAGGAGTTCTTTAGACTTGGTATTGTGGGGAAATATAAAATCAAATCTGTCATAACTGAATAAAAAAGCACTTTATTCTGAATACGTCCCTTCTCCACAGCACACCCCCTGCAGCCCACACAAAATAATCTAAAGGTGTCAAACTAATATGCTATATAAAGTACAAATAAGAAATCCTAGTTGAATAATAAATGGCTACCAGGTGGCTCCTTGTAGCCATAACTTATTGATGGAGAAACGCTATAAAAGCCCTGCTGCGGATGAGTTTTTGTCCCTGCGTGTTTCTGCTTGTTTGAAACTGATGTTTAACTTAAAAACAACCTGCAGGTGACTTGCTGGAAGCAAAGAGAAGCAGCAAAACCAACAGAGACAGATGCATTGGCGCAGTGGAGCCCTGAAAACTCATCCAAACACATCCACATTATAATGTTGCAAATTTTGAAATAAGGTGCTTATTGCACAAGTAAAATACGTCACTGTGTGGCGTTTTAGTCAATAAAAACCTTCCAAATTCACATCATGTTTTTGTTTTATCAATTTGGCAAAACTTAGTTTTAGTTTAAGACATCAATACGTTTTTGAATGCCTTTGCAAGCTTTGTGAAGTTTCATTCCAACAAAAAGAAATAAACATGAAACAAAAATAAATCTAAATACATTGTGAATGAAGATAACAGTCAAAATAATCGGGGTATTTCTCCAAAATGCTTAAAACGTTAACGCGAATGGAAGTTACAATGCAAACTTTGTGAGAAATGAGGCATATTTCAAAAGCTTTCAGCTGCAGATTATATTAGATTGTGGACAATCAGCTTCTCATGGGCTAAATATTTCACTGGAGTTCATTAATTAGACTTGTAGATACTAAAAAAAGCCATTTTTGTTTGAAATTACTCTGTTTTGTCAAATGCTAAGAAGCTGCAGTGAGATCAACATTATTTTGGATTTTTTTTTGGTCCGACAAAAGCAGTTACTGAATAATTGTGTCTTTGATTGGCATCCATTATTGGAATTTCAACAATCTTAGGCTTTCCAATAATGTAAATATGTATATATGTCCATAAGGTTATACCTCAATAACTACTAAGCATTCACTTACTGTCATTATTTGTAAAAAATAAATGAAACAGACTGAATTTAGGAAGCTGCAGTGATTAAAATAAATAGTTTTAACATTTCAAATGCTAGTATTTTAAATTTAGACGTATAATGAATCCAATAAAATTACATGGACTGTTTTTGTGCTGGATCTTCATTTATTTCTTTGCATCTCTGAAGTTGTCGGCTTTGTCCAGGGAGGATTTTGAGAAGTCTGGTAACATGAAGCAGAAACTCACAATATAAATAAACTGGGCCCCATAGACCACAAATAACATCAACCATTTTGCTTTGAATTCTCAAAACGTGTCAAACACGAGTCTGCGCTCCGCCGCGTGAACACCTGCAGATCGTCGGCAACTCTTCTTTTATTTACAAACACAGACGGAGAGCCGTTCCCTGGCGCATCGGGAGACGTGTTGCAACCCGGAGCTGAACATGGGATTCACTTCTCAGTTACAACTTATTGGCTGTTTGACAGCTGGAGAGGAGAGGAAAACCTGCAGTGATGCAACGTAAGCAGGTGTTTCCCCTGGATTGTTCCTGAGCTGCACGGCAAGAACTCATTGCTCTCCCAGTTTCTCCTGCCACTCAATATTTCCAGCTCAACACAATCAGCCTAACGAAGCTCTTTAACAGATGCAGCTCTTTGTAGCTTTAGAGGAAAAGATTAAAGAAATGGAAGTCCCATTTATTGTGTTCACAAATTCTATCTTTTATTAGCCTTAAAAAAAATAAACCAGAAAATGCATCTGTAAAAAATGCATTTTCAAGTAAAGAAAAATACCAGATTGAAGGATTTTTAAACAGATTGTTGATTAAATGTGGGGGGAAAAGGTCTTAATTTGTTGTGGCATAAAATGTAATGATGATGAAAATGTCTTCTTAAATTTTAAGCTGTATGAAAATTTTATGTTTGATTTCATATATTAGGCATCAAATAAAATATTCTGCAATGTTTCTTTGGATCTTTTTTAATAAGAGACAAAACTAAACAGATTTTATTTTTCAGATGACAGAAGTATGGACGGACGTACCCGTAACCGAGCTGTCTGCACACCACCTCGGCGTCTCTGTCGTCCCACTGGTCGTCGCAGACGGAGCCCCACCGGCCCGCGTGGAAAACCTCCACCCGACCTTCGAAGTCTTCCTCGCTTCCCACCAAACGCAGCGGAGGGCCGCTACCTGTGAGGAACGTGGAATTTAAAGTGTTGGGATTAATCACAAAGAAAAGAGGTCACTTTGCAGCTCAGGTGTGACGGGGAAAATATTCAGGCGTCGTTTCAATGAGAAGTCACGCCGACCTTCAGGTGGCGCACACGCCACGGCCGCCTCGTTTCCATGGCTACAGTCACCGGTGACGAACGTCCTGCTTCGGCATTTACTCAGAGCGTCCTCGTCCCCACGGCAGCCCAGACGTTCATAATGGAAGAGGCCAGAGCCTGAGCCAAACTGGGAGAGCTGCAGCGCAGTACCAATATCACTGGGAAGATGAAAAATGGACAGGAGCAGAGTGGGTTTTTTTTATCCTTTCCACTTTCATCCAGAGAGATAAAATCATTTCCTGAATCTGACTGCATTGAACTAGATTCAGTTTGTGCTGAACTGCAGGGTAAATTGGATGTTTTTAACCAGACTGGAATCAAAATCTGATAGCATTGGACTAAATCATCGTTCAGCTGAATACAGAACGAGTTACTGCTAAAATAAACCAAACTGAACTGAATTAAAGGTACCTGAATTCAGGTACCTTTAATTGCATTGAACTGGAAGGAAATGACCTGGCATGAATGGAACTACTGAACAATTTTGATTAAACCAGAACTGAATGATTCTAAACAGATTCTAAATTAAAAATTACCTGAACAGAACTGAAGGTACGATAAGTAGATGTTGACATGAACATAACTTAGAACAACATTTTAACTAAATAAATCCACTGAATAGATTTTAACTCAACTGAACTAAAGTAAGCTGAACTAAATTAAATTTGAATAAATCAAAAAGAACTGGCATATAATCTGAACTGAATTAAATCAAATTGAATTAAATGTAATTTAACAAACCTGAACTGAATCAATAAATCTTGTGAAATTTAAGTCATAATAATTGACCAACTGTTTTTAAATGAGCTGAACTGAAATGAATTAAAATGAATCAAAGTGAATCTAAATTGACTTGAATTGAACTGAGTCAAACAGATCGAATAAATCCTCTGAACTGGTTTTAAGTTCATTTCAATTTGAAATTAACTTAACAGAATAAAAAAATCTTAATGTTAATTCAGTTCGTGTGAACTGAATCCAGAACTGAACTTAGTCGAAATAAATGAACTAAATCCACTGAACTGCTTTTAGTCAAGCTGAACTAAATAAATTGTTAAGCTAATTCAAACCGGACTGAACTGAATTGAACTTAATCAGATTACATATTACATATTATTTTATTCCATACCCCAGCCCCAGCTGCCGGCAGATAACAGTCGCGTCTCTGTCTGTCCAGTGGGAGTTGCACACCGCCCCCCACTGGCCATTCAGGTAAACTTCAACTCGCCCGCTGTCCGAGGACGAGCTGCCAACCAGACGAACTGCCCCTGAAAATCACAGAGAAGCACCAATATCTATAATTAAATAAATGTACAAATTAATTTAGCTAATTATAGTATTGTTGCTGCTAAACCAAAATATAATCACTCAATCATGTTTCACAACCTCTCTGGAAAATGAACAGACATTGACCCAAGCTGTTAATTGACTCTGCAGAGTCTACATCTACATGCACGTGTTGGGTTTGTCTCTGCTTGGCCCATTGCAATTACGGCAGTGGAGAAGTAGCATTGATGTTTCACAAAGCCAAGGAGTCTGTAATACATAAGATGAATGGTGTCTGCCAGACACATGGGTGAGGTTTCCTGAACATAACCCTTACTTAAAGAAAAACCTCAATTAGTCACATAATAGATTAAAACAAGCTTGATAATTTCCATTTGCATGATGTTTTGTTTTTCTCCTAAAGACTGGACATTTTTGGTCTCGACTGTAATTTTGTTTGCAGAGACTTCAGTATCTATTTTATTTGTTGTTTCGTTTATTAGCTTTGGATATTTAAAATGTCAGTTCCAGTGTAAAATGTTCATTAAAAATGAAAGTTTATTGATCTTTGGCAGGGTGTACTCACATTAATATTATGGTTTCAAGACAACAATATTATCGTTTATCACAATAACTTCTGGGACAATTCATGGCGAGTGTAATCGAACCGGAACACGTGTTGACGTACCTTGGTGGCAATCGCAATAAGCCCAGCCAATAGCACCTGAGTTCTGCCTGAAGAAGCACCAGGGGTTGGACTCTCGGTCCGGGTTCCTGCAGTAGCTGTGGTCACCTAGGCCGCGGCCCGGGTACTGCATGACATAGTCTGGAAACTCAGTCCACTTCAGACATGGAGCGCCAGAATCCGTCTGGGACACGGTGCCGTTGTAGTATCCCAACTCTGTGAATCCCTCAGAGCAAGACAGAGGCACTGCAGAGAGGAAGAAGAGCAGATAAAGGGAACTGCTGAGGAAGAGCAGAGAAAAAGATGTTCTGGGTGAAATGAGGAGGATTGAGGTCAGTGTGAATAAGAAAGACATGTTGTGAGAAGAAGAAGATCACATTATCCCCATGTCTGTATTTCATCAAGACATAAAAGCCAGCATGGATCATTCTCTGTCCAGTCCCACAGCAGGATTCACCCGATCCACACTGAGCACGATCAAACCCGCCTTAATGCAACACCAGCTAGCTCGAGTAATCTTCTCTGAGGAGGAAAAATATGAGAGTGAAGCTTAGACGGACTGAGAGGGGAAACTGCTGACATCAAAGTGTAGCAGAATTAGGCCACAAGATGTAAAGCAGTCAATGTGCTGAAGATCATACAGAACCAACAGCAGCGCTAATGAAAATGATGAAAACAAACCCAGAGGACAGATTGTGCTGCGTTCCAGTTAACGTCAGACCCAGCGTAACAACGTTCTAGTTTAGAAGTTGGCGTTGCTCATAAACATGTTAGCAGCAGATCTTAGAAACATAATTTTAAGCGTTACTTCCTATAAACAAACACCACTTTTATCTATTTTTATTTATTTGTTTCATTTTAAAGTTGCCCTGTAACATTAATTTTTGTTGTTACAGGGCATTTCAGTTAATTTATCTCACTGGCAAGTTGGAATTTCCCAGTTCCAAGCACAACTGGAACTCGAGAGATGAAAAACACTTAATTTAAGGAAAGTCAGTTAAGTGTGCTGTAAATCTGGAATATCAGCGCTTTGCTTTTGAGCTCAAGGCATTTTAGGCTGAAGGTAAATCTGAACTTCTCATTTTTATCCAAGTTAAAAGCAAAAACTAAAAAAAAAAAATCACTCAAACCAAAACACTATAACCTCTAAGAGGTGAAGTAAAGAACATCACGTATCGCCTCATCGTGGTCCTTTTTAGTAGGTTGTTGCATTTATTAACATTTTATCTGCAAAGCTGATGCAACAAATACAGGAAAATTGGAAAGGCTAACTGTTTGATGTGATGGCCGACTGTAAAAAACACAAAACTTCACTGGTTGTTCTTGGTCCAGTTTGTAGACCAAATATCTTAATGTGATGTAAAATGATGACCCAGATAATTAATTTATAGGTTAACTGCATGCAAACTGTTGGGGCTGTGAGGGGATTATTTTTCCTTTCACTCTTATTGGTTGTTTTCTTTCTCTTTCATTTTGCATGAAAGAGAAAGAAAACAACAATTCAGTTCATCTGCATCCTTAGCCTGCAATCTTAAGGTAGAAAGCTCCACATCTTCTAATGTATTTTTGTTTTTTTTAGTTCTTGGGTGAATTCCGCTTGAAGGTCTTTGGGGATTTTCAAAGTCGAGCGGTAACTGAGCTATGATTAATGGTGGAAGGATTCCAGCGTTAGTGCAACAGTCTTATCTCAGCAACACACACAGCTTGGCCATCCAGGAATGTTATCAGCCAAGATGCAAGTCCTAAAGCGCAACACACACAGACTCACACACATTCAAAAGGTTTTGCTCGACTGCAGCAAACACGCAAACTTGATCCAGTTTGGATGAAGAGAAGATGGAGAGCAGTAAAATCCAGGAGGTGTGAGAAAACTACTGAAGAAAAAAAATGAATATCTATGAATGATTAGGGAGCTTAAAGCAGCCTTCAACATGAAAAATCTCCACACACAAGAAATACGTGCCTGTCCCTTTAAGAGGCGTAGTGCAGGAAAAGAAAGTAAATTAGGTTTTGCTGGGGAGTGTTTATAGCTTGAGCTGTCCACGACTCTGAGCAGCAGCACATATATGTTGAGATTTCTGTTCCCTCTAACTACAAAACTTATTGTTTTCTGAGTTTTGTGTCTCCAGTCTGCGGGGATGGGGACACAGCTGTAACCTACAGGCCTGATAAGCAGCAGAAGAGGTGAGCTGAAACACGTCATCCTTTCCGGTGTAAGGACACACGCAAAAACAAACTAACGTTCTTTTGATTTTGCTTGCAGCTCCCCCCTTTTACAGGCAAGACTACACTTGGACAGGAAGTAAAAAGAGAAAAGCAATATTTAGTAGATGCATGTAGAAAATGCAGTGAGCTTTGTGTTGCGTTTCAGTATTTTTTTTTTTTTTTTGGTGTGTGTGTCATTAAACACAAAACAGATCGAATGGTAAACAGAGACGTTCATGTGTTTTATGACAATAGCTGGTATTTACAGGGCGTGGCATTGTCTGAGTAACCCTTTGTGTGTATTCATTGACAGATTGCTTCAAAAGATATATAGCTTATGTAATTATCTTTTGCTTTATAAGGAAGCTTGTTACATAATCTGAGAAGAAAGTTGCTTATATAAACCTTACTGATCTGTATATAAAATATATAATTTCTGATTTGCTCCTTTAAAGAAAGTGGTTATGTCTGATTGTATTAAGTGCCTTTCACTCACTGTTAGCAACAGGTCATCTAATGGTTTAATGGCTCTTTGTTACTTTCACAGCTATAGCCATAAACTTTGATGTATTTCATTAGGATTATATGTGACAGATCAACACGAAGTACCAGACTGAAGTCTTTTTGCTGCCTTTAAGACGTTTTCTTCCAGGAATTATCTCTATCCATTTTCCCATCTACTATAACGATCTTTTGAGACTTGAAGAGGAATATCCGTAAAGCAGCAAAGTGCAGGCTAGCAGCAGAAAGCCTGAACAAGTAACCAACTCATGTCAGTTTGATGTTTTTGTGCATTTTATTTTCTTATGTATTGAAAACATAAGCATCATAACTACACAAAATTGTAACAATGACATGTTAATTTAATATTTTCCAATCAATCAGCCAGAAAGTTTAGAATTTGATCCGCTCTAATCAGTGATAATATTCTTAAAATGCATTAAAAACTTGTTTAATTTTCAGTCTGCAGCCTCAGCAATCTGCATGTATTTTAAAGTGCCTTTTTTTGAAGTTTAGAGGAGCTAAAATAAATTTTATCAACATGTGCTTTAGACTAATTAAATTAGAACAATCTTGTGAATTAGGTTTTGCTGTTGGATTCTTACCTATTGCCTATATCCAGGAATCAGTGCAAAGCTTTTTTTTTCATTTATGTGCTAAAGATTTTATTAAAATATTTAAAAACACATCTCTGGGGAAAAAAAATAAAGACCACTGCACTGAACCCTATTGAAAACCTCGTGGTTCTTCCACCAAATATTGGTTTCTGAACTCTGCCTGAGTTGAAACGTCAGTATTTCTAAATTGTGTCTGTGAACTTATTTACTTTGCATTGTTTGAGCTCTGAAAGCTCAGCATCTTTTCTCATTTTCTGTAAATCAACACTAAATTTTTGCTTGGAATTTCAGAGACATGTTGTCAGTAATTCATAAGAGTAAAATCAGAGGAACTGGTACTTTCAGTGGTTTATATTTTAATCAAAATAAGAAAAAACATATAGAATATAGACTCAATATAGAATCAATAGTTAAAAAAATAAGAAATATATATATATAAATTGTAATCTTTATTTTAATACCATAAAATCCCCAAAAACATCTCCTTAGAGATGTTTTTGGGGATTTTTTAAATGTATTTTTTTTGTTTTGGTTTTTTTCCTGGGTTTTTTGTGTGCCAGTCAAAAATCACCAGAACAGCAAAGTGATGACTGGTTCTCTTTGTAATAGTCCAAAAACTGAGTGGAGATGCTCTGGTCAGTCAGCCAGAGTTACAGTCTAGCAATTTTACTTTATCTAAAACTGACAGAAAGATTTTTTTAAAAATTCCTTGTTTTTGTTGTAGGACAAAACAACTGGCAAGTTAGACCTCAAAGCAGAGAACGTCCGTTGTAATTAATTTGTGACATTTATCATCATATGTTGATGTAATTGTGCTTTGTGTTTTTTAGAAATGGCATCTGGTGGAAGTCTCTTAACCGAGGAACACTTACTGTGTCCCATCTGCCTTGACGTCTTCAAGAAACCCGTTTCCACTCCATGTGGACACAACTTCTGCCTGCCCTGTATATCGAGCTACTGGGACACCACGTTTGTCAGCCAATGTCCAGTCTGCAAGGAAGACTTTCCAAACAGACCCAACCTTAAGGTCAACATCTTCATTGCAGATCTGTTGTCACAGTTCAAGTCTCTTCAAGGCCTGAACGTTCACAGCCAAAGGTCAGCAGGTCAGCAGCCAGTCAGCTGTGGCATCGAGGTGCAGTGTGACTTCTGCAGCAGCCAGGCTGTGAAATCCTGTCTTGACTGTGTCTGGTCGTACTGCGACGGCCATCTTCAGCCTCATGACAGCGTTTCTGAGCTAAAGAGACACACGCTGGTTGGTCCTGTGGAGAGTTTGGGGGAAAAGGTGTGCAGGAAGCATCGCAGGCTGATGATGCTGTTCTGCAGGAACGACAACACGGTGCTTTGCGACCTCTGCATCGGATCGGGGCACGCCAACCACGATGTGGTTTCTGTGCAGAGTGGATACGACGATATGACACTTCAGGTCTTGAGAAATGAGGTCAAAGTGCAGCGGATGATTCAAGAAAGGACGCAGAAGATCCAAAACACAAAGGAGTCGCTGATGCAAGGAAAGACGGAGACAAATAAGCTGATAGAAAATGGAAGTTGGGATCTAACGCAGTTGGTTACTGAGATTAAGAGGACCCAAGAGGAACTCGTTAAGGTGTTTGAAGAGAAGCAGAAAGAAGCAGAGAACCAAGCAACGGATTTAATTACAGACATGGAGAAAGAGATTTCTTGTTTGAAGGTGACGGCAAAGAATCTGGAGGAACTGAAGGAGCTTAAAGACCCAGTGTGTTTTCTCAAGCGGTACCCAAACCAGTCCCTCCTCCCACACACCATGGACCTGTCCACACTCAACTTCATCAGGCACCTGGAGGTGAAGTACATGCATAAATCTGTGAGAAACTCAGTATGTCACATGCAGGACTTACTGGGTAAGCTGAACGAAGAACTCAACAGATTCTCAAACAGCACGGACACATCAAACAAGGCAACGCTCAGGTACATGCAGCAGTACGGGGAGGACATTGTGCTGGATTTTGACACAGCTCACCCCATGCTCACCTTATCCGCCGATGGGAAGCAGGTGTGGTACAACATGGGCACTGGTTTGTGGGGAAACCAGATCCCAAAACCCAACATGTTCACTCAGCATCTCGCCGTTGTGGGGCAGAGAGGATTTTCCTCACGCAGGTTTTACTTTGAGGTTCACGTGGGACAAAAGACAGAGTGGTGTCTGGGCGTGGCAACGGCGTCACTCCAGAAGAACGGGGCGATAGTTCGGAGTCCAAACTCCGGACTCTGGGCCATCTGGTTCTTGGTAGACAAGTTTGAAACCTTCAGCTCGCCAGGCGAGGCGGTGCATGCAGGGAAAGTGGAGCATGTCGGGGTTTTTGTTGACTACAACGGAGGTCAGGTATCGTTCTTTGACGTGGTCAGAGCAGTACACATTTACTCGTTCACTGAGTGCTTATTTACCGAGGAGCTGTATCCATACTTTAATCCCTGCGATAATGAGTATGGTTCAAATCTGGATCCCATGATAATTGTTCCCGTTTCTTCTGCAGAATGAACAGAGTATTTACAGAACGGCTATTTAATTTAGATTAGAAAACACAAAATCTTACCACGTATTTTTGAAATAGGACAAAACTAACTTACAAGTGACTTTTCAGCAACATATATCAACAATTAAATCAATAAAAGTACCAGATCCAGTGGCAGATTATTTTATTTACAACAATACATTCTTCCCATGTTACAAGTGAAATAAACAAGTGGAACTAGAACTTTATTAACCAGTATTAAGGAATATATTTACTTAAACTTCTGTGTTGTGCCAACTGTGGTTGCTAGGTGATGCTCGGGGGTTGCTAGGTAACGGTGACTCATCAAGAGGTTTTTGAAAGGGCTCGTCTTTCCATACACCAAAATATATACAAGAGTCTCGTTATAAGTAAAATAATATATCAATGTTAAGGAATTGCTTACTTAAAACAAGCTCCTACATTTTGCTAAAAGTTTTGCCTTGTTTCTAATATACTAAGATATTTTGCACTAGAAACTAGTCAATACTTGGTGAGATTTTGTGTTTTATGCAGTGGAGAAAATGAGTGAAGATAAACTGTATTTAAAAGGCACACTTTGAAGATTATTTCTAAAGATAAAGTTTCTCCTTTTCTTTTAAGTTGTGGTTCTGATTTGAGTTTTGATTTCATTTTTTTCCTGCTGGCTCTTAGATATTCACTGTCTGCTGACCTTCACTTGCTGCATTGATTGTTCGGCGCTGATAACTGTCTCCACCAAATTTGTCCTCTGGTGTCGTCCCACATCTGCAGCACGTAACACCAAATTACAAACAAATCAGCCCAACTTTTACCAGCAGCTATGTGCCACTTTTAATTAACACTTTTCAGTTCTCTGGGGAACTAAAGCTGAAGTGATTTTTTGTTTGTTTGTGTGTTTTTTGAGCACATAAAAACATTTCTATGAGTATTTATTGTTTTTGTTAGAGGCTTTGTTTGCTAGCTATACTCTAAACCAGGTTTGCAACCTGCGACTGCGGAGCCACAAGAGACACTTTACCTTCCTCTATAGCTCTTACTAACTTCGGCTAAATTAAAAAAGGAACCAGCTATTGTTTCTAAATTTAGATATTATAGCAAAACTCAAGTTTTTGACTGTTTTGCAGTTTATTTCTATAATATTTCAATTGTGTTTCCACAAAAAAAACACTAAAGTGCTAGAAAAATGTTTAGGTTGGAGTCTGTGTGTTTGTTTTTTTTTTGTCCAACAGAAAATAGAGATCCATCCTTCTTTGCTAAATTTTATGTTTTAAATCCTAAAAACAGGAATGAATGCACAACCTGAGAGTAAAAATGGGTTTCAGGTTGTAAAGGATGCAGACTCCGGCTCTAAAAATTACTCAGCATGAAACCACAAAGAATAAAAAATGACGCCATCTAAAAACAAAACTTGTCTTCCTTTCATATTTATTTTAATTTATCTGTTTTTATTTGTCTTGATTCAGTTTTGATGTAAAAATCCACAATGAGTGCAGAGAACAGTTTCCAGACTGTAACTCCATGGCGCTTTTTAAATGCAAGTTAAATATTTTACACAGAGGTAAATGTTTGCAAACGTTGCCATCTTCATTAATAATTTATCTTTAAGTTAACAAAGCACCAGGATTTAAAATATTAAATAACTTAAGCTCTCTGAAGTCAGGTAAGTAGTTGTAAAAAGGCTTTTATGATTAAAATTACATGTTAAAGTTAATAAGGATTTGGTCAGGATTAGTAGATGCTGTAGTTCGATCTTTAAATATTTGTTTTCATTTTAATATTAATCATAATAATCCACCTGGTTATGTTTGCCATCTTAATATTAATGCATGGAGACGTCAGTATAATAAAAAATACACAAGAAGCTCTAAATTCTTAATATTGAAGACATTTCAGTATCTGAGTGTTTCTGTTTGGGTTTTTTGGTTTTGTTTTCCTCTTTGACCTCATGTTGCATCATTTTGAGGCGTCTAATTGTAGTTTTTAAGCTTTATTTTTTTGTATTTGTGACATTTTAGGGTAGATTTGAAAAGAAAAATAAAACAAGTGAAGTTGATTTGATTTGTTTGGACAGACTAGAGCATCTTTAATATTAACAGCATTTTAGATTCCCCCATCTTTTAAAGGAGGTTCAAAATTCATCCACAAAAATACATTAAAATAGGCATAACATTTATTTTAATAATGTTTGAATGCTTAAGGATTTTGTTGTTTGTTGTATTTTATGATTATTGATCACTTTTATTTGAATTTACATTTTTAAGTCTATATCCCCATCTTTATTTCTATAAGAATCTCATACATATTTGTGCCTAATCCTTGACTTTATCTTATATTTATTTATCTTTTCCAAACTATACTGACTCTAAATAAAAAGCTCTGCTTGTATTTTGCTCTATAAAACGTTTTCTATTCATATTAGCTCAAGTTTAATAACCTGTGAAGCTTCAACCAAAATCCCGCCTGTGTGTCTCTGCATCCACAATAACCAATGTTTTCTACATTTTACTTCCTCTCTCATCGTTTTTGCCTCATTCAGCCTCTTTTATTCGTCTCAACGCCCGCCGCGCTCCTCTCTGCCACGACAGCCATATTCTGCCCATCGCCTTGGGGACGCTCAGCCTCCCAGCTCTCATAATCCATTTCCCAGCCACAATGAGCGTTTGATACGCTTCACACTCGCAGGCTTGGAGTCCGTGTGTGTGTGAGGCAAAGGCGTTTTCCTCGCAGAAATTAAACTAATAACCAAATGAGGTCATTTTCAGCAGGTTTTAATTAGATTTTTGTTCACGTTTTGACCTGCTGAAGGGGTTTCTGGAGAGTGCAGAGGCATTCTCATGATGGGAAGGCCGAAGCTGCTGATGGATGGTGGGCTTGGAAAAGCATTAAGCCTGAATTTCCCTCGTTTATCAACGTGCCATAAAAACACAGATATTCACCCCACCCCCATCGTCGTCAGCATTATGGCTCCCAATCTTCTCAGAGGCGCACAGGGAAGGAATTGAATGAGGGGTGAAGAGGGTTGCAAGCTGTGAAGACGGGGAGATTTAAGGCATGCTTTTGTGCTGTCTGAGTCAGAATGTGGGATAAAATGGAGAGAAGGGCTGAAAGAGTAAAGAGTGATGGCGTAGGAGAAGCAGGTGGAGAAGTGGACGGTTCGCTTCCCGCCTACCTGAGTTCTGCACCTCGTTGAGGTAGCTGTCCTGAGCCACCATCTGCAAAATGAGACGCAACATTAAACAGGCTCATCTGGTTTATCCCATGTAAGAGAAGAACATGTTGGGTTGTTGTACGTTTGCATCTCTTGTGGAAAATTCACATTTTTCACATTTTTGTGCTTTTATTAAAAACAAAACAAAAAAACTGCCCAAGCATTTAAAAAAAAAACATCAAGTAATTTCTTTGCAATAACTTTATGTTATGTCAGAGTTGGCGGGCATTGTGCCGTTACTAGCAACCAAAACAGAGCTCCAGCACGTTTGGTCAGCTGGTTTTACTGCTGCATGTGCTGTATAATGGCTGCTAGATAAAACAAGTGTTTTGTTGCTGACATACTATTAAGAAACCACTTTCTGCATTCTTGCTGGTTATGTAAGAGGCTCCACTTCTGCTTTTCAAAGATTCACTGTGGTATAATTGTCATTCACCTGCAGTCTGCACAGATTTTGGCTGAACCTCGACCTGTACAAGGTTCTTCTGATAAGTCTCTGTTAACTTTTTATTGAAAAAGCTCCGGAAGCTTTTACTACTAATTTGTGAATGACTTTCAGTTCTAGTGAAAACTTGACAAGCGTTTCTAAATGCACACAATAAGGACACTCACCGGTACCGGGAAGCATGAGATGTTACATTTTATTTGTGAGATCAGGATACAACCACAGAAGGACACACTCGCCTCTGTGGAATAACTGCAGCAAGGCCGATGAAACACAAGCTGCTTCACCTTCACACAGATGATCTCTGCTGCCTCTTCTTCGCTCAACATCGACACGCTGCACACACAGGGCCAGATCCAACGGTGTCCTCGTTTATTAAGAACATGTTGGCAAATTCAATTTAATCAATTGTGATTTAGAAGCCCCAACATCAAAAAGATGAGATGAACTTTGCTTCAAACAGTAGCGACTCTGACTGGGAGAGAAGTGGAGAATATCTCAAGTGCTGGTGGCTCATTCTTCACTTTCCTCAGAAAGCAAAATTGAATCATTGAATATCCTCCAATCCGACTTAACAAAACTCCAGTTCAAAGTTTCCAAACTGCTGGAAATTGCTCCGGCAGTTGCGATAGCTACTGATGCTAGCCATGCTAATCGATGATAAAAGTTAGCAAAAACAGTTTAACCATCTGGACCAGACTTTAGAAAGGCCCACAATGTTTTTATTGAATGCATGTTTTGCGGATATTGTACTTTACATCAGAGTTATAGGCACATATTTTGAGACTTTTATGAATATAAACAATACTCAGGTATTTGAAAATCATGACGTTATAGTATTTCTTTTTGGAAACAATTGAGAGACGTTTTAAACTTACCATCAAATGTTGGTGTCATCAGTTCATATCTAATCATGTAGACTCCTATCTACTAATTTACTGTAATTATTAGCATTAGCAAAATATTATTTCTTTAGTAGATCAAACAGTTTTCCGCATCCCGTTAAACCTGACTCTGGTCACCATCTTGACTTTGTTTCACTAAAATAAGCAAAACTTCTGTTTTATTGAGTTGCATGTTGTGACTTTCCTCAATCACTCAAATACGCAGCTGGTTTTCGGGTATTTTCTGATATCTTCAGCAACATTTGCATCCCAGTAAAGTTGAAAGGTTGACAGCGTTTTAAAACTACATATGAAAGGATGGTTCCAAGGCTTATTTTGTAATTATCAGTCTTAAAATATTAATACAACTGAAGATATAGATACAAACGGTTGTTTGGCAGTAACTTGACCTGCATTGCTAACAAATTGTGCTGGATGTTAAATTGTCCCAGAAATGATTGCGATAAACAATAATATTGTTGTTTTGAGACCATTTTCAAGTAAAATAAGAATGATGGCGTAACAATGCAGTTTGAGAACCGTTAGCATCTCAGCCATTGTCATTTACTTCAGCTGTCGGAACATCCTGCAGTGCATGGCATTCTGTTGGCCATTTACATTACTGGCTCGCAGGAGATCAATGTTTGGCACTTTGAATACAAGAGCCTGTTGCAGTCCAAGATGTGCAGCTCCAGCAGAGACCGAAGATTTTTTCTATTTCTCCTAAATGCCAGACAAGAAAAACAATAAGGTGTGAGTCTTTGCCTCATCACAATGCAATTATTTTCTAGCTCTACATCATTTCAAATATTCTACAAACCCAAACTGCAACTATTTCCCAGAGGAAACCGGCGTATCTAATGATTCCGAGCGGGAACGGGTGACCTGTGGTCGTAAAAACACGGCTCCTGATATTTTCATTTGTGTCAATTCCTCGGCTCGATTACGGCGGTAATCTGTTGTGATGTCTCACAGCTGCGCCCACTGTAGCTACATGCAAACCACCTTCTGCAGAGGCTAATGATCTACAAGCACATCAGGGAGGAAGAACCAAGTGAGAGATGAAGGATCTGAACTGTTTATGACCTTACGTTCATGATCATATCAAAGGTGACCCATTATGTTCCTTGAACAGGTTAGGATCAGTCTATGGGCAACAAAACATGTTTGTTACATTTTTTGCACAAAATCATGAGATTTTATTCTGCTCTGTTCAGCCTTTTTAGAGTTTCTTTTGGAATGATCTGCTTTTAGGGCCTCTTGTCACTTTAAGTCCAAATAAACTGGCCACGCCCCCAACTCAACACTCCCACATAAAAAAAACAGATGAACAATTATTCACCCATACATCTTTGAAAACAACAAACAGCAAGTGGTTTCTGAATGGTAAGTCAACAACAAAACGCTTGTCTTTTTCCAGCAGCCATTGTACAGCACATACACGTGCTGGAGCGCTTGAGTTTGAGTTGCTCGGGTTGCTAGAGACCCAAATGAAAAGCAGTTTCATGAATTCTTCATACAAGACTCCTTTAAAAGGAAGCATTTAAAAACATATTTATCAAGAACAAGGCCAGTATTATGCAAAATATAGCTAAATTTATCTGAGATGTTAAACTTTATGTCATGATATTATGTTATTCTCTCTGCAAAAACATACCTGGAGTGTTGCCCTGATTCTTTCATGCATGTTTGAGAAATCTGTGACCTGCAGCTGTTATAAAAATGCTGTATATGTCATGACTTCCTCAACTTGTAGTTTCAGAAAGAGCAGGAGTTTTTAAAGAGACAAAGGCCCAATTTCCATCCAACCATCCATTGTCTGCCGCTTATCCGGGGTCGGGTCGCGAGAGCTGCAGATCACATCCTGATGGAGCCAACAGAACCACATCATCCACAAAAAGCAGAGCTGCGATCCTAAGGCCCGATTTCAAGATGTCAAATTACAAAGTCAAATTTATTTTAAGCCCTGTTTGACAGCATTATTATAACAACTGAAGGTAATATACTTACTTGATTGTGCTATAAAATTTGCACTACATGCCCAGAAAATACACAATATTAAAGTCTTAATTGTTGCTCTGAATGTAAATGTGGGCATGTTTTTGAAAGCAGCTATTTTCTCGTAACCAATTTCTAACCTTTGAGGATTATCAGATTTGCAGAATATGAATGTTTTCTTGCCTTTCCCCTTTTGAAGAGTCAAATCATGTGCAAACAGTGAACTGGAAACTGTAACGTTTACATCAAGAAATTATTCAATATAGGCTAAATTATTGAATAAATTTGATTTACAATCTCTGTAAATCAAACAATTTATAGAAATTGTTTGATTTGCAGCTCAAGAGGGAATAAATAAAAGGAAAAATAAATCATTATTTTGTGTAAATCAGTGACAGTATCTGACAGCAGCGCCTGTTCCCCCCGCGGCTCTTCTGGGTTAACTTGTCCAGCTTTGACCAGATCGCTGCGACAAGCTTCAACCAGGCGTGCGGGGCTCATCTCTGCAACACCTGCGTGGACCAGAGGAGCCACCGACGGCTGCGTGCCATGAGATCCGAGGAGGAGAGTGGAAGGAGGCGCGCCAGCTTTCATCTGCCACCGCGCATGCATGGCTTCTTGCGACGCAATCAATAAAATCTGTTGACTCAAGCTGCGATTAAACAGTCGCTGGATAAAATGCGGATCTGCTGCTTGTTAACGCCTCGACATGCACCTGCTTTGTTGGGAGCAGCGGTGGAAGAACAGCACATAATGCAAACCTCATCCCAGTTATCAGCCTAATTGAGGTGGGGTTGCATTGAAATAGCGGTGCAGGTAAGTAGAGCGTGACTATCTCGGGATAAATGGTAGAAGAAAAAAGAGCAGAGCATTTTTTAAAATCAGGCCATATGGGGGTGAAAAAAATGCACCTCATGATGTTCAAGCAGCGCACAGAAACCCCCACGTACCTCCGCAAACAGCGGCAGCCAGAGGCAGGCGCCTCCGATCAAGATGAACATCCCCCGGCTGGTGAGAGCCATCCTGCCCGCCCGCTGTGTCCGTGTCATAGCCGCGGATCCTCTCCCATCTCCGGCTCCGAACCTGTCCGGGAAGGTGCCGAAGCGTCGTCCTTCCTGCGCTCCAGCTGCTGCCGGAAACTAAGTCAGATATCTGTGTGTGCCGCGGGAGGTTCAGGGTGCGGCACTATGAACGAGAGGGAAAACACACACAGACATCCAATAGTGTTGAGATCTGCAAAAGCTCCACCACCACCTTTCTCTCTCTCTCTCTCTCTCTCTGTCTCTCTCTCTCTCTCTCTCTCTGTCTCTCTCTCTCTCTGTCTCTCTCTCTGTCTCTCTCTCTCTCTCTCTCTCTCTCTCTCTCTGTCTCTCTCTCTCTCTCTCTCTCTCTCTCTCTCTTCTCTTCTTTCTCTTCTCCTGCACCGGTGGGGAGAGAAAGTGCTTTGATTCCTGACCTCTTCTGCTGTAAATCCAGTCATCAGCAGGAAACATAATAATAAATCACTTTCCTCCCACATTTAAAATGACACACGGATGCATGGTTTTATTTATTTATTTATTTGTTTGTTTGTTTGTTTGTTTGTTTCGCAGTTTAAGATCTTCAAAAGTGTGGCGTGCATTTGTATTATTTGCAAAATGGCTCCAGCTCAGGTTGGATGAAGAGTAAATGTGAACAGCTAAAATTAGGTTGGCAAATGGATCGCTAAAGATGATTACTAGAAGATTTTACAGTATCTGAACCTTATTATATATATAAAAAAAAATTGTATTTATTTATTTATTTTTAATCAAAAATGCAATATATATATATATTGTTCAGTTTTGACTTACAGCTCTGACTGTGTTGCTTCTTCAGGAGATTTTGTTTGAGTCTGTGTACTCCAGTTAACGATTAATCAGCTACTAAATTAGTTGATGGGTTTTCGGAACCTCTGAACACAGCTGGATTTTATTTAGGGGTATCAAGGTAATTTTGGTGGCCATTTAATCTGGGTTTTCTTTAGCGGGTTTGCAGATCTTTGTTGGTTGATGTGAGTTGGAGAAAACCAGGCTGAAGATTAGACTGTGGACTGAAGTGAGTATTTCAGTCGTTATGAACCGTGGAGTGTCTTGAGGGTTAGGGTTAGATCGGTTAGGGTTAGATCGGTTAGGGTTAGGTCGGGTTCAGGTTCCTGTGGAGAACAGATTTGTTGCAGCTGAAAGTCTGACCAATTAAAGGCTAAACACCAAAAACTTTAGTTTCTTAGTTGGCTTTAAAGCAAGCTTTCTGTCACTCTCACATATGAAAGCTGTTTTATAAGATGTAATATGTTTGATTTATTTTACATTTAATTAATAAGGCAGTTTTATCAACTAAAATAAATCCTTCTGTTTTCCTCTTCTAGAAAACAGAAGAGTTTTCTTCTGTTTTCTGTTTTTAAATGGACACATTTAAAAAGTTAAATGTGCTCATTTAACTTTTTCATGAAATATTTACGCATCAAAAAAAAAAATGAACCCTTTTTTTTGCTCTTAAATAGTCATATTGGGGGGGAACCAATACATTTGTCCAGATTTAAATACAAGTATTAGAGCAGGTATTAAGCATACTTTTCATACACCCAGATTTCTGTTTTTACGAATAAATTTCATATTGGTTTGATGTAATATTCCCATTTTAATGCTGTAGCCAGAAAAATCATCCTGATAAACAGAGTTAAAGTCTTTCAATTATGTGTAATTAATTCATATAGCATGTTTCACTTAGTGATAAAGCTCCTGAAATAAACTGATTTTTCAGAAATATTCCAGTTTATTGAATGAGTCTGCAGGTATTTCTTCAATAAATTAGGGAATTTATAACTCTTCAACTGGAGATTTAGGGAGAAAAAACTTACATGTTTAGACGTTAGCTGTTAAGTAAAACATTAAAATCATAAAATATCTTTGTGATTACTGGAAACTGAACAAAGTGGAAACTGGCAGAAAAGATTGGCCAGATAGTGACAAGATTTCTTTAAAAAAACAAAAAACAAACAGACATTTTCTTTTGTAGCTGTCGTCAAAATTGTCTAAAAAGTGTTGTTTGAAAATGCTGCATTTGAAGATGAAGCAGGAAGAGGCATTTCCCATCAGTGCAGATAAAAAAAAAGGGAGACAACTGACAGATTTTGTTTTTCTCTTTACTCAGCAGTTGGACTGAGCCAGAGAGAAAGCATCAGCTCGGCCGTTTCCTGCTGCTGTGAGCATTTCTCATCTGAGCAGAGAAACGCCTCAGATCAGCTGACGGATAGGAAATGAAAACATCATTTCACATTTGAAAATGGCTTTGATGAGACGCGATGTCATGTGCTATTTGTTTTTAAGGGAAAAACAGGTGAGGAAAAAATAGATCAGAATTGAAAATCTGAATCATTTTTTTAATAGTAGATATATAATAATAGAGTATAAGGCAGCTGAAACTAGAACAGCTTGTTAAGCTTTAATATTGATTTAAGTTTTTTTTTTATAAAAGGTCTCAGATGTGATATGCAATGATTTGATGATTTGAAACATTTCAGCATTAAATATTTGGACCGACAGCATTAGCTCCTAAATCTCTGCTTCATGTTTTCATTCTGAACTCGAGTTTGATGCCATCTAAAAATAACATTGCGACAGTCCTTGCATTAATGAATAACAATAAGCATATAACCTAATTTAAGCTGAAATATTCTTTTAGAAAACAACTTTTAAACATAAAAAAGCAAGACTTTTGAAAAGAGCATGTTGTATTTTGTGTCACAGTGTGTCTGTTGTGACTCAGGTGTCTCTTTCATTCATTCACAGCAGGAAATATTTGAGCTCTTACTCATTTTCAGCATGTTTTTTTCTTTTTTTTTCCCCCACTTGCCATAACAGCCATCATCATTCTCACTCTGAACAAACAGTGTGAGATGTCTCGGTTTTATAAATTTCTCTTCTCCAAACTAGGCGCTTGGGCAAATTTCTATCCCTGTGCCTTTGCAATTCCCGGAAGCTGTGTGAGAGAGATTAGCTAAATTCATCTTCACAGAGTTTTGTTTTACCCACAAGCCCCAAGGGGGGAGCTTACTTGTGAAATGAACTTTTTTTTTCTTTTGGTTTAAAGTTTCCCATTTCCCTCTGCCAAAAGGCCTTTGATGTTGCGGCTCACTGATAATACAAATCCAATTTCCTCTTATCGCAATTCCCAATTTTCTCTTATCAGTGTTTCCATCTGGAGATTCCCTGCTATCTTCTCACCATTTCTCTTCTGTTTATTGCATTCTGGGTGAGTAAACAACACAGTTGTACCTGTTTGAAGCAACGTCTCATAAACTTGCAGTGATGGAAACTTTTGAAGTTTTAAGTATTTTATGTACCTACATGCATGTAACATCCTGAATTTGCACCCTTGCATATTCCTTTCATTCTGCTTTTTTTCTGCTACATTTACATGTTTCATATCATCCAGACAAAAATACCCAGAGTAAATACAGAAATAGATTTTAAATATTAATTATTTATTCATTAAGGAAAAGGCTATTCCTTAATTTCAAATCAGATCCAATTTGAAAAAGAAATTGTCTTCGTAAATTAATAACTTAGGTATTAATTTAGGGATAATCCATAAATTATTAGGTATTCACCAGAACAGAACAGAACCAGTCTCTAGCCCTCATAAAACAAAACCACCGAAAGAAACGACTCCTCTCAAAGGTACAGCTATGGATCATCTTTAGGAAATAACTGATCTTGTAGCCACATTAATTGAAATGCAAAAATAAATCATCTTGCACTCGTCACTGGGTCACTTCTGTTGCCAACCCACACAATGCTACACTCTGGAGAAAATTAAGAAAGCCTGGTTATTCCACCAAATGCTGATCTCTGAACTCTTCCTGGGTTAAAACATAAGTATTGTTGTTTCTAAATGAATATTAACTTGATTTCTTTGCATTATTTGAGGTCTAAAAGCACTGTGTCTTTTTTGTTACTTTGACCATTTCTCATTTTCTGCAAACATTAAGTTTTTGCTTGGAATTTCAGAGACATGTTGTCAGTGGTTCATAGAATAAAAAGTCTTAAATTTGAAACACACAGAAACTCTGTGGGTAAATTTTGCCCATCGTTTCAGACATGTTAGTTTTTTTCAAGAACAAGCAGGCAGATTTTTTTTTTCTTCTGTCTAGTGATATAAAACAAAGAAGCAAACGCAGAAGGCAAAAATAATTTTTCACAACACTGCAAAGCATACATATCTGTGGGGAAAAGGCACATTCATGTACAGTAGGCAGTGTGTTTGCTTGCTTGTGCCAGTGTCTTTGTCCTGAGCCTCTATACGATCCTGGACGAGAGTTGACATCACGGGAGTCTTCGCCAAACGGCTGGTTGTTATGGCAACGCAGCATCCCCTGCTCAGAACGAATGCATCAACCATCCTTGTCTGCTTGTGTTTCGTGTCCAGGACAAAAGGCTGAAAAATCATTCAACAACAACAAAAAACAGGACAGCAGAAAAAATAAAATGGCTCTGCACCTGTCACAAATAATATGTACAAAAAGAAAAAGCTTTGAAGATGAAATTTGAACACACACACACACACACACACACACACACACACACACACACACACACACACACACACACACACACACACACACATTGAGGATATGTATTGAGTCTGTGTTATGGTTCTACCCCAGAAGCGCATCCTTAAATCCCATTACTGCCCCTCCCCGACTCCCCCAACAATATTTAGAGGATCCAACTCCCACAGCCAAGACAGTTGGTGTGGAAACGGATCAGTAAAGCCCCAAATCTCTCTTTTTAACAACTCATTACCAGTTTCTGCTGCACATTATTGTCACCACTTCAGAGCCTCAGCAAGAGGCATCACCAACCCAGATCGCCTCAGGGAAGAGGAATGGCACTCATCTTATTTGCCTTGCACACTTGCCTGTAATATTTCATTTCCCCTCTTTAGTTTATCTGCCTTTATTGTTTGCTCTCAGATCCATTATTGTGCTTCTGTCTCAGAAAACATGACTGGAAATCTTGTTTTGCCAAATCCAGGTGAATTGAAAGAGCGCATGAGGTCTCACTCTGCTGTTTTTGACATTTCACACCCCATGAAATCCATGCTGGAGCTCAGCAATAGTAAAAAGGAGGAAGAAAAAAACCCGCCACCATGGCTGGAAATGTGGATTGAAGAAGCAAACAGTATTGATTGCAAGGGAAAAGATCACAGTGATCCTGTCGTTCCGAGAGGCCGAGTTCCCCTCCGAGGAATCCTGCTTTTTCTTCCTCAAATCTTCTTGACAGCCACAAAACTGAAACGAAGAAATCAGGGAGGAAAGGTGAAGCAGGAGAAGAGCAGAAAGTGAGAATATGATGAAAGGACTGTCTCTAGGAATGCCTTAAAGGGGAGAGGCTTAATGTGAGAGCAACTAATCTACAGCCTCAGAATAACGTGATCTGCTGTGAGAGGTGAGAGACTCAGATAATCTGTGAAAATCCATTCACACCTTATAAGATGCACCTTTATGTCTGGCCTGGAAATAATACATGGAAAACAGACATGAATCCATAAAGGTGATATTAGAACATAATCAAAAAAGTGTATTTGTTTCACTCATTCAAATCAAAAACTGAAATTAAGATATTATACAAACGCAACGTTTGTATAAGATATTATACAAACGCAACCAGACATATTATAATATCTTTAAATTTGATTTAAAAAATAGCTATTGAGATTTGATAGGAAATAGTCAATAGTGATATAATAAAGCAGAGTTTTTCAACCAGAAACATGAACAACATGAAGATGTTGGTTGTTCAGGTTGAAGTTGTTATGTGAGGAAACATTTTGATGGAAAGATTAGTGGAAGGAAAAAGTGTGGTAGAAGAGTGAGCACAAGAAACAGGGAGAGGCACGACCTTCTATCCATTCAGCAACACCACCAGAAACATCCTACAAGAAGGGATGAGCTTTAAAAATCCACTGCCATGCAAGCATTTCAGTGGAATGTTAAGTGGAAGGAAAAACTCTGGTGGAAAAAAGTGCACAAGAAATAGGAATAAGCAAAGAGGATTGTGTAGCAAAGAGCAATGACAATATATATTGTCAGTAATATATATTCATTGCTCTTTGCAACACAATCATCTTTGCTAATATGCATTGTTCTTTTCTTCTTTCATTCTATGCACTGCTGACAACATATATCTGAAATTCTAAGCAAATATTTGGTATTTATTTGCAGAAAATAAGAAATTATCTAAATAACAAAAAAAGACAGTGCTTTCAGAACTCAAATAATGCAAAGAAAACAAGTTAATCTTCATTTAGAAATATCAATACTAAGGTTTTAACTCAGGAAGAGTTCAGAGATCACTATCCGGTGGAATAACTAGGAGGTTTTCAGTGCAGTGGACTCTAATTGTTTTCCAGAACTGTGTATATAACCAGGTACAGAAACAAAATTATACTAAATCAAATAAACACTAAAAATAAAACAAGTGCTTTAATACAAGCATCTTAGTGCCTAACCAGAAATTATTATCACCAGAGAAGAAGATCCACTAAAAAAGTTAAATGTATTGGTGTAGGTGGAAGCAGCAGAGCTGAAGCTCCAGCTGAGTAATCATTGAGTCACTCCATATGAAATGTTATAAAATACTCACATATGAACAGACCGAATATCCAAAACCCAGGAGCAAAAAACAAAGATCCTGAATTAATAACAGTTTCAGCCTCTGGAAGATTATTGTTTGATTTTCTCCCATAGCAGCTGAGTCATAAAGAAAACTTTTTTCATTATTTATGGTTTCTGTGAGACATTTTGTTATAGAAATTTATCAAGAAGTAAAACAGCATTAAAAAAATCTCCCATATTTATTGGCTCAAGATTATCAATTGATGATCAGAAACACGTTCCCCCAAAAGAAAACATCCACCAAACGAAAGAGTTTTTTGTTCTCATCTGAAATCAAGATCTGCTTCTGCAGCTGATAAAATACTTGATTAACTGTGATCTGTGAATTAGCTTTGTTGTTTTATCTTTTTAAATGAATAAATTTACAATATCATTTTCTCTTTGTCTAGACTGAATATAGGAGCATAGTTGAATCTGACTCCCTAAAGCAGAAAATGAAGCTACAGTGCCCCCATCTGGTAAGAAAGAGTACTTACAATGGATTTTTCATAAATTGAATCATAAAAGTTGAAATATGTAATTAACACTTGTCACTGGAAGTGTATTAAAATAACATCTAAAAAACAAATAAAGCTGATTTTACCTTTTTTTCTGCAAGAAGGTGAAGTCCAATATGTTATTAGGGTAATAAAAACATTGCAAACTCAGAATTTAATTGGTTTATTTGATTAAATATTGCTGCTGCGGTTCAATATTTAATGAAATTATGTAATAATAGTATATTGCTGTATTTTACTTTTAAGCTACTTGAAAGAGAGAAATTTCTTCTTTCGTTGCAGCGCCCTCGTGTGGTGATGGTGAAAATGTCCGATGCAGTTTTCATGCAGGAAGCCCTCACCGAGGAGCAGGTGTAGAAGGGATGTGAAACGGCGCGAGGTAAAGACCGGAAATAGAAAGTGCTTGTCTTCACAATAAAGGCCCTACTTTTATTTTTTGTTTTTGATTTTCGTTTTCAGAAAATATTCACTGAAAAGTCCTACATATAGAGTAAGAAATGATCTACAGCAGATTAAAAAGTAAACAAAAAGAATTTAAATCACTTAATTAAATGATTAATTACGTTTTTTTAAAAAGTAATGAACTTCAACCTTACATTTTGAGAAACCTCTAGATCTCTAATATTCTTATTTGGAATCACAAATTGTTATTACTTGTGTCCAATCGTGTGTAAAACTGATTATATTTTTGCGGCATTTTCTGTTTGCCTATTTTCCTCTGTCAGGGGTGATTTTAAAAGCATCCTGAAAAATTTGGTCATCAAAAATATTAAATGAATTAAAATTGTAAATAACAGTTTACACTTTTAGGTTTAGTTGGTGAGGGTTTTGGCATCTTTTTGACTGTATGACACATTATTCTAAATCTGTTAAAAATAACGTGATAATTTTCATTTTATTTTTTGCACATGATATATATACAGGGATTTATTGGTGACATATGGTTTATTCTTATACTAAAGTGACAATATCAACACCTTATTGCATTTTATTTAGTAATAAATCTCTGCCAAGAGCAAACAATTTTTTTAAATCATTGACTGCATCTGTACTTCTAATTACTAAAGGAAGCTTACTTCCTTACTACTTTTCAAAATACAGACCGGAAACGTGATCAGACAGCGTCCCAGCTTCACTAGCGGTGACCGTTAGTGGGTGCCGCACACCGGCCGCTGCGGGCGGGCAGAACTCTCTCGGAACCGGCGCCTCTCTCCGCTGCTTCTAGCTATGCTGAGAAACAGAAATATACATTGGGGTTTCTTGCGGGGTTTTTAGTGGGAAGATGCTGGCAGACATGATTGTCGAAGAGGAATTTGAGATCAAGGAGGAGGAACCGTGGTACGACAAGCAGGACCTTGAACATGGTACGTTTCCTCTCTGTCTTTGTTAAGGATAAAGACCAGATATTTGGCCTTTTTATTAACTGTCAAGATGCGGTGAAAGGTAAAAAAATAATTAATGCATAAACCAGGAAGCAAATCACTTTTAAGCCTTTATGTGGTGGATTTTCATTACATGCATGTGTTTTAAGGTATACAACATTTACTATTTAAGACACTTATTTTTTCACAAAGCATTGATTTAAAAGATTGAATTATTTTTTGTTGCATGCAGAAAAAGGCAGCTCGGGTCAGCAGAATATTCACAAATGCGGCAGAGCGAGGATAAAACAGAAGAGCTTTGTTTAAGAATATATTGAACATTTTATGGCATCTTTTTTTGCACTTTTATTTGTGTTAAATTGCAAATCAAGTAAGGTGGAATGATGCAGTTTGGAAATGTGTAAATGTAACGTGTCTCCTTAGAACAAAATATGTTTTGTTAAAATGAAAAATAGTACATTAATGAATTTGAATCGTGAATTTTGACTTTTGCCATAGACATATTATATTACAACAATTTCGCCTTCATCTTAAGAGTGTCATCACTTTGGTCTTCGCCATAAATAAGAGAAGAAATTAATTTTCTAAACTTTTAATTCCCGTTTATTTGCTTTATTCCACATATGCAAATTTATTCAGATACTGATTCAAATATTGAGTCTGATCAACTTTAATGTTTTGCACAAAGTTGTTTGCAAATATATTGTGTACATTGTACTACAAGAAAACTATTAATTTAAAAGATTTCTATAGAACATCAGACTTTTAAAGTGTTATTTCTTTCCCCTAGCATTCACAAAATATAATAGTAGCATCATTGATTCTCACCAAGATTAAGTTTTTAATTTAGACTGAAATAAGGGAATCTAATAGCACTGGTTGTGTATTCAAAAGCTGTGTTTTTGCAGTGAGTTTAAAAATAAATTCTTCTCCAGAAGTGAAGAAAATAAAAGATTTATGGACGAAAAATATCAAAAAATAAAACCTTCCTAAAGCAGCTTGCAGAAGTTCGCTATGCCGGTTCTGGTGGCTCTAAACGTGGATGAGAAAAGGCGTCCGGTTCCTGCTCACCGCCTCGTCTCTCCCGCAGACCTGCAGCTGGCGGCCGAGCTGGGGAAGTCTCTCCTGGAGAGGAACCGGGAGCTGGAGCAGGGCCTGCAGCAGATGTACTCCACCAACCAGGAGCAGCTGCAGGAGATCGAGGTGAGGAGGAAATGGTGCAGCATTTCTGACGTATTGCTTGACACACCTCCTTCACAAAACCATTGATTTGACTCAAAATTCAGTCAAAAGGTCAGGCTGCGAGATATGGCTTTAAAATTAAATCCCAGATCTTTTTCAGACCACATCCGATTTTCAATTTTTCTAAAAAAGAAATTACAAATGACAAAACATATTTTTTAAAAGTGTTTTTTTCAGTTCCATCATTCTCTCTGTGAGTTGGACGATTGAGAAATTTTGTTTAATCACAAGAATACAGTTATATTGGCAGGAAAAAAGTTGCAGTCTTACCAGAGAAAAACTTTTTAAAATTACGAGAAGAAAGTTGTTTGTAAATCTTTCTTCAAAATAGACACAATTGTTTCCAAGATTGTTTCAAAGTCCTGCTACTGAGAATAATCTGATGCCGATATGTGAAAAGATTAACTACTAATCTGTAAAGCTTATACCAGACTGTGACTTCACAAGATGCTCAACATTTCTCATTTTAACTTTTTATTTTTACATTTGAATTCTCACAAAATGATGACTTTATTCTCATGATATAATAACTTTATTTTCATAATATTTTCACTATTGTTGTACGACTGTATTCTTGTAATATTATGACTTTAACCTCATAACTAAGAAAATGATCATAGCTTGACCCTAATAGTTGACCTGAATTCAACGTCCTAATAAAAACCACGCTTATCAAACAAGATGGCGGTCCTGAGCGTGGTGACATCACTCCGACCTGCGAAAACCCAACGACTGCATTGGTGGAAAAAACAATCCAGATTTTCCAAAAATTAAACCCTCAAAAATTAAAAATCGCTGAAAGTGATTTATCGCCCAGCCTTGTGGTATCAGATATGCAAAACCCTTTTCATCTGGAGCTGACAGACGAAGCGTCACTGAACCAAACACAAAGTCTTCCAATCTGCCAGTTAGGCAACAAAAACGGTAATTTACCGTTCCTCTGGAGAGCTGTTTCTTTGTCCTCCACTGCATGCACCGTAAGTAATGATTTGAAGATTCCTAACAGGTCCCCAGACTTTAATTAAATTTATTTCAACCAGGTCAGCCTTGGGTGCATGAGTCCAAATGAATAACCTGCTCATCCCTGCTGGTTACCAAATTAATCTCCTAAGAGCGGAAGTATTGTCTCTGATTTACTGCGATTCCCAACGAGACGCCCATAAAACACTTTGCTGCTCCTTTTTTCAAATGTACATTTAATACCTTAGAAAAGCGTTCATACCCTTTGATCATTTTCACATTTTGTTACATTACACCCACAAACTTCAATGAATTTTAATGGGATAGACCCACATTAACAGTGAAGTGGAATCAAACATTTTCTACTAAGAACAAAATGGACCCCTTGTACTCCTGAATGAAATATAGCACAACTGATTCATTGTTGTTTTTGTAATCAATTGAAATCTAAAAAAGATGAAAAACGTGTTATTCTCCTTCATATTCATGCACCATTTTGTTTTGATTTATTGCACAAAAATCATCCAAAGTACATTGAAATTTGGTGCCAATGTCCAAAAATGTGAAAAAGTTGCATATTTATGTAAAGTTTCACAATATTTACCCAATATCCCAGAAAACTGGTCGGACAGCAATGGTAGTCATATCCATTTCTAATCAGAGCTTCATTCACTCGTCATTCGTTTTACATGGTGAAATAATCCTAATATCCCGCCTCAGTGGGTTTTAAAAGCACAAACTGGGTTCACGAATTTATACTTATGGTGACCTTTATTCCACATAGATTGAAAATGATACCCAGAGTTGTGTGAGGTGAACATGTCTCTAACCTGAGCCAATGTTCCCTCAGCAGATAAGCTGCAGAAAGTCTCAGCATGTTCTTGTCTGAAAAGATAAATTGCCCTCAGAGGCATTGAAGCTTACCTAAAACATTAAAGGTGTGCGTTGAAAAATAAAGATGTAGAAATTCTTGAGTATATTGTGGATGAAATATAACCGATGGTTAACAATTAACCAATGGTTAATTATTACTTAGGAAAGATATTATTAACTACACTTTCTACCTTTTTTTAAACATTTCATAAACAATCTACAGTATATAGTATTAACTGTAATGATGCTTCATTTTATGTACAAGTTTCTCTGGGAAATAATTTCACTTATAACAAAACATTTTTTCCCATGTAAATGTAAAATAATCTTAGTGGAACTCATGCTTTTTCATCAATATTAAGAAATTAGTTACTCATAACTCCTACTAAGTTTTACTGAAAGTTACTTGTAGTTTTGACTTATTTGAAGTGTTTTAGAGACTAGACCGAAAATACTTTCTTAAAATTTTGTGTTGAATAGCTCAGAGCTCCAAACATGCCTAAAAAGACTTTAGAAATTGTTTTCTTCCAGTTCTCTCAAACTTAACTTTCTCTCTTTTCCAGTACCTGACGAAGCAGGTCGACCTCCTCCGGCAGGTCAACGACCAGCACGCCAAGGTTTATGAGCAGCTTGACGTTTCTGCCAGAGAACTGGAGCAGAGCAACCAGAAACTGGTTCTGGACAACCGGGCGGCCCAGTTGAAGATCCACGGGTGCGAGAGCTGATCTAGAAGGAAGACAGCAGTTTTTTTTTTAATGACGGAAATATTCCTTCTCATCAACTCTATGTGACGTTCTGTTCAGGCTGATGGAGACGGTGGAGCTGCTGCAGACGCAAGTGGAAGAGCTGCAGCACCAGGTGGAGGAGCTGAAGCTAACTTCACGTCAGTCTCAGCGGTCTCCATGCGGAGAAAGATGGCCGCCTCGCAGCACTCAGAGTGTGTGCTGCCTGCAAGAGCTGCAAAACGAACACAGGTATAGATGCTCACACTGATTTTGTTGCCGTGGGATCTGTTAGCATCAAAGTCTGAGATTCATGTATCTAAAATTAAAGCCTTAAAATGTCTTAAATCCATGGGGGAAATTTATGTTGGTTTTAAATTTTGTTGTTGCAAGATTATTTAATATCATAAATGTATTTTTTTTTTCTTATCTGTTTTTTGACTTTTCTGTCAGGAAAAAGTTTGAGTTCCACTCAAATCATCTTTGTTGTGGTGGAGGCTATTAGCAGCTAACTAGCTGCTAATAAACCATTCACAGCTAGCTAGGTTTTTGGCGTTTCTCTTGGGTAAGAGCAAATTTATTGCAAATTGGCTGGATGGCATGCTCCTTTCTGTCGCCAACCCATGTTAGGCAAGGTGCATTCTGTGAAAAAGCAAGATATTATGGGGGTTAGGGCTGTAGAGAGCATCGTAAAATATGTGAGTTTTTAATTTAAATGTTAATGGTCTTAAAAAGTCTTAAATTGTAGAAATAATGAGTAAACTGTGTTTTCAGTACATCTCAGGTTTTCAGGGAGTTTGTTTCAGAGCTGAGAAAAACCATTGATGACAATTTGCTGTGTCCTGTTTTGACAAGAAACTCTTTATTTCTTACAGGAAGCTAGTAAGACACCAAGGTTTGTGGCTCCTCTGTGGATTTTATTTCCACTGAGTCTAGTTGAGGCTTTTAAAATATTTCTAACACCTTTGTCACGGATCCAGAAGGTCTTTGTAAGCTTTGCTAAGGGATCAGTAAATGCTCCCTCACACTAATCCTGCTCCTCAAAGCAGTGCGCTCTCTTCACGCTGCAGCCACTTCCTGTTTGTCTGCTCTTGAACAGGTTCGATCACTCAGTTTAGTCTCTGCTGTGTGTAATCCTGTTAAGGGGGCTTGGTGGGAATATAGCCAGCTCAGATGCATGGACGTCTCTCTGATAAGGAGACTGCAGCGTCTGGAGTCAGAGTGCGGTGTGTTGGAGGAGGCCAAAGTCTGAGATGGAGGGCCCTGACATCGGTCGATAACCCTCTCAAGCTGATTGATTTTAATCTAATCACTTTACCTTATTGATTAGATAAATTTGAAAAAAGATTTCTTCTCCTTTTTGTGTTTTTCTGTATCATTATAAAACATAAAAAACACCTGAAACAAACTGAAAAACATTATTTTTCACTAGTGTTTTATATTTCAGCATCTCACTAAACCTCACTCCTTCTCGTGAACTTTGACCCTTTAACTCTGCATGTGAATTTCCTGGCACCTTTCACTTTGTTTTCCCCGTCTGAAGCGTCAGAGATTAGAATGAACACTTACTTATGCAACAGTGGACACAAATAGCTGATCAAACTGTCTCTTACAAATAAGACTGATTCGTCAGACTGATAGCCTGTAAATATTTAATAAATATGTATTTATTTGTTAAACAGTTGGAGAACTACGACACAGTATTAGGGCGAGAATTACCAGAATTAAGTTACAACATTACAAAAATAAAGACACAATATTACCAGAATGTAGTTGAAAAATTACTAGAAAAAGTTGTTTTAATGGGAGGACTGACTAATGACCAACTTGTCAAGTCTGCTCTTTCTGCGAAATAGACAGAAATGTTGCTGAAAACAAGTTGATGTTAAACGGTGAAATATTTTCTTATTTGTTAAACTTACATAGTAGTATAACTTTGGATGCTCAACATTCCTCACTTTGATAATTTTTTAAATACATTTTTATCCAAGAGTCATAAAATTACTCATACAGTCTCAAAATATTCTCAACTTTATTCTCATATCATAACACATTAGAATCACTTTATTTGAAGGGATGTGCATAAGACTGACATGACTCCTGTCATGAACACCAATGAGTCTTTATGAATGTCTAGTGTCATTTGGTAAATAATGACACTTTACTGCAAAGTTGGCACTTTTAAGGGACTTTTCAATGCAACTTTTAGAGCAACTTTGCATTAAAATTGTCATTACTTAGTGAATGACACTTCATGACAACAATCATAAACATCCATAAAGACTCTTTCATGTTCACATCAGGTGTTTTATCATGTTTATGACAGTGTAAACATGATAAAACAAATAAAGTGTTACCAAGTGTTAATCACTAATTGGCCGTCTTGATTTTTATTCCGTTTTTCTAAATACAGAAATGTTACTGAAAAGATGTTAAGGTAATGTGTAATATATCCACTAAAAGAATTATAAAGACTCCTTTTGCATCAATTACCACATCAAAATGGCGTAACATGGACACAACCAGACATGACACTGCTACAGTTTTTCCTTCAACTCAATTTTCCATGGATATGCTTGTGTTCAGCACTCTTTTGCTGTTTTAGTTTAACAGTCACATTCTGTGTTTTACCCATCAGAAATTAACAATAAAAGCTTGAAATATAATGAGACACAGGGGGAAACTTGAGATCTTCTCAAAGACGTGTCCACGACTGTCTGCAGGTACGAAGTTGATCCTGATGAAGGTTTGGATGACCTCAAAGTGTCAGTGGCGTCATGGCGTGAGGAGGCGCAGGCCACACTGCAGCAGTCCCTGCGCGCCCTCCAGACTCAGTTTGCCACTGAGCGCGTGCGACGTGAGGAGGCAGAGACGGAGGCAGAGCTGCTTGCCAGAGAAAACGCAGCTCTGGAGCAACAGCTGGCAAGGATGGAGGGATGTCAGGTACACTAAACTCATTACCACTTTAAAGACTGTCCAGCCACATCTGTTTCTGTTAAACGATGACCTATTAGTCTTTCTTAAACCGGTTAGAATAGGTCCATTGGTGATACAAAACAGTTTTTGTACAAAATAATTCTTGGGAAGGTGATTTTAGTCTGATCAGTTCTGCTTGTTTTGAGCTGCTTTCAGAATGAGTTGTTTTAGGGCCGCTTGTCACTTTAAATCCAAATAAAATCTGCTGCAACTCAACTTTCAACACTCACATATGAAAATGGCTGCAAACAGATGCGCAATTGTACAACCATACATTTTTGAAAAGCACAAGTAGAGCCTCCTGCACAGACAACAAGAATACAGCAAGTGGTTTCTGAACGGCAAGTCAACCACAAAACTCTAGTCTTTTCCAGCAGCCCTTGTACTGCTGGAAAAGACATAAAGTGTTAAAACCAGTAAAGGAAACTTGCTGGAACCTAACATGGGTAACAAGGTAAGCAGCTTCGGTTGCTAGGTAATGAAGCAGTGGCAGCCAGTCGTGGCTCAACAACTGGGAGGTTTTTGAAATGCCTCATTTTCTAGACACCAAAAAACATTAACTACTGCCAAAAACAGCTTGCTGTTTTTAATTTAAGCACTTGGGTTGTTTTTAGAAGAACATACAAGATGGAAATTTTGCACTTATCAGGTACTTTCTAGAATTTTCTCACAGTTTAATGGTTTCTTGGGAAGGAACTTGATGCAACTTGAACACTTTTTGATAATTTTCCCTTTTCCTGTTTTTTTGTTGTCCTCCAACAGGCCAGAGTGTCTGAGCTGGAACAGGAGGCAGAGGAGCTTCGTCAGCTCTGGAAATCACAATCATCTTCACGCTCAGCCAGGTCAGAGGTCATCCATGGTCTGCTGTTACTCAACCCAGAGGACGAGAACGAAGGAGCGCCTGCTGCGGTTAAAAGTCCAGCCGTCCTGAAGCGCTGGGCCAGCGAGCGTCAGATGAAGGCCACTCAGGCGCCCGACTCTCCCAGCAAGATCTACGACCACGAGTGCTCCTGCGTGCGTCGACCCGAGGTGGTGAAGTACCGCGGGATCTCGCTGCTCAACGAGGTCGACGCCCAGTACAGTGCCTTGCAGGTGAAGTACGACGAGCTGCTGCGACGTTGCGAGCATCAGGAGGAGCTGCAGGAGTCGGAGCACAGCGGATCTTCTCCTGCTCCAGAGGAGGCGGACGACAGCGAGGATGACTTTCACCAACCGGAATACAAGGAACTTTTTACGGAAATCTTTTCCCGCATTCAGAAAACCAAAGAAGACCTGATTGGACACAGAGGAGGGGCTTCAGTTGATGAAGCGCTACCAACTTCAAATTAGTTTCTTCTGAAAAAAGTTTCGATATTGTCTTCCCAGCACAGGAAACGGTCTTGGGAAAAAAACTTTCATTTCCAACCAAAGCAGGTTTAGAGATAAAGGTAATTCAGAAAGAATAGGGCTCAATAAAACCAGCTCGTTTAAAAAAAGTGGCTCCTTTTGCACAGAAACACCGGTGCCTAAACATCCGTCTCCACTGTACTCTGCCTCACATGTGTGGGAACCGTTCTGGGAAACAATCCTTCCTCTTCCCTAAAAGTGAGATCCACCAGTCGAGTATTTCCTGACTCAAACCTGCTGATTCTGACTTTTATTTCACACATAAAAGAGAAAAATGTACTGGAAGTTCTTTGATAGATATAGTAGGTTTTGCAGTAATTGAAGGAATTACAATATTAGCCTAATTTATGCCTCAAAGCATAAGTTTTAAATATTTATTACTATTATTAAGCTCCAAAAATGCATCAAAATGCATGTGGTTGGTTGATGTCTTCATAGACTAAAAGAGTGGGCATTCTTAATCTTTAATGCATTAAATGTATCTGATCATAAGATCAGAGGTGACAGTAACCTGTAAGTTAAAGTCCAGAAATTATCTTGGAAGTTTTTGAAAAATAACCTCCAGGTTTTGTTGAACAAGTCTTGTGAAGTCATTTAAACTTTACTTCATTACTTGATGTGGAGCATCATGTTTATTAGCTCTTGAAACGTTCATTTGCCCACAGGAAAAATATTTCATACCAAGTGTGACAAAATAAAAATAAAAAAAACTAGAAATTCTGAAAAGTTTTACATTTTAAAATGTCAAATTTGCATCAATCCCAACGGTTTCTGCCTAGGTCATTGAAAATATCAGAAGAGCTGGAGCAGAACAGTTGCTCTCAAAAGTATTCCTCCAAATATCTTGACAGGAAGTAAAGAAAATTCAGTAAAAAAAAAACTAAATGTTTTGTGTATCTAATTTATTTTGCGACTGTGAAAGAATGCATTGTTTGCTTGTAGTTTGCCTGCTGCCTTTAAGACTTACTAATGCAACTATAGACAGTTCTAGTATTATTATAGGATTTCTGTAATAATACTGAGATCATACTTGAATCGTGTAGTAGCTTAACTGAATACATAATGGTAGACAAAACGACCATAATAATGACTGTATTTGTAACGTGTAAAAGCTTCATGAAGGAATGTGTGTAGATGCACTTCTTGCAGGGTTTGTGTTCTTGCTAAGCTGAAAGTTGGTGCATCATAAAGCAAATGCACTTTAGAAATGAGTTGTTATCGTGCACTATGTATGATGTATGTGATGTTACTCCTATGAGCCATAAACTATAAACAAAGCCACCTTGAGCATGTCTTTTTTCCAGCTTATTTATCAACCTTTGATGAACCCTGAGTGAAAAAAATAATGCTTAAATATTAAAAGATCTGCAGTTTCCTGTAGAAATATCCACACACTTTAACATTTTTGCCATACTACCAACTTCCTGGCATTGCTAACTGCAAGAGTTTATTGTACCAACCCTGAACCACTAATTATAAAGAATATTGTATGTTATGCTAATGCTAAAGTGCTACACCAACATCTAGCAGAAGCTAATGCGAAGGCGCTAATTTCAAATGATGTCTCCTATCAAAGGACTAAGTAAATATTTACATGGTTTTTATGTTCTATGATGCTTTTAGATGTATTGGTTTTTAATGAGACAGACCAACACAAGTAGAGTGTAACTCATTTGTCACACTTCTTTGGTGTGACACCTGTAGAAAAAAAAATCTGTGTAATTGACTGTACTGAGGTTCAGTGGGTTTCTCTAACTGAGAGAGTTGAGGTCCCTGATAATTTGATCTCCAAGCCAAGTCTGGACCAGAACCGCCCCCAACCCAGGATTATCTCTTCAGACATGACCCATTGACTTGAAACTGGTCTAAAAACTGCCAGACAGCCAGGCAGCAGTGCTCACAGGTCTGTTGGAGGGCGAGTCATCTGACCCCAGATCTGCCTGTGCTTACAAACGACCTGCAGGTTTAACCCCTCACTGAGCAGTAAAGAGCTTAGATTTAAAGCTAATAATCTGTTGCATAACAGATGGCTCCAGGCCAGCACCTCAAATCCTTTACAACTGGAGATGCAGCAAACATGAACCAGCACTGAGCTTCTTCACTGCAAAAATATAAACATTTTACCAAGTAGTTTTTGGTATAGTTTCTAGTGCAAATAGCTTAGCACACTCAAAATAAACAAAACTAACTTACAAGTTACTTTTCACCAAAATAAATAAGGTTATTAAATAATTCATTAATATTGATTAAAAGAGAACTAGCTCTATCGGCAGATTATTTTGCTTATAAATTTTAATAAAAAATCTGCCACTTTTTTATCAATGTTAAGGAATTATTTACCTTAAACAAGGTCTTTTATCTTGCTGAAAAAGTCATTATGAGTTAGTGTAACAAGATATTTGCACTAGAAACTAGCCCAAAACTTTAAATACTTGGTAAGGTTTTGTGTTTTTACAGTGCATTGATGTGGTTCAGTCTTTTGTCTCAGGGTTAGCATTAATAAGCTACAGCACAGTGGTGTCAGGTGGCCTCTGCTTGACTGGAAACTGAGAGCCGCATTTGCATTGCTTCAGTGTCCCAGTATACTGGCCCAGTATACAGGTCCACTTAACCACCAATCCCAACATTAACTCCGAATCCAATCCTAATATTTTACTCATAGGACCCTCAGGAGTTTCTGATGCATGTTTTTATAATAATACACCCAAATCTAATTTTGTTTCTCAGCAATTACAATTTCTATTTTAATAATTTTGGCATCACAATAAAGTTAACACTATGGCTTCAGAGAAAATGAGGACAGAGCATAAAATAATCAAAATTTCTCTTTTCCCTGGCCATAATCATAGTTATACCTTTGAAAGATTGATGAAATACTATAATATGCTATAAATACAATAATATATATATATATTTTTTGGGCACTAACAGAGCTCCCTACATCCTCTTTTTGATGAAGGTTCCTGGTCACTGACATCTGACCAAACTTAAATACTCAAATGTTTTTTTTTTTTTATCAGCTTTTAGCCAGGAATCTGGTGTTTCTGCAGAAACCCAACTTGTCCATGTGTAACTGATTGTTAATGACTGAAGGGGAAACAAAGACATGACCGTTAAAGCCGTTCTGTTGTGCAAGAAAACTGATACCTGCTCGTGAGAAATCCCCTGGTTCAGTCCTCGCAGGTTATTGTAAATGTTTGAAAGCGGAGAGCAGAGGTTCAGCTGACAAAAGATTGTAATCTCATCTTTAACTTTAAAGTGGGGCTCTGTGCTTCAGTCTGAAGTTAAATCATGTTCAAAATTAAAATATTCACAATTTGTTTTAAAGAAAATGTTGATCTGCAGCAAACACATTAAAATAGCAGCTTTTTATGTTGTTTTCTGCTCTAGACAGTGAATGTGGTCTCTGTTACATGTTTGCTTCTTCCTGTTGCTTCACCAGCAGATTGTGCAGCTTTGATGTTTTCCACATCCTGTTGCTGCAGGTTTCTACTTCAGAGATGAACTCCATCTGAAAGACGGTCTGCAAACTGGCTTAACTCTTAGTTTCTTTAATCACTTTAAGAAAAATAATCTGGAAAATCTGTCCCAATGTATACTGCTAAATACCAAGCATGTGTTGTTTTTGAGTGTGAATTGGTTATTGTGTTACTAAACATCAAATGATTGGTTAGTTATTTATTAAATATGCTGTAATTACATATGCTAATCCTGATTTGTCTACCAGATTTCCATATCTGTACATTTTTTCTCATTCATCTTTGCAAATTAGCTCAAATTGTGCCAGACTTTGCCTGGTTTTCCACTCCTTGATCCACATTCTCAATTGAATTCAAGACTGAACTTTGACTAGGCCATTGTAAGATATAATTATGCCTCCATTAAACTCATTATGTTGAAGCTTTGGCTACCTGCTTGGATTGTTGTCAAAACATGACCTTTTTTGCCTTTATTAAGGTCTTTCAGTGATTTCGGAGTGATGGTTTTTCATGTTTATATGTAAATTTTTATTCTATTTGAACATTAAAGTACTTTAAAGTTTATACCTTTAAGTGAACAAAATGTGAAAAGTCCAAGGGGTATAATTGAATCTAATTTTTTATTTCTGCGATAGTCTTATAGAATATATTACTATTAGCATTTTTATTGCCAATTTATATATATATTTATATTGTTCTTAACACCAAAACATTTTTTGAGTGAGCCTTTGTGCCTGAAGCTTCTGTTTTGCCCTCATTTCACCTTTGTGGGATAATTAAGGCTGTTTTTATTCTAATCTATTTTCCTTTTAACCAATACATAAATCTGTAGATCCATTATACAAACATTGTAATTTAATTTTTTCCAACTGTATTACATACATTGGAATCCATTTTAAAACAAAACCTCCTCTCGTTCGGACAGGTGGAAGTTTAAAAAAAAAAGGCGTTCACAAGGAAATTTGTTCAACTTTAAAGAGAAATAAAATGTTTTATTTCAAATTGTATCTTTATTGGTTCTATTCAGAAAAAAAAAAGTTCACTTCCAGGAAAAAAAAAAACCCAATGCATTGAAAATCGCTGATCAGCTCAGGAAGCCAACTTTACAGTAGCAGTTTATTCAATTGATAAAGTTGATTGATTATTACATATTTCACTGATGGAGATTTCAGATCCAGGTTTCCCACAAAGCTTTTAATACAGTACTTACTTGATATGCATCATGTCTCCATTTTGCCTTCAGGAGTTAAAAGAACTTCATACATTTAACTCCTTGCAGCTCATACTTTTCCACCTGTGCACTAAGGTGATGAATATGATGTTCTGAACCCAAAGTCAGATCTTTTAAAAAAATGTATTAAATTAATGGTTCCTAAACTGAATAAGTTGCCTCATGTAAACTGTATTTTCTGGCCAAAAGAAGAGTAAAATAAAAACAATCTGAAATGTTTTCAACACTATCCAGGTTATAAAAAAAGTCATAAAGGCAAAAAAAAAAAAGGTATATTTTACCATTTCTTCATTGTAGTTATAAAGCATTTCTTCTCAGTCTCTACGGCGTTGAGTGAGTTTATTTCTTGCTGCTGCGTCAGAGGCATTTTCCCCCCAGTTTCTTCGGAGCAGAGAGCGCAGCCGACGTCTCCATCCTCCAATCCCCAGCTCTCAGGCCCGAACCGGCTGCTGTGATTGGCTGCCGGGTCTCATCTGCCCTCCCATCGGCCACGCGGGAGAGTGTTTGATTATCTGTCGGTGAACGAAGGCGGGCAGGTCATCGGGGTCAGGACTGCAACGTTCCCTTCAGGTACCAAAACCCTGCATTGCTGATGCAGCACTCCTGAATAGAACAAAATAGAATAATAATAAAATAAAACAAGAGGATGGACTGTTGGCAGAGAGGTGGTTGCAGAAGTATTCACACCACTTTTCACATTTTCACAAATTAGCTTCAATATATTTTAAAAATAATTTGGAAAAAAAGCAGTGTGCATTCATCGCCTAAATAAAATACATGCATCCAATTTCCTTCAGAGGTCATATAAATCATCAATACTTTATAAAATCTCTTTTGGGCCAGTGTCTATAAATAAATTTTGATTTAGATCAATCTAGAATAAGCATGCTGTCATACAAACAATTGTATGATTGCATACACCATTTACCTATGAATTGATTTCTAAAGAAAACTGATTGTACTAATTTTATTTATTTAGGGGCATCAGAGCAAAGCAGCTGAATAAGAATTTGTACTTTTTGGATTTGCATTAGAATACTTCAGCAGTCCACTATCGATCTCAAACGTCAGTGTCCGTCTTACATGAAGCAGTCGATCGACTTCGGCTTTAGGCACGTCGCCCAAATCCTGAGAAAGTCTGGCTTGAATCACGTTCCTCCTGACCCGGTGGTTCTTTGTGAAAAGGTCGTAGAGCAGGCGGCGGTGCTGTGGGAGAAAAGATAAACAACTTCATAAGAAAATGTTGAGATGTGTGGATCAACGCTGGGTGGGAAGTAAAGTTCACCTTGTCGAAGTTGTCCCCTGTCTCCCAAAGACCAAACACTTTCCTTTCGTCAGGAGCTAATTTACTCTGAGCAGGAAACTAAAGTGGAAGAAAAACAAGGAATCACCATAAAACATTCCCTGATTGCCAAAAAGTGGCTGGGGCCCCTTTTTTATTTTTTAAATTGCTTAGGCTGTTTTTAGAAGCAGTTAAGGCTCAAATGAAAATACAAAAACGCACAAAATGTGATTTTTGCAAAAATATGTCCTCTTTAAAAACTTGTAAACATGCAGCCTCTGAAACACTGAGAAAACATAAGAGCACTCATTTTTGGGAATACTTACAGGCACCATTATCTGTTTGCAGTGGCAGAGCAGCACAGCGTCCTGCAGCATGTGGTCGGAAATGGAGCTGAAGATGTTTTGTCCAGCCGGTATGGAAGCCAGGTAGAGGTTAAAGAGTCTCTTCAGCTCATTCAGCGTCAGCACAACGTGTTTCTGGAAAGTCTTTGTCACAAAGTCCTGCAGCTCCGGGGTCAAGCTGTTGGAGGGGCTCCCTCCGTTAGTGTGATCCAAGCAGGGGGAGGTGGCACTGGGGTAACCATTAACAGAACCGTTGTGGATGGAGGAAGAAGTGTCCATCAGCTCCTCCACACCGTCGCCGTTGGGCTCCTTTTTGATCTGGACGCTGCTTCCTGCACGTCTGCCGTCCAGGTCCCTCTGCAGCAACGCCTGGTTCTCTTGAGCTTGCTCTTGAGCAAACCTCAGGCGCTGCACACCGCTGACATGAACAGGCTCTACAAAACACGCAATGTGAGATTTATGCCAGGAAGAAAACAGAAAACCAAGCTCAGACGGACATGCTGCTCACCAGGTTGAGGGGAATTCTTTGGCATGAAGTCTTCTTTAGAAAAGTTGAAAACTTTTTCTAACCTTTAAAAAGAAAACAGGCCTGAATGTTTTACAAAAGAGAAGAACTACATGTACATCATAGGGAAGCAAATGATTGATTAATGAGTCAATCTAAAGCTGATTGATTTTACTGATCAACTAAGGATTAATCAATGTGTGTCCGTTTTTTATGACTTTCCAAAACACAAGGCGTTTTTTTTCTCTTAATATCAAAATAGAGAAAAAAATCAGTAAGTTTTAACATTACAATGTGATCAGCTGTGTTCAATACTGACATGATAGACTGAACATTGTAGTTTTCTTGCATTAAACATATATATATACAGGAATATCTTTTCGCTGAATAGCAAAATAAAAGATGAAAAGAATAGAATAAGAGAAACACTTAATTCATACAGAACTATCTCCCTAAACGGAATATTAAAACTTCGCTCCATT
This sequence comes from Poeciliopsis prolifica, assembly GCF_027474105.1. Lineage (NCBI taxonomy): Eukaryota > Metazoa > Chordata > Actinopteri > Cyprinodontiformes > Poeciliidae > Poeciliopsis > Poeciliopsis prolifica. Next base: position 7,537,754 of record NW_026562393.1, read on the forward strand.
ACATTTATCAACTCACCACAGCCTTCAAAATCAGCCGTGTTTATCGGCGCCATGTCTTTTCTCGTCATGCTACGATTCCTCCGTTATCTCTCGCCTATATATCAGTTTAATGGCTCCGTCATTCAGTTCGGCTAAATGAGCGCTGCTGATCGAAAACTTAAAGAACTTGTCGAGTGTTTATAGCTCAAAATGTAAAGTGCATTTTCCATCCCACCCCGGTCTCCGTTTGGACCGTTTCTGTTTCCCGGCACACGGGAGCTCCGCCGCCATCTTTGCTTCTTTGTCAATCCACTAAACGATGACCAGCAGCGCCCTCTGCTGGACGGCGGCCAAACTACACCACTAAAAGAATGAGTGGACACTAATAGTAAATCGACTGGAACTCATTTTTAACTAATAAACCACTAATCGACAATTAATCATAAATGGATTAATTGTTTGCAACCCTATTACTTTAATTCATATTAATATGCTCTACAAATTCAACCTACTTGCTCTGGATACCGAGCCACAGCATGTTCTGTCTGTGAGCAATGTCTGGGTGCTTCTTGATGAAATCTGCATCAGTGGGCAGCAGGAACTCCCAGCCTCGATTGACTCGAGGAGACGCCACGTGCTCCAGGAACTCCTTCACATCCTCGGGGGGAAGCTATTGGAAGCGGAGGGAACGTAGTTCGTCTGTTACCAATTGGTTCTATTTATACTTGGAGCAACTTTTAGTCTGGAAAACACTGTATATATGCGGAAATTGAAATGCAAAGTTATACAAGTCTAGTTCTAGAAATAAACAAATACTAAAAGTGAACTACTAATTAATATCACCCAGTTCAGGCATCAAAGTGCCTCTTACCTTGATGATGGATGCGATCTCCTTCCTCATCACTGAGCGCTCCTGTGTGAACCTCCACATCTAAAAATAAGAACCCACTGATTTATGGCTGCATAATCTACAAACTAACTTAGACTCAGGTAATTTAATGAAAAACTGGAGCAGCATCTCACCACAAAGTCTCTGCCACGACAGAGAACTTCGGCAGGAACGCCGCTATGAGCACTGCAGGTGTTTTTAGGATACAGAACATCACTGTGGAGAAAAATAAAGCTTTCAATACACTTTTTTCATCTGTTATCTGAATATTTTTCTTTAAACAAATGGGGAAAACAAAAATCTCACCTCTTTACAACCCAGTTTCCCTGCACTAGCAGCGCCACCTGCTGGATGCAGCGCAACACTGACGTCTGGTCAGTACCAGAAGCAAGAAGGCCCATCAGGTTGGCAAAAGGCATCACCTTAACTGCAAGGAAAAGTTACAAACTCTAATAAATAAAATAGATATCTGCACAACTGAAGTAAAACAAACCAACTAAAACATAAACAATGATTAAAATTTGAAGGTTTTAAGCGTTTGCAGTAGATTTCTGGTGTTTTTTTGTTACCGTTCTTCATCAGGGTCTTGACCTGCTCCCCCAGCGGCAGGGTGCGGAGCTGAGCCATGGACAGAACGTTACTGGGACCAACGGGCTTGGCGCTAACACACAGAGAGACGGTCACGTTAGCGATGCACCTCTGCAGCTGCTTTACACCAACAAGAAAAATAAATAAAATCAAGTAACGCTTACATTTTCTCCTCAGCCAGTGGAGGCATCAGCATCGCCAAGTACTCCCTGAGAAGAGCAGAAAGACAGGAACAGAACAGGAGTTGAAACCAGAATTTTGCTTAATTTATTCCTTTTTTTCTTTAAATTTTATTAATCTATTGTAATTGACTAATAGCGTTATTGCTGAAGAAACAGTTTGGGAGTGTTGCATGTTTGCCTCATTCAAAGAAAGGCATTCGGTTTGCACATTCTTTGGAACTAATTTGAAAATAAAAAATACAAAAAGTGATTCCATTCTACACACAAGAAACTGATTTATACATCTGCTGTGTTCGATCAAGCTAAATAAATTAACTAATGCAGATTTGGATGAATTAAAGTCTGCTTTACAGTAAAAGTCACAGAATAAATGTGATCAGATTTACCATAAAATTAAAGAAAATGCAAAAACACTAGTTTTTAAAAGTATTTTTAAACTTTTTATAATCTCTTATAATTTTGTCCAAATTAAGATTTGGAAACAGCCTTAGACTCGATGGAAAGATTAAGGATCGACCTTCTGTCAACATTCATTTTGTAAATAAGCTTACTTGTTACATTGTTTTCTTTGACTATGTTTCATTTTGGGAAAACAAACAGAAATATCCTTTATTATCCCCCAATGAGGAAATTTCTGTGCAACAGCGTCAAAGTGAGAGCCATTCAAAGCAAGCAGATTCACAAAATGATACAAATATGCAACATATAAAAACAAAATAACATATTACATAAGAAGTATTCATTCTCCATGTTATGATAACTTAAATGATGTGTTTTGGTTACACTCACTTTGGAGTTTTGATCAGTTCAGAGTTTTGCGAGGCGTCCACTGACTGACAGTACAGGTACTGCTTTTCATGATCCGATCGGCTGTCCTGAATCAGATAACCAGAAATGTAAAACAATTTTGCAAAGGATCGCCAAAAAATACATCAAAACTTTCTGTAATAAATGGAGAGAGCTCCCTCTACCTTAGCACCGTGGTACTGCAGGTGGATCCACGGCTCCTCGGCTTGCTTCTTCTGCAGGAACTCGTAGGACTGGATTCTCCTTTGCCGGGCCTGCTCGGACTCAGGTCGGGCAAACCTCACCTGAAAATGAGCAGACCCAGAATAAATTCTGAAAATTCTCTTTCCTTCTGCATGGGAACTGAAAGTGAAAATAATCAGGACTCCTCTAATTTGGTTTTGAATCTAAATGCTCACAGTAATTGCTTTGGCTTCCTCCTCCGCTTCATCCTGAGAAGAATCTCCTCCTGCCGGGACAAAACTCTGGTCACGTGTGAAGAAACACCAAAACCTACTAGAATCAATCAAACTTTATCAATTAAATGAGGGGAGGAATTTGTTAAATCTTGACTTCTGAACACAACTTAGTTTCAGTTTTTATGACAGAAATTACCTGATAGCTGGGAGACAAAGTGTGGAGATATTTCAGCAATTTTTAATCAAAGAAGAAATACATTTTTGATGTCATTTTCTACCTTTACTAGGAGTAAAAGTGCAGCAATTTTAAAAAATGAATGTGTTGAACAGACACCTTCGTTAGCCGCCTCACGCTCTCTGGTTTTGCTGTCCGCTTTGTCCAGGTAGGAGAAGCTGGGTCTCATCTGGAGGATTCCCGTCAGAGGTGTGATGTGCAGCTCACCTGCTCACATTAAAAGATGCACACAAGTATGTTGAGCTTCTCTCCCGCTTCTGTTTCCACATCCTGACCAAAAAACAAGTTAAAGGCAAAACCAGAAAGACACCTAAAGGTTAGAAGTTTGACGAAATGTGGAACGAGAATAAAAAGTGTCAGAGTCTTAGATATTGGTTATATTTACTTGGTATCAGATTGATTCCAAAATTTACATCATCGCACACCTCTAAGAAAGCCACGCTTCATTTTTCTTCACAATAATGTGTCACTCTATTTTTCCGTGACATAAAATCCCAGTGAAACACATTACAGTTTGTGGCATCCACATGATTAAACTCGCAATAGTACAGGAAGTATTAATAATTTTATAGGACACTCCAGCAGCTGCTTAACCAGCTAATCAGGTCAGACCTTTGCGAAACACAGCAGCTGCATATCTGGACGTGTTGGTGGTGGCCTGAATGGAGGAGAACGTCTGTTTGTCCATCATTTTTCTGCATGGGGGTAAACAAGCAGGACAATCAGATCAGCAAACAAACAAACCAGTTTATTTTGTTTTCAGATATAAAGCTGATGGTTTAACCGCTGACGTACGCCCTGTAGGTGTTGGTTTCATCGTAGGACGTCCCGTCCACATTCAGCGCTATCTGCTCTCCTTTACTGCGACAGTAGTTGGGACTCATTGTGTTGATGGCCATTTCCAGCTCCAGCTGGTCAACAAGCAGCACAAAGAAGCACAAATACTCAGAGACGTTAAATTTGAGGACGTCTTCTCTTTTGAAAAGACGTTCAAAAGAGAACGTGTTTTTCTTAAAAGACGTTCTTTTGAGAAAAAGATTAAATGTTCAGAGCATTTTCTAAAAGATCTTATTCAATGTTTTTGACTAATAAGTGCAAAGGTGAGCTTGACAAACTCAAAAGCAACTCCAACCAACCAATAAGTGAAATGATAAAATAAAGGTTTATGTTCTGATGAGGGAGAAAAGCTTTAATTTAAATACTTATAGAGGTTTACAGATAGGGAGAAAAAAAATCTCAAACATTTTCTAGAAAATAAAGAAAGAAAGTTACTGCGTTTGAAAAGTAAAAAATTTGATAGAAAAAAAAATGTATTTTGAGATTAATCTCAGAAGTTTGAAAAGTCAAGAATTTGATAAAGTCAGAACTTTTCTAGAAAAAACATCAACATTTTTCAACTTTTGAAACTTAAAAAAAAAAGTCAGGGAAGTTTCTGAGATTACCTTAAAAATTTCTGGGGGATTTTTTCTAAGAAATTTCTGACTTCCAAGTTTTTACTAGAACTGAGATTTTACTGAGAATAACCAAAAAATTTCTGTCTTTTTTTTTTTTTTGTTTCTACAACGGCCCGAATCCAGGAAAGGAGTAAAAACATAAACACAGACTTAAAACGACAGAAACCAAACAGTGGATATCACAAAAAGGCCCATTTACCCTCTGTTGTTTGGGTTTGATTTTAGCGGACAGGTGGCTGACGTCATCATAGGTCATGGTGCCCGGCCGCACTGGGTACTGAGACAAATAAAGGGAAGCAAGCGACCCGACATATTTTAAACGTTCAACAGTCAATCACATCAAAGACAGTACAGAGGAATGCAAAAAAAAAAAAAAAAACGACAAAATTAAAGCTCACCTGGAGAAGATACAGTTTATCTGCAAGGCTTTTGGAAAGATATACATCAATCTACAGGAAACAGAAAAGTTGTTTGCAAATAAAAATCAGTGCAAGTTTTTCTCGCTGTTTTCCTTTTTTTTTTTTTTTTTTTTTTTTTTACAATTTCTTGGAATATATAAATCCAATTCCAAGCAATTAAAAACTTTCCACTGTAGGTAGAAATCTTAACTGAAAATACGAACATGAGGGGAACCCTGAACAGAACCGTCTCATTCATCTATTGTTCATTATTATTCTAACAAAATATCTAATATAATACAGTCTAATTCTGGAAGCAAATAATATAGCCTGCAAAAAAAATTACTAAGGTCAAATTCAGAAGGACAACTTTGACAAAATATTTACCCTAAAACAACATCTATTTCACCTTAAGTCTTGACAGAGAAATGCTGAAAAGGTTAGAGCATGAGTCTTCATTCAGAACTGCTGTAGGTTAGCTTACCACATTAGGTGCAGCACAGACACATAAGCACACTATATATGCACAAGATTTAAAAATTGGTGGCCCATTTCCAAAACCTGAAACCCCACACATGATGGTACAAAACATAAATTAGTCCAACAGTGTGTGGAGTACAGCCACCTCACAAAACCTGATGGAAAAACCTGCTAGACCTCTCAAGAGCCAATGCGAGTTCAGAATAAACAAATATGACTGACGAGAAAGAAGAGCCTTAGAGCCATAATTAGAGCCTCTTTATGATTGTCAGGAGGGACAAAAACTATACTCAAAGGAGAATTTCAGACAAAATTAACATTCTTATATCCTTCACGTATTATGTGGAACTACACTGCAAGAAAAAACATGCAAAATGTCAGTCAACTAGACATGCAAAGCTGAAAGAAACATATCCTAAAAGATGGATTTCTTTAGTAAAAAACTGAATGCCGTCTATAATTTTCTTTCCACTTTATATTTACATAATTAAGTTGGTTTATGACAAAAGATATACCTCCTCTATAATGGGATCATCCTCATCACCACTAGCCATATTGCTGTGATTGGAGCAGGGGGCTGAAAGAGGTCACCAGAAAGGACTGGCTGATGATACAGAGAGAGCCAACCTGCAAAAACAAACATATTCGAGTTACAATGGCTGAAAGTCAGAAAATTCTGAAATGATACACTCATATGAGTGTTAATTATCTAGAGCCTTGTCAGGTTGTATGAACAGCATGATTATAAGCTAGCCTCTATGAAGAGAGTTATTAAACTAGCAGATGATGCATTCACTGACACTGCCCAGGTAACAGTCACCTGCTGAAACACTAAGCAATCCAGTAACATGAGTTGCTTCTATGTAAACATCTAGTAATCAAAACTATGTCTAACAGATCCATAAAACAGTGAATTCATACCGTTCAAACACCCTCTGCAGACAGCAAGTCATTTAAAAGTCCATGTTTAGATGCGTTAGCTTCATTAGCAAGCTAGCACAAACCCCCCATGAACTGGCAGCCGGGCCTCAAAATAGCTAAAAACTTAAAGACTAAAAAACGTGCAAGTAAACAAAAAAAGTCGGACAAGTGCTACAAGTTCAACGTTACGATTTCCTGTATACGTGCAAGATACGACTATTAGCCGGGCAACAGCTAGCCTAGCATACAGTAGCACAGCCTGGCGTGCTTAAAGACACATGCTGACAAAATAACAATCGGTTATCTTTACGGAAATAACAACCATACCAGGACATGAGTAACACTCACCTGCACTCCTCGCAGTCAGTTTGGCCCGTCACATCTGTAAGAAAAATGTGCGGAACTCGCAGAGGAGCACAACTCAGGTAGCTGAAGTTAACTGTTGGACTGAAGGTACCATGTTGAGTCAGCGCAGAAGACACGTGGGGCGGGTGGGGGGACTCAAAACTACACAGCCAGTCGCGTATGCGACACTAACCACAGCTGATGCTTGAATTCCTTAGGTACCTCTCCCTGTTTTTGTTCACAGTCAATGAATAAAACCAGTGAAGATATTTGATACAAAAGGCTGATGGCAGCGGTGGGATTCGAACCCACGCCCCCGAAGAGACTGGAGCCTTAATCCAGCGCCTTAGACCGCTCGGCCACGCTACCTCTGTATGGCACTCGCCGCATATCAGTATAAACACAAAACAGCAACACTGCTTGTGTCATTCAATCAGTTCATATCACACCGTACATACTGCAGATTAGCATTATATCCACACTTCATGTCAGTCGATGACAGAAATGCTTCTTCAGTTGTTTTACAACCACCATTAATATTTCTGTTGTTTCAAATTTGTTTAAATTTGCTCATAGCCAAGTGTCTAATTTCCATCCCATCTGGCAAGTTGATGTATATAATGTTTAATAAAAAGAGGAAACAGCAGAATCACACCAATAAATTCTTCATAAAGGAGAAAAGGGGGTAATTAGACAGTTGCATTGTTTATACAGTTAAGCTACTCTAAGATAAACAGGCTAATTGTGTGACGAGAAATACTAATTGTGTCCTTGGCCACTGTAACAAACTGACTTTTTGACACTCTCTGCAAAATGTTAGCGATACTTAGTGCCACTGGCACAAATTCAGTCCAACCCTGCAGGAGAGTAAGGTGTGGCAAAGAAGCAGTGAAGGTGAGGCAGGACTTTATCAACAGCAAGAAGGGAGTGGTGAGGTGTTTCGGGGCGTTTAGGATCAGCTCTTTTTGTTTGCAGTGAGTTTAAATGGGCAGGTTCACATGCAAGGTCAGGCTGTAGTGAGAGAATGAGTAGGTGAAAGGGAGCCAAATCGTCAGAACGGCAGCAAAAATAATGTCTTAGTATCACTAAACAACACATTTCACGCCTCATGAACAAAACTGTAGGAGTTAATTTCTGTTCCATACACGAGACTTTAAGCATCACTGCCCCTGACAAGCTCAGTTTGATGATTACAGTCCTTGTATTTTTCGCAGTTTTCTACATTCTTGTAAATGATTTACTTTTGCTCAAATATTCTGTTATATAAATTAGTTGCAGATTTTTATAGTCTTATCTCTCCATGTAGGATTATTTCAATAAAAAATTATGCAAGTCTATGCAATCCTCCTTCAGTTACAAATACTTAAAACTACCGTTGTAGATAAAAACATTTACCTTTTCTGCTTCTGTTTTGGTTTATATTATATTTGACCATGTTGATTCATTTTCAGCTCGTATGATTTTTTTTTTTTTTTTAAATTCACGTTAAATTATAACGTTTTTTTAATTCACCTTGCATCATTGGACCTCGCTGCAGACTGTCAAGTGTTATATGTTACACCCAACAATTGCTGGAACTATTTTGTTTTTATTTTTTTCATAACCACAGAGTAAATTAATTCATATTACAGATTAGATTATTCTCAGTGTGAGATAACTCTGATGCAATAAATTGAATGTCATGTTTATGTTTCAACCAATAAATGCATAAAAGGCCTATAAATAAGCCAAAGGATGTTGTTTTGCCTAGTAATAAGTCAGCACATTTAATATATATTTGCTTAACAATTTTGATAAAGGTAATTGGCAAACTGTAATTATTTTTGCTTGCTTCATAATTGGTTACTTTATTATGTTTTTATTGAACTGCCTCGTTCCAGAAATGTGCTACAAAAAGTTTGATATTCTATGTTGATATTTATTTAAAGACAATACGAATCTAAGAATTTTAAAACGTTAAGGCAAATTAAAAAAAAAACAATCAAAAATGAATAAAAAGCAAGGCAAACTTTATTTTATACTTTCAGACTCCATTTCTTTATAAATTCTTCCAACATTAGTTTGATAACATTAGAAGGGGAAAATAAGTAAACATTTTTCTTTGTTCTGATTTATCAGACCACTTTTTTCTTATTTACATTTAAATAAAATGTAATGAGGGGCAGGAAATTAAAGGGAAAAGACAGAATGATTAACCTCAGGATAAAAGAAAGAAACGGTGAGATCTGATCGTCAACGGCTCAGCAGACTCAAAGGCAAACCGCTAACAGCAAAAATTCTGTCATAAAAACATGTAAACGATAATCATTCAGGGTAAAATGCTGAATGTGTAAAAGTTCACTCCCACAGGCTTCCAGAGGATCAATAATGTTTCCATCATTACTCCTCCACCAGAGCCCAGGCCTCTTCGGCTTTCATGTAGTACTGGTTGGCCAGGCGACCTTTCATGGCCGCCATCGCAGCCTCCGCGGCTTCCGTAAACAAATCCCCTGAAACAAGAGAGAGCAAATATTAGTCTGTCATAAAATAACAGGCACACCTTATTCCTCTAAAGTCCTTTTGTGTGTTTTCCATGAGCGACAGAGCCTATAGTTTGTGAAAATAAGGTAAAAATGTATGATTAATGACAGCTGTTGAATCTGTTTCATTAGGGTACAACACTTTCAAACAAATGGGGCAGAGTATCCAAAAAATATAGGATTACTTCAACATACTATTACAAAAGTAAAAGCAAAAAGTTGTCATAAAATTAAACTACTTGAGTAAAAAAAACAAAAATTAAAAAGGTTACTCAAGTACTAAGTTGTGGTCAAAACAATCATTTAATATTTAAAAAAATACATAATCAGACGGACAAAAATCTAAAGTTGTGTGGAAATGTTTTGGCATTTTAACGACCAAAATGAAAATAAGTCATATAAATAATGCAATCATGAAAAAAAAAAAAACTTCAACAAAACTTGCAGATTTTTGATTAAAACAAGTTTAGCAAAGTTACACACAGCAGGTAGAGAATCCAGAAATCTTACTCAAGTAAGAGTAGCAATACTTCCTGACAAAATTAGTAAAATCTTCCTGTAAAAGTACAGCACAGTACAAATACCACCCAAGTCTGCACATTTATAAATAACACAGTATTTCACTATTGAAATTTATTGCATTTGTTTTCTTCCATTTGTGGTTAATGGCTCTCACTGTGGTGAACCAAAACCTCAGCACGCTTTGAATGTTTTCTAAACAATTAGATGGTAATAACAGTACTGGGATTTATATTTTTTGGACATTGGGCCATTAAGTGTTGCTTTGTAAAATATTTTAACTTCACTGGTGAAATTATACCAAAAACTGTGTTCAATTGCATGCTACATATGGACTGGTTGATTTGAATAGGCTTTTCTCAGATTTTCTTTGTCTGACGCCAACATTAGCGTAATGATTTCAAAGGCAAAAAAATAAACAAATGATCAAATCAAGAAATCTGAAAGGGGTCAGACATTTTGTAGCAGTTTTACTGAACACTAAAAGGCAGAGACAGAACCGAACCTGCTTTCTGTGGATCTGCAGTAAGGTTGAAGCCGCCCTCTTGGAACATCTCCGCCTCTCTGGCCAGCAGCAGGTATCTCGGCTCGTCCTGCGTGCCATCGAACTCCCCGCCTTCATCGTAGTCCATCATGTTCAGCACGCTGTCGTACCAGTGGATCGCTTCAGCCCAGTCCCGCTTTCTGTGGATGTGAAGCACAGAAACAGAGGAAACAATGAGAGAAAGCCTGATAGAAATAATGTAATTCCACTGTGAATCCACTAGAGGGAGGAATACACCATTGCTGCAACATTTCCTCCAGTAAAATACAAGCATCATTAAAAAAAGTTTTCAAACTTTTCTAGCTAAAGTTGACTAAAACAATTCAAATGAACTAAAAAGAGACAGTTTAAATTCACTATTATGACATTTATTTATTACCATAAGTTCTTAACATCTTATGGTACAGCAGAGACAAGATAGGCTAAAAAATATAGTAATATTTTATGTTTTGAAATGTTTCTCACACCCTACAGACAATAATCTAACAAAAAACTTTAACATACAAAAAATAAGACGATAAATAAGTTATTGAGCCATTAGGAATAGTAAATATTCACTGAATTGAGACAATCAAATTGTGTTCAGGTAAATGACATTCCTGCAGTAATTAAATGCTTAAACCCATATACAAGAAAGTTAAAAATAAAATCTCTAAAAAAATGTTCACACCAAGTTTTCTGGCATTTAGCAAACAGAAATAATTTGGGTAAATATAATTAACCTAAAAACAAGAAAAGTTTAACAACAAACAGCAAAAAAGTGTCTGTGTCTTTTCATTAGGCTTTTAATCACATGTAAAATAATCACACAGCAGTGCAGTTTGAGTATCAAGCATTTTCAATGACTTTACATAGAAGTGAAGCACTTTTCAAACCTTCAACAAATGAAGGAAATTCAAGCATATTTATGAGTCCTGCTGAAGTGACCCTCACTGACCTGTCAGCAGACAAACCGGCTCCCGTATCGAAGGCTCTGGCCACTACGATCATAGAAGATCTGTCTCCCGCCTCAGCAGCCTGGAGCAAATACTTAAACCCCTTCATCCTGTTTCCTGCATTATCCTGTCAGCAACACACGCCAGTCAAAGTGGGAACAGACCTAAATCAGCCGTTGTCAGCTTCCTAGTGAAATAAGGAGTAAAATGAAGCTGTGTGTGTTTTTACCTCCACCTCCATGTCTGGGAGAATATGATGAGGCAGCTGCAGGTAACATTTTCCCAAGGCGACGATGGCCTCCAGCTCTCCGCACAGGGCGGCTCTCTCCAGGTGGAACATGGCCGAGTCCTGATCCCACTGCTCGTCCTTCTCACAGAACCGGCCCGCTTCGTGGTAGCGCACCATGGCCAGGTGGACCTGGGCAGAAGAACCAAACAATGACAGAAAGCACAGGTTTGGAAATAAAAATGGTGAAATGCATTCTATCAGTTGTGCTAAAATGATTCATATCAGAGAATGAGTTGGATGGAGCATGACGTTTCTCATGATGTATTTTGTTTCCTTTATTTTTTTTGTTGTTGTAATGTTTAGGCCTGTCACAATAACAAATTATGCTGGATAATAAATTGTCCCAGAAGTTATTTCTATAAATGATAAAATTGTTGTTTGGAGACCATTTTTTAAGTAATAATGGTGCAAGAACACATTCTCAAAGCTCAATAAACTTTACATTTTAATGAACATTTTGACACTGGAACTGGGACATATTTTAAATATCCAAAATCAATAAAAAATAAACAACAAATAAAATGAATCATGGAGTCTCTGTAAACAAAACTGTCCTTCAAAATAAGGGGTGGTTGAGACCAAATCACCAGACCGAAGACTTTTATCATCCATTTTAATTTATCATGTGATTAATTGATTTATTAATTGTTTGACAGGGTTAGTAATGTTGTAAACTTACTAAAACGCAGCCAGTATGACTCTGAATAAATGTGATGTTCTTGGATTTACCTTTCCCAGGATGGACTGTCCGATCTTCTTCTGCAGCAGAGCGTCCAGACGCTCCACCTCGGTGGCCACGCAGGAAGGTCGGTGGACGTGGGCCCGAGACGAGTGGAAGAAGCTCCACTTCTCATCCGTCAGCTGAGGAGAAACGTCCAACCAAGATAAGAAGAAGAAGAAGAAAAAAAAACAGAAACCTAATTATGACCAATTCTGATGGAGTCCAGGGAATGACAAGCAACAGGCTTTGAGCTGAGAGCTGCAGAACAAACAGGAAGCACACAGAAAGCGATTGTCATGAAGTGTCGGATTGTGTCAACTGGAGGTAGATGGTGTTTCGTTTCCACGAATCATTTTATTGCAATTCCAAATATTTGTGCACATTGAAACAGCTGCACACATCTTTCTGCGCGATAAAAAATATGCAAATGCAAAGCTTCCGGGAACAGAAAAAGCGCTTCAGAGGAAACAGCTGCCTTATGAAGACTCCGTGCAGATAATCACCCCGTCGTTGCTGGGACTTTCAGAGTATAAATTCGTTGAGACTCTCGGAGGAGCCACCATCTTTCTCTAGTCATGGGAGGGAAACGACGGAGAGGAGTAGGAGCCAGGTTACGGGAAAGTGGAGGAGAGGCAAATGTGAAAACATGACGATGAGTGAAAAAGTTAGGAGTGGATAACGAGAATGAAAATGATTCAGGGGAGGAAAGCATTCACATTTAACTTGGTTTGTTTACCCGTCTGATGCTGTCGTCATCCGACTCAGAAACAAGTCTGTAGCGGTGATGGACCTGAATGATGACACACGAATTAAGAGTCAGGAAGTTAAATGTCTAACTGTGTTATTAAAAACTCAAAAGGTTTCTTGTCTATCAGCTTCATTTGACCTTAAAAATCTAATTTTATTGCTGTTAAATCAAAGAAAGGTTAAGTTAAAGTCTTTACCCCGTCGACATGATCATTAGGATCCCCTTCGCTCCTCCTCTCGCTCGGGTAGCCGCTGTCTCCGCCGCTCTCCGAGTCCTGCAGACAGGAAACAAAACCTTGACATGGGGAAAAAAAAGCCAGAAAAGTGATAAATCAGGAACCAAAAGGACACTTGGAATTTTCCATTTTATTTTCAATCTTTAATGAAACTTAAAACTCAGAAGAAAAAAAAAGAAATCAATATATTTCAGAGTTGTAAACGGACCAGCTGGTACATATAATGGAGTGACGTTTCAGGACATTGTTTTTACAAGCAGCAGCGCCACAAGCTGAGCTTCTCAACACAAGCATTGTAGCGAGTGATGAGCTTTTCCACTAATCAGCTTTGGACCCGTGCAAAGCCTCCTCATCCAGGAGGCCTAACTGCTGTTTGTTTGCTGGCCTGCACACTCGCACATATCTGCAGTGTTGCAATGAGAGCTGAATACCCATAATCCTCTGTGTGTGGGAGAAGGCATTCAGGCGGAGACAACAGGGAACATTGAACACCCTCAGCAGGTGCGTTTTCAATCAGTTTAACATCCAGAGTCATGAAAACATAGAGACGCAATATAATAGGATAGTTAAATAAAATTACAAATCCGTAAGTTTAATAAATACAATTTTTAAGTATTTCAATAATGTCTTACTTGCAAAAATTAAATATTCATTTATAGACCCAAATAAATGAATGTCCAAGCAAAATGCTGCATTGATTAACCCGAGGTACAAGAATTGGAATTTCTATTATTTGAGATAATGTTTGTGTTGTTTAAATGCATTTTATCACGTTTCTGTTTCCTGTTCAATTCACCTTGTGATCAGCTGTGTTGTTGTTCAGCCTGTCGTGTTCGTACATTCCAGAAAGAGACAAGCCTGGAAAACGCAGCACAAAGTTAAAACCAGTCACAAATGGACTCCATTCAGTTAATGGATGCTTTTGCCAGGAAAAAAAAAAAAACAAGTTTAGGAATGTACCTGAAGAGGATTTGCCCATGGATCCAGGTGCCACTATGGGGGAGAACGGCAGGCCGAGAGGCGAGCAGGGGATGGAGTCCACGTCGCTCGCGCTCTCGTCCGCAGATGAGGGCTCGGACAGGCGGGACAGCAGCGGAGGGACGCGGCTGGCGGAAAAGGTGCGGACGCGAGGCGAGCCGCAGACCTCCTCGCAGCCCCTCAGGACCGTCTTGGCCGACTTCTGGGAAAAAGCGAGAAAAAAAGTTAGAGGCAAAAGAACTAAAATAACTCAGATTAGTGGGGGAAGAAAGCTGCATTGGTTCCAGCTCGGGACTTTTGTATGTGAAAAACGGAAATCCAATTATGATTTTTATCTTGTTAAAATCTATAAATCTAATTAAATATTAAATGTTTTTCTGTACTTTGGTTCTTTTTCCAGACTTTGGTAGGATTAATTTGGTAAGCTGTGGTTGATATAACCAGCTGTCAGGAATCTGTCAGAGCACAAAAACAGTCAAATTACCAGAAGTTTGTTGGTGCAGTCCAGCTGGGACGCCTCTGGCTCAGAAAGGTCGAAAGGCGTCAGGCCCATGCTCTTGCAGATCTTGTTGCACAGGTGGGAATGGAAGAACAGAGCCATGCCTCGCACACCTGGAATGTTATCAGATTGAGGAATTCCTGTTGCCAGTGGGAACTAGCTAAATCTGAAAAAGAGAAGAAACATACCCAGATTTCCATCTCCGAAATCCGTCCCCTTCTCTGTGTGGATCTGAGGGTCCGTGTAGAGATCGCCGACTCCCTGGATGTCGACCACAATCAGCTGGTGGCCCGAGCGCTCGAAGGTGAAGTGACTGAAGGCCTGATGGACGAAAGAGTGAGATTACAGCAGACTTCAAACTCACATAAAGACAGTTCCAAAGTCAGCCTTCCACCACCTGAAGAACATGTTCAGGATTGAAGAACTAATGTTTGAGCGAGTTCTCATACACACTTTGATATTTAGTCACCTTGATTACCGTAATTATGTCTTCACAGATCAATAAGACATTTACAACTGATCCAGATTTACTTCTCACTGAAACCAGGAAAACGGAGCACATCACCCCAGTTTTGAAGTTCTTCCTGTAGCTCACTGTATTTCAGAGAACAGACTTTAAAATACTTCTGTTAGCTTATAAATCACTCAATGGCTTAGCACCAAAACATGCCAGAGGGGTTGTTTGTCCAGGGCGCCAGGACCACCTCTGGATTTTCACATCTGCTCACTATATGATGCGTTTATAATGTGTTTTTTTTTTTGTGCTTTCGTGATACAAAGCACCTTAATCATAACAAAGCGTCTTCTAAGGAAGATGTAGCATTTTTCACCTGTGGAGTCAGTCGGATATTGTCGTCCCTCACGAAGCCCGAGTTGGAGTTGTACTTGATGTACTTCCCTTCGATGTAATGCTCCAGGTGGAAGAGCGGTTTTCCTGGTCTGTTCGTCATCTCCACCACGCACATCTGCATGATGTCCACCTGAAATATTTTTGAATAAATCAGGGTTTCTGCAGGTTTCACCAAATCAAACGTAAGACTTTTTAAGACAATTATGACAGGAATTTTACACCTATATATTCACAAAAATGCACGGACTTCGTCCAGCTAACCAGCGATACATTTTTGTACTTGTACGTGATAGACAGCTAGTCAGGGGTAACCACGACTGGTTTCTTCTTCTTGATTTTTATTGGCGGTGTAAAGAAACATTACGTGTGGATTTCCCCCACCTGCTGGTATAGAATGAGACACAAAATGTCTATTTCATTTTAAACACGTATATTATCAATCATATTTTGTTCATCAAAAAATATGAATCGATTAACAAAATCACATCAGAATTTTTCAGAAAAAAAAAATCTAAAATGTTTTTAGGAATTAAGTTTTCTTAAAAAACTAACTACATTTTGAATACTTTTACTTTCTTAATCTCCCTCTAGTATATTTGTTAAAATTTAATGTTTCTTTGTTTTTCTAAAAAAAACAACAACAAAAAAAAGAATTTTAATAATAAAAAAATAACATGTTTCTTTTTCTGTCATATTTCCAACATTCTAAAATCACATGGACAATTTTTTCCAATTCCCCGAAATGTTGCCTTTGTTTTCCCATATCATGTTTACTTCTTGTAAATAGTTCATAACAGAGTCCAGTGCAACCAAATGTCTCAGCCGTCTCAAGTTACAGAATGCAATGAAGATGTCTGAGTTTGATTCATACTTTTGCATGTCAAACTACAAAATTTATGACCTGGGAATAAAATATTAAAGGCCAACTTATTTTTTAAAATGAAATTAGGGCCTTCACTTTAAATAGACTTTTTAAAAATGCACCAACAGCATAGAAATTATTTACAAGGCATAGATTGTTATCTTCTCCGTGCGTGAAGATGGACATTAGATGTTCTTCTACCTGTTTGGGAGGTCTGTGGCGGTTGTACTCCTCCCCCCAGAGTTTGGCCTCCATCTGCAGCCGGACGTCCTCAAAGTAAACTTCTCTGTCCACGGTCTCCATGTAGCGCTTGGCAACGTAGTTGGACGCCGACTTCCAGTTGCTGCTGTGTGAGAAGTTGGACAACTTCTTGCTGGAGGGGAAACAAAACAGAAATGCATACTTGTCTTGAGTATGAAAATTTATATTAATTCCCATAAAAATAAAGAGATTTCAGATATTTCACGTGAGCCTAAAATTGACTGGTTTTGATTTTCCGCATTACTGAGAAATAATACATTGAATAAAGATTGTTTTTTATGAATTAGGGGTCCAAGTAAGCAAACGGTAAACCACATTGTTGAAAAGCTTAAGAACTCTTTAATTATTATGATTAAGATAAGCCACGCCCACTTGACCACACCCAGTTATTCTGTTTTAATATATGCAAAAATTTCCAATAAAATCTCACCATTGTAAAGTATTGTAAAATATTACAATACTTTAAGCAAGGATTAAGTTAGACAACTTTTATAATCTCAGAAATGGTAAAGAAATGTTCTGTGTTAGCTAGCTAAAAACTTATTAGGGCAGAAGTAGTAATATACATTTAAATGAGACTCTACATCAATAAAACATAATCCTCCAATAGGGGGCGCTACAATGTTTAACCAAAACATCACTAAGGAATTTGCCTAATATGTAAACCCACTAAGATAACATCTAAAACATTGTCACAAATTAACAAAGTAGCTTTATAACAAATTTATAAATCAGATCTTTGCTCTAAAAAGGCTTCAGAAAAGCATCTACTTGAGCTAATGAGCTCAGATTCTTAAAATATAAGGCCATAATTTTAAGTAATGTTTGTACGTATCCATAAATCTCTTTGGACTTGTTAAATTAAATAACACACAAAGTCTGTGGTAGCTGTTAAATATCAAATGAAGCTGGGATTTTAATTGAATATGTTAGTCCTAATAAACATGGAAAAATGTTGTGTTTTCGCTAATTCCTAAAATTATGGGTCAATTCTGCCATTCCAGTCATGGTAAGCCATGTCAGTTTTAAATTTTAATGTAGTTAATATAAGGTTTAATATAATTATTTTGGAGGTAAATTAAAGGACATTTATGAAAATCAGTGCATGTCGCACACTAAGGGCCACTAAAAGCAAGAAGCTAATAATCAGGAGTAATTTGCCAAACTTAGTAAGGAGGCCTTTCATAACTTCTTGCACTTGTAGTTTGATATCTTTAATATCAGAAAATAAACATGGCAGGGCTTTTAATTTACTTGAACAATACACATTTGGGGAATCAATTTCATGGGATTACGGCCAGAACTAAACTTCAAGTCCTATCTTTAGAGTTGTGGTCTAAAAATACGGCGCCATCAGCAGTAGTCCCCACGAGTTGGAGCAGGAAGTGCAGGGAATATGGGTCAGCGATCCATCTCTGTTTATATTGACTCAACGTCCCTACAGGAGGAAAAGGAAACATAATGTGGAGGAGTATTTTAACTTACGCTCTGAAACACTCCCTCATGGCTCCTTTCCCAAAGGGCTGTGAGAAACCAGACAGAGGAGAAATTAATGTGCAATTTGCTATTTTTATTTTTTATTTTTGAGTGGGACAACAAAGTCCCAATGAACAACCAAATGAGACAGACAGGAAAAGGTTGTAAACATAAATACTTAAGGATTTATCGTGCTTTTTTGTGCTTAATAAGACTTAATTCTATGCAAGATGTAAATTTTACTCTACGTAAGACTTTTTAAATGGGAAATAATGTGAAATATGCAATCCAGACAGCCGTAACCAGTAAATTAGTAAGCATTCGATGAGACCCATTTGTCAGATTTAAAGCACCTTTTAGAAATAACCTTTAAGCAGGTATTAAACATACTTTTGTTAAAATAAGATTACATTTCTGTATTCAAATGTTTTATTGATCTGATGTAATATTTTAATCTTAAATATTTTTCCATCAACTACAAGCAGAAAATCATCACAGTTGAATGAAGTAAAGGCCGGTATGTGTGTAATTATCAATAAAATGTGTTTCACTTTGCGAATTAATTTACTGAAATGAACTAACTTTTCAATAACATAATCACTTTAACCTGAATCAAACCAAATAATGGTGATTAACATTAGTGTATATAACTGTGGACAATCTCTTTTAGGACTTGTTTGTTTACACTTTTCCAACCCGCAAAACAAAATGATTTTTTTAACATTTCATCGAATTTCAACTTTTAACTTAGGAAAGCCAGATATTTTTCAAAGCTGGTACAAAATGCTTGGTGAGAAGCGATACCTGCGCCCCCATCTTGACGTGGATCTGGTCTTGAGCCCATTCTCCTGTAATCGCGCTGTACCTGTGAAAAGGAAAACACAACTTTTTAAAAAGAAAGCGTATTTTTCCAAGTATATCCATCATTTTAATGGTTCTGATAACATACAGAGGATTAAAGCCTCGCTGAAAGTCACAAAATGTTGATCTGACCAGGTTGCAAAGATGGTGTGCATTTTGTGAATGAGAGGAAGTAAAAAAAAAAATCTGTCATTTGCTTTTATGGCAGTTTTGCAAACACTGGTTTATAGTAACAAATTAACTTAACAAATACTAACAAGCTGACTGTTTTACAACAGGATTACTGGCATTTTAAAAAATTTGACTTGTAATTAAGTTTGGAACATTACATTTGGCCCTAAATGGATTTTGATGGAGACTCAGTTGTGTTTTATGTGTTGGAGACACCTGAGTTAACTAAATACAACCCAAATACATAAAACAACAAACAACAAAATAGTTACTCATCAAAAAACTGACTTACTATTTCAGTAAAAGGTGGCAATAAAAGCAATATCTAACAGCCAAACAAAAGCAGAAATCCTGTTAACACTGAAATAAAGCAGCCAATCAAAAAAGAAAGACAGTCTGGAATTAAAGGGACAGAAATTTGCTTTGCAGAAAGATGACGATTTTATGGGCAAAAAAACCCAAAATTCAAGCCACACCATTTACAAGAACTGCAAAGCACTCAGGCTACGATTGCTTCTGTGCCACATGACTTCTTCTATGCAGAGCTTTACTATTTCTAACTACAATGTTTCAACACTAAGTTAAAGGGAAATTCTGTAGCAGTCATACTCCGCTCTGCAAGTTAGCAAACATACTGAAACACTTGTTTCTTAAAAGAGAGTATTTGATGCTTTTCTTTGTCATATTGCAGTTCAAAGCAAGTAACTCGGCCGAGCGATTAAACCCGGCGACCCTGCTCTACAGTGAGACAAAATATCTCTGTTTTATTTACCCACGTGTAACTTAATATCACCCTTCCACACCTGCTACACCACTGACCCACTTTCCTTTCTCAGATTACTGATTCCCTCCTTCAACTTCATGTATGTTTGCCAAGCGCCGGACTTTGTCCACAGCTCATTATCTATTCTTATCAGGGAGCCACATGACTCATCTGCTCTCCCAAGTGGGTAAAGCAAAACCAGAATGAAACAGGCAGGTTCTGGGAGCTTTTTTGTTTTTTTTTCTCCTCCAAGGAGACATCATACTGACTGCTTTCATTTTGAATGATGATGTTTAGCTGGGAGCAAAGGGAGGAAAATCAGCCAATCTGCTGATAGAAAACTCCTCGGAGGTCTGTTTGTTTGCCTGAATTGGCAGAAAGTGTAACGGGTTAATGAATCCTGCAGGATGGAGAGACATTAGAAAGTACAAAGAGGAAAATAACTTTACAAATAGCTAATCTTCAAGCTGACATTAGGAACACAGAGTACCGCAGCAGTCGGGCTGCAGGGTGCAGAGAGGGGATGAGGTTACAGCGGGTAAATTTAGCGCACAGAAATAACACAGCAGGGCAAATCCCAGGCTCGGGCAATCCCTCCACCCACAGGAACTCATTTCAAAATGCTCTCTGCATACACCCACATGCTTTGTGCGTTCCTTCCACCCTTGATTAGGAAGCTAATAGCTGCCAAGCTGTCCTTTAATATCTGCATGTATACTTGGTATCCCACCCAAATTGTAAGGTAATAATTTTAAGAAACAACTTGAGGAACAAGTTATTTTATGTTGTCAACAGTGGAGGCCAATATGCTGACATTTGATCCTGGGACGTGAAACGCAGCCCGCTGCCAGTCGCAGGTCAACCTGCCCACGACGATCGCACTGGAGTTTGTAAACAAGCTACTGAATGACGGCGAAGTCATTACATCCACTTTTCTAGGAGATAAAATGTGTCAGCTTTGTGTTTACACATTGAAAGAAGTTCAAAGGTCAAGTTTTCATGTAAAATACAACTGAGAGCTGCAGGAAAATAAAAAATGTCATGCCTTTAACTGAATATAGTTTTGCACATTAAAAGCTTCTGATAAATTAGGAAAAGTGATGATGTGACTGATTCAACCTATGCATTACACTTCTTCAACATTTTGCCATGCTGTAACCACAAACTCAAAGTGTTTTTTCTGTTTGTCTGTTGCATAAAACTTCAATAAGAGTGTGAAGAAACTGTAAAAATCTGAAAAGTGTGGCCTGCATTTGTAATCTTCCCCGTTGAGTCAATTCGATTTGTTGCGATCAAGGCTGCAAGTTTGCCCTTGACCAGCTTTACACATCCAGGGATTTAAATTGTTGCTCTAGTTTTTGTTTTGCAAAAAATAAAAACAGTTCAAGCATCCCCACAGCACAATTCTGCCACTGCCATGTTCCACAGTGGGTATAATGTATATAGGATTGGTTTTGCCTCATAGGATTTTGCATGTCGGCTTAAAAGTACAAATTTGGTTTCAGATAAGAAGTGCAACTTATTCCATTTTTACTTTACATAATTATTCATCTACCCACAGTCCATACCCAGTGTAGTAATGCATGCCACACTTTTCAGACTTTTATTAGCATAAAAATATTATGTGCTTCTTTCACGCTCCACAACTCCCAATAAAATACTTTGTAGTGACAAAAGGTTGTAAGGGGCTATTAATACTTTTGCGTGGGACTGGATTCATGTTCAAACTGTGCACAACGGTTCGTTAAGAAGAGGAGGACAGGAAACGTTTCAGCGAAAAGCAACACAGATCCTGCAAAGAAGTGAATAAACGGTGAGTTGTTCTCACCTGTAACGAACGCAGGGTTCAGTTTCAATGTCCTCCAGGTGGAACTGCGCCCAGGGGTCGGGCATGGATCGGGCCTTCTCTATGGCGTTTATCCATGCCGCCTGCAGCAGACAAACAGTTTAGTCTCTGAAATGTAAATCCAGAAAGACAAAATCCCTGTTTTTCATACAGGCTCAACAGGACATTGAAATCAAAGAGATTAATTCCTCACAAAGCTGCTCATTTTGCACAATGAAGGTGATTCTTGGCATATTTTTTGCCTTTTCTGAACTTTATCACATCTTTCCCCAGGAATACAGCCACATCTCAGTGTTCACCTTGGTAAAGATGTGCACAACAACATAATAATAAACAGTTATTAAGAGGAATTGATGACTCCAACATGTCAGTCTTCATTAAAGATTTCTATTAGCAATGTTTGGAGGTTTAGTTTGTTCTGAGTGGAAATAAAATTAACAGAAGTCCTCATCAAGCCCTTTCTGACACAGTAGACGAAAGGGCAAGTTCAGCAGGTAGATATATATTTTTCTAACTTGGATGAGAGGTTTTCAAGCGTTTTCCATTTTGAACAGTAACTAAAAAAATTGAGATTGAGATTGTAGGGCTTTTTAGCTCTTTATAGGGTGCAAATAAATGTTTGGGGTGGTAGAATGTGCAAGCATTATAATAAAGCAAAGGTGAACATTTAAGCAAATCCACTGTCCACAAATGAAAGTAAGAACTACCAAGTGTTAAATAACTCTTAATCACATTTGAATCTGCTGCTAAGCACAGACACGTCAAACTCTTTCTGCACGTCTCCCTCGTGTTCCTCTCCCCGGTGATCAGTTTCAGAGCGACAGATTTACACTACGAGAAAATCATGTGCTCAACATCATCGTCTTACCAAGAACACGTCAGAAGCCGTGTTAAAAACATTGCAGCAAACATCGGTGACACTGTAGCGTGAACCCTGAGTTGTTATGTAGAGGTGACATGTAGAAGCATCCAAACATCTGGAGCTTTAGCACATTTCTCACAATGCGACCACAAACTAATAGACAAACACATAGCAATAAATATGTTCAAAGTGGAAAGAATACATTGTGTTCACATCTTTATATGTGGCACTTATTTACATTTATCTCCATTTACTCTGATATTCCTAAATAGATTCCAAAGCAACCAGTCAGGGATAAAGTTGTGGAGATGTTTAAAGAAGAGTTAGGCTGTAAAAATGCCTAACAAGCTCAGGGTATGTCACAAAGAACTACTCCACCCATCATCTACAAATTCACAGCCTAAACAAATAAAATCAAACAAGGAGAGCATTAATTAACCCTAACCCTGACCCTAAACCTGACCCTAAGCAAGCAGTCTTAACCACTACTAAAGTGTCTGGAGAGATCCAGGGCCATAGCAGGGGAACCTGTCAAATTTTCATGCATAATATTAAGTTTGGTTGAAAAAACTGGAATTGCAGAAAAGCTTGAGCTTATTGACACTATTAGTGACACATGGTGGCAGCAGCATCATGCTGCGGGACGCTTTTGAAACTTAGAGATGAATTATTTGAGTTAAATATTGGGAAACCTGTTGCAAAATACTTGAGATTGCCTAAGGGATTCAGATCAAAATATATTGATGTTTCAGAACGGTCTAGTCAAAGTGCAGAACAAATCTCTGCTAGGAATTGAAAGCCCTCTCCATCCAATATGAACTTGATCCATTTAGTAAAATCAAAAGTTTTTCAAGAGGTGCAAACCAGGTGGAAAGATGATTCTGACCAGGTTGGGGAATTTCATGCAACTCTTTTCAGAAAACTTTCTGTTACTTCACAATATACATGACTTTATGTTGGCTTAGCATGTAAAATCTCAGTAAAATACTGAAGTTGTAATGTGGCAAAATATGAAAAGGTTCAGGGGGTGTGAGTACTTTTTGAGGCACTGCAAGAATAATTTCTTGTTGTTTACTCTACTCATAAATAGACGATTAATAAAGAAAAATACAGTGTGAAAACTTATGCATCCTGAAAGAAGAGGAAGATGTGAAGCAGGATTTGTAATGAAGCAAGCATCAGTCAACATGACGATGAGTAAATTAGAAAAGGTGGAAACCACCAGGAAAACAAAAAAGCAGGGAAAATGACTGCGAATTGCAGAGCAGGGAGGGAAGAAAGGAGGCGTGGATAGTCGCTGGCAGAGGGAGAGGAAAGTGTAACTTGAAACTCTGAAACGTACCCGTGCGCTCTCAGAGATTACAGTGTACGATCGATGCTCTGTCTGGTTTTCATGCTATTTAGAGAAGGCAAAGAAATCGGATAGATTCCATTAATTATCCATTACAAAAACAAGATTCCATTAATTATCCATTACAAAAACAAATCAACATTATAACAAACATCAATAAGTAGAAAAAAGACATAAAATCAAACAAAAGTCCATTCAATCCGTCTGATGACAGCTGACTGGTGGGGCGTTCTTCCTGATAAGCAGCAGTGAATAAACTCTTTATGTGCAGCCTTGCAGCTGATCTGGGGGACCGAGCAGCAAGAGGCGTGTTTACATACTAATACGTGCTGAAACCAACCCTCTGGTACTTCCTGTTCTTCTCAAAAAAAGTACATTTAAAGATGAATGGCCCGCCTCCCCTGCGGTAATAACATCCAGAGTACACATACTACAAATACGGCACGTACTGGGTGGGTGTGTGCAAACATGCACAGATCATCTGTCCTTTTAAGGCAAATATTCAAAGACTGCAGAACTAAACTGTACTTCATGCTAAGCAAAGCAATCATCTCGATAATTTTAATATATGCTGACATCATTCTGAGCTGCTCACCCTGTATAGGAAGTTGCTCTTTGGAAGTGAGTTTGACAGCTGCCGTGTGTAAACCAGGTCTTTCAGGTAGTTGCAGACTTCTTTAGCAGAGTCGCACAGAAGAGGCGAGATGAAGTGTTCCTCGTCTTCATCGTCGTCGCTGGCGTTGGCGTCGCTGAGCGAGCGAGCCCGGTGTTTGATGCCGTTTCTCTGAGCGGAGGGCCTCTGGGCGCTGCCCTCCTCCTCCATGCTGAACATCAGGTCGTCATCCATGATGCCTGCTGCAGAGAGGCCAGTATAAATGTGTTTGACATGCAGGGAGAAGAGATGCTGCACTGAACTTTGTCACATCAGGACCACGCATGGAGGGAAAGAAGTTTCTCCATTATCCGCTCTGCACTTAAAATATAAAATCCTAATAAGTGCGTGTTCTGAGGTTTATCATTGTGTTGCTGCACAAATTAATGACAATAATTTAGCATAGTTCAGAATTCTGTGTATTTTTTTATTGTGATTTGATCTGCTTTAAAGGACCAGAACAAATAAAAGAGGAAAATGTGCTGCATGTTTTGAATCTGATTTCACTTTAACTCAGTAAAAATGTATTGAAAGACCCAGTTTAGTGGGAAACCTTAGTTTTGGTGATTCTAATGAATAGGGAACAGAGATTATCCAGGATTTAATCAGATTTTCCCCAATTAGAACCAATCTAGGGGGAAAATCGGTTTCTGTCAGATTGATTGGTGCATCTCCAGCAGGCAGCCATCTTATTATAAGGGCAAAACAACTCTAGACTCTGCAGAAACTGCATGCTACGCATAAATGCGGTGGTCATTACAGAGGTGGCAGCATATTACAAATGGTTCTCTTCAATGAGACAAGGAGCATGCACTCACGTTTATGAACGGTATTTACATTCCTGAACAATCAGCTTGTTGTCAAACCAACGGTTAACAATGCAAACCCCGAAATACTTTGCCTGTTGACTAATGTCACACAATCCCGCAGTTATTATTGTCAGCATTAAATTGAATTGCCATGCTAATTTTGCTCCATGCTGTCAAATTCACGAAATAAAATGACAAACCTTACAACTGGGAGCACATAAGACTTCTTCTGTAGGGATTATTACAGTGGCAGATCAACCAGCCTTCCTGTTCTTCCTTCCTCAAAGGTTCTCGTTAGCAAACAGATACAGAAGATCTCATGAGCAGCGATTTATAATCTCCTCCCATAACAAAGCGCGTGTTTACAGGTTCTCCGTTGAAACCTGAAGGTCCGAGGACGTGTCTTGCGCCGCCGTTGGATGCAAAGCCTCCACCACGACGAGGTTCCTGCGCACGTACCACACCATAATGTTCTTTTACAGTGGCCACGCCCCCTGCGTTCCTGCCGCGTTCGGGTGCTGTCGGAAATATGGCCTCTGTCAGAATTTTTGAAGATTTCTGAAAACAAACCGGAACCGAGACGCGGAGCAACCGCGTAAACTCGACAGTTTTAATCACGCGAACATGCATTGTACCAAACCCGGACAGAATAAAAACAAAATGGTAGCTTTTACGGTATAAGAGCGATCAAGAGAACACCATGTTCCAGTGCAAGACTCGTGATAAACAGGGAGTGCAGCCAGTTACTGTCCAACCCCACCAGGAAATGTTCGTTACTTACTGTACAGAATAGCTGCAGCAATGTTTGCAGTCATTCCTGACAAAACTCCCTCTTTGGGAAAGCAGATCATTTGAATCGGCTGCTGTTACATAAGGCGTATTTATATAATAACAGAAGCTATATTTAGAGAGGATGCAAATTAATCATAAAGGCGATTTTCAGAAAAAAAGAAGAAGCAAATAACAGCTTCAATGGGCTTTATGAAGAGTAGTGATCACTCCAAGTGTTAAATTTGAACATAGAGTATTTATTGTACGTCCTTTGCAGTCTTGAAATTCCAAATACCAATAGTTAACTGGATAATTAATACTGGGGAGAATCTCTGAGTACATACTCTAATCAATCAGTCAATCAATCAGTCAATTAGTCAACAAACAGTTGAATGATTTAACGTCACCATGAACTCTTACATTACTTAGTGTACACATGAGAAAAGGCAGCAGAATAAATAAAGCTCTTGTGTAAACATGTCCCTAAAACATACATTTCAAGGCTACATAGCAAATTAATTTACATACATTAAACATTTTTCAACTCCTTGTCCATATTGTTTGAGTTTTACTCCCTTTACAGAAATACTCGTTTCTGTAAACTACTTGCTTTAAAGTAGTTTCAGTTTTGAAATCATATTTCCTTCTGTTTTTTCAACCTGATCATAAAGCCAAAAGGTATAACTAAGAGGCCATTCATTTTTAATTCCAGTTAAATGTTGTTATTTCTTCACAGGCACACGTTTCCTCTTTTTCCAAATTGCTGTGGTTCATTTTAGTCAGTCTGATCTGCTTTGGATCAGAAAAATATCAGTAGTTTGCAAAACACAATAATTATGACTCAAGGTTTAATTCAGCTGCTGCTGAACTGTAGAGATTTTTTTTCCCTTTGGTGGTTCACTATGTAAATAAGACCTTTTATTTACTGCAGCGACCACCAAATGAAAACAATAATCTCAAAAGATTCACGAAAACGTTTTATGATCAGGTAAACGCTGTGTACCATTAAAACAGGAGGTCATTTTGTAGAAAAAACTTTGAGGAATTATATGTTCTGGTACAGTTTTATACAGTAGAGAGAGGCGAATGTGGCGGGAAAGGTAGCGTGGCCGAGTGGTCTAAGGCGCTGGATTTAGGCTCCAGTCATTTCGATGGCGTGGGTTCGAATCCCACCGCTGCCAGAACTTTTGTCATAAATTCATAACAATGTGTTGGTTTTTGTGCCATCTCACGAGATTGTGTACTGCTACTGAATAATATACTATATTCTGTGTTTGAGCTTTTGCTTACTATAGCATACTGTACTATACTACTTTCTCGCATCAAGTGTTAGAGCCATCTAGTGGCCTTGTGTTAAATGGAAAGTAAAGTATGTTTTGAAGGTGAACATATGTCCACATAGAGAGTGATTTAACTTTGGCACAAATCATTCAGATACCGAATAGTTTATGTAAATATAGTTTATATTTTGTAATCATCCAGTGCCTTGCACAATCAACCCAAAGGAAAAATAGTAAAATAAAAGTAAGTTATTATACAAATTTTTTATTATACTTGCAAAGTGAATATATTCAATCCCTTTAGTATAATACTCGAAATAAAATCCAGTTCAGTGAATTGTCTTCAAAAACCTCTGAGGGAGGATAATTAGAGGCACAGCACTCCCCAAGTCTGACCTTCACAAAGAAAGCAACAAAGTGGAGGAATATACTTTGGTTAGATAAAACCAAATTTAGTTGTTAATGCTACTATTTATATGGTATTTATAATAATAAAAGAAAAAACCTTCAAAATGCAAGTGGCTGTGTTTTGAGTATCTGGTGCTCACATGTCAACAAACTCTGGAATGAATTATAAAGCAATTTCTATTTTATTTCTATTGAGCTGATTTACTTAAAAGGAAATTATTCCAGCAAATCCTCTTCTTTTAGCCAACAAATCTTACAGATATGTATGTATAAATGTTTTTGTCATATTGAAAATCTTTGTGTGACTTAATATTTCAAAATCAAATAAAGAGAAAAGGGTGAAGATCAAATATATTGAAAAATAAGAAAGCTGTTGCACAGAAATTTCTTTCAAAGAGCTTCCAGTCGCATTTTTATAGCACATATGAGTCCTTGCCAAGTTTACTGCTTTAATATTATATGATTAGTAATATTATTCAGACACTCAGGTTCTATTGTTCAAGTGCTGACCAGCCACAAACTGCATTTTCTTGATAGCCAGCTGGGTGTCTTCAGGGGATATCCCAAGATGCCACACTGCCCTGATGGAGTTCTCATAATGAGGGTACATGAGAACCCGGACTCCCTGCCCCAGAGCTGCCTCTTCCCCCTCCCCGACCTGACCCATGCGGGCACAGACCTCCTGGGGACTCAAGGCAGGATCCTTCATTCTGAAACGCAGGATGTTGGTCTCCACAGCCGACATGTCCACGTCAAACAGGGAGGGCTGGCAGTCGAGCAGGGCTGGCAGAAGGAAAAGCACAAATTAAATTAAGAAAAATACTTATCTATTTCAAATATGTGACATGTCAGAGGAACATTTAAATGAATTTTACTCCATGTGACAATTTCTACTCTTTCCAAATGATATGTTTAATTTATCATTATGCATTCTACAACATGCTTACTATCTACAGTATCCTGAAATAAATCCAAACATGTTTAGCAAAACAATCTAAAGCAAAAATCTTTTCCTGTTCTGTGTAATGCATTACTACGCCTGTCATAATAATACTTTTTGTTGGATAATGATTTTTCCCAAACGTTATTGTAATTAACAATATCAGACAAACTATAATTGAAATGATATAACAATGCAAGAATACATTCTCTTTTTCTTAAATACAGGATGGTGAGCCACGCACCCAGAGCAAAGGTTTTGGCATTGTGGTGATCTTCCTCAAGCCGTCCTACCATCTCCAACAAAGACAGTTTTCCAGCTGCTGCAAGGACACCGGCCTGTCGCATCCCCCCACCTAAGGCTTTGCGGCAGCGTACCGCTTTGGATATGAAGTCCCGAGGTCCGGCCAGCACGGTGCCCACCGGCGAGCCCAAACCCTGAGACAAATAAAGCCGGGCAACGTCACACAACTCCATCTCTGGGAAAAGCTACCTCACGACCCCCGAGACCCACCTTGGAGAGGCAGACGCTGACTGTGTGTGTGTGCTGCAGTATGGAGGATGGAGGCACGCCGAGGGCCACGGCGGCGTTCATCACCCTCGCTCCATCCATGTGAACCGACAAGCCGTAGTGATCTGCTAAAGCACGAGCCTAAGAGTGATCCACACGTTAGACTTGATGAAATCCCAGTTTGCTTGAGATACATAAAGAATAAATTATGCTATTTTAAGAACAAACCTTAAAGGTTACCTATTACGCTTCCTTGAACATGTTAGCATAGATTTATGGGCTTTATTCAGCATGTTCATAGCATTTTTTGCACAATATTTTATTCTGCACAGTTCTGCCTAATTTGAGCTGCTTGAAGGCCTCTTGTCACTTTAAATCTAAATAAACTGCTGCTGCCAACCCCCCCTGCCCACTCAACAGAATTATTGTGCCACTATAATTGAATAAAAAAATATATATTATTATAAAATTCACCATATAAAAGCAATCTGAATATCTGAAAGATACTTTAATTTCCATGCAAGACATGTATAAAGCCAGCATAATTAATTTACAAAGTTTCAAAACATACAAGCAGTACTATGTTTAAGTATAATTAAATCACTTCAAGTTATTAATTGGCTACAGCTCCAATTACCTATAGGTAATTTCAAACCTGAATGCTGTTTATATTAATAAAAATGGGTCTGTTCGTTTTATTTAAAGTGCAATTCAAAGCGCTCATTCAGTACAAAAAGTGTCCTTTCTAAAGTCTGGCCCTGATTACAGCGGTAGTTTCTGAATGAAAAATAAATCCACATCATTCTAAAAACCTCCAGTGAAGCCTGTGAGAGGACACACACCTCCTGCAGGAAGGGCAGAGGCAGCACTCGTCCTCCCTGGATGTTGTGCGTGTTCTCCACACATACGAGGCGTGTGCGTGGGTAATGGGGGTCGGGGTAACCGTGCCGAATCTTGGACTCCAGCTGCTGCAAGTCAAATGTCCCATCAGGACGAGTGGTCACCGTGGTGGCGTGGACGCCGGCCAGCTGTGTCAATAGGAGGACGGAGTGTCCCTTTAAAGCGCGTCGCACAACAGGAAACGTTTTCTCTGTCCTCTAAATTACTCACCTGAGCGCTTCCTCCTTGCTCGTAGATGTGCAGGTGGGAGAGGTCTCCCACAATCATCTCGTCGCCGCGCTCCCTGCAGTGCACCATCACTGCACGGAGAGACACACGTTTACACATCCGTCTTTGCTCCATCCTGCGAATGAATGTTTACCTGCGATGAGATTACTCATGGTTCCCGAGGGGACGAACAGGGAGGCCTCCATCCCAAACATTTCTGCTGCAAGTTTCTGCAACTCTGCAGAAATCAGAAAAGTTCAGGGGGAAAAAAAAATCCAGTCTCAGTTCTTATTAGGGACAAAATAGCAAAAATGTCTGTATTTAGTTCAGGTAAGCTAAATGTAAAGCTCTAACTCGTAAACTCAGTAAATCATTAGGTCCTGTCAATCAGCTTCTTAGAAAGTTAAGTAAAATACTTATTCAGTGCTTTAATAAACTATTCTACACTTACAAATACAGTTTTTTCTCAATTCCCCTACACATTTTTCACATTTTGTCACTTCAAAGCTACAAACTTCAATTTATCTTATTAGGATTTTATGTGACAGGCCAACAAAAAGTAGCACATACATGAAAATATAATACATATGGAAAATATGGCGCTTATTTATATTCAAACCCCCCATACTCTGATCGCCACAAATAAAATAAAGTTGTTTGACATAAATTTAGGAGAAACAACATAATGAAGACCAGCAACAAGACAGATTGGGGAGGGTCATGTCATAAAACATGCATCCCTACATGTCATATGTGGGGATTTATTGTTATTACATTATCAATATTGCGAAGAAAAGCTTGGACTATAGAAAATCAATGTGATGAATTCAGGCTCTCTGTGCTAGGAATATATTTGGTTGTTGGTAAAGCAGCAAAAAGAAAAGCTTTAGAGTCAAGGTGGTACATTTATTTTAAAACTACATGCAATGATCCTGAAGCAGAAATAAACAACCACTTGTGAGCTCAGTAATTGTTTATCTATCGCAAGTCTTTCATGTTTACCAATATTATCACTTCTTGCAGGTTTTCCTAATATTATGCAGCCCTAATCAAAGCTCTATTTAATGCGCCATCAGAAAATCGTAAGGACAAATGTAGCAAAAAGCTCCACAGGAGCTACAGAGATCCAGAACTCAGGTTTGTTGTTCTCTTTACACATCTCTCCTGTTAGCACTTCACCACAGGAAACAGGAGGAGGAAATTCATTCAAAGAGTTAAGTGTGGAGGGTAAGCAGGATGGTGGCAGCATCATGCTGTGGGGATGCGTTTCTTAAGCAAGGAAAGAAAACTTTTCAATTAAGTGCAACCATGTGTTGGTCTATGACGTAAAACTACTGTCTGGATCCTTTGGTTGGAATAATACTAAATAATAATATTTGTTTTGATCAACTTCCTCCCCGTTTAGTCCATCTTTAGCCTCTTCTGCACTCTCACCGTTCACTGTCGGATCCTCCCCCATCACATCGTCTCCGACCTCAGCCTGCGCCATGGCCTGGCGCATCGCCGGCCCCGGCTTGGTCACCGTGTCGCTGCGGAGATCCACCACCCGGACGTGAGCCGCCTGGCCGGGTCCGGGACTCCCAGGTCTCCCGGCGTTATAGTAGCTCCGCTTGGGAAGTCCAAGAGCCGCATATTGCGCACTGAGCGGCTTCCGGCGAGGAAACGAAGCCAAGGCTCTGCAGGAATATGCTTTCAGAAACATGATGCTCCTGTTTTAGTCATCTTCTCTGCAGGTGTTTACACGTTGAACTTTGAATCGGTGGTTTGGATCGATAATCATTGACTAACGGCTGCAGGGGAGACAAATAGATTACCAATCGACACGTCCAGATGTATTGAACCGGATTGGCCTCGAGGGGGCGCCAAAATCCCAAAGTTGACCGACATGTTTAATTCTTTATTTTGTAGATGGTTCATCAAAACTATCAATGTGAAACTGTACAGAGAATAAAGAAACCCAACTTATACAGGTGAACACAAACTAGTCTATGATCATGGTTTAACTTTTGAATGTTAAAAATAAAACAAATCAGGACTGGATTACTCTACACTAAATATTTATTCTTCAAAAAAACACATGATGATTAGGTATGTGGTGACTTCATTAGATTAATTAGAGGTATTTATTGAAATAAAAACAGTTTTTTAAAGAATTGTTTATGAATTAAAGTCAGTCTCTCACCAAAAAACTGACATTCAGCCATTATTGACTATAAATAGTCATAAACATTTTAATTCATTTATCTGAAGCCAGATAAATGCAGAAAATGGAATTAATCAGATTTATATGTATATATAAATATTCTGTTTATAAGGCTAGATTGGAAAAGTAATTGAAACAAAATAAAATTAACAAAGATATACATGGCAGGAAATGCATAAAAAATACAAATTAATTACCATTATTATTATTGTTTTTAATATTGTAAAGGGAGTGCATAATGTGAAATAAAATGTTCACATAACATATCCTTCAGACTAGCATCAGTTAGCAAAAACCTGGTGGAACTACTCTAATAATAGGAACTACTTGTTAGTGCAACAATTGTAAGAATGGTTATAAACAGCTTAATGGAGAAACACTGCTGTGGTGACATGTTGAAGTGTCAGAAAGAGCAGGAGCTTCTTAAAGAGACAGAGGACAAATTTTAAAACATTAAATTGCATAGAAGGAATTTTTTAAATTCATGTTTGATTCATATACAGCATTTTCATAACAACTTGATGTTGCCTAGAAAATACATGATAATGTCCCGTTAAGTAAATAGCAATAGTTGAAAGGAATCAATTTTTGCAAAACATCACTTTTGTGGATTTAATTTAAATCTGTATTATCTGTGTACATGTAAATCCACTCATGTAATATCAACACACACACATTTATGTACCTTAAATCTGCGGGGTTTGGGGGGGGTCACACTCTTATCCTTGTGTCAATCTGCAAAGCTGTTTCTGACTGATCCCACAACCACCACATTTCAAACCCCCAGTTTAACACAAACATGGCATGATGAAGCTATGAGCTGAGGTCCAAACCAAACTGGTTATTTCTGGCATGATTCTGTATTTTTTCTGGGAAATAAAGCCCCTTCGTCCCTAAATTTATTGTGGGAATGCTGCCACTATGTAGTGAGGGAGAGATAGGCAGTGAGGAAGGCACTCTTGATACAAAACAACCCCTCCTCTCCCCCTGACACCCTTCTTTCGTCCATACTAATGCTACAGCTGCATTCACATTACAGGCACGATCGCCCTCCCTTCCTCCCTTCCTTGCACACATTTCCCTCTCGCATGCATGCTCTTGCTGTCCAAGCCGATTTTCATCACCCGATAAAAGTCCCAGTGTGTGTTATCAGGGTTGCCCCACACTGTAGTTAAAGTTGATATTGGCAGAAGGAGAGCCAGGTTTTATGATCCATAACAAGTCGTCATTAAGAGTCATTAGCAAACATCAGCTATTGTAAATTGGCCACAGTTGGTCTCAAGAGGGACACAAGAGCTGTGAACAAGGGAGAGATACAGATGCATCAGTACGCAGGGCAGAGCAGCGATGGAAGTGTGATAAAATGAGGAAAAAGATGGGAGACAATTGTCCCAAGTAAAGTTTTTACAGGACTGGTGCTGAGGTTGCACTCTGTGACCTCGCTTTTTTTTTGTGTGTTGTTTCTCTCTCAGATGCCTTCCTTCCAACATTTCCCCCCTCATATATGCGCTAGAAAGGGAGAGTGGTGTTTTGGAGAAAATATTGAATTAGAGAAAAAAAAAAAAAAACGAGCACGGAGGGAGAAATGAAGGAGAGGGAGAAATATTGACTCCTTCTGGGAAGGAGCGAGATGGCAACGCCTTTCCAATAACCATAAACCCACTGGGCTGAAAATAGATGAGCAGAATGAATAAACGAATGTGTTCATCCCACACGAGCTCTTCCCTTTCGCAGAGAGAGGGATGTGGAGGTGACACTCTCTTCTCCTCACCTTCTTTTCTCTCTCCTCTTTCCCTGAGGCCATCATTTTTTCACCATGACAAGAGATATTAACCGGAACAAAACAGGTGTTTATGGGAAGCCTTCCCTCAAATGATTTTTTTTTTTTTAAACACACAGAAAGTCTCATCTGTTTAGCTGAAAGGTGTCGACATCAGTGCTCGCAACAAAAAGGGTGACATCTGTTTCACATTTCAACCCCCCTTCATTTATCATGAGCCTTCTGGATGTGTTTGACTTTGCACACTTGTGTGGTTATTTTCTGCAAGTACATTCAGTGACATAATGCATTATCTGTCTTTTATTGTTGTTCTGGAATACATGGCCTATGCTACCTTGTATTCAGATATGTGGCTCACAAATGTCTAATTTCCATTATTGAAAAAGAGAAATATGTAAAGCAATGTAAAAAAAAAAAAAAAAAAAGAAGAAAAACAGGCTATGTCCATCCAAATCAGATGTGGTGGTACATTTTCCAGCTTAGATTAAGGTTCATAAATTTTTTATCCAGTGAGAAGAAGGAAGTTTGGCAAAATGTTGTGACTTGGAGACCAGACAAACCAGTACCCTAAAGAAAACCAAAAAGCACTACTGATAATTCAGCACAGAGGCAGTGGGCAGCACAAGTCACTAATGCTAAAGTGCTAATTTCTACAGATGGGTGGATTAGTCCAAAATGTCGACAATATTGATATTAAGTTGTATCAGATCAATATTAGGCTGATAAGACCAATACTTTGTGATTCTCTCCTGAAATGTTGTTTATTTTTGTTGTAATTTCTCAACTCTACCTTAAATATTGTTTCAGTTTGATATCAAATTATCATTTTTTCCATTTTATCTATTTAGAAAAAAAATCACACAAATCATGTTAATACACGATCAAAGTATTTTGTAGACACCTCTAAATTTTTTTTCCAAACACCTGAAAGTCAGAAATTTGATGATGTAACAGCCTAAGATAAAAAGTACTGCTGTCAGTGTTAGTATCAGCAATGGTACTGAACCAGTGTCACAACATGCAGAATCACACACACTGACTTCAACTAGATTGATCAACGTGTCAATAACATTTTCAACATTACCGTCCTCAGGCTCAAGTTTGGTATTGAGTGGTTCCACTGCTATTGGTGATTTTGTCTAATTGACCACAGCAGAATTTTGGTCATAAGGCATGTAAGACATCAGTATATTTTAAACTGTTTCTATAGAACTACAGCACGAGTCAATCTGGGTGCAGAATAAATGTCAGTTGCTCCACAACTGCATGGGTGGAGAATGTGAAGGTTACCAGCAAGAAGGTTTTCAAAGCAATTTATGTAAAAGAAAAAAGACAACTGGAGGCGCATTAACGAAACTGTAAACCGTAAAGAGTCTTCTCCGCTTCAAAATAATGGCATAAATATAAATGTATAATCACTTGAAGAATTCTCAACAACAAAACTTTTACATAAATGTCAACCTTTATTCAACTGAAAGCTTTCAAAATACCCAAGTAAATTAGGACATCAGAATTTACCCAGGAAAAATTAATCATGGGGTTAGCTAGATGTGCTAAACATTTTCAAAGTTAGCAAAAACGGTAAATTAAAAATTTGTTTGCTATTAGCAGATTAGCAGAAGTGTGCCAACCACTGCACAGAGGTAAAAAAAAAACCATAAAACAGAAAGATGTAGTTTCTGTTTTGGTTTTGAGTAATAATCTCAAGAATCCCATTACTTCAGACGACCAAACCACGTATTGGTTGTTCAAGTATAATTTGTTCTACAAATTGAGTTTGTTTTAGTGGTTTGAATTTAACAACTTTATAATAATGTAAACTGTGTTCTGAGGACTCCATCTGTCATGCCATTCAAGCTTTAAATATCTGTCACTCTGCAGATTACTTTCCTTCCACAATAAGTTAGTTGGCCCTTAAAAACATAATTTTAAGCTAACATGGTTGTTTAATAGGAAGTTGAAATGCTGATGCATAGCCAGACTCCAGCTGCAGTTAAATGTTCTCTTTCCTCATTTGGCTCACTGGAAAAATGAGTCACAGCTGAAGCTAATTATATTGGGTAAACATGCAAGAGGATCGTTTGGAGAGAGAGGTTGATTTCATATCATCAGCAGATGTTACATAGAAAACTAAAAACACTGTAAAAATACAACATTTTGTTACCTGATGAACTTTATGCTCACAAACAACACCTGGAATCATCTTAATGGGCCAGCTGTTGACTCTACTTGAGCCAAAGCAAGAGCTGTGTTTTCTTCAGTCCTCCTTCTTTTATTATTAATACAATTGTTTCAGAGTGGAAAAAAAATGGCCGCTATCAAAAAAGTGATGGGTAAAACCAAATACAAATAAACTGTCTTCCCCACATTTTCTGCATGGATGATATTTGTAGCAGAAGTATATCCTACATCCTTTTTCTGTCTGCTATACTTCCAGTCTCTGTTTGGTTAGCCAAAGAGCCCCACTATTTAAGTTTCATTAAAATTTTTCAAAGTGAATGTAATAGCGTTTATTAAAAAGTTGAAATGTCCTAAATAGAGAGAGACATTCAGTAAAGACATGAGTAACTATTTTTATAATCTAGGGCTGGACAACATGGCTAAAAAAGCAAATCACCATATAAGCGTCTCATATGATCAATAGTTATTGATTAGTTTTTTGTTTTAAATATCTGAGATATGGCTGAACTTTCCTGTTTTATCCACAGTTTGTGCTCCATGCCGATGTTTTTACTTCGGCATGGAGTAAAAACATGCTGAAAAATTTCAGAACCACTGAAACTGCTTCCAATTGAGATTTTTATGAAATGCAAACAAATGTAAATACAAATGTATTTACACTGCTTCTTGTTGGACAGGTTGTTGCTAGGTAACCAAAGAGTGAGAGAGTTGCTAGGTAACCAAAGAGTGAGAGAGTTGCTAGGTAACCAAAGAGTGAGAGAGTTGCTAGGTAACCAAAGAGTGAGAGAGTTAGTTGATTCCAACAACCTTGCTCAGCCGGCCTGGAGAGGTTGATCAGCCAAAGCTTTTCCCATGCCTACATCTCCCAGAATGCTGTGCGGCTCTGGCTTGGATGTCAGATAATATTCTAAATATTGAGCATTTAATACTTTACCAGACATATTATCTATTAATGCTGATCACATGTCTATCATAATATGGTGTTATTGATTTGCTGCCCAGTCCAATCGTAATCTGTTCAATATCAGACAAAAAAGCAGCCATTAATACTTTCACCCCCTTCTACAGAGTTTGTATGTGAAACTCTATGAAATGTGTTCTATGGCAGTGAACCAGCCTCCAAATCAGATAGTGTTGAGTTTATTGTGGGCTAACTGTATAAAATGTGGGCTTTTAATTGGTTAAACTCATCTCACTCACTCGTTCAATCACTGCAGTCACGAATTCTGGGGAGTAATTATTACTCTGTCAACTTTTTTCACCACAGAAAATTTCCTCTAAGAAACCCCAGCTTCAAAACTCACTGTGCTAACTAGCGTGTAGCTTCTAGACATTATTGCAGATTGGATTGAAAGAACAGATGAATTTAGAAATTAGTAAGAATCCTTGGTCACCAACAGCTTGTCCCCACAGTAACCATGTAGACAAAGTACTGATTGACCCCGGGATGTCACTGACTTTTGGTTGTAGTTTTGAGATGTTCTTTGATTTGACTTAATTGAGGATGAGGGAGGAGTAGTGAAAGAAGAGGAACTTCCTTCTCAGTCCAAACCATCAGATGCTGACTGTGCAGTATCTTGCAGCCATTCTCAGTTGTCTGTGTTGATTCATCTCATTGATAATTTTTCCACTTTGTTGACTTGGCCTGTCCGTCTGTTATTTCTCATTTTGCTACTTTTACTGCCGTCAATCAGCTGGTACAATTTCACTTCCGAGAACCGTCGTTTATGTCTGTTTTTAACTCCATCCACACCAGACCTTCAATTCACACCTCACAGCATTGTCACCCTCTTGACCCTCTTTTCTCTCCTTTTCTTCATCCTCTTTCCCCACTTCGCCCTCTTCTTCCTCCCCTCTCAGTCCAGCCGCTCGATGGGAAGTCATGTGACTTCTCTGAAGCTGGGCCCTATAAACCAGCAGCACTTGGGGGGCTCTGTGTCTGTTCAGGTCTGTGATTGGTTCTTGCATTTAGATGCTGCTTTGTGCACACACACACACACACACACACACACACACACACACACACACACACACACACACACACACACACACACACACACACACACACACACACACATGCAGGCACACACTCTGCAGACCCCCTGTTTCCTTCTTCCAGGAACAAATGTGATCCTTTGTATTAGGAAAAAAGAAAACAGACGAACAGATGTCTTAACAAATACATATGAGTTAGATCTACTTGAATGAAGCTTGAATTAATTGAAATTAAACATGCAAAGTAGAGATTTCATTTACTTCCATTGTTTGTCTGCAGTTGGAAAAGGTCTGGATTTTGACTGTGAAAAACCCCCATCAAAAACTGGACAAATATTTTTAAATATGCAGAAATATTTGGATTCCATTGGCTGACTGAAAGACTGAGTCGGAAATTTGAGACTTTAACAGTATTTTAAAGTGGAAAATGTGTTTTGTGTGCAGAGACTGCAGCAAGGCAGTGAGGAAACAGACTTCATTCACAGGGTTTGTTGCATCCAACTGGATTCCTGCTAAGGCAAAACAGAAAACCCTGACATCTGTCGGCAGAAATGTGCGGCTGCTCACATTTGGTGTCTTTCAATTACATTGAAAGTATATACGATTTAGCGGGGGAAAAGACACAAAATCACTCCCAGAAAGATGTTTTGGTGATGACTCATTGGTGGTTTTTAATAGAGTGCTAGCATCCTGCAGCTGCAGCCTCGGAAAAGGGAAAGAGTTGAGTAATGACTTTTGTTTTTTTACTGTTGGGACCACAGTGTAGGCTATTGATGAAGAAAATAAAATGTGTGAACTATGAACCCATTTTGAAGTCCACGGCTAGTTAATGCTTTCAGTTTTACTGTTAAGGACTTTAATAACTATAAACCATGTGCAAGAAGACAAAGAGATGTTTTTGCTTTTAATTTGTAGCATTATTTCACACAGAAAAAAATATAAAAAGATCAGTAAACAGAGATAATATTTTGAAACAAAACAATTAGGACATCCACGCTTTCACATATTTGGGACATGTAGTGAGTTATTTGATTTTATAGTTTCAGCAAGATACAGGCAAGTTTCATCTGCACAATAATTTTGATTTACGTTGACCAGCTAAATCAAACTCATTAATTTTTACTACCTAGTGGGATTCCTGATCCTACTGGTCCAAACACAGAACCCTGTGGAACTCCATGATTCAGTGTGGCTTAGTGTGAGTTTGTATTTGCATATACAGAATGAGAGAGGTGTAACAAAATAACAGTTTGGTACGTGTTTAGGTTTTAAAATCGTGCTTCCATCAGGAAAAATAAACTTGGGTCATCAGAAAACAGAATCTTTCTTAATTACTTGAATTCATTTGATATTTTTGTGTTCTAAAATTTAAAATCTGGTTGGGAATGCAAGCAGGGAAACTGAGGGAAAGAGACTAATTAATATGAAAGGAGCTGAGCTAAGAGTTGAAAAGAACTGGAAACCTACTACTGATCTATGAGAACTAAATCCATATGTACAAACACAGAACAAAAGGTTAAACCAAGAAACTAAACAACAAAGAATTAAGTATTATGGCAAATGAAGATGTAGAAATGAAGAGGAAATGATAAAAAAAAAAAAACGCTAATAAAAGCTACAATCATAAACACAAGGACCATGCGCCTCATATGCAGATGCTTTCTCTCTTCTTCTTTTCATGCTGCATTTACATGTTTTTGGCTTCATGTTTCTGGAATAGGGTTTCTCTTCTTCTTTTCTTTCTCCATTCAGACTATTAGGAAACTTAAAGTTTTTAAAAATATGTTATACTTCCAGTAATTTTTAGCTATTACCACATGTAATAGCTGCAATAGATGACAAACAAGTTTACATTTCCGATTTTTGGTCAGGAACAATCATAGAAAGTGTCACAAGAAGTAAGATTTCCTTCTTCGTAAAGCAGAGGAAATTTCTCAACCTCAACTTCTGCATTTTATTATATTGCTTATTCAGACAGCTTGTGCAACAAACACCCAAATCTTTGATTTTATCAAATTGCTTGTTTTTGTTTTTCTTCATCCTAGTGAAAATATTTTGTAAGAGAAAAAAATTCTGAATTACTGTCAGTTTCTCCATCCAAACAAGAAACTTCACTTTGCTTCCACTTTTCTCTAAGACCAGAAATTGAAAATAAATGTCATAATCAAGGAAGGCTTTTCTTACTTACTTGTACTAAGAGAGAATCTCTTCATTCTAGCTCTGCAGCTTGTTCTAAAAAGATGGGATTCTGCCATTCATTCATGACTCAAAACCCCCTTTACTCACCACATATGCATGTGCATATGGTAGTGCTTGAACTCGTTTGTGTGTGTGTGTGGGTCTGTGTGTGTGTGTGTGGGTCTGTGTGTGTGTCCGTTGCAGTGTCAAATTCAAATACTGTGCAGCCTTGTTGGCTGGCTGCTGTGGGGACACACAGTGACACCTGAGAGTGTTGGAGGGTTGGGTCTGACTCCTCGCTGTTACAGTAAGTCATTTGGCATTTGAGCTTTTCTGCTGCTACGTTTGTGCAGCTGCGGTCCGGGGAGTTACAAGACAGAAAACTCAGAGGGAAAAACAATGCGTCACATTTTTAAACTTGTGCAGTGAGTGACTTTTTCAAAAAAATTTTTTTTTTACATATTTGTTGGAACGGTCACTGTATCGTGGTAGCATGGTATAAAACAGCTAATCTGTAGAAAAAAACAGAGCTTATCCCAGCACTCCCAGACACAACCAATCAGAGCTAGGGGGCAGATCTTTGTGCTGTCAATCACCCTCCATTTGTTGCTACTCATCCCCTGGCAACCATTCAATCCTGCAAAACGTCAGGGTGGGAAAAGCATCACCTTCGAGACTCAGCTCCCTGTTGGAGACTCTCCCGCTCTGCTCCTGTAGACTAGCCAGCTGCAATTAGCAAACAACTGCACCTCTGCAGAGCTCATTAAAAGCACTACTTCTCAGTGCAATGCTGACAAAAACATTGCTAAAGGGTTGAGAGAGAAGCGATATTGGGACTACTTTTGTTTAAGAAAGAGCAAGAGTTTGTAAAGAGACAGAGGACCAATTTCAAGTTGTTAAAATACAAAGTTAAACTTCTTTGAAATCATATTTGATATATACAGCATTTTTATAACAACTCAAATTAACTTAATTAATTGATTGGGCTATAAAATTACATTGTATGTCTGAAAAATACTTCGTACTGCCCCTTTAAATAGTTGGCATCTTGTTAAAGTATTTTAGTGCTCTGAATGCTTTTTCAGTTATCATTCAGGTACCTTTTGGAGAAGTGTTATGTTTTTTTTTGTCATAATTTTTTATCATTATCACACTAGTACTTCAAAATATCATGATAAAATGTACATATTGGCCATCCCTAAGATTGTAAGTTAGCATATAAAACAGGAATAAATCCTGCCTTCTTGCAGCATCACAGGAAGATGCTGCTTCACTGGAAGTAATGGCATATGGTGGATATTTTCTTTGCACACTTTGGGCCTCAATCATCATTGAATATAAGTGTTATAACACGTTCCTTTATGTCTACAGTAAGAGTCACATCACTGCATTTCCTCCTGCTTTGCCTTAACCACACCTTGAGCAGGTATTTGTCACATCCTTGTGAGTGGCATTTCAGGCAATAATGAGAAGCTCAACTTACTAATTATCTCAATTCACATCATGTTAGTCACAAGGTTGTAAAATGTAGTTGGGGAATGCTCCACTTAAAAAAAAAAGAAAAAGGAATCAGGCACTGAGTGTTTGCGTTTCAAAATTAGCGTGTCAGAGTCTTTGTCTTTACAGGCCTGGATGCACACACACGGTATTTAAGTGCATTCGCCTGTCTGTGTGCTTCCCATATGGTTCTTATTGATCCACGTCCCCTTCGTATTCCTTCTGCTGCCTCGCGTTCCTGCTGTTTCTGTCTGCTGCGTGCACTGATGGCGAAGGAATGATGGAATACTGCAGGGTAATTCTCTGGTTTCCTGGAAGTTGGACTGGCTTTATCAGAAGCGGCTGTGACAATACGCCAGCTGATGGGCCAACCAAACATCTCTCCTGCAAGCGTCGATCGGGCAGCGAATAAGCCTTCCTGGAAGGAATAATGAGCAACCCGGAGGCCCTTCCTGGAAGGCCGGAACAGATTGCCAGTTGCGAGGCATTTTCCTAACATCTTGAAAAAAATTTTCACCTTCAAGACTTGACGTGGCTGACTTTGGCAGGAGCTCAGTAATTTAAGAAAGCACACCAGAAGCTGTTGGTTATGCTTAGATTTTAATCAGGCTGCAAGTACGGGATTAGTCCAGCACCATTCCCGTTGCCCAAACTGCTCCCTGTTTTTTTTTTTTTGAGCTGCTGTGAAACATGCAGCTGAAGCAAAGAAAAGGGCGATGTCCAAACCACTGCTGCGAATGTATGATCGTTGGGGAAAGGAAAAGGTCCAAAAAACTGAGTTGTCTGAGAGCCGGGTGTTGTGCTTGGCTCAGCCGCTGTTGACAACTGTTGAGTTGGACACAGCAAGTCACAACCCGAAAAAATGAATCATAGTGGAAAGACTTTGTGCGAGCGTGTGAGATCCACAAGAGGAGTGAAGGATACGGGCAAAATATTCCAGCTCTACTCACCAGGCAACTATGGGGAACATAAAATGAGTCACAGCGAGCTGAGCTGGCTTATTTAGACAATGTGTTTGTGTGTAAAACTGGATTATTCTGGTTGGATTTTTGGGAAGAGGGCTCACTCAGTTCTGTTTGTCTTTTGACCAACGTCACTTTTGTCAGCAAGGGCCAGCCTAGTTTTCCCTCTCATAAACAGTGTCTCTAACACACACACACACACACACACACACGCACGCACGCACGCACGCACGCACGCACGCACACACACACACACACACACACACATACACACACACACACACACACGCACGCAGCACGCACGCACGCACGCACACACATACACACACACGCACGCACGCACGCACGCACGCACGCACGCTCACACACACACACACACACACACACACACACACACACACATTCGAGGCGTCAAAGAAAAATGGGAACTGTTGAACTGAATTGTTGTAATGTCCTCCAATCAGATAAGCTACAAAACAGGCATTATGGTCTCAGAGGTGTACACTCAGTACTCCCCTATTTAAATCCAAAGTCAAGTGTGTCAAAACACACTGCAGACTACACAGTCATTATTTATTAAACAAAGATGAAGCTCAAATGGAAAAACTAATTACACATCATCTTTGAAAGCCTTGGAGAACCACTTTTAGCAGCTATCGCATCATTTCTGTATGACTTTATCAGTCTCTCACTTTGCTGTGGAGGAATTTTGGCCTATTTTTCTTTACA
Organism: Poeciliopsis prolifica; assembly: GCF_027474105.1. NCBI lineage: Eukaryota > Metazoa > Chordata > Actinopteri > Cyprinodontiformes > Poeciliidae > Poeciliopsis > Poeciliopsis prolifica. Next base: position 7,581,722 of record NW_026562393.1, read on the forward strand.
TAGCATTGCTTCATTGCTTGCATGACCCAGTTTAGGCCAGGCTTCAGCTGCCAGGCCATTGAAACTCCCTTTATCTTCTTTTTCGGCCCTTCAGTTGGAGAGTTGCTGTTGTGTTTGGGATCGCTTTTCCATTGAGGACCCAAATTTAGGTCAAGCTTCTCGTGTCCGAAAGCTGATCTCTTAATGCTTTGATGCACAAAGGTGTTTGAAGTGAACTCACTGACTGTAAGGTTCCCAGGTACAGAGCTTGTCAAAGGAGATGTATTATGTAAAATTCACATTTTGCACATTTTTGTACTTCCATTTGGGTTGAAATTTCAAATAAAATCAGCCAAAGTGCTTTAAAAAAAACACCCAGATAATGTTTTGGCAATAAGTCAATGTTTTTTGGTGACTGGAAAACGAAACGTTTCAAAAACCTCCTGATTGTTGAGTCATATTCAATGGGCACTGTCCTGTTACCTAGCAACCACAACGAAGCCCAGCCTGTTACCTGGCAATCGGAGCTGACCTCCAGCATGTTTGGTCAGCTGGTTTCACCGTACTATATAATGGTGGCTGGAAAAGATAAGTGTTTCATTGTTGACTTACTATTCGTAAACCACTCACTACGTCCTTGTTGACTGTGCAGGAGGCTCCACTTCTGCTTTTCAAAAACGTATGGTTATATAATTGTGCATCTGTTTGCAACCATTTTTACATGTGAGTGTAAACATTGAGTTGGGAGGCACAGTCAGCAGCAGCTTGCTTGGATTTAAAGTGATAGAGGCCCTAAAACATTTAGGCAAAATAGGCAGAACGGACGAGACTAAAGTCTCATTATCTAAGAATAATCTTGGGCAAAAATGTTATGAACATGTTCAAGGAAGCATAGATCACCTTTAACCAAAGCTCGAATCATTACGGTTTCACCACTGGGTTTGACTGTTAGCATGAGGCGTTTGTGCTGATATGAATTTTGTTTTCTCCAACCATGGAGATGTTGATCAAGGTCAATCATCTCATCAATCAGAAGACATTGTTCCAGTATCGAGAATTGAAATGCAACTTTTAAAATGGGCGTATTGTTAAAAATGTTAGGACAGATTTAGGAGCGATCTAAATGTAATTTACTCTTAAAATATAGATAACTTTACAAGAGATTCATTGTTGATGTCTTTCCTTCCTGACATTGTGTTGCCACAGAGAAGTGGTCACACTTGTTCGGGAAGTGCATTTTTTCTATTGACTTCCTCTTTTATCCTTTGGAAATAGAACAGATTCTACAGGAACAACTCAACCAATTAGAAGATTATCGGATTATATTTCAGTGACTCAAATCAAAACAGTAAAACTTAAAAGTAGATTAATCATGCACAAACAGTGAAATATTTCATTTATTTCTTATAATTTCAATGATTATGGGTTGCAGTTAATGGAAATCCAAAATTCAGTGACACAAAAGGTCGTTGTTCTTTTAACCTTGTGGTTAAACTCCACAGTTATTGGTGATTTGGGGAGTTATGTCATCTGTTGAAGTTGATCCAATGTGTTTTATGAAGCCCAAAGTCAGACCATCTGTCTACTAGGTAATTATTTACTTCCAAAGCTACGTGGTGCTGGGGATTTCACTTTCCACCAGAACCTGTGCATCCTATTCAAGGTTGGGCCATTAAATCATCCCTGATCTCAAGAGGAAGATGATCCACCAATGCACATGAGATGAAGGTATTGTTCCTAAAATACTTTTGAATGTATCCAAGGTTTCTGCTGGTTTCATCAACTCAAATTTAACACCGTTTAACTGAAAACCAATAACTCCACAGAAATGTATGAAATTTATCCAACCAACCTGGTTAATCTGTGATTAGCATATTAAAAGTCATTTTGCTTTCTTCAATGAATCTGAGACATTTAAAGGCTTTAACTTTACATACATGAGTTTAAATTCCCTTTTTGTCTAATTTTTGCTCCAGTATGAGTCACGCATTAAATGTTGTACTTGTTCAGGAATGTTCGGTTAATAAAGGTTTAATCCTCATTTAATCCATCCCTCATATTTCTGTTCCTGCAAGTCCATTATGATCCTTAATTTTGCTACCAACTAGCAGAAAATGTAGTTGCCATCCAGTTTTTTCTCTAATTTAGTTTCCCATGGATCGGTTTTAACTCCTTCCCTTCCAGATCAGCAGTATTTGACATTAATTTAAACCCACTTTAATACGTTTTGTTGTGCTATTTAAGACTATTTAAATTCACTAGTTGTAAAATTAACCTGCATGCCACTTGCTACATTGAATTACCAAAATAAATAAACGTTTTGTATTTAGTTTGTCACAAACTTTTTTCATTTTGGCTTCTTGTTTAATAGTTTGGATTAATTTTAATATATTTTTTAAATTAAGTCCTGAAGAATACAGCTTGAATTTGTAAAAGGTGTGCTTTTTCCCGTCAGACTAAGAGAAATAAGTTTTGTTTTCTGTTGCACGGCAGCAAGCCGATTACTTCACATTTCCCAGATGTTTCTAAATTGAAGAAATAAGCCGTTTTCTCATCAGTGCTCTGTCATTTATCTCACACAAACACCCCCTCACCCAGAGACAACTCATTCACTCCTTCTCGGACGCACACACCAACACCAGGCAAGCCGTAAAAACTCAACTCAATTAAAGTGCCTCTTTCCTGGAAGCCGGCCTCAGACGGAGCACAAGGTATGCAGGGAATGGGAACCGTGTGTGTGCGTGTGTGTGTGTGTGAAGATGTGGGGGAGGTGGGGAGCTGGGAAATGAAGGAACTCACCTCTTGCTTAATTTTACTAACAGTAATCTCACTTAACACACAAACACACACAGATTCAGCGTTGGCTTGAGAGTGAAACCACAGCCAGTCATAAATCTCGTCCACGTGGATGGGCTCACCTTTCTGACCTCACACTCCCCATAGGACGCCATCCCCTCTCTCTCTCTCTCTCTCCCTCTTAGCCGCCAAAGGCAGGATGTATAAAATCCCACTGCATTCCTTTTCCAGTCAAGTCCAGCCCAAAGTCAGCTTTTTGCACACTAACTGCTGTGTCAAAGGTTTGCCCGTCTCCGTGCTTCTGGGAATCCCTTTGTCACAGCGTGGCGCTCAGCTTTCCCAAACACACTCTCTGATTCGCATGGAATTTACCCACAATGCTCCACTGACACATACGAGAAGTGAAGATTGCGGTAATTTCAAGCCCTGGGATCATGCAGCCGTCCTTCCCTGTTGCTCGAAGCGATCTCTCCGAGTGTATAAACACGTCTTCGGCCAGCTTTGAAATCCCATCTGACAGTAAATAATCTTGTTGTGAAGCCAGGAATTGCTGGAATACAGACTACTTTGCAACACATTACAGTAAGTTAAAGCATATCCAGTCAATATTGACTCAGGGGGGAGAAAAGGAGAAGCAGGCAGGAGGCAGTGAGGAAGTAACACACAGGGCACACTGCATTGGCTTTTGTAAAAATAGTGTTCTTTAATATAAATTATTGAAATATTTTAGAAATATAAATATGTGCAACGTTTCTTTTTCATTTATTATGTAATGCTTTTGACATTGCAGATATTACAGCTTGTATTTTGCCAGACTAGTGGCCAGCCTTTTGCAAGTGAGTCTTTATAAAAGACAAATGATTCACATACACTCGGTCTACTGCTGCAGCACAACATGTAAGAACTTGGTGTTTGATGCAAGACAGTAAGACCCAGATCTGACCATTAAATACAAAAGGTGTGCATCACTGTGGCTACATAAACTCACACTGTTTCATGATTTAAAAAGAAAAGAAAAGGCTACCATTCCAATATGGATTACAGGTGAGTATGAGCACGAGGAAAACACAACAAAAAGATAATAATGTGGGTCAAATCTGAGTCTTGCAGTTAGTTTTACAAAATGCATTTTAAAAGAATTTCCTAAGGGAAGTATTTAGTTCCCTTGATGTTCTCCAAAGGCAAAGAAAAAAGGTTATAAACAGTTCAAATAACAGCATGTTTCCTCTTTAACTCCTTCATGAATGGCGCTGGAAGACCAGGAGAAAGAGAGAGAGCGGGCAGGCAACCAACACAAAAGGCTTAAAAGGAAATAAGCTAATACAAATGTTACACACAAAATGCATATGTCCATCTGCCTACAAAAACAAAACATATAAGCATGCAGTTTGATGCACTTCTGAGATTAATTAAAGTCACCACTGACTTTTTTTTCTAAAATGGCATCAAACTCAAAGAAAAATATGAAATCGGTATTGGCCTGATCGGTGCAGCTCTAAACTTTGAAGCAGTTTTAAAGATGAATGGCATAGTGGATGGTTGCAGAATTCCCCTTTTTATTTCCCTTTTCTTGAGATGAATCGCTCAGGATTTCCTAGCTGACAGCAATTTCTGATTTTTGCTTTAGGTCTGACCCACAGATTCTGGTTTTTAAAAGGACTGCGAGGCATTAAAAGAACACACATGTGAGTTGTTTGATAGAAGTAGCATATCTGACCAGAATAGAATTGGAGATATTACAAAATAATCCACTTTTATTCATCAACTCCTACTGTTGGATTTACAATGCTTATTGCTGCAATTTCTTCATTTCCATTTGGATCCAAAATTACAAATGAACTTGTAACACTCTTAAGTGTTGAATTTAAACAGCATTTAGACAAATTGGGTTTCTTATAAAACTATAACAAAATCAGAGACAGCAGGTCAGACCACCAAGAAAACCAGATTATCTGTATTGGGCAGAAAAGCCTGACCATTACATCTCTGTTATGATCAATACCAATTTCTGATTTTCCTTTGGGTTTTACCTTCAGATGCCAATTTTGACACATATGAAAGAACAAAATAGACTTCAGGTTCCTTGACAGAAATAGACTCTTGTAATCCATCAAAAATTAAGATTATTCTTGTTTAGGTGTAATCTGCCTAATCTTCATTAGATTTGAATTAATCTAAAAAAAAATGTGCAGCAAAGTACATAAATTTGGTTGATGTGTTTACAGACTGCAAATGTTGGGAGTTCTTGGTTTTCATTGAATAAAAGGAAATATTACATGTATTTGTTATTGTTAGTCCATCATTAAGAGAAAGAAAATCAGCCAATTCCAATCTCCAGCTGATCAATCGGTGCATCTCAATTTTTTAAACACGTATGTTTTAAATGCATCAAAAATGTCAATTTTTAGTGTGTAAACATATCAACAAACATCACGCCTTTGATGGAGTTTATTTTGAGTTTCATAAAAAATAAAAATCTCATGATTGCCTAATTTTCCTTTGGGTTTGTCGCTACTTCCTCCATCATGCAGCCTTTAGCTACAGAATTAAAACATTTACATAAAAAAGTTTTTGTCTTACAGACCTAAAAATTGGAAGGTCAGGCTCTCAAAAAAATTTGGATATATTGGTATCAGCCAGTACAAGTTAGTTTGTTGCATTTCTCGATAAAATACTCAAAAAGAACTGATTTGAGACTAAGATGGAGCCGTCATATTTACACAAGCTACATCCTGTTGGACTGCATCATCAATCTAATCAGTGTTTTTATCAAGCTGTATACCAGTATGTCTCCTCCTCCTTCAGTTTCCCCTTCCCTAATCCCATTTCCCGCTCTTCTGCCCCCCTCCTCTGTCTTCCCACCCTTCTTCCTTCCCCATCCCCGGGATTATTACTGCCAGTCTCCAGCAATCTTTACATCTTTGCAGTCTGGATAAAAATAATTTCTTCTTCTTCTTTTGTTTGGTCCCTCACAAGAGCCTTTGTGTCAATAACAAGCTTTTGTCTCGGCGACTGCGGTCTGCTTTCTGGCGCTGTCAGAGCACACATGCATCAAAAAAAAAAAAAAAGAAAAAATTGGAGGGAAGGGTAATGGAGGAGGAATAAGAAACAAACAGCAGAAGAAGAAATGAATTTTTTTGTGCCCTACGCAGACAAAACCGACATGTGGGCCTGTACCTGCAAGAGTGTGTGTTGAGCTAGCGTGCATGGCCAGCCCACTCCCCTCTATGTGGCAACATTTGCGGGAAAAGGGAATGGAAATTTGTGCACAACCACAACGCACACACTCAGACAAACAAATACTGTATGCCGGGATCTATCCCTCTTTCTCCCCCTCTCTCTCTTTTCTCGTTTGGACTTTGCCTTTTTTCTGTTACTCCTCCTTCATTCGCTCCCTCTCCATCTCGCGATCCAAAGAGTTGAAAAAATGAGGATGTTCTTTCTTTAAGAGCGTTAAAACCCACCGATGTCAGCGGCGGCATGATACCGCCATCGTTTACAATCTTCTACGAGGCTCTGCTCTGCGTCTGAGTCAGTCATAAGAAACGCTGATCTTAGACCTCTGGCTTCATCTGCCACCCCAAACGGTAGTGGTCAGGTTCTCCTAAGGCAGGATAGACGAGGTAATCGCCGGTTACCCAAAGCCGACTCCAGCATCTGGGGGGTTAAAGTAGACGAAGCCCAACAGCGATTTACTAGGAATCAAAAGTGCTGAGATCGGCTGATTCTGGTCGCAGTGACCTCATTTCAGTCTGATCAGCTCTGAGAAGCGTTCTGTGCTGTTCCTCATCAGTCAGATAGACGCGTCGTACTTCTCCATGAAGTCTCTGAGCGCCTGCGGGAGTTGCTGCATCTCTCCTTGGCCCGTTCGGTTCAGCGCCCTCCTGCATATGTGCTTCAGGGACGAGGGGCTGATCTTGAGGGGCTTCAGCAGCTCCAGCGGGGTTTTAATCCCACGGCTGTCCATCAGGTAAATGGTTTCCATACTTCCTTCACTCGCCCCATCCACGGTCAGTTGCACGTCCCTCCCTCTCCCCATGTAGAACGTGATGAGCTTCAGCACGCAGTCGAACCGCGGCACCTTCTCTTTGTTTTGGTAGTCGTTCTCGAGGAAGAAGCCGCCTTCCTCGCTGTGGATGCGGAGGTTCCTGGTTCCATAAACCGTCTGCACGGACAGGGTGAAGAAGTAGCGGCGGTCCGACGAGTCGCGGATGAGGAAAGTCCCAGGTTCCTCTTTGTTCAACAAGGCTTTGGCCTCCAGACCCCCAATGGGCCCAAAGTAAAAGCCGCTCTCCAGAAGCTTACGATGAGCATCCATCACCTGGAACAGATTAAAAGACCATCAGGGGAAACGTTCTGTGCAACTTCACTGCAAAAACCACAAAATATCATCTAGTACTTTTGGTCTAGTTTGCTCTACAAATATCTTAGTACACTTGAAACAAGACTAAGTTAATTTACAAGTAACTTTGGATCTTGTTTTCAGTCAATCGTTCCTAAATATTGATGAAAAAGTACAACTTATATATGGAACTCGTACTTTTTCCATCAATATTAAGGAATTATTGGCTTAAAGCTAGCAACTGAAAACTTACTTGTAAGTTAGTTTTTTTTTTTTCATGTGGGTTAAGATGTTTGCAGTACAGCTGCAGCTACCAATTATTTTAGATTATTCTATCGATTTCTCTGACGACTAATCAATTAACTTGTAAAATTCTGCATATAAATCTTTTTAAAATAATACCAGAAATGGATTAAAAAATGCAAATAAACAGTAATTTAACTGTCTTTCTAAAAAAGACAAAGCATTTTACTACCTAAAATGCAACAACATGGCATTCCTTAATTATTTGTTGCGAAGGATGTCCCTGAAACTAAAAAACATGATAAAATGTTTACATTTTAACAATGTATGACTGAATATCTTGTAATAATAAAAAAAAACTGGATAGCAAAAGGTGTTTCTTAGAAGATCATTATCACTTGAAGATTTTTGAGCAGATCAAACTTAATGACCAAGATTTCATTTTGTCTGAAATACAAAATAAATGTATAGATTATACAGTTTGGCTTATTTACTAGTCTGTACATGATCTTGCAGCAAACAACCTTCTTTTTTAGTGTATTTACTCCATTAAGTGATTAATCAATTATTAATCTAGTTGATTATTTCAATAGTTTGATTAACCACAATTAAATTGATTAATTGTTTCAGCCCTAATCTGCACTAGAAACTAGAACAAAAGTATTTGGTGAGATTTTGTGTTTTTGCAGCGTTAAAATGTTATTATGAAACCTGATAGCAGGACAAACGCACAAACAAAAGATCTGATGAAAAAAATGGATGGATTGAAGAAGAGATAAATGGAAGAATCAATGAACAAACAGACTGATAAAACAAGATGATGTACAAATGAAGGGCTTAATTGAAAAAAAAAATGAATGTAGAAACTTAATTGCTAAACAAACAAATAGATAAAGGGAAAAATGGATGGATAAATGGACAAATGAATAAATGATAAGACAGATGAATGGATTAAGAAATATATGTGTGATTGATAGAGACGGATGGACAGATGGCATAAGTTATTGAATGGCTGTATGAAAAGATAAAGACAAGTACCACAAAAAACAAAATCTTACCAAGTATTTTTGGTCTGGTTTTTGGTGCAAATATCTTAGCACACTTGAAATCAGATAAAACTAAAATACAAGTATCTTTTCAGCAAGATGTAGGAGTTTGCCTTCGTCAATAGTTCCTCAATAGTGATACAAAGTAGAAATGCACCAATTTGATATCACTATTTGTATCAGTATCATATTGTAAAAAATTCTAGATTGGGTATTGGTGACAATTTTGTGTTGTTTTTACATGTTTGACCAGGCTTGTGAAGGTAACGGTGTATTTAGATGTGCTGGACTGGTGTCACGTTATCAAATGTCATGTCTGTGTTTAAAAAAAATACACATTTTAAGTCAATTCATTGTTCTTCTGCATTGGAATTAGCCGATAATAAATGACAGATATCAGTATCGGATGTGAAAACAGTGAATTAGTGCATCCCTAATGAAACTCTTAACTTAAACAACATTATAAGTGAAAAAACTACTAGTGAAACTTTTTAATCGATATTCAAGATTTTTTGACTTGGAACAAGCTCCCATATCTTGCTGAAATGTTAGTTGCAAGTTAGTTTTGCTTCATATCAAGTGAACAAAGATGTTTGCACTAGAAACTAGACAAAAATACTTGGTTTGATTTTTAGTTTCTAATCCTCAGCTATTGGTATTTGAAGTGAAAAAGTGGATTGGTGCATTCCTACTAAAATAGTTCCACTGAGAGATCTTTTAACTTAAGCATTTTTCCAATGTTATAAGTGAAAAACTATCAGCTCTGTAATCAATGTTCAAGAATGATTGACTTAAAACAAGCTCCGATATCTTGCCGAAAGTTTCTTGTTACGAAAGTTTGTTTTGCTTCAAGTGAGCAAAGATATTTGCACTAGAAACGGACCAAAACACTTGGTAAGATTTGATATTTTTGCAGTGAGGTGAATTTAATGAAAAAAAAAACAACCTTTCCCCCCAACTTATTCTGATCTAAAAGCATCTAAAATCAAACTTCAGATGCTTTTAGCGTCCCAGAAGAACAACCCGGCTTGACTCACCTGCTGGTAGTGTTCATGCGAGCTGAAGGGCTTGTAGTGAAGTGGGGCTAAGTCTGACCCCTGAATCCTGCTGCTCTCCGAAGGGGTCACACTGCTCATTGCGAGGGGCCTGGCTACCGCGGCGCCATGGCCCCCTGCCTCTGCCCGCCGGTCGAGGGGCAGGGGGCCCGGAGCAGGAGCCCCGGGACGGACAGGTGGTGGTAACTGTGGAGCAGGGCGACCGGAGACGGAGGGCCAACGGGGCGAGGTCGGCGGAGTCACAAGCCGGGTCCAGGGCCCCGGGGAGGAGGGGTCTGATGCATCCAGAGAGGGGCTGGGAGAGGGCACCTAAGCACAGCTGGAGGAAGACGGAGAAAGATGGAGCAGGGATTATGCATTTCCATCTATATATAGGCTGGTGACAAGCAAACACTGAGCCACGCTGGAAACTTACACTCCTTCATGAGCAGTGACATAAACAAATGAGCACTTTGCCACACTGGAGCTCTCAGTTTACCCCACATAAAGTGCAGTTATGGCGGCTGTGACAAATGCACGGAGCAGGAGGGGGTTATATTTAGTTTAAATGAATCCTCAGCGTACTCGCTGCTCCAGCGTGCAGCCAGACGGCAACTGGATCCTGATTGCTTTCAATTGTCTTCGATCGGCGCACCGCAACAAGAGATTTCTGAATCGGGGTCACGGTGAAAGAGTCCGGCACAATTTTTTTTTTTTTTTTACTCCTCCCTTCCCCCTCTTTTCTCCTTTCACTGAATAACTCTTTATCCCGGCTGTCGGAAGAGGAGGAGGGGGGGCTTCCTCTGGTTTCACAGGGATAAAAATAATAATAACAATAGTGGAGCCAATCTGGCTTGCTCTGCTGGGATCCTCTGCAGAGAACCGCCCGCTGCACCGGACAGTGATCCAGAGAGAGAAGCTGAGCAGCAGCAGCAACGGTACAGAGAGCAGAACCGAGCCAGGAAGTTGGCCTCCGATTTGAACAGACGCTTCATTAAAAAAAGGGCTGTTTCAGTTTTTTTTTTTTTAATTTTTTTATTTAAACTTGAGTTGGTTTCCACACATTTGTGAAAACCAACTGGCTTCCCAATCATGATCCTTATTAAATTAACAAGACTGCAACATGTATCCAAGCAAATACTCGGCTTTTTTGGACATGTGTTACTCACAGCAAGCAGAATTGCAAAAAGGTCAAATATTCTGAGCAGAAAGAGTTTATTTCTAAATACAAAGGAGAAAAACGGGCTGCAGGTACTTTGAGGCAGGTACACAACAATTCAGAAGAAAAATAAATGACTATAATTTGATCTTTATCTAAATTTGACTTGGGACATTTTTAAAGTACATGGTGTTGGTTGGTGTGTTAACAGGCTGGAAATAGTTGGGAGTTTTAAAATCTTGAATTATTTATGGCTGAAAACATTAAGCATCTTCAGCTGCCAATCAAGAGAAAGTTGACTGGTGCACTGACCAGGCCAGTTTCTGAGAGTTCTGCCGAATTTTGATGTCTTTGGATTATTCTGTTTTATGATACAAGTGCTTCACTGTTCTTTTCTTTTAAAATATAGGAATTCACCAAAGCATACATCTCTAATTTATATCTAGTTTATACCAAACACACAAAAGCTGGAGAGGGAAATGACCTTCTGTTATAATTTTGATATTCTCAAAATTCTGAGAAAATCTGATGATAAACTAAACACACCCAGCATATTATTTATTTTAGTACCTGTAACTGGATTTTAGTTTTGGTGTAAAATCCAAATATAGTTGGTGACCCTGGTGGCGCCACCAAGTGGTGGGTGGAGGTGTTGTAATGACAAAAGATGCCAACCTCTTTACAAACAGTCCTATGTGTATATCATATATCTGGAAGCACATCTGAAGAATATATATATAGTCATTTTATTTATATTTAAAAAATACTTAACACAGATTAGCCTGCACTGAAAAGAGACGAGTAATATTTTCTATATTGTCAACAATGCTTCTTTCAAACGTTTTTATATTACACAAACCAGCATCAGAATTTTCTCTGTTGGGTTTATTAGTGAAAATGTAATTTTATATAAACAAACATGACTTTTGATCTACATAGAGGGACTATTACAAGCAAATCACCTGACATTTTTACCACTAAGAAAAAAGGCAGATCATTCATCAATGATATTGGCATTTAGATCTTTTTAAAAAAGTTGCTGAATGCCTAACTAAAAATATAGATTAATGCCAGTGCCTAGATTACTGGTGGCCCCCATTTGGCCCTTGGATTTTCTAGAGGTGCCCCTGGAGAAAAGGAACAATCTTGAGTATTTAATAACTTATTCGATAAGTTTGTGCACAACAAAAGAATTGGACTTTGGTTTTCAATTGCTCACAGAATACAGTCACAAAGTATAGATATCAAACTAACTTGGATCAGATTGTAGAACCAGCCTGTGTCCATGAAAAACCCACTCCACGTTGCTACATTGCAGCTCCGGCCGGTTTATGGTAATTCAGGGTCCCTAAAAAGAGCGAAATAGCCCTTTACTGAGAACAACAAATCGGAGACGAACTTCGGGGTCATATCCCTGAGCCAGAATCCGATGAAAACCAGATTACGTTTAATCCAGCCAGCAGCTGTGGGGTCTACGGACTATTTCCCCACTTTCGGTCGAGCCTCCTCTCACAACTTACCTTGCGGATGTGCTGAAGTCCGCACCGCAGCCGCTCGTCGCCGAAGGAAAAGACCCGCAAACTACCCGAAAGTAGTGCCAGCTGAATTATTAACTCAGGCATTAAAATCCAAAGAGAAGTGTCCCCCCCGCAAAAGAAACGCGTGGGGTTTGGATGGGAGAGCGGAGGAATGCGGCCGGTCGGAGGGATCCCGAGTGTGTGAGTGAGTGAGTGTGTGTGTGTGTTAGAAGGTTACCGGAGGTTGTTCCAGTGTGAGTAAAAAGACGATGTTTAGGAAGGCTCCGCCCCTCCCTGCGTTCAGACCATCTTCCAGTAAACACACGCACGCTCTTACGCGCGTGCTCGCGCTCGCTCCCGCTGCGCAGGCAGAATAAGCGGCTGTGCTGCCGCGCCCGCGCGCGCGCGGGCAGATTGCCAATAAATAATCAGCGTGACCTTTGGCGCTTTGTTTCCTGGTACTGGGTTCCCTTCTCGACAAGGTGAAAAAGTTAAAAGCTGCACACATGGCACAATAAAACAAGATCACCCTCCCCGGGTAATTGCTTTTACAAACAGGATAGACGGTTCAAATATTTTATTGAGCAAGCGAGTTATGAGGATATGAAAAGTATAATGGTGGGTTTTAAAAAGCAAAAACAAGCCTGCAACTGTTATCCCTTCACTGAGGCTCTCCCAAACTGGTCGGGTACTGATTTTAGTTATTTGTTCATGAAGGACATTAAATAAACCTTGTTTTTGTCTGAATATACTCACTAAAAACAGTTTAGATGGTTGAAATATTTTGAGTGAGGAAAATATAAAGCTGTATTTTCAAAGAGAAGACAACATATAAAAAAGGTCTGCAACTCTTCACAGTTGGTAATGAACAAAGTTTTATTTTTTCATAAAGAAAGTAAAATAAACTTGGTTTTGATTCTATTTTTCAGAGTAAGCGTATGCCTCAATCTACTCACAAAACTACACCTGTTTGTTCTTTTTTCCTGTAATAAAATGAAAAAAATCTAAATACAGTAACCACCGGCCATTCCAAATTGTTTGTAGACTTTATATATATTTTTGTAGGTTTTTTAAGATACTACCAAAAAAAAAAAAAAAAATGCAGCTTGGGAATTTTAACACTGGCATTTGCAAAACAACCAATCCAGGAGCCTTATTTATTTTCCTTGGTGGTAATTTACAGTAATGCCAGGAATGGAGATAAGGAAGAATGCAAGCTTCTGCACCAACATAGTTTCATCTTTGCATATGAATGCAAATTAGGTTATATTTGGTTTTTGAACTATTACAATAGGCAGTTATAACCAACTATAGTGGGAGTCTTAAGCATTTGCTGACTTTAGCTATTTGCAGGCAGCTGTAGACTCCAATCACCACTCCACTGTAAATACAAAAAACCCAATTAGATTAGATTCATTATTCTCTTTATAAAGAACAACAAGTGAACTGTGATTAGCCAAATTTTGGGAAAGCTAGAGTTCAGTTTCAACAGCCACAATCAGGCCTGACTGGTTCCACTTTGCACCAAATAGGCCAAAAGATCTAAAAAGAGTATCACATCATGCCTCAATCTAAAGTAAGGCAAGAGCAGATGCAGAAAAAAAAGTTATTGATGATTACCAGGCTGGAAAACAGCTCCTAAGCCATTCCCAAGGGTTTAGGACTCCAGCAAAGGACAGTGAGAGCCATTGTCCACAAATGAAGAAAACATGAAACAGTAGTAATCCTTCCCAGGTGTGGATAGGTTACCAAAATAACTCCAAAAGTGTAACAATGACGTACTGAGAAGGTGGGGTGGTCAGTTATCTAAATGTCTTTTTGGTGTTGTGAATATTTTATTATCAGGATAAGATTTGACTCATAGAAGAGCAGTGATAATTCAACATATATCTACTTAAGTAAAAGTGAAAAGTAGGCCTCCAAAAATGATTCAAGAGTAAAAAAGTATTAGGTCAAGCTGAGTAATCATCAAATTAATAACCATTTAATATTTAAAAACTACATCATTAGATGGATCATAATATAAAGTTAAGAGGAAACTTTAGCAGTTTAAGGACTAAAATGACAATAATTCACATAAGTAACAAAAAAATAACAAAATCAGGCAAAAGAGAATTTTCCAAATCAGTTTTTTATTGATATAAAACTTTTAAAACTTTAACAAGAACTGCAGGTGTGCGTCTTTTTGGTAAAAACATGTTTGTTTTTCATTTATTGGGTAGATAATCCAGAATTTTTACTCAAGTAAGAGTCATAAGTACACCATAGAAAAAATACTCCCAAAAGCATTTTTTGATTAAATGTAATTGAGTAAATGTAACTAGTTACTACCCAACATTGTTGTTACTTGTACTCATTTCTTCACTGTTGGATTCATGAGAGTGTCAATAAATACAAAAATACAATCAAAAGCAGCTATGAACTCATCAACAATCTGGTGTCCTGAATATTTCAAAATAAGTTCTAAATCCTTTTTTATTACCACTTCTGTTGCGATCACAAAAAATACCTCAGAAAGATTCTGATGCAGTTGTAAGTCTGTATTAACGTCTCTCTCCAGGAATTCAGAAAAGAACAGAGAACCAGATTTAAAGTGCTATGGACCCCATCTGCTCCTTTTGGGGGGAGTGAGTGTTTATAACAATAAGAAAGCACAAGAGAGAGTTCAATGGCAAACACCTGAGTTGACCAAAAATAGACTTACTATACGTATGCCAAAAAATGAAAAAAGTTGAACTGTTAAGAAGGTACGTGTCCTGTTAGACTTGATTTGAAAATAACACTGTGTTTTAACAGAGAGGCTTGTTCATACAATCAAACTTGTTGGTCTAGAGACAGTTTGCTGCTTCTTAACTAACAGCTTCTCATCATCGTTAGAAATTATTCAGATAAATTATTTCAAATTGATGGCTTGAATTGGGCTAATTTGTATTTTTTCAACATACTTGCTGTATCTGTTGAGACTGATGTGTTAAACTGCAAGTAAAAAAACAAAAAATAAAATGGGAAAAAATAAAGTACATATAATTATTCTGCTCTAAATCAGAAGAAGAACATCTGGCTATTCAAAGAGCTCTTGGGTTAAGCAGTCCACCAGTATATGTTGACCTTTAAATGTTTTTAAACAAATAAATGAAGCAAACTAGAAGGAAAGCAATGCTTTGATTTGACCTAGTCAAAGTCAAGACATAAATTAAGTTTAGTTTCTGGGGTTAAAGTAAAAATAATGCTGCATGTTTTTACATTAATGCAAAGATTTTTTGTTGTCCATTTAAATTTGAAATAATAATCTGAAAGTTGCTTGAAATATTTAGTTATCTTTGATATTAAAACTTGATTTTCTGCAGTGCATGATGCAGTATTACATTTAAGATTCAATAAAATGTTAATTAACTCGAGGTGTCAAAAAATTGTTCCAATATTTTAGCATCTACTTAAATTATACAATTTCTAAAATTATTTTTTATAGTAAAAATATGTTTTTGTAGAGCAGTAATAAACTTTCAATTTGATCTGTTTTCTGTTTGTGTACTTCAGCTTAATCAGATATTTCCCTGTCACCTGAACCTCAACACAAGTGGATTTCAATAAATAATTTTTTTTTTAAATCCGTACCTTAAAACTTTGACATATTTTCAAATTATTCAGCTTCAAATGCAAATCAATGCACAGTTATTGAACATAAAAAACACATCTAACCTACTGGCTCATAAGCCAGCAAATGTATAAAGATAAGGATAAGGTCCCTCTGGGCAGCTGTGTTGTGCCAGGAAGTGTCTGGCTTACTGTAAGTGCTCTTGAGCAACGACCAGCAGAGTCTGGCACTTTTACAAGGAAAGGCCCTGCTTTTCAAAGCCTACTGTGTTTGGATAGCACCATAAAGATAACAAAAAGGAAAGTCTTCTCTATGCAAAACAACAACCCCCATAACTAGTTGTTGAAAAATGAAAACAAGATCATCAGTTCTTTCTACAAGAGAATATATTTGATCAAGCTGTTTCCATACAATATCATATTTTTTTATGGGACATAATAAGAGAAAACAGCACATATTGATGTGAAAGTAATATACATTTTCTGTCATGTATAGAAAACAGCAAATGGGCAAGAAAGTGCAAATAAAATCTAACTTTTTGGTCAACATGCTTTGTGTGGAGAAGAACACACAAAGCATGTTGTAGCTAATAGCTACAACTCTGCAGTTACAGGAAAGTGGCAGCATCATGCTCCACGGGTACTATCAATCATCAGTTACAGGAGAACTAGTCAGAGTTGATAGGAGGATAAAATGAGCAATTTATATTTTCACACATCTTCAAATTCCTAAATTAAGAAGGAGTGACATTTTTGGGTGAATGGAGCTATTCCTTGTATTAATCAATACACAAAATAACAGGAAACACCAACTGCAGATCCAAATGCAACAACTCTACTTGTTATTTTGATTCAAACAAGATGAAGAAGAAAATCACCTTCAGATTGAAGGAAATTAGCTAGGGAGTTCAGGAACCAACCAGAGCTCAACCCTGCAGCCAGTTTTACATCAAGAGGAAGTGATATCAAATCCAACCAAGACAGCAACACCTTTCCCAAAATCAACAGCTTCATAGTCCACTAAATATGGACAAGCTAATGCATTGTGTAGAAAGGTTTTATGGTCAGAAAAGAAAACAAAAAGGTGTTGTGTTATAATAATTGCACCAATTCTGAAAGCATGGTGGTGGTTGCATCATGCTGTGGGATTATTTTTGTCAGTGAGTCAGTTGGACACAGTCAAGTGTATCAAATGGACCCAAGAATAAAAAATGTCTGTAAAACCTCCCCAGTTAATAAAATGACGCATACCTTCATCTGTCAACAAGCTGATTGCAATAAGGACAGCTCAATGAGCCACACCACTTGAGGCCAACTACACACTTTAACCAGTCATATGGAGGGCAGAGATTAAACAAATGGCACAGGAATGTATGTGTGAATGTGTTTTTTCTATGTGCATAGTTTACTTCTATTCATACTTTCACTTTTCTGAATTTTTTGGAGCGTGTATCTGTTCAGAAGCTACACACAGTCAATATCTTAGTCTTAGCTTCTTCAAATTTTTATGAGTCAGATATAAGCTTCCCAGCTAATAGCAAGCTAAAGCAGGGCAGAAACCAAAGTAGATTTCTGCCAAATTTAAAATAATCCCAGTCTTTTAAAGGTCATATTGGTCATTGTGGTTCTTAGTAACTACTAGTAGAAACTGAAGCTAACAACATGTTTCTCTGAATTTTATGCTTCCATAAACTGTAGATATGATCAAAAACAGGTTGACAAATATAACTATCAGGAAGCACAGATAAAAATGTTATTTCTAGCTTTTTAGTTATGTTTTATGCAAACAGTAGCTTCTGATAGAGACCAAAGTTGACGATGAATACTTGAAATTTCTGAATCTGAATAATGATTCTTTCTTGTTTATGGAGGCTTAAAATAGTTAATTCTAACTTTTAGAACAGACCGTTTAATCAAATAATTTTTGATATATGTGGTTTATTAAATCATTTTTGGATTTAAGTGCGTGTACGGAGGACCAAAACAGACATATGACTAACTGAGTTCTTTATCTAATTAATATTGCAATAATTAAACTATTCATTTATTTATTCACTCCTGCATCTTATTTCTCAGTTTTTTTTCATGCATGAGTAAATGAATGAACGAACAAACAAGACGATTAAATAAATAAGCCAATTAATTACATGCTTATATTCAGAGAATTTACTACACCAAATAGATTTACTAAGAATCTATTCTGAGTTTTGACAGTGTTGGCCCTCCACAGAATGAGGTTAAGGAAACCCTTTAGATAACACTGTCTCTGTTCACTGACTGCGGTACCGATAAAGTTTTGGAAATAACTCTGTGCAGCAGCAATGGCGGCTCCCATGACTTGGAGGAGGCTGGTGCACTCGGTATACTCCCCGGCCATCGCCGGGGTTTTTAGCCGGATATCTGACCGGTTCTTCCGCGCCCAGGACAGAAGGAGAGGGTAAGAGTCGCAGCTGACAGCCTCAGACCCAAACGCTTGGATAAAACTGCGTTTTATCAGACTGAACAGTCTTTCCGTTTAGCAATGCTTGCTAACTGTGATGGGTTCATTATCGGACGCATGTAGTTCAGTGCCGCTGTTTTGAAGAAGCTCTTTAAAAATTCAGCAGGAGAATAGTTGCTTTTTAGACTTACGTGTGTTCATCGGGAAAATCTCCAGAAAAGCCGTCGGGAAAGCCTCTTTCTGGACTCTTAAAACCGCAGCTAACCTTGACAGAAAGTTGCTGTTAACTGAAGTAGCCGTTACTCAACCGTCCGTCAGGTTACAGAAAGCGCACACCTTCATCTACACCACAGGTATGAGGCACCTGATCTCTCTTTCCAGTTCCTCCCATTGACAGTTCAGGTCTATTAATAAACGTTCAGCAGGTCTAGTGACTTCTCAAAATGACGCATCCAGGTTTTCCTCGAAGTTAATCATTTATTTACAGAATGTGAACAACCTAATCTTGAACGTTTTATTGTCTGTTTTTACTGGAAAAATCAAATTCGGGGGTTGGAGGTGCTGCAATTCACCCATTGTTAATCATTTTCTTTACGGCCTTCTGGTTCTGGTCCGCTCTGCATCCCCAGAACCAGAACCAAACGAGGAGAAGCAGCTTTCAGCATCTATGCACCACAAATTTGGAACAAACTTCCAGAAAACTGTAAAACAGTTTGAAACACTGACTTCCTTTAAATCTCGACTAAAAACCCACCTGTTTAGAGTTGAATTTAAAATGTAAGCAACCATAAATTTAATGCTGGAACTTGACATAATGTCATGTTTTTATTGTTGATTCTATGTTGCATGACTTCGTGTTTGTTATAATGTGAAGCACTTTGAAATGCCTTGCTGCTGTACAAATAAAATTTGATTTGATTTTACCTGGAGAAAAAAAAACTGCTGAAGCAGACTTCCACTTAAAATGTAAATGCATTTTACTGGGATGAACCAACACACAGCTAGCCCACTGTTGAGAAGTGACAAGGAACATAAAATCCCAACTCTATGAGTTGGGAACTATGAGTGCCCCATATACCTTAACAACTAGTTGTTGGGTTACAAGAGTTGGGATTCCAGTGAGCTGGTGAACAAAATTTTGTAGATATCTGTAAAGTGGAGTGTGTATTTTTGTCTAATTATAATTTAATCTATGAAAACCTTTGAGATCTATTAATGGAAATGTAATGAACTAACCTAATGATTCAATTTAACTTAAGTCAAAGAAATTTAATGTCGTAAATCATATCAACCAAGGTTCTTCAATCCTTGGTTTGAAGGTTAAAATAAGAATTTGATATCTGTGTTTGTTATTGTAGTATCACAAAGTGGATGCTCAAGGTTTTACATTCTTTCTGTTCAAGTTGATAAGATAACTTGCAGTGTAACAAACTGAGGTTAGTTTGATAATTACTTGAGTAATTACTATACAGATCTGCTAACCTATAGTCAGCTCCTTTACAGATGTGCCCCATATACCTTAACAACTAGTTTCAAAATAAGAAGAAAGGTTCTAATAATCATAACAAACTGTGTTTATATTATATATAAATATACATTTCTGGCAAAGAGCACCCACTGCAGTCCTCATTCTACACAGCAGATGCTGCAGCGGAGAAAAACCTGCCTGTATTCAACAATTGGAAGCAAAAGAAGAATCAAGAACAAATGCGTTTCTGTTTTACAGCTTGAACTACATTTTGACCTTAAACGTGTTATTTTTCAGGTTTTTAGCATTTTGCAATGCAGATTCCCTCTAATTATATTCAGCTTTACCCTTCCTTTGAGCTCTTTCAGGGTTGTCTTGTTTGGTGTGTGAATCTTGTACTGGAGGTGGAAAGTTACAAAAGTGGAAATCTGAACAAGCGGCCAAAATGGCAGCCCACGTGCCGCCTACAGAAGGTCACTGGAATTCTTCCTGTCCCTAGGTGTACTTCACTGGGACAGAAAGAGCAGGGTTAAAGTCCTCACAATGGTGATGAAAGATCTTTGATTCTCATTCTTCAAAACTTGAGAAATTTGTTAAAATAAGAATTTATCATTCTTATTAATGAGGGAAAAAGTAGAAGCATTCTTTCAGCCAACTGACCAGGAGTTCACAGCAGTGGAAGAAAACATAAAAATGTCATTCAAAGAACTTTAAATTGTAGGAAATTGTATGATCCAACCAGTTGGAGAAATATCTGGTCTAGCACTTTCTGTTGCATCTTATTTGAAAGACTTTACACCTCAGGGTCAGTAGGAGTGAACATTTTGTGATCTTGAAACATCGTTTTTTATGAAGAACTGTCCGTTTTGTCCGGTGTTAAAAGTAAATCGTAAAGGACAGCCTGAACGACTTGCAGTATTTGGATAATTGGTCCAGCTCTTACAACCTTAACCCTGATTATGCTTGTCAATCAGTCAGAAGTGCTGCCTAGAAAACCGTTTGCTTTATGCTCACCTCCATAAACGAGAGAACCTCGGCAAAAACAGAAGTTTAAAAAATGTCATACATAACTGCAGTGAGGCTAGAATTGGTTTCATTCTGGGATCTTAAAGAAATGTTTTTCTTGTGCATTTGAAACTGTGAATGACAAACAGTTCAAGAAACAAAAAGGCTCTGTATGTAGACAAAATATGTTTTATTTTATGATCCAGACAGCAGTCAAATGCAAACTCTGGGGAATAGAAACATTGCAAAGACACTGACTGCCACACAAATCTTATACGATGTCTATATTTTCTCTGGCATTGTAACCGATCAGGAGATGGTGAGAACTGATTTGGGATGCCCAGTAGCTCTCTTGGTTTAGTTGTTTCTCTCTGTACCAAGGACATCTTGAATCTTAGCTTTACTTTTTCTTATTTCTTCACTAAATCACTAAAATAAAACTGAGGGATAAGATTAGGAAATATATAGGCCGCAGCCATGATTAGAGCATGTCTTATATCTTTAGAGGTTAAGGACAGGAATTTTCATTGTGCCTCTCTTATCTGTCTTAGCATGTTGAGGCTGTGCCAAAGAACAAATATATAAAACTTGGTGCAGCAAAAATGTGTGCCTCGTTTCAGATTTATTCACACCTAAATGCTTCTGATCATTCAATAAATGTTAATATCAGTTAAAACCAAATGTAGTTTTCAAATTAATAGTAATTTTATTAAGATGGAAAAAAACTGACCAAATGGATTTGGACCATTGTGAAAATACATTTCCTTCCACTGTTCATTAATGGATTTATGGTGATTTTTGTTCATTCTTTGGAAAGCTGAGTTCAGTGTCACAAGCCACACTTATGCCTCACGACACCCTTAATAAATTAATTTTATTGACTTTGAAATCTGTCTGAATGAAATAGACTATCATACTCAAAGAAAAACAGCAAATTAGAAGAAATAAAGTCATTGACATAAATTAATTTGGACAGGGTTACAAGAGTTGGGATTCCAGTGAGCTGCATTGAGAGCCAGTATCAACAAGTGGAGAAAACTGGGAATGGTAGTGAGCTTCCTCAGGAGTGGCTAACCTGACAAAATCAGTCCAAAACAACTCATCCAGGAGGTCACATAAAAACCTCACTTCCCTCATTTAAGGTTTAAGATTCAACAGTAAGAAAGAGATTGGGGGAAAAAAAATGTTAGTCTCAAGCAGGACGTCTCGGTTCTCACCGAGAAGGACCTCGGTGCAAGTTGTACTTGTTCTCACCTAAAAATGCTTGGAATGACTGACAAGCATTGACGACTGCTGGTGATTCAGCCAACTTGTTCCAACTGTTCAACATTTTTGTGCCATTCGCTTCCTTGATCTTGTTCAAGTTTCTCAAAAGGAAGCAGTTGGGTTTGCCATCACCAGTTGCCTTTTCTTTGTTTCATTGTTGAAACAAAGAAAAGGCAACTCATATTTCCTCATATCTGTGATGCTTTTGCACAGCAATACAAGCAGTACAAGATCAAAGTTTCTTTAATTTTCAACAAGCATAAAAATGTGGGACTGTAGGGTGAAGTTACAACAATTTGAAGTAAGTATTTTCTGATGGCAAATTGAAGATGCACCAGTCAGTTGGTTAGTGATTTATATTTGCCCTCTGATCAGCCCTGATTAGTGATGAGCAGGTCAAATGCTAAAAAGAACTTTAAATTTAGCAAAGTGAAGAACTCCCTTCTGGTTGTGCAAAAGCAGATTAATAAAATCCACGAACGAACTGTTAAAAAAATGAATAAACAGTTGTCTCTGCATTCAAAACGTACTCGAAATTAAATAGTATTTTAAATGTTTTCACATTGATGCATTTCTTTGGAATATTGCATTTGTTTTTATATTTTTTCTTTGCAGTCAAAATCACCAATTATGTGGTACTGATTTACAAATATATCAAGTCTTAGATATGATGGCAAATGTGACATTTTTGTTGCCTCGCCATGTCGATCACAAACTATAGCGTGACTATAGCTTAAGAAGCCGTGTAGTACAAGTAAAAAGAACTGCCACCTACAGGTGGCCACTTAAACCAAATGGTTTTGAGAATTTTTACAATAAGATTAGAATAAACTCACAATTATGCTGAAGTGCAAAAAAAGAAAAGAAAAGTGAATATCTGTTGATGCAAATATTTTCGCAATCGTTGCCAAATGACAGTTGTAATTTGGCAACATATTGATGAAAAATGAATGAATAAGCACATATATGTTGTGTTGAAGGTTTTCTTTATGTCTCCACCTACATAAAAAGCTGCGTTGGGCCGTATTTGGCCTTCGGGTATTGAGCTCGACACGTGTTTTTAAAGAATGATCTCGTATTTCTTTTTTGATAGAAAACAAAACCAGCTACGTACTAGGTGTTTTCCACTCATTTCCTCCTATTTCTTTCTCATTATTGTTCTTTTGGTCAACCACAATAGCCATCCCCTGTGAAAGATCAGATTAAATGACGTGTTAACAATAGGAAGTTAGATGTAATAAACAAAGAATTAAAGTAAGAAATCTTATCTACAGGGTCTTTGTTTATTCGTTTTGTTGCGAGTCATTCGAGTAATCAGTTTAGCTGATCCATAGATATAACTAACTAAAAATAAAACCAGCTGAATGGATTCAATGAAATCTGTTGGACAGAACTCGGATGTAGATCCTTTAACGATGTCAGATCACCTGAGATGAATAAGTTAGCCCTGCATGCTGATAATGAGCATGCAGGAGTTTTTAACTCGCATGCTTTTTATCAGCAGAAATGTGGCACAGTGACATACCAGAATAAATGGCTCATTGTATTTACTGGATGAAACCATCTTAAAATTGTTATTGGAGGCATTCAGCGTAAATGGAAGTTATTGTCATTCTGAGAAACGTGGCGCTTATTCAGAAAAAGATGCCAAAGGCAACTTTACGTGAATGACTATATTTTCTGTCAGTGATGGCGGAGTACAAAGTGATCTAATTATCTCCCTCATCACACCGCCTTATCTTTACAACTTACTGAAAGAAGGCTCGACATCTCCTGCCTCAGTGACATAACCCGGTGTACTCTCATTTTATAACTTTTCCACTGCTGTAAAAACAAGATAATTCAGTGCATTTTACACTGACATGAGGAAGTAATTATTTTTTTTGGTTTCGTTTTATGACTTGGTGTTTAAAATTGGGAAAGTCTCTCTGCCTCTCTGCAGTTTAACAACTTAAGTGTTTGTCCTGAGTAGGTTTTAGTTGCAAATGCCAAGCAGGAATGCTATGAGGGAACTAGTGAGAGAGATATACCCTCCTCTTCCAGTTTAACACTCGCTGGTGAAAAGCTGGATGTATGCAGGTGTTGCATGTCTTTTTTGCACATCAGTATATTTTCTCTTAGCCCTTCTGGAACTGGGCTCCCACAACTGTGATTGAACGAAGAAGATTATGAGTGTATTTTAAGCTTTGAGTTAGTGTTGCACAGTAAATAAGATAAATTCGTCACTAAATCGTTCTGGTCGCCATGATGGACGTCAGAAGTGAGGCGTGGAAGTATTGAACAGAGCTTCTTAACTTGTTTTCTCTTTCTGTTTTTGCCAGTTTCTTTATGGCTTCTTCTTGTTTGAGTCAATATATTTTGTTTGTGAACGTAACACATCTGGGTGGAGCTCATAGACGGTGACGAGATGCCAGCCACTTTTTTCCATACATGCTAGGCTACATGATGAAGCAGTGTTGTCTCCACGGTTACTCATGGTTAGACGTGTAGCTTCTCCATAAAGCAATGTTTGATGTCTTTTTAATTATACTTAACTATAAAGTATATGAACGCCAATCTTACCTTGTAAAAAGTTGCAAATTACACTGAGGGCTGATTGACGGCTGTTAAACATCTCGGCCGTATCTTTCCTCATTAAAAATTGTACAATAAAATGATAAGTTTGTCTGTTTGTGCAGCGCACAGCAACCTATGACCATTTATAAAGTGAAATCAACTAATATTAGACTACCGGCTGTCTGTTTTTGACTTGCTTTAGATTGTTTTTGAAGTATGCGAGACGGTACCATTTCTGTTGGCCCACTGGGATTTAATTCTTGCTTCAAAAAATGACCCGATGAGGTGGTGTATAGAGGATATGCCATACATTATTAAAACAAGTCAAAATCCTTGTACTTCTGTGTGGTTATTTTCCGTAGATCAGCCATGTTGCTGCTGGCTCCACTGCTTGCTCAAGCCGAGCCAGCGCCACGCCACGTTTCCAGGCCCACCGGGTCAGCCGGAGCTCAGGGCTCAGACGGCCTCTGCAGCCACTTCCGCTGGATGGCGGAGCAAGTACCCGCCTTCCGGGTGCCGGGAGCCCACATCCAGATCCTGACGTCACCAGACCAATTTTACCAGGCAATGAAGGTTTGTGTTATTTGCTGTTCCCTTTGATTAATAACACATTTTAAGACGGCTTTGGAAGTCAAAACTATTTAAGAAATCTCTGATTAGAGGTCAGTGCTGTTAGTTATCTTTTTACTGTCAACACTTTGCAATCCTTATCTGTCCCAAATAAAAATGAAACGAGAACATTTACACATTCTGATGCTTTGGCAGCTCCATTCAAGGCTGATACCCTGATACAAGGATGTTTAAAATGTGCTAAATGGTTTCTGAAATCCACAATAGTTCAATAAAAATGCAAAGATAGATCTACTGGGGTCACTGGGTGAGAAGCATAGGTACAACTGGAGAGATAACCAGTTCATCACAGGACAAAATAAGACAAGCAACCATGCAGGTTGCGTGGTTGCTTGTCTGGCATGATCTCTAATCGCTCATACCAGTTTAGAGACAGCAATGACCTAATAGTCATGTATTTGAGCTGGGAGAACCCACTCATGCATTCAGCTTTTATTAAAATTTTTATATCGATGCAGAAAGAACCCAGGCAATTAAAAAAAGAATTAAATACTTTATTAGTCCCAGTGGGAAATTAAATGCTGTAAGTCAACCTGTTAAAGTTCTTATAAATAGAGATGCCTGAGGACGGGAAGACCATAAACTTTATTTTTACGTAATAAGTAGAAATATAAAATCTTGAGCTTTTAGAAATTAGATTTTTTTTGGAAGGCAAAGCTTAATTTTGTAGATATCATTTTTTCTACTTCTGTTTCCGATTATATAAAGAGAAAACTAAAATTAAGCACATTTTTTCCAGTCATTATGTGGGCTGCGCGTGGAATTTCTTGTTTTCTTAATCTAAATTAGGTTTTTGTTTGAAAAGTCTGAGAACCACTAATCTGGAGTAAAACTGAGCACCTGACACGAAAATGGTTGCAAACGTCTTGCAATTGCTGGACTTTATCACAATTTGCTTGGAGAGTCTAGCAAGAAAAAAAAACAAAAAACGGTGCAATGTGCAATCATTCAAAAAATTTCACAGATCTAATAACTCTGAGTTTTTATAGTTGATCTTTATCTCATCCAGTTTATGAGAAACACTGACATTATTTATCTGGATAATCTTTATCTAAGGGTATGATGCATTGTTTGTATTCGGTGAGTATTATGATTACAGAACCTTGACATGTTTCAACTGACAAATGAGCTGTGCAAAAATTCAAATGGCAAGGGTTGTGAAATGCCTTTCCTTTTACCAAAATTACCCTCCTACCAGTAATGTGGGTGAGTGTAGTTTACAGTACAGCCACTCCCACAAATAATTTAATAATAGGTGGGTTTCATGTGACTTGTAGTTGGTCATATTTATGGCATCTTTTGGCACGATTTCCAAATTGCGCTTTTGTAAAGCGTCACCAGCTTTTTTTCAAGTCAGAAAAATTCCTGTGGTCAAAGCAGGTTTTAAAACAAACAAAAGCAACAACATTTATCAGTACCAGTGACATACATGCAATTAAAAACAATGTAGTTTATAGAATGAAGTCATTTCGATATTTGAATTATTTATCTTAAAGATTATTCATCTTAAAGATTATACTCCAGATCCTTTAATTCTAGGATTTGCACAACTCTCTGCGCTACATAACAGACATGAAGCTGAGTTTGACACAGGCTTTTGTTCAGTATTGAGAACCTGCCAAAGTATCATGATGATTCATTTGGAGCTTCTTTTTTTTTCTTTCTTTTTCAGTGACGTTCTTAAAATGTCAGAACAACATTTAGTTTTTATTTTTAGCTTTGTTTTTTTCTGCTAAATTTGGTCATTTCCTTGCAGCTGCAAAGGTCTCCTGATTTTCAGTTCTGAACAGAGCTTATGCATATTTGAATTTTTAGACTTTTATTTACGAAAACAATTTATATTTTGGACCAGGACATGGTGTTTAATTAAAATACTCAAATCATCTCGACCTTCCGGTGCTATTTTATGACAGCCAGACCGTCTTGGTCTTGATAATTCCTGTTTACTCACCTTGTTTCTGCTGCCAAAAATTTTCAATATTTTCTGCAAACTAAAAACTTGGAATAATTAAATGGATGCATGTGAGTGTGCAGTTTGTTTAAAACATTGCTCTGCACAATCAACCTTCACACTGCTTTTGCTACTTTCTGTATGGCAAACTATGAAGTCAAAATGTTACTAAGTTTGCACATTAACAGCAAAATGATATATAAATAAAAACAGTAAGCTTCATCTTGTTTTATGTATTGCAAGTTTATTGTGTTTCTGCTATGGTATTTGTTCACTGATGATGTACAATGATTCATCAAAACCAAGCAATAAAAAGAGCAATAAAATAATACATCATTAAGCAATACAAACACAATGCATACAATCATGTGGGGTAAACAGAACCAACAATGCAGTAAAGTCATTCCATAAAGACACAATAATAAAATGCAATAATAAAAACTCATTGGGTCATTAACAAGACTTAAAGGTTTCTACTATCTTAGCAGTGGTTATGTAAACAAATACTATTCCAGAGTAAGAAGCATATGTAGTGAAAACAGCACAAGTGCTGATATAAGCAGTTGTATAACTGCCAAAATCTTTATTTATGTTGAATGAGAGGTTTATTAAATAAATGATTCTATTCATCAACTTCTGTTGGAATCGATTTTAAGATTTTCCAGAATCTTAAAATCCACTTATGACACATCCTCGTTCACTTAATAGTTTCCGTCTTCTTTCCGTTAAGGCCCGCATCAGAAGCGCACAAAGGCGGGTGGTGATGGCGTCCTTGTATCTGGGAACGGGACAGCTGGAGCAGGAACTGGTGAGGAAGAGCGTTTTGTTTCTTAAATATGCTTCCTTCGTTCGGGGCAGGTGAGAACAAAGCTGTAACAGCAGGAGAGTGAGCCAAATGACTGGTCAGAGATGCCAGAAAATATGAGTCAGACTTCTCCTCCAAGAATACCGCAGTGTGTTTTCTTCAGGTTGAAAAGCGAAGTTCAGGCCAGAACTACAAGGAATGACCCCAAAATGCAAGGGTTTATGGGTATGGGAGAGCAGCGCTGGCGTGTGAGGGCTTGCTGTTTTTCATGCTTGGAAAGCCTAGCATAACAACATGAAACCAAAGCAAACCACAGTCTGGACCGGTGCTCATATTCAGCTGTTTTTTTTGTGTGTTTAGGTTTTTTTTTTTAAATGACCAGTAATGGAGACGTAGGCAGAGGCCAAAATGCTCAATCACAGCTAAAAGCACTGAGATCAGCTGCTAAACTCTGTAGCTCCACAGGATGTTGGATTACTAGAAATGTGAGTCAGAAAGGTGCAGTGAGGCTGTATCATTTTTTTCCTCTTTTTAAGCTCTGGGGTTTTGTTTTAAAAATGGATGAAACAAACTTAATCCAATCCAGTGTGAAGGTTCAGGCCCAGTCTGTGGTTAGGGCTGAAGAATGCAAAGTGCAGGTGTTGTTTTAGTGTAAAACCTGGACATAGGAACACAAGAGATCCTGACAGTCACACCTGAAATGTGTATTTACTTTAGTGGTGCGGCCCGAAATGACAGTAATCCGATAATTGAAAGCAAGGCGTGCTTATCTTGCAGAAGCAAAATTTAATGTTTCTTTAAGACACTTTACACAAGACGTGAAGAGAAATTCTCGTGACCAGGAAGATGTTCTTTTAGCCCAGCCAGTAATCAGAGAAGAAGAAAAAAACGGCTAGTTTAAGTTTTCAAAATAATAATTATAAGAGAGTTTATTTTTCTAGTCTTTGCTCTGTTTGGATGATGTATAAGAAGTGAAGAATTTATTACTTCTACTAACAATAATTACATAATTTTAGCTTCGTTATTAAAAAACATGTTCCATATCTATCTCCCATTAAGGTGGACTGCATGGAGGAAGCGCTCCAATATGCAAAAGAAAACCGTCGCTCTCCTGACCTCAAAGTCTCCGTGCTACTAGACTACACTCGGGGATCAAGAGGTTGGTCTCCATTAGATCCCTGTGCTGTCATTTGGCCCAGATTGCTGTGCTCACCATGTTTCATGTGCAGGTCAGATTAACTCCAGGACAATGCTGCTGCCTCTGCTGCAGCGCTTCGCCTCTCAGATGCGAGTATCTTTATACCACACTCCAGACCTGAGAGGCCTGCTGCGTCTCCTGGTCCCGCAGCGCTTCAACGAGACCATTGGAGTCCAGCACATCAAAGTTTACCTGTTTGACGACAGCGTCATCATCAGCGGGTACGTAGAGTTTGATTCAAGAGGTGTGGAAAGATGGACAAGGGCCTCGAAAATGTAAACGTCTCCAGCTGCAGTTTGAGATCAGGAAGTGAGGATTAAATCTCTTAAATGAAACTTTGGGCAGGTTTTTGGTAGACCTAATTGTTGGACTCTCATTTCTCTGATTGACTAAACACCAGGATACTTCAAAAGCAGTGAATGGAAGAAGCTAAAAGTCTCCCATTTTTACATATAATCAGTTTGTGAAGGTTTGACGCTGTCTATATCTATCTACGGTTATTTTTCTGACAGCGACATGTTTTGGCTGTAAAAAACAAAAAGACTGGTACTTCAATTTTCATTGGCTCAGACACAGGGAAAAAAACATCAAGTCACAGCTGATTTTTATGCTGAAGAAACTTTTGGAGTTTGGCTCTTTTATGTAAACCACATATTTTCTAACCTTAGAGACTTTTTGTTCCTGAAACATTGCCTCAATAATCAAACATTTACCCACTTTTCCTGTGCAAAGGATCTTTGGTAAAAGTGCCCTCACAGTGTCTGGTTGCCACAGAGCAGCCAGACATTCATTGAACATTAAAAATGTATATATATAAAAAAAATCTTATTTTTGTTTAAAGCAATAATTAGAGTAGAGATTACAAATGGTATGTCATTGTCCACAGATGGTAGAGCCTTAATTAAATATCTGCTTTGAAAACAAACGGAAAGCAGATTGTAATGTATTTGTTTCAAATTTCCTGCCGCTAAGTTTTTACATATGACTTTTTAAATCAAAGTGAAGAATGATTATTGTGTATATTTACTCAAAGCACACAGCAGGTGTTTCCACTGCTTGGAAATGTTTTCAGGGCACGTTCTGTCATCTGCAGAGAAAATGTAAATCATGGGTGTGCTCTAAAGCTGGGGACTGCGGTGGTGTTGTGGTTTTCACTCCATTTCAGATCAAAACAGACAAACCCATATATCATGCTAGAGAAGGAAGTTTTTCCTGCAGTACCTTGTGAACGCCTTGAACGTTTGTCATTAGCGTCGTACAGCAGCAACTTATCTCTAATCGGTTTGTCTTGGCTGCGCTAGACATCCTTCACACCCATAAACTCCGCTCTGCTCTGAAACATGGTCTTGTCAGTTTTAAATTCACATCGAGGCTTCCCACTGGGATCTATTAATCTCATTGTTTGAAAATATTATTGCTACATTTTGGTTTCGCTTGAAAACTGAGAACGCTGAGTGGACTCCAAAGCACATTTAAGCACTTAAGACAACGGGCGCAATCTGTCTTGGCTTTGGTTCATTTCCTTCCTGCAATTACAATAGGTTACACGAAACTGCAGGTTAAACTGAGTCAACAAACCATTTTCAGTTACTGATATTTAAAGATTTCTTTCAAGACATCTGCTGGTAAATGACACTTCATGCTCCTGAAGCAACACTTATCAAAGGTTTTTCATTAACTTGTTTAGTTTTTTCTCTAGAAAACATAAACTTTTTTTTGTTTTTTGCCTCTTTTTTGTACGGTCTTTGGCTTTTAGAAGAAGTTTGGAGCATTTTCATAGCATAACATTTGCCTGACAGAAATATCTATAATATGTAGAGTAAAAACTTTGGTTTGAACTTTAAATAAAGTATCTGAAAGTTGATACATAGGTAATGTTAACAAAGCAAAAGTAAGGATCACTTACTTTTCAATTCAGTTCAGCACTCATCCTAACACACACTAAGATCCTGCAGCAACAAATCCTCCCATATCATGACCCTTCTACCACCGTGCTTAGCAGCTTTTATCGATTGTTTTGCATTTTCACCTAATTTGCTTCCGTACATTGTGGCTACACTAGGGATTTCCAATCTGCGTCTCTGGAGCTAACTAATGTTTTTAAACATAGATATAATAAGAAATGCAGGTTTCTACTTATTTTTTCCCCTGTGCTAATATTACCACAATATTATATTATTGAAATTAAAAAGAGAACACCGTCTTTTTACTTATTTTCATAGTAAGTTCCTTCTTTTTGCGAAACAATGAAGGGGAAAAAGTCATAACGGCGTGACTTAAAGTAAATCAGAGAAAATGTTAACTGAAACTCGTGACTGTAACTGATATTTATTATTTGTTGTTGAGAAGTTATCTGTCACAGTTTACACTCCATATCTTATTGAGTTTGTTTCCTCTATGATGAAATTTAAGCCGCTCTGACCTACATATTAAATATACATTTAGTAGTTGATTCATTTACTTCAAGTTGAAATTAAAATGGAAAGAATCACACAGTTTCACATAAAGGCAAATAAATGTATATTTTTTTAACGTCCATTGTTATTTTATTTAGCAATAAATAAAATGTCACATGACATGACTATTTCTATCCCTAAAAGTCTTAACTGCAGTAACCGTGTCTCAGAACAACAATGTAGTTGTTCTGGGTAGGATGAGCCGTAGGCGTCCTCCAGGGGTAAATAAAGTGCAGGAATGTGGATAATGACTTTCAGGTTGTTGCTCACGCCAGCAGCAGAAAGGCAAAGCTACACGATGCCTTAATGTTGAAGATCATGAAAAGACAGTTAGGCAAAGGAATGAACTCGTCAGGCTTGTTTGGAAGGACTGTCGGGAAAGCTCTATGTAAAAAGGAAAAAAAAACATTCATGCATACCTTAAGTACAAACTTACTTTTGTCTTTTGTAACAACACAATACTATTTGAAATTTCACCACGATGCTCAGCATTGAGAAACGCCTTTTACAAGCTGAAGTACGGTGGAGGAAGACTCTTGTTTTGGGTCTCGGTTTGCAGCCACAGAACCTGTTGTTCAAATCCAGACCTCGAAGTCCCGTGTCCTGCAGCTTCTAGATACGACTCTATTTAAACACACCCGAGTCAAACAATGAGGTGACTTGCTGGTTATATTAATATTCTGATAAATTAATTTGTAGAATCGTGAATTCAAACTGTTTTTGTCTTCAAATTGTGTTGCTGGAAAAGTCTAACAACTTTGTGCTGGAATTTTGCTGTCTAAAAAGTAAATAAACATTGATTAAGCCACAAACAGTGCAAAAGTTTTGTAGTTTTGTTACGGGTAACTGACCCATATCTTGTTTATTTGCTGTGATTGTGCATGAAATGAGAAAAATACGTCAAAGCATCCCGTAATACAGAACTTTGTGCTCGTCTCTCGGCTGTTTTTCAGGGCCAACCTGAGCGACTCGTACTTCACCAACAGGCAGGACCGCTACGTGCTCCTGGAGAACTGCGGGGAGGTGGCGGACTTCTTCTCCGACCTGGTGGAGGCCGTGGGCGACGTCTCCTTGCAGCTGCAGCCGGACAACTCGGTCACCGTGCAGGAAGGCATGGTGCACCCCTACAAAGGTAGAAACCGGACACGCACAGACGCACGCTGTTTTGACAACGTGTGACACTCGGCGCTCGGCTGCGGCGCGGCGCTCGGCACCGGCGGCTGACGGGTTTGGCTAATGGAGCTTGAAAGCTTAGACAGGCGAGGAGATGCTGGTCAGCGAGGAGGACAGAGAGAGCTCTTGCGGTTTGTTAGCCACGCAGCCGGATGTGAAAATGTCAGATTTCTATTCACACACACGCGCACACATTCATATAGCTTGTGTCTGTAACTGGAGCACAGCCTGCCAGGATGTTCGTTTAAAGGATGAATGACATCATGTCTGCAGGATTAGGCTGCAGAAACGGACACCAGGAATAGAGATGTGATGTCACAGTGTTGCTGGAAGAAGATATGGACAGTAGTGGGAACTGATATAAACACGCACACACCACAGCCATTTGTACTGGATGACTTGGAAGATTTGCAATGAATTAGAAACAATGACGGATCCTGATGCAGAGCGGCAGCAGACAGCTTGGAGACAGAAGATTACTCATTCAAACCAAATTACAAAACACGCCTTCACACTCACCTTTTGGAGGCGTCTCACACGATAAGCTGACTCACATCAAACTGCTTCATTTCTATGCTTTCCCATAAACAGAGTTTTTATTGAGGATTTTTTTTTGTTTTTTTCCCAAAGACTACAGCACAATGAAAAAATGCGTTTTAAATCCGGCGGAAATTAAAGAATTGTGCAATATGGTCATTTTTAAATGATTAAAGAATTTGATTCTAAGGTTTTCCTAACTTTTATTTAACCCTAGAGATTATTTTACACCTCATGTATGATTATGTAGCTCCAGTACAGTAAAAATAAAGCAGAAAATATGTATTTTTTGGTGAAAAGTGATTGTTGCTGTGGTTAAAAAAACACACACACACACTTCTGGGGGAAAAAAAGATGAGTTTATGAGTTCTTGCAAAAAAAAAAGCTGCAAATGTATATATGAAGTCTTAAAAGACTTCACACTATGGCCACATGTAGGTAAATAAACCTTTATTTTATTTTATTTTTTTTATTTTAGCATATTAGCACAACTGTCTGCTTCACCTCACAGTCACTTGGACTTTATTACATTTTGTCACCACAAACCGTAATGTGGTTCATTCTGATTCAGAGTGATGGAGCAGCACATAATTATGAAATGGAAAGAAAATTATTCATAGTTATAAACATAGTTTGCAAAAATTTTTACAAAATCTGAAAAGTGTGGCATGCCCCCCCCCATGAGTCAAAACACGATGGAACTTCATAGTAATAGGAGCTACAACTAAATGTCTCAGTCAACTTTGCATATCTGGAAGCAAAAAATTTGTACTAGTTTTGCAAAATATGTCTAAATTTTGCATCATATTTGTTGTGTTTATTGTGAGGCCAGTATCGTATCGTTTATCGTGATGCATATCTTATCATGATAGTGTCACTATAAAGTCCACTTAATTCCAGTTAAGTCCAAAAACTGTCCTTTTTATTTATGCTGCTTTGTGGAGTGTTTGTTCATTAAAAGTGAATAAATAAATATCAATGAATTTTGAAAATATTTTTAGTTTCACTAACTGTGTGTGTTTGTGACACAAATCACACTTCTTTATGTGATTGGTGTCGTAAAGAAGTGGATTACAAATGGTTATGTTTCTCAAGAGCAGCATTTGTGTTTGTCTACTTGCTGTGACACCCAGTCAGGGCCATACAGTTGCCTTAAAAAGAAGTAATACATTTTTCTTTTTGTTCCAATATTACCTCAGAATATCATGATGAGATTTTAAGTCCACTTGCCCCTTTCATTTTAGGTAGACTGCATCGTTTTGGAACATTTTCAGTTGAGCTGCAGTCTTTCTATTTTCAGACGATGGGTTGAAGAGTCCTCTGAGAGACGTTCAAAGCTAGGAAAGTTTCTTTTATAAGCTAACCCTACTATAAACCTCTTCACAGACCTGCATTCCTTGGTCTTCAACAGCCCAGCTGCTTTTTTTATTCAGCATTTAAATGCAAACAAGTGAGGTCTGCTCACCAATTAAGTGCGCTTCAAAGACAGTTGGATGGAGTGTGTTTTACATACGGATATAAAACGGCTGAACACAAGTGGACTTTTTGTTGTTCTGTCACACAAAACCCCAATGAAATATGTTTGTGAAAAAGTTCAGGAGGTGATAATATTTTTGCGAGGCGTTGTATTTCCATTTTCCTCTCCATATTTTACCCACGACTCACCACTGCCATAAAAGTAACAAATCCTTGACCAGAACGCCGCGACCCCGAGGTCGTTCTGACCCCTTCTCCCTCTTCACATCAATCTGTGTCTCCATTGTGACCAGGAAACCGGGAGGACTTCTCGGCGGCGGCGAGGAAGCGCATCATGGAGGTCATGAGCTCGGCCCGCGTGAGACAGCAGCAGCAGCCGCGGCGCCGCTCCAGAGAGGAAGAGGCCAGGAGCGGGGAAGAGGAGGACACCTGGGTGTTCCCCCTGGTCCAGATGAAACCTCTGGGCATCCAGATGGACGAGCAGGTCACACAGGTGAGCCTCTTCTGTTCTGGTTCATGTGTTTACACAGCTGGGTCTCCTCGCATGTCGGGGGGAGAAGATGAAAGCGGCCGTGTTTGTAAGTCGTCCATCTTCTGCGTCTCCCCGGCGTTCCAGCGGCTGCTGACAGACGCCGGGCCGGACTCTACTGTGTTTCTAACATCGGGTTACTTCAACCTGACCCGGGCTTACATGCGGCTGGTGCTGGAGACCGGAGCCAGCTACCGCATCCTTACCGCCTCCCCGGAGGTCAACGGGTTCTTCGGGGCCAAAGGCATCGCCGGAGCGATTCCTGCAGCGTACATCCACATCGCCAGGCAGTTTTACAACCGAGTGTGCCAGCTGGGCCAGCAGGAGAGGGTCCATCTGCACGAGTACCACCGGTCGCAGTGGACGTTCCACGCTAAAGGTTGGTGAGGTTCAAAGGTCAATCTAAGGCCTCAAAATGTATTTAGCTCCATCAGAGAGCATCCATGATGAAGGGAGGTTCACAGAGTCTTTGGTCTGAACAATATTTATTGTTTAATTGAGCTTTTTAGTTTTTGAAGATTTAGTTTTAGGAAAATCTGGATTTTTTTCTTTTGGGCTTCCATAGGACGATCCAGTCAGCCATCTTGTTTGACAAGCGTGTGAAGTATTATTTTTTCCTTTTTAGCTAAGATTTTAAATATTTTAAATGTAAGAAAAATCATACTGTTACTATACTACAGTTATAGTATTACTATAATAGTCATACTACAATAACGTCAAACTAATGCGAGAACAAAAGTGTTATTACCAGAATAAAGTCAAAATATAGGAGGATGAAGTAATAATTTTATCTGAACTCCAACACAAAAAATAACAAAAACTTAAATGAGGAATGTTAAGCATTTTGTGAAGTTATACTTTGGTATCGGTTTTCCAGATAAGAGAATAATTCATCTTTAAACACGTAAAAACACCAAATTATTTTCAGCAGCAGGATTTTGAAACAATTGACCAAAAAACTGAGTCTATTTTGAAGAAAGAACAACACAGAGGTACAAACGTCACATCTCGATAACTTTTGAAGCTTTTTTACAACTTTTTTCTCGTAATTTAGAGACATTCTTCTGGTAAAATAGTGTCTTTATTCTTCCAATATTACGACTTTATTCTCGTAACTAATTGCATGTTTCGACTGTTTCTTAGCCTTTTAACATCTTTTCTTCCTGTTTTATTCTGCATTTACCTTCATCCATCTTTGCAGCAAATCTCACTGTCTTCCCTGTTCCTGCTAAAAAAACAGCATCCCCACATCATGATAATGCCACCGCCGTGTTTCAGCAAGTCGGTTTTCCTTCAAGCATTAAGTTCAGTTTGTACCGTTTTCTGGATGTCTGCAGACATCCAGAAAATGAATGTGGTTCTATGGTCATGGAACCATAGACCGTTCCATGGTTGAAGCGGTCTATGGCTGTGAGTGAACTGTGTGCAAACATCAGGGTGACTCTGTGTATTGGAGAAGCTCGTAAATGTCGGAGAACTCCAGGAAATTTTTATTATCAGCACCTCCCCACAGACAGTAAATATTACAATCTGAACTGCTGATATTACTCTCGGTATCATTAGTTAGTTCTTTTAATTTCACTAAAGCAGATATTCCAAGTAAACTTAACAACTCAAAGATAATTAGAGGTCAAGTTGACTGATATAATGTCATAAAACAAGGATAACAAAAAAAGATAAATAGATATTAAGTCAGTAAAGGGTTACATTAGGGGGGAAATATAAAAACATGAAGTCTTTTGCTTTTTGTAGTGGTTCCACTGGTTTTCTTTACACATTGAGTCTTTAATTGTAATGGGATAAAATTAAACATTTCATCATCTCAATTTTAGTCCTTAAAATGCATTAAATATGTCCAGATTTTCCGTGTTCGCTCGTACATTTTATTGAAGTCCTTTGCTTTTTCATTTACTCTTTGCTTTCTCTACATGTATGAAGTAAAATTTATTTACTTATATTTTTTTTGTGTTCTATTTTATTTTTTTAAAGAACTGTTGGTTCTCGTGGTTCTGTGTTGGAGTCCTGACTGAGGAATTATTTTTTATTGCAACGTTTGGCTCTTCATGCATGGTGGCAGTTTGCCTGAAATCTCTGAACTACCGACAGAGATCTGCTCAAGAAGCAGACTATTGTTTTGTTTTCAAACATTTTCATTTCTGTCTGCACTACCGGGAGAATGTTTTTAATATTAAAAAAAGATCATTAATCCCAAAGGGAGGATAACT
This sequence comes from Poeciliopsis prolifica, assembly GCF_027474105.1. NCBI lineage: Eukaryota > Metazoa > Chordata > Actinopteri > Cyprinodontiformes > Poeciliidae > Poeciliopsis > Poeciliopsis prolifica. The sequence goes on from NW_026562393.1 coordinate 7,619,147, forward strand.
AACATCTGTTCTAATAGAGTTTTGGCTTCAATAAGTAGCTTATTAACAGGCTGTTTGCAACTTTAACGTCAGCATGACACCAACAATTTGTTCACACAGAGCTGGAGAATCAAGACGTTTTGAGAAGGATGTATTAAACTTTCTCAAGTAAGTAGAAATTATTAAGTCAGTTTAGCTTATTTTTCATAAATTATCAAAGTCTCAACGTTACCATTACATAAATTTTTGCAATACTCTACATTTATTGTTAGAGATGTGAAAATAAACCTTGAAATAAGTGCTGTTCATTTTGGATTTTATTTCTTAAATAATATACTCAAAGTAAAGGCGGGAGATTATTTTGCTGCAGTACTACATTATTTTAGTCAGAGGAGTATTTTGGTATGTATGAAGTATTTTTACTTTGTTACATAGTATCTCAAACTCTTTCTTGAGTAAAATATCTGGACTTTCTACTCTCTGAGTAACTTCACTGAGTGATTAATAAACTTGTTTTAACCAAACCTTCACCAGACACACCAACAGTGTTGATCAGTTGCTGAGTGCTTGAGTAGATTTTTTTTTACTGGAGTAAGAAGATATTAAATTAGTGATACTCTTAGTTGAGTACAAGTTTTACTTTTTGAATAGCTAATTTCCATGTAGTGTGGAGGGTTTTTGTACATTTTCTTCTCTTTTAGGGTTTTTTTCCTTTCTGTTTGTGATATTTTATCATTTGTTTTCCGTTAGCTGCTCCTGTTAGCAGTCGACCTCCTTTCTGCCGTTTCTCCTGTATTGTAATGATTCCCTGGAGAACTGGCAGAGCAGCTGAGGCTCTTTTTGGTATGAATCCATTAGTCAGACCCTTATCCTTTCTCTTTGCTTTTATTTTTCCTTGGCAGCACAGCCTTTTAAAATGAAGTAGGTAACCGTTTATGATTAATGCGGGCGTGTGGGCCTGTTAAATGATACGTTGTCACAGCTTCGGGGTAATTGTGCAAAATGGCGTTTTTCCTCGAACAGCGTTGCATGATTCCAGGTTTGCTTGGTGCCAGAAAAGTGCAGAAACAATGGGATTTCTTCATTTCTGGTGTTGTGCAAGGGCCGTAAATGAGCCGTTCTCTATATGAAGCGGCCCATTAAGAATGATGGGCTCTGCTGTTTTTCTTGTGGTTGTGATGGTATGTAGGTTGAGGCAGGAATCTTGTACACTCACTCTGTTGTAGCCTCAGGACAAAGATGCACACTCACTCACTCTGTCTCTCATATTTTGAGGTTTTGGATCAACGCTGGGGATTTCTTCTCGTGCTTCCTCTTAGTTGTGGTTTCAGTCTGCTGAATCCGGCTCTCTGAAACTTTACTGACCCCCCTCGCCCCGCCATCTTCTTCACAGGTCTGTGGTATTACCTCCAGGGGCAGGGCAGGCCTTGCCTCACTCTAATTGGCTCCCCCAATTTCGGATACCGCTCGGTTCACCGCGACCTGGAGGCCCAGATCGCCATAGTGACGGAGAACGAAGCCCTTCAGAGCCAGCTGCAGGAGGTCTGCTCGTCACGATGATGATGATGATGATGAATGGCTGCGTGGCACGGCGCTCACCTACCTCACCTGTGTTCTGACCCGGCAGGAGCAGGAGACGCTGTACCGCCGCTCTACCGAGGTTTCCGACTCCACGTTCCAGCAGCCCAATCGCTACGTCAAGCTGTGGGTCAAGCTGGTCACTCCCCTCATCAAGAACTTCTTCTGAGATCCAAAAGGTTCAAACCAAAACACACAAACACTTTTTACATACCATGAAACCTGAAAGCATTAATATGTAAAAGGGAAAGTGTGATGTAGCATCGACTCTTTTGAGTGTTGCTTCATGTTATTCCTGCACCATAAACATACCTGGAGTGTTGCTTTTATTCTTTCCCCTTTGCACTGCTGGCAACCAGTCAGCTGTGCAAAACGCTGAGGTGGACCTAGCTCCGCCTTTGAGGCGCAGCTCCTCCTCAGAGCAGCCGACCCCCACTCAGCTCCTTCAGACTAGCCAGCAGCAAGTAGCAAACAGCTGGTGGAGCTGCGCATCTGCTGAGCTCATTAAATGAGATACTTCCCTGCGAAACTCTGGAAAAATGTTGTTAAAAGGTTAAAAGTCATGTTGTGATGACTTCTTGAAGGAGGAGTTTCAGAAAGAGCAAGAGTTTTTAAACAGAGGCCCAATTAAATTACAAAGTCATGATATTTATTTGTACATATATGAATATATATAGTATTTTTAGAACAACTGAGGGTAACAGTTACTTGATTGTGCTATAAAACGACACTGTGTGCCTGGAAAACACATAAACGGCATGATTTTATTAGATTGGCATCAAAGCCACGCAATTCGATTAGGCGTGCTAAGACACATGAACATCTTAAAGCTGCAGGACAACGGTCTTCAAAAACTGGAGTTCTCCTGACTGTAATTGTCCTTACAGTATAACAGCTTTTCCTTCCACTAAACTTTCTCTATATTGACTTTCAAACAAACGGCATCAGCCAGTTTCCAAACCAGTGATGATTTCGGGTTTGTTCTTCTCCCTGTGAGCCGTCAGCTGGCGGTCTGCTGGATAACTGCCGAGTCAGCCGTCTTCCTGGATTCTAGTCATTCTGGACTCGGCACATTAGTCAGGCCCTCCACTTCTTTCCCCGTGCAGGAAACACGGGGAGGGGAGGAGGGACTGTGGAGTTATAGAAACATGGAAAATTTTAAAATTATGCAATTAGTTCAGTAGAAACAACAAATTCAGGTTTTTCCTGAAATCAAAGTGCCACATAAAGACGAGCAGGGATCTCAAATTAGAAACTACTTCTGGTGTTGTAAAAGGTGAAACTGCAGTAAAACGTCTGCTTCTAATCAAGTTGTTGTTTCTTTCAAAATAAGAGCGTTTACAACACTCTACTGTCAGAAAGTCGCAGCTTCGGGTCACAAACAAACAATCTAAAGTGTTTTTACTTCAGGGTGAGAGCTGTAAACAGGTCTATTAAAGTGGATGTACTCTTTGCCTATTGTTTTGACCTTTGAACTCTTCTAAAATTCAGATTTGGACATTAACACATAAAGTTAGAGAACCACAATATGCAATATTCCAACTGGGTAATGAAATTTCCATAGCTAATTGCTTGGAATATTTTATTCTGCATTCACTTTTTAAACTGAGTTACTGAACTAAATGAACTTTGCATCAATATTTTGCTTTCCTTTTTTCATTCTAGCATTTTTTTCCTCCACTTCTTTCCCCTCAAATTGCCCATTCTTGCAGTGTAAACAGGATGCACCCATCAACATTTTGTGCACATACAGTAAAACAAGCTGCGGGTTCTTTGAAATTCCTGCAGTCATTGTGGCGATTCCCGTCCTCCTCTTCCCAGAACCACCACAGGGAGAGCGGGGACAGCGGGTCGGCTCATTCACTGCCGCCGTGAAGCCAAGTGAGTCAGAGCGGCGTTACGGCGATGATTCGACACTCTGGTCCGACTTTGGCGAGGCGACCTCGCTGGGGTCATTAGGAGTAAACGGAGAGGTCGAGCCGCATTTCTCCCGCCGCTCCAGCTGAAGGACGAGCCGTCAGCTGCAGGGCGAGAGAAAGACGCTTAGTTTCTGAGAACAGGAAGTGTCTCTCAGGCTGGAAACTGACGGTAAATGGGTGGTGTCTTATCACTACCTGGACAGAGAGAGAGAGAGAAAAATCTGAGTCATCAGCTGCCAGAAAGAAACAGTTTAAAATAGATCATCTTTCTGCCCTGAAGCGTAACAAATACGCACGCATTGAATCCCTGCAAGGAGTGGATTTAGTTCTGCAAAACTGCAGAAGCTTTGAGTCGTGTCACAGGATCAGTGTAAAACTTTGTTATAAGAATCCTGACAGATGAGAAAATATCAGAGGAAATAAATCTTTCAGTTTCAGCTTTTGCTGAACAATATCTGTGTCATAAAGTGGCTGTAAAATGGAAGGTTTCTGACCTTTAACCTGTGCAGTTCAATGAAAACAAGCTAAACTCTGAGTTAAGTAAGGCTGCGTAAGATCGTACTCTGATAACTGGGAGGGTTTTTCTGACAGTTTCTCAGCAGATTCATGGTCTGCAGAAAGATTCAAAACCATTCAGTGTGTCGAACCGTATCAGGAGTTATGAAACATTTTACAGAGTTAGACCTACTGCAACAGGAGGCCCCTCACCGTAACTAAGTCTCAGAAATTATCGCGATCAACAATAATATTGTTGTTTTGAGGCCTTTTTCCAGTGATACATTGATATTGACATAATAATGACAGTTTGTCGTCTGAACCAGATTCCAAGAATTCAAAATAAAACACAAAAACGATAAATGTAAATAAAAACCAGTTAAAACCGAAACCATAAATAAAAGGAATCATATAATCTCTGTCGTCCAAATTTCTTCTCAAAAAACATTGATCATCAGAATGGAAACTATCGAGCTCGTTTTCATTGATCATGTGATTAACTGCTTCTTGCAACTCAACATGAATCAATAACTTTCACAAAGAACATCTTTCTTAATCTTGCTACATTGTTCAAAGAAAACATTAAAAATCTCCCTAATCCATGCTGGTAAATGTAATCTGAGGAAACAAAGATACTCATAGTGAAGCATGGTGATGGCAGCATCATGCTTTGAGGTCTGCTTTCTATAGAGGTGAATTATGAAAACTTTCTGTCAGTTTTAGTTTAAACCCAACAGAAGTATTTTACTTTAAGTTTTTCCCCCTTAAAAAAAAAAGTTCTGAAATCCTTTAGTCGTGTCTGCTTTCACATGGAAAAACAAAACAACCTTTGCTTCTCAACAGGAGTGTAAATAATTTTATATCCATTACAAATGTGGGAAAAGATGGAGAAAATTAAATGACCTCACTAATCTTTAAAACTTTCCGAAGCAGCCGATCAGGCTGGGTGTAGCCCGGTCTTAAACGTGTTTCTGTGGAGGACACATAAAACCCAAAATAGTTCACGCTTTTATATAAACGTCATAAAACCGAATCAAGTCATAAATTTGGCTGATATAATTAAAGCAGGCCAATCGAGAGGCATTAAGTCTCTCCTGAGCGATCAGCTGTTTCATGTAAAGACCCAGAAGTTTGGGGGGTTGTGGGATTCGTCCAGCCGCTGATAAATAGTTTTTGTGAGTTAACGTGATTTGTGTGCGAATCGGAGTGTTTCTGAATTGCATTAGGAGCTCCTGTCTGCAGCTTCATTTAATATCTGCAGGTAATTTAGAGACGTGCGGCTCTAACCGGAAACCACAGCCATGTCTCCAACTCCTTCACACGAGAAAAAAATCTAATAAAATCTAATTTCTGACTTTGAATTCAAACAGTTTAAGAGTTAAGAACAGTAAATCTGATCCAGTTGCTGATTTTTATTGTGATGTTTCTCTCTCTCATCTCCTGAAGAACTTGTTTTTGTTCTTTTTTGTTTTGCTCTGAGTTCAGTTGGAGGTTCCTTTATTTTGATTTTCTTTTGTTTTCTTTGTTTCCTTCTGGCATGAGATCCACTTCACTTCCAGTACGTCCTCTATTTTTATTTTCCCGAAAGAAGAGGGCAAAACAAAAGCCGTCCTCTCTCCAACAATAGCCTCGCCTGCGGAGGGTGTGAAGAGATCTTATCTGCAGCTCGCTTCGTCTATTGTTGGGAAGGAGCGACAGCAGCCTCTCCGGTTCGGCCGCGTTCACATACAGCCACCGAGGTCCAGTAGGGATCCAGATCCGCCGGCGTTTGTTTGTTTGCGGCCGCCCTCTAGTGGCGAAATGTTGGCACTTCAGGAGGGAACTTAACATGAGGTCAAGGGTTCATCTCAGTACGTTGTAATAAAATCCGTGAGTTCATTTGTTTCAGTGACAAAAAGCTTATTCTATTTTCTCAAAACAAATATAGTATATTATAAAAATGGCCAGTGCTCTTTTGCAATGCAATGTCTAATTTTGCTGACGTAAATTTTCCTAAACTCCCTAGTAATCAATGTTGCTGATTCACAGCTTTTTGCCACATTTTTTTTCTTCCACTCAATTTTCTGTTAATATTCTCGGATAAAGTAGCACACAAAAAATGTATTAAATGAATTGATAGGATGATAAATTAAAATTCAGTCAATTTCTACTTTGATAATTATTTTTTGAAAGGCAAGTTTGTTTACAGGCTATAATTTATGTTTTCAGTTGAGTGTGGTTTTTATGTCTGTTTTGTTTGTTTATGCTCAGTTGTTTGTTTTTTCTTTTTGGGAGGCTGAAGGTTATTTAAAATATCTTCCAGTTCCAGTATTAAATGCTCCTTACACAATTAAAGTAAAGAACAAGCCAGTGATTCTGCCATTGACGTTATATTTGTTGTGTTTTGTAAATAGCATAAAAAAATGTTTGGAATATATAATTCTGTGTGAAATTATTCCGTTTGTTTCCTATTTTGCGTTGAATTACAGAAGCAAGTGAACTTTTCAATGAGATTTTAATTTATTCAGAGCACCTTGAGGCTTTAATGTGATTTTTTTTTAAATGCCATTAAATAAAAACGTGGTGTTCCTGAAAAGTCATCTGAAGATGATTTTATCTAGTTTTTTTTAATTATTATTATTATTTCTTTAAATTTGGGATTTTCCAAGACAGAAATGACTATTTCAAAAGTTACAGACTTGAAATAAGTTTATAACTTTCATTAGAAGCATGCATAAAAAATATTTTGAAATGCATTAAACATGCATTCTTTTTTGATAAATCATAAAGTTTGTGATGACGTAATGAGAGAATTTGAGGCTTTCTCATCCATCTTTGCTCATGATTCCAGAGTTTCCCCTCGATGCTCATGATCCTCTGAATGTTTCTCTGTCGTCTGCAGGTGGTTGTTTTATTTCGGTTTGGACTCGAGCCGCGGTCCTGCAGAAGGCGTTTCCCCCGCTGTCACAGGAAGTGACTCACGCACAGGAGCGGACGTACGATGGACTCAGAGGGGAAACCCTCTTCCATTTTTACATTTACCTCCGCCGTCATAAAAATCTGGATTCCTCCATTTGCACTGACTAGAAACGTTTCAAACGGAGAAAGTTACTGATCGTCTGTCCATGTAGTCGCGTTGCGTGCTTTTGGGCTGGACAGAGACGTGAACGTCTGCGGCGTAATGAAGGCTGTGACGGTAAGCAGACGGGTGTGGTGAAGCGCTGCAGCCCCCGGGGAGCTTTAATAACAGCTCTCACGGTTTGTTTACGGCTCTGCCCACCGATACGTGTACAGTTCTGTGTTATGTTTGTAAATTAAAGGATCTGCTCAGTTTTTAAAGCGACTCAAAAATGTTTGTGTGCTTTTGTGGGGAATGGATTTGAAGATGAAGCTGCAAAAAGAGAAAATCTCACCAAGTTGTTTGTGTCACATATTTGATCACAAATAAAACTCACAAGTAACGTTCCAGCAAAATATAAGAGCTTCTTTTAAGTCAATTTCTCAACATTAATTAAAAAAAATACAAGTTTCAGTGGCAGATAATCTCACTGATAGAGCAACATTTTTCCATTTTATAAGTGAAATAATCTGATACTGAATTTAGCATTTTAAGGTGATTTTCATAACCTTTGTTTTGCTCATTTTACCAAAACAGTTTCAGCTAAAGACACAATAGTTTAATAAACTCCAAAAATAGGACAGGAAAAGATTTTTCCTTGGGTAATTTTAAATTGATGGTATCTAATAGTTGCTGCTGGTTCCCAACATCTTGATGCTTTCTGGAAAAACCTCCCTCATCCTTCCTGCTCTGTAAACAAAAGTTTGTCTCCCAGCCTGAACTGACAGCAGAGGTGAGTAGAGAGCCAAAAACTTCATCCCAGCTGCAGCTGCTGAAGAAATTAAGAGGGACTAAGATTAAAAAAGCGTCAGTGAAAACATTATTTAATATTTAAAGAATCCATAATCAGATGGACCAAATATAAAGTTATGTGCAAATGTTGGTATTTTACAAAATATATAAAAATAAATATATTGCAGATTTAGAAATTAGGTATGTTAATGTGGATTATCTAAAAATTATGTAATTTATATATATTGAAATATCAATTTGGAAAATTTATATATTTGTCAATTTTTCCAAATTGCTTTCTTTCCATTTAAAACTTATCGAACTAATAAAAGTGCAGGTCTGTCTGGTGAAGTTACTCACTTTTTACTCAACAGCAGTAAATTTATAATAAAACAGGCTGTATAGCAAGATACTCCGAAAAGCATTTTTGTCCCCAAATTGTTCCTGCAGTACATGCAACAAGTAACCATCCAACTCTAAAGATTTAAGTTTTAAATGTTTTGAAGGTCGGTTGCGGAGGAGCTGCAGAACCTTAGCCGCTCTGGGCGGTTCAGACTCCCTGACTCACATGAGGTGTAAAACCCAGCCTGTGTGAAAACGAGTGAAGGCAGTTTCTCAGAGAAAGTCACAGGCCAACCATTAAAACGCCCAGTTTAACCAAACCCTGCAGAGCAGCAGGGAGCTGCAGACTGTGTGGGCGTCGGTGGTAACCAAGCAAACCACTGCCTGCTCGCTTCAGGAGCGTTTCTTCGCCGTTTTGCTCTCCAGGTCATGAGTCTAGACGGGGAATCTCCCCACTTCCCTCTCAACTGTGGCCTCCATGTTTGTGCTGAAAAACCCGGTGCGATCAGATCGGCAGGAAGAGGCAGAAAACGCTGCTGCTGCTGACAGACGTCCTGCAGATAGGATCTTTTAAATGATTTTATCAGCGGGTAGCATCAGCATGAGAGAGTGGTTGTGAGATTTTTCAGTCATAATGTTCAACCTGACGAGAGAAAATTTCTAATTTCCCCTAATCAGTCAGATCATTACGGTCAAATCCTGTTTAAATTAGATTTGATCAACTTAGAAACCAGAACAGAAGACGTGGGTTTTTATGTGCAAATTTTTAATATGAGGAAAAGAAACAATAAATTACAGGAAATATGCATAAATAAATATTAAGCTGTTTGAGCATTACCTTCATTTAAACAAGCAGTTAGAAAATGGGTCAGAATGAAGGACCAGGCTGTGTTCATGATGATCTTTGACTCCGTTTACACATTTACTCACCAGTCACTAACGTTCAGCGCTGCTGGGATTTATGCAACATGATTTGATAAGAAATACTCATTTCTTCCCTCCTTGTTTGATTCCAGTTGCAGTAATTTTTTTTAAAGGGTTTCACTGCATTTCTCTCCTGGAGAAACAGTCTGAGGTCTTAATGCGCTGAAACCAAATACTCATCGGGTCAATATGACTCAAGTTAGCCGTCATAAAGGGAACAGTCCAAACACGGGCGAGGCTTCTGACTGACTCAACCTGCTTGAAGTTTGGGTCAAACAAGGGAGGAATCGGACGAATCGGGGGACCGTCGGCGCTGAAGGTTACAGAGTCATCGTCACAGTGACGGATCCTCCTACAGCCCCTTCAGGGAAGAAACTTTCTTCTTCCGAGCCGCCAGCATCTCATAGAACGGGTCTTTGCTGATGGCGGCCCTGCAGGGTGAGAGGAGGAGGAGAAGAAGAAGACAGTTTTCATCCATGAATCACAGGCTGAGCGCAAAGTTTGGTTTGTGTTGTTGAGTTGGGTCCATACACCCAACAGAATAATTAAAATGATAAACTACTGTTTTAAATATGCATTTAATTACTAATTATGGTTTTACTTGTTGGGTTTTGTTCAAATTCAAAAAGTACTTTGTTGATCCCAGAGGGAAATTAAACAATTTAAAAAAATTATTTTCACGTGATGAATTGATTTTCCACGACAGAATGATACTAACAATATTGTTTTCTCTGCAAACGTTTTTTTTATTTTTATTTTGAAACCTTAAACCTGAAGTTGATATTTATCCAAACATATTTGCCTTTTTAAAATTTTATGTATAAGGTTTTTAAACATTTTTGGTTCTAAATAAATCTTATTATAGGGGAAAATATGATTCTTACAGTCCTAAAAGTCGCAGATGCCGGTTTAATCCATTTTTCTCAAACAAAACATGAGTCAAAAATTATCAACAAGTCGAATAAAAATAAGTTAGAAACACCTGAAGGTTAAACAAGATTTCTGAACCCAAGTTTATCATGAGTTGGAATATTTTTACAATTAAAATACAGAAAAAGTAATAATGTAAAGAAATTTTATTCAACAAAAACGTTAAAACAGATTCTAGCTAGCTACAAAAATCCCACCATCAGTTGTCCAACTCTACAAAACATTTAACGATTTTTTTATTCTTGTGCTTTTAAGTTTAATTTTCAAAGGAAACACATCTTAGTTCAAGTTTCTCTAATCAAACTGTTAATTTATGAAATGAAAAGACTGAAAATTACAAATATTGTTCCATTTTAAGATATTTTTTTAAATATAAATTTAAAGAATTCTCTATATTCTATGTTTCTAAATCAGAGTTGAAGTGTCAGGCAACCATTTGTAAACAAAGTGTCATTTCTTTTCGTTTTAAGCTTAAAGCAAATTAAATTAAAGAGATTTGATCAAGGTTTGATGCTCTGGAGCTTTGATCTCATCTAGAAATGAGATTTGGACCTTTGAACACGATTCGTCCCCCTGGTCTGGCTCTGAGGAAGCTAAAGGTCTCACTTGATGCTTTTGATCCATTCGTCCTTCTCCTCTGCAGTCGGAGCGGAGATCCTGTAAAACGTGTGGTTGCCCTCAACGACGCGGCCGTCCGCCTCCGTCTTGCAGGCTTTGATCACCTGGTATTTGTTGTTGGGGATGAAAAGCTCGAAGCAGTTCTGGGAGCGAGGGAAGACAGAACGGGTCGGAAACTTAACGTAAAAACACAGACAGAAGAATAAAAAAAAGAGACAACAAACATATGTTTTCTTTATTTCATCCCAAATTAGAATTTGAAAATCGCCAGTTGCAATAAATCAGTTAATTGCAGAATAAATAAATTAAAGTGAGCTTATATTTCTGTCTGTCAAAGACTGAATGACAAAAATACAATTCTGTACTTTTTATGTCATTTCAATTGTTTTGTTTAGTCATTTAGGATGTTTAAAACATCTTCTAATGTTTAATGTTCTTTAGAAATTAAAGTTTATTGGTCTTTGAGAGAGAGTATTTGCATTGTTACTTGAATCTGGTCTCAAAACAATATCATTGTTTATCTCGGTAACGTCTGAGACAATTTATCACCTACCATAATTGCTTATCATGACATGCATCATTTTCATTCAGTTTCTGTTCTTTCACACAAAAATCCCAGTAAAATACGTTAAAGTTTGTGGCTGCAATGAGACAAAGTGTGATCTAGTTTTAGGGATGTGAAAACAAAATTTTCTGTCTGAACTGAGAACCACAGAGTAAAGAAAACCTTTCAGTCGTAACTTTTAAGAGCTTTTTGTTTCAGGATAAAAGATGTTTAAGGAGCAATGAGCAGCTCTGGATGAAGATGAATGATGTGACGACAGATAAACTGTAAGTATGTATATAATATTAGCTGAGCTAAAGGTGTAAAAGCTGGTGGAAATCATTTTAGAAGCTTAAATTTTCGGTTGCACAATCATTTAACAACAAAAATCACAAAAACATTATTCTTCTAAACTGGAAGTATTGCAGGAATCTTAGGTTCTTTGTCAACTTTCCATGTTTTTTTTTTGTTGTCGTTTCTTTTAAATCTGATTCTGAACCGGATGTGAAAACCTATAAAATAAAAAGTTTACCGGTTTCTTTGAGTCTTCAACTTCTCTGATGCTGAGATTTTCTAGTGGAATAATCCCTCTGGGTTCCTTATCCTTAGGAAAACAAATAACACTAGAAGAACAGACTTTACAAGAACGCAGCAGAGCCTTCATCTGCAGACCAACACTCACTGTGGTGTATTCAAAGTAGTAGAGACAATTATCAGTGAGAATGAACCAGCGTCTCTTCCAGGTCTTCACTCGTCCACCTGAGGACAGATTAAACTTCAGAAAACAGACGCGCTGCGACACAAATCAGCTGGTTAATCAAAGCACAGCAAAGACTGCAGGAGTTAAAATGCCACCAAGTGGACGAAGCAGCAAAATGTGAACTTCAGGGTTCGTACAGTAAAATTCAAGAACTTTTAGCATTTCGAAGGGAAGTTTTAACCATTTTCCAATCACCACTTTGGATATAAAAACAATACAAATCAACTAAAAAAGGCAGATTCAGATCATTATTGTATCATATAATTTCTTACTGCTGTTAAAATCTACAGATTCAGGAATAAAACTAAAATATTGTATAATGAAAATTTTAGGTTTTGAAATCTCTCTTGATGGTGAGAGAAAATAAAAACGACAAATTTAACGACAAATCCCCCAAAACTGTCATTAAGGTATAAATACAAGACAAACTTTATTTCAATGACACAAATCAATAAATTATTGAACTATTATAAATAATAAATATTCATTACATTGAAACAATCCAAACAAATCATGTTAAATTACCTTCCTGTTCAAGCTAAATGCTTAAACACAATATTGAAAGAAAGTTACAAATAAGAGAAAGAAAATCTCTAAAAATGTTCTTTTAGCAAATAGAAAAAATTTTAATAATTCTAACATAAAACAAGAAACGTTTGGTCTGAATTAACTTCACATGATTTGTGTCTTGCTATTAGGCGAATGAAAATATCTGGTTTCATCAAATGTTAAATTTCACTTCTTTACCAAAATGTGCAGTTTGAATATCAAGTATCAATACTTTCCCAACCTTGAAAACGCCAAACAGAATTCAAGCATTTTCAAGGATTTCAAGCCGTACGAACCCTGGAAGTGGGACGTTAAAGAGCTTCGTGAAGGAAAGCGAACACACACACACAGCCGGAGGCGAAGCGGTGCACTGACGGTAAAACGAAACAATACGTACCTCCTGGAGTCCAAACCATGAAACACAAACAGGAAGAATGTCAAGAGAAGAACTTTAACACAAAGCAACAACAGCTCCCTGTTTGTCTAATTTAATACATTTGAAACAACAGGAGAAAACATACCGAGTTTTAGCAGCCAGCCTTCTCTGTCGGGGTTGAAGAAAGTGTGTGTGAGGTCGTTCCCATCATCCTCTGGGATCTTAAACGGTTCATTCTTGATGCTGTCGTACAGATTCTGCAGATTATGATAACAGACATATAGTCTTATTAAATCTAAGACACATGAACAAACACTAAAATAGTAGTAATGGTTGCTACAGTCAATAAACCCTCCTATTCCACTGGATTAGATTAGAAACAAAGTCAAAAGATGGAAAGAGTTTAGGCTGAAGCTTAGAAGTGTTAATTAGCAATACGTTTTAACTAAATTTAGGATATTAACACACATTTAAATCCAAAAGAAAAAACAAGAACGAAACACAAAAGTTTTTTAAAAAGTAAGAAAATCATCATCACAAAGATTTCAATCAGATTTCAAATATTCAATCCCTTTTCAGCTTTCAATCCCTTTTAAACTGCGTTATGTTATTACTTAAAGATATTCTGACAAACTATTCACATACCATTTAATTTAATATTTATACTTGATTGTTTAAAGTTACATTTCCCTATTAGCTTCAATTGTCATCTTTTTCCTTAAATCAAAATCAAATCAAATATTTATTTTTCAGCAGCAAGGCATTTCAAAGTCCTTTACATCATAAGCACAAAAACACAAAGTCATGCAACATATAATAGACAATACATTGTTACATATTATGTTTCAAATACAATTCTTAAACAATTTCTGAGTATTTTAAGAAAATAAAATACTCATATATTTATATATTATTATACATTATATTTTATTTTAAGGAAATAATATGCTGAGTTGGGAAACTAGATAAACAAAGCTTTGTTTAATTTGAATTGGTTTTTAATTGGTTCTAATTAAAGATTTAATATCTTTTATGACTTTTATTTGGCAGAAATTAAATCTATTGGAGATTCTATAGTTGTTTCCCCAGATCTCTACAAAACAAGTAAAGGTTTGTTGAAAGAGTGTATAGTTTCACTGCTGAAAGTATGTCATGATGACACCCACACACACACACACACACACACACACACACACACACACACACACACACACACACACACACACACACACACACACACACACACACACACACACACACACACACACACACGTGATCAGAATATGGATTACAGAGTAAACATGGAGGCCGTTTACAGGAAAAGCGCAGCGGGGATTGATTGTGAATGAAGCTGCAGCTGCTGATGGAAAAACTGTGGTCACAGCTTGAACTTTGACCTCCTGTCTGGCTGCATCCATGGTGCTGTGGTCACCATGGTTCTGTTTGACATTAGCAGGAGAACAATAGCTTCAACACAACCCACAAGTCTCTGTGAAGACAATGTTTGCATCGTTACAGGCTTTGCTTTGATTTAGCTTTTTAGTTCCTCTCATAAAGCAGGTCTATAATAATAATGATAATGATAAAATAGCAAAAATCTCTTTAAATGAATCCATTTTACCTGAGTGAAGTCGGCCTCCCCATCTTTTTCAAATTAAATAAAATTAGAACCAAATATTTGTGCAGCAAAGAATTTTGTTTGTGCCGTTATCGCTTCACAAATATTAAATGCCTCTCAGACTGCCAGGATCTCATTGTACTCCGTCTCTGATACTCTTTATCAGTTGCTAATAAGAATGATCAATCCACCATAATGGAAATCCTCACTGCGCCCAGACTGCGGGTTTCCCCTCTTCGTTTTCCAGCTCAAAACAGAGCGCCACTGCATGCTGCGTGTTCATTCTTCAGGTAATCCTTTTTATGCAGAACAGAAACTTCTAAGCTAAAAACAAATCACAAAGTGGACGCCACCGATCGCTCCGATATCCAAACATGAATATTGCAGAATCAATATACAGCCCGAGCCTGTTCACCTAAAAATGAGCCTCAGCAGAGGAAGGAGTTCCTCAGAACAAACGGAACTGGACTCACTCTGAGCAGATCCTCAGGCAGGTCTCCTCCGTCGTTGATTCCTCTGTTCATGGCAGTGAATCTCTGAACTGACGGTTTGTCTCGTACGTTTGGGTTGTGCAGACTCGTGTTCAACATGATCACGGCGAACGACAAGACGTAACATGTATCTGGAAAACAGGCAGAACTTGAATGTCAAACATCGAGGTCAGGCTTTTCTGAGTTTAAAAATATATTCTGTTTCCAGGTGATTTTATTGGGAAATGATACCTGATGACTACTCTCTACAGGTTCCAATACAATTTAATTCAAATTCCCAGACTGAGAGTTGTTTACATTTCATACTAGAAAGGACTGGAGGAAGGAGGACAAAAAGGAAGAAAACAAGAAGGTAAAGAAAAGAGGGGAGGAAAGATACAATTTAGGGTAGAATGAAGGACAAAGAAATAAGAAGGAATAAAGGAAGGACATAAGGAGACTGGAATAAAGAAGGGTAAGGAGAGGAAGGAGAGAAAAGGGGAAGGTAGGGCACAAAGAAAGGAAAGAATAGAGGGAAGGAAAGACTCAATGAAAGACAAAAAGAAGGCTGAAGGGAAGGACGAAGGTAATAAGGAAGAATGGAGGGAAGTAAAGAAAGAAAGAAGAAAAGAATTTTCTAGAAAAGAATTTTATTCCTTTATTCCATAAAGGAATAAAGGAAGGGAGAAAGAGAGGATGGAAAGAAACAATAAAAATTAAGAAAGGAAAGAAGGACAGAAGGATGGAAGGAAGGAGAGAAGGAAGGCCATAAAGAAGGAAGTAAAGAAATAAGAAAGGTGATTGATAAAGAAGGAATGATGGGAAGAAGGAAGGAAGGCGATATCTGGAATCTTTTTAACCCATTTATTTCCTTTTTAAAACATTTATCCTTGAAAACACTAAAATAAAATCCTAGTTAGTCTTCTGCAGACTTTCCCCACTCTGAACCCTTAACGTTTTTGTGTGCACATCAGAAGCGTTCTGTGTTTGACCCGGCGCTCACACACCGGTGCTCTGAAACACGCCCGGGTTGCAGTGGCAGTATCTCTGGGCGAACGCCTCCATCATGCGGTCGATCTTCTGGGCTTCGCCCGGCAGCCTGAAGCTCCACAGAAACTGCCGCAGCGCCTGGACCAGGTTCAGGTCCGTGAACTCGTGCAGGTCCAGGAAGGCGTGCAGAACCTTGATGTTAAATTCATCTCTGCACGACACACAGGATCCCACGCAAACACACACCCACAAGTCCACATTAGACATCAGAAACAATGAAACGACGCGGCATTACAGCTCGCCTGGAGCTGCTTGTGTAACATTATGAATCATGATTCCAATAATGTGAATTAAATCAGCTCACCTCTCCCCCAGATAGTCGCCGATCGCCGTCTTGTTGAGGCCCTCTCCTTTGTAGAGAAACTGAGCGACGTCTTCGCTGGTGTGTTTCAGCAGAGAGCTGTCGATCAAGAAGCGAATCCCCTGAGGAGGAAAATATCGACTAAATAAGAACAAAATTAGTCTGTTTCAGCACGCATGGGCCAAAAACATATTATTTTTAATAACTAAAATCACCAAAGATTGAGTGATTGTTTTTACCTAGTCGACAACAAGCAAAATAGGGGTCAGCTGTACGGCTTTAAAATAAAATATCCAATTTTTCAGATTTGATTTCTCGCTTTCTTTTCTAAAACCAGGCAGAAAATATTTACAAAAAGTTTTATTTGAATCATCCCTTCTGTCCAGACTTTGAGAATTTGTTTAATTGCGATAATGATACATTAGTTTAACTACTGAGTGTGTTGTTCTTTCAGCAATTAGCCTGTGTACACCAGCTAAGGATTAAGCTCTATTACCAAGCTAATTGACGATTATTTCAGTAATTGATTCATCACAATTAATCGTTTCAGCTCTACACTCTATGCTGAATTTGCATTTCTTGGAAATTTTTAGCCTTTGAGTCGCTGAAACATACTTGTATGTATTCTGTTCTCAAAGCTGATGGCATGATCCATCATGCCATGCATATGAATGATTTTCTATGTGGTGTAAAGTAAAAGATAGAAACAGCTGCTTGAAAAACAGATTTAAATGTCTGTAGCTGTTTGTTAAATGAAGAGATTGACTGATGCGTTCACCTTTGTGGGGTCCATGTTGAACTTCTTCCGGCCGATGGCCATCTGTTTGTTCCTCTGCATGCTTTTCCTGCAATCAAATAAAACAAAAATACTCTCAGCACTTAACAATAAATGACCAGTTTAGTTCCACAATTATAATCTCATTTTAGCAATTGAATGAAATGGATTTAAGCAAGATGATGCATACTTAGAACATCGTGTAAAAGGATGACGTAAACAAGTTTTTTGTGTCTGTAAAACAAAGGCTGAGCAGAGCGGCGCTGCCTACGCACAGAAATGGTATTTGAGGGACACTTTACCTCTCTTCAGTCAGGCCCAGGTTTTCGATCTCATTGCTCACCTCTGCTATCTCATCCTTCAGCCTCTGAGAGGCGACAGAGAAGAGGAACAGGGGAAATTTGGTCAGCTTCAGACCACAAAACAAAAACGTAAATAACAAACAGTCACGATTTAAGTTCATTATTAAAACAGATTGCATTTTTTTAAATTCTTTCTTCAGAAGAACCCACTGACCAGCTCATCACGACCAGCACCTCCCACTCTAGTGACAACCCACTAAACCTCCTAAAAAAGTGCCGCCATGATTCAGTCCTGACCCGACAGAGCGATTCCTCCTCTCAGCAGGAGTTTTGTGCTCTCGCTTTGCAGAGTCCCGCTGCAGCACCTGTTCTGGGGTCATTGCTCACCCCCTCTTCCCTTTGCTGACCCAGATTCATCGGGCTGCCCCTCCCTGCCTGGGCGCTGGGGAGAAGATGGGAATATGACGGATCAAAGACCGACCGGCTTAGTGGAGCTGCTCAGGCAAGTCCGAGGTTATGAGAGGAAGAAGGACAACAAAGACCGCAGGGTTCCTACGCACTTTTAAGACTCAAATTCCCAGAGTTCAATAAGCGCTCCAGTTTTCGTTAAATATGTAATGTTTTCATACGCTACTACACTATCTGATGATTTTCTCTTTCCCATATTGCTGGAAACCTGTGGCCTGCTTAATAATGTGGAACATCCTTCTTAAGTGGATTTCCTTTAATTGAGCTCATCAGACAAACTAACCAACCCAGCTTTCTGAAATTAATTATAGTGATTCAAAGAGCCCTGACACACAATGCCATCTATAAACTTAATAGCAGAACAAAAAATGCTATCTTTATGGCACTTAAATCCAATTTGCATAACAATATGGAACACAGGGAACTTCTGTTTTTTATCACTTTTTTTGGGAAAATTTCATTAAACTAAATTTGAAATCTGTTTTGCAGACGGTGTAATGATTCATGTGAGCAGAAGACCAGAAACAAGACAAATCTAGAGTCAAATATTTTAAAAAAACGTCTCCCATTGAGGGAATCTGGAAACTACAGTAAATACTATTTTTTACATTTATTTCTGATTCTGTTTCCCAGAAACATAGAAACAATGCACTCCCTCTGTATTACTGCAGTATGTCATGGTTCATAACCCGTGTGTCCCTGAGGGTGAAAGTGGGCGGAGCTTCGGAGAACAACATGACATTCATCAGTTTGCACATCATCACCGCCTGCAGGCTGCAGAGCAGATAGAAAACAGCCACTTCAAATCACCAACTCTCATAAAACTTTGATCTGGATCCACTTATCAAATCATTTTTTAGACCTGTCTGGCTTTTTAATCACATTTTAGCAGAATGTGATCTTGATACCAAAGATCATTTTAGAAGATCTTGGGGTAAGTTAATAAAGTCTGCAATCAAAACCTCTCTATAATGAATATTAATACATGAAGAAACCTGCCTCTTTTGTAGTTTTAATTACTGCACTCTTAAACCCTTCATTCTTAAAGGCAATACAATTTTCCACTTTTCCACAGCTAATATTGTCCAAGTTTAATTTTCCATAATCTCACGTTTGTGCACCTAATTAAAAAAAAAAAGCTTTATAACAAATTCAGTATTTTCTTTTGTTATCATAAGCTACAGGTTCACAATGTAGTAAATAAAAAAGCTAATACTTTTTGTATGTGTTCTTATTTTAATAAAATAAAATGTAAAATAAATGTATAATGCATGTTATGTAAATAAATGCAGAAATTCTATTAAATATATATGCAAAATATATATCGTTATTTACTTCAAATAATTTAATTGTCACTGCTCATCTAATAGACCCACACATGTAATTATTTAACCAGTTTTATAATCAGTTATACATTCTAAAGTTAGCCAAACAGACTAAAAAGTTTAAAATATTGGTGCTTTATTCATTTTGTTGATTAAAATAAGCAAACCATGTTTAATGTTAAAAAAAGGACATCTAGTTTTTTTACAGTATTGCATTCTGACTATAGGCATTGCTGTCCTGTCCCTTTAAAAACAAGGTTAATAGGTTATCTGCTGATTTATCTGTAATGGGGGCATAAGCAGGAGGGAAACTGTTCCTGCAGGTCGTCCATATGTGGGGCTCCTCAACCCACAAACAAAGAGGATCATCTGTCTCGTCTGTGTACGGTGATCATATCCTTTGACCCTCATCAGCCCAACTAGACTCGCTGGTCTAGACATGAAAGTCTCATTTCACTCAAGCATATGGGGAGGAGACACAGACTGGTATTCAAACAACGAGGAGAAAATGCAAACAACAGCTGGAACCTCAAGGTTTCACATGTGAAATATAATCTGGGTTTCTCCCGTATTTTGTAAACAACTCCTCTTGAAATAACCAGGCTTTAAACATTCATGGTGGAACAATGTAATGTAAATAATGTACTTTCAAGGTTTCCCCCAGAAAACTTGCCAAGTCTGGTAGCTGGGTGCTGGGCCAGTCATTCATACAGCAGCCTTTCACGTTTTTGAGTTAAAAATGTTTAAAGTTGTCAGGAAATTTGGAAACATCATTTGATAATTATGTGCTATTGGAAGATTAATATTGAACACCAACTATAAAGTGTTAAAAAATGCAAACATTTTAAAAATACTGAAGTATATAAGCAATATTTAACCTGGTAGGGGCACAAGGAAAGCCTGGTGGCTTATAAAACACTGGGGGAAACTGACTTTCTTCTCATGCATTGGGTTTTTAAAGTAGATAATCGGTAGATGAGCCATCGTCCAACTCTCATGTTAAACCAAGTGCTTTCTAAAGGCGGACCGGCTCTCTGACTTTAATATTAACCTCAGAACTTAATCTTGTAAATGGAGCTTTTTATTATTTATAAAACCGTCTCTTGGTTTTGCTGCTGTACACACAGTTTACTTTTTGACCTACAAAGCAGCAGTGAGCGCCAATACTTTCTATGTTACACATTTTCGGTAGTTAACTCTCCAAATCTCTGTTGTACTGTTGACTTTCACTCCTCTGCTCACTTCTTTCTTTGGTAACAGTGAATATCAAGATGTTTTTTGACTTATATGAAGCAGTCTAATGTAATTTATCTCATTCCCACATTAGATATAAAATGCAGTTGATACGCAATCTGATACCCCTTTTATTTAGGGCTATCAGAGGACAAGGGGTTCAGCAAATACGGCATTATGTTCCATATTTATTCAATCCCCGCTCTACCATATGATATTCATCCAAACAAAATATTTAAGATGAAGGTTCAAATGTGTTTATCCTAAAAATTTATATTTATTTTAACTTTAGGAAATAAGAAATGTCACCAAACTGCTTTCATTATTATTCATACACTCATGTATGAATAAGATTTTTTTTTTAATGTGACAAGAGTGGGCACAAATCTCTCAACACAAACAAGTGATTCTACTTCTAACAAAGGCTTTAGATGAAATCTGTTTACAGTTTGAGAAATGAAGAGAGAAGGAGCAGCTCACGGAAAGTCTTTGAGAATCGTACTCACTTGTATGTCCTGCAGCAGCTCCTGTTTTCTGCGGCGGATGCTCTCCAGCTCCTGCTGCTCCTCTGGACTCAGGTCATTGGGCACTGAGGGCAGAAACAAATCCAGCACTCAGGCACAGAGATCAAATATTCCCTCATCCGACACACAATGCAATTACAGCATACACACACTTCAAAACGACAGAAGAACGGAGACCCGAGAGTCCCACTGCTCTGGCTCACTATGGCAACACAATCTGGGCTCCATCAGATTACACCACCGGTCACCACAGACACCAACAGGAAGACGGACTCAAGCTCACTGCCCAAAACAAACAGCATCTCAGACATACAGCTGAAATAATGTCTTTTGACTACAATAATGATGCTCTAATAAAAGGAGGGGAAAAATATGCATGTTAAGAACAACAAAAGATTATAAAAGCACTGATGTATCATTTTTGCTCTGAGCTGTTTAATATGAGCAATAGAAAGACTAAGTGCACTAATCCGATAAAAGACAAATATTAGTTTAGAACAATAAAAGTGATTAGATGGTTTTATCAGCGCTCATGGAGCCATCAGACTTGAAGTTTCCCCCCCGCACAAATTTAGTGTTGAATAAAACAAAACCAGGAGGAGCCAGCTGATAGTGGACTATAAGATTTAATAAATATAAAACTTAAACAATTACTTGAAAGATGTTTCAATCTTATGATTACAGTTTTTGTCACCATAAAGTAATTGTTAACTAAAATAATAAACAAAACTTCTAAGTAGTTATTTCTGTGATTAAAGAATTACAAAATATTTACACTTTCAGCAAAGTAAAATACCAAAACCAAAAAGCTCCAACAAAAGGAATGTCAGCAAAATAAGTACAGGAAGCGAATTTCATGTCATACTTTACAGTTACAAGCACAAATTACAGTGTTGGCTTCCTCCCTGCTTGGAAAACACCCATAACTGCACAGGACCGAGTGTGTGCTCCGATAGAACAGAAGTTCATGTACCACAGACACACAAAATATCTGCAGAGCCATGATAAATAGATCAAAGCTGATCTGTCAGAGACAGTCTGGTGGTTTTTCTCAAGAAAATTTACGCAAGAAGAAAAGGAAGAGGAAGAAGGCCGGTAACAGGTGGGAAAATAAGATTGTGGTGTTAGTGGCACATTCCCTTTTTTTATTCCCAGACACAGCAAGCAAGTTCATCTATTATTTCATAAGGTGGTTTTATCAATGTTTAAAAAAAACCAAAACATATATAAGCCAAGAAAATAAAAGCAGAGAACGAGCAATTAAAGTGAAGTAGCAACCAGTCAGATGACAAATAAGTCTCATTAGAGGAATCCTGCTGAGGGATTTCAATCAGTTCATATTGTTCAGTTCTCTCTGCTTTCATGACAACGTTACTCTGCAGAAACAGGGCACACAGTGAGAACAGGCATTATCACCATGAATGCATAAATCAGGGTCACTCAGTACATCAGCTCCGTTTCACATGGACTAAATAAATTATCAGTACATTTTCTTGGTCAAACAGTAGACTGAATCGCTTAAAAACTCTCTGTTCCAACTTGGCAGTCTTTAAAACTTTCAGAAAAAAGTGGAATGGCTGCTACAGTCAAAATTGGGATATTCGTCCAAATATTTGTACATTAATTAAAAACTACAGACACAACTAGCAAAGTATAGCCATCAATATTTCTGCATTCAAAATCTTGTAACATTCGATTCAAAAATACTTTATGTATCCTAAAGGGAAATTAAATGTTGCAATGACTCATGTTATTCAAGTATCTTCAGTCAATGTGAGTTGTGATGCTGTGGGCTGGAATGAGCTCCAGTAGCAGTCAGTCTTACGTCCAATCTGAAGAAGCCTCTGACTGACATTCTGACAGTTTAATATCTGGAGCAGCAGACATGATATTCCACACCACAAGTCCTGGATGATACCATCAGTTTTGGGAAAGCACTGCGAATCCGCCTCCTTTTCTACTCCTCTGGGATTTTGGGTCAGAGTTCATTTGAGTGTTTAGAGATTCTAATTAGATGCTCCTAGTTGTTTAAATAAAAACTGGCAGCAGTAAGATTACACCTTTCACTTTCTTCTAAGAACTTGCACTTATCTGCTTCAAAATATTTCAGGTTATGCCATCATACTTATATTTACAAACAAGTTTTTGGCTGGATGAAACTTATAACAGTTTTTCTTCTTGACCAGATTTTTAAAAAATGTTCATGTCTAACAGGAGGATTCAGAATAAAGCCACATAGAACTCTGATTACCAGTCATGCCGATTTCACACTGAACCACACTGAGCTGTATTAATACAGTTCTGTATTAATTTAGTAAATTACCTTTTCTATAGCAGTAGAAAAGGTTATAGAAAACCTATAACCATAGAGAATGTTTGTATGGTTATAGAAATATATTCTATAACCATAAGGCATGGATGTGCCAAATTAACCCTGCCAAAAATACCCACAAATGTCTGACTTCAGTTTAGATATGATCTTGTGCAACACACCCAGTGACGCACTAACTAATCACACACATCTCCTTGTCACCCAGAGGAGGCTTTAAGTAGGCCAGAGCAGCTTTCATTATTAACCTGAAGACCAGAAAAACACGCTGTAAAAAAAAAAAAAAAAAGGTAGTGAAACTGGCATTTACTCACTTCCTCCAACGGTTCATTTCAAGAGGAAATAGGTTAGATTATTTATAACAGTTTATAAAACACAATCTAGACACATCCTACATAAGTACACTTTTTAAAACTCAGCTCCACAAATCAGAGTTTGCAATTGTTTTGCAACTTGCAACCCTTCATTGTTGCAAAGCTATTGATGATCAGCTGCTCTGGATCCGTTTGCTCTCCATCCTCCTTCCCTGCCTTGGTGGTTAGCAGGTTATGTATCACATCCTTTAAAATACGCACCATAATCAATCTGCAGCTACTGTACGTTAAGCTGAGGTTTCCTGCTTTCGCAAGTTTTCTAAAGAAGACGTGACAACTCATGCATGCACACGCTCATCCTGTCTCAAGTTTTGGCATTAAAAAAGAAAAAACCCTCATGCAGAAGTTAAGATGACGCACTGAACACCTACACATTTGTGTCACAATCTTGATGATCATACCAGAAAATGCTGGCGTCTGCTCGGCTTCTTCCCCACAGCTTTTGAAGGTTCCAGAACAACAACTTCAGCCCAAAACAATTTAAAAAAACCTCAGGATGGGACTTAGTCACCAGTTTCTCTTAGTCAGGTCAGTCCTGCGGTTCTTCAGTCCCTCTGCCGCTCTAATCTCTTCATTACTGCAGACGGGAGAGGAAACATAGCCTGCCAGAAGCTAAATGAGGGCAAACTTTGCTTTTTTTTAAGTGTGTCTATGAAGAAGGAGGAGAACCCTTAAAGTCTCATCTCTCTCCCTCCTCCTTCTGGCCATCTCATCTCCTCCCTGTTCCATCCCTTCATCCATCCATCAAGGAGTGGAAGATCAACTGCAGGCTCCCTCCCTTGGCTCGTTGAAGAGGAAAGGCATGTCTTTAAAACAACCGGCGATAAAGAAACAAGCAAGGCACAGACACTAGATTGTTTTGTTTTAGCTCATGTGTTTGTTCACATAAAAGAACATGACCCAAGACCCAAGGCAAAGCAGTTTGTTTGTGATAAGAGAGAGAAAAATGCTCTGTCAGGCACTGTTCACAAGGCATCAATTGTCTATTCTGGATTTGGGGGAAAAAAAGGGAATAATTGTACATTTTAGAGTTCCTTGGCCTGAGGAAAACTGGCTCAAAAGATTGATGTAATCCTGCCCTGATTACTGATTGCATTCATTCAGCCTCGAGGCTTAGAAGTCCAGTAAGTAAGAACTGGAAGAAAGGAAGCAAAGAACAGTGGGGAACAAATGTAAGCCTAAACGTACAGGAAATGAAAACATCCTAACGTGACCGAGAGAGAACCTGGGGAAGTTTTGAGAGTGTGATCAAGTGAAAAGCTAAAGTTGAACCAATCAGTTGAATAATAACGGGCAAATTATGAATTGAAGCATCCATGGTCTAGACCCGCTGGTCGGTGTATAGTTGCATGGGGTTGGAGTGGTCCATCCTGAACAGGTCACTAGTTCATCCCAAGGCCACACAGAGACTCACAGGACAAACAACCATGAACACACTCACACCTAAGGGTAATTTAGAGAGACCCTTAAACTTAACAGTCATGTTAACAGGAATCTGGAGCACTTAGGATTTGAAACTATTCAATCAAAACAGCTGAAACACAACTTTTATTTTTTCTTTAAATCAAAAGAAAAAATATGTATATGTATATACTGAAACTAATACTGCTATATTATGTTTTGATATTCAATTTTTACTATTCCTTTTCATCATAATGATGGCCCCACTTACCTCCTTAAGCTTTACAGTAATGTCACTGAGATCTACAAAAGGTACATTAAAATAGAAAAAAAACAATAATGTCCAATGTCCTTGAAAACAAACTATCAACTACTGTATTCAAGTAACTTTTTGCAAAATTGCATCAATTAAATGCCAATTTTCTACATTTTAAGTTCCATTTTGAGTGTTCATACCTGATCCTATTAAAATTACAGTTATTTTCTGTTTTTTATGTAAAACTTTGTTTTGGTATGCTGTTCCTTTGAGAAATTTGTTAACATATGTACTAATAGGAACTACAGTAGTCAAATGCTCTTAACTGATGTGGAAAATCTACAATTTTCTTCAAATTTAATCATCGTTTGTGAAAGGAAAAGATTCACCAGCTCAGATTCTGGTGTTTCTTCCTAAGTTCTCCCTTTCACTCAAACTCAGATTGAACTGCCTTCCTGATAGTATAACTGAGTGCTGTTACTGAAGAAATGGTGAAAGTGCAGCTCGGTTGTTCACAGGAAACACCAGTGCACAGCTGTGCAGGGTGGTTGATTTACAACCTTAGGGTTCATCATTGTTTGGTCCGGTTTCTCCACAGCTTCCTACTGCTGACAGACTCCAACTCCCTGGCTCCAAGTTAGGAAACAGAGAGCACAAAAGTACATCAAGTCAAGTCAACTGAGTATTTTTAGGACAATCCAGCTAATAAATGGCTGCATTGATTGGTTTCAGAGACACGGGCTGCTGCACAATAAGTACAGACCCCCCCATGAGGGCTGGCCTCAATCCAGATAATAATAATAATAGATCCCTTGTGTCAGTCTATAAAGGGCTGCCAAGGAGCATTAACACATGAGCCAGATGAGGACTTGTTGCCCTGGCAGGAAACCGAAAGCTAAAACGATGTGATATTAGGACACAAACGAGACGTCAGTTATCCCAGGACGTAAAGTTAAACTAGTTTAAACCAGCTAACCTGTTTAGCCTCTGCATTAGCGAAGCATTAAAACCAATAAAACCGTGTCTGGAAACTCACCGACTCCATCTTCTGACTTCAACACCATGTTGGTCCCGTTGTTTCCGTGAGGAAATCTTATTTGGTCACTTTTTAATGAAGTTTTCGGGTCAAAGGGGGAACCCTCGGTCACAGCACCGTCACCGTTAAACTGCCAGTTAGTGACAACTGGCTGCGGAGAAACTGCCGGTGGATGAGAGGCTGGGGGGGCGGAGCCTCAACTCTCAGCAACCAATCAGAGATCGCCTTGCAAACATCTGCGTTTTGTAGCATCCGCCTTTATATTTAATGTATTAACAATTACCTGTAAAAGTATTCACACCTCTTGGAAGTCCTTTACATTTTGACACGTTAAACCTTTTAATTCTCTTTTGCTCTGATCTCGTTGATGACCTTGGTGGACGGCTGGTGATAAGCTTTACCCAGAATACACTTGGAGACAACATGGATCATAAAGTTAAATGTATGAGTGAAAATAAAGCCAGTCATTTAGCACAACATTTTATTCAATATTTTATATCTACTATGTCACTAAAATCAGTTGATCTTGTAAAGTTTTTAGCAACCATGAGTCAACAATGACTGGGGCAGCCTATCCTATCATCCTACGTACCCAACAAGAGTATCTTGTATGTATCTCATCAGATGTGATAAAGGCTTGGATCCCTGAAATGTTATAGAAGGGGGCTTAATGAGAACTGCTGTTATTCCTTCACATTAGATGTATCTTTGTAAAAAGCAAGAAATTAAAGCAACCAAAGAGGTGTATGATTTCAAGCCTAATTGTTTATATTGGGGAAACCCTTCACGATATAACATTTTCTCTTTAAGGGAGCCAAACTATCTTGCAAATGATATAAATTGGCCTTAGTTACAATTTCTTCAAGCTTATGGAGTGTTTTCTTTGGACTTTAACTGTTTGCATCTTTTAAACTAGGTATGAAAAAGAAAATCAAAGCCTACGTGCTAAAAAGTACTCCAAGCACCTTTTGGGATGTGGGTTTGTCCAACTTATTAAGCCGTATGAGAACATACCTGGCAAAGAAATCGCCGTTTCCACATTTATGCAGGAAGAGGAAGCAGGGCTCACAAGATAGACATAAAAAAAGGAAATTGAAATAACAGCCCCACCTGCTGAGTAGCAGAGGCATACAGAAACACATTAGCTTAAGGGAAGCTGGTGTGCTATCGGAGATGGACCGTTTGGGAGCGGGCAAAAAGGGAAGGGAGAGGAGAGGGTGTAGCGAAGGACAGAGGAAAAAGAGGGCAAGGGATTGCAGCTGTGTGATTGAATCACTGCTTTATTCAGAGGCTGGACCCACCAAAAAACAGGATGTGGTCAGGCGTGGCGGTGGGAAAAAAAGTTGCTGAATTTCACTGTTTAATCAGGCAGCCTCCCAATAAACAGCTAATTGAATAAGTATTCAGACATTTCAACTTTTTCACGTCTTGTGACTACCACTTTTTATTGTGTTTTGGTAATATTTAGAAGTGCTAGATTAGCACAATAATCGTGAACTGGAAGTAAAATGGTTTTCAATTGTTTTACAAACAGAAATCTGAAAAGTGGGGCAGTCCTTGGGGGAGGTTTCTACCAGATTTGCACAAACAGCTCAAGCTAAGTCAGACTGGGTGGAGAGCATCTGTGAAAATTGATTTTCAGAACTTTCCACTAACTCTGAGTTCGACTCCCGTCTGAAGAAAAGATTTAAACCATTCAAGCTCTGGCTGCATAAATGTTTAGAGTCATTTTCTCTGAGTCAAAAGTCTTCTGCTGTATCTGAAAGTCTTCCTTCCAGAATTACCTTCTGTTAGGTCTGTCTATCTGCCTTCCTGTTATTGCTCAACAAACACATTCCCACAGTATGATGCAGCCACCACCATGTTTAACCACAGGAATGATGTGTTTTTTCCCCTTCCATAAACAGAGTTTTGCATCCAGAGCCAAAGGTTGGCCTTGTGTCATCTGCTTGACTAAATATTTTCTTTACAACTAATTTATCATACAGCCGCTCAATCTTTCTCAAGATTAATTTTTATCTGCACAAACCAAAGATTTAAAAACAAAGAGCTGACTGAGGGCACAGCGAGTCATTTTGTGTTAATATAATTTTTTTTTACTAATCAGTGTTTCAATTGACTGTTTTGCCATTTTGCCATTTTTTTAAGTTTTAATTTTGTTGCTTTTTTGTCTGACAGTCTTTAATGTTATTCATTTTAAATTATTATTAACTTCCCTTTGTTTTTAATTGATTAATCTTAGTAAGTATTTTTTCATATTATTTTATTAATTTCACTTTAGTTTTAGTTTTTGCTTTCTTTCTGATTTTTGTGGTGTTTTATGGAGATTTTTTCTCTCTCTTTATCTTATAATTTGACTAATAATGAGCAACAATCATGGAAGTTTTTCTCTTCCTGGATAATTTTTTTTATCTGATAGTTTCTCTTAGTCTGATTATCTCAGTAAACAGGAAGATAATGTAAATATGTTCAATCTGAGAAGTCAGGCTGAAGGGTGTTTGATCAGTTTTATGCTGATCCTCACAACCTTTGATGATTTTACATCTTCTTCCTTTCTACTGATCATTTCAGAAAAAGAAAATATTAAAATTGAATCCCCTCAATCCAGTCAGAATTAAAATTACACATACAGACGCTAGCGATAGTCAAGGATTTCTCTTTTTGGCTGAAATTTTAGTTCTCATCAAATATTTCAGCTTACATGCATTTTTCTGAATTTCCTAAATTTATGGAGAATAGCATTTGTATTGAGTCCATTCTAGATGCTTTACACCAGCCGGGTGTCACTTTCAGATGAAGTAGTTTAGGATGTTTAGGTTTTGCTACTGGAAATGATGGTACAGCAGTTTTCCTGTCCACTTTGAACATTAATACCAACTCAGAGGATGTTGACCAAAGAACGAGGACCGACTGTCAGTGTCCTTGTAGGCAAACCAAATTCCTTTCAGAGACATTAAAAATTAAACCATTTGGCCACAATAACGGGACACAAAGTAGGTTTCAAACCTGAGAAAAGTGCACCCATGGTTGTGGTATGGTGGTGGTAGCATCATGCTGTGGGCACGTTTTAATGAGCACGGCACAGTGAACCCAAACACAGATTATCACTGGTATTGGTTTGGAAAAATCTGGCAAACATTTGGCTTCTGGAACAGGAAGGACTTACAGCTTATTGAAAATGTATTAAATAAACTGGAATATGGTAGGAAACTGACGATTTTAAAAGAAACTCTACAAAGAAGAGTGATCTAATGTTGAGTCAGAATCATGCCAGAATGTTGTTAGTGATTACAAAAAGTGTGTAGCTGATCTGCAACTTGCTAAAGGACATTTAACCAAATGTTAGTGGGGGTGTATAATTATGTGTATAATTATGGCCTTATGTAGATTGTACACACTCTTAATAAAACTCAAATAAGTGCATCAAGATACTGTTTTTAAATGTCATTGGAACAATGTGCTGTATTGTCAATGTTTTTTTTTATATGTACTTAAAAAATGTACATATAAAAAAGTAAACTGGACAGTGTTGCTTTGGATCTTTTACCAACCTTATTAGCTATGCGGTTGTCAGAGTTGGGTGTTGCTATTAGCTATCAATCAATCAATCAGGTTCATTTGTATTGCACATTTAAGCAAAAACATAAAATTACAAAGTCATAACAAAAACACCATACAGTCAACAATTAAAAAAACATTACATTTTGATGAGTGCCATTACCAAAATCATAAACAACAAATATGTTGGTCAATATTTCATTTATTATGGCAATTCAGGTGAGTTTTCAGTCTTGATTTAAAGGGACTAAGTGTTTCAGATGTTTTGCAGTTTTCTGTTAGATTGTTCCAAAAAAAACAAAAATTTTAGTTTTTCCATTACTTCCGCTAACGCTAAAGCGCTACACCAGCTCGGTATTTAGCAAAAGCTAATGCTAAAGCTAATGCTTCAAATCAAATCCACCTTTGAAAGCCTATGTTAATGTTCTATAATGCCTTTTCATTTTCTATTTGTTTTTAATGCTTCACTACTTTTTGTTGTCTGAAAAAAAAAATTAAATACTGAGGAGGGAAAAAATGAGAGAATGTGAGGAGAGAAAACTGAACTGTTATAAAGAAGAAGTAAGTGCATGAATGTAATAATAGAAGAACTGTTAGCGGTCGATAAAGCATTTACAAAATTTAGCTCTTTAGAATGTATTTGTAAAAATTAATTAAAGGGAAGCTAAGTGTGTGAAAGTGCTAAACAAAAACAAATTAACTCAGCTTTTAGCAGATGAGCAGAATGTGCCCACCACTGGTGGATGTCAAGAAATATGAGTAATTTAGCACTTTACTGCGCATCTGTAAAAATGTATTTAATTTAATAAGTGTGCTTAATGATTTCAAAGTTAGCAAAAGTGCTAAATAAAACAATTTGTAGCTATTAGCAGGTGAGTGGAAGTGTGGCCATCACTGGCAGGAATATGACTGAAAGAAACAATTATAATTTGACATCTATCGAGATGATCTGCACTCCTACTTGGAGCTATATTTCTGCTAATATGTCAAGTTTTCAGGAAAGTATGACCTGAGGTGGAGACTCCCCGCAGCTCTAAATGGCTTATCTGAAAATTTGTCCTAGTTCTCACCATTTTAAGGCCCATGACATTAAAATAAGGAACAAAATGACTGGGCTACACTGTGTATTTATAAAAAGCTGTCAGCCACATCAAATCAACCTGTGCGAGTGCCTGCCGAGCTTTTTTCAGTGTGTAAACAACTGCTGTTGAATGAGCGCGTCGACGCTGTGAGAAACCACCTGCGAGGAGCAGAGAGCAGTGGGCAGAGATGGAGATTATGTCACTTCGGCACCCACCGGAGAGGAGCACCCTGGACCAGAATGTGATGGGAGTGCGTCATGTCCTCAAATCAAGCTCTCACACGCGCACAGAAACACACACACACACACACACACGCAGGCACACGCACTGACTCGTGTGTGTATGAACACAGAAATGTCAGCGCTATAGAGTGCTCTGCAATCACCACAGCAACTAAACACTGGAGCCACTTTATCTCACTGTTTTTTTTAATGACACCAGATCACAACAGCGTGGGATAAGATAAGTAAAGTACTCACCTGAGGCTGCAGCAGCAGGTGCTCCACCTCTTACAGTAGGGCAGAGAAAAGCTTGGAAACTGGATGCACACAGCTCACTCACAGTCCCCATCACAACGCAGCATTCATTCAGAGATCGCTGACAAAATAATTAAGATCAACAGCAAACTCCCAGCATCTCCCTCTCTCTCAGTCAAAAGCTGTCTGAGAATAAAGCGTTTGTGGTTTTCCCTCCTGACCATCAACAGAGTCTGACGAACTCTCCCACACTCCCACTCCACTCTCTCTCTCTCCTCCCTCCACGCTTGTTGCTCACACACTTGACCTCACTCCTGAGCTGCTCTCCTCCACACCAAAAATACGCCATCGTCTTTCTCAAGTGTTTCTCTTACTTAAAGGAGCCCAGCTAGCGCTAATGGGCGTCCAAATCCTCCTCCCCTTCTTGTGTTACTTTGAACAGTTGCTCAAAAGTATTCTTGGTGGCGATGACAAATGCAAACACACACATGCACCTCGCAGCGTCCTGTTTCACACCTACACACAATGCATCAGAGCCCAGTTTAGTTTAGTCAGAGCTGAGCAAACACGCAGTCATAAGAGCAAGGAATACAAAACCTTAAAAGAGCATTCATATGCCGAGAATTGTGCATTGAAGGGAAAATTAAATTTTATCAAGAAAAATTCAAAACGTAGTACAAACTGTTAAGCACGGTGGAGGTAGCATCATGTACTGGGACTGTACAAAGTCACTGAAGATTTTTGGTGATCAGGACCACTTCAAATATTTTTTTTAGTCTACAAAGCAGATTTTGTTTTTTCTTTACGGCTATTTGTTGGTTTAATCATTTGCATTTCAGGTCTAAAAATGATGATCTCAGCAGAAAATTATTCAAGAATCACAATAAAAATGGATGCATTTAGAGAAAAAAGTTCCAGCCTTATTTCTGCACCTTTCCACGCCGACATTTATATTTATGAACCGGAGGGGGGCTCCATTTTGTTTAAAGAGTGCTTAAAAACAGAAAGGTTTTTTTAAAATATACTGTATTTTCCAAATGATTAAACATTTGTTGTAATTAGCAAGTCTGAAAACAATGCAAAAGAAAAAATAAACACCCCCGACATCTCAGGAGCTTGTAGAACCAGAACAGCAGCATGAACTGAAGTCGTTTTCTGTTTGGCTTTTTCATTGTCTGAGTCTTTAGATTTATTTTGGATTATTTTTCCACTAAAGACACATTTCTGGTCAAATTGTAGATGTTGAACAGACTTGCTCTGGTGAATCTCTAGACTAGTTTGGAGTTTAAGCTGCTCAGATCCTGAGACTAACAAAGAAACACAAATTATTATCCCTCCACACCATGTTTGACAGTAAGTATGACCTGTTGGATTTTCTCTAAACATGATTCTACACAATATGTCCAAACATCTAATTTTCTTCTCCCTTATCTGTCAAATTAATGTTGATGAATGAAATCTAGTGATTCATTCAGATGCAAATTTAAAAATCTAATTCAAGATTCGATTTAATAACTCTCATTTTGCCCATTTTATTAAGCATATTTTGGCTCTAACAATATGGAGAGCCATTTCAGCAAATGCAAAACTTATCTGTCATTTTCAGCTCCTCAATAACTGTTTGTGAAATTTATTTATTTTCCAAGATTTGTTCTTCTTATTTGAGGATATTATAGCGTTTGGTTTAGCTCTCAGGCTCCATCTTATCCAAATGTCCTTTTTTCTCTCTCTTCTTTCTTTGTTTCTTTCATTCCTCCCTTCCTTCCATTCTTTCTTTCTTTCTGCCTTTCTTTCTTTCTTTCTTTCTTTCATTCCTCCCTTCCTTCCATTCTTTCTTTCTTTCTTTCTTTCTTTCTTTCTTTCTTTCTTTCTTTCTTTCTTTCTTTCTTTCTTTCTTTCTTCCTCTCTTTCTTTCTTTCTTTTTTCTTTCTTTCTTTCTTATTTTCAAAATAGTTTAAAAACCAGTTTTAAAACCTTGAATGTTTTTGAAATAAGAAAATAACTGGAGAACCACTGCCAATGTGATTCAAAGTGGACAGAAGCGACTGTCGATTTATTCATCACCACTGAAAAGCAGGTCGTATAACAACTTGAACCAAATACATGCTAAAAATGTCAGCAGTTGTCACAGCAGGTCTTGCATGTGTTAAAAGCTTTTTCTGCATCTAAATATAAACTGCATCTGCTGTAAAGCACTGGTGCTGCTGTCTAGACGAAGGGTGTTCAAAGTTGAGCACCGGGGGCCACAAATGGCCCTCGGAATGATTTTTCTTGAACCAGAATCCAAGAAAAGATATTTCCTTCTTTTTTTCTTCTATTTTCACTTTATTGCATCCAAATCTGCTTTTAAATGCTGTATAAAACCCTGGTTAAATGTTTTCAAATGAAAACTGACCTAGATTCTGTTTTGTTGCTGAGAAAAGACAAAAATATTTTCAAATTTTTCTTCCATCGAGTCCAAAATAAGAAGCAAACTGCATGCCTTTCGTTTAAAAAGAAAAAAATTGTGGAAGCCACTTGAAGTTTGGCATCTCCAATCCTATTTCTAAGAACAAAAACATTTATTCCTTGCTTAATCTGATTAAACAAGTTAAATGTTTAGTTTAACTCCTTCACTTTGAAGGAGTTTGTTCACCAGAACATGACTTTTCTTAATTTTTGCTCTCATTTAATCTATTTAAGCCTCCTTTCTCTCTCTCTCCAGACCTGACCTCTTCCTCTGGTGAGCTTTCTGTGCCGTGTTCGTGCCTCAGCAGATAACACTCTGATCAACCGGGAACATCTCTTTGCTTTGTGTGTCTAGATCTGGAAAGAACAGAAAAGAAAGAAAGAGAAAGAGTTGGTGTCGTGATGTAGCCAGCCTCAGTGAACTTTTTACAAGATTAGCATATGGATGGAAAAATTGCCAGTCAGGGTGTTTTTTTTTCTTTTTCGTCTGTGCTGGAATAAATCCATGTTTTGTATGGATGATAAATATCATCAGGTTAGAGTTGAAGCGCCTGTTGCTGAGGATTTAAATTGTGTTTTATGGAAGTGAACAGCTGAAAATCAGCAGCATTTTATCAGTGGGTGGTAAATGGACCTCTTTTTCTGCAAAGCTTTCCCACTCAGACAGTAAACGCTGCATTCACAAACATATTTGCTCCAGAATGCAGGTAGGTTACAGCTTTGAGGGGAGAGGTGTGGGCAAATTCTGAATAAATGTTTTTTATTTAAAACATTAGTTTAAAATGCATCCTGTGAACCGCGTCCTGGCTCAGTTTGAGTCACTGCTGGAGGAATATTAGCTGTTAAACGCTAGTATTGAAGCTGCAAGAATAATAAAAATCAACCCAACAGCCTATGTCTATATGTTCTCTTTATTCTTGCAGAGTTGCATCACAGAGCACCACACACACCCAACAAGAGCAAAAGTCTTGGGGCGTTGACACAAGAAAATGTTGCATCATGTAACATTAAGCTCCTCAAGCTTTTCTGAAGTCTGTTTTTAAAATAACATTCCCAAATGTAATTTTGTTTTTTGGGGGGTTTTTTTCAGCAATTACAAATTATTTAAATAATAGTGATATTAATACACTGTATGAATATTTTCGAAATATCATAGCTACAAATTTCTGAAAACAATAGAACAAACTCTGGACATTAAATCTACAAGGATTGATGCAGCTGAGATAAATTAAAGAACATTTATAGACGTTTTAGTTTAATAAGTATATATATCCAAGTGTTTTGTCTTTGACACAAGTAGGCAAAGACAAGCTTTTTTTTTATTTACTAAACCTAATGAACCTATTTTTACATGTCTTAATACCCAAGTTCTTTTTTTTTATCTAATTATAATAAAACAATTAGTGACATGTTGTCTTTCATTAGTTTGTTCTCTGGGGATATTTTTTTTTTGTTGCAAACTTAGAAAAATCTAGAAAATTACAACAAATTTAGGTTCATCTTACAGATTTTTTTTTTTTTAAGATTATCAAAATTTATACGCAGACTTTTTTGGCACTATCAGAGCTCCATACACTTCTGTCTCACAAAATAAATAACACAAACTGAACCAGAAAAAGAAAACTAAAGTTTGAAGAGTTCAATTTGACCCTAAACCAAAGGGCTAATTTGATGCATTAAGGAGGTAATTTCTTTCAACTTAAAATTGTTACTGTAGCTTAAAAAGAGAAAACATGAAATTGAAACTCAAACACATGACTCACTTTACACAACATGAAATAAAATTACTCCTTAACTAAAAACTTAGTCAAAATGGTGACAGTGTTCTGCTAAAAGAGATGAAAGTTGTTTAAAATCACTAAGTGAAGATAAATGTATGTTAATTTACTCCAAACACACAGAATAAATGTCTAGAAAGCAATATTTCCTAATTCCTACACTAGACAATCCGTGGCCTATAAAAAAAAAAGCCTTTTTATCAAACATTTACATCTTCAGAGCAATAAATATCTGCTTTGTTTTTAAGTGTAGCGAGTTAATTCCACTTTCAACACAGAGATTAATCACTTTGAATCAGTCATCAGCGCATCACAATACATTATATTATCAATAATTATGTCCTCTACATAAATGCTGCCTATGTTAACAGACATAACCACAAATAATATTGATGATAAACCCTTTGGTTTCAAATATGAAATATAAATTTTAAGAAAATGTACAACTCTACAAAAGGTGCCAAAAGATGTGTGTTATATTAGACAGAATGTTTTGCAGAACATCAAAATGGTCACAGTGATTGGAAGTTAATCCAGGAGCCATGATAATGGCTGTCGCAGTGAGAGGACAGACCGAGCCTTCTGAAATTGTGCCCACACTTTCAGAATGACTGTTATCACGATGCGGAGTCACACAGACATATTTTTAGAAAGAACTCAGTTCCCTGGCAACAGATTGAAGTTAGCTTGAAGTCTTTTAAGAAGAAATTCACCTGGTAGTGTCGGAGAACAAGCGGCGTCATAAATCTCCTACATGGATTCAGACATGAATACAAAAACCATCAAATCTGAGCTTTGAATGAGAAAGGAATCGAGAAATCTGGGGAGAATAAATGGCTAAAGAGTGAACTGTTCTCAAAAGCAGAAGAAAAGAGAAGAAAATATCTGGAAATATAACATTTCTGACTCTTTTTGTTGCTTTAACGCCAGAGAATAGAGCAAAAATTAAAAAGTAGAGAATTAAGAAGAATTTTAAAGCACTTATGTGCTTTAGGCCAGCACTCTTTGGTATAAATCCAGTGTTATCTTACAATTTTCACTGACAGAAGTCAGTTAAATACCCAACAATTACATAATATATATGTTTTATAATCTTATCCAACCAAAACCAGTGAAATTCTCACAGACCTTAAAAGGATGATGTGTTTGGGAAACGATGGTTTTGTTTTCCTTTCTGCCTTTCTGTACAAAATACACATGTCCTTACAGAAGCATTAAAACCAGTTGTACTTTTTGCTAGGCTACAACATTTATTTTAATTTAATTTAATTTAATGAGGACAGTGCACAACATTACTGCGATTCACGGCAGTCTAAATATGCAGAACTTAGTACAAATAAAATAAAACACCTCATTATGCAATTCATTGGAAAGAACACATATTTTTATCAAAACAAGCAAAAAATAAATAGATTTATAACAATTTTAATGTGATAAATCAGTATGATGTAGTGTATAACTGAGGAGTTAAAGGAAAATGGTTTAATTCGGTTTAACACAGCTTAAAAACTGAAAAATGTGGTGGGCATTTGTGTTTAATCCCCCCGAGACAACAGCTGTACTTGTAGACAGGCGTGGGTATGTCTCTACCGCCTTTACACGTTTATAAACTGATTTAGCTGTAGACTTTGACTAGGCCACCGATGACATGAATATCGTTCAATCAGAACCATTTTGTTGTGGCTCTGGCTGGATGTTTTGGGTTGTGGAAGATAAATTTCCCTTCCTGTCCAATGTCTTTTGCAGCTCCTTCCATCTTCCCATAAACAGCATAATGCTGCCTGTGATATGCTGAAGGGAATTGTAGTTTTACATCTCGCGAATGATAGGATTTTAGCTAAAAGTACAACATTGGTCTCATCTGAGATGTTTCTTCCACATGTTTTCTGTGTCCACTGCAATTGGAAATGTACATAAAAATAATTTGAAGGTTTTTATTGTAATGTAACAAAGTGAAAAGCTTAAGTGAGTGTAAATACTTCTTGAAGCTATTGGAAATATTTGATCTGTAAATAGTAAAATAAAGTTTTACATTTATTTACACTTTGGTTCACTATTTAGATTAGGAAAAAGAACTTAAAACAGCTTTTGTTTCTTCAAATTTTATTTACTTATATGATAATTGATCACCACTTCCTTTCTTAATCAATTATTACAGATATTTTAGATTTTTTAAGTGGTATAAGAAAACTGAGGTGTCGCCTGGTGGCCACTAGGTGGCAGTGAAACTAAAGAAAACAAATCTTGATTATTTTAACCAAAAAATCAAACTGCTCTTATTTAACTTTATGATACAGGATTATAATTGTTGTAATACTTATATTGAATATTAGTTTATTATTACGGTATGGTTGTAATTTTGTAATTCTCGGCAGTTTTAATTTTGCATTATAATTACGTGACCTGTTTTAATTATAATGTGTGTCTTTTATTTGTTGTTTTCTCTTTTCCAGGTCTCCCTAAAATAAAATTGAAGATTTTATCTGAAGAGACATTAAATAACAATTAGATAAATAAATTAAATAAATATAGAGCGTCAGAATAAACATAATAAATTGATCAACCATGAGCTTCTCCTAAAAACGACCAAACGAAACAGACTTTTTTTTTCTGGACAAGTGGGAAGCAGAATATCTGTTCAGCAGGTTAATGACAGACCTGCGTCTTGTACGTGGAGCCAACATAGCTGTTACATTTTTCCTATAAAGCAACGTTGGCCCACAACTTTGACTAAGTCTTTAATTTTGGCCAACTGTGTGTTTGAGTTTAACACCCCTGCTTGAAACCGCCTGTCCGGTTTCTCTGCGTTGGCAAACCAGGATTGCACAGCAGAGCTTGCAACATCATCTCTCCATCCATGTTCTGCTCTGGTTCCCCCAACAACTTTCAGACACAAGTAAAAGTTTAATTTATATTTAAAAAAACAACCCAGAACTAGCATAAAAACATCTTCACATAATAAAATTACATCATCTCAGAGATATATAGACATGACCTAAAAGTCCCGCCTGACTCAGGGTGATTATGACAGTCCTGTTTGAAATGATCAAGACGAGAATGAACAGAGATGACAAAATCGGCTGATGTGGGCCTAGCTCTACATTGCTCAAATAGTTTCCATGCTGAGTCGATTGCCACATCTACTTGAATTC
Organism: Poeciliopsis prolifica; assembly: GCF_027474105.1. Lineage (NCBI taxonomy): Eukaryota > Metazoa > Chordata > Actinopteri > Cyprinodontiformes > Poeciliidae > Poeciliopsis > Poeciliopsis prolifica. The sequence continues at coordinate 7,657,946 of NW_026562393.1, forward strand.
TCACAGGACACATCTCAGTTCTGCCTGGGCTCCGTCCCACAGTGAGAAATTAAAAGCAGCCAATAATTGAAGGTCATTTTCAACACCGTGACATAAGATAAATATATAATGTTCAACTTATGCGCCCAGTGAAACACAACCCTTCTGTTTTATGAAGGCTTTAATGCAAAACCTTCTTGCTTAGAATGTATTTTAATACAAAGACACAACTAAGAAACAGAAAACACATTTCATTTGGGATTTTTATTACCTCTATGAGTTCAGTGTTTCTCTGCTCTGGACACTGCAAAAACACAAAATCTTAGTTCACTTGAAATAAGTCGCAACTAACTTATAAGTAAGTTTTGCAGCAAGACATCAGAACTTGTTTAATGTCAAAAATACTAATTCCACAGGCAGATTATTGAACTTACAACTATCACTTTTTCATCAATATTAAGAAGTTATTTGTAAGTTTGTCTTATTTTAAGTATATATAATATCTGCATTAGCAACCGAACAAAAACAAAACAGCAATGTTTTATGTTTGTGCACTGAAGTGACAGTTTGAAACTACAGATTCCTGAAAATTTGAAGATTCATCGCAGGTTGGAAAGTTTATTCAGTTTAATAGTCATAGTTTTTTTAAAAAAAGAGATCCAAACAGTTACTTTCATTAACTGACAAAAATCTACTTAAACTTTCGTGTTGCTCAAATGAGCTGAGGGAAATGTATTTTTCTCCAGAACTGTGTCTCACCCAGGGATGGATCACTCAAGATTGTTTTCAAGTTATTTTGGTTTTTTGGATTTTGCGTTCTGGGGTGTCAAAATCATTTTCATTTTGGGACATATCAAAAATCTGACTGCTCCTAAACGGCCAGTTGTGCAAGAATGCATTGATAAAACCCTTTAAACTATTAAAATATTAATAAACAGTTGTTCCGACTTTCAGTAAGTGTTTCTTAAAATTAATAATATTGAACATCTTTTCACACTCACCAGAACCTCCCAGGATTTTGTGATTGATTTTGTGGGTTATTTTGCAATCAAAATGAGATTTTCTTTAAAATATTTAAAATATTTTTAAAGAATGTTTATGCTATTTGCACTAATGTGACTTATTATTGATCACATTATCAATCACTTGACATTAAGTAAGACTGAGGCAGCAGTCACATAAACATTTTTCTGATCAATTTTGAGAAACATTGCAATCAGAAAACAAACTTGGAATCTGTTGATTTTATGCAAATTTTGCAGATTTGTGAAAAACCCAGGAGACTTATTGATGTAATTAGGCATATAGAGGGTCACTTGAAAAGTTGTGGTGGGCCGGATTTGGCTCCCTGGCCTCGAGTTTGACACAAGTAGATGGTGCAACGTCGGAAGAGCCGACCTCTACTCCAGGCCATTTTTTTAACTGCACCTTTCACATAAAATTGTAGAAAAAATAGCTGAGATCCTTTGAGAATATTTCAGTTTTTGATTTTTCTGAAAATAGTGTAACTATTGGTGGGAACTTGGCAGTATAATTGGCACTAAATATAAGCTATTTAATTATATAAATGTTGATAATTCAATAAAACTTTATATTTTTCAGAACAAAAGTGATACGGAAGCTTACAGGCGAAATGAGAGTGGTACCATGGTTATCCCGTGATGTGAAGAGTTCGCTGAGACGCTCTCTTTTAAAAGCTGTGAGATTGAGAAGGGAAATTCTCACTAATGTCAGCTTTTGCTGAGTTTTCTGGGTCAAGTCTGTTATATTTAAGAGTCTCTGAAGTTTAGTTCTGCTGACACTCAGCTTTTTTGTTTTATTGAGGTCTTAAGGCAGATTATTGTTCCCGCACTGACTCACTCTGCTCTGGTAGGATGTTTCATCCTCTTTGCTTTCCATTGGAAAACTTCAACATCTCTTTTGTGCTGAATTTTGTAGAAGAATAATTGGTCAGCAGAGTAAAAAATAAAGAACTGAGAACACAGTCTTGAGGTACACCTGTGCTCCGTTTGATGGAGCAATATTGAGAGTTGTTGACTGGAGCAATTTTTATTTGAAATGTATGGGGAAATTTTTCTGCTTTCAAAATGAAAATGTAAGCAAAAGGATTAAATGTTTTGAGAGCAAAAGACATAAAATCCTGCTTTCAGACTGCAAATGTGTGCTTTTGGATTATGGCAGGAAAATTCCCCCATAGAAATGCTAACAATGCTAATTCGATTAAGTGTATTTCGAGCTGCTATACTCTCATTCTTGTAAATCTTTGCCCTGCTTTTAAGCTGAAATTTAAAGAGCAAAGATGCTTTTGTATTCAGGTCTGGAATATATTTTAAATTAAAATAATGAAACAAAAGGAAAATAAAAACTCCACAGACAAGAAGAAAATACTCTTTCAAACTTTTGTTTTTATTTGATAATACTGAATATTCTGTCCTTTGCCTGGACTTACACAAAGCATCAAAAACATGCAAAGTCCTCTAATAAAACAATGTATATTTATTTCTCTACACTTCCGCTAAAAGGACTTGTTAACCGCACTCTCACGTTACTCCAGCGCAAGAGGTCCCTCTGTTTGAAGACAGCTACAAACAATTGTGGACAAACACACAAAAATTATGACGGCTTTTATAATAACACTGAAAAGTACAAAGTAAATGGAAATGGAAAGAGTTTACTTTTAAATTATGCCTCTAATACTTCAGCATACATATATTTTTTTTAGTTGTAATATTGTAGGTTGAGGGGTATAAAACAGCACTGTAAACTTTGATTAGGTTGCTTTCTAGGACAGCGATAAAGCTTTTATTTAAGTATAACTTGAAAGACAAGTCAGAGCTAACATTAGGCATGTAAAGAATACCATTTAACTGCTGTTTGCATTTACAATCGACAGATAATACAAAGACACTGAAATATCATCTTGCGAGCTCGTCTCAATCCCTCGTTCAGACATTCAACCTCCCCCAAGTTTCCCGATACCCAAAACTTTCACACGTCTACGATTTTATTGTAATATTTTATTTTGTGTTATGACAAACAGAGCAAAGATTTGCGTGTGTTCTTTCATCGCCAGACAAAATCTGCACCAGAAGCGAACTTGGCAGTCTGGGCAAATGATAAATGTCATATCCGCGTGCTCAGGCTCTTGTCTTTACTGGAATTCATCCTCAAAAAGTGCAAATCTAGTTCTATCGCAGTAAATAATAATTATCAAGTAACACCAAAAGTATATGCATAGGTACTGTACAGCTACATAAAGATGAAAAAGAAAGAAGGGGATACAGTATTTAAGATTGAACTGCAGAGTAGTGAAGAGGAGTTGGCTTTAATTTAGATGGATAATCTTCATCTACGCGCTCTAAGGAAAGCAGGTTGTGGGCGTCTAACGTCACCAGTACTTATGGGGAGAAAATGCGAGAAGTCTAAATAAGAAATATTTAAGTCTTAAAAAAAAGAAAGGCAACTTGAAATTTGCTTTGGAATAAAATAGAGAATGAGGTAATAAAAGTTGAAACAAGATGGAGAGTAAATGATGGTCTGAGGGAGCAGAGAATGATTGACTGCCGCTCTGATGTAGAGCGTTTTTGGACAGGGAGAGCTCTGTCTCAGCAAGAATTTATTACCTCCTAACGCCAGCCTCAGGAGGAAGTTGCACCAACACTCCACCGGTCTATAGTTGTGTTCAAATTGTCCACTCTTTCATTACCGAGTCCACTGTTCGCGATTCGGCCATTTTGTAAAGTAGAATACAAGGAGTATACACCGCCAACCGCTGATGCTAACCGTTAGCATTAGCACATGTTAGCTGTAAATGGATGTTTAGGAAACTGATTTCTAGGAGCACTGTTGTGTTTTCACTTAAGGTCTTAAAAGACTGATCAAAGCTAACGCTATGAAGTTACCTTTGGTGGTAAACACTAATGTCAGCATGCTAACTGCAAACAACAATGTCAGTTAACTTCAGGCTGACTTGAATAAAACAGGAAATTACTTCAATTATTTTGCTTTCAAGAAAAGTAATCAACTTTTGACGACAAACAAATTGAGTGAAGGCTAATGTTAAACATCTAGCCATTCAGTTAACTGAGCCTGATTGCTAGTATCAGTATGCTAGTATGCTAACTGTGGCGTGAAGTGTGTAAAACTGTGTTGCTAACGTCAATGCTAATTGTTTGATTTTCCGATATCATCACCTCAAATTTGGGCCTCTATCTTGCTGGTGATTATTTATGAAATAAATAACTGCAAATATTAATTAGTTTTAAATGAACTTTACATAACGAGTGAGTGAACATTTCCAACACAGGCTAAATCTCATGATGTCATGTTTTGTTTTTTTTTTTAATAAAAATGCTGCATCCGACAACAACTTTTGAGCCACTTCTGAGTTGTTTAATCACGGGAAACTTTAGCATGAAAAGTGGTCACATTGACAAGAGGCTAAAAATTATTTCCAGAACAGCAGCTAATTTCTATCACGATAGCTTTACATTTTTAAATAGCCTAATTTTTTATTTCAATTGCCTTGTTTCCGTTTCTCTCCGTCAGATTGCGGACTTAAGGGTCCTCTGCGTCCAGAAACTCCTTCTTGGGTGGGGCGACGCCACGGTACCAAGAGCAGGAGCCGTCTGCCCTCTTGACGCAGGCGTAGTGGTTGGCCTGGCGTCCGTGCACCTGCTTCTCGATCATCAGGTCCGTCCACAGACACTCCTCAGGAGCTGAGATCTCACAGGGCAGAGAGGGACAGCGCACAATCTGCAGAAAAACACAAAACAAAGTCTTTGTGAACTCTGTGCCAACATGAATTTGAATAATATTAGCAGGAAATTAAAGATATTACTGATTCTTTTTGTTATTATTAATGTTGAAAATGCTATGAAGAGATTATGGCCAATTAGTTTATAAAAGTTATTTGTCTTAAGATGACAAAAATAACAGAATGAAGTGTGAATTTAAACAGAAATGTTTAAATGTGAATTTCAGTGCACAGTTTAGATGAGGAGTTGGAAAAAATGCTCCACTATAAATCAATTCAAAACACTTTAGGTCATAGACGTCAGGAAAATTATGTTGTTTGTATCTTATATTGTTCATTTAATGTATAACGCTTTGGAAATTTGTTTTGTAATTACTTAGAAAGAACCACGTTTATGCAATATTTGTGTAGACTGAAGAAATTTGTTAAATCGAGTGAATAAATCCATAATTATTTTATATTATTATAAGCTTGTCACCATTTTCTGTGAGCTCCAGCATCTCATCTACTAAAAAATAGAGAATGTTTTGAGCAGTTTGAATCTCCAAACACTACATGCTGTGACAAATGTAACGAGGGATACCATTTTTAGAGAATGATATAAGCAGTAAAGTCTGGAAATAATGTTTTTATTAACTTTATTCTCATTCTCCACCCAAATAGTGAAATCAAACACTCTTCCAAGGCTTTTGCAGACTTGTTAGAAACCTTACCAAACCACTTAATAAGCTGCTGTTATCCCTGTTGCTTGTGCATCACTTCCTAACCCAGTTTTTCTTTCCACTCAAATTAAATTAAGATGTTGGGAAACGACACTCTGCAAACAGCCAGCTTACTTAATGAGCTTTATAGCTGCTTACCCTCCCTGTTGAAGCTGTTGATGACTGTCTACTGAACAACTAACAAAGTCAGCAGTTTTCCTTCTTATTAGGATAACATAGAATTAAAAAAAATATATCCTTTTTGGTTGGTCTTATGTAATATTCTAAGAAATGCAATTGAGAGTTTTTATTCATAATCATCAGAACTAAGAGGAAAATAACACTCGAATCAAGCCACTGAATTGAAAAGTTGCAGCTTTTGATGGATGTCGGGAACTCTTTAAACAACAATATGTCATTTTTACAGAATTTATTAAGATAAAATTGATCAAAAGTGATCGATTCTAACTTTAAAATCCAGTTTGTTGTTGTGATGTCTTGTTTTCACCCAGTCTCCTTGTGTCTGGATATCTGCTGCCTGTTTTGCTGTTTTGTTTAGTCATGCTGGGAGTTAAAAAAGACACAGATGGCCCCATGCTGCCTTACCTTGCAGTCACAGCCCATCTGGTAGCGCTGGCTGAGGCTCTTTTTCTGGGTGGCGCTCAAAGAGTCCCAGAGCATGATGTAATCGCACAAGGTCACGTGCATGCGTCCGCCCGCCTCGGCCTTGCCTGGAAAAGAGCGAGTTGTGGCGTGGAGCATCAAAACAACACATGTGAGAAAACATTTCAGACGAAACAAGATTAGGCGAAAAACAACAAGCCCTGGATGTTCTCACAGGCTGAACAACAGATAACAGATTCGTTGGAACACCAGATGAAAAGCTGTTGCTTTCCAGACTGGAGCCCGCAGGCATCAACACTTAACGACTGTGCCAGCGTCTGTGCAACCCACACAAGTGGCACCAGACAAAACAAGATATGTGGAGCAAAGTTTACAGATTTTCTGAGATGTGCGTCCCCTCGTCTTCATCGCTGTTTGTCTGTAAAGCCCCTCTCTGGATGTGTCGTCATGCGACTCACAATTTGTTGCGAACCTTCCAACTTTTGACCCTTCCACCTAAAAAGAAGATGAATAATTTTCCAAAGATGCCCCACTCAGCAGAAAACTGACTGTTTTTTGCCACTGTTTGAGGCTGCGAAAGGAAACGCTGGCTTCAGCAGTTCCTCCTCTTACAACTCCGTGTAATTAGAGGGGGGCGAATGATTGCGGGTGCATCTCTGTCTGTGATGGGGAAACCAGAGCATGAATGACCTCATGATCTACTGAGTCTCCTCTGCTTCGTCTGCAGCCTCATTCAGATGCTCCTGTTCGTTGGATTCACCACATCAATCTCTCTCAACATGAAAACATCACAGTGTGGTGAAAAACCGTTAACTCTCCTGAAGCTTCCTCACATTTTGTCATGTTGCAGCAGCAAACTTCTGTATATTATTAGGAATTGGCTGGACACGTTTTTTGTTGTTGTTGTTTTGAAATAAATCTGAAAAGTGAAGTCATCCAACACTCTGTAGCACAATCTTCCTCTGCAATTTTCGCTGCAATATTACAAAAACATAAAATCCTACCAAGTATTTTTGTTCTTGTAGTTTCTACAAGCTCGAAATAAGACAAAACTAACTTACAAGTCAGCAAGATATAGGAGCTTGTTTTAAGTCAGTAATTTCTTTATATTGATGAAAATGTTCAAGCTATAAGTGAAATAATATGCCAGTGGAATAAGAGCCGTTTATCATATTATAACTTAAAATATTTGAGCTGTAGATTATCAGCTCTATGCATTTGATACAGAATATTTCTCCAGTTTTTCCACCTTCAGACAGTCGAGTTATCCTCCTCACTAATCCTCATATTTTGTCTCATTAGCAATTCTCTTAGCCATATTTAGTATTTCTGAATACTTTCAGAAAGATCTCTTATAGAGCAACTCTTATAGCCACTTTTCTAACCTGACGGTTTAGATCACATGTGTCAAACTTGAGGCCCTGGGGCCAAATCCTGCCCGCTGCAGTTCTGTATGTGGCCCTGTAGACTATAAAGTGCAACTTAAATATAATCTTCAAGGTAAATAGTTATTTTAAATTTGTCATGAATCGAATTAAAGCAGATTTTAGATGCACACTGACAAGTACATCAAAAGATTTTAATTTTAAGAAATACTTTTTGAATGTAGAGCTAATTATTTATTAATATTTTTTAGTTTTAGGTTTGCAGCTGTGTCATGCTCTTTTCATTTTCATGTGATGGATTAAACATCGCTCCATGATAAGTTCACACAGCTTTATTCTTCCCTGGTCTTCATGATGATCTTTGTTTCTGACAAGAAAACCTCTTCACAGAATATTGAAGCATCCTTGATCCGTTGCATTTAATTTCATTTTGAACTTATTTTAAAATAGTAACACTATCATGTTACTCTAAGATGCTCAATATCACTAAGTCTAAAAAGTCTAATTATTTCTATAAAACAGCAGCTATGAATAAAACATTTTGAAAAAAGGGTCAAATATTAAGCCCTGTAGAGCTCCGTTTTTTTCTTCAGTGATGCATTTCTCGTTAAAGCTGCGCTGTGTTTTAACATGGAAATAATGATAACACCTGTTTGCAGTTTTTGAGCTGTTGAGAAATGCACTGTGGAGTAAACAGACACTCAACCGTTCCCGGAGACTCAAAGTGTGTGATGGCAGACGAGGGCCCACTGGTCTCCACAGGGTTTAGACAAAAACGTATCATTATCCATAATGACATAAACAGTTTACTCCCCCAGCATGCCCACTAGTCTTTATCTACCCTGTGTTTGTCTGCCTGGTTTAGCACACCTGCATGTCCAAATGTCATCTTTTTAAAAATTCCCGTGGCTTTCCAACCTCTCCTCACTGTCTCCACAAAGTTTCCTAACTTGTTTATTACACTGAAGCTGCTGCAATCAAGGCAGAGAAATGTTCAAATACATTTTTACATATAGCTCAGTTTCTGGATGTTTCTGTGAATTTGCTTTCTTCTTCATTAACGCAATAGTTGTGGAACATTATTTAGTATAAATACCTGAGATTAGGTACTCCTTCTTCCCAGCTGCATCCAGGGTGACGCCACACACAGCAGAAACTGGTGCAGTGAAAACTGCCTCGATGTCCTGGTCGGGCCCTTTAAACATCTGAAATATCAACAAGAATATTAAAGAGTAAAACACCAAAACCTTTTCTAACATCTTGGACATCTGTAGGTTAATTTAAACCTTGATTTGTTTGACGTCATACTGGATCCTCTTGATGGGGTTCCCGTAGATGTCGTTCCCAGAATCGACTTCTCTTTCGCCCACCACTTTTGCACGGATCACTGGAAAACAGAGTCGGATGAAGATTTCACTCAGAAGTAAAGATGTGTCTGCACATGTGTGGAATAGGAGTTCAAGATTTTCTATGCCTGGATAAACGTGGGAAGAGATAAGTGTAGGAAAAACATCTGTATTTCCACTTATTCGATTGTCTAAAAGTGGTACAATTTCCTCCATCCTTCCACATTCATGTCCTTTCTTATCTCATATCGTTTCGTTTTTGTGTCATACTCGAGAATCCAGCCTTGAGGAAGTCCAGGTGTTTGTTCAGATTTCAACTTGCCAACTCCGGTCCACCAAATAAGAGCGAAGTGACTTTCTATTCAGAAAAGTTCAAATGAAAACCCAAATGTTACAATTTGGGTGTAAACACATAATGTGTAGGTATTTCTTCTTGATTTGTCTACGTTGAGATAAATAGTAAACAGTGTTTGTTTATTAAAAATAAAAATGCCCAAACTACTTGAAAATAGATAAACTAAAATCAAAATTAAAGATTGCAGCTGGCAGATTTTATGCTTGACCAGCTGCGAGGGCTAATCATGTCATCAAAAGCTGAATTAAATAAATCAAAATAAAATATTATCACCAGTGATTTTACAAAATACGACAAAAGAAGCTAAAAGATGACATCGGCCATCTGGTGCAGCTCAAGAAAGAAAAGGAAAAGTAATTTTGTAAAGCAGATATTGAAAGAGTATTGATATTGTGCTTCTGGAAGAATGATTGCAGCGCAGCTAAGTGTTGCATGAAGCTAGAAAATTACCAGCTTAAAACTTTCATCCATTGATTGGTTTGAAATATTTGTGAAAATAACTGAACAGAAACCAAATGATTCCTAGCAATAATATCCAGCAGCATCACCTTTTTGTCTCATAGAGATAAGATGCATTTTTACGGCGTTAATTTTGGAGAATGTTAGAGCTAATCCTGCCCATAGTTCAGTATTTTATTGGTGCAATTTCTTGTGAAGCTTTCATCAAATAAAAAACTTAAATCATCTGTTGGCTTTTCACCTGTAAAGCCAAAATAACCCAAAATACAAACTCTGCAGCTGTTGTTCTGGCTTAGCAGAACCTGATGGCATCAAATGAAGGACACCTCCGTTAGCAGCCTGCATGCATCAGCTAAGGTTACAATCTGGGCTGCAAAATGTCTTACATTAATGATGGACCTTGGTAACTGAGACACTTAATAAGCCAACATGTCTTCTATTCATTTATAGTCCAATAATAAACTTTTTCAACATGAATGATTTCACACTGGAGTGTAAATGGAGTCGAACAGAACTCTAATATCCAGTTTCCAAATATAAAATATGCATGAGAAGCTGCATATTTTTAAACCTGAAGAAATTTAAGCTCTTGAAAGAGTTTCTTTCAAAAACAGATAAAAACTTACATATTTTCTTTGTATTAGATTGAAAAAAAAATCTTAAATAAAAATAAAAAATTCTTAGAATTCACACTTTTAACGTTTTCTACTTATAAACCACCATGTGTCCGTGCAGCTCATTATAAACGCAGTGCAGCCAACGCATCCTCCTCTAAATTACCCCCCCAAACCTCTGATCCTCAATTCAGGCTAATAACAAAGCCTAAGCACACTCAAACCACAACAACACCAGCTTACAGCAAAACAGGAGCAGGAACCAACGACAGGAACAGATTTAGGGATTAAAAAATTGGACTCACAGGCCGCAGCTAAGGAGAATGACTCGTCGGCCATGAGTGTGTGTGTTTTGTGTGTTTTAATATGACTTCATGACTTCAAGCTTCAGCTATGCTAGGAGCATTTATTTCAGAATGGAAAATATGAGCAATAAGAGTGGGTGTACGTGTGTTTGGTGGGGGAGGCTACAATGAGCATGAACAGAGGACTTGCAGGGAGATAAAGACACACTGCTGTTCTCACCCCCTTTGGCTCAGTTTACTCCATTTGCCTGGAGAGGCTTTTGCATTCTGCCATTAAAGGTGAGCTATTATTCTTCTTTGAACAGATTATGGGCTGTACAAAACATGTTTGCTGCATTTTTTTCAAAAATATTCTAATATAATGAGATTTCAGTCTGGTTTGTTCAGCCTATTTTGATCTCCTTTCACCTTGAGCTGTTTTAGGGCCTCGTGTCACTTTAAATACAAATAAGCTGCTGATGGCCGCGCCCCCCAGCTCAACGTTGTCTCTCACACAGAAAAATGGCTGGAAACAAATGCACAATTATACAACCATACATCTTTGAAAAGCAGAACTGGAGCCTACTTCACATCCAACAAGAAAGCAGCAAGTGATTTCTTGACGGTACGTCTACAAAACATGTCTTTTCCAGCAGCTATTGTAGATTTTTTTTAACTGTCCATTATTCAGCACCAAAAGCATGAACTTATTACCAAAAATCACAAGGGCTGGGTGTGTTTTTTAAGTACCAAAGCACTAGAGATCTAAATGAAAGTATTAAAAATATGCAAAATGTGAATTTTATATTATAGGCCCCCCTTAAACACCTCTCTGGGTCTCCTTTCTTTGTTTTTTTATACCAGTCTGTATTCATTGCAACATCGTTGCAATTCTAGCACATGCGCACTCATCTATCTACTTTACACATGTTCAAAAAAACAAACAAACACAGGCTCACATTTTATCAGTGTAACTTGATTTCATAAAGTCAATCAAGCAATTAAGATTTAATCTTCAGATATTTTTTGTTTCTCCATGTGGTTTGCCCGATATATCGGTTCTGCTTTAGAGAAACCAAAATACCCAGAAAAACTTGTATGATTTAGTTACATTTATGGTTTGTGCAAATGTGCAGCAGCATCAGCTAAAGCAGACAAATAAACACAGCCTATACTAATTCATCACATCATAGACTAATTTTGATAATTTACATTCTGATGATTATTTGTGGAGAGAGAATTTGTTTACTGAAATAATCCATTTTATTTATGTTTGTGTTTGTAAGAGAATTTTTTTATTTCATTTTATTTGTTGATTTTGGTTGTTTAAAATATCTTCCAGTTCCAGTTTTATGGGGTTTTTTCCACTAAATTAAAGTTTATCGAAGCATTATTGTACCATTTTAATAACATCAGTTATCACAATAATTATTGGGACGTTACATATATCGAGAACTAATGGATTGTTTGTGTAAGATCTGGGGAAGCGGCGAATTAGCAGTATGGCGGTTGAGTTTGGGCGCCGGTTGATCCTGAAATCGTCTGATCAGTGAGCGCCATCCTGCAGCCAGCACCCCCTCCATAAACCACTAAGTGACCCACATTTCAGTTGTTTCCTGATTCTGCCAGCTGAGATGACGCCTAATGACTTATACACATGGATCATTTGGAATATGCAATGGTTTCCTTTCAAACACACACACACGCACACACACACACACACGCACACGCGCACACACACACACACACACACACACACACACACACACACCGCAGAGTCCCCCACTGATTGTTCAGCACGTCTGTCAACTTGTTTTTCGCCATCCAGTGATCACCAAATCCGCCGAGTGTCTTCCTTGGTCTGATTTAATCACCTTCAGATGTAAGAGGGTCTTCTGCTTAACTTGAGCATTAAATAAAAATCCGACTTGCTGACAGATTGTCGTGCAACATCTGTGTTAAAGCTCTGGGTTTCTCTTTCTGAACACAAACAGAACTTCATGGAAGGTGTGCGCCCAGGTACAACTGGTTTAAATGACCAGAGCGTTTAAGGAAAGAAAATCCTGCTGACAGTAGCAGTAGGCTCTTATCGAATCATTTCTAATTTATTAATAAGAATTCTGATTTATTATTGTTACAGTAAATTTAAGTTGTTAAAAAAATTGATTAAAATGTCTATTTTACTAAATTCTGTCCTGTTTTTTTCCCCATAATAACATCTAAAAATATTTGTAAATTTAAAAATATGACGATAAATGAAATATCTATGTGCAGCTTTAGTGAAATAAATCACACTGTTAAATGTATGGTGTCCATTTCAAATAGAAATGTTTTTTTTTTTTTCAAAAGCAGCATGTATGCTTGTGGTGCCATTAGTTACCTAAAATTAATGATTAATAAACAGTGTTTTCTATCATTATTTTCAAAATATTGTGATAAAATCTTAAGTTCATAACTGATAGTCAAACACGGTGGAGGTGGTGTGATGCTCTGGGGCTGCTTTTCTTCTTCAGAAAGCAGGTAACTTTCTGTAATGCATTAAAACATAAATTCTACTCTCAAGCAGAAAATAAAGAAGGAAAATGTCCAGCCGTCTGCTTTTGACATTTATATCAAGAACAAAATCAGAGTTCAAAAATAAACAATTTCCAAAATGAAAGTTTTAAAGTGGCCTAGTCAAAGTCTGAATTAAATCTTATCAAGGTCCTGCGGAATGGCCTGATACAGGAAAATCCTCCATTGTGGCTACATTCTTACAAGAAAAGAGGCTGAAATTTCTCCACAGTGACCAAAAACATCTGAAATTCTTCAAAAGTTTTCACCATCAAGGGTTTTTAGGTTCAGGGGAATTTTTATTTTTAATTAAATCATTTAAAACTGTCATGTTAGATTTACCCTTTCGTGTTTTTGCAGGACTTAATTTCTCTCTGAATTTATAAATTAGTTTAATCATTTGAAGCCTTTAGAAATACTTCTTGAGACAAATAGTTAATCAATGAGTTTTGAGCAAATTTTGGTTACTTATCCTCATATTTGATCAAAACGCTCAAGTCAAGTCAAAGTTTATTTATAAAGCACATTTACAACAGCCTCAGCTGGCCAAACTGCTTCACAACAAACACAACATCTCAAGTAGATAAATTACAGAACTAACAAATAAATAAAACCAAAACCAAAACAATACCAAATGTCAGCTGCTAACTATCAAGAGACACAAACTGGAACTAATTTGATGATTTTCTGAATTTTAATTGGTTGAAAAAGTCAACATTTCATTTTTTTTCCTCTTAGTGAATAAAATAACATACATGGAGGGTGGATAAAAATGTGAAGCTGAAAATACTGTTTCTTTGCCACTTCTGCTTGTGCAGACAGTTTGGTGACTCTGGTCTTCCAGACAATAAACCAGTCTGACTGGGCAGGGCAGTGGGGGGAAGTCCCCCTCTGTGGCCAAGTGATTTATTTAAAAAGAGGATGTTTGCATTGCTTGTTGTGGAGCGGACGCATGACATGGCGGGGCTCTTGATGACTTGCGGTCTGACCTGGAGCATCACTTTGGATGAAAACTGAAGAGGATACACACACTCACTGAGTCAAACAGCTAAAGCCGGGCCTCTGTTTACTAAAACAAACCTCCACTGTTGTATTTATGCAAATTTCTCCATGATTTTTGCTATTTGAAGTCATCTAAACGCCATTCAACCTCATCCCTGCCCTCATCCATGCCACTGCTGTGATTTCTGTGGGTGCTTCTGATGGCACGCTGCTGCTTTACCCTGATGAAAAATGATGCTCCACCAATGAAACTGGGAATTTTCTGTGGTTTGGTGGTCTGCATGACCATTAAAAATGTTTTCCTGACTCATACGCACTTAGAAAAAAAACAACACAAGCACACCTATCCACCTCTCCTGCCAGACATCCTGTCTCTGGAGCTGACACCCGGCCGGCCAGAGATTGAGTCACACCTGAAAACAGAGCCTCCGTTTTGTGAAGCACACATACTTCTTGTGTGATTTGAGTTAAAAAGCAGAAAAGCTGAAGCCACAGTAATGCAGTTTTCCAACTTTCTTCAGGATACCATGCATATTTTAACTTCCACTGCCATTTTTTTTTATTGCCTGTTTTTCCCCCTCCCAACATTGACAGCCAGATGTCCTACATAGCCAGTGAGTGGGAGCATGGCACGGACACACAGGCCTTCAGTTGTGTGTTTGGTTTGTGAAAGCCTGCACACGGGTGTGTTGTCCCCATGCAGCACCGGAGCAAAAAAAAAAAAAAAAAAAAAGTTGGGAAAACCCCAGAAACATTCCTGCAATTCCTCCCTAGCACCACCCAGAAAAATGCACAGAAGTGGTATTTCAGGGTTTTATTTTCTAATTGAGAAAAGTTTGTGGTGTTGCATATTCTGCAGTTGAATTTTACCCAGCACTCGAACTCTCTCCGTCCCCTTGTCCCCTTCTGATTTCTGGTGCCACGTTGCACCGCAAAACCCAGGCTTCACCCTGGAGCTTTAGAGCTGAGTGCAATGATGGGGCTGGATTTTCTCCTGTTATATCAGACTTAGATAGTGCACATACGGGTAGAAGGGAAAATAAAACCACAGGGGGAAATAATAACACCAACGGAGCAGTGACTGAGTGCAGATGCACTTAAGGCATAAATCTGTTTTACTGGGAGCCACATGCTCCAAATGATCCACTTTGAACGATGGAAAGTAAGTCTAAATGCTTGGAAGGAAAATTCAGAGGAATAAGAAAAGACTAAGGATTTATCCACAGTACTGCCATTGAAGATCAGACTGCCATGAGAACATACACATCTGAATATTTTGTATTTTCTTTAAAGGGGACCTAATACACAAATATAACATTTTGCACATTTTGCTAGTTCCATTTGGGTCTCAACTGCTTCTTAAAACAACTAAAGTCCTTAAAAAAAACACCCAGCTGCTTTTTGGACATTAGTTAATGTCGTTGGTGTCTGTAAAATGAGCAGTTTCAAAAACCTTCTGAATGTAATGTCACAAATTAGGAGGCACGACCCCAGCCCATTACCTAGCAACCCCAGCTGAGCCTCTGTGTGTGATGTACAATGGCTGCTGGAAAAGACAAGAGCTTTGTTGTCGACTTACCAACCAGAAACTACTTGCTCCATTTTTTGGGGTGTGAAGGAGGCCCTACTTCTGCTTTTCAAAACATGTATAATAGTGCATCTGTGTAAACATGGAGTTGGGGGAGTTTCCAGCAGGAGTTTATTTGGATTTAAAGCAACAAGAGGCCCTAAAACAGCTCAATCTGAGAGGAGCTCAATATAAGCAGAACTGATCAGAATGAAACCTCATTATCCAAGAATATGTTTGTGCAAAAAAAAAAAAAAATGTAGCAAACATGTTCTGTATAGGCTATAGATCTATCCTAACCTGTTGAAGGAAGCCTAATAGATCACCTTTACTCAGTCTGTAAAGAAACACCACCTTTTCAAAGTTTTTGTGGACATAAGAAAGAAAATATCTCCACTTTGTCATAGCAGAATGCCATATAAATGCCTAAATGTGCTTTTACCACCAAATTTCTCTGAGTTACTTCAGTCTTATGTTTCTTCCAGGGTAGAAACATAAGACTTCTAAACTTTGGAACAACCTGCCCTCTGACATTAGACAGCAGGCGCTTCCACTCTTAATATTTATGTTTTCACTGGAGTTTAACACAGTTTTAGTTACTGTTTTTCCTGATACTTTTACTCCACTTGTGTTCTCGTTCCTGCTTAATATCACTGAGGTTTTATTTTTAATTGTGTTACTCTTTTCTTTATGTTGTGTGAGTTGGTGTAAACTGTGAAGCAATTTGGTCTGATCATTTAAATGGGCTGCACAAATATTTTTAAAGAGCATCGTAATACATTTTAGATCTCAAAGGTGAAAAAACCTCTGACAAAATGACAGACCAAAAGTGTCCTTGAACAACCTCATGATTCGATTTTGATATTCAATCTTTCACATCATGTTGATAACATCTGCCCACTCTATTTACAAAAGAAAATCCTTAAAATGTTTGCATCTCTTCCCTATTTTCCCATAAATATGGAGAAAACATGAGATTGTTGTTACATAAGAAAACAACCAGAACTTGTTGGGCATTCCTGCAGCTGCTGCTTTGTTAGCTCAGCCTCAATGACCACTTTCCATTTTATTCTATTAATTTTTGATAGGGTTCGATTTTATATTTTCTGAAATTCCTCAAGTCTCTGGAACTTTTTCTTCTGATACTTTTTGTACCTGCTCAGTTACCTTAATTTTAATCCCTTGACACCTCTCTGCAAACTATGGTTTTTCTAAGGAATGAGCAAATGAGCTGAAGAACAAAACAAAGAAAAAAGGAAAGTGTTTTGACAAAAAATACTCTTGAAGCTAAGCTATAAATTCAATTGGAAAGAAGGTAACTTCATTTTTCATAAGCGATTTTCTCTGCAATGTTTGTTTTGTGTTTGGACAACATTGATGTCATTGCTGATCCTCTGCAGTAAATACTCAGTCTGATGATGTTGTGTTCAAAGAAAGACAATTTTGGGAAAACTGCATTTTATCTCAAAGTTAGTCAACTGGATTAAGATCTGGTCTCTGTGGAGACAGATAGAGTACACTGGGCAGGGCAGCAAAACTGAACCCAAGGGCCCACATCCTCTTAAATCCAGCCCTGGCCTGGGATAGTGACTTAGATTTCTGTTTATGTTAAATTAATATAATCTTTTCCTGGAAATGTGTGTTTAGTTCTTATTTAGATATTACCTCATGCACATTTAAGCATATTTATCTCTATTCTTCCTCTCAAAATATGGCTAAACTTTTTCTGTTCAGTTGGCAAGTATAGACAAAATTAAATCTGCGTAGGAATGCAAGTCTGCAGCTTGAATGTGGTGCAAACTGCCTGAGCCATGGCCTTGACTCTTACGGAGCAACACCCCCCTCATCTCCAGGCTTTCCAGCGGTTTCCACCGGCCAAGGGCAGCCTTTCGAGCCGCCTCGGAGGCTCCGGAGCGCCGCAGCAGCTCCGGACGGCTGTCGGGCACCCTGGTGCAACACGTAAACAACAACAACAGAGCTGCACTCACCTACATCGGCGTTGCAGAACGCCTGTTGCGGATGCACCGGAGCGCAGCTGCACGCTTCCGCGAGCTCCTCCGCGCGCCACAGCAGCAGCAGCAGCGCGAGTGCAGAAAGGATGCCGTTAACGGAAAACGGCATCTTGGTAAACACTGCAGCGGGGCTCCTTTCTCTTCTTATTCTCTTTCTTCTTCTCCTTCTTCTTCTTTTTCTTCAGCCTCTTCGTCTCCGTCTGCGCAGATGCGTTGCGGAGTAGATCCAGAGGCAGCGCTTCCTCCCTCCGCTGGTTTCACCACAACAACAACAACAACCGGGCAGGACCTGCCGGTTCGGCTCCGTAATGACAGAGAGGCTACACGGTGAGACCAGAGATCCGTTCTGCCACTGCTGTCAGCAAATGTCTGTCTGCCAGGAGTGTTTTGACTTCAGGGATCGAGGAGGTTCTGTAAATCTGCGGCTCCTCCCCGCTCGCTACACGGACTCCAGGCAGAGGGCGCCGTCTCCCACATGATGAGATAAAAGGTCAATTTTTCCAACATAACTTGAATCAGCAATGAGCTGGTCCTTCATGCCCACTGCAAACCTGAATGAGTACATCAGGAAGTCATCAATCAGGCATGCAGCGGGCAGGGCTGGCTTCAGCACATGCTTCCTCTCCAAGTTTCTGTGCTCTGGTCCAGTACACCAGGCGTGATGCAGAGGGTGCAATGGACTCCCAGAAGATCCGGAACACACATTCAGATGGAAATTTGGTGTAGAACCGGATCTGGTCATCAGAGGCACAGCAGCGGCTAAAAAGTGTGCCAGACAAATCCACTTTTTGAAGTCTGGCCTCCAACTCCTTGATATAATCCAGAGCTTCATAAAGTGCACTTGTAAAATCACAAAATAAAATAGCAAAACATACGATTAGCAATAAGTTTTAATTATATATTACTTCTGTGAAGATCAATACATGTTGTGAGTCGGAGCATGTATGTATACATTATGTATTTTGTGGACTTAATCTCTCCACAAAATACATAACCACATAATCTCATTATTATGTGATAATAATAATAATAATAATAATAATAATAATAATAATAATAATAATAATATAGTAACAGTTATATTTTACTGAAATTATCTTACATGGAAAATATATACAATATACTATCTTTACCTGCGGGTGGATGTGCCGTGTAGTTATGGTCAGCTAAAAAGTGTGGCATCTTCAGCCTGGCTAGCTTTCTGAGAGAGGACAAACTGCCGTTTCTTAGCCCTCTCGAAAGCAGACTCTCTCATTGCCGGTGCAGTGAAGGCAAACAGGGAAGGAACAGCTCCACTTTTAAGGCGGCTGGTGGTGGATTCGCTAACAAAATCCTCCGGTGTGAAGTGGCGTCTACATACGAAAGTGCTCCCCGTCTTTTTGCAAAAGTCCGGACCTTTATCTCTTCGGATCGCCTGGATCCACTGCCTCCGTTGGTCCGGGTCCGTCGGGAACGCATGATATGACAGATAAGGCTGTTTTCTTGCCTCACATGAACAACCAGGGACTGAACAAAAACAACTGCGGCGAGACTGGACCATTTTTCTAGCCTTTTAATGCTAACGCTATAGCCACCGGAAGTTGTCCAACCACACATCCGCCGCGGAACCCGCGCATGCGCACATCCGTCACTGCCCCGCGCATGCGCACTGCGAACCCTGCCCCGCGCATGCGCAGTACGGACCCGGCCCGCGCATGCGCACTACGGACCCGGCCCCGCACATGCGTAGTACGGACCCGGCCCCGCACATGCGCACTACGGACCCGGCCCCGCGCATGCGCACATCCGCCCCGGCCCCGCGCATGCGCACGGGGCCGGGGCGGAGACCTTTTTCACGGCAACCGGAGGCTGTATCCGAAAGGGCTGCGGCACTTCCTGTTTTGGTGACTGTAATTCAAGTACTCTGAAAATGGCTCTCCTCCTCCGATCCTTTTCATCGTCCTTACTGTCTTTCGCTGATGCGGAGGAAATCGCAGCGGCTAATTCATCCACCAACAAACGTGTGAAAGGATACAAGTTCTTCCACGAAAAATATATCCACCGCTATCAAGGTAAGAAAAGACGTAGCTTAGCTCGCTAACCAGTAGCTTAGCGAGCTAGTACGTGTACTTCTCTACTCGTATTTATGAACTACACAAACATCGTAATGAAGCTTAACTTAGTTTGCTAAATTACGTGGAATATTAGAGACAAACATAATTTAAACTTTTCAGTTATATTCTGATTACATTCTGAATGCAGTTTGTGAAAAACAGCATGCTAGGACTTAGTTATGAGATACTAGATGACGCTTGATGTTGAAACTGTGCTTTACTCCTTCATGCCTGCAGTGTCCAATATTGTGGAGGGACAGGTAGTTGTCAGAGCTAGATGCTTCAGATCCATGAAGAAAAATGAGGAACCGCATAAGCTGCAGGTTTGAAACAGTCAGAAAGCCGGTTGGCTCTTGTTCGGTAGTTCGAGTTCCTGATCATATGTGACAGATGAAAAACTTCCACGTACGGCTTCTGGACAACTCAGAGCTTTTTTCTAACATCTTCCTGTTCAGAAGGGACTATTTGTTTTCTGTTTTTGTTGCAACATAGTCTGTGTTTTTTCTGCAGTTATTGAAGCTTACCTTCAAACTAGAATCTATTGTTTAAAGCTAAACATGCTATTTGTACTGATGTATACATGTGTTACTAAAACTGTTGTCTATTTTAGATATCACTGGGTGTTGGAAAAGAAAAGGATGAATTACTGGATTATTTCTGTAGCTGTGCAGCTGGTAAAGGTTTTTGCAATCATGTAGTTGCACTTCTTTACCAGACTGCACACTCCTGCCAACTCCAGCTGCCAACTGTTCCTCCTGCACAAGTGATTTACAAAGATGGCACAGACCAAGAACACAGATAAGAAAAAAAGAGTGGAACACATTGTCCTATGGGATGTGATATATAAATATACTAAATTATATACATTGCATATACTGTCATACACATATGATCTTAAAATAACAGTACTATAGTTATGTACACAATTTATTCCTCCTCCTTTGATTGTGTTACACTGCCACTTACCTTCCTTTTCCAACTGTATTTTATAATCGCCATATAAAATTTTGTAATCTCAATATTACTTGTGTCAAATATAATTTCTCTCATAGTTTCTTTGGAATATTTCTTTTTTGTAGGCAATGAAAAAAAAAACAGGCACAAACTGCTATCAATTAATTTATTTACAAGTTGGGTAAATCTAAACTGTGCCAAATCAGTCCCATTATGTCCTAACAAATTGCTCACTCATCCATTTATTTGTTCTTTAGTTTGACATCTTTCTGTGTATTTCTTGTAAGGGGAAACATCCTGAACCTGCCAGCAACATGGTGGTGTAGAAGCCCAAAACTATGGGGAAGAGATATCTGCACTCCACACTTTACAGAGCTTACACAGGTATAACGTTTGGTTTATGTTTTTACACGTATGTTTCCTTTGTCAAAATGTATTATGATTATGTCACTGATGTTTGTAGGGCCACTTCCAGATCCCGACATTCTGGCATCAGGAGAAAAACTACGCCAGCTGGAGTCCCAACCACTTATCGCTCTTGTCCTAGATGGTCTTTCACATTTGGTGCTGGTTCCATCCAAATTTGGGCCTGTGCCACAGGGCTCACCAATGTCTTATCAGTGCCCACCTGAAAAGTCCTCTGGTAGCATCATTCTGCACCACATGGCTCCAGACCTCCCTTCTCTTCCTTTGAAGCTGCATAGTCTTCCAAATATGTGCTTTGTCCCCACACTTGGTCAACTTATGCATCTTCATTCTCTGCAAGTGTCACTGGAAATGTCTTATGAAATAGAAGCCAGAACAAGAGAGCAGTCCAGATGTCCTGCATGGGTACATCTTCGACAATCAAGACTTACTGCTAGCCATTTCCGTGATGCTTGCAGAGGAAGTGCAGAGGATGATTAGGGGCTCCACTTGACAAACTGCCGCCATGAAGCGTGGTCTGCAGTCTGAGGTGCTGGCAAACTTTGCTTTGAAACCCGGAAGCATGAAAAAGGTCTATAATGTTAACCACTGAATGTGAGCAGTTGGGTAGTAACTAGTTTTTTTT
This sequence comes from Poeciliopsis prolifica, assembly GCF_027474105.1. Taxonomy (NCBI): domain Eukaryota; kingdom Metazoa; phylum Chordata; class Actinopteri; order Cyprinodontiformes; family Poeciliidae; genus Poeciliopsis; species Poeciliopsis prolifica. Next base: position 7,679,681 of record NW_026562393.1, read on the forward strand.
TTTTTTATTATGCTGTACTTTTCACTTTTAGCTTGAGTAATTTCACCTTTTGAAACTCTAGAAAAATTCTGAGAATAATCCCAAAAATGTCTGATTTTTTTTTTTGTGTGTGTGAAAATTAACTTTTTTTTCCTTTCCTATACTGTATACAATGTGGCAGTATAGCTCAGTTAATGAAGAATAGATTTCTGTCAGCTAAATGAAAATAAAAAGGAAGCTAAAAAGGTTTTTTAGCAACTAATTATCCACCCAACATCACCAACAAATGACCTAATAATCCAAGAAGTACAAAAAAATACAAAACTATCAAGTTTTAATTGTATGCTTTGTTTTTTGAACATGTAAAAGATGCAACAAATAGATAACTACAGATAAAGACACTGAATATGCAGCCTTGGGGGCCCCCTGGTGGCTTGGAGGTCCTAAGTAGTTGCCATGTTTAACTATAGCTAGAAACTGTCCATGTTTAAGGCACTTTTACAGGACTTGAATCTTTATTTTACCCAAGTATAACAGAAACATTTAAACCAAAAACAACTAAAGTTCAATACCACTCCAAAAGCTTTCTTGTAATTCTTGAGTGGTCTTAACAATTTAGTTTCCCTGGATTGTAGAATAGTAGAAAACATTTGCAGGTTTTCCTCCAAAATGATTGTACTTAATTGTAACAGCATATTACTTTAACACAGGAAAATTGTCCCTTTGAGGGCAAAAGAAGTCATTTCTAGCTTAGATAATATGCACAGTATAAATCAAATGAATGAAATCTAAGAAATAAGACAATAAGTCTCACAAACCCTGACAAATCCTATAATACACGTCATCATTTATCCGACTGCAAGCCAAGTTTTAGGTTAATACCTCTTTGGGAATTGCCTTGTTGGAGCCAAACTGTATCTCAGCTACTTTTTCAAGTTTTACTTTTGGGCACTCCCAAAAACATTTTAGGAAATTCTGTTAGTCTTTTGAGCTCCCAAGGCACTTTGCCGAGATCCAAAGTTCCCTTGTGAAGTTTTAAAACGCAGAGCTCCCTGAATTACTTTGGCAAGGTCCCACAAAGGTTTTACAAGAATCTGAGTTATATTTGCATGTTCCCACAGATATTGTTGCAATCCTCCTATGGACTTTTCCAAAATACCAAGTTACTTTTGTGAAATTCTGAGCTGCTTTAGTGAGCTCCAGCAAAAGCTTTGTTATTTTTGTGAGATCAAAGCTTATTTTTGCAAGCTTGCTCAACTTAAGCAAGATCCTCAGTGAATTTTGAAAGATCTTGCAAAACCTTTGCAGAAACTTGCAAAAAGTATTTCATGATAGTGACAGAAGCACCTTTATCTTTCCAGCAGTGTCTCAGTAAATGAGGTTAATTTTACATGAAAAGCCCTTTTTATGATATAAAAGGGAAAATGTTCATATAATGAAGCAGCTTCCACACACTAACATTCCCTTTATGGAGTCAACAGGAGTTAAAGTAAGAAGGAATTAAATTAAAGCAGTAAAAGTTAGAAGAACAGATAAAGCCATTGTTTTTTCCTGAATGAGCATTACATAAATCTGTTTCAGAGATTGATTTCTGCATTTTATCATAAGAAACTTACCCACTTAAACAAATAAATACCACTTAATATTACCTTTTTGTAATACTTTGATAAAACTGAACTGCAAAGCAGCTTTACCTGCTTCTAAAAACCTAAAATGGCAGTAAGTTTATGTTTTTTGATGTCTGAAAATTGAGCCTGATCAAACAGCTCCAGATTGCTTAGCATATGTTGTGTTACCTAGCTCCCCATGCAAAGCTCCGGTATGTTTGTTTAAGGTGGTTTTATTGCTGTATATAAACCAGTTTAAACAAAGCTGGTTTTTGCTCTACAGTGGAAGCTGGAAAAGACAAGTGTTTTGTTGCTGAATTACCATTTTGAAATCAAGTGTTGCATTCTTGTTGGTTGTGCAGAAGGCTCTACTTCTGCTTTTCAAAAAAACCTTTCAGTGTCAAAAGTTGAAAAATTTTGAAACTCAGAAATAAAAAAATAAAAAATACAAATTCTAAAAAATTTCTGAGATTACTCAGACTTTTTTTCTAATATATTTTTGACTTTTCAAAATTAGAAATGTCCAAAATTGTTTCTTGAGAACTTCTAAGATAAATCTATTGGTGGAAATGTATGGATTTATTTATTTATTTTCTTTCTACAATGGCCCTAATTTGCCACTATAGTTTGCAGCCATTTTGTTGTGAGTGTATATGTTGAATTTAGGGGCATCACCAGCAGCAACTTATTTGGATTTAAAGAGACAATATGCCCTAAAACAGTTCAAAACAGGCAGAACTGACAAGACTGAAATTTCACCATAAAAGAATAATTTTCTGCAAAAAAATAATTAAAAAAATTACGTTTTTTTTAGCGCCCAAAGATATATCATAACAGGGAAGTGTAGCATAATAAGTCATCATTTATTAATTTATCTTAGTGCAGGGGGAAACAACACAAGCTTCTGAAAACACCACTCTGAAGCACTCAGTTTTAAAACTGTGGGTTTTATTACAGTTCATGTTGAGTTAAACCATCAGCTTGGCAACCATTTCAAATAAAACAGCAAATCTCCAGCATTACTCCTTTCTGGCACAAGAGGGCAGCAGCTTCCAGTAGAATGAGGGACAGTCAAAGACTCATCAAGTTCATAAAGGCATTTTTTGGTTCTTGATGTTAAAAAATAATAATTTGAGTTCTGCTCTTGTCACTCTGCAAAAGGCACAGAGCATCAGGACACCGGCGGCTCATTTCACAACAAAGAAAAGATCACTGCGCTCCTGATTTGAAATCGTATGGTTTCAGAACAGCTGTCCTCTCTACAGAGAAGGAATTGGTGACAAAGAAAAGCTGAATACGACGGACAAGAAGCAGACTCTGAAATGAAATAAACCTATAAATTCTTTTAGATCAATGATTAAAACATGGCGGCATGCTTTGTGAAAGTGCTGACTGGTGCAGCCCATGCAGTGTGTGACAGTAAAACAGCCCTCTGACCCTCAGAGGCCTTTGTTGAAGTAAACTAGCTGGACTTTGTCTCCGTATTGAGACCCGATGGCGTCTCTGAGCTCAGGCTCCAGCTTCGACACGGCCATGGAGCTGCAGGAGAAAAAATACGTTAAAAAGAGAAAAAAACTTGATTAGCAAATGAAAACGTACTGTTTAAACTGATTTACAACCATAAAATGTTTTAAATCAATATCAGTATTATAATCACCATTATTATTCATATTGTTGCATCAAAACTATCATTTTATAAATTACTTTCATTATCATTCTTATTATAATCAAAAATACTGCTACTTATATTCATACTATATTATTTTACAGTAGTAACTGATGACAACTTTTACACCATAATCACTGACCTTATAACTTAATTGTAATTATTGTTGATATAATTTATAATAATGCTGTTAAAATAAGACTATTATTATTATATTCTTTACATTGTTGAAAATTATTACTAAATAGTATTAACAATATTATTAACAACAATATTTAACATAATATAAATTATGATCATTATTGTTGATAATGGTTATAACAATGATAGTAGCAATAATAATAAATATTATTATTGTTATCACAACAACAACAATAATAATTACTATTATTTATTTATTAACTTTTTTTTACACCTCATTAATATTAATGAGTGACTTTTCTTCCTTACTGGATTCAAAACCAGATTCAAATTTATCTTAAATATCCAAGATATAAAGTGAAGCTGCTTGAAAAACAAATCCTAAATTAATTATTCTTCATCAATACACATCTTTGTTTGGTTCTGGCTTATATTTACACTTTGATTAATGTTTGAAGAGAGATAATGAAATGATTATTAATTATTTGCTCGATTTGATTCCTCCCACATTTAAAGAAGCAAACTGTTGTAAAAAATTTAAGGGTCACTGGGTGTCTTCAGAGAAGGATTTAAACTTTTATCAGCTGTCAAAGTTTTATTACAGCTGAGTTATAAAATCTTTGGTAAGATAATCCAAAACATTATAGCTCACTGTTTTTGACTATTTGACGCTCACTTCTCTGCTCACAGCTCAGCTCCCCGTTATTATTTCCTCGCAGACATTTTATTTCAGCATCTGAAGTCAGATTACAGGGATTTATAGATTTGTTTGCAGGTCATAAAAACCATCTGCTAGCCAGACAGCAGGAACAGTTTTACGACTGTTTAGTCATCCAAGTAAATCCACATGAATGCAGCGAGAAAAACATCTGGACTGCTCAATAACATTTAGCAGATATTTTAATTTGGGAGTTTCTCTGCTGGTCTGAAGACTTTAAGATGCAATACAGTTTGAGTGATGGAGAGATAAATTTCAGAGCTTCACAAAGTACTGCAGAGAGCATTAAAACAAGTCAAAGTTACAGGTTTGCATATATTAATCGAAGAAGTGTTCTGGGTGGAGGGATTTTATTAAAATTATTGCGACGATCAGAAGGATGGAAAGAAAATAAAGAGTGAAAGAGCAAACGAGAAAAGGAGAGAAAGCAAAATAGTGAAAAGAAATCAAGAGTAAGAAACTGAAAGGACAGTGAAAAAGAATATCAAGGTGCAAACATGGAAGAATATAGAAAATATAGATATTTCTATATTCAGAGGGAATACATTTTGTTTCAGACTGCTGTAACAAGTAAATATAGAAATATTCTATTCAAAGAAAGAATAAACTAGTCCAGATATAGAAAATACTGCGTTCAGATTTCTCCAGATTGCATTAGAACCCTAAATATTGTCATTAAGTGGCAATATTAAAGGAAAATCATGAGGCCTAGGCTCAAGACTTGCTTGGCATCTTTAACAGCTCGCAGGTTGTCATTTTCTCTCCCCGTTTCCAACTTGTTTGACTTAATCAGATATAAAGTCAAAAGGGACAGAGGAAAACCTGCGTGAGATGAGGTGTTTGAATGTGGCAGCAGGTGAAAGGACGGGATATTTTCATTACCATCGCTGAGGGAACAGGGAGCAGGCCGCCGGCACCATGAAGATCAGACTTTCAAAGGAAAGAAAGTATACAAGTCACCACTTAAAAACTGTGGAAGCTATCAAAACTAATGTGACCCCGTGACCTTCTGTACTCACAAGACTCCCACCAGCATGACCTGAATTGGTCCGTGAAGAAACGTGATTCTCTGTTAACAGGCGGAAAGCGACGTGAGGACGGGCGGACACATTTACCTGACATTAGCACACTGATGGAGACAAACGATCTGACCTGCATAAACTTGTACTTTTCCAGCCTCTGCATGATGATGGGGAGGATGACTAGGAGAGGAAGTAAAGGGAGTCAAGACGGGAAAAGGGAGTAAATCTCAACATGACGGTGATAAAGAAGAAGCGACTGTGTTTCATACTCATTCCTGGTGCTGCCATGGTGATCCGAGAGATGACCACCTGAGTGATGCCTTTCACTGCTGCTTTCTGCAGGTGAGAGATGAGATTTCACGGTGAAAATTATTAAAAAATTATATATATTTTTTTCTTTTGCACAAAATCATTCTTCGATAAGAATCTTGTCACTTTAACTCCATTGCTGCAAACAGATGCACAGTTATACAGCCATACATGTTTAAAAAGCAGAAGTGGAGCCTCCTGCACAGCCAACACAAATGCAGCAACTGGTTTCTTTATGCTAAGTTAACAGTAAAACACTTGTCTTTTCCAGCAGCCATTGTAGAACCCAGGCTGTCGCAATAACAAATTTTGCTGGATGATAAATTGTCCCAGTAATTCTTGCGATGGACGATAATTTAGCTGATTTCACACCATTTTCAACTAATATATTGATGATGGCATATGAATGCAAGTTTGAGCTTTCTAAGATCAACTCATTTAAATGTTTTAAAGAGCTCTTAACGTTGCAACTGGAAGATATTTTAAATGTCCAAAATAAAACATGGCAATCAAGAACAATAAATAAGAACCACATACAACTGAAACCTTTAATGAAACTGATTATAATGTCTTTGTAAATAAATTCGGCCTTGGAAAAAAAACTCAGTCAGGATGGAAATGATCAACCTCATTTAATTTATCATGTAATTAATTTCTAATTTAATACACCAATAAAACCAGAGGAGGAAATGTGCAGGAGCTCTGCTTGGGTTAGTAGGTTTCTAGGCACCAAAAAGCAGAAACTTATTGCCAAAAAATGTTTGGGTGTTTTTTTTTAAAGCTCTTTGGCTGATTTTAGAAGCAGTTGGGACACAAAATGTGAAACTTACATTTAATCCAGATATTAATTTTAAATAAATGTGTGCGACAAAAGTCATGAGGAGATTTTTTTCTAATCAGTCAATCAGTAGTAGCTAAAGAACAAGGATTGTCCATTTCTGATCAGAAAAAAAGGAAAGCAGCAGAATTAGTTCCCCCTGTTTGTAATTAGTATAATTCAAACCCCCTGACAATCCAGAAGAGTAAATCTGAACATTTTACTTCTTCCTGGTTTGCTTTTCATGCAAAGCTCTGCAAAGTAAAAAAAAAAGGCTGCTCAACTGTCTGTAAGTGTCCGTTATTCTTTTATTCAAATTTTTAAAAAGCGAAACATTTTTCATCTTTAATCCAACATATATCATCCTTAGTTGAGCTGAAAAACAAAAGCATCTCAGTACAAAAAGAGTTAAAACCTCTGGAAGACGTTTTAAAAATGATCTATGTCAAAATTGCAGTTAATTCCATATAACATGACTAATCTGTAAACAATGGAAAAGCATAACAAAACTATTGAGGTCATTTTTTTTAACAAATTCCAAAACAATATTATAATATTATAAATTAATAAGTGAAGTCAGAAGATTAAACTTAATTCAAGGCCCTTAAATTATGATGATTATGATGCGCTGACCTTTGAGTGACCCAGTTTGTTGCCGTTTTCATCCGTGACAGCGATGCCATTCAAAATTTCCCTGAAAAATACCAACAATGGACAAATTGACATTCTCAGAATGTGACCCAGTTTTTGACTTCCTTGGTCTGAAGATGGCAGATAAAAGCAACAAAGATCAACATGCAGACAAAACAATAAATTAGTTAAATGGTTCATCAAGATGTGCATTGCAGCTTTTAAGTCTGACAGCTGATAAGTAGATGTGTAAGAAGCATTGATGAGTGTTTTCAGTAAAACAAGATATCCAAGACATTCAACCAGACACAAGAGCCTTTATATTATAATCCAGAAGGATAATGTGGCGAAACAACTCAGAAATATGAGAAAAATCTAGTCCTTTGTCAAAAACACAAAATCTTACCAAGTAGTTTTTGGTTTAGTTTGTAGTGTGAATATTTTAATACATTGGAATAAGACAAAATTAACTTGCAAGTAGCTTTTCAGCAAAATTTGGAGATTGTTTTAAATAAATTATTGCTTAATATTGATAAAAATGTTCATAAATGTCTTACGTCATAGGTGAAATAATCTCCCAGTGAAACTAGTACTTTTTGGTGGATATGAAAACAAGCCCATATATCTTGCTGAAAGTTACTTGTATTTTAGTTTTGTCTTATTTCAAGCGAACTAAGATATCTGCAACAGAAATATACTTGGTAATATTTGTGTTTTTGCAGTGCAGGTTTTATTGAAAATGAGGATTTACTTAGGAAACTTCTTATGCAAATACATTAAAAAGCTTTTGGTTGTATAGTGGCACAATGTAGCAAGGTTTTATGGGTAAAGCAAGTTACACGGCGGAGGACTGACTGTTGCCGCATCATGGGAATGTTGACACAGTTGGCTGCTGCCACGGCAGCAAACGGGACCCAGCGAGCCACGAGAGGAGGAGCTTTCTGAGAACAAATCATCATAAACACCAATGATCTCCCAGGTAATCCACATCACATGATAAAATAACACTGATCTGTTGTAGTTTTAGCACGCCAGTCTGAAAACTGAACCAATCGGACTGCTAGCTTGAGGTGTGATATGCAGAGGGACCGGATTGTGCTGAATGAACTCCTCTGTGTGCGTTTGTACCTTTGTGTAAAGGTTGAGTCCCACTGCTGTTGCTAAAGCTGTGCTGGTTGCTGTAACATAAGCCACTCCGATCTGCCTGAGGAACCGGACAAAAGCTGTTAAAACTGCCACAACAACACATATTTTCAGTCAGTTCAAGAGTCAAATTTAAAGAAGCATTTCTGATCGGATGTTTATTGAAGTTAAAATCTCATTTTGTCCCACAGACAAATGCTCACTGCTGATACTGAAGCCTCCTATCTTATGAATAAAGCATTAAAGTTATCTGAAACCTCGTCGTGTCTCATTTGTCCAATTACTTTCAAATTAATTTGAGTTTTTAAAATCGTAATGAAACAGTGTTGTGTTTGTCGTCCAACAGGCAGGTTGTTAGCACCAACAATGTAGCTTTACATCATCCTATTTTGTTTCAAGCATCTCTCCAGTACTCTCTACATGAGGAATCTTACTGCAGAGCCAAACAGTTTTCCCTATAAACAGCCAACAGTGCACAGCTGACCCTGCGTTCAGTCCACTTATGACTGATACAGCCGAGCTGATCTAAACCGAACTGAGCCGGTTGAACCCAGGAGCTAATAACGTTTGTAAGTTGAGCTTTAACGTCTGAATGTTTGCACTGAAATCCCAGCAAGATCCTCTCTTTCACGTAGGAAAAAATGTATTTAGTGAACAGAAATATAATTCCAACAACAAAGTGTTTATTAGGTGGATTGTGGAGCAAAGTCAAAAATGATGTGGCCAGAGAAGAGCTCGTTTTTTCCAAAAAGCATTTTTACAAGAATTTCTGATGTCAAATGTGCAGAAAAAAATATTTTCAATGATTGACGGCAAAAATCTATGATTTTAAAAATATGATATGATGACATTATGAAGTCAAAAGTTTGTCAGATAATTCTGGTTCTCACTTTGGAGAGATGGGAGACGCGGCGTTGCGGTTGGTGTAGTTGACCAGAGCGTTGAAGGACTGGTTGACCCACTGCCAGAAAACCACAGCAGGAACGGTCCTGAAACCAGAGCAGCAGGTTTAGCTTCCGCTTCATAGCTGGATGGAAAGACACATGGACGTGGGTCCGGTCCGGTTCCGGCTACCTGTAGAACTGCAGCATGAAGCCCGTGATGGCCATGCCTCCGGGGACCTGGAAGGACATACGGCCGATGAGGTTCATACGGTCCCCCGTGTCGGGGTGGAAGGCTGAATCGTACAACTTCTTTGCATAGTACAGCTGCTCCACTGAGGTACCTGGAGGAGTGGATCCTGCCCTGTGCAGAACCACAGAACGATACCGCTCAGGTGAAGCACAGCAGATGATTAAATACTTCAGCAAATCGTTCACAAGTGGAGACAAAAACCTAACTTGGCACAGATCTTCCCAGAGGCTTGTCTTTTTGGAAAAACAAAACATAGGACATAAATAAAATTCAAGATGGCCACCATGGTCTTTAAGGAAAATTTATTTTTGTACCACATTTGCAAATATTGTTGGTGTCAAACCATACTTAGTTGGACCCACAGAATCATTTTTATATTTTTTGGATTTTCCACCAACATTTAATAGTTTTTAAATAAAATTGATGATTAAATGAATTTGGTTGGCATCAAAGTTTGAATATTTTTCACAATAGAAGACATATATTTTCTTGTTCTTGTGTTTTCTGGTTTTCAAAATGGTCACTGTGGTTGTAATGGATAAATGATTGCACTGAAATCTTTGGCAGTTATTACAAGTGAAGTGCACAGCTGACCAAAACATTAGGCTTACTGACCTCTAATTCGCTAAACAATTAGCAAATCGTTCACCTAAATAATTTGCTAATTGCTTAGCAGAGCTAACAGGATTAAGCTATTGATTAGCAGAGCTAACGCTAAACTGAAAAACAAAAATTTGCAGAAGCTAACACTAACCATTGAGACAACGATCTGGATGGAGACAACTGCATAAATAGAATGACCAAAGTAGAAAACATCTAATGTGACAAAGTTCATCCCAGTCATGGAAATGGGTAACATTTTATGGCAATGACTGGTTAAAAAGTCTCAAAAATGGCAGCCATCTTGAAATTCAAGTAGTTAATGGGAAATAAGAAGAACGTAAAAGCATGCACATTTTTCTGCTTGTATCAAATAATGAGTTTACAGTAATGTGCTGCACTTATGGGGAAAAAAAGAGGAAATGCTCCCCCCGCATTACGTTCATTTTTTCTCACCTGCAGCTTTCTACTAGCGCTTTGGCTTCATCCAGCTGTGAGTCTGGGAGGACCGCGGTTCTGCAGTCGGTGATGTTGAAGAAATGCTTCAGCCGCCCCATAAAGGTGGACTGATCCCACCGGGGAGCATCGATGTCGAAGGAGCTCAGAGCCATTTTGTTTGTCAAAGTCTGGCTTTTTGCACCTTGTTCGCCCTGAAGGAGGTCACCAGGAGCTCCAGACGAAACCTGAGGACCAACAGAATATTCTCTAATTAAAGATATTACATATTTTTTATAGTCTGCATAACCATCAAACTGCTGCACTTCTCACATTTACTGGAAACATCCAGCGTACTCTCATAGCCCTGAACAAAAACAAACTCCCATTTCCCCTTGAAACAATTTGAAGGCCCAACAGACTTGCACTGGAAATCATTGACCACCTCCTGCTAAATCCTTCCATGGGTAGTCGTTTTGTTTCTGCAGCTGCTGCGCTTCATTTTAATCACCAAGACGAATCAAAACCTGCTGAATAAGCAGCAGAAAATTCAAACTCTCCTCTGTATGTGAAATGAAACCTTAAAGTTTCAGGTTAAAAATAAGCAGGAAAGAAAGAAAAACATATCTGTGGAGTCTGACTGGAACTGGATTGTTTCTGAAGCTGTTTGTTTTGAAAGTAGGTTAAATGGCTGCAGATGCTGGTGGGGGACACAGAGTAGATTCAACTACACTGTTCACTTTAAAACTGATTTAAAGTGTAGATGAAAGGAGAAGGAGGGTGCAGGAAAAATTATAAGCAGGGATAATCATCTCTTTAGCATAAACATTGATTATTCACAATATGTGAAACCTGAAATAAGATCTGTTTTAACAGCATTAGCAATAATTACCCAAATATCCCTCAGAGATTGGCTTTTTTAATTAATAATTTAAATTCTGAAGCAAAATAAGCAACAGGATGCAGCAGGGACCATTTATAAAAGTAAATAAGCTATTTTAAACTATAAAAGCGGAATAAAGACAAAACAAATTGTATTGAAAATCATCCAGAAACATATAAACTAGATAAAAACAGAAATATGAAGCTGCCACCAACCAACAATTGTCGCAATATACAAGACAATAGAAAAATACTTTAACAGTAACGTGAACGTCTTAGTTTTCTGGAAAAGGAAAACCTTTGTGTTGATCACTGACTTAAACCAAATGGTTTAAGATTTTCCCTCTTTTATTTGCTTTGGCAGAGATATTTGTTTTCGTAAAGATCCAGCTATGCATGTACAAGACTTAAACTAGTGAGATTATGGCTTATTTTGGGGCTTTTTATTTCATACAAAGATTAAATATAAATAAATGTTTATGTCCAAATGAAATAATCATCCTTACAAAATAAACAATAATGACAAAACAGCAACATGTAAGCAAGAGAAAAAATGCTGAGTAATTATGATCCCATTAGCATAAACTTCAGCAAACATGTTACAGAAACGTAAGGAACTAAAGTCTCCAATCTCTGAAGTCTCATTCTTTATATTCAAAATCAGACATTGTTGAGTGAGAAATAAAGTGTCTGCAAATGGAAACAGTATACTGCTCATGCTAGCTGTACTGACAAAAATATTCTGAAATATCTGTGAAATGCGGCCCTGGTTTCTCCCTGCATCAAATGTCTTTTTCTCACTAAAGTTACAATCTCTCCTTACCTGCAGACCCTGCATCATGGTCCCTTCTGCTGGCCTCTGGTCTAATGTCTCCTCCCTGACTTTGCTCTATCTATTGCGACAATAAATATTCCTTAAATACGTGGAAAACAATAGTGAGCAAAGTTTCTGCGCAGAAATGAAAGAGGTTGTTTTTTCCCCCCAAGCATTAAATAACTAGCAAAGGATGGAACATATAATGTTTTTCAGATGAAAGTAGCTAAAGGTACAAGTGAAAAGTATAGCAGAGTAAAGCTAATGTCATGGTTTGATTGGAAAAGTTGCAAGGTTTTTGGCATTTTGCTGGTTTGTTGCCATGATTATAAAACACCAAAACTAACACTGTGCATCACCACAAACACACCATCCCCACACTTAAACATGGTAGTGGCAGCATCATGTTGAGGGATGTTTTTCCAACACATATAAGGAAGCTGAATGGAAATAAAACCTCCAAAATAAGTCTTTTGCCTGCAAAGTATGATGGTGTATTAGGCCCATTGTATATAGAAAAAAAGATGAGTAATTTTCCACAATAAAGCTAATTAAATTTTGAGATTAATCTTAGAAATTGTTTTAGAAAAATCAAGGGAAATTTTGTATTTGAACAGTGGCAAATTTGCAAGAACAATTTCAGAGAAAACTTTCTGGGTTATTTGTAGCAAAATTTCAACTTTTCAAAGTCAGAAATGTCTTGTTTCTTTTTTATTTTTAGAAAAATATTCAGATTAATCTCAAAATTTCTGAGTTTTTTTTTTTTTTTTTTTTCAAATTTTCCACTTTTCAAACTTATAGACTTCCCTGGCTAACAAAACCCAAAAGAGATTTATTTGGCTTAAATCTCTTTTTTTTAATCTAAAATCGCCACAATAGAGATTTCCAAAGATGAACGAGCAGCAAAGGTTTGTTGTAGTCTAGTCTAGTTTGCACAAATATACTGCAAATTTACTTGCATGCATTTTCCACCACTGGTTACTATAGCTTAGGATTTACTCAGGCTTGACAAACCGGATCTGTAGGTTAGAGCACATCCAGCATCACAGCATATCTGCACAAATTTCCAATACCGATTTCAATGACGTGCATCCAGCGTGGGTTAATAAAAGACAATCAAGTGTTTGGACCGGAATCATTTGGAGAGTAAAAACCACAGACAGGAGGGATAGTTCAAAGAAACTCGTCAGACTGAGCAGAAAGTGACGCAACTCAGACCTGCAGTTACCAGCTCAGTCTGACACCCCGGAACATCCAACATACCTGCGATGAGATCTCCGCGCGCCAACCTGGCAGGTAATCACATTTGCTCACGCGATACGGTGGTAAGGAAACGCGCACGTGGTACGGCGTTATCCAATCAAAAGCTGGGATTGATCCCCCCCTCCACTAACCCACCTCTTGTAAACCAAACCCAACACGAGGAACAAACTGCAGCCTCAGCTCTACAGCCAGTTGAGATTTATTACCTCCGTGACGTGTTTGTCCTGCTGCCAACGAGGAGAGGAAAATTATAAACATTCACGAATGAGTGCGGCTCACAATAACCAAAATGTTGTGGTGTTCATTTGTTTTTTATCTGTAGAACATTTAGCACGCAGCTAAACAAACGTGCTCCTGGTGCTGCGTTCAGGTGAAATGGTTTAAAATATTTCTATGACAACTGCGGTGGTACGCTTTCGTCACAGTTCTACGTGGCAAAACTTGACACGCCTCCCAAATAGAAAATACTGGAATATAAAACCAGAAACATACAGAGCAGCATAGGCTTATCGCAATAAATCACATAATTAATTAAAACGAGATCATTAATTTTCATTTGCATAATTTATGGTTTGCAAAATGTATACATCTTCTTACGTCACTATACCATCACTATTATATTACTTGAAAATTAATTTAATATAAAATCCCAACAAAAGGACAACAATATTGTCCTTTAAATCAATAACTTCTGGGACAATTTATCGTACATCAAAATATGTTCTTGTAACAGTTCTGCAGAATGCAATATAAAATGATTTGTCTCTCAGCAAAGAGACAGGAAGATTCACACACAAGTAAAAGTACAAATATAAAGATTCGATTTTGTAGTATAAATAAAAAGGCAATAAATGTTATATATCACCCTTTTGTGTATAAAGTAAGCATACACACAAATGTGCAACTTAATAGGATTATATGACCAGCTATTTCAAGAGTGAAATACTATCTGATAAGTATAATTAAGCTATTATGACTAACTCATATCGATAATCTCATAATTATGAGATGCTATTTCATTTTTATGAGGCAATATTACATAAACATGAGATGTTATGATGTACTCTCATTATGGAATATCATTTTGCGATTGTTATGAGAGTCTAACTCATACATCAAGTGAGACAAGTGTTTTTCATCAGTGCTGAAAATGGTCTTCCACCATTTTGCAAAGAACAATGAGCAAATAAATACTGTCTTTGGACACATATCCTAAAAGACTGAGCTGGAGTTGCAGTGTAACTCAGACAAAATCGCTTTTCACGTAAAATCCCAACAAAATACTCAAAAGTGTGATTACAACGTGACAAAATCTCAATTGTATGATCTCCAGACATTTTCCCCGAGTTCCGTGAATGCAGCACCATCCCAGGAGTACGCACTGTGCGTCTGACGTCACGTTTAGCGGCGTCTCCAGGAGAGAATCCAGCAAGATGGTGAGTTTAATTTATCCCAAAAAATAGGCAATAACTGTAAAAGATCTCCCTTACGTATGTGTATATTTATAGTACGTAGGTTTTACTTTTGTTAGGAGCTGATTTATCGGTTCTTGCGGTCTGGATCTTGAGGAGAAAACGCAGTCCGTGTTGCCTTGTTGCTCCTTCAGTTACCAGGGGAGATTAGCTCAGCTCGTTAGCTCGGCGCAGCTCCTGTTTGTGTACCGTTATCTATGAGGCGCTGCGAGGAAACATCCCGCTCCACGGGTCCAGGAAACCCCTACGGTTAACGGTTGTCGTCGTGATCTGATGCGATTGGGGGAGAGTTTATTCACCTCTGAAATAAAACTAAAGTTTAGTTGCAACTGGCCTGTTGGTGAGGAATCCAGGTGGATGTAGGGAAGAAGAGTAACAACTCCTCCTGTCCCCAGGCCATGGACGGATTAGTTCAAATAACACTGGGCCCAGGGCAGAACATTTAATTCAAAAATACTTTTTTTTTTATCTCAGAGGAAAATTAATTGTTGTAACTCATATTATATGAGAATCTTAAAAAAAAAAAAAGTCTGAATGGTGATGCTGTGGGCTGGAAGGATGTGGTAGCAGTCAGGCTTGCAACAAATCTGAAGAGGCCTCTGACTTGAGGCATGCTAACAGCTCAATATCTGGGCAGCAGAGACAATATTCCATGGTAGCATGCCTTGGATGGCGCCATTAGTTGTTGGCAAGAACTGTTAATCCACTTAATTTGTTTTTGCTGCTCCTCTTTAAACTTCTTTCTAGCTGTAAAGTTAGAAACCCACAATGATCGACGGAAGAAATACATTCATTCAGCCTCCATTTGTTACTAGAGTTTATAGTTCAGGTATTATTTGAGCTTTTGACATGTCTATCAGCTGCTACCAGTTGTAAAAACAATGTATTGATACCACGGTTATGTGTCCAAAAGTAAAAATCCTTTCAGATTCACAGCATCCAAAAATCGAGAGAGGATTTGTTCACAAACCTATCAAATAAGAAGAAGAAGCTTCAACTCATGCAGGTTTTTCTCTCTTATAATTTCAAGATGAATTTAAGTTGAACAAAAATCGTAATAATTATAATTCTAGCTTGTTAGGTGACTATTCCCAGATGTCTCTAAAGTGTGGATAATATTATGGAAACATAATGTATGATAATATGACTTGCAGTAAATAAACAAAATTATTTTGAAGTGTTGTATAGCAAACATGAACTCCAGATAATGAGTCGTCTGTCTATCTACTGGGAAAAATAAAATGTAATATTTCCATCTCATCCACAGCGTTTTTATTGGCTAAGTCTGTTTGCTCTCGAAAACTTTTCAAGTGTCACCAAATGTGTTGCAAGCATATAGTAATTTAATATAAAGAAATATCTGCCCGTTTTTCTTCTAAAACATCCATTTTCTTTTTGTTAATTTGTTTGTCAACTCGTGGTAATGCTTCCTTTCTGTCATTTTTTAATTTATGAGTGAATTTGTTGTATATCCTGTCATTTTCCCTGCTGTTATAATCTCTCTATTCCCTTGGAAAAATGAACCTTGCCGCTGTTTGCTGTAGGGATTGCTGTCCATCCTTCGTAAGCTAAAAAGCACTCCAGACCAGGAGGTTCGGATATTGCTGCTGGGTCTAGACAACGGGGGGAAGACCACTCTTCTCAAACAGCTGGCTTCAGAGGACATCAGCCACATCACCCCCACACAGGTAGCAAAGCGCCGAAGACTCCTCCACTCCCTGCTTTTCAGTGCGGATTGGCAGCAACTCTGTGCTTTGTGCTCCCTGCAGGGATTCAACATTAAGAGCGTACAGTCTCAGGGGTTTAAGCTGAACGTTTGGGACATCGGAGGCCAACGGAAAATTAGGCCGTACTGGAGGAACTATTTTGAAAACACTGATGTGCTGGTAAGGAGAGTTTATATTGTAGTCGCTGAATTAAATAAAGACGTTTTGAGTTGATGAGTGAAATGTTTTCCTCGTTTCAGATTTACGTTATTGACAGTGCTGACAGAAAGAGGTTTGAGGAAACGGGGCAGGTATGTGCAATAAGCAGATGCATTTCTATACTTTCAACATATTGTTGTAAAATTAAAAGAAATTAAAATTTTAACAACCAAAATGTATATTTTCTCTTTTTTTAAACTTTTCTTGTAATACCAAAAATTAGCCACTAATTGGCTCCTGCAATAGCTAATCAAAAAATTTGTAATTTTATTGTATTTTACAGTAAATAATAACCTGCTCTTATTTCTTTTGCAATTTGTGTTTAAGTATGCTGTGGTAAAACATATTCAGGTGCATTTTGATACGTGGCGTTGTCATGAATTATGTGTGCTCTTTCTATTCCTGAGCACTCTGAAATGTCATTTATAACCCAAGAAAAACAAAAAAACTATCCTTTTTGATAAGATGCTGTTTTCATTTTGGTTGTGCTTGTTTATTTATTGAGAAACACCAAAATAATTGTAAAGTTATTCCCAATTAAGTGATTTAATCCAATACATAAAGAACATTTGAAAAAGAAAACATTGTACTTTGAGTCATTTTGATCCCTTTCCTTGAAAGACACATTCATTTGATTGGATTATAATTTTTAAAATTTATGTTATAAAGGAACTTAGATTAACAGAAGCCGCTAATGAGCTTCACTATAGGCTCAGTTTTTTTGCTGTTTTTACTAGGAGACAGATGGATTCCCTCTGTTTTCCTCGCTTCCTCCGTGTGTCTGATGGACAGATGTGTGTTTGTTGCAGGAGCTGGCGGAGCTGTTGGACGAGGAGAAGCTGAGCGGCGTTCCTGTGCTGATCTTTGCAAACAAGCAGGACCTGCTGACGGCGGCTCCAGCCTCGGAGATCGCAGAGGGGCTCAATCTGCACACCATTCGTGATCGGATGTGGCAAATCCAGTCCTGCTCTGCTCTCACCGGAGAGGGGATTCAGGTGAGCAGGAAGCCCAGCGTCTGGCTCGTCACGAACAATAAACAATATCTGATAAATTGGAACATCATTGGAAAGTTAATTTATGTCAGCACTTCACAATAATATCAACAAAACAATGGGCCACAGTATGTAAATCCCAAATTATAATTTTTAGAAAATGAGAATATTAAACAGCAACACTATTTTTTTTTTTAAATACAGAGCTGCTGGTCTACTGAAAGTGATTGTAGATGCACTCAGCACTTGGTCAGGGCTCCTTTTGCATGAGTTACTGGATCAGTGAGGCTGGAGCCAATCAGCCTGAGGCATTCAAATTCAGAAATACTTTATTATTCCCTAAAGGGAAGTTAAATGTTGTTGTAACTCATATGAATTCAAATTCTTCAATGAGTTATTGTAAATGGTGATGGATGTTGGCATGAAGGATTTGTTGTTGCAGTCTGTATTACAGCGAATTTGAAGAAGCCTCTGACTGAAGACATTCTGGTTTCCCAAGACAGTTGTTGTTGTACATTGTGTTGGGTTTAAGCATTTAATTTGAACACAATTTGTTTGGATAGTTTCATTGTAAGAAAAATTTATTATTCCTAATTTCTCAAAAGGTGACTTATAGATCTGTGTTACTGAAATAAATATTGGTTTATATTTTAGGTATTTAATAATGTTAATGAAACAGTTAAAACAGTACTTTAACCTTTTTGTTAAAGTACTGTTTTGTTCTCGAACCAGTCAGGGTGTGTGGGAGACATTTTAAAACATAAAAATATTATTTATAGCATTAATATATTATGTTATGTAACTGTCTTTTTTTAGGTCATTTGTATTGTTTTTATCTCCAAAAGTGTGGTGATTGGAAAGTTTGAAAAGTCCTTGAATTTTAAGTGTATGAACCCTGTACCGCACTTTTTTCTTCCACTAAACTTTCCAGTGCTATGTTTGCCTACGTATGAACACACAGACTTTTTCACCCCCAGACAGAAGTGTATTTCAACAAAAATATATCACTATGTGTAGAATGAAACTTTATGACTTTTAGATTCACTTGTATTTCGGAGGCTTTTCCGCGCTCGTCAAGCTGTTTCTTCTTCTGCTCCTCAGGAGGGCATGAATTGGGTTTGCAAAAGTGTCAACTCCAAGAAGAAATAGCATCGCTTTCACTCCTTCACGACTCGGGATGTGCGGCAGCGGCAGCAGCAGCGTGTGACACACACGACACGTCCTGAGCCTCAGAACGGTGGGATTTACTTGTGAATGTACACGCACTACTAATCCGACGTGGACGTTTTCTAACCCCTCCCCCCCAAAGCATCACCACATCGCTGATGCGTACGAATCTCCGCGCGTCGTCTGGCTTCCATGGAGGAGAGAGGCGTCAGCCCTCAAAAGGGATCGACCAGCACCACCCATATGATTCATACTGTCGCCTATTTGAAGCGTTTCCATTTTTCCGCTGCTTCTTGCAGGATCTTCCAGCACATCTCCATCTCATTCTTATGTATTCTTGTTTTTTTTAATCATTCCACGGCGGCTCCCAGCCCTTTTCCTGCTACTGCTCTGTTTGAAGTGAGGTATATTTTTGTAACTGTTTTATTTATGGTGATGTAGAACGAGAGAACTGTCTGGACTCTCCCCTTTAAAAATGATACTGTGTTAATATGTACAAAAAGACAAATAAATTAATGTGCAAGGAACACTAAATTTTTGGATCAGTTGTATATAAATCGGCCCTTTTTTGTCATGTTTTAGAGTATTCTGCATCCTGCTGTACCGTGTAGTCTATAATGTTTGCATTTCTAACATGGCAGAGATAAATGTACTGTATGGTTTGATGCGTTTCTATGTACTCCTTGGGTTAGTGAGGGAATTCACTGTTTTAGCATTTTCTTTTTGTTATATTTGAATGTAATCTGTCCAGTTTGAAAGAAAATGTACGTGGATATAAAAGAAAAAATTAAAGAGGTTTGAAAAGTTGGTAGAACAAAATGGCTGTCTGAGAATTCAACACATTCACATACAAATGGGATCTCAATAAATCACAATATCATTGTATTAATTTCATTTGTTTGAGCTCAGGAAAACCTCAAATTTATTATTTTTCTGGGCCCTTTTTGCATGAATTACTGCATCAATGCACCGTGGCATGGAAGTTATCAGCCTGCCTGATGGATGGATGGATTAACGGGTAATTTATACATAAAAACACTTTTAGCTCAATAAGGGGAAGAAGATTAATTAATTTACTCCTGATTATTGCAAAAACACAAAATCTTGCCAAGTAATTTTGTCTAGTTTCTAGTGCAAATATCTTAATGCACATGAAATAAGACAAAACTAACAGAAATAACTTTTCAGTATAACATGAGCTTATTATAATTACAAATATATTTTGTCTTTTCACATTGATTTGTCCCTTCAGGATTTCAAGATTGTTTTTAGAATTTTTTTTTGCAATCAGAATCACAGATTTTGTGTTGCTAATTTTTAAATATTTGAGAGTAATTTTGAAACATTTGCGCTTGTATAACTTTAAATGTGACTCAGGTTCGTATCGCTCATGGAATATAACTTCCTCCTGGGGGAAGAAGTGTAGTAGAAGGGAGAAATACCACCACCTGCAGGTGGGAGTGTAGAGGGCCACGTCAACAGCTATGGCGAGCCAGATTTGGCCCACTGGCCTTGACTTTGACACATCTTCAGGCCTGTCTTTTGAAAATAATCAGTAACTCTGAGTTTCAACCCTTTGTGAGTCTGAGCTGCGGAATAAAAGCTGCGGTCTGAGATCAGATTTGATTTGTTCGGACAGGCAGACAGGTGGTGCTATATTAAGCTGCCTGTGTGAGTCTCACGGCCCAGAGGCTGCACAGGACAAGCTGTGCAACTCTCTTCTTCACCCGCAGATATCTGGAAACAAACACGGGCCTCATCCACCTGGACAGACCGCTGCTTCTCCCGAGACCACCCGCACGGTGCAGGGGTCATCAGGGGTCAAACATCTGCTGGATGACATCGCAGTCCTGAACCTCCACCCTGTGGAGGAATGTGTCTAAAGAGCTAGCATTTGTAGCAGGTTTCAGAAAATAATTTATTTTTATGAATCAGACATTCTTTTTTTAAATTTTTTTATTTCGGTAAAAGTTTGAGTTTTCAAGACTAAACTTTCTAGAGTTTTCAGTTATTTTTCTTTTTTCTTCTTTCTTTATTTTTGGTCCTTTGTTATAATAATAATAATATTATTATTATTATATGTTGTTGTTATTATATAATATTAATAATAATAATAACAATAATTATTATCATTATTATTATAACTATACCTTTAATTTTAAAATATACAAGACGGAAGTCTAACATGAATTTATGCCAGATATTTTTACATTGATTTTAATATGGAACCTAAAAAATATAGTTGAACGAAAGAAAGCAAGGATTCGACAAAGGAAGTATGGAGAAAGGAGAAGACAAGGAAGGATAGCAAGAATGGAATGAAGGAAGGGAGGAAGAAAGGAGAGAAAGAAGGAAGAAAAGAAAGCAGGAAGGAAGGAATGAAGGATGGAAAGAACAAAGGAAGGAAGGAATATTGAATTGTTATATATTAACATTGTGTTTGTTGCTTTTCCAGACTAAGTCTGAGTACAAATGTGTGTGTGTAAATAAGCACATTTAAATAAACATCCGTAATACAAATTACATTCGTTTGGAGATTTTCCAGGCACTTCTGTTCCCATCTGGTTTGGGAATACCATGAGCTAGTAAATGTCGCAGAAAACAGGGACGCCTGGATTTTCTCTCCTTTACCTGTGATTAGTATGAAAGCCACAAGTGTTATTGAGTCAAATGTGACCAGATGTTGGGTCACACACCATGACAGTGACCTTGGGAACAGCAAAAAAATAATAAATAACAGAAGTGAGGTGAAACACTATATTTGATCAGCAAAACATTAACAACAAAATAACCATTCTTAAACCCACCTAAATATATTTCAAAACAAACAAGAACATTTTTCTTGCCTGAAACGTCTGATTTTAAAGCCATCATGATGAGCAAGTTTGACTTATGTGAGCTTATTGCAGAACACAGATATTTTCAGATAATAAAAAGCTGCCCAGTTGAGGACATTTGGAGGTGTTAAATGTCTAACAGAGAGTTCTTCCTGCAGGAACAGTGCACAAAGTGTTTTACTTGACTTTGCATTGAATAATACCGAGGCCCTTCGAGGCTTTTGAGCAGCCTCCTCTTCTCGCCTCACAAAGATGGTCATTGTTCAGCCTTCCTGTTCTCTCACACAGACTGAAAGTACGAGTTGTTGTTGCTCCTCGTCGTCTGTGGCTTTCATTATCAGTATTATCACCCTTGAACAAAACATAAAGCACTAACAGATTCACATTTAAAAAGGCTCTATAGATTTTGGGAGTACATTAAACAGTGTAGCTTACAGTTAGCTTAACATGCTACGTAGTGAATGTTAAGCTAACATGCTAACTCTTTTTAGCATGATCTCATTACAAGGGCTACTTAAAAAAACAACTTTTTTCACCTAGAAAAGCAACAAAGCTATGCTACAAATCCTTTTTCTAATATTATTCAGTCATTTTTAAGTTGCTTCGATTAAATATGTACAGTAATTTGAGCTTAATGGATGCTAAGACCAGCTTTTGTGGTTAGCTAGTAACGCTAGTCAGTGTTTTATCAGAGTATCAGTGAATTTGGAATAAAATACAGATGGAAAGATTTACCAATGCTATTTTATTCAATAGAGTAAAATATTGAGGATTAGTCAGAAGCCAATATTCACTAACTATGCATCAGAGTGAAGGAGGCTAAATATTAAACACACACAATAGATTTTTATTTGATTAAGATATGAAAATTGCATCCTTTTTCCTTTTGAGTTGATTTATAAAATAAAATCCCCTTCCACTTTTTTTTTGGTCAAACTTTCTTCTGATATGAAGCAGATCATTCCCTGCTGACATGGAGGAAAACTTGTCAATAAAATGTTTTACATTCTGTAGGTTATTTAGAGCAAGTCTGTATTTGTCTTGTGAGCTCAGCTCATGTTATCTTAGTTTCCATCGAAAGGCGGCATGTTAGGTTGGTTTGTAGATCAGTTTGTCACATGAAACAGTTTCAAAACTTTGTTTTTATTTGTTGAAAGTGCCATAAAGAACAAACTGGAACGTAACTAGATGTCCAAGATTCCTACACGTAAAGATATGCATCTATCCTCTTAGAAACTTCTGAGGTCTATAAAGAACAGCTGTATTTTCACTGAGATCAAATTACCCACAAGAATGGACTCTGTTGACTTACTGGCTGACATCTGAAGACTGGATGTCTTTAGAGATATCAGATTCGTTTGAATGTATCATTTTTGTTTAACATCACAATTATGTATTACTCTTTGTTGGTCTACCATTTAAAATCAAAATAGAATGCCCTGAAATTTGTGCAGTGCAATTACCTTCAAACTTTTCTTGATTTAATTACAATTTTTGCCAAATTTGGTTTGACTTTGTGATGTTTTGCACATTATGAAAGAACAAATTCGTCAAGCTGTTACATTTTAATCCTTCTCATCCATCAACTCATTGAAGAAGACTATTCATGGTTTGAAACCAGAAAAAACTAAAACAAGTCTTACACTAAACTTAGCAAACTCTTTTTCTCGCCATGGAGACAATCAGATATGAATATTTGTCTCTGCAAATGTTAGATTGTTTCTATATTACCAATGACTTCTAATATGGAGAGGAAAATAGTTTACAGTGTGACTAAAAAAGATCTGTTGCCTTTTAAGTTTCTGACTAAACCTTTAACTGAAAGAACAAACGCTTCTGTGTTTTTTTTTTTTCACAGTTGAGTAATTACTTTAATTTCCCTTTGCTGTGTGGGTAATTTAAAAGACAGTGTGTGTTGGTCACAGATCCATATCTGAGACGTAGGCTTACTGTCTGTCTTGCGGATCAAGCAGCTGTTCAGCAGCTGTGTGCACAAGTGTGAGAAACTGTGTGTGTGTGTGTGTGTGTGTGTGTGTGTGTGTGTGTGTGTGTCAGGAGATAAAAGAGGGAGTGTTTGTTAGTGTGTGTCAGAAAGAGAGAGAGAGAGAGAGGAAAGACAGAAAAGCAGCGCTGTAATTTATGCTGCACCTCCGACCCCTCGGCTCTTTAGCTGCTTGTGTCTCTGCTGAGGTTTGCTGATGTGAGAAAAACAAAAACAACCGACCAACCAAAAGAAAAAAAAAAAAGAAAAAAACGCAGCACAAGGGAGTTGTGCTTCATCTCAAGAGGGGAAAGAGGTGGGAGGAACACGAAGGTGGAGCGAGATGCAGAATGACTGAAATGTTTGGTTTCACGTGTATGTCAACCGCGATGTGTTGCTAGACGGGAAGGAGACATGGCGCTCAGAAACTGACATGTAAATGAATGCCTGCCGAACACAACCATGAGATAAAAATCCTATTTTTAAGGTTTGAAACACTGGAGGATTGTTCAGGTTTTAGTTGCATCAGTACATCTGGTTTTTGCACTTTTAAGCCATATGAGACTTTTTGAAGTTGTTTTTCAATTAACTTGGCAACCAAATTATTTCACCTCCTGCCTTGCTGGCAATGCAAAAACAAAGTTATTTTTTGTCTGTTTTCTGGAGCAGTTATCTTTAAAAAAGACAAACTAACTTAAAGGTACATTTTAAAACATACAATAACATGTTTTAAGTCAACAATTTATTTACTATTGATGGAAAAAGCACTAGTTATAAATGAAATAATCAGAGGCCGTTATATTTATCTTATTTCAAGTGCACTACACTATATGCAGTAAAAACAGGAACAAGAATATTTGGTAAACAACTTTAGCATAGCGTTAATGAAACACATGGTGTGTTAATGGTGCTTATTGGATAGCAGATGGTGCTGGAAAGTGCACAGATTTAGTGCAGTTCTACTTTCCACAGGCACTGGGCAACAAAGTGGGTTTGTTAACTGGTTTAAACATGGTGGGAGGAAGGACAATGCACGGACGCTAAATGGGAATATTTCTTATCCTCTTCCTGCAGTGATGCAGAAAGAAGATCCTTTTTTAAACAATCAGAGCAGAAAAACATATAAAATAGTCGATTTATGTCACTTTTAGGTAAATGTGACTTTAGTAAAGTCAACTTGTGTCAAATATAAAATATCTAAAGCCATATTTAAAGTCACCTATTGGTGATTGAGTAGGATAATCACCAATAAAGTCATATTGTGACTTTATTTTTGTGATATTATGGCTCTATTCTCACTACTTTGAATCCATCCGTCCGTCCGTCCGTCCGTCCGTCCATCCATCCATCCATCCATCCATTCTCTGTTCACCCTTGACCCTAGTGGGGTCGGGAGGTCTCCAGCTACGTTCTAGGCGAGAGGCTGGGTCACCCTGGACAGGTCGCCAGTCTGTCGCAGTCATACAACTTTATTCTTGTAATTTTATTATTAAATTTTTTTCTTGGCGTGAAACTAATACTCTGTCGTATTTGTCACATAAGCTTGAGAGGTCAGGAAATATTAACCTATCACTTGAACTGCGATGTAAATAAATGCATGCCTTACAAAAACTGAGGATTCTTAATCGCCGAGGATCGTTTAGAAGGGTTGTTTCCTTCAAGACTTTCTTTTCAACCTTCAACTTGGCAAATAATAAATAAATAAAGCAATCACAAGAGGTTTTAAAATACTTGTTTTGAAATGGAGTCATAATATCAACAAATTATTCCACTTTTTACATTTTATTCCTATTCTGAGACCCTTCTCCACACAAGTGGATCATCCCTGCTGTGTGAATGGGATTGAAGCTCAAAGTGCTGGGTAGGGGAAAGCGGTAATGCAACGGCTTAATCAGGCTGAAGGGAACACACACGCGCGTGCGCGCGCACACACGCTTTCTGAGTGAGTAGTCATCTCAAGACTTTCCATCCTGTTTTCTCTCTGCAGGCATCCACCCCCATGCACTCCAGAGCCTTCTTTGCACTGAGTGGACACAGAAGTATTTAAGGTTTTGACTAAATGGGTTTTTCCACCATCAACGTGTCCTTTAAGATAAACGAACACCCAACAGATCAAGCAGAACAGTGGAGCCTGGCAGATTAGTTGCTGAACTAAGAGGGCACAGTGAAACTTGTGTAACGTTACAGTGCAAATGGGAAAAGTTTTGTTTATGTTATGACGCGTTTTACTTTGGGGGGTTTAAAGCATGGAAAGGAGAAAAAATAAATGTTACTTTGTGGGAAATGTTAAATCAGTTTACCTTTAAGGTGTTATTGCCATGTCGGCATTCATATTATGCTCAATTATCTTGTCAATCATGTATTTTTACTGCAAAACTGTCTTACTAGGTGTTTTTGTCTAGTTTTTATTGCAAATATCTTAATAAGACAAAACTAACTTACAAGAAACTTACCAGCGAGACATAGGAAGTTCTTATAAATAAATATTTGCTTAATATTGATGGAAAAGTGCAGATTCTTTACACATTATAAGTGAAATACTCTGCCATTGAATTTAGTACTTTTTCTCCAATATTAAGCAATTGCTGAGTTAAAACAAGCTCCTTTATCTTGCTGAAAAGTTACTTGTTAGCTTTGTCTTATTTCAAGTGTAGTAAGATATTTGCACAAGAAACCACATCAAAAATACTTAGGATTTTAGGTAAGATTTTGCTTTTTTGTAGTGTATTTGTTTAGAAAAAAATTGTATTTAAACTCTGCAAGGATCTGAAACCAACACATTTGACTAAAATGTGTTGAAGCTCAATGTGAGTTATTCTGTTGCTTTAAGACTAAAACAACAAATACTGAGTTACCAAAACTGTAAGATCCACATTCTTGTTTCTCAAATGCAAAATTGTGACCGTTTCTGGTTTATTATGCCATAAACTGATCTATAACTTCAGGTGATGTTAAACTATGTTTATGCAATTACATGTAATTTGATATATTGACACTTCAGTCCCATGTCTGTACAGAAAGTGATCACATTGAGAGTCCAGATGAAAGACAGAGTTCCCATCACTGTCAGTGTAACTGGACAAAAGGATTAAAAATATGAAACAAATGAATCACAATTGGCTTTTCTGTTTCTTTCAAAGTGAATACTAAATATTAAAACACAATTTTTTAACAAATATAGAGCTTTTTGAGCAGTAGCCACAAAAACAGTCATCCATGTATGGATGACAGTAGAAAAATTATTTAAGATTTTCAATAAAGATCATCTAGCAAAAGAGCAAAACTAAAACAGTCTCCACTGGGAAAGTCTTTTCACCCAGGAAAATTAAACAATTTGACTATTATAGAGGAACAGTTTCAATACTTTCTTTTATCAAATAGCTATCTATAGCAGCATTTTTTTTCTCTTTCTGAGCCAAATGAAGGATAACTATGTAACTATGTAGTGCTGCTCATGAGTACAATGCAAACAGATTATGTTTGCATCATCAGTTTGCAATTGTCAAACTGCAAAGAGTCTTGCAATTTGACAATTGCAACACTAAATGTTCTTACGTGTTTTAAAGTTTGTTGTAAATGTTTATTTTCCACTGTGGTGAGTTAAAAGCAGTCTGAGCTTGCTAGAGTGCTTTTAAATCTCTGGGTGAGGTGCCGGTATGCCAAGTCTCCAAGCTGCCTGAGCACAAACGAGAAACTCAGAAACTGCTTGAAAAACATTCTTTCTCTGTACAGGACATTTCCATCAGGAATTTGCAAGAAGTGATGAATTTTAATTTTTCGTAGATGTCAAAGCAGAACATAACGCCCACATTGAAAAAATTTAAATCACAGTCTAACGCCTCCTTTTACTACATTGGTCCATTTGTTTTCAGTACTCAACATGGGTCAGTATGCACATTTTGAGCAATCTGAAGCATCTTTACAAGTAATGTTTATGTTTTTGTGAGACAACTAGCTAGCCTATATGTTTAATGCTCATTTTTTTCTTGTAAACTGAGCATAAGTCCACATAATGGTAAAGCTAACTGCCGTTTGTAGTTCTCTGCTTGTTTGCATCATCCAAAAGAATTCCCCTAGGGAAGTAAGATAAAGCCACAGTTAGCTCTGGTTTGTGGAAATAAATTGTCTGATTGCACAACTGATAAATTCATTCCAGGGAAGAAAATTTTTTTCTGGGTTAGTCAAGCTATTCTAGATTTACAAGCAAATATTTCTGGAAACAAGAACTGCCGGTACATGTTAGAATAACTTTAATTCACATAGATTCTAAAATTTTGATAATACTCCCATGACAAGTTGCAGAGAAACCGAGAATGTTTTGTACACTGAAACACAAACGTCAAATATTTTTGGTCTAGCTTCTAGTGCAAATATCTTACTATACTTGAAATAAGATAAAGCTAACCTACAGCTTTCCTTTCATATCTTTCCGCTGGAAAGATACGAGTGTTTTAAATCAATAATTCCTTTTTATCTATGAAAAAGTACTAGTTCCATTGACCAATTATTTCACTAACATTTTTCCCCAGGTGTTACAATAATGGTGCAATCATATTTCCACTGAAATAATCTTAAATGTATTTCATATAAATTTTCTTCAATTTCTAAAGACGTATAAAGCAAAAAAAAAAAAAAAACATTCTCGAGTTTAGATGAAAAACATTACTGTCTTGTGAACATTACCGTTAAAACGCTCACTTGTTTGCATGAGCAGCAAAGAGGGCAGTATTTATTTTCCAGAACAAATTGAGGTTGATGGTAAGTTTGAAAAGAAAGGCCTCTTTTCTCTTTTTTTGCGGTTATTTTAATTTTTTACTATTTTAATTATAAAAACTTAATTTAAATGTCTTGTCATCAAATTTTAACTGCAAAAACAAGAGATGGCCCCCAGGAACAAACAACTTTCAGCGAGAAATCAAGGCGTGAAACAGGATGTATTTGAATACTAACACACTTCTTGGTTTGCCTTTTTTATGGGATTTATTTACAGTAACAAAAATATAGGATATCACCACTTCTATCCTGTAAATGAGATGATGAGATTTGCACGTTAACAGTTAACAGCAGAGACCAGATTAAATTATTTGTTTATTTGGAACCCATCTCCAAATCACGTCGGCAAAGTTTCTTTTTTTTCCCCTCCTTTTTTTTTTTTTTTTTACTTCCCATTTCACAAAATATTTACAAAAAGATACTTTCCCCCCCATAATGTTAGCTGTTGTAACAACTCCTTTATAGGATGATGAATCATTGCTTACGTCTCTCATCTTTGTTCTTTTAGAAAACGTTCATGAAAAACTTCCTCCCGCTGTTTGTTTCTTTCATACAGTCATTTAAAACAGCATACAGTCCCCCCCTCCCAATTGTTCTGCGTTTGAGTGCTTAAAAAAAAACAGAAAGAAATTCTTCCTTGCATGCTTTCAGCTGCAAACAGGAAGCCAAGAGCTCATGTGCTTGTTTTTTTTTTTTTCTTTTTTTCATAGAGGAAGTGACATCTTTGCCCTGCAGGAAGTACAATTACAGCATCGTCAGATCGTCCAGATGCATGATTGGTTTGGTTTGTCCAGTTTCTGTCTCTACATGATTCCTACAGATGTACCAAATAACACAAAGCCATAGTAATCACAAATAAAGGGGGAAAACTTCGTAGGTTTTTGTTTGCCCTCTTGTGGCAGCAGGAAGGGAGTTTAAGGAATTAGGGGGCTGCTTGTGCCCCAAAGTCGGAGCTCTGTAGTCCCCTACCACCCTCTCCTGTTGCAGGAAGGCATCCACAAGTGCATTGTGGGTGTTCCATGGAAGAGCGTTTTGCGTTCAAGCTGTGCGACGCATCCCTGAACTTAGCAAATGAAAAGGAAGAAGTGCAGAGATGATAAAAATCAAAAAGAGACAGAGAGCGCGGGAAGAAGTGGCGGCCATCTTCTCCTCTTCTTAAAAAGGATCAAACAAAGTCAGTTTGTGGACAAAAATAATATATGAACATCATAAGGCAGCTGGGCCTCAGCATAACTGCAGGGGTGATTATATCAAGAGAAACACGAGCTGAAAGCAGAAGCCTGTTATTTCCCTTTAGCCTCAGTGAAGAATTGTGTAGAAGAATGAAAACATTTTTTCTAATAACAGTTCATTTTCTATCAATTTGATTCCTATTCTATAAATAAAAAGATTAACATCACCCTCTTGTCTCCAGATAGTTTTTTTTTTCCCTGTGTAAAAAACGCAGAGCCAAGTTGTGCCAAAGTGAGCAGAGTTTGTGTTTTATCTACATGAAACACTGGATAAAATTAAAGGAAGATTAAAACGGATCAACCCTGCCCCCGAATGTGTGTGTGTGTGTGTGTCTTCTTTATTTGTGTGCAGATGCAAACACAGTTTCATTCACTGCAAAAACAAACTCTTACCAAATATTTTTGGTCTAGTTTAAATTAAAAATGTCTTATTTGTAGCAAAAGTTTTGGAAGAAAGCTACTCTTTAGCCTTAAAGTTGTTCTTGTACCGGGAATAAATTTAATGTAGCATGCCCAAAAAAATTTTTTAATTTGAAACTAGATGCCTCTTAATAAAGTAAGTGTGCAAAATTCTTTTTAATTTTAGAATCTAAAATGAATAATTTCCTTTTCTTACAAAAAAAAATTCCCAATTGTTTTTTCTTTCGTTCATGTGATAAAAGTTAGGACACCCCTGTTTTTAAGTCAGTAATTCCTTTAATATTGTTGAAAAAGTACTTGGCAGATTATTTCATTTATAACAAGACATTTTCTCCATGTAATAGTAGAAATATTTGATTGGTGGCATCACTAATTTTTCATTAATATTAAAGGAACACACTTAAAACAAGTTCCTGTATCTTTTTGAAAAATGATTTGCAAGTTGGTTATGCTTTATTTCAACTTTACTAAAATTTTTGCACTAGAAACCAGAGAAAAATACTTGGTCGGATTTGGTTTTTGCAGTGTTCGTGAGCTCAGCCGCTATGTGTTGTTTTCAGATTTATAAATCTGTAAAGGTGTGTGCTATTTCGGTGCCCGTCTCTATTTTAAGAGCATAACCACTGCGTTAACTGGTGACGTAGTGCTTGGTGGACGGTTGCCCGTACAGCCCGTAGAAATCTGCATGTCTGTGCGTCTGTGAGGCGTCTATCCAGTCCCTCACCGCCAGCCCCTGCATGGATGGCCCTCCAGAGGCCAGGCCTGGAGGGGCCGGGTAGTCTTGGGGGCTCACCCAGGGGAAGGAGCCCGAGCGCGGGTAGGGAGGGTGGCTGCGGTGGCCCGACACCGACGGCACTCCGGAGCAGTAGCAGTTATCCATGGTGCAGACCAGGATTTTCCTGCCGCCGTATTGCGGCAGCACAGCCTGCTGGGAGGAGTGGGAGGAGCCGCTGCCCCCAGGCGGGAAGTGTGAGGAGCCAAACACGGAGCCGGAGTGGTGGTTGGTCAGGGAGCCGCTCCCGCTTCCGGCGCTGCCGCCCTCACTGATGTGAGGCGGCGCACAGGGGCCCAGAGTCTGCTGGTTGGCGGACTGGCCCTCTCCGGAGGCGGAGCCGGACCCCAGATACGTCTGCTTGGCTAACGACGAAGAGGAAGAAGAGGAGGAAGATGAGGATGAGTCTTTGAAACCCGGAGTGGCGTTTTTTCCCGTGCTGCCGTTTCCCTCCGGGAAGGCGGTGGAATGTTTCCGTTTCTCCGCCCCGGAGCTCTGGCCACTGGGGAAAGCGGCGACGGTCTGCAGGAACGCCGACGGCGGGGTGAGAGGAACTGAGGCAAAACATACAAATTAAAAAGATTAAAAATGTAATCACAGAGATCAGGATGATTCTCCAAGTGCCAATGTTACGCTGCCTACCCTCAAGCGTTCGCTTCAAGCTCTTCTCTCGCTTTGAGATCTCAGAAAGAAACAGCTTAGAGTTCAGATTCCCCACTTTGTAAGGAGGGAGGCTGCTTCCCACGCATGCCTGAGACCTGCAACAAGGTGACAACAGCAAGAAATCATGATGAAGCATCGCAATAAAGTAGAACATAATCAAAACGTTGGCTTCTGTAATTCACTTCAGAAAGTTAAACTCATTTGTTAAAACTGATTTATGACACACAAAGTGATATTATTCAAACACTTTTTCCCTGTTAAAGAATTTAGTTACAAAGAATACCTAAATATTGAATAAGATTATTAAAAAATATTTCTGATACGGAAATGCCGAGTTATGGCTGCATCATCACTGACAAAAAGCTAATTTCTAAAGAAGCTGGCTATTCACAAAGTATTGTATCCAAGAACATTAATGGAAAGTTTAGTAGAATAAAAAACTAAGGTAAATAAAATAAAAAAGTGGAGAGCCAGAGGATCCAAATTGCTTAAAGTCCAGTGTGAAATTTTCCACAGTAAGTGATTTGTTTATGTTTCATTCATTCAGCCAGACCCTGATTTTATTGGCCCTAAAAGTATTAGGGCCAAACTGCAGAAATGTTTGCTAAAGTCATCATATTAGCAGAATAAAAACAAGATTTGCAAAACAACTTAAATTACAAGAAAAACATAATTTAAATGACTTTGATCAAGTTTTGATAAGTTATTGAGCACAGACGTGACCGCATCAGTTCATGCGATTCTTTATAATTAAACTGCTGTTTGCAAAGTTCTTTCAAAGTTCCACTACTGGAAATAATTTGACGCTAATGTGTAAAAAGATGAAGTATTTGGTTATTGTGAAACCAACTTCACAAGACGCTCAACATTCCTCATTTGGACTTTTTGTTATTTTTCACGTAGGAGTTATAAAATTATTACTTTCCCTTTCTAAATATTACTAAAATGTATTTACATGAAAATATTTTAATCTACGAAATACATTATAAATTGAACTGCTGAAAAAAATTTTCTTTTTTGGTCATCTTCTGCATCAGGCAAAAAAATGAGATGATCTCCTCTAAACGATCCAGACGCTTCATTTCTCTCACCTGTCTGTGAGGATTTTAACGGGTTTCGTGTTCTTCATGAAGCTCAGCTCCTCCGCCTTGCTGAAGGCCGTGTGGATGGAGCTCAGCAGCTTCTGGGCCTCGTGCCGCTGCTCCCCCAGGGCCAGAACCTGCGCCGCGTTCTCCTGGAAGAAGCGAGCCTGAGCCCGGTCCAGGGCCTCCAGCGTGCGCCCGAGGTCCTCCTCCAGGAGCTGATGCATGCGCTGGTACTGCAGGCGCACCTCCTCTTTCAGCTCACACACTCTGTCCTGTGAACAGTTTAAGAGTGAATTAAAATGGATATTTCTAGATATATGGATATTATTTGTCAAAATAAAAAGTCTAGTATGAGACAGACAACGCTGGTCAGCAGACCCAAAAAAATGCCTGGGGTTTTTCAACTGCTTTATGGTCATTTTGATGGACTGAATCCAAAAACCATGTTGGTTTTGCTCAATCGGGTCAACTTTCTGAACTAAGCTACATATTCGTTTGGGATCCAGTCACGACGGCTGATTACTGTTGGACTCTGGAGAGAGACATTTCTGCTGCCGTTCGAAGGAACAGAATCTCATGCTCTGAATTTTGCACAATGAACACGTAATGTTCAATTTATATGTACTTACCAATACTTTTGTTTATTATTCAATTTATAGAAAGTTTGTATTATTTAGTTACTACGCTCTGTTAGAAAAACTATTTTTTTCTCCGAAAACCTTTTTAGGATGAGAAATCTTAACGGAAATCAACTGATAATGAAACAAAAATGTCATCAATTTAGTCAGAAGATTGGATTTCCCTAAACCAAATTAGAATAAAAACCTTCTCAATTAGATTGAGAAGAATGGATGTCAGTTCTGGATAACTGCTGCAAAATCGTTCAAATTCAGTGGAGAAAACAGAAATGTTCCCATGTTAAATCCTCCCATATGAGCCATAATACATTTTAGTTGTCCAGTGTAATTCCTGAGATAACATTGCAATCTACAGAAACGCACAGCTCCAGACCAAAAACAACCAACCAGAGCCAGGAGGCGGGTCTTAGCGCTGTAAATCATCCTAATGCACTCGCTGTTAAAAATGCTAATGGTGGAGAAATAACTTACAGTTACAGGAAAACCAGTTATCTGCTGTTATTGGCTAGTTGGTCATGCTAACTAGCCTTAGCTTTAAGACCTACCATCTCACTCTCATTGTGAGAAGGCAAAGGAGCTAGACTTTATTCACAGATCATCTGTCGCATACCATACTCATGGTTTCCCCCAGTTTATTATAAGCCTGTTAGGCCACCAAGCTTGACTTGCGCCCACACCAGGGTAAGCATTGGTTATTCATTTAAGGTTTTTTTTTTATTAAAATATTCGTATTTTTTAATACTTTATAGTTTGTGTTCAGACATTAACCTTCCAATCTTCCAAAAACGCACGACTATCAAGTGATATATACAAATTTCCTGTCAACTTTGAACATTTTTTAACTTAAAAACACGGCTTCCGGCTGGATGAATGACCTCGCGCCCTGAGCCCCGACCTCAGCAAGTTCTCTGGGGGAAACCCAGAAAACTTGCATACCTCAAGCCTTGTATGTCAAATATGCAAAAATATATATTGTTTACAAATGTTGCATACTGCAGCTTTACAGCTAAAATATGTGAATAAAGTCCTTCATACGTACCTCCACTGTACACTTGTCAGAGTCAAGTTTGCAGAGCTGCTCTTCTATCTCCTGCACTCGCTCCTCCACGCGCTCCTGCTGTCTCAGCAGGTTTTGCTGGGCAAAAAAAAAGAAAGAAAAGAAGGGAAGTTATAACCTCCAGTTAGCCACAAGCATTCACTCATCATACCAGAGATACTCGAACTCCTGGAGCTGGCTAATTTAGTCTCCATCCAACATGCAATCCCTGCTAGGGAGGAAAGGAGGGGGACGCTGCCATGGCAACCAGCAGCTATTTAGTGTTTGCGTTAGAGAGCGAGAACCGAAGTTGGGGGAGCTGGAGGCAGAGAGCAGAGATAGATAAATGGCCAGTAAAAAGCTCCAGCAGCTCTGCTCTCCCCTTGGTGCACCTCCGCCTCTTCCTCCTCCTACTCCTCCTCTTCCTCCCCCGTCCAGCACTTTCCTCCTAAAAGACATTAGATCACCCACTGGAGGCTGCTCCATGAGCCGTGGCAATGTTTTAGCAACAGCACCTGTTATTTCTGGGAGGAGGATGGCATGTGAGCAGCGGCAGACGGCTGCTCAGCCAAACCATCTCCCTGCACGGCGAAAACAAAAACATCTCATCGAGTGTTTCTGATCCACTTTCAGGTGCAAATATCTTAAATACCACAACACTAACATACAGATAAGTTTTTAAGCAAGATACAGGAGCTTTTTTAAGTCCATAATTCCTTTATATTGTTTTTTTTTAAAGTACTAGTTTCACTGGCGGATTATTTCATTTATAACTTGTACTTGTTATAATTTGAAAAATATACTCAGTAATTTGAAATAAGAAACGTGTTGCAGTGTGACTGCAAATAAATTAAACATTATCATAGGTGCTTATTATGTTTCGCTTTATACTTTCATATCGGAGCAAGATTTAGCAACTCGGAAGAGGAATCAAACATGGAGAACCAACATTTAGCTTTGTACAAATCTAGAACTTAACCCAATACATTTAGTTTTATGCCCCTCTAATCCAGAACATACTTAAAATCTAGAGAAACCTCTATTTGTTTATAAATTATGCACTACTTTTGTACTTTTCTCTTTTTTGCTGTTACCCTCACCTTTTAGTCTTTCTTTTGATTTTGTTGTTTTGTTTGTATTTCTTTCCAATTTGTGTACAGCACTTTGAACTGCCTTGTTGCTGAAAATGTGCTACATAAATACAATTACCTTAATCATGACTTATGAAAATACTTCTCTTTATTCAAAACTGTTTACCTGTTAACATTCTGCAACCCTTAT
This sequence comes from Poeciliopsis prolifica, assembly GCF_027474105.1. Lineage (NCBI taxonomy): Eukaryota > Metazoa > Chordata > Actinopteri > Cyprinodontiformes > Poeciliidae > Poeciliopsis > Poeciliopsis prolifica. Next base: position 7,715,115 of record NW_026562393.1, read on the forward strand.
TGATTTAGTATTGGGGATAATATGCAAACTTAAATATCCTCACAAATAAAACAGAAACCATGCACAGCTGAAGGTTTCTTCACATGCCATCATCATCCTCAGCACAGAGGCATTCCAGCACAAAGCAGCTGATTTTACCAGCAGTGATCAGCTGCTTTAGAGGCCAATAGGAAGGAAAAGCTGCACAGTGTCGGGTCTCGGCGGCACATGGTCGGGAATCGCTGCCCTACATAGCTCTGTTACATGCACAGTTGGTTGGATTCAGGACGGTGACCTGGTTGTGCTGACTGATTGAGTTAGGCTCTGAGCAGAAGCCAGCGCAGAACCAGGAGGAAGAAGAGGAGGAGGAGGGGGAGGGGGCGTGTCTAGCTACATGTATGGGATACCTTTGGGGGAGGGAAGCAGAGGTTAAAAAACAGAGGAAGGGTGCTCTTCAGCTGTCATTTCACTACAGAGCCCCTTCCATCAGCGCAGGAGAGGAGGGCGAGGGGGAAGGTCGGGTCTGGCTTTGGGTGGCGAGAGGGAGGTGAAAGAGGTTTGGGGGCTGATGGAGGTGGAGAGCAGGGCGAGGGAGGGGCTGCAGGGCAGTGAGTGCACCATCATCATCATCATCATCATCATGAGGACAGAGTGGCAAATATCTAAATATATGGATGAACTGGTCCTAGAACGGCACACTAAAGTCGCATAATTACAAATTTCTGATAATTATTGAGTCATTAAATATTATTGTTATTATTATTACTATGTTCTCAGTTATTTATCCACGTTTGCTTTTGTCCTTCTGATTTCTCGTTTTCAAAAACATGTTTGAAATAAATAAATAAGTGTAAACATAATTACATTGAATGTAATATTTACATTATTTTAAAAATAGAACCAGGACTTTAAAGTGTCAATTTCAATTAATTAATTGCATAGATTTTAACGTGTTTAAAATTTTAACACAATTAATCACGTTTGCTTTTTTTTCTGCACCTAAAAGTCTTGAGCTGGAACCTTTCTTTTGTGTTTCTAGTACGTCCATAAAAGTGACGTACCAGCATCTGCAAACAAATCTATGAATGACAAAGCTGCTTTACTTGGGCCGTTGGGGATTCATTTCTGCTTGAAAAAACACTATTGTTGTGTTCAAGTTGTGCTAAAAGGAGTTAGCCAATCACCAGAGTCGTTAAAGCCTAAAATACCATATTAATGCTCAAGGTGTTGCTGCAGCAGCGACGCCCACAGCACTCTTAGTATAAAGACCACGACAATCTGAATAGATTTTTAAATTTTTCAGATTCAAAATTTCAGAAAGTTATTCTGTCATTATTTATCTCTGCCATGCAATTTTACATTATCTGTTTAAATTTAAATCTCCAAACGTCAAATAAACTTAAATTATTTCCACATTAAATTACATGACACTTAAATCTCATATTCTCATCCTTAAATGTAAAATTATTTATACATTTTGCTCCTTGGGACACCCATTCTATGCAACATATTTCCCAATGATGTATAAACATTTTTTTAAGCTGATTTATATTTGCACTTTTTCTGTACTGTCAGTTTTATTATTTCTACTGCATTTCTGTGCAATATCAGTGTGTTCAATATCTATATCACAAAGAACTACAAACCTGCCTTTTACATGCTAATGTAATATTTAACCAGGTGGTCAAACTGATATTGGCATCGCTATAATCACCATGATTGTGCAGCAATATATTGATTTTTTTTTAAAACACCAGTGTTGGTTAAAACATGAGCTGTACATAAAAAAAAGTCTTAATCTCTAAAGAATTTAACTGGGAAACAAGAACAACACCTACAAAACATTATTAGACATGGAAAGCCAATATATATTAATCTCTGCAACAGCACCAATAACCTGATTATTTTTTACATGCAACCAAATATAAAAATGCTTATCAGTCCCATTTTAACCATCTGGTACAAATTGAACAACCTGGATTAATACAGCAGAAGTTAGAATATTTAAACCCTAATCAGGGCCATTTGTGCTCAGTGTTATGTCTGCATTTATCTGCAAACATAAAAATGGAAACATGCAAGGTTTTTTTTTCCTGATTTAGCACCTTTTAGTTGTTTTACCTGTAAATTTTAACTGCCTTATAACATTAGAAATCAAAATCAAGATGTTCGTTTTAAAAGTTTATTGGAAAAAGGCTTGAGGGGTTTTTAAATAGCTGGTATTTCAGACAAATAAATGTAAGGCATTTTGGAAATGGCAATAAAAAAGTAAAAGCAATACCACATTTAAACAACAAATGGCTTCCAAACCAACGTATAAAATAAAATGATTTGAAGTTTGTACTTAAAAACTAATCCTTTAGGCTCTTGGATATGGTGGCAACTCTGCTGATGTTTGTTTTTACAAATGTTTTAACAAGGAAAATGAAAACAGTGTAGATTTTAAGCCAATAGCATTTAAGGTGTTGATGCTGTTGGAATTGTTAACATTATTCAAAACAAACCAACAAAGCCTTAGTTTAACAAAAGCTGTCAATATTTCCAAGTTCAGAGTATTCAATGCAGATAGTTGAGAAAGATAAAACATAACACCTTTGCTGTGCACCATTTCGCCTTCCCTCAGGAGCAACTTCCATACCGAAGTGTGTCCTTTATATTAGCCTCACCTGGCAGCCAATGGGGTTGTGCGATCATTAGACATAAAAAAATGCACTCAAAATTTCCATTTTTTAAATTACTTTGCAATAATTATCCAATGGTAGAAAACCCCAAAAGTACTAGGGTTGAAATGATTAATCACGATTAATCAATTATTGACATATACTGTGAATTAATTAAGAATTGGTTAATTGTGGTTAACTGAAGTACAAAGATTAAAAAAAGTCAATTTACTGAAAGAACACAAAGCCAAACCATTCTTTTAAACATACATTTTCCACTTAAGACACAAAAATATCTTGGCTTTGGCTTCACCTGGTTCAAATTCTGTAAAAAAAAATTGGATAGCACCTTTTGCTATCTGTTAATCAAAACAATAAACAGATCAATGCTACACTGAGTTTTTTATGTGTTGATGTTAGAAGTATTTTTTTTTTTGCTTTGCTATAAATGTTCAAAAGTTCACTATGAGAATGTTTGTTAGGCAATAAAATCTTCATTTTCTAATTTTAAAAAAATAGATTTGTTTATTTACATCTTTTAATGTTTTTCTAATATTGTATAAAGAAAGTTTGAACAAAAAAATCTGTGGATTGTGTCCTTCTTTTTCATAGATAAATGATAATTAAAATGACCAGTAGTTGCAGCTCTAAAAAGTAGTTTCTATACATTTTTTGTTTCATGGGGTAAAACTGTAATATTGTGTGTTAGTAAAAGTAGAAGATTCTGTTCAGTTTTTAATAGTTCCACCCGGCGGCCATGTCACGGGCCCTCACAGGATATTTAACTGTACATACAGCTGAGTCATAGCATTACCTACAGGAAAGGCAGCCTTGTATGTCATGGTTGACACCTAAAAATGTTGGGTGAACTATATGAGTCAGCGAGCAGTGACGCCTTCGTGTTTCTCCTCTCGGCCAAGCTGTGTTCTCACACCCCGTTTCTAAACGTTTTTAAAACTGGCAAGAGCAACCGGAGTGACCCCTGTGCGAACCAGAGGTGGTGAACACCCGGACCCCTCCCCCAGAAACCGAATAGGTTAAAAACAGAAAAAAAGAAGAAGAAAAAAGAGAAAAGTCAGCAGAGGCAAGTGATGAATCACTTTAATCCCTCTTTCCTTCCACTTCTCTCCCACCGCTCCCCCTCCTCTCGACAACTGGTGATCCCTGTGCTCGGATGCACCTGTGCTGGGGAGATAAGGCCCTCTGAGGGGCCCTCATTGTTCCTCCCTCCACTGCATTGTTTGCCATTCCAACAGATGAGAATGGAGGCTTGGAACGGGCCGCAACTGAAAACATGCCGGATAAGAGTGGAAGCGCTCAAAATGCACACATTTCATAGAAACACGAACATCTTATTTTGAGATTTTTCATGAGATTTTCATTCCAAATTTCTCCAGTCAAGTAATTTTAAATGACAGCGAGAGATCACAGAATGTGGCACTTGTTATGTTGATGTTAAGAATATAACATATAAAAGAGTAAAACTCTTTTGGTTAGGGAAGTAGCATTATAGATACACTTGAACTTTCCTTTTTGATAACCGATAATCTGACAAACTCCAACAAGTCAGGTGTGGAAAGTTTACAAATGGATGCAAGTTTGCCTTTTGGGTCATTTCTGGATTTAACTGGATTTGAAAGGAGTCAATTGCCACAGAATATTTTAGGGATGTTTCATAGCTGCTATGGCAAGTGATGATTTAAGGTTTTTTTTAAATGATCTAATCAGCTAGCTCTGAGGAAATGGTGTCATTTGGCTCCAAAGCCTAAAATTGACTCGCAGGAGATTGCTTGTGTTTATTTTGGCCTGATTAGGGTCATATTTGTCATATTTTTCAAGAGTTAACTCACCCAAATGGGCGTTAACGCCATAAATAATGGAAATTAGGTGTAATATATGTCTTTCAGACAAACACACAAGATCAAATTTAAAAACAAGAAAGATTCAGATTCATCCTTTGCTACAAATGATCAAGTGTAAAGGAATGCTGTTATTGCATCTCAGGCAATAGAATTTTATTTTCTTATTAAAAATATGAAATTAACTGTTGATTTATATGTATAAAATGCTTTAATGAAATACATGAAGAATGAGCCGACTGAATAAATCGTTCAATCGTTTAGTTGCAGCCCTACTTTTGACAGAATGACTCTCTGTCAGAAGGGAGTGGTTCCCTCCCACTGTCGCCACATGCTTGCTCAGAAGGAGCGGCTGCAGCTCGTTCAATGACTCAGTGAAATTGGCTGAGCTTCCTGAGGTAGAGACTCTTTAGCCACCTGGCTTTAAAAAGCGAATCTGACCGGATTTAACTTGAATGTATGCAATTGATTTTCACTCAATTATGAGATTCATATTATTAGATTATGTATTTTGATCAGATATTTGAGAGATTACTCCTATTGCAATTAATCGTATGATAAATTCGAATGAGTTTAATAATTTCCATTCTGATTATTAACATTTTGTTGACAGAGACTTTATAATGCATTTTGTTTATAGTTTCCATTGTGAGTTGTCTTTATTTCAGTTTTAGATTGGATGTGTCTTATTTTGGATATTTAAAGTTGTAGTTTGAAGAGTTCTTAACAAAAGTTCACTGTTTCAAAAGCAACAATAATGGGGCAATTTATCGTCCAGGCCTGGAGAGAATAGAGTTTGTCTTTATAGATGAACTAAACATTAAATTAAAAGCATTGCTGTGTGAACACGGCATTTGGTGCGTCTTACTCTGATGTCGTTGCGCCGCAGCTCCACGTCGGTGACGGCGTGGCCGTGGCTGGGGTGGCACCGGGCGAAGCAGCAGTACTGGCACACCGCCGTCTGCTCGGCCTCGCAGTGGTACAGCCGGTATTCGTCGTGCTGCGGGCAGGTCCAGGCCTTGACGGCCTCCGCCTCCACCAGCAGGTGCCCCAGGGCCGAGCACGGCTGCTGCAGGTGCGTCTGGATGTGGGACTGGCAGCACGGGGCATTGCAGCGCAGGCACACCTTGACGGCGGGGAGCGGCGGGCCTCGGCGGCACAGGATGCACTGCAGCGTCGGCGTGCTGGCCTTCTCCACGCTCAGGGCGTTGTACTTCTCCACTATGTTGGACAGTTTGTGGTTCTTCTCCAGACTGGGCTTCTGCGTGTAGGCATGATTGCATTCGGGGCAGCGAGCCAGCGAGGAGTCTTTGGCCCAGGCCTCGCTGATGCAGCCCCGGCAGAAGTTGTGCTTGCAGGGCAGCTGGATGGGATCAGAGAACACGTGCAGGCAGATAGGGCAGATGAGCTCCTCCTCAAAACAGTTCCTCCACGTCTCAGCCATGTCAGAGGCCATGGTGGTGCAGGCAGGCATACAAATCAGGCCTTTTTTAGGCCGCTTTGTGCGTCTCTCTCTCCCAATGGACACCCGACACTCTCAAAAACCCGAGTCCAGAAAGATCAATATTTGTATGCACGCCCTCCCTGACAGATGACGAGTATTGCTTAGTAATGCAGCATGAAGGCAAATTCCCGGAAAACTGAGCTAAGGGAGGCTTCAGGCGAAACACCTTGGTGGATTTCAACACATAAAACAGACGGGGTGACGCTGTTCAGATTACAGGAAGCAGTGCTTTCCTTTCCTCCAAGCCGCTACTCAGAGCCACCAGACCTGCCTTCACTGATTCAGTGTGTGCTCACAGAACAGATCCAAACCCCGTCCGCTACAGGCAAAACCAAGGCACAGAGAACCGCGTACCATCACCCAGACGCATGCATCGCCATGTGACACATGACAGGGATCTTGATCTTTTTTCCTGCTGCCACTCCAGGCCTTCACCCTAACCCAATGACGGATTATGGTCGACTACAGCAACCAGTTCAGAATGAAAAAAGGGCTGCTCAGGTCCACACCCTGGTTCCTATTCTCTATTCACACAGAGAAACGCCTCTGAAAATGTGACTGTATTCCATAGGAGCCTCAAGGACGCCTGATTCCCTCAATAATGAGTACGCAGCGCAATGCTTTTGTCCGCTGAATTATAAATAAGCATCCAGCAGCAATCTAATCACACACAACCTGCGATCGTTTGGCCGCAGGCTGAGAAAAACCAGTCTTATTGCTCAGATGAGAGAGGAGACAAAAAAACAAAACAAAAAACCAAGCACAACCTGTCTTTTTAATCACACAAAGCCATATTTCTGTTTTGATGGATGTGGCATATATATATGTACACAAGGCCTCTGCTTTCTGCCTTATCCAATTTTCTCTCTCAACAAAAGGCCTTATAGTCCAACTCCTCTGAAAATTACACCCAGGCCATCACGTCGAGGCTGTTTACTGCATAGTTAATCGTTTTAATGGTCCAGTCCAGCTCCTGCGCACAAAACAAAGGCTTTTAGGATCCGCAGGAATGTTGGCTGTCGTTGCAGAGCCGTTTGCTTCCCCCCTCCTCTCCTCTCCTCTCCTCTCTCTCGCTTTGACACATCTATCAAATGTCTCCTTTAAACAATGATTATTACAACCATCCCCCCCACCCCCAAATGTACCGTTTGTTTTGTACTTTGGTCTCAAATCGTATTAGCCTATCGATGCCTCAGCCTTTAGCTAGCAACATATTCGTCCCACTTCCTTATCTAGATTAAATCGCCTAAATTACCTCAGACGTCACCTCACCATTTTCTACTGTAGCACAGGTACACAAACACCGGGCAGACTCCTTTCGGTAGAGCTACACTCATAGCTTTTTCGAGGCAGCCATTTTTTTTTTATATTTAGCTAATAAAAATACAAAAATATACCCTCCTGTTCTTAAAGGGGACGTCGCGGTTTCCTGTCCTTGTTGGGGCTAGCTGTCATCAGCCATCTTGCAAATCCTCATTTTAAAAAAATAAACGAAAAGAAAAAAAAAAAAAGAAAAGAAAGGAAATATCCGCCGAGAAAAGGCTGGAGGCTGTCTCCACGAAGCTGCTTTTCGATAGCTGAGCTGCGCACAAACACACGAAGCAAAGGTCCCGTCACTAAAAAATACAAATCTACGTCTTTCTTTCGGTTTTGTAGTCCTGAAGGAGCCGTCTGAACCGGAGAGGGGGGGGGGTTATGCTTATGTTTCGGGGCCTGATGTATCCGGTATGAGTCGATTCCGTGCTTCATAAAATCCTGTACGGTTGTGAATAATAATGTGTGTTTTCTTCCCCCCCTCCTCTTCCTCTTCTCTCTTTTCTTTCTGTCTCTATCGGCCGGGCTGTGGGGAGAGAAGAGGAATGCAGACAAGCTGACTTAACCTGAGTCAAGACGGACGGCGTTAGCGCACTGCTTCCGGAAGGGCTTTTCAAAATAAAGTTCCGAGCGCTAAAGGTTTTCTCCTACTTTTTTTTTATTTACACAACACACCTAAAAACAAACAGAAGCGGAGTTAAAAATTAACTAATATTTGAAAGATTTTTGACGGAAAAAGATGGATTCGAACTACTAACATAAATAAATAAATAAATAAATAAATAAATAAATAAATAAATAAATAAATAAATAAATAAATTTGACTTTAAACTCTGAACTATATGGGAGCACTTAACTGCCAGAGTTAAGGAATAAACTCTGAAACAATACCTTATTATAACATGATTAAAAAATACTTAAAACTGGATAAAAGAGAAACTTTCTCATTTGTCAATGTAATAAAATATAAAACTCATTATATGACAAGATTGATATAATAAAAACCCAGAATATGTTCTTGTTGAAGTGAGAAATGTCATAAAATGAAACAGCAACACCTTTTTGAGTGTCGCCTGGAAGAACCAAGTGAATAAATGGAGACCCGTCCCCTTTATGCACTTTTAGGAAGTCGTAACCTGTCAGATTTATCTCTGACAGGTTAAAGTGAGATATAAAAATATGTTCCATTAAACTTGTTAAAACAAGACACTTTCTTGCTATAACCAGGTACTGCTTCTGAATTTATTGCCTCTTTCTGGCAGTCAAAACCTTCCATGTAACTAAATTTCTATTCCCTAAAATACCTCATTTCCAGTGTTGATCCAACAACAATAAAAATATTAAGAATGAAAGAAGCCCTTCATAATTTATTTTATAGCATCCTGTGCCATATGTGACACAATTCCAGGTTATATAGATATACACTTTACAAGCATATTTGCAGATGCAAGCAGGTCACATGCAATATTTTAATGAAACAAAGAAAAAAAAACTGTTGAAAGCCTTTAAATGATATCAGACATATTTGGCTTGACAAATGAAGGGTGACATTTTTTTTCATCCTTTTGTGGTTATTTTTTTGTAGAATGAAGCTATGCATGCAGTTAGCTGCTGATTGGGAGGAAGCCAGATCCTATAGATTAAAAAATGTTAAAAAAAAAAATTACTGCTGCATTTTTTTTTATTTTTTACATTTTTATGCGTAAAGAGAAAAAAAAAGAAAGCCAAGCAATGCATACGTTTCCACACTTTTATGCAATGTAACATCATTTAAAGGGGAAGAAATATTTTTACAACACAATGTCAGAAGTTACTCCAATTTGAAAAAAAAAATACATAAATAAAAATGAAACTTACCCAGTCGTTCCTGAGCTTTATTTTGAAACCTAATGGTCGAGCTTCCTGTTTGATTTAGCGACTCTATGGTTGACCCGATGCAGTTTCTATTCAACATTAACCGTATGAGCCGCCCCCTCTTTCCTCCTTCCACCTTCCTACCAGCTTCACTGTCACGTGATTTGGACAAACCACGGAGGAAAGGCCAGAGTTCCACTTAATGGGGTTACTGTATGTGTCAAGAGACCTGGACCCTCACCATGCGGTTTTGGGGGAAAACGTGGGTGTGTGTTATTGATGAGGGGAAATAGATTTGGGTGTGCAATAAAATCATACCCACGTATCAGCTACCAGCAAGTTTTACCTAAAAAGAGGAAGTTTAAGTGTCCGTTTGGTAAAATAGAAGTAGAGTCCAACAATCGCTTACATCCTTTTTTATTTATTTATTTGCTGCTATAATTGGGTTTCAAGTACAGTAGAGAGTTTACATGCACTCATCATGACCATGGTTTATGAAGAATAAAAAGCAAGATTGAGTGAAAAAGTTTACTTTCTTTCTGCTCCAGATTTAGACACAATTACATAGATGAGCTAAAATAATCAAAATTTGGTCCAATAACCTTTAATAATTTGATCAGAATTACTTTTAACCTGATGAGACAGAGGCTAATTAATTTCTGATTAATGATTCTGATTGATTGGAGCTCACGGTTTCTCTTGGACAGCATAAGGAACTGTTTCACACCACTTATTGGACTGAGCAACAGTAAGAATGATGGGAAACCATAACAAGAAGATTATGTTAAGCTTTTAAATCCTAAATGTACTGCAATAACCTCAAAGCATGGTGGTGGTAGTGTTATGCTTGGAGGTTTCTGCTTGTTGGAGTCTGTTTGTGTTTTGATTCAAGAAAAAAAAAAAACACAAAAGTTAAACTTTCAATTGAAGATATAAAAAGGTAAATTGAAAATATTGTGAATATTTAAATACGGAATACTTTTTACAGAAAAAAAAGAAAAACAAGATTAAATCATTTCAAAATATGCATTGCATTTCTTGTATGTTGTGTTCAGAATGTGTGGGATCTGCAAAAATGTTAACCATATTCCATAAATATCCACCAGAAATTAATTCAGTGAAAATTATGATAATAAATGATAAATTTATGGATGAATTCATGTAACTTAGATTTTGTTGCTGGGTAAAAAGGAATAAAGTTTCAGCGATGTCTAATTTCCATTGCTTAAACATCGTTATTTATTAAATAAAACAACAACAACAATAAAAATATTAAGAATGAAAGAAGCCCTTCATAATTTATTTTATAGCATCCTGTGCCATAACTGTGTTCAGAAGGCATAATTACAGGATGAAATAATGGATTACTGATATGTGACATAAGAATTTAATGAAATGAATAAATGACAAGAAAAACAAAACAAAGCGACAATAAAATAAATAAAAATCCACAATAATTATTTAATTTTGATAATCTCACTGACCTAAAACAAGGAATTCATTCTGATTTAATAACAAATAGTAACAAAACAATTTTGCATGCTTCTTTTATAGTGTATCTTGATATTTTCTTCAATTTTATGTGAAAATGTAACTAAAAATAAATTTTAAAAAATTAAAGAATCCAACATTGTAAACAATTTCAGTTTAAAACTCAGTTTTATTTTTTAAAACATCAATGATGAAGTAATATGATTGTTACGGTTGATCACAACATGTAACATGTAATTCCTCAGTTATAATGAAATTATGTACATAATTATGAAATTAACCATTTACAGTTATCGATTGATAATGAAGTAAGTTTTTAAACAAAGTTACACTGTATAGAATCGAAAGATCGCGATACTTCATTGAAATACCCATGATATAGCGTGGAGATATAGATTGCGTTTTTATATTACAACGAAAGGAAGCCCTACTTTCGCAGGGCGCTCAAAAATTGAGACAAACTCTTATTGTTCCTCTCCACGGAAATCTTTAGTAAAAGGCGAAAGATTTATACGATCTGAAGAGAAACAAGAGTGTACTGTCGTTGAACGGGCTTGTCAGCCCTTATATTCCAGGGTAAGCAGCTTTCAGTGACGGTGTCAAACGGGTAAAAAAAGAAAAGATGCATAAAGAAACGTAAATAATCTGACTACATTAAAAAATATGTTTTAGCTAATTTTAATTAAAAATAATTTAATTTTATTTCTTTAGGAAGCATTTTTAAAGATTTCGACGCAATGCATGATGGGATTTAACTGCCTTCCCCGCACACCGTCGTTTTAGTTGAGCGGGTAAGGCATAACAGACAAACAAAAAGCTGCTTTTATTGACCCAAATTTAGAATATAATACAAAACGAATGCCCATAATCGAAAGAAGAATATTTGTAATTGATTTTGTAATTAATACTCCAGATTTTCAGTGAGTTTTGGGAAGACACCTTGAAAAGCATTGCTAGTAGGGACTCTATTCATCCACTAGATGGTGCTATCTCTTAAACTTTTTAGGAAATGGCATTCCTCTTGCCATTCATTTCACAACTGTAGTCAATTTATTGTGTGGAAGAACTTCCAGAAGTGATAAATAAATTTGCAAATGAAAGAAAAACATGTAAGAGAACAATCTTTAAATAAGATTGTTGTTATTTTTTTCTTTTCTTATTGTGATCACAAATAACCTTGTAAATTATTATAACACCCAAAAAACACCTCACCACAAAGTGAATGTCTGTGTGACTCTTCTCTGAACTGGTTATTGATTTTGAGATGGCTAAGAATGTTTTTCTTTCAATTCAAGAAGAAAATCTAAAGTGATTTATAAAGCTTTAAAAGAAGAGGATGCAATGAGTTTTCCTCGATTCTAAATGTGATTCTTGAATAAAGCGTCATTTATTCTGTGTATCATGGCTGTTTACGCCAAAGTTTACCTTTGAGACTCAATTCTTTGATAGGGTTTCATTATGTTTTTGTCATGGAAATATTTCTAACAGCTCCAACATAATCCTATTCAACTATTACCAATACTTGTATCTGGTTCAACTGGTTAAAAGATCCACAAACCTTAATGCAACCTATTGGGATTTTATGTAATAAAGCTACAAAACAATGTGCACATTGGTCAACATCGCAAATAATTGTACTTGCAGATTTTTTTGTATGCAAATAAAATATGCAAAGTGTGGTAATCACACTCTGAATCATCTAAATTAATCAATGAAAGTTTCCATTGAAGCTCTGACTGTAATTTTGGGGTTTGGAAGGTGAACTTCTTCCAGTCTGGCCAGTAAAGACAGACATGATGATGCTCTATAAATTAACTACTTCTGGTGGTACAAAAGACTTAATATTCACAGTCTGTTGCAGTATTGACCAGAAGATACGCTTTCTCCTATAATAACAACCTTGAGCCACTGGAAATCCCTCCAACCCAACGGGATCAGGACGCATTTTATCCTCTGTAAACAAAATCAGAAGGTTCAGAGTCAATTTAGGGAGTGTGGACAGAACTACTATGACTTTACATTTATAGTACCTCATCATGTGGGCCAGATTTGTATCCATATTTCTAGAATAAGGTAAGTGGGGCAGTGGTTGAGTGGGCAGTGTGAACATACACTGATGTTCGGTTCCCAACAGCTTCCTCAAGGCACCATCCATCCTGTTACTTATTACATTTTTATTGTGACATTCATAATTATGAACATGTCTTATTTGGTTTGAGCCACAGTGGAGGGGTCAAAAAGTGACATGTGAGTTTGCAGACGTCTGGTTAAGTCAGAATAAAGAAATAAATCTAAAAGAAAATCTGACAGGAGTGACAAAAATGTCTTTACCATCTGAGGCACTTTGGGAAATTTTGCAAAGCAGGCTGGGATAATCCCAAGTCAAGATGTGGCATGTTGAAAGGTGTCTCTACAAGGTATTAGTTTAGGGAAATGCACTCTTATTAAACCAAAACATTGCAGCCAGATTATGTTTCATATCCCTTGTAGTTTCTGTTGATTTCTTCCAGGACTCATGCCTCATTAAAATGTCTGCTTAGGATTTATCTTTGTCTCATTTTTTGTAGTAGTGATTTCAACAATTTTCATATCTGTAGCACCATCTTACACTCAGCCTCTCCTACCAAGGTATCAAACCCTGCCCCTGCCACATGTTAGGAACCATTGAGCAAAGTCAACCCCCAACTAGCGTTTGTGTTTTTCCTGCTCTATTTTTTAGATCTTATCACATTAAGGAAGTACATCTTTATATTTATATTGCAGTTTTCCCTTACAAGACTGTCAGAAAGTGAAGAAAGCTGAAAATATTTACATAACAACAAAGGTTAATGGCAAAGAAATCAATAAAAGAGGATTAAAACTAAATGATTGGTTGTGAAGTAGAAGGTTGTTTCAAAAGAAATGTCTCCCACTGAGTCTGGCCATGATGTAAGGCTGTGAATGTGTAAATCAGGATCTAAAAACTGATTCTTAGTTTCACAGATAACCAAACAGGCATCATGTGGGCCCTTTATTAAACTCCAGTTAAATCCTTGCAGTGGCGTTTCGAGCCACTAGGAGAAATAGTTATTTAATGACTGATTGATGGCAGCAGGTTAAAGGAGAAAATATTGATATTAAAGCTGAATATCATCAGCGTATATATAAGAGGAAACACCATCCCCTTTGTTTGTTAATAATCTGTCCTAAGGGGGATTATCATAATAAAAAAAATCATAATAGCAGATTTAGACGTTACCTTATTTATGGCAACACTAAAAGTGTGATCAGGCAGTTATTGTATGAAATAAACTTTATAGAACCACTCCTGATATTCTACTTCCCAGAAACCAGAGCGCTTCAAATAGTTGTGAACCCGAGCAGACGTGAACACCACGAGAATCAATTTCTACCCCCATGTCAGGATGCCATCAGTTCCCACACATTTTTCTCCAGACATGGTAAAAACAAAGTCTTAGAGCGTTTCATCAACTCAGAGAATGTTGCTTCTTCTGATCTGCAAGGTTTGAACAGAACACAAAGTTCATACCCACATCAATGAGCATCAATCTCTGCTAACTGATTGATCGTCACTATCCAACCTCTACTACCAATATTGTTTTGGTTGTGTTTTCATTTTTCACTTTTGTTGGGTTTTCTTGTTCTGCACTCATCTTCACAATGAACCACACTTCTTTTCTTAGATAGCTGTGTTCTTTATTATGGAACGGTCAGGCATATAGAAAACTTTTCTTCGTCTGGTTCAGTGCTGCCTATATATAAGAACTCGCTCTGACTGCCCCTAGTGGACAACAACAGTACAACATGCACATAAACAGAGTGACAGGATATAGAACATAAAGCTGTACCTTACAAAGTAAATCAGTAAACATGAACACATAACACAAGATAACTTAAAGACAGGTTAAGATGAGAACATATTCCAACACTTTGTTCATTCAACAGCAGCGTTCGTTTCTGACTTTACGGTTGATCAGTCTGTTCTTAGTTGATGTTGGTTTGTTTGATATCCAGAGGAATTTTCTCAAAGTGACCCGAAGGGCAATCCAAAGAAAACACGGTGAAGACAACACTATTTCACAGAGGAAAAAAACCACAGCATTACTGTGTCATGCAAGCCAGATCTGTTGCTTCTTATTCTCAGATTACTTGTTGATTTTTTACGGTTAAATTTAGTGTTTTCTTTCCTTCTCTTCTTCTGGGCCATTGCTCTCCCTCAGTCTGCCTACATGGTCCCCTCTCAGCTGCATCCTGTTACTATTTGCTCCTCTGAATTTACGATCCTCATTCTCTTCCACTCCTTGCCGGATTCTCCTGTTTGCTCAGTTCCCTGCCTGGTTACTTCCTGCGTGTGTTTTTTGTTTTATCTCTGGTTCTTATCGAGATTCTTCAGTATTTTTTTTAATTCATGTTTTGTCATATTCTTTAAATATTCTGCAACACGCCGCCTCAGCCTGGTTTGCTTACTCCATAACGGTGTGTGTGTGTGTGTGAAATAATGGAAAAGTATTATATTTAACATTTGTAGTCATCCAATTTAAACATTTAACTTTTACAAAATGAGGCCAAATTATTAGCCTTTTTTTACTTGGAGACATTGCACTAATCTTTAAATGTACATTTAAAAATCTATAAAGTTTAGAAAGTAAACATTTGGCCACAAAACTTAAAGAAGTACGGTGGAGTTTCAGGTTAATGGTAGCGCTATTCTGTCCTGTCATTTGAATTTTGGTTCCCTCCTTCTTTTCTTGTTCTGAACTGGTGGAGTTTGCATATAACCGGGTGTGGATTCACTCTGTGTGCAACCTTGTAGTCCAAAACAAGAAGCAACAGAAATGGATGAAATTTTATCATAATATTTTATGGCGCTATTGTGAAAATGACAAGAATGACAATAAAAAATATTAGTTTCTTGTTGGAAGACAACATGGTTGCTACTGTATGGCACAGCATTGACAGCATCACAAACACAAATACTGTTCCTGAATAACATAAAAAAATAAATACGTTTCTTCAGGATGTTAGTTTCTTAAAGAAGTCCCTTTTATGACTGTTTCTGGATATTTATTGATGCTCTTGTGGAACAAAATAATAGAGAAAATAATAAAATAAAGTTTTAGACAACATCATCAGCTTTGTTTTTTAGTAATTGAAATGTATCAAGACTATGATGAATCAAAATTATTATTATAAAAAGAAATTTTTCATAATAAATTATGAATAAAGTGGGCTAAGTTAATAAAGTCATCATAACAATAATATTAAATACAGCAGCTCCAATGTCTTATTTGGCGGAAATTACACCATTTTGATTTAATTTAACAATGCTGCTAATAGTCTTTGTACCAAGAATATCAGTGTTTATTTTAATCATAAATAAAAACCTGATTGTTATGCTTCAGGATGCGTCTAGTTTTTCAAACTTTCTCCAGATTTGAAGACAATATATCATTATTGTTGACCATTCTAGGTGTTTGTTTGGTACAGCTTCAGTGAGGAAGTTTTTGTGGCACTAGTTGTCTTTACTAGGATTGTGTTGCAAATTATTCACAAATTTAACCAGACAACTTGAACGACTTCATATTTTCTGAGTGTTTTAAGTGCATGAAAAAAGCAAATAGACAGACAGTGTCGTTCTCAATAAGCAGCTTTGTGACAAGTTCACTAAAAACTAACACTTAGTGAAGGAAATTATCTATAATTATGTGTCTGGCACCGAAGCGATGGGGTGCGGTTCGGGAAGCATTTATTCACATAATATTCATCACATACAAACATTGTGTTGCAAACAATGCTGGGTGGTTGATGTCAAGGTGAACATATTTATTTCATGACTGAAAGATGTAGTTTCTCAGGTTTAAGGTGCTAAAAGTGAGCTCTGTCATTAGCAAATTAGTGAAAGAGTGTTCACCGCTTTATGGTGATTAAATATTGACCTTGGTTTGCTGCTCAGTTTCTGGTGCTGAAGCAACATATAAAAGGCTATAAACCTCGATGCAGTTTTCTTGGGTTTGATTCCTGGTTGCTGTAATTTTCTGCAAGTCTTTCCCTTTTCCACCTTGTTTGTATTATCTGATAGAGGCCACAATGTGCCAAAAAATCGGCAAAAACAATGCTGACCTGATCAGTACATATCCCAGAAAGTCCTAAAGAAGAAAACAGAAGCCGGTCTCATTGTTCTTCAGTAAACAATAAGTTGTGGGACATTCTTTTGCACAAATCTTACAAAATCCACATATTTTCTGGGAATTTGCAGATTAAATTAAATCCTCATTTCATTCAGCCACACAATGTTGATTACATTTCCAAATATCACCTGCAACATTTGTACCTAAAATCTTCATACATTTCACATTTATTTAATCCACCATGAAAGCATGATAGAAACGAGAGTAAATACTCTCTCTGTACATTTTGTTTTCAAAATATGCAACAGTCATCCTCAGAGTTTCAGTTTGTTGATCCCATCTTGTGATCAAGTTCTTTGGTAAAGCTTTATTATCTTTTTGTCGTGAAGCCTCTTCCATAAATTCTTCTCCATAATGTAGTCGTGGTTGCTGTAGAAAATCACGTTGGTTTTCAGGTGCCTCTCAACGTAGTAGCAGGAGTATTTGTTGTAGTCTTCTGTCATGAATCCGTAGGCACTCACCTGAAAAAGAACGTGGCGGAAAGGTGAAGAGTAACAAAATGCAACAAAATGGCATGAAGTAAACGCTGTATAAATAAATAAAGTGCAGTTTGATGGACTTACAGTGTCACAAGCATGCAGAGCTGTGAAGACAGTGAATGCCCCGTTGGTTGGACGAACGATTGCCCAGTATCCTCGATTAAGATTGTTTGATTTTAAAAACCTGTGAGTTAAGGAAAAAGTTGTCATTAAAGCTTTGTCCAAAAGCTTTTAAAAAATATTTTATTAATATATATGCATCAATCAGAACATTATGACTGACTTCTAATCTCCATTATTATACCAATGTTTGGCTAACTTACACAGTGAGAAATTATAGGTGTGGCAGGGTTTGATTTTAACTATATTATTGATGTGAGGTTTGTCAAAACTGGATTGTTTATTCATCAGATTTATTTTATTTAGTCAAAAAGTTATTTCTCCTCACATATTTGGTGCATTATTTACTATAAGTAGAACTGAACATTTTTACTCTTACATATAATTTTAACTTAGATGTTAACTTTCATTCTGATTAAAAAGTTGTGTGTTCACTTCTCTGGACATTCAGGAAACTATTCTACATATTTATTTCCATTATAGTTAAACAAACAACTGAAACTGAAATAAACCTACTCAGAAATGACATTTGAAATAGTTGTCACTTTGCATAAACCAGCTGAAGACATTTGAATAGGATTATGATCAGAGAATCACCTGTTTCGTACGTATCGCAGGAAATCCTGGTGCAGAACATAAAAGCGGCTCTCATTGTACTGGCCTGAATAGTAAGTTCTGGGGCTGCAGAGTAAAAACACAAAAAAAACCATCATGAATAAAAAAAATTGTGAATAGAAAGCTGCTTGTACTTTTGGTTGACACTGTGAGAAACTGAGTAAATCAAAGCGGAAAGACTTGTTCAGTGACTCTGGCACCTTTGTGTTTATTTGCCAAATGAACTGGTCTGATTTAAACTTAGTGGAAAATTTCTGGAGTTTTTTTCAACAGGAAGATAAAAAGACACCAGAACCAGCAACAGAGACAATTTGGACAAATTGCCTTAATGAAACAAAACCTTTCTGCATCAATTCAAGCTAAAGGAGACTCAACATTAAGCTTTTGAGCTTTTTCATTGTTTACTGCAGAATTTTTCAAGGTTTATCTGCATCCTCTATAGATAGAGAACAAATACATGAAACAAAATGTTACTCACTTGTTTTTAGACTCCTTGTCTTCTCTGATCAGAGCCTTGAGCCACTTGTAATCCCTCATCCCTTCGGGAATCATGACGTACTTTATACCCTGTAAAAACAGCAGCTTAATGTTTAATGAACACAATAACGAACACTTTGTGTTGATGTTGTCGCTTCTGTACCTCATCATGTGGAGCTGATTTGTATCCGTACTTCTTGAATCGGTAAAGGGACGAGGAGATGGAGAAAGACGTGTGAACATACACTGATGTTCTGTTCCCCACGTCTTCCTCATAGCCTTCGATCACCGCGCCGTTCATCCTGTCACAAAAAAAAAACACATCAGAGCTTTCAGGTGTTTACTATTGCACAAAAACAGCTGCGATTTTATTTTAAAATATATTGTTTGGTCAAAATGTGAAGTTAAATCAACTCTTGAGCATTTCAAATGTTAAAATGACCCAATAACTGAATGAGTTAAATTAACACCAACTCTGAAAGATGCATTTCACCCAAGTCAGAACTAATGTGTTGTTCTGTGGTATTCACCTCTGTAATTTATGGCCAACTAATTCAACATTTAATAATAATACAAATTTCAAAGAACAGATAAAACTATATTTTAGTACCCTGCAAATAATGTAAGCTCAGAGTTAATTATGTATTTAACCTGAAATGCATTCTGCCATATTTTCCTTTTTTGTTTTTATTTAATTTAATTTTGTTTAAAACTTGTTTTATTGGTGTAATAAAGTGGTACTTGGACAAAAGTAGGAATAGCAGCTGTAGCTCTCCTGCAGCTAAATGTGGATCCTAAACAAACTAAACTAAATCCTCTCAGATTGATGTCTTTGTCAAGGAATCACGGCTTAATAACCACAGATTCAGAAACACTTATCTGCCTTAGTTGAGTGCAAACAGAAAGGCCTCCATTGTCATTGAAGAAGGGACATTGTGTATCTGGCGGTGTCATGAAGTGACGTGTGGAACAAATTCCACTTGCTAAAATAAGCAAAGCACAATTCAGCTGCATTCCTTTTTGCCAGGTTTTTATCTCAGCAACACGTTAACAACCAGTCATACTTGTTCAGACAGTTCTCCTGTATGAACATAGGTTCAAGCCTTATTTTGCTACATCAATCATCTAAAGTGTGGAGCGAAGCTCTTTCACAGTTTCAGTGAGCGATCTGACGGTGTAGTTGTCCTAGCAGATGTCTTAGAATAATCTCACGCATGAATTACATTTTGATCTGAAAAACTGTAAACTTTTTAAATTTT
The DNA here is from genome assembly GCF_027474105.1 of Poeciliopsis prolifica. Classification (NCBI taxonomy): domain Eukaryota; kingdom Metazoa; phylum Chordata; class Actinopteri; order Cyprinodontiformes; family Poeciliidae; genus Poeciliopsis; species Poeciliopsis prolifica. The sequence continues at coordinate 7,734,914 of NW_026562393.1, forward strand.
TTTGGCCTAATAATCATTCCCATTTTGTTGATATTTTTGTGCCGTAGCTCCTGCTTGTTATACAACGACTGGTTCTTTTTACATTTTTTATTTACTTCTCTCTGAGATACATTAAGTGGAACGAAAACTCAGCATTTTATTTTACCTGAAGTAAATTGAGATGTTTGGTTACATAAAAATTGTTTTACAAATACAAAACAGTAACACTTAATTAAGACACAAACGTCACATTCTTGTGTTGTTTAAGTTTTGGTTTTCATTTGTGTTTTAACTTCAGTCTGCGCTGAACATAAAAACAACTGGAGCGGTCTGTTTTGATTGTTACTGTACTCTATCATTAAGCCTCAGCCGAAGTAGTATGCTGCTGGGTTTCCTGAATGAGAGATTAACAGACCTCTTTTGATTCCCTGCCATATTTATTTCCCACTGAAGTTGTAAACATGTAGTTCTGACAAAAGACACAAATTCTTGGTCAGGTCAGTTTGCCAGAGACTCAGTCACATGATCAGAATAAGTATTTACATGCACAGTCTTTGGATTATTAATCGGCATAAACCACCCCTCTCGTTACGACTGTAAATTTATTCCAGTTGAGGTGTTTAAATTACACATTTCTATTCTGATCGTCCTTTTATTATTTATGATTTTTGTCCGTGTAATTATTATTATTATTATTGATGAGAAAGACACTTTTAAGGATAAATGAGCATTTGCAATTTTTAGAGTTGCATTTTATCACCATAAATTGTAATGACAGTAATAAAGGGGACGTGGGTCCACAAGAATAGCTTTAGCTGTTCTGATTCTGCAGCACTGGGGAAGCTCTGTCATCCTTTCAATGGAGAGCTTATTTTTCACAATCAGTAAATAAAATATTTAAAATACCTAGTGCACAATCATAAAGCAGCCTGTTTGGTCTGTTCTTTTCTTACCTAAACACGTAGTCGTGCGCATCAATCTCAGCGCCCATTTTGGAGCCGTTCAAGATGCCTGCTGTTCCCACCACAGCACAGCGAATGCAGCCGTCCCCACCTGGTTTTGGGCGGAGCAGCGGTTCTTTGGGCTTTGAGATCAGCTTCAACACTGGCATTACATCTGCAAACACAAACGAACGTAATTCAGGTTGTTTGGTGGTGATTTTTAAAGATACACTCAGTGGCAGCATGTGGGGGTGATGTGCCAATAGATGTCCTTCACTATTGCAGTACAAAGCATCAAATGAAAGATAAGAAAATTAATTAAATTCTGCAATAACAGAACATACTTCACCCAGCAAAATAAAGGCTTAGATTAGCTAAATAAGTTTGAAAAGTATGTTCAAACTTATTCCAATAGTCTTTGTGAAATTACCTCATATTTTTATAAAATTCAAACTAGCTGACAGACTCACAAAGTTCATAGTCTTTCATCTTCTTGAAAAATCAGTTTTAAGTGATTTTATGTGTTTTTTTTTAGCTACATAAAAGTCACTGCAGAGAAAGGAATGAACTTGTTGATTAGTTGGTGCAACAACAATATGTTAAAATCAAGAGGAAGTGTGAAGAAAATGTTTCTCTATCAATCTAAGCAAACCCTTACCTTCATACGCCATTTCCATAAAGCCAAAGGGATTGTTGAAGTGTGAAAGCCGGTTCCACTCTCTCATGTTGATGTTATCTTTATGGAGAAACATGCGAATGTTGGGAAGGAAAGCTTTCTGAAAGTCCTCGTCCTTGGAGTTGTGCAGAGAATGGGCACATTTCTGAAGGTGAGACATTAGTGTATTTTTATTAACTCATGAGATAATGCTAAAAGAAATGTTTTATTTTTAGTCATCTTAGGGAGCATTCATACCAATTCTGTTTAGTTAACTTGAATAAAACTCCAGTTCATTTGCCTACAAACTCCGGTTTGTTTGGGGAGGTGTGAACGTGAAATCGAACTCTGATGTGGACCAAAAAGCAAAGTCTGGCCCGTCTAAAAACCTCAATCTCACTTCAAGTGAACTCTAGTGCAACTTAAATGTATATGAGGGCAATTTCTGTATCTGGAGAGACCAAGTAGCAAACTAAAGTGCTGGGCAATCTGGGGGAAAAAAAAGCAAAACAAACACAAGACTCCAACGTGAGAGGGAGAAATAGCTTGTGGTCTGTTGTCAAATACAAAAGATAAACTCTACAACTTGTAAAATGTGATTCTATTCCATTCTTGTTTACATTTTGTGAAGAAAGTTTAGTTGATGTCTTCTGAGGTTTTTCTGCCGTTTCCTTTAAGAATTCTTGGAGCAGCGCCACCAAAGGCCAGGAGGAGAACAGTTTTTTCAATTAGTTTGGATGGTTGACAGTGCAGTAAAGTGAAATGTAACATTTTAAAATGAGTCTACTGGACTATCAGGTGTGAAAACAACCTGTCAAGCATTTGTTTTTGCAAGAGTCACAGAGGCACACAAAGACAGGTAAGAACAAAGTATATAAGGAGGAAAGTCAACAGAGCCACACCAAAAGCTTACAACAAAAACTTACCAGGCCTGGTAAGCCCTGTTATGATTCTACATTTTAATTTTCCTTCCCTCTTTTGTGTCTCACCAGACTCACCGTAGATCTTGGCGGAGCATCCAAGTTATAAATATCCTCAAATGTCCACTGAGGAAGCTTCTTGAAGTTTCTCTTGTGTATCATTGGAATAGGATATTCAACGCGATATTTATTCATTTGATTCATCTCTAACACTGTCAGTGAATCTCTTGTAGCATTTAACAAGGTCACATTTCCTTCTTTTTGCCACAGTCTTTCATTTTTATAAAAGCTGTTCAGTCCTTTGAAATGTTTTACTGTCGACGTGGCTACCCATCTATATCTAGGTTTGGATAAAATAACAACAACAACAACAAAAATGGTGATCACACAGCACAACACAAAACATATTAGTATAGATACATTACATAAGAAATCATAAAAGTACTTACCTGATGTTACTTGGTAAATATCCCTGAGACATTATGAAAAGAACAATACTGAATAAAATCACTGTCACAAAAGAAAACAGCTTGACTGCTTGACGTGCCATTCCTGCGAAATAAAGACGTGAAAAATGTGGACAAGGATGCACCTGATAAGTCAATGTTTAATAAAGGAGGTCTCACAGGTCAGAAAAGAAAACACGCCTTGTAGATATGACAGATGAGAATTGCCTGCAAGATCTGGAGAGGAATTTGCTCAAAGAAGTCGTACAAAAAAGTAACTGGATGGGGCTGAAATTCTTGAACTTGAATTTACTGCACAGCAGCAGTAAGACAAAACCGAGCCATGTAGTTTTTTATTGACATTTGGTGTTCTTTCAAAAGTCTCAATAGAAACAATACTTCATTGTCATTTATTAGATTGATGGTGCAGAATAACTGCATTTATTCAGGTGTGTGCACGCACATGAATGTTGGATTTAAAGGAACAGGAACCTGCTGCTGTGAGGGCGAGGATGGTAAAACATAGTTTTGCCACAGTGTTTGTAAGAGGGAAACTTAGTACAATTTAGTTTTATTTAGATAGAACTAAACTTTGGCACCTTTTAATGTAACCCAAAGTGCTCAGCAAAAAATAAAAATGATCAGATGGTAAACCTGATTGTAAATCTGATGAGAGATTTGCTTTTGGATAAGTCAACTTGAGTTGTATTGCTCATTTCAGCAACCAGGAAGTCCAAAGTCCTTTATAGTCCTTTTATATCTAAAGTTGTAAACAAACCGTATTTGTTTTAGATGTATGAGAAGATCACAACAGAACATTTAGTCATTCTGTCCTGTCAGAAAAATGGGCATAGGCTTTAGTTTCAACTAACATTTCCAGTTTGAATATCCAATACAACTTTTGTTCTAGCTGGCAGGTTTGCAAACACTCCATTTTATTTTTATTTGTTCTTCTCACAAATCATTTGGTTGAAGGCAGAGAAAAAGAAGGAGTGGCTTTTTAACTCTATGATCAGGGAGTTCATCCGTTGTTAAATTATCCAGTCAAAAATTTAATTATCTCTTATAAGAACATGAAAAACTAGATGATTTTTGATGATAAAATTACGACTCCCACAAAGCTACTTCTGAAGTGTCTACACTAGTTTGTAAAAATAATTTTACAAACTTGTTATATAAACCTGGTAGTACTTAGGAAATAACCATGGTTAAATAAAAACAAAATCGTAATAAATGCTCAAACACATTAAAGTAATGGTTCCACACACTTTAATACAGAGATACGGCTAACAGAGGAAAAAGACACAGCTTTAAAAGTACATATAAAGTTACAAACAAGCAAATATCAGGAGAAACAATTCTGAGCAATCTCTTAAAATTGGATTTAAGATGCTTGACAATTTTCCCAAATCTGGATGTGAATGAAAAGAAATTAAAAATAAATGAAAAAAAATTCCAACAGATATTCAGCGCTGAGATAATTCACACAGCTTTGAAAACATTCAACTGTAACAGTGAAACATTAGTGTGGCCAAAATAACTCACAAACATATTCTTCATCTAACTGCACAGGGCGTCTTCTCTGTCTGTGCTCTTCAAATTTATTTTAAATGTAAGACTATGACTCCTCAAGTGCAGCAGCATAAGGAACTAAAACGTTCTTATCCTCTGACTGCCGAAGGAGGAACAGCTTATCCTGCTCTCTCTCGTCCTTCCTGATAACTCTGCCTGCGAATTACTTTTTAAAGCGACAGTTTTATAGTTATATTTACATTATTGACATTTAACTGGATTACTACTAACCTAAGGACTGGGGGATTTTCTTACTTTTATTTTTATTTTACTTACTTTTCTTTACCTCCAAGTTAAACCAGGGCAAAATGCCTCGACTGACCCCAAGGACATGAGCAGCATTTTACAACGACTTCAGTTTATAGAAATGAAGATCAAACTGCTGGAGGTGAACTTTGAGATCAACGCTGCCTGTGGAAATGAGACGACCCTTCCTCAAATCAACGGAGAGGTCGGGAGCCCTGCACCGAGCAGCTCACCCTGGAACGCTCTGGGTGCCAAGCCGAAACGGGAGTCTGGCACTGTGGATCCGATGAGACGATTATCAGGGAGAACCCCGCACCTGGACGAATCAGGGTGGCCGGCTCTGACCCGAAACCCACCTTCAACTTCAACACCTGCTCCACCAAAGAAAGACAATCAAGCAGCTGCAACCAAAACGCCTCCACCGACCCCGCTCCCAGGGACAAAGCAACCTGCCCGAGCCTCAAAACATTCTGACTCTGTGGGAATCCCACTGAAAAACAGATTTTCTGCACTCCAGCCTGAGCCTCTGAGTGAAACTTCGCCTTCAAATATCAACAGTGACGCAAGACCAACACATCCATCCCCCAAAGCTCCAAAGGACAAAGCGACCACCAGGAAAACTAAAGGTAACCCAAAAGTGCTTATTGTTGGAGATCAGGCAGTGAAGGGAATCAGTGACGTTTGCAATCCAAGGAAAACAAGAGTGATGTATTTTCCTGGTGACACTGTATCTGATTTAACCAACAAACTGCTCTCTCTAACCACTGATCACCCAGATATTCAGACTTTAGTTGTGCATGTTGGAGCCAACGATCTGGCAAAGCAAAAGTCTGAGATTCTGAAAAAGGACTTTAACATTCTTCTGGACACTATGGGAAAACTGAGAATGAAGTTATTTCTCAGTGGTCCAATTCCATCGCCTCAATGGGGAGACGAAAAACACTCCAGGCTGCTCACGATCAACAAATGGCTGATTAAAACATGCTCTACCAGCTCAGTGACCTTCATCGATAACCTCTGGATCTATTGGCAGCGCTTTCACCTTTTTGGAAGAGGAGGACGCAATCTTAATAAACATGGATAAAGCTACTCGCTGCAAACCTTTTTTATTTTATCAACAAGGACAGCAACAGGATCATCGCGTCAGAAGAACAGGCTCAAGGATGTCTGACCAGGATGGAACGCTCCCCGGATCAGGAGCACAATATTCCAAAACAAGCTGATAAATCGACTGGAGATGGAGCGACTGCTTCCCTCGCTCCTTCCCCCCTCCCTCTCTGCTCCTCCAATCATTCACAGGATTCAATGGATACCAATGAAGAAATGTCTTCCGGACCAGAGTTTCTTAAATTTACAGATGGAATGAATCAACAGGTTCGCCTCGGCACGTCTCTCCTTAGCACGTAGCAGACCTCACTACATTTAAGCAACCTGCCCCCTGACTTCCCAGAGGATCCATCACTCTGCGTTTCTGAGGTCTGAGGCTGGGGACCAGATATTATCTTTACACCCGTCTTCCTCCAGAATGCATCTGGCCCCCTGGAAATGCAGAACAGGACATTACCTGTCCGGATCACTACAAGAAAATTTACAAAAAATAGAAATATGAAATACAGCGGTCCTAATTCAAACCTCAGAGTGATCCCCTGCCTAAAGGAACCTCAGACTGAAAATCTTTTGGCCTCCAAGCCACTTAAAGTAGCTCTTTTAAATATCAGATCACTCTGTGCTAAAGCTCTATTAATTAATGATTTCATCACTGAGTATAATGTTGATGTTATGTTTCTGACAGAAACAAGGTTGAATGACGATAATGACCAAATTGTACTAATTGAATCAGCGCCTCCTGACTACAATTTTTAAAGTGAGAACAGAAAACATAAAAAAGGAGGAGGCGTGGCTTCTATATTTAAAAATACCATAAACTGTAGTAAAATCTCTTTCGGTCATTTCACATCTTTTGAGTATCTTGGAATTCAGGTTAAAGGCTTCAAACGAACTTTGACACTAACTTATACAAAACCAGCATATGTGGAAAATTTCTTTACTGACTTGAATGATCTTCTTTCTCTCATATGCATTGATTATGATTGTTTAATAATTGTTGGTGATTTTAACATTCATGTGGACAAACCCGAAACAGAGGAGCAAAAAAGCTCTCTGATATTTTAGAAAATTTTGGTTTAACACAACATGTCAAACAAGCAAACACACTCAAGGACACACACTGGACCTGGTTATCAGTAAGGGTGTGAATATTTCCAATGTCTCTGTAACTGATGTCACCCTGTCGGATCACTTCGCTGTTATCTTTGAAGGTTCTTTATTCTTTGACCCACTTGGACAAACAGCTACTGTCACAAAACGTTCTTTCACAGAAAACACAGCAGAAACATTTAATCAAATCTATTCTTCCTCCTCACCCTTAAACTGTAATGATGTAGATCAGTTGTTAGATGATTTTCAGTCTAAAGTTTCATATATCATTGATTCCATTGCCCAATTAAAGTAAAGGTTTTGACTGGTAGAAAGAAATCTCCATGGAGAAATGCACAAATAGTTCGGTCTGCAAGACAAGTCTGCCGCAGGGCAGAACGACAATGGCGTAAAACTCAACTTCACGTTCATCATGACATCTACAAAGAAAAACTACGTAACTATCACTTAACACTAAAACATGGAAGGGAGGCTTTCTTTGCAGATGTCATAAACAAAAACATCAATAATGCTCGAACTTTATTTGCAACAGTTGACAGGCTCACAAACCCTCCTGTGACGTTTCCACCTGAATTCCAATCTAATGTTACCTGTAATACGTTTTCTGATTTCTTTTCAGAGAAAATCCAAAAAATCAGAGGATTAATCTGCACATCAACTTCAAAGCCAGAACCATTGCTGGACCAAAACAAAACAAATACAGGAAAAAATGACCTACTTTCAACTACTTAATTATAAAACTCTTGAAGAAATTATAAGTCAATGAAGGTCAAGCTCCTGCTGTCTTGATGTCCTTCCCACACATTTCTTTAAGAAAGTCCTGCCTGTTATTGCTACTGATCTGATCCAAATAGTAAACTCATCGCTTACATCAGGTGTTTTCCCCAGGCTTTGAAAACAGCAGTCATCAAACCACTGTTAAAAAAGAACAACCTGGACAAATCACTATTGCAGAATTACAGGCCAATCTCAAACCTCCCATTCATCAGCAAAGTTATTGAAAAAACTGTGTGTAAACAATTAAATAGTTTCCTCATGATGACCAACTGCTTTGACACTTTCCAGTCTGGTTTTCGTGCTCACCACAGCACGGAGACTGCCTCGTAAAAGTATTCAATGATATCCATATAAATACGGACTGTGGGAGAACCACGGTGCTGGTTCTGTTGGACCTCGGTGCAGCTTTTGACACTGTCGACCATGATATATTACTGAATCGACTTGAAAGTTGGGTTGGACTCTCTGGTTCGGTGCTCGACTGGTTTGAATCCTACATAAAGAACAGGGATTTCTTTGTTTCAATTGGAAACTTCTCATCAAAGAGGTCAAAGGTCACATGTGGGGTACCCCAAGGTTCAATCCTAGGACCCCTCTTATTTAATATTTATATTCTCCCACTAGCTCAGGTCATAACAGGAAATAATATTAGCTACCACAACTATGCGGATGACACACAGCTCTACATTACGATGTCACCAGGTGACTCTGAACCCATCCAATCACTGAATAAATGTTTAGAACAGATAAATGTGTGGATGTGCCAAAACTTTCTCCTGCTGAACAAAAATAAAATTGAAGTCATTATTTTTGGACCTAAAGAGGAACGATCTAGAGTCAATGCCCAGCTTCAGTTATTACAACTAAAACCTAGCGATCAGGCCTGAAACCTGGGAGTAGTGATGGACTCGGACTTGAACCTCCAGAGCCACATAAAGACAGTAACAAAATCGGCCTTCTATCACCTGAAGAACATCTCCAGGATTAGAGGACTAATGTCTCAGCCAGATCTAGAGAAACTCATTCATGCGTTTATCTTTAGTCGCATTGATTATTGCAACAGCGTCTTCACAGGCCTGTCCAACAAATCAATCAAACAGCTGCAGCTGATCCAGAATGCTGCTGCTCGCGTTCTCACTAGAACCAGGAAAATAGAGACATAACACCAGTTTTAAAGTCCCTCCACTGGCTCCCTGTAGCTCAAAGAATAGATTTTAAAATACAGTTGTTAGTTTACAAATCACTGAATGGTTCAGCACCACAATACATCAAAGATCTGCTGTTGTTGTATCAACTTTCCAGACCTCTCAGGTCTTCTGGTTCTGGTCTTCTCTGCATCCCCATAACCAGAACCAAAAGAGGAGAAGCAGCTTTCAGCATCTATGCACCAAAAAATAAGAACAAACTTCCAGAAAACTGTAAAACAGTGGAAACCCTGACTTCTTTCAAATCTCAAGTAAAAACCCACCTGTTTAGAGTTGCATTTGAAATGTAATATGTATGAATTTGATTTTGTGGATATGTATGTAATTATTTTTTTTTTCTGTTGTGGGGAACGGGGCCCGGCGAATACCCGTGGTTAAACGGACGGCGGAGTCCAGCGGTAACAGGCGCTTAAATTCCGTGTCAAAGGGAAGGGGGAAGAAAGGGAAAAGAGAGGGAAGAAAAGAAAAAAAAAAACCTTGGTATTTTATTCTATGTTGCATGCCTTTGTGTTTTGTGTTTATGATGTAAAGCACTTTGAAATGCCTTGTAGCTGAAATGTGCTATACAAATAAAATTTGATTGATTGATTGATTCTTAAAGTGCAGCAGTATTAACCTGTTTTTAAAATCGCTGATCAGGACAGTAAATGGTTTGACTTGCTTTCAGGGTGTCAGAGCGGTGGCGGCTTTTCTGTCTCTTCCTGTGGTTTAGTTTTTTGAAAAAGCTTCATTATTTTTCTTTCATGGAAGCTCTTCCACAAATTCTTCTCCATAATGTAGTCGTGGTTGGCGTAGAAAACTACGTTGGTTTTCAGGTACTTTTGAAAGTAGTAGTTGGAGTATTTACTGTAGTCATCAGTCATGAAACCGTACGCACTCACCTGGGGATGACAGAACACTTTATTAAATATTTAGGGAGGAGTAAGCACTCATTCCTATGCGATTGAAAAGCACTGCAGAAACACAACATTGTCCTTGTGAACTAGATGGTTTTATGTTTTGATAACATTCAGATTTCTTAGAAGCAGTGAAACGTTTCTTTCCATGATTATTAATAACCCGAGACGATCAGCACTCATTCCTATGCAATTGAAATGTACTGCAGAAACACACAACATTGTCCATGTGAACTAGATGATAACATTCAGATTCTAATTGTAATCAGATTCAAAAGGTGTGCTCTTAGTTATCAGATTCAGAATCTGACTCTTGAAACCCTGGCTTTCTCAGAAGAACACACCTACAATGACTGCACCTCTTTTCCAAATACTGATACAACATGTATTGTGTCAAAAATAAACCTACTGTGTCACAAACATGCAGAGCCGTGAAAATAGCAAATGCCCCATTGGTTGGTCGGACGATAGCCCAGTAACCCCAATTCAGATTGTCTGATTTTAAAAACCTGGGGACGAAGAAAAAGGGTTGAGAAAAAACACTACAAACTACATGCTAGGGACGATGACATCACGTTGGATACATTTTGATTTAAAGCAGTTAACACCCCAAAAAAATCTTTAAATGTCGTTTAATATGTTGAATATGGACTCCATGGCCAACAAAACAGTTCTAGTTCATCTTATAGAATCTTTAGGTGAGGAAAAGTCATGTTTATTGTAGAAAAGAGAAGTTAATCTACAGGATGTTTGTTTAGAAACACTGACCTGTTTCGTACATATCGCAGAAAGTCCTGGTGCAGGACATAAAACCGGGTCTCATTGTACTGGCCTGAATAGTAGGTCCTGGCGCTGAAGAGCAAAACAATGAAATATAAAACAAAGATAAATGTCTTCTTTTCAAACTTGTCTGGGTTGAAATGGTTTCTAAAGTGACACGATTATAAAAAACTCCTTTTATTCTGCCTTTGTATGTGTTACCTCAGTCTAGGGTTTTAAGAAGAGGATTGCAACAATAAAACCAGGGAACAGATGAAGAGACAAAAACCAAAAGCCAGGATTTCAAGCAGACAAGAAATCGTCTTTCACAGCACACCAAGCTGCCCAATTATATTTTATTCCCTGCCAATTAAGAGGCAGAATGAAACCAGCTGGGCCTGCTTGACCTGCTAGAGCGCCACAACTGCCTGAAATGGGAGGAAAATCCAACATGCAGTCACCACTGCATGTCAGAGTATGTTATCGCAGTGTGACCAAATACCTTGAAGCAAAAAACATTCACAACAGCATATTTATTTTTTCCACAGAATGAACACGTCATTGCACTGAGACACACAATCTTCACCCCTCTGCTCACTCCTGCCAGAAACTGGAGCTCGCTCCGTTTTGTGGGTGTGTTTGTCAGTTGGTAGAGACACGTACTTCATCTTTTGTGTCAAATAAATTCATTATCAGTCAACGTCACGCTACATCCGCACTGCGGACTTCTATCTATTTAAACCCTTTACAGTTGGGCTGATGAAGTCATTTATGACTGTGTGTCTCACAATGCCTCCTGTTCAAACCTGCTGCACTTTGAATTTCTGATGGCTTAGTTTACCAACTGCCTGGCTACAGCTACATGTTAATTTTTCTGCTAATTGTGCCCAAAATAGGAAGAAATTATCATAATTTCTCCTTTGTGTGATAAATATGAATTTGTTTTTTTTTTCTACAAAAATTTAAAGTTTTAGAAAAAAATTATTTCTCACCATGGATTGAGCTCATGATTGTACTGTGAATAAAATTTATAATTTAACTGTGAATTTTCCATTAAAACTATGATCCATCCATGATTGGGTCAATTGACCTATGACCCCTGATCAAACCACAGTCCTTGAAGCAGGAATGCGGATACACAAGTTTTTCACTCCCATGCAAATATGCAGAAAATGTCCCCAATAATAATAATAACAATAATATTAATAATAATGTGTAAAATCTGATGCTTACTTCCTGTTACGATATTCCCCATCAGAGACTCTTTCTCCTTTGATGACGGCGTTGAGCCACTGAAAGTCCCTCAAGCCCTCAGGAATCAGGACGTATTTTATACCCTGTTAGAAGAAAAAGCAAGACAAAGTCATTTTAATTTTTTAATAGAATATTACACAATAACACAATATTACATAAATTGTTGGTTTAATACCTCATCATGAGGAGCAGCCTTGTATCCAAACTTGTGGTAAAAAATAGGGGATGCTGTAATGGAGTGAGCAGTGTGAACATAAACTGATGTTCTGTTTCCGACGTCTTCCTCATAACCGTCAACCACCGCGGCGTTCATCCTGTCACATAAATTATAATTTGAAATTAAATCCACTGGAATACTGTCAGGTTGTCGAAGTCTGACAAAGTCCCAGGTGTTACTGGAAAAAACTGATGGATTGGCTTAAACCAGTCATTTTATTTGCTCATTTTGGTGAGTTGCCCTTTAAAAATGTGACATTTGTTCCTGTTTTATTTTGTGAACTAACACAATACAAGAAACAATATTAAAGTAGGTAATGGAAACTTTTCTTCCTTAGACAAATTTAAACAATTTTTTTTTTTGTTATAAGGCAAGACAGAAAAATAAAAGGACACATTGGTTTATAGTTGCAACAGCAAAACTTCAGTGTTTAGGGTTGTTCTGTTGTTTAGATCCAGAAAGACAAAACTCTTATTTCACCTTTTCATTTTCTGCAGTGAACCAAAAATTTCTGAAACTTTATGAGAACTATAAAACCCCAATATGCGTTGGTAAATTTGCAATCACTGTATTATTAATTTATGTCTATGGTTTCCTCATAAATTAACCAATACTTTTATGATGTGCTCACATTGAGCCAAAGACACTCCTTCTGATTTGACAAAAATAAAACGTGTGGAAATATTAATAGCTTGATAAAAAGGTGCCACCTTGTTGAGGGATAATTACCAGAGTAGCTGAGGTTATATAAGATACTTCGGTTTCAGATTTATTTCATAATCCAGATGTAAGAGTTCATGCTGCTTAATTGCAAAAGGGACTTTGCGTTGCATCCTGCTATGCAATTGTTATATAACTGTAATAGATTCAGCAATTCTGTCTGCTTCAACAGATGTTAATTCTTTTTGTTTTTTCACGTTTTTTTGTAAGTTTTCAACTGTTGTCAAAGATTTTACCAAGTGCTTTGTCAAAGTATTCATATAACCATTTTGTGGCTTTAAATAATTTTAATTGAAACTGTATGTAATAGATCAGATCAAAATAACTCATCATTGTGAAATGGCTGCAAAATGATACAATGAAGCCACTTTGTCTTCACAAATAAAACTCTTAAAACATGTCGTATTTTCAATACCATTTTCTCTGATACCCTTAAATTAAATCTTTAAATCATGTTTACGTTTGGATTTGCCGCCATTTCTCTCTCCCTCAGCCTGCCTCACTGGTCCCTTCTCAGCTGGACCTGGTTACTCACCAGCCAACTGTTTCTAATCAGATAAAAGTTATTAAACTTCATGATTTCCCTTCTCGATTCCTTTGTTCCGCTTCTGTCCCTGGTCCCACGTCCCGTCTTGTCCTTGATTCTTTGCGTTCATGTTTTTGTTTTCCTTGTCATTTTCACCTTCATGTCTCATTTGCAAGTTGTTTCTTTATTTCATTAAGACGATTATTCCTCATATTTTGGCTGCCACAGTTTCACACGTTGACAATACTTTACTTAGTAATCATGAGGAAATGTCTTACCCTGAACTTTCTTTTGAAATATCAGAGTAAAGCATGTGAAATCTACTTTCATGTCACATCTATCATTTTTCTTCAACTGTACAATAATCTGTTTGTTTTGATGTATCACGTGTGATCCATGGTGAGGTTTGTGGTTCTAAGTAAATCGCAGCATCTTGAAAATTTCAAGCAGCATAAATACTTTTGCATATATTTGCTATGCATTCCGTTTTTCTTTGCCTATGTTAGATTAAAAAAAACTCTGTGTCATCTATGCTGTTTTACATAGTTGGTCAAGAATGTGAATAATCTTTGTAAAACAAACATTAATTCTGTATCCCATCCTAGAACTGAAACAGTGTTTTCATTTTGCAGATGTACATCTTACCGTGTCCTCATCTGTACACGGTAAGATGAGTACAGAACAGCTAAACTAAAAAAGAAACACTTTGTCAAGTTATTATTTTACATGTCACCTATAAAGTAATAGGTCACATATTATTCACTTTCAGTAAATCTTTGACGGTGCACCAGACTGTGAAAACCTACACTGTTGTCTCCACCCAGTTTGACCAGACTGTAATTTGCTACAGTCATTGAGCTGCTCAGCAACAGGCTTGTTTTCTTTTGGTTTCCTACCGAAACACGTAGTCGTGAGCATCAATCTCGGCGCCCATCTTTGAGCCGTTCAGGATGCCACCCGTTCCCACCACGGCGCAGTGGACGCAGCCGTCCCCGCCTGGTTTTGGGAGGAGCAGCGGCTCTTTGGGCTTTGGGATCAGCTTCACAACAGGCATTACATCTGAAAACAAAAAAATTTAACAAATTTCAGTTGCAACTTGAACAATTGCTAGCATGCTTTTGTTGTAAATATTAAAATATTTTAGTAGATTGTAACTCAAGACCTTAGATTCTCAATATTTACACTTATTTTCAGTTTTCTTTTACAGAAATTTTGATTTCTACATTGGAAAGATGTAATAATCTAATTGACAGATGTGGGCGAAATACTTTATCATTAAAATTGCAAAACATTTAACAAATCTCTATAAAATGACCATACATTGAATTTTTACACAACATTCACATTTTCTGAGATGTACTAATATCCTAGTAGAAAGATTATAAGTAGCTTTCACTTGCTATGTGAGAAAATACGTACCATCATGCTTCATTTGCATAAAACCAAACGGATTATTAAAATGTGAGAGCCGGTTCCACTCTCTGATGTTGAAGTTGTCTTTGTGCAGAAACATGCGTATGTTGGGAAGGAAAGCTTTCTGGAAGTCCTCGTCCTTGGAGTTACGCAGAGACTGTGGACAAGCCTGAGCAGAGAAAACATCAAGATAAAGCAAGACTAAAACTGAAAATTGTGTGACAATGTGACATTCTGGCACAACATCTCACAACATTGCAATGTCGCAATAAAGTTTTTTTTCATTGATTCATTATGAGTAGAAATTATTCCGGTCCAGCCACCAAGAATAAATCCAGTTCCAAGAAAACATTCCATTCAGGTTATGGCGAAGTTTCCCATCACCTTCTTATGACGTCATTTGATCCTCTCTGGTGCAAAATAAAATAATCTTACACTGATGAGATTCGAGGTAAATAATCTGTCATTAATCTGAGATTTTCTAAAATACGTTTTAGACGTACAACATTTTTGGAATATTATAATAAATTCAAAAGGGGACAGCGTTAAATGCACATTCTGTTATTCTGCAGAATGGTTTGTTTCACAAAGCATCAAATTTTCAACTTTTAACAGTCATTACCACAGGTGACAATGAAATGGCCTATTTTATACTTCATTAAATAATGTCTCGGATGATTTTAAGTATGTATGTTAGTTATAATAACCAGGTATCCTATAGGGCATAGATTTTAGGATCATGTTTGTATTTATGCTTAGTATTAAAGTTTTTTTTTTTTTTTTTACAAAAAGAACCAGTAACATTTTATTGAGGTTTGCTTCTCTAACCCCCAAAAAAGTACAATTTGCTTGAATCAATGAAAATCTTCTTTTAAAAAATCATTTGTAAAATCTTGAATCTGTTACAAAATACAAGGATACTTAATTTTCTTTTTTTTTTTTTTAATTGCTCGCAAAGCGGTAACCTCTCTAAAAGATTTATGACTGCAGCATTCTGCAGATTGATCAGATGACAGCTAAGCACACAAAGATTTAGCACTTGTTGATAAAAGCCACACCAAAGGCAAACAAGTGAACCCAAGCTCAAGCTGTTCTGCTGGCAACCATAAATTAACACTTTGTTATTATCTTAAAATGCTTACCGTAGGTCTGGGTGGAGCATCCAAGTTATAAATATCCTCAAAACTCCACTGAGGAAGCTTCTTGAAAAACTTTTTCAAAATCATAGGAATGGGAATTTCAGAAGAAGTGGATGCAACCGGATCAGATGTCAGTGCTGTTGTATTTGCTGCAGTCAACTCTCCCTTCTTTTGCAATAATTCACCGGTGTGCAGCAGCTTGTCTTCTCCACTTGCTTTGTATGTTCTTGACATAGCTATCCAGTTGTAATTTAAACTTGATGAAATTGAAAGAGATCTTAATTATCACCATTGTGAGCTAATTAAACGTAAAATAGTTTAAATCTCTTGTTATAGAAACTTCAAAAGCACTTACGTTTTTTCTCTTGCTGAGTTTTCCAAGAACAGCATAAAAAAGATAATAGTTGCCGATATCACCAGCACCAAAGACCACAGTTGAACTGATCGACCCATCATCAATGCTGAAAAGTGGAGGATTTTTAATTTTTTTTGCCTCTCAGCTAAACACCAAAGTCGACTTTTGTGAGGTTGCCCTACAGAGTCCTTGTTGAAGTTGGCATGATACGCAGCAGCGTGGAACTGAAATCATGACTTTTAGACCAGCAGAGCAAAAAAAGTCACTCAGACATACTCAGACACCCAGATGAAAATATTACACACACAGGGAGAGAAAAGGGTGGGTAGGACTATATCAGGGTGTGGTGACACTGCCAGGAAAATTTTATAATTTCACAAAGACGAAGCTCAAGGAAAGGAACAAGTAATAAAATAATCCTTTTCTCATGTCAGTTTTCAAAAGCCACCTTGCAGCTTTGTGAAAGATTGTGCATGTATGAAATACAAAATTCAAACGGGGTTTTTGAGAAAACACGAATGCAAATGAAAACTAATGCAAACAGGTAAACGTGCCAGCGGATTGGTCCTGTAGTCAATCATTATTCTCTCTCTCTCTCCCTGTTGATCATCTGCTTCTGATCCTGCAGCCATACGGTACATGTTTATGAAATGGACACACTTATAATTTTGCATTTTCAGGAGCGCTGATTTAAATTTCCTTTTAAACAACAGGTGGCATTATTTCCAAAGTAGCCATCAATTAAAAGCTATAATTAAGGTTTAATGGGTGGCATCTGGACAAATGAGGAATTAAACTAATGAAATTATTATTTATTCTGACTTGCTTTAATTATGTTTCTGAGTGTGTTTTAAGGAGGCACTGAAGGGAGCAGTCCACATGAATGTTTTGAGTTGCAGCCAGTTTCAGCAGATAACAGTTTGGCAAGAAAATCCCATGCCCTCGACACAAAAGACTGTGTGAAACGCATGACATGTTTTTGTTTTGTCATACACGGACAAGTGTTCCAGAAGATATGCTGTGTAATTCTGACTCACGTTGCAGCTGTGTGACCTTTTTCTATTTTGTAGAGCTGCAACATATGTGTAACTAGGAAACACCCTGAAACAAATAAAAAGAGAGGATTCGGCAGAACGTGCTTTCAGAGCGGCAGGAGGTTGTAACAGAAATAAACTTCTCAGGAAATGTTGCTGGTGTACCAATTGCGTGTGATTTTCTGTATTTTTAACATAACTTAGTGATTTGTTTTTATTTTAAATGGTGCAAAGTTGAATGGCAACAAAATTCAGAGTCTTAATTGTTGCGTTTGAGTTTTCTTGTTCTGCACTCATCTTCACAATGAACCACACTTCTTTTCTTAGATAGCTGTGTTCTTTATTGTGGAACGGTCAGGCATATAGAAAACTTTTCTTCATCTGGTTCTTTCTAGAACAGTGCTGCCTATATATAAGAACTCGCTCTCACTGCCCCCAGTGGACAACAACAGTACAACATGCACATAAACAGAGTGACAGGATATAGAACATAAAGCTGTACCTTACAAAGTAAATCAGTAACCATGAACACATAACACAAGATAACTTAAAGACAGGTTAAGATGAGAACATATTCCAACACCCCCCCTTGTTCTCATCTTCTGTACCTTCAAATATTTAGTGTCCAAAAAACCATTCTTTAAATTTCAGCAGTTTTGCTTTTGATGCAAGTTTGGTTAAGATGTCAGCAAACATCTTTTCAGATGCACAGTACACCACATTGATTTTCCCTTCTCTCAGTGCATCGCGTATAAAATGATACTTCACATCAATGTGTTTGGATCTCTGTCTATTCACAGGGTTCTTACACAATGCAATGGCCCCTTGGTTATCACCATAAAGTGTTGTTGTATTTCTTGTTGTATTTCTTGTTATCCATACCATTTAAGAGTTGACTTAAGTATAGACTTTCTTGTGTAGTAGCTGTTAACCCAATGTACTCAGCCTCACATGTGGAAAGAGCCACAGTTGGTTGTTTCTTGGACTTCCAGGAAATGGCTGGACGTTGTGGTGTCAAACTGAAACAATAACCTGTGGTGCTGCGCCTGTCCTCTACAGAGGATGCTCAGTCAGAGTCACTGTAGGCTATAAGGTTCAAGTTTTTATTGTTTTTCTTGAAACTTAGTTCATAGTCACAAGTACCTTTTAGATATCTTAGAACATGTTTAGCATTCACTAAATCCTCTGTCATAGGTTTAGCTAATGTCTGTGAAAGTTTGCTCACGATCCAACTGATGTCTGGTCTGGTACAAGTCATGGCATAAATCAGACTACCTACTATCTCACGATAGTTTGTAGGATTCATTACTTTCGTTTCATCAGACTCATGATTTTTCTTGTGATCAAGTCTTGGTTCGCATGAGGTGGATCTTGGTTTGCAGTCCAACATTCCATATTTTTCCAACATTTTTAGGATGTACTTCTTTTGGCTAATTTTCATTTCATCCTCTTTTTGTTCAAAATGTATGCCTAGAAAATGCGATATTTTGCCTAAATCCTTCATGCTAAACTTTGATTTCATTGTTTCTTTGAAACTGTCCAAAACTTCAATGCTGCTAGCAGCAATGATCAAGTCATCCACCCAGATGAGCACGATAACCGTGTCATTTTCTGTTTGTTTCCTGTACACACAATGATCAACTGGGTTCCTTTCAAAGTTGTTTTGTTCAAGATGATCATTTAGGAGTTTGTACCAATTTCTCCCTGATTGTTTTAATCCATACAGGGATTTCTTTAATTTATACACACATTTCTGTCCTGTTTCTGTCTGCTGTTCAAACCCCTCAGGCTGTTCCAAGTAAATTTCTTCCTCAATTGGTGCATGCAGATAAGCTGTTTTGACATCCATCTGATGTACTTTAAGGTTGTTCTGAACTGCTATCTGCATCAATGCTCGGACTGATGTTATGTTAGCTGTTGGGAGCAAAAGTTTCATGGTAGTCTATACCTTCTGTTTGGCTGTAGCCTTTTGCTACATACCGAGCTTTGAAAATCTCTTTTCCTTCATTTTCTTTGAGTGAATATACCCACTTCCCTCCAACTGTGTTTCTACCCTCTGGTAGGACGCTCAGTTCAAATGTTTCGTTTTCTTTAAGCGAGTCAATTTTGTCCCTCATTGCCAGTCTCCACTTGTCTGCTTGTGGTGATTTCTGAGCATCGCTGAATGTTTGAGGTATACCAAAAATGGCCCTGTAACAATGATCAACAGTTATTTGTGTTGCATCTCTTGTTTTAGGATCTAATTGGTAGTCTTCCAGGTATTTTGGGAGTCTTTTATCTCTTTCTGGATAACGATTGCTTCGCTTTGTTTGAGTTTGATCACCAACAATTTCAGACCCAGTGAGATAGTCTGAAAACTCTGCATTTTGAGTTTCCTGAAGACTAACTTCCTCTTGTTCACTTAGGGTGACATTTTGGGTAACATTTTGGGTTAAGGGTGTTACCTCATGTCTATCTGTCTGCATGAGGTATCTGTGGTCCTGGATCCCTAGATCCCAGGCATCTATCTATCTGTCTGTGTCTGTTGGTCAACACCATTTTCTTTTATGAACTTCACTAGCCTGTGTCTGGAAACTTTTCTGACCTGTGGGTGGTACACCAAATAAGCTGGGCAGTTTTTGCTGTACCCTAAAAACAGTCCCTTTTCCCCTCTTGAGTCTAGTTTCTTGTGGTGGTTGTTGTACGCGTAGCACTCTGATCCAAATACCCACATGTTCGAAAGATTGGGCTTTCTTCCCGTCATCAAGAAATATGGTGTGTTTTTGGTTTTGTTACTATAACATCTGTTGCGAATGTGTGCAGCACACTGAATAGCATATGGCCACAGTTCTTTAGGTAAGCCCTTTTCTGACAACATACACCTTCCCATTTCAAAGAGCGTTCTCCACTGCCTCTCTGCTTTTCCGTTTTGGTGTGGGGAGTACGCAGACGACGTTTCATGTCTAATGCCTTTATCTCTGAGTAGCGTTTGAAAATCATTACATGTGTATTCGGTACCATTGTCTGACCTAAAGCATTTAACATTACCTTAAGGTGCACAGTCTGCCAGAAACTGCTTTGTTGCTTTAGTCACGTCACTTTTGTTTTTTCAGAAAATAGACTGCAATGGATCCTGAGAAGTCATCAGTAAAGGAAATAGTATACCTGTGTCCTTCTAAACCTATAGGGTCAATAGGTCCTGATAGGTCAGTATGAACCAACTCTAGTGGCTTGCTCGTTTTAACATCTGACTCCTTGTTTCTGCTGTTGATAAATTTTCCTTCAGTACAGATGTTACACTCCATTTTACTGTTGTCAGTGACTTTCATTCCCTCTACCACATTTTGTAATTTCATAACATCATCCATGTTACAGTGTCCTAATATTTCATGCCATGTCTTCAAATCGCAAGCTAGCTTCACTTTATCCCTATTCATCATGTCATTTAAGTTTTCCTCAATGCATCCTTCATTATTGCTTTTCATCCTTAGGTAATACAGTTTCTCATGTGCCTCAATAGGGAATACAATACCATCTCTACTCATCAGTTCATTCTTCCCATCTGTGAATGTTACACTGGCTCCATGAGCTGTAGCTGACATCACAGAAAATATGCTCTGTGGGTAGGATGGGATGAGTAAAGCATTTTTCAGAGTAACTTTAACATACCTCCCTTTTGAGTTCAACAGTTCAATCTGTGCATCGCCACGCTTCAGTGCAACGTTGTTCATCTTCTTTCCATCGGCCAGTTCCATGTAGTCTCTACCCGGATCAAAAGTCTTGTCAGTTCTTATGAACAACTCTTCATCAGTGATGATGTGTGATGTGGCTCCACAGTCCACCATTATTCCATTCAGCTTGATGTCGGATAGAAGATTCTGGCTGACTTTGAATACCATGGTCTGGTCCTCCTCATGGTTGTCCTGCATGTCTGAAGTCTGCTTGGCATCATCCTTCCGTTTCGATCTTCTTCTGCATGTCTCGTCACTATGGGTTGTACTTCTGTGGTAGCTGCACCATTTTGACGCGGTCTTTCGGCGGCAGTCTCTCGCCATGTGCCCGCGCTGGCCACAGTTGAAGCAGTTTACTGTCGTCGTGTCCACTTTCATTACATTATATGACTTTGCTTTGCTTTCAAACTTTTCTGTTTCTTCATAGCTTCGAAGTCTGCTCTTAAACTGAGTGAACGTCAAGTCTTCACTGCTTTGTGTTGTGTGAACAACAAAAGGCTTGTATGATTCCGGGAGACCCTTGAGAATCATTGCTATTATTAGTCCGTCACTAATGACTTCTTTTGCATTTCTCAAGAGACTTTATTGCTTTTTCAGCACGTAAAACATAGTCTGTCACAGTTTCGCCAGGTTCTTTTGATAGGGACGTGAGCTATGTGTAAAGGGCGATGATCCTGGACTTACCCTGGCTGGCGTAATGGCCGCGCAATATCTGCAGACCTTTCTTTCCATCGTCGGCGGCATCTCTCATCACCAACGACAGGCTCTTATCATCTAGGACCTGGATTAGTTCCGCGCAACATTCCGCGTTTTTCTCTTCGTCCGGGTCCGCGGTAGAAAGGATGGTGTCTTTTAAGCCCAGCGTTCTTAAGTAAGCTAGGAATTTTGCCTCCCAAAGCTCGTAGTTGTTTTCGTCTCCGTTGAAAATTAGTCTGTCCCATCGTCCTCCCGTGTGGTGCCTGGGCCCATAACCTGTTGCGTTTGATTTTTCTTGTTCTGCACTCATCTTCACAATGAACCACACTTCTTTTCTTAGATAGCTGTGTTCTTTATTGTGGAACGATCAGGCATATAGAAAACTTTTCTTCATCTGGTTCTTTCAGTGCTGCCTATATATAAGAACTCACTCTCACTGCCCCCAGTGGACAACAACAGTACAACATGCACATAAACAGAGAGTGACAGGATATAGAACATAAAGCTGTACCTTACAAAGTAAATCAGTAAACATGAACACATAACACAAGATAACTTAAAGACAGGTTAAGATGAGAACATATTCCAACATTAATTTGAAAGATGAAGGTTGACTTGGGTCTGAGGCGTTGAAAAGGCATCATTATCTGTCGTGTAGAGTTCTTCAGCGTGGGACAGGTGACGTGACATTTCTGATAAATTGGACGTTTTTTGTATATTATTTAAAAATTCAAAGTTATGTCTGGAAATACCCAAGAATCCAGCATAATATGAAGTCACAAAATTATTAAATTAAATCAGAAATAATAATAATAATGCAGTTGCATTTATATTGCACTTTACATGTAAATGTCAGTGTAATAAAATAAAAATAAAACTCATTTAAAATATTATTCATAAATAAATAAATACATTCAGCCAGCAGAAATCTGTTAATTATTTTAAGCGTTCTGCATTTTATTTATTATTTATTTTTGTTAATGGCAGCAGCATTACTAGGCCATCACTTTTGTCCTGAAACATCTGTTAAATATAGAAGCATAAAATGAATGAGCTGTGAATTATAATATGTATTTATTTGTATTTGTATATCTGTATTTATTAATATGTGCCAGTCTTCTTCTCATGTTTGTTTACAGATGTATAACTAAATAATTAATAAGATAACAAAATTTGCCCCTGAAAGAAGTTGTGCCCTAGAAAGACATAGAACAGGTTTATTTAGTTGACCGTATTATTTTCTTTCAAAAGTGATTTAACAAATACACAAACAAAAAAACATAATAACATACAATCAACATTGATTTCACACTCTTCACAATATATTAGCTATTTTCTTCAAAAAATATAGTTCTTTAGTATCTCCTGCTAATTGCAAGCTACATAAATAAAAGGAGGTTCATTAAATATATATATATTTTGTATTTATTGTAATGTTTGTTTTCTTCACAGCATTCGTTTGTTAGAGTGCTTTTGTAAAACTAAAATATTGCTATAGCTGCCACATTGCAAAGGAATGTGACCAACGGAAAATAATTATTACTGCTAAAACAATACTGTATCTATAAATGTAAAAAAATATTCTTCATTTCAACACCTTATATGCCTCAATACAGTCCATTTGTAGGACATTATTCACAATAAATATTTACACAGGTCTTTCTGTGTTCAAATAAGCTTAAGGTTAAAGTACAATCATAAAAATAATAAACACCATCATATTTTTTTTAGATTCTTCTTGACTCCTTGACGCTGAATCAGGGACTGGTTTGTTTTTCTGACCCAGTTCTTTGATACAGCTTCAGTATTTTTTTGTCGTGAAGGCTTTTCCACAGATTTTTCTCCAGAATGAGATCATGGTTGATGTAGAAAGTTACTTCAGTCAAATGCTTCTCCATGTAATAGTTTGAGTATTTACTGTAGTCTTCTGTCATAAATCCATATGCACTCACCTGTGAAGAGCAAAAATAGTATATAGTATGAGTTTTAAATAAATAAATAAATAAATAAAAAGAAATCGCTGAATTTGAATTTTGATACACTTTTAGAGCTTAAGAAAGAGATTGGCTTAATGTGGAGCCAAATAAATTATAATCAAGTTTGTTGATTTAGAAATAGTTATGCGTGCTCAGGATTTAGAACATTTAACAATGTAAAAAGTTCATTTATTTCAGTGACTCATTTAATTTGTCGTGAATGATTTCAAAGCTAAAGGCCTCTTAAAATAATTTCGACATAATTTACAAATACAAATCTGAAAAGTGTGGCACGTGTTTATTATTTAGCGAGCAAACAGTTCGTGGAACCACGCTTTGTTGCTTCAATGCGTTTGATCAATGGCAATTCTCCTGCCATGAGACAGGAGAATTGCCTGCCTCACCTCTAATCTGTTCTCTGCAGTTTCTGATCGCTCCTCAGCACACAAAACATGTTACACACACAGTTGGCGACACAAAAACACTACATTATATACAAGTTCATACATTAAATGTTTTTTTTTAACCATTTTATTGGTAGCGTACAGACAGAAAAATGTCAGTCAGTGCAGTACGCCAGAATTGCTTAAGCTAAATGAAAAGTAGGTACTTTGTAGTACAAACCATAGGGTGAAAATAGCAAGATAAATTATTTTATCATAGTATATTGTTCTTCCATGATGAGAGGGGAGGCTCTGCCTCACCTGCATCCCCTGACTGCACGTCACTGGTTCCCACTTGTTATGGCAACAGATTCATTACCTTGAAGCACTCTTAGAAAAGTAAATCCCTGAATTTAACTAAGAAATCTTTATTAAGAAAAAATGCAAATCCAAAACTGAAGATTCAAAATCACTTTTCTTTTATTGAAAAGAAGTTTCCTTTTCTTCATTTCAATAAAATATGACTGGTCAAAAGCTGCTTTGATCCATGTTGCTGCAGTCTTTAAGTCTGCTTTTTCTAATGCGGCTCAAACAGGAAGTGAGCTTTTCAAAAATAAAAACTGAATTTCAAAATAAAGTTGAACTAAACTAATATCACTTTCACACACTGAGAACAACAAAAACGTAAAAACAAAAAAACAATGCACAAAATATACAGTTTAAATATTCCCTTTTTTTGACTAACTTACCGTGTCACATGTGTGCAGAGCCACAAAGAGAGTAAACGCCCCGTTGGTTGGTCGAACAAATGCCCAGTAATCTCCATTAAGGTCATTTGAACTCAAAAACCTGTTGGCAGTGAAAGGTTAGCCTGATGTCCTGCATAATCTATGCAATTAATTATTATATGGAACCAATTCACAATACAAGTGTCACTTTACAAAACAGAATGACTAAAGTTGATTTAATCCAATAACATAGATTCAAAGTCAGTTATATGTTATTCAGATCTAATTTATCTAATTACAGTTACTTAATATTCTTCATTGAAATGCGTCCTGATTCAAAATGGTGAAATAGTTTTTTCTTCTTTTCAGTCCCGAAAGTCATAATTTAGAAATACTAACTGATCTAATTTGACTGAAAATAGAATCGTTGTTTTAGAGGTAAAAAGAACCAAAAGCATGGTAAAATGTTACAGTTCTTTTTGCCATGACATTTTAGCCTATAGGATTATACTGTCCAGATACTATAATCAGGATAGTATGAGGATCCGATGCTATCCTGGTTTATAGCAGGATGGTATCGGATCTTGGTTCAAACACTGACCTGTTTCGAACGTATCGCAGGAAATCCTGGTGCAGAACGTAGAAACGATCTTCACTGAACTGTCCTGAGTAGTAAGATCTGGGTCTGGATGGAGAAAGAAAGACATTGGTTATTTTGGAAGAAGAAGATGATGAATGTTTGTTCACAAAGACAACAAACCCATAAACTACTCCACATATTTCTTCTAATATTCTATTTGGTGTTTGAACAGTTTAAATTTTTAGCATAAATCCACCAGCTCAGTGTTAGCTGTAACCTCTGCAGAATCATTTCTGATGTGTGTTTGGGATCATAATCCTCCTGGAATTATCAATCCAGTCTAAGTTTTAATCACATATGATTTTAGTAGCAATTTTGCAGATTATTGTCATCATGCAGATGCAAAATTTAAAGCTTAAAGCCAGTAAAAATAGCTGTGGAAAAAATAAAGAGCCCACTCCACTGAAACCCATTGAAAACTTCAAGGTTATTCCACCAAATATTGATTTCTGAACTCTTCCTGAGTTAAAACATCAGTATTGTTGTTTCTAAATGAATATGAATGTATTTCTTTGCATTATTTGAGGTCTGAAAGCACTGTGTCTTTTTTGACTGTGTCTCATTTTCTGCTAATAAATACTACATTTTTCAGATATGCTGTCAGTATTTCATAGAATAAAAAAAACAATGTTCATTTTACTCAAATATCAAAAAAAAAAATAAATCAGATAAACTGATAATTGTAAGAGGTTGTTTTTAATGGTCATTTAATTTTTTTACAGAGCTGCATATGTTGCTGAAAAAGAGATGTGATCATAAAAATTCCTTGTTCCCTTTCTACTAAAATTAGATTGCAATAAGTATAGAAATAATAAACTTCAACATTAAACACGCAAACTGTACTCACTCTTCCTCCATGTATTCACCGGAGGAAACTTTGTCTCCTTTGAGAAGACCCTGCAGCCACTGGAAATCCCTCAAGCCCTCAGGAATCAGGACATACTTTATTCCCTGTAAGGAAGAAGCACTCTGAGACAAATGTTTTGAATCTACTTGTTATTATAGTTTTTGTGTTATTTTAATACTTTGTCATGCGGGGCAGATTTGTATCCATACTCCTGGAATACTAGAAGGGATGTTCTGATTGAATGAGCGGTGTGAACATAAACCGACGTTTTTTTCCCTACGTCTTCCTCGTAGCCGTCGATCACCGCACCATTCACCCTGTCACACAAACAAACAGAAACACAGCTTCAATGTTGTTTTATGCAAATAGGAATAATCAAAGTAACCACAATTTGTAACTGAAACCATCTAAACAATGATTCAAATGAAAACAGAAATGACAAAACATTTCTAGAAGTATTTATTTTTACCACAACTCCTATTTTTAGTCTACACTGCTCGTCAAATCAAATTAAATAAACTTTTTAGTGTTTCTGTTTGAATGTTTAATTAACATAATGCAGAACTTTTATACAACATGTTATCCAAATAAATTTATTTAGTAGCACAGTAAAGTATTTTTTACAAGTATGGAAGCCCTGAATGGCAAAAATGTTCCACAAAGAGAAAAAAAACAACAAACTTTTAAATATTTTTTATCTAGATTGTTTCTCACTCACACATTTCTTTTAAGTCAAAAGAAAAATAAAATGAACTCAGCTTTAGAAAATGGATCTTAAAAAAGTTTTTTTCAAAATAATTGATTTTCTTCCTTGCCTTTCAGGGCTTCCATATAAAGGAAGCATCAGTTAAAGAAGACATAACATTGTTTTATGTCTTGTTGCTGATTAAATAACATGAAATAAACATAAAAGAAACAGTATTATATTATTTGTAAATGTTCCTTGATATTGAGATGCTGTCAGAACAGTTAATGTTGACTAAATTAGAGGCATGTAAGGATTTTAACACAGCAAAATCAACTTTTATTGGTCACGTTTTAAATTTTGGACAGTGTAAATCAAACTTTCCAACACTTGTCTTTCAATGATAATCCTTTGGTATTTTTTGGTTGCTTTTTAAAAATAACTCTAAAGAAGACTCCACCAGCAGGTTTTCTTTCTTTTGTTTTCCTACCGAAACACGTAGTCGTGAGCATCAATCTCGGCGCCCATCTTTGAGCCGTTCAGGATGCCGCCTGTTCCCACCACGGCGCAGTGGATGCAGCCGTCCCCGCCTGGTTTTGGGAGGAGCAGCGGCTCTTTGGGCTTTGGGATCAGCTTCACTGCAGGCATTACATCTGCAAGCAAACATTTACCATGGATGGTTAGAGCTGGCCAATTTGCTCCAGTTGAGCCTACAAGCACTTATTAACTTTGTAGAATTACATCAGTTAATACCCTGCTGCTAAATTTCCTTAGGGTTCCAACCAATTGGTTGTGAGTAACACGTCTATAAAAAGCAGAAGTGAGAACAAAAGTCTTTCTCTTTATTTTCTACCTTCCAAAATGGAATAATATGCAAAACCGATTCTTGGAAAACCCACCTATTTTAAATTCTGGCGTGTAATGAATCGAGATACATTCAGGGAAGAGGAAAAAAATTTGACTTTTTCTCAGTGATGTTAATTTACGCTCTTTTTCCATATCAAAAGTCTGACTTTTCAAAATCAGAATTAAGACTTTAATAATAGAATTTAGACTTTCTATTTTACAAATTCAAACTTTTTTCTAAAAATGCTCACTTTAATCTTTTATCTTGTTGGGGGTTTTTTTTGCTCAGAATTATTACTTTATTTTTTATTTTAATCACTTCAAACTCAAATTTATGCTGTTTGTAAGATAAACCACAGAAAAGGCTTATACTTTTCTGAGGTTTAACCTCAGATGTACCAGCATTAGGTTGATGCTGGTACATCAATCTAATAATAATAATAATAGTAATAAGGTGATTAGTCTAATTAATAATCCATGGTTTCCATAACGAGAAAGACTATTTCCAATTTCCATAATTTAGGGCGTTCATTAATCTTCTCAGGAGTCGATGTTTAGACAAACTTAGCCAGAGCTCAGATTGAGCAAGATAATAAAAGATCGTAGCAGAATGACAGGTTTGCCAAGAATGCAGCAATGTTTTTCGGACAGATAAAACAAAAATGAAGAAAATTACAGCCTTGTGGTTTGCAATATCTGAATGAGCTTTTACTTGTGACCCAAAAAGTGAATCAGCCAACCACGTGTCAGCAATTCAAAGCATCTATGAAGCATCTGTATTAGAGGAAGACGACTTACGAAAGCTCAAGCCAAGCATCTGAACTGGGAAGAGAAGCTTAACGCAAAGCTCAATTTTCTTGAACTTGCCTATCATTAGTCATTAATTAACCATCCTCTAATAACCTCCACACTTTTCAGATTCCCTTTTAGCAAATGTCAGGGGTCTGCAACCTTTATCATCTAAAGAGAAGTTTGGCAAGAAAACAATTTAAATGTCACATTACACTTTTTCTCTTTTACCATATAATACATTTAGATAACTATCTACTCATTTTAAATTCTGAACTGTAACGGTTTGAGATACATTCATGGAAGAGGAATGGTGATACTTAAAAACTGTATTATAATTTGTTATAATTTTACCTCTATTTTTTAGGATTTAAAGTAAAAATAAACATGAAATGTTGCAAGAAGAACATTTTTTTCCTGTGGGATGAAAAATGACAAAAAAAGAAAATCTGAAAAGATATTGCTGGTTCTTTTAGTATCATTCTTTGTGGAAATTCATTGCAAATTGTGCAGGAAAAAAATTAAAAACTGTTAAGAACCTGCATTTATTATCGCAACTATATTTAAAATGTGAGCTGGTTCTTTTTACTTTTCAGCCAAACTTACTGGCTGAAAGTAAGTTTGGTTGAAAACTTACTGTCAGCCACGCTGAAAAGTTTTCAGCCAACTACCAATTATGTAAATGGATCTGCAACCAGTAAATCTGCAACAACTGTGGCAAATTCTCCTACAAATGTTTCTGCCAGCTTGTTGAATATTTACCAGGAAGAATTAAAACAGTTCTGAAGACAAAAAGGGGTCCAATCAGGTACTCACAAGGTGGATGTGAGTACCATCTTACCGTACACCCCATTTACAAGATGGATTTAATGGGGGAAAAAGCCACCTACCTTTGTATTTCATTCCCATAAAACCAAAAGGATTGTTGAAGTGCGAGAGCCGGTTCCA
Source organism: Poeciliopsis prolifica (assembly GCF_027474105.1). Lineage (NCBI taxonomy): Eukaryota > Metazoa > Chordata > Actinopteri > Cyprinodontiformes > Poeciliidae > Poeciliopsis > Poeciliopsis prolifica. The sequence continues at coordinate 7,764,433 of NW_026562393.1, forward strand.
CTCTCTAATGTTGATGTTATCTTTGTGCAGAAACATGCGAATGTTGGGAAGGAAAACTTTCTGGAAGTCCTTGTCCTTGGTGTTATGCAGAGACTGCGGACAAGTCTGAGTATGAAAAACAAAGAGTTATGTTTAAAGATAACTCTAAAATTGCTGTTTTTGTCTAGACCACTGGAAATGATTTGATTTTAAGTACCAACTCAGGAGTCAGTAGCTTAGTCAGCTAATGGCAACGTATCCAAAGAGAAAAGCAGACAGAGAACGGATTAACCCAAAAATCAAACATGTCGGCACAGCCAGCAGCAGATCTCTACTCTCTCCAACGTTAACTAATTAGGTTCCTGTTCAGTCTCACAAAAATACTCACTTTTGGTCTTGGTGGAGCATCCAGATTGTATATATCCTCAAAACTCCACTGAGGAAGTTTTTTGAAGGAACTTAAATCCATGATGGGAATAAGATTCTCATTTTTGACGTTTCCCCGGGAGTAAATGCTGGTTTTATTTATTTTCCTTCCAGTTTGTGTTGGCAAACCAAATAATCGACTTGGGTTTCTTATCCTTTGCACAACATCAATCAATGTGTCTTCACCTCGAGGAAGTTTTGTTCTTGAGAAGACTTCCCAACTTGAAGTGAAAAAGAAAAAGAGAGTAGTGACAAAAAGTGATTAGAATAAATAAATAGTTAATAGGCATCAGAGGAATCTAGTGGAAAAACTTACTTTGATTCATCTTCATAATTTTCCCAAGAAAGAATAAAAAGAAAAAAGCTCACTGCCAACACCAGCACCAAAGAAACAAATGGTATTTTTCGCATCGTGAATGAAAATGCTCTACAGAAAAATATGTTTCCCATGAAAAGTCACCTGTGTTTAAAGAGAGAAACTCAGCCTCGCCTTTGTTTGCTCTGCCCTGCTCAGTGGCAGAGCAGGGCTACACCTCTTTTCTGAGAAACGGACAGTCACTCCAAAAACAGACACAGAGTTCACATTCAGCCGTGGAGCATGAATGAAAAGGAAGCGTGTCTGTTCATGTAAATATGACAGTGAAATGTGAGAAATCAAACGACACTGTCTGCGTTAAACAGGCAAATACGTGATTTGAATCTGTTTTTCAGGAGCAAAGAATTGCTTTACATCATGCAAATCCAAGGGTTTGAACAATGGAGAGTGTTGTCGTAATACCAAATAAGCCTCAAGTCTTTTTGCATAACTTTTATTGTATTTCATGGTGATTTTATATGAGCATACTGTGCATACACTTCTGGAACCTTGGAATCAATATTTTATAAAACCACCAGTCATTTCGGGTCTATTTCTATATTTGCACATGTATGGACTGATTAATATGTTTTTTTCTCCTTTGGAAAATAATTCACACTCAGTCCGCTTGGACGGACATAAATAATATTTAATAATAAGACTTGCAACAGGATATGAAACACTTGAGCATGGCACTATGCTTGTGTTGTTTTAGTTTTCAAGTTTTAAAGGATTAATCTCATTAATTTTGTATCTGAAAAATGTTAGGCTGATCACAGCCTATTTTACATTTAAACCTACATCAAGACGTAGGCTTAAATGTTTAAAATCATAGACTTAAACTACATGTATGTAGTTTAACTTTTCCCCCTCTGGAGTGGAATAAGTATCTAATATTCCACTTTAATGATTAAAAGGTTGAAATTATACATAGAGGCAATCATATTTTCATGAATGCAGAGATAAACTACTTAATGATATTAGCTAAATATATGCCAATAAGTTCAAGACAAACATAGTGCTGAATTATACACATATAATCAATGTAGAGGTGTACTGATCAGTCAGTCTAATAATCATTTCTGGGTCAGACTTCTCATATCCGAGTTACTGTATGAATCATTCATGCTTCTATTATGAGACTATAAAACATAATTAAAGGTTAGATTCTTGATCTTTTTTTTTCCAACTTTTGTTTTATACAGAGCTAATGTGGTGATAATGATGTTAAGCAATATAATCATACAATGGAGACCATCCTTACAAAAGAGGCAGGAAGGGAATTTCCCAAAGACTGAGCTCAACTTTAATAACAAAGATTAAATGTGACTTCTGTCTGCTGAGAACAATAACCTTCTCAAAATTACCATGATGTCACAATCATCATACAAGTCCAAGTGAGTGTTAGGCTCACTTGGAGGAAAGAAATTGTGGATGTTGTTTTTAGTGGCTTTTTTTTGTTACAGAATAAAGTTTAAATGTTGGGAATAAAGTGACCATTTGATGTTAAAAATTACCTGAACAAAGAAAAAATGAAACTATGTTGAAGAAAAGCCTGGAAACTGTTGTGGTTGTTTTAGACAGGTGTGGGCTCACCTGTATGTGCTGACTAAGCGAATACTTCCAGACAATGTTTATAAGCTAAATCCTAGTCAGACTGTTCACTTCAGCTCTCCCTGTGGGATCTAATTCATATTTCTGTGGTTTTTAAATCTTTTGAACATTTGGGATACCTTGCTGCCAATAAAAAGTCCAAAAATGGAAAATTATTTGTTTTAGTTGCATGCCCTGTAAGTAGTTGAATAAAACTGTTTAATAATTTCTTTCTGACATATTTGTCCATAAGTTTATTACAGTTATTATAAGGGCTGTGCACTGTAAGCAGTAATCACTAAAGGTAAACTGAGCTGCTAAATATTCTGACCTGCTTGTTCTGTTTCTCAGAAATGGATAACATCTTTTACTTAGAATAGAAACTGTTTCAAAAATATTTTTAGACCTGTCCAGCAAGTGTGGCAGAAGAAGGAAGGGAAGATTTTAAGAAAACGAACAGGAAATTAATGACAGCAGTTTTCCAAGAAGTAGGCTGGACAGACACTGAATTTACACAACAGTTTGGTTTATTATGCAACAATTTCAAAGTTACACTCATAGAATTAATAGAAACAATGCTCCACTGTGATTTTCATAATTATCTGATCAGTGCAGGTGTGTGAGAGAGTTTAATACAAGTTAAAAACAAAAACAATAAGCAGTTGTTGTTGGAACGGACAGCCGTGTTGAATACTGCAAGGAATTTAAGTGAAATATTTGAGGTCCTGAATAAGTCTTTGGAGCAGATCAGGTTGTAGAGGCGTCTCAGATGGAGTAGAGTCTGAGCTGCTCCTCTAAGTCTCCTTCAGACATATCCCCAAATGTCTCCTTGTTGTCTTTCAGCAGCTGGAAAATGGCGGCCAGCTGCTCCCGCTGCACCCTGGGTGAACAGACACAGAATAAAATGTTCATGAAGTTTTCTCCAGGTACATAGTAAATGCACTTTCTTATAAACAGGAGACTCTGCACAAGGATTTCTTTGTATCTGGTCTGGAACATTGGGGCCTAATGCTCCAAAAGCAGAAAGAAATATCAGAATCTATATTTTAAGAAACATGTTTATTATTAATAACTCTTTGGTGCAAAACAGTGATTGAAAATCGATTTATTTACTGCATGTTTGAGATGGAATGGCACTGAAAGCAGCCCTTTAAACCACTCAGACCAACACAACAGAAACACAATCAAAACTGTCAGATGACTAATTACCCGCAATAATAACTCAAAACTTGTCCAAATACTTTCGATGTGTTTTTATTTCTTTCCTAATTACAGAAAGTTTCTGTTTATATCATAGGTTTGTAGTGCCTTTCTATACAATAGAAAAATATATAAAATGTCAAATATTTCACAAGGAGATATTAACATGGAAAAACCTCATATAACCTTGTATTAAGGCAGAAAGTACAGCCGCATAATCGATCAGTAGATTATTGCAAAGGAACGCAAAAGAAAAAAAAAATTCCCACGTCCCCTGCAGGGCTCTGTAGACTCCAGCTCTTTCATAAACTCTTCAACACTTTGTATTTTTTAACCAAAGTTCTTCCTTCCACTAAACTCTCCAATATAAATATTTTTATACAAATTCATTTTCTGGGGAAAATTCATTTTAGGTTCATTAAAAACTATGATCATCAAAAGATGATACATGTGTGCAAAAATATAACATTATTTTGAATTCATTTAATTTATTTTCTGAATTACTGAAATAAAAAGGAACTTTCCAATGTTATTATATTTTTTAAACGCTTCTGCATTTGACTGGATGGCTGCACAAAGCCGCAGTGTTGTGACACTCTAACCCCCTCTTGTGGCAGAACAAAGAAAACCCCAACAAGGGATACAATCAACACCACCTGAGGCACACCTGTGGACCGCACTTCTAATGGAGGAAAACAGGAGGAAGAAGTGGGATCAGATAAGCAACACTGCACTGTCACATCAGTCGCTTCATGGCCACATGAGGATAAAGAGCCGCTGAGGTAAACATCACTGCTGAGGTCAAAATTGGCTAATTGCTAATTGGTGAGTAGTTTTCACCCACTGGCCAGAAAGGGACTCTTTTAGGACAAGTAGGTGAGGATAACTCATACTTTACCACATATATGCTCCTTTTTCAGCTTAACAGACACTTAACGTCTGCGTTGCATTTACTCCTGCAATGATAAGAGCAGGATATGCAGAAATGCTTCAGAAAAAGAAAAAATCCCAACAACTTTGCCGCTTTTTTCAGGCAGAGCTTTCTTTAAATCTCCTCTTATTCGTCTCTCAGACAGCTAATGCTGCTGAGCAGCATTAGCTGTCTCACCTTTACTCTCACCTTTTCTCTCTCGCCCGACTAAAGCTGAGCCCTGATTCAGCAGACAAACGTGCGCCGTCCAGAGTCACACGTGAAGCAGCAAAATGGAAGATGGCAGCAGTTCTGATGTTAGAGGTAATAATAGATCTGACCATATGGACTTTTAATGGAAAGTTTTGTTGTTTTTTTTCTTTGTATTTGATCAAGTTTTATACAGATATGTTTTAGGCTGGGATTATTTTTGCAAGCTCTTTTCACAGATCAGTTATCAGAAAAACTAGTGATGGGCTGTCGAGTCGTACACTCATCAGTACAAAACTCAACCAATATCAAATATTTATTTTATATTTATTTTTATCCACCTTAATCTTGTCAGATGTTGCTATCGGACTGATTGTAGGGGAAACTTTTGATGAAAGACAAGTTACAATGAAACAATTTAGTTTTATATAAGTTGATCTTTTTTTTTCAACTTTTGTTTTATACAGGGCTAACTTACAGGTTAACTTGTGGCTACAGCAGATTTGTGTTGAATCAGAATCAACTTTATTATTAGCAATTTGGCTTTGTTCACAGTTTCTATCCATCCATTATCTTCTGTTTTTCATTCAGATGAGGAATTATACAAACAAGGATAGAAAATATTATAGTGGGAGTTACTATTAAAACTTGCATGTTTGCCTCCATCACTTTGTCAATAAATGATCCAGGGGTGAATATTTTTTGTGGTTGGTCCAAGAGGAATAGCCTTCTGAAAACGACTGAAAAGGAGCGTGAGCTATGATGTTCAGCATCAGCAATAAAGAGTACAGCAGTGTTTGTACAACTTTTATAAATGGATCACATCCAACAGTTGCTCACTAAACACCTGGTCTCACCTGCATGACTGAAAAGACCAACCTGGTCCCGCAAACACGAAGAGCCAGTGTATGTGTCTCTCCAGACAATAACACCAGAACACAACACCGGTGTGAGGCGATTAAAGATATACCCAACCTCATTATAGAAAACATGACAAACTGTATAACCATGTCATAAAAAACTCTGGAGCGCCACAAGAGTTTTAAGCATCTTTATAGCTGCTTTGTATTGACAGAGTTGGAGAAGCTGCTAAAGGTGAGCTTATGCTTAGACGCTAATGTTCATCATAAAAGACTATTTCTTCGGCTCAACCTTCCAATCTTTCAAAGATGAAGGTACAGCTGTGATTACATCATCCTGTTTAAGATGTAGAAGTTCAGGGTCCCACATGTCTTATCTGTATTTGATCTGTTTGCTTAAATCAAGAGTAAGCAACGCCAGTCCTTGACTGCCACTGTCCTGCTACTTTTGGTAGAATCCCAGGTCCAACGTAATACAATGAAAAGCCTAATATAAATCCTTAACATGCCTGCTAGTTTTACAAAGAGATGCTCATTAACTATTTATTTGGTTCAGATGTACTGGAGCAGGAATTACAGGACAATGGCACTTGAGGACTGGAGCTGCAGACCTCTGGTTTACATGTAATCAGGCTGTTTACCCACAAAGCATCATGGGTCATATAAGAAAAGTGAACCAATGGTGTAAATTCTTCTAAAAGATTTTCCGGTTTGTGTTTTTCACTAACCTCTGCTCCTCTGCCAACTCTTCTTTGGACATCATCACCTCTAAATGGTGCGATCGTGCCTTTCCAGGAACATATTTCAAGGAATTATTTGCATCCGATTCCACTTTCGCTGTTCAAACACAAAACAAGAGTACATGCTGATGAAAAGGAAATAAATCCTGCCTGCCTGTTTGGTAACATTAAAATGAGAATGTAGCAAGAATTTCGGGTGAAAATGCTTACCGTTGCCCTCTGGGCTCTCTGTGGCTCCTTCAGTCTGGGGATAAGAGAAAGCACACTTTAGGAGCTCCGTATCAGAGAGCCCAATGAAAGACCTGCGGCCCATCGCTGACGAGACCTCAGACGACGAGTCTACCTCTAAACTGGGGACAGAAAGGCTCGATGTGGAGGAAGAGGACTCGACTGCTGCACCGCCTTCTGCGTGAAAGTGAGGGTGTCCCTGTTCCTGTCAGAGAATTATTAAGTCATTACCTCTTAAATTCATCAGATAGTGACTTTTTGCTTGTTGTTTACATCTGATCCAGGTGACTAAGTTCCCAAAGGCTCTTAACGTATGCAAGTTGTTTCACTGGGAGCTTCAGGTGACATTTTGCGACTATTTATGAACGGTAAGCAGAAATCAGAGACGGCCTCTGTGGAAATTAAGGTATCCCCACAGCTGTTACCTTTCTAAACAAAGACAAAACTAAATAACCTTTCGATTGTACTGTCTGTTGCACAGTTCTTTCCACAACTTGCAGGTTCAATACTGCCTATTCTTCACATCCATATCAATCATTTGATTTTCTGAAATTATACCAACAGTTTTTAATCTGAGATGCTTGGAACTGTTGTTTTTTGCTGCAAAAATTATTTAGAATAAAAATGTTTTCCATGTAGTTCCTTTGGATGCTGTGGATTGCAGAAAATAACACTTGAACCAATATTATCTAATTATTACTTCAGCCTGATAGAAATAATTAGGAGGGCGGTTTGTTCAAATCCAGCTTCCTTCCCGATCGCACAAGTGTATGACTGGGACTGACTGAATACAGTTTTAGTGTGGAGCACTTTGATTGGCCAGCACGGCTAGAAAACACTACACAAATTCAGTTCATATATTTATCAATGTTGAGTCTTCTATGAATATGTGCACATTAATAAAAACATGTGACCCTTCTGAAAAGTGTGTCCATACTGTATATCCCCTCAGCACTTGGTCAGGACTCCTTTTGGATGACCGAATGCATTTTTGCAGTGAAGCAGCATGGAGGCTATGAAAGTCTTCCGGTGCACTAAAGAGCCAGGTTGCTTATAGTGATCTTCAGCTTGTGTGCATTGGTAGCTCTTGTGCCTTTCATCCCTCTCAGCAGATTATCTGAGGAGTTTAGGTCAGGGAGTTTGTTGACCCATCAGCCATGGTTACAACATGGTCATTGTGGTACTTTTGGCACTGTGGGCAGGTGGAAAACAAATCTTCATAAAGCTTGCCAGCAGAGGGAACGACAGCAGTACTGACAGATGAAATGGTCCTGCAAATCATCACAGCTTGTGGAAGCTTCATTGGGCCTCAAGCAACTAGGATGCTAAAACTCTCCACTATTTTGCAATAATATTCTAATGTGCATCAATTCATAGCTCTGAAGTTAACCTTTATTTGTGGCTCTTTTAAAGTACCCCAGAGCTCCTCCATTCAGATACTATCTGAATATTTAAAACAGATTAAGGGAGAATTACGCAAAGACACCAAAGCAAACAAAACACTTTGCCAGACCTACTCACAGATTTCACTACATCCCAGTGGTCGTGTGAGCTCCCACTGATCTCACTCCAGTTGTCTTCCTTCCTCCCCTGCCCGTCCACATGGCCGTTCAGCTTCGCCTCGGACTTGGCTGATCCTCCGTCTCCTCTCTGGCCGAAGTAACTGCGCGCATTCGCGAAGTCCGCCGCGGGCGACGCGCTTTTGAGCAGCGACGTCGCGACCACCATGGCGAGCAGCGTGAAAATGATAGCGGCCAATACGAGAGTCGCTTCCATTCTTGTGATTCCTGCAGCGTCGCCGCCCCGGCGTCCACTCACTCGGCCATCCCGCTTAACCCCCCGCCGTCAAACATCAACGCCAATCGCCGCAGTTTATCGGACACGGGACAATCTCCCAATCTCCTCTCCAACCAGAACGTCACATCCTCCGCTTACGGCCCCCGCTACTAACCCCGCCCTCTCCGCCGTTGGACCCGGGGGTGGGGCCGAGCACGAAGCGGTGCAACGTGCTCGGCTCTGCGTCTGCGGATAATCCCATCAGCAGGACAAACTGGCGGACCCAAATGGTTTCTGACAGAACCCGTGTACTGAAGGTGTAGGCTGATAAAGTAAAGCTGTCAGCTGAAGGCAAAACAGTCTTACCTTCCAGTCAACACCTGCAGTTAAAGGAGGATACCGGGAAAAACACCATCAGGGTTGATATCATGATTGGGCTTCTTGCATTAATGTGCTGCTGAAACAGCTTTTACCCGTTGTCTTTTTGAGGTGCTGCAACTATTAAATTTTGTGAGTTCTTGTACCTCGATGGACCGGATTTGATTGCCCAGTTCATCCCAGAGGCTCTGATTGGATTGAGATGTGGGGGAGTTGGAGGTCAAGTCAACACCTTGAACATGTTGTTGTGCTTCCTCACAAAAAAAAAATAAAATAAAAAAATAAGAAAAACAATACCAAAAAACCTTCCCTTATGGTGGAGTACACAGTCCGGATGCAAGAGGCAACAGTCCTTAGGCCTACTCAACAGGTTGACGGAAATCTGGGAAAACAATCAAATTTTGTCTATTGTTTTCACAACAATGCATCTTTTTATGCAGGTAAATTTATTATTTTAAAAGTTAACATATTTTTTTATGATTTTAGTTTTCTATAAAATTAATGTTTTGTTGTAACTAGAGTATTTTTTTAATTGACAATGAAAACTGTGGACACCACTGGCTTCCTTTTTGACTCAATGCTCTCAGGTTTGATCATTTTAACAAAAGCTGCATCAAATCTAACCAAGTGAAATTCAGGTTAGATTGGGTGCAATTGTAGCTTGTAAATTTAGAAGCCACAAAAATTAATTTCTTAAGAGAACAGGCAGAATTTTAAAAACAATCTTCAACTCTGGTTTGTGAGACAAAAAATAAAATCCAGATAAACTGAAAAGTAAATGCAGGACTAAGACTTCCCCTAATAAGTGAGATGGTTTATTATTTTACAACTCAGTGAACACTGCAAGCAGTAAGGCAGTGATATCCACAGCTTCCTTTCATGAGTAAATAAATGGTTGGCAACAGTGGTGTTCATTGCTGATTAACGAACAGTTGAACTCTGTCATGGAAGAAAACGTGTAGTTTTCCTGAGGAAGTCAGTGATGACGTACTTTCCCTGACTTTAAATTCCAGATCTGTGCATTTCTCTTTAAGTTAGATGGAAGACTTAATGCATTTTTGCATTGTTTTTTTCCAGCAATTTTTTTTAAATAAAAAAAAATGCAATCAGTGTTCATTCAGAATTTGTTTGAAAATCCTGAATTGCTGCAATCATAAGAGAAGCAGAGACCACCAGTCTTTCTGCTGAGGTGTCAAGAAAGTCCAACTTCCTTTATTGCAACCTTCAGCAGAATTGGGTTTGGAGTCTCATCTTCACAATTTTTTGTGAGACTGAATTTGGAGGCCAGTCAAGCAGATGCTGTGGTGCTAAAATCTGGCAGCTTGTCATCAGAGGACAGCGTGGAGAATTTCAACTTTCAGATGGATGTGCTGACTCAAAAGTAACGTTTTGTAGACCTGCACTGATTTTGGACTTCAGAAAACACAAATGAGCAACACATCAGATTTCAACCGTCTTGGATACTCTTCTCTTGAGAAGAGTGCAATTCTAGGAAAAATTGTTCTATATTTAAGTCTTCTGGACATTGCAGATCACAATCATTCATATTTAACATGCTACACTGAAAGACATTGAGGACAAAGTTAGACATTGAATTCCAACAAAAACCTTTATTAGCATTCATTTGATGCAGTTACAGGACATTTGAGGTACACAGAAGAATGCGATTCAAAAGATTTCATAAGAAGCCATTAACTGCCTCTTAACCATTCTCTCAGTGTCCCACTGGGCTAGTTTTTCAAAGCAAGCAAGACCAATTCAGTGGATAAACCACAGAAAGAAGGTTGATGCTGGGACACAGAAGAGAAGGAAGGGTAAAGAGGATAGAAGACAATATGTACAGCACATGTAGGGAAGTAGAGGTCACAGACAGGAGAGGATGGATGATCTGCCACACCTGTGAGCTTACAAACCGGCAAACGGCAGCGAAGGGTCGAGCCCCGGAACTGCACCGGGCACTCAGCACCGCAACACGCCACACCATGTCACCACCGCACTGCACCGCATCTTAACAGCTAACCAGCATTACTCAACTGCTACACAACTGCGCCTAGTGCACAAAAGATACACAAGAAAGAGTGTTAGAGTCATAGGAAAGAAACTTGAACTAGACAGAAAAAAGCAGAAACAAAATCTTGCTGGATTAAGCAAATAACAAATTTAAATGGCTTTTATGTCACTGTACACTAAGCCATTTCCCTCCCCCAGTATGAGTGGCAATACAGCTGTAAATACTGCAAACAAAGAGACATCATTTCCTACATCAACTTTTCAAATAAGTTTCATCTTCAAAAATTTAACAGAGCCTGCTGAAAATTATATTTTGTTTCAGAGGAATTTATTACTTACAAATTCAATGAAAAAGCCCACCCCAAAAACGGTAAATTAAAAAAATATCCCATAAATCCCCTTCAATATACTCAGCTTTACAAATGATGTCAAAGTTACAGAATTTGTCTCAACAGATTACAAAGGAACTTAAACATTTAAAACATTTTAGACCAATATCCAATTAACCTTTCAGTCTGCATTCAGTGGCAATAGTGGAGTATTCTTGCCAAAAAGTGAGGCTGTCCGGATGTCCTCAAAGGCTCAATGCAAGATCTGGAAGGAAAAACAGAACTTAAGTCACCAAGAGCAAAAATAGACACTGGTATCAATTCCTGCAGCTTATCTGAATATTTACTGCATGATTTCTGTCCTGACAGTTAAGAAATCTGAAGTAAACATTTTTCTCAATAACTCACTTCCTTATTTTACATGTTTCCTGGCCCCAATTCTTCCCACTCTAGCTCTAACAAGGGTCTTGCACCCGGGCATATTGGGAAAAACAAACCTCGGGGTCGGCTCCCTTTATGTGAGGCGGCGGAAACCACAGGCACAGGTGGGTAAACTGCTCAGTGCATCTGCCTGTGTGCCCCGCGAGAACGTACCTCACCACACCACCTCATACACCAATTGACAGCCCGAACCACCGCCATGACGACCTGCTTCATAGCAACCACCGTTGCCTCGGTGACCTGCTCCTTAGCAACTGCAATGGCTCTCAGCAACAGGCAGGTCACATGGGCGGGTCACACACTAACTGCTCTCACACTGCAACACCCCCATCTCCTCCTCCTCTCTTTGCAAACAGGACTCAGCAGCTTGGAGGAAAGAATTCCACATTTAGGTGAACGGTTTTGAGTAAGCATCCCACATCCCAACCACCCGCCTCCCACCCCAAACACATCAATACAAATGTGAGCACCCCATTTTTATCATGATGCTTTTAAAACCACATTTCCTACTGCCTGTGTGCGCTTTAATTTGACCGGAAAAATGTTTCAAAATAAAGCACACACAAAGCTGATACTAGACATGTAACAAAGTTCTAACAACATTCTGCAGACTTTGCCACTTGCATGAAGCGTAAAGACTGCAGAACACAAATTTAAGAAATAAACATTTCAATAGATAAAGAATAAAGTAAATCAACCCTTCCCCTGAATACCGTCATATTGCGTCCACATTTGGGTTAAGGCTCTGCTTCGTTGTTTCCTGGTGATTTAGGTCCACTCTTGGACTTAGACCTGGATCGGGACTTTGACCCCCTGTTGGAACCCGGGGTTCGACTCCTCGACTTGGACTTGGACCTGGAACGGGATTTGGATCTGGAGCGAGACCGAGATCTGGAAGGAGACTTTGACTTGCTCCGCCTTGGCGTTCTGGACTTGGATTTGGACTTCGACTTGGATCTTGATCTGGACCTGGAGTAGGAACGAGACCTGGAGCGGCTGTAACGGTTACGGCTCCTGGATCGGGAACGGCTTCTGCTCCTGGAGCGGCTGCGGCTTCGTCTGCGACGGCGGGGACTGGCTGAGCGACTGTAGACACACACAAAACCACAAGGCATAAAAAAAGTTAAACCGAATAGCAACAGGAAAGCAGCAATGCTGCAATCTGGCAGCTACACCTTTTGTTTGATATTACAATGATACATCTAGCTTTGAGTGTACATTTTTGTTCTGTGTCCTGAGACAAATATCAATGCATTTGTTTAATTATATACATCTTTTCTTACCTAACCACATACTAACTAAAATACTGTCAAGTAGGATTTTCAATCCTACTTATGTTTATTTCCTGAAGCCAAAACATTTCTGCAGAATTTATAGCCATTACTCTACATATGTGGGAATATTATGTCAGGTATAAATAATATAATTAGTTTCATAAAGGTTTATCTGCATATTTTAACCACTGCATGAACCAAGAGTCGGTGGGGAAGAATATAAAAAGGAAAATTTAACTTTAAAACCTAGTATCCCAATATAATGTAAAATAATTTAAAAATACCTTCTTGATATTGTTTTTAATGAACCTACGAAAAAAATACTTGGACTACGCTGCTTTTGGGCTCTGTGACCACGTGCTCATTGGAGCACATGTTCAAAAAAAATTAACTACACTACTCTCAAAATTACCTCCTGCTTCTTCGTCCGTAGCCTCCGTACCTGCGCGGTGGAGCACCTCTCCGGCTATACATCGAGTCCGGCGGCCGTCCGTAGCGGGCCATCTGAACCCGCAGCTCGCGCCCGTCGAGCAGCGCGCCATCCATGGCGTCCATTGCGTCTTCAGCGTCGCGCTTGTCGAGGAAACGCACGAAGGCGAAACCGCGGCTCTCTTTGGTGTACCGGTCCCGGGGAATGTACACGTCCCCCACCCGACCATACTTCTCAAAAACTCGTCGGAGAGTCTCGGGAGAAGTTCTGTAAGTCAGGTTGTCCACTTTGAGGGAGGTCATCCCTTCGACGTCTGGCGGCGGCCTACCGTAACTCATTTTTTCTTGGTCGTTTCCAAGCACGGAGCTAGGCTGCTAAGACTGAAACTGCGAGGCCTCTAAAGCCTAATAAAAATATCTCTGACTTCAAAATGACAAGAAGTTTAACCTCCGTCAACTCAATCTAAGTTGATTTGTATGAAAATACAACCGCTCGGTAGTAGTCTAACCGCGCTGCTTTTCACGTGAAATGGCGGCAGCACAGCTTCCTTTTCCTTTTTTCTTTGCGCCCGTGTTGGCCTCCTCTGATTGGCTGTTTAGCTGTCCGCCTCTTTCTGTGTAATTACTACACTGCCCCCTGTTGACTAGGAGTTCATAACATCAACTGTAGAAGTGTACCAATTTTTTTAGCCCTTTTTAGATTTTCTTGTGTATCCTTTCTTATCCTGTTACTTTATTATTATTTAGTTTGAATGACTACAGAACTACAATGATATTTCATTCCCTGTGCTTCCTATTTTATACTTAAATAAAAGAACTCAAGCCTTTTACTTATGGCTACCAATTGTAGTAAAGTAGGTTTAACTATGGTGAATGATGAATGATGTTTCAATGAATGTTTATAAGTTTAGATGTCCTACTTACATAAACTTATTTACTTTTAGGGTTCCATTTGTCTGATCTTAAAGGGTTTCCCCGTATAGAAGAAATGACCCAGTGAGTTTTGGTTTTTATTGATTTTTGTGAACTTACACTAATAGTCCACTTGGTGACAGTATAGGAATTAGTATTCTGGATTCCAATTAAGTGGTTTACATGCAAAGAAATGATTATCGCACTCAGATCCAAGATAACGGTTTTAGATTATCTGTCCACTGTAGCAACCTCAAGTCATTAAGGAATTAATTAATTAATTAATTAATTAATTATTCAAATACACTTAAAATGTTAAATATTCAAGGTGTTACCTTCACACAGAAAGATCAAGCGTCTGCATATATCCAAATAATTGAAAAACTGCATCTAACTTAATTTGGTTTGCATTTTACAGGCGTGTTTAGGGGGGCGAGAATGTTGGGAGGTTGGCCACTCCAGAATCAGAGCTCTCAGAAGTATTCTCAGAAGCTCCTCTTTTGATTGTTTGTTTTGTTTTTCAGCTCTTATAAAATGCTGCCAGAAGCTGGACAGTTACTCAGTGGTTCTAGGCCAGAATAGAACCCCAAAATGTACTGTGAAGAGGAATTTGACACCAGACCCAACAATGCTGACAAGCTGAAGGACACTGCAAAAGCACCCTGGGATAATCATCTCCATGCAATGCCCTATTGATGCTGCACTTGTTTCAAACACTGTGGATGTATTGAGTGAATATACTGTATATTACATGGAAATGTCCATGTTTTATTCATCTATAACGATCACACTATGTTACATTTAACATTTTCAGTAAAGACCTTCATATCTTTAACAGTGCTCAGATCATAAACTACATGTAATGTCCTAAAATGAAAGTAACGCCTAACTCTCAAGAGCTATAATCCTGCAATCTTTAGATGCATCCCTTCTAATTCAAATAAATTGTTCATTACTTGGTGTCAGTGGCGCTTAGTGACGTGCTGATGAGGGATTTCACTCATTTGATTCAGGTGTGTTGGAGCAGGCAGGACAACATCCAGAATAATACTCAGAGTACCCCCTAATATATTCTGCATACAGCCCACTTAATTGCTCTCTTTTGGATTGACTTAAAGTTTCAACAACCACTCAGTAATTCATTTGAATTAATTTTAACCTTTGGTGTTTTTCAAGTGAAAATTATTATCTTTTTTTGTTACCTCTCAAAGCGACGTTGCCACTCAAAACATGGTGGACGCGCTGACGTATCGTTACTAACCAGCTAACCCGTGTTAGCCGCCTCCCTCTGGTGCTTTACTGCTTGTGACCGTTACATTGCCCTCTGTTGAACAGGAGTCCACAACCGTATATCTCTATTTGTGCCTTTGTTTTACTTAGCTAGATAAAAGCGATCGAGATCATCGTCCACCTGCGGCTCAGGAGGTCTTCTGTTTTCATAAACTACATCTATTTGATCGACTTTTATTTCATTGTTTGACAAATCTAAGCGCTTCGAATTATCTGATTGTTCCTGTTTTAAGATCAGATGGCTTAAATTAAAGAGCTTTAAACGTATCTCATCTGGTTTTAGGCACGGAGCCACCTACTGCAGTGCAGCAGGCGTTAGCCGCTAGCTGCTGCTAGAGAGAAAGGGGGGACTGCGCAAAAAAAAAAAAAAAAAGAAAAAAATCCACGGTCAGGATTTGTGCCTGCGTGACGTCATGGGGATCCACAGGGCTCTCTGACAGGATCCAGCAACGCCAAGCACCGATGGAAGAAGTGTGTGTGTGTTTGGGGGGGAGGATACATGATCATCATCGTTCAGCCGGGCCGGAGGTGCCGAAGAGCGACCGTTTGCCACACACTGTCCGGTGAAGAAGCGATCCAGGCTCGGAGGTTTTGGCTGTGGTCCACCATGAGAGCGCTTCCCATCTGTTAAAGCGACTGCTGCCTCTATTTCTTTCATTATTATTTTTGTTAGAGAGAGAGAGAGGACGGATAAGCAGCCAGACAACAACTATACTAATCCCCGGGACGGTCACATTCACGGCGGAGGCTCGGAGCCGACAGAAATGCACAGGGGCCGCACGCACCGGATTAAATGATAGCGAATAAAGAGCCGCAGCGCACAAAGCGACCCTGAAAGTGTTATGCCCGTTCGGCCGTGCGGTCTTTACTTGGCTGGAAATGGGAGCTTTAACAAGCAGACAGAACATAGGCGTGGAAGAAGTGGACATTCCGTCCAATTCGGTGTATCGTTATCCGCCGAAATCTGGTAAGTCAACAACAGGTCGGCCTGGGGTGGGTTGCTGCTCCAAAGATCACTGCAGACGCTTTATTCTGAGCTCCATCAATGAACCTGGTTTACTAACGGGCCTGCAGAGCAGCTCCTAAACCATCTCCTCTCACAATTAATGCTGCAGTTTGAGTTAAATTAATCGTAGGACTTAAATTGATTATTCTAGCTTATTTCTAGAAGAACAAGATTAAGATTTCGGCTAGACAAATAAACTATCCTTTTCCACTTTTTTCTAGCAGTGGCGTCACCATGGGGTGGGCAAAGGGGGGCGATGGCCACTCATATAAATTGGATTCCACCCTTGTCAGATGATTGCATATGCATAAATGTAATATATACATTTTTGAGAATCTTTGATAATTTGCAACATTAATTATTTCACTTATTCATTCTGTTTTTGTCTTTTTTGAATCACTCCTTCCTGGCGCTGCCACTAAATTATACCACCATTTTGAATAAATAAAGAGGACATTCACTCTCTTTTGAAATCTTGGACATCAAATTTTGCAAAGGCTGACAAAAAGAAAAAACACAAAATACACAAACATAATATTTAGACACTTTAAACCTACTGACAGGTTCTTTTAACTTCTAAGGAGGATCAACAATTTTCAATGAGACCTAAATGTCTACTATAGCGACATACCAAACTAAAAATTGTGAAATTCATACAATATTTTCTGATGGCACTTTTCAAGTCACTGGTGAATGATAAGCTCTACTAAATATGGAATAACAGACTTAAAATGTATAATTTTGCTGGTATTTTTTTAATAGCAAGTTTGTTATTTTTGATTTATGATTGCTGGTGTAGAGCACTTTTATCAAGTGTTGCTTTTAAATGTGCTATGCGAATAAATATGACATAGCCGTTACACAAATTCTCCCGAATCAACCCCCGAGCCTGCAATGCTTGCAGACTACATTCAAAGTCTGCAAGCATTGGATCTGCTTGTGACTGTGAAAATGGCAGAGGGAGCATCATGCTTCCAGTTCACAATTCTGGACTTCTTTGTGCTGTTCCATCAGAACAAATATGAATGGTATTGAATGATGCAAATATCACTGAATAGATGACATTGAAGTTTGTGTTTCTAATGTGAAAAATAAAGTTTAGTGAATACTTTTGGAAGGAATTATGTGATTAAAAATAAACAGCACAGCAGTTTAAATGGCATGTGGCTTTTTGTCTTTGCCACGTCATGCTTAGCGTCTCCGTCCTGATTTAGGTTTAATCCTATTTTAGCCTCAAAAACGAGATTGTGTCTGAACACGTCAAGATATTACTCTTTGGCGCTAAAGCTACATCAGGCATAAAGTAACATGACATTTTTCCCAAATAGAGGTCTGAAACCTCAAGAGATAAATGTTGAGTGCTATTTGTTCGTAAACCTGATTGCATAATTTTGTTCTAAAAAAAAAAGCAGTGAATAATAGAGGGATAAATGTTGATTTGTGGTTGCCACTGTTGCCACAGCAGCTGTGTGAATTGGTAGCCTGAAGCAGAAGGTGATGGTGTCTGCAGCCAGTGAAACCGATCTGTCAGTCCCAGTTCCTGTCTGTGGATCTGGTGACAAGGCCACTTTTCCCACCTGCTGCAAATAATAAGAATGTGATGAAGAGCAGAGACAGGCAGCTTCGCCAGTGAGCCTTTTTCCCCCTCCAGTGTGGAAATGGCTGTCACTGTGCGGCAAAAATATCATTGAGAGAAGCTATAGCTTCGTTCCCAGGTGGAAACCTCACATGAGACGATGAACCACCATTACAGTCTTATGGTATTAGCCTGACCTGTCATTAGAAACCAACACGTCCATTAAAGTTACTTGTTGTCCACCTTGAGTTTCTAAACATCTGAAAGGCTGCTTACTGATTTTTTTCTAACTTTTCTACATCAAAGACTGATATGATCTCCCCAGCAATTCATTATTAAATTTTTTTTACCAGTTTCATAATTTAATTAATTAATTAATCTGTACTATAGGCCGTTTAGACTCATTGGATCTGCTTTTTCAACTGATAGAACCATGTCTTTCATATCATGTTCTTTTAAAATTTTTCTCGCACATCCAATATATTTTTCATTAGAAGGGGACCAACTCTATGAAATGAAGGCACACCTCCCTTTAGATGTGAAGGCTTTACTGTTTTAACAAACTCTGTCATTTTGCCTTCATTTTGTGGTTGGTAAATTACAGCAGTGTGGGATTTCTGATTATGGTGTCAGTTCAACAAAAAGAGGAAAAAAATTGCCAAAAGTTGCCAAAGATTAATGAGTAAATTTGGGTTAATTAAGAAAAAACAATACTGCTGCACCTAATTGTCATTAAAATGAAGAATTTCTTGCATGATAAAATTTTTGCACTCAAAAACCTCTACAGTTTCCTCGGTGGTCTGGCTGTTGACTTTGCTTTAGCTGTTGGTCACAAGTAATACAACTGTGTTGTAGCCTCATGTCCCAGCTTTGTGTTTTTCCTCTTAGTAAATTCAGGATTTCAGTTCATAATCCTGCGGACAAAAATAATTTCTTCCTGTTAAAGATAACCTGTTTTCTGAGGAGGCGCCTACATTTCCTGTATAGACTATATTTAAAGCAAATGTTCTCTTTTTCTGTGTTTAATATTCACTTGACACATTCACTTTCAAAGGATTATTTTTCTGGGATTTCCAGAGAGTGCTGTTATTTTCCTGTGCTAGTAGGTGTGACTAAAAAGGCTCTATTTATTATACAAATATCACCTGTTTTGTAGGTAAATATAAAATTATTTACCTGCTTTGAAAACCAAATGAAAGGTGCATTTCTTGTGATTGTCATATTTTCAAAGATGTTGGCTCTTCTGTCTTTAGGATATGATAATCTTTTCACAAAATACTTTCAGTATGGTGCCAAATAGAGCTAGATTCAGAAATAATCCCTCCAAAAGTGTTATTTGTACAGGCAGTACAAAGAGTTGCACAGCAATTTGTCAATATACAGCTGAACACTGAAGTTTTAGCTTTAGTGACAAAAAAGATTCTTGCTAAAAGCAAAAGCATCTCCCTGTTAGAAACGTGTAGTTATTTCAAACACTTCAGTTGTTTTTGTACACTTTAAATTCTAAATTAAGCTAATTACTTATTTATTTTGACATATTATGTCAATACTGACAATTGACCTCTCTAACTAAGGCACTGGTGTTCTTATCATGTTTTTTAATCTTGTATTTTTCAGATTGGTCTGAAAGTGATTCTGTCATTCTCCTTTTTGCAGGGAGTTACTTCGCTAACCACTTCATCATGGGAGGGGAGAAGTTTGACTCCACCCATCCGGAGGGGTACCTATTCGGTGAAAACACAGATCTCAACTTCCTGGGCAGCAGACCAGTAGCAGTAAGTTTCTTCGCACTGCCGGTTAATTATAAAGTCTATTTTGAGTGAGATCTTCAAGTGAAAAATAGTCTTAACTTTATGTTGATTTGTGTATGTCAGGCTTTTTGTTAGTACCAACTCACCACGTTTACTATTAATGACCATTTTTGCTCCATTTAAGCACATCTGTTTCTAATAATATCAAGCAATGCGACATATCACCACTATTTTAGCCCTTTTAGCTAAAGTATTCATATGTAGTTGAATACATTAGCACATATACACATCTATTTTTTTTCCTCTGTCTGAAGTTAAATCCGACCAAACTTCTTTTGTTTTTAAGTCAATCAGTATGACCAAATTTATTCCTGTTGGCTGAATTCCACATTAATGAGAGAATATATCAGAATTATGTATTAATGTCTGCAAAATCATTGTACTGACTAGCATATTGATTTTTTTTCCTGCTGTGATGTCAAAGGGGGTTGCT
This sequence comes from Poeciliopsis prolifica, assembly GCF_027474105.1. Classification (NCBI taxonomy): domain Eukaryota; kingdom Metazoa; phylum Chordata; class Actinopteri; order Cyprinodontiformes; family Poeciliidae; genus Poeciliopsis; species Poeciliopsis prolifica. The sequence goes on from NW_026562393.1 coordinate 7,784,599, forward strand.
GACTTTTTGGCTTCTTCAAAGTCAATTAACAGCCTGTCAAACCATCACTGATTGAAATTTACTTCATCTCAATAAACTAATTAGACAGGAAAGTCATTATCTGCTGACTCCACATGCAGCGAGACTGACAAGCGACACATTCTCTGGAGAATTTGTTCAAACTCAATCAAGAGCCTGAAGGTCAAACTGAAGAGAGCTGCAAAGTCAAAGCTGTTGCCTGAAGAGGAAAAGCAGAATTTGACACAGATGAGCAGAAGCTGATATAAAAATGCTTCCCTCTTTCTCTCCCAGCACCAATCTCAGTGCTTTTGCTGTTTCTCACTGCAGGGGCTAAAATTAGGCAAACAGTCTTCTCTTGATTTTCTGAGTGTATAATCCTTCTGTGGGCACAGGATTCAGTGTTGTTTTTTCAACTGAATTTTATTTTTTGCATATGCATTTTTTTTAATGCTTTACCAGCGTTGTATTATGGTGTTTGGTTTCACAGACTTTAGCCGCAGTTTTGCTTTCTGTCTACTGCACCACATTGGCGCCACAAGTATGACAATGGCTCAGGCTATATTTATGGGTTTCTCAGAAAGTCATTCTTACACGACGCAAAAAGAAAATGGATTTTACACCACAAAAAATGAAATTGCAGAGTGGTTGATGAAAAGTAAACTCTTAGACATTTCAAGCGGGAATAACAATAATTTTAGGGAAGCAATTGTTAATGTACGTTCCACAGTGAGGAAGATGCTTCATAATATTTAAAACATTTGCAAACTGCCATTGACTTCCTCTGCAATACCAACATATATGAAAATATTAATAAATCAAGTTGGGTTTTTTACATCCCTGTCAAAATGAACGGTTTTACTCCCTTAATGTTATGACTAAATGTTAGCTGTTGCCAAAACAGCCAATAATTTCTCAAAGGGCTTATTGTTCTCATAGAATGAATTTTACCTTCCATAGGTTATATTTTTGGCTTTATATGCCAGGTCAGCAAGGTCAGCCTGTTTAGAAAATGGTCAGGGTCAAATGGCCTGAGAGTAAATGTTCAAGTAAGCATTACATGAAGTCTTGTCCATAAGCTGGATGTTACGAGAGATTTAAAATGTATCCCGTTTAGTGACTGTTTTCACAATGAGAACAAGTACAGAAACTCATGATGCATTACATAATCTGTAACTTCAGGGCAAAAGGAGATGTGAAAAACCCAAATCAAAATGGTTTCTGCCAAAAAATAAAAATGATTTAAGACATGTTTGTGTTGCCGTATAAAACTAACGAGACAAATCTGTAAATTTGATCTTAGTGTGATTATAGTATACAGTAAGTACTTAACATCTCACAAGACCAGACGACTATTTTAGTTTAGTTCTCACAAGAAAAGAAATACGTTTACATATACATTTTTATAACATTTTGCCCAAGTTCTAACAATGTAATCTTAGTTTCACAAATCAGTTTAAAAAGTTTAATTAAAAAAAGGAAATGGCTGCAGATCTCTGACAGAGAACTTGTGCCATAAAATCCTGTTATTCACCAAAAAAAGTAACCAGTTCAACTGCGAAAACTTATTGTTAGAATAAGTTTTTCTTTATTAGCTTGTAATGTTGGGAACTTTATTTTTTGTCATCAAAACTGGTGTTAAAAACAAAAACAGAGCAGTAGGTTGTTGTACCATGAGTTTTGTGACGTACATGGTTGCCAGAGAGGTTTCAGTGAATGGCCCGTTTCAGCACCAGCTCCTGTGTATGTGTGTTTGTTTGTGTGGTTTGCAGGCGTGACTCCTGCTGAGCCCAGATGTGTAATAGTGCTGAATATGGTGTTATTCTCAACCACACAAACACCGTGAAACACACGGGAGCTCAGATGAGGGGTTGTACTGTCGAGGTATTCCGACCACATCCTCCACGTTTCTTCTCCCGAGATCCTCAAACGACCCCAGCTTTCCCCTTGCACTTACTCAGCAGCTTTTGGCTTCAAACACACAGAGAAAGAATTGCTGGGAAATAAACCAGAGACCAGAATCCAAAATAAACGATATGTGTGGAGTTTTATGGCAAGCCATTTGAGTTAATATTTTATATCTTTCAAGTTTTGCCTACTGTTTCTTAACTTCTTAGCAGTACTGCAGTTTGAAATTTGTTCACACTTATTCAATACTTTGTTGCAATAGTTAAAGAAAGCTGTTACTAGTAACTTAACATTATATCCCTGGGCAAGTATTGAATTTTGAAATAAAAATTGTATATGAACTTTGGCTAGTGCAGCTAAAAAGTGTCATTAGCGCATATTGTGGGTTTTTCTAGTTATGCTACTTTTACTACTTTCTCCACTGTTTTTTCAATGAGATAATCAATAAACACCAATAAATGTAAAAATATAACTTAATGCATTTCAGTGATGCAAATCACACCTCTTCATGCGACTTGTGTCCTAAAGAAGAATATTACAACTGGACATGTTTTTCAAGAGCAATGTTTGCGATTGCTATATTATGCTTTCAAAGCCATACAGTAGGCTAAAACAGAAATGAAACAGTTCTTTTTGTCAATGTTATTGTTATCACAATAGTAGAACAAAATATTGCGATAAATTTTACTGTGATAAAAAATATCAGATAACGCCCACCCCTATTAATAAGTTGGTATTCTTCAGGTTTACCAATAAGTAGTAGGAATATAAAAGCGTTGACTAGTTTACATTTTGTGACACTTTTTGGAAAAATTGTAATTACTAAGTAAGTTTTGCCATTGTGTTTTAAGGTAAATATTCTGGCTGATATCAAGACTATGAAGACTATGTACGCAAATGACTTGCCATAGTACTTATACTAATCTTAGATTTTGTCAATAACAAAGTCAATAAGTGGAGCCAGTTGGAAAAGGTGTTTTACATTCTTATTAAAGACCAATTTAGTGCTGTAAGGAACTCTGCTTGACCCTGGAATGTTTTTCTATATTCTGGTCCTGTTTAGTACAGAAATAAAAGAGAGAAAGAAGAAAAGCTGACTTGAAGTGTCAGCTCTGTCCCTGAAAAGACTCAATTTGAGCATTTTTTAGCCCAGACTCAGCACTTGTCAGCACCAACTGCATCTGTGCTGAGCACCCAAAGCCCTTTGGTATTAAGGTTAAGTCAAATAGAGGTCATTGTGCAACTCTGAATTTGCTGCGGTCAAGAAGAAGAATGCTGGTCTGGCTTAGGAGAAAACAAAGTTCTCACCCTCCTCTGTCTCATAACATGTATTTTACATCTAAAATTTGTTTTCTGCTTTTGTTCAGTTCCCGTATGCAGCTCCTCCACCTCAGGAACCAGTAAAGACGCTACGAAGCCTTATAAACATTCGCAAGGATACGCTGCGGCTCGTGAGGTATGCGCATGTCATTAAGCAACTTGTTCAGGGTTTGGTCAACCTTCCTATTTTTAGCAGGATTGACCAAAGTAAAGCTGATATTTTTAGAGGTTGTGTCGAATCATTCATTAATGCTGACATGCACAGACTCAAGTCAGAGGTAAACACAAGCTGTTTGTTTTGGAACAAATATGTCAAAGACAAAATGTTTTTCTTCATCTCTGAATTTTTTGTTAGTTTCTTTTTCATGACCATGTATTGCTAATTAAATTCCAGTATTCACACCCTTCGATTTTTTTGTTTTTACAAACACCCACAACTTAAATTTGTTTTATTGGGGTTTAATTTGATTAATTTGATACAAATCAATTTAAACCGCATCATAACCTCCTCTTACTGCAGGAGTTGAGGCACTTCTTACTTACACTGTCACAATTCAAATTCTGCTGGACGATAAATAGTCCCAGAAATTATTGTGATGAACTATAGTTGGTGCCATCTTCAAATAATATACTGACAAAGGCAAGTTTACCCTCTCAAATATCAATGAACTATAATTTCGAAAGAACACTTAACACTGGAACCGGAAGACATTTTAAATATCCAAAATAAATAGACAAAACAAGAAATAAAATTAATCATGAAGTGCAAATTAGTTACTTTGTACTGTGTGTCAAATGTTTGCAGCAATTTTTTAAATAGCAACTCCCCAGTAATATTAAAGAGCAGCATCTCTTTCAAGATCAAATGAACTAAACAAGCAAGCACTCAAATAAAAATGTTTGCACATTTATTTAAAATCCGATTAATTGATTTATTGCTTATTGTGACAAGCTTCGTCTTGACATTAGTAACTTTTATTTTTGCATTTTTCCTACCTTTGTCCAGGTGTAGTGAGGACCTGAAGTTGCCAGGTGACGAGGCGGCGGGAAAGAACAGGGCGTGCTATAACGTAGAGTTCACCTTCGATGCCGACACACAGGTTGCCATCACCATTTACTACCAGGCTATCGAGGAGTTTCACAATGGAGTGCCAGTGTAAGTAATGACGATAATGCTCTGCAACAGACCTGCTTCAGCTTTTCTTTATACATAGCTATTAAATATTTTTAGCTTTGTGTGATCAACTGAGAAAACCCAAAAGACAAACAGGTCTATGATTTGGACTGTATTGATACGTTCAGCTCACAAAACAAGACACTTAAAAGTGAGTTTTCAGGGGAGAATTATCCAGTCCAAGCTTTATTTGTTCTAATGTTGATGTTTTTTATGATTGTCTAATTCTAAATGCTTCAAAAACATTTCAATTGTTCATTTTTAATTAATTTGTCGTAAACAGTTTCATGTAGCATTATCCAAATTTGGCTAAAACTGTCCATTTATTTTTTTACTCTGAGCTAGAAAGGACCAAAAGCAGCAGATTCATTAATAAACTGTGAAACTAAACTAAATTTATTTTAGTTTAACACTGACAGAACACTGCCATCTAGATTTCCATATTCATGTTCTGCCAACCAAGTCCAGCTTTGCTTAAGAATGTTATCCCTCTTGTTCTGAGAGTAGGCGTTTGCATATTTTGCATGAAGACCCGTCTTTGATTTTTGTCCAAACGTAGGCGGGTGTTTCCTAATCTCCTCTTGACATACAGAAGTAAAATCCCTTAAATGCATCTTTCCCTCCTTTGATGGAAATGTATTTATGCAGAGTTTCTAGGACATTCATGCAACCCGATGGCTTATTTAGCAGCTACTGTGTACAGACGCAGAGTGTTATTTTTCCTGCTGACCCGTTGGTCCTGCTCTTTCTGCCCCTGTGCAGTTACCTGCCACAGGACAGCTCACTGCAGTCGGAAACGGTGCATTTTAAGAGGGGAGTTTGCCAACAGTTCTGTCTGCCCTCGCACACTGTCAACCTCAGTGAATGGGCGGACGAGGAGGTAAGCCGCCTCATACTGAAAACTGGCTCGTGTGAATCTGCAGGAGGGGGAAGGCAGCCTGTGCAGAATAACAAATGCGCCCTCTCCTCAGCTGCTGTTTGATATGGACAAGGAGATCTTCCCTATGGTCGTCCAGGCTGTCGTAGACGAGGGAGAAGGTAAGTTGCTGTATCAAGCATCTTACCTCGATGCTTATATAAAGGTAAAATTTGAATTTGAAGCTGTGTTTTATCTTTCCAGAACATTTGGGCCACTCTCACATCCTACTGGCTACATTTGAAAAGGTAAAGCCAAGATGTTTTATGAATTAGAACTAGTGAGGCTGCAGGAACATAATGCTCTTACTGCTAAAAATATTCAAAATGTTCAATATTCAAAACTGCACAGTTTTGTAATAAAGTGCAATCAAACATTTGATATGAAAAACATTATTTGCAGCTGAAAAACAGATATTTTAACACATCTAGTAAAAAACAAAGACATTTTTTTCTCACTGTCTGAAGTTAAATCAGAGGAAGCTTTTCTTGTTTTAGGTCTGTTAGAATTACTAAAATTATTTCTATTTGCAGAGGCTTTTTTGTGTGACTTCTTTTGTATATTGAGTTAAAGCATTTAATTAAAGCAGGAATGTAATTTACCTTAACAAAATCTGTTTTGTTGTGATGAATATTTATTATTCCTAATAGCTTAGTGACTGATATTTCATATGTTATTTCAGGACTTTTTGTTAAATTAGTGTTTTGCTGTTGGGCCAGTCAGCTGTATAGGGTGTGTGTTGGAGAGACATTTCTAAACATATAATTTTGTTGTATTTTAGTTTACCTTGTCTCTGCTGTAGAGTGTAAAATACTCTGACAAGACGTTATTAATAACAGTAATAAATAATATTTTGCTGAAAAAGTTTGACATCTTACCTTTAAAATATTTGAAAAGTGCTTGAATTTTACTATCTGTAGGAACCCTGCCCTGTAACAGCAACAAACTCTTAAATTAACACAATCCTTTGCCATTTTTTCAGCACATGGATGGGAGTTACTGTGTAAAACCTCTGAAGCAGAAGCAAGTGGTGAATAAACTTGTTTTTATTTCTCCTCCCTTCCTTCCCCTTATTGTGTTGCTGTTTTTTAATACAAAATATAAGTTCCTGTTTATGCTTGACCCGTGAGATCATCTGACTGTACTGTGTTTCTGTTCCCAGGTGGATGGAGTTAGCTACCTGCTGCAGGAGATCTATGGGATCGAGAACAAATACAACAGTCAGGAACCAAAGGTAGGAATAAAAAACAAAAAAGAATTAAGCCGTCTTTCATCTGAAATGACACGGCAGAAAAATACAACAAATTGACGCAGCTGTCTCCTTTGTTGGGACGACTCCTTTAAAAGTCTCTTTTTTTATTTTTGCCTGCAGGTGGCTGACGACGAGATCAGCGACAACAGTGCCGAGTGCGTAGTGTGCTTGTCTGATGTACGAGACACTCTCATCCTCCCATGCAGGCACTTGTGTCTCTGCAACGCCTGCGCAGACACGCTGCGCTACCAAGCAAACTGCTGCCCTATCTGCAGGCTGCGTGAGTTCAACTCGCTAAATGCTTTTTCAGAAAGGGGCTTCAACTGGCAAACTTCAAAATTCACCCTTACAATCAGTGTTTTATTTTTTTTATTGCAAGAATTCAAATTGCATTTGAAATCTATCAATAGATCTTTAGATATATGTTGATAGGCAGACGGATATTTATAGGTATATAAGCGTTGTGTTCATTTCTGACAAAATCTTTTGGTGTGTTTGAGACTATTTGAACAACTCTGCAGAAACGCAGTTTTGTTGCTTAGTTTACATGCATTTTTGACGTTATTGTTGTATTGTTTTTATTTTCCTTTTAGCCTTTAGAGCTCTGCTGCAAATTCGAGCAATGAGGAAGAAGCTCAGTCCTCTGTCACCCACCAGCTTTAACCCCGTCATCACCTCCCAGACGTCAGACTCGGAGGAACATTCGGTGAGGCGTCGCTGAAACAGGAAGAAGAAAATACTTTCCCTGTCCTCCGCTTCTAGCTAACCTTCCATGCTGTTCTTGCAGCAGGCGTCCGAGCATATCCCGCCTGGCTATGAGGCCGTTTCTCTCCTGGAGGCGCTAAACGGCCCTCTGAGCACGTCCTCAGTGGTTGCTCCTCCTCTCCATTCGGGTCCCAGCCACGTCACTGGGGTGTTGCCACCCTATAGCAGCGAGCCCCACCCGGCGCCGACCCGTTCCCTTTCGCTTCTCGACCAGTCCAACTCCAGTCAGGATATAAAACTAAAAAAGAGCGGTTCAAAGTGAGTCCATTAAAAACCTAAATCATTATCATTCAGGTCTATAAGGCATCTTCAGTCAAATTCCTCAGAAGGTGCAGTTCAATGTTGCCTGAAAACAAACCTTGTTGCAGAGTTGTTCAAATTTAGACCAGTAAGAATATCATTAAAAAGAAAAATTTTGAAAATTTATACAGGGGAAAAACTAATACACATTTAACATATGTTTCCAAAAACGGTGAATGACAGAATTCCTATGCAGACTGACAAAGTCTGGATTTTGATTTAAGTATTTAAGTATTTTTCATGCCTGGATAAATATGAAAAAGAAAAAAATAATGGAGAAATCTGTCAACTTCAGCCCAATTCACATATCCATCCTTTCTCCCTTCTTTTTTCCCCTCTTTTCTTTCTTTAATTGCTCCTCTCTTGCTTATCCCCTTCATCATTTGTCTCCTCCATTCATTCCTTTAGTTGATTTTTCTTTCTTTTCTAAGACAAGTATGAATCTCAAAATCCAGGAGAAAAAATGTTGCACAAAAAGAACAGAGCTTGTACTACCAGTTTAGGTCAACACATATATCTCATGTAATGAAAAGAAAATATTCAGAATTTGATGCAGCTTTGTTTATTATAGATCACTTTCCCAGAATTCCTCTGTGCTTCCGGAAGAGGAGGACGAGAAATCGTGCAGTGAATCAGATGCATGTCGTCCCAAACTGGCTGTGGACCAGCAGGAGGTGCGTTTCTGTGTCTGCATGTTTTATAAAGACTATGAGAGGAACATGAGTTTGCACTTTTACTTTTGTGTGGTTTTAAATATTGAATCATGCCGCACTGTAAGCTCACTGCTGTGCCTTCCAGTGCGGAGTGACTCCAGACAGCGAGAACCTGACTCTCTCCTCATCGGGAGCCATCGATCAGTCGCCCTGCACCGGCACCCCTCTCTCCTCCACCATCACCTCCCCTGAAGGTACCCAAATACACAGACTCAACTCCAGTCTCAGCCTTGTCTACACCTGAACCAACTAACAGAAACTCTCAAATTATTACCTTTAGTTGATAACAACAAAACAGCTGTTGTTCATCAGAGTAATTCACAATTTAGAAGTCATTGCTGCCTTGCACATTCTGCAAAGTTTTCATTTAAGCTTATTTTATAAATCATTAGAAATGCATTAAAAGATGCAAATAAATAATTGAATTACATTTTTTAAATAAGAAAACAAATGTTTTACTACCTGATCGCCAATAAGGTCATTTCTTCAGTGTATGCACCATCATCTGTAGAGTAGGTCACATCTGCATCTAAAAAATACTTCTAACATCAACATGTAAAAAGCTCAGCCCTTTCTGCTTGACTAAACATCAATGTAACCGAATCAATTATCAATTAAGACAATAATTTAATAAAGCATTGCATTGCAAAAGGTGCTTAATATGAGATTTAACAAGAGAATTTTAACCATGTTAAGCTAAAATTATGCCACTAGAGGAGTTATGGGTAGAACATTTGCAGACAAAATTCTTTTCCTTCTTCTTAAATGCAAAATGTATTTGTTTTTTGTTTGGTTTTAGCTTAATTACTGCTCTAACTGTGTTGTTTCTTTCAGCAAATGGCTTCTATGAAACAGTGGATTAAGTTCAGCTCATTACCTCAATTACTTAGTTTTCCATCTGGCAGATTTCATTGTGTTATTACCTTGCAGGATTCACTCCTCCTGGATGTAGCGGCAGTAGAGAATCGCTTGTCTTGTTGGCTTTACAGCTGTCCCTACAGAGCATGCAAGTAGGAACAGAGATGAAAAACTCCTCTGAAACAGGAAGAAACCTCAAGTAGAACCTGGCTCATCAGAATCAACTGGGGGTTTGAGAAGACAGAGCAGAAAGACAAAAAGAAACAGAAAAACTGATGTAAATGTACTTCTAATGAAAAGAGCAAAGCTTTAACAAGAAAGGAAGAAGGTTTGGTTTTTACCAGCATTATCTCAGTCGATACTCTCCATCAAGAAGGTGCAACATCCAAACAGAACGCCAGACCTGGTAGAAAACACACACAATTATCAGTTAAATTACATAAAATAATGCAAATTGCAAAGTAGTAGAAAAAAATGGCAAAGAATAGTTTTATTAGATATTTCTCAGGATAATCTTAGAATGAGAGGCAGAGCCAGGGACAACAGAATTTATGAAAAATTAAAGATTTGATGTCCTGGAATGATCCTGCCCTGAACTTATTTAAAATAATGCAGTGGGACCTTAAGACACCTTCCTGTGAAGAAATGCCCACAAACCCCCAATGATCTGAAGTAACATTGCAAAAAGAAGTGCAAAGATTCCTTCACTCCAATGAGAGAGGCTGTTAAAGTCAAATGGGAAATGAGAGGTCTTTGCTGAAGGTGATTTTACAAGCTGCTGAATCATGTGGTGTACCGATGTTCCCCCATGACTGCATTTAAATTTCAGCTGGTTTTGTGGCACAAGTTAAAAATACCACAGCAGTAATCACAGGTGACATTGGAGGAACAGGATCATGAAGTTTGAATGTTTCAATCTTTTGACCTGTGCTGTACAAACAGATCGAAAAAGCTCCCTACAAAGGGTGGCTGAACTCAGCCTGATGGTGCATTCACACCAGCCCTGTCTAGTCTCTTTTAATCCAACTCTAGTTCGTTTGCCTATAAAGTCTAGGTTTGTTTGGGGAGTTGTGAATGTGCAATCAAACTCTACGAACTCGCGTCCACCTACAACCTACCGTACGTCTTGGTTCGGTTGAGGTGAACTCTTGTGTGGTTCTTAAGCGACTGTATATGTAAATGCAAGCAGACTGGAGACTGATCCAAAAGCAGGAAGCAAACCATTGCACAGTGCATTCTGGGTAAATCCAGTCAAATCAAATGCAAAGGTCTGACTCTAGTGGGAGAAATTGCTTGTGGTGTTCTACCAAAAATAAAATAGAAATTCATCCACCGCAAAAATTTGACGGCACTTTATTTCTGTTTACATTTTGTGAAGAACGAAGGTGCACTCACTGTCTTCTTTGGGTTGTTTTCTTCAGTGGTTCTTGGTGCAGCGCCACCACAGACGAGGAGGTAAACAATTTTTCAGTTAGCCTGGATCGTCTGTCACCGCGCAGTGTGAAAGTGAGCTGCATCAACTGAAAATGTAACAAGCATTGCAGTTTTGGCTCCCAGTTGGATAGAACCTACCAGACAATCAGGTGTGAAAACATTATTAGAGAGAGAGAGAGTGTATTTGTGATCCGGGGAGCTCAAACTGGAGCCGCTGCTTCTCTGGATCAAAAGGAGTCTGTTAAGGTGGTCCAGGAATCTGATCTGGATGCCCCCTGGGTGCCTCCCTTTGGAGGTTTTCCAGGCACATCCCTCTATGTCTAGAAAAAAAGTATATTTTTGTGTTTGCTATTCAGAGGAAGAATAGGTCCTTATTTTGTTGAAGTTAAATGAAATATACAGTGGATATAAAATAGAAAATCACCCAAATCTTGAGCTGGTCCATCACTTGTATCTCCTTCTGTCCATCAGACCCGGTGAGCAGCAGCCTGGCCCAATCAGTAATGTCCATGGCCTCGTCCCACTCGCAGCACTCTCACATCAGTGCTGACACCATGTCCTCCATGTCAGGGTCCTACCTGGCCGGGGCCGAAGCAGAGCCTGTGGGGGCCGACGAGGTGGGCGAGGATGACGGCGAGGAGGACCGAGACGCTCCCATGGAGAGCCGAGCTGCACCGCACCAGGATGGGGTGAGTGCGAAAAGAGGACAGAAATGACTGCATGATTATCCTGCTTATTTGAAAGAGTCTTGAGATTTTCCCTTTTCTTCTATTCAGGAGTTTTCTAGGGAGTCAAAGGGACACAATTACTCTATGGCTATAGAGGAGCAGGATTCAGAGGTCATTATAACACAAATATAGGCAGAGTCACTTGAACTCATTTTCAATTTCATGTTTTACAGAATTTTGCTTTCTCGGTTTCTTTCAGGGAAATGATGTGACAGAAGAGGATTGCTCCTCTCCATCCAATGGGAAAGGTAACTATGAGGCTAATCCCTTCCTTTTTTCCCAAAAGTGGGTCACCTCCCTCTGCATTTGTTACTCTTCAGTCATGAAGACAGCATATGTTCCTTCTCATTAAATATTTGTGTATCTCTAAAAAAAAAGAGAAAAAGAACGATACACATGCAATGGCATCGTATGTCCTGCAGATGGTACTATTTATGTTTTAATGCATCTGGTTTTGTCTGAGTAAGTGAATCATCTGAGCTGGGGTGAATATTTAGGTACTATGATCACAATGAGCTCTTTCTTTCTTTCCTGTTAAAAACAACAATCAATTTAATTCCTGATTATATTTAGATCAAATTGATTCCAACAGGGTTAATAAGGGATAAAAGGGCTGCTTTTACGTTTTCTTAATGATAACTCAAGGTTATCATTAAGTCTGCTTTCTTGCTTTTTTCTTTGTTCTGCATCTTTATGATTATGGAAGGACAAAAGTGCCGTCACTTTTGTTTAAAAATTAAAATAAACACCCAGATAAACTAGGGTGTTTTCACACCTGTTTGATTGGGGACCAAAATTTAAACATTTGTTACATTTTCAGCTGGTGCAGTTTGCTTTCACAATGCACTGTTAAATGATCCAAACCCTTTGAAAAATGTGTTCCTCCTCTCACCTGAGGTGGCGCTTCACCAAGAATCATTGAAAGAAACAACATGAAAACCTCTGAAGAAGACACTAAGGACAACTTCCTTCTTCACAAAATGTAAACAAAAATGGAATGGGATTAGATTTGAGCAGTTGTCAGATTTCTTTTTTGACTTTGGTAAAAGACCAAGAGCAATTTTGCCACTAGCGTTAAACACAGAGGTTTTTTTGGTTGGTTTTACCCAGAATGCACTGCAGTAGAGTCTGTTTCCTGCTTTTGGAGCTTTTCTGGTCTACTTGCTGTTCACATATGCATTCGAACCACGTAAGACTTCACTTTAACCACACTGTGATCTGGGTTTTTAGGCACATCAGAGTTGGATTGCACATTCACACTTCCCCAAACAAACCGGATTTCCAGGCACCTGGCTGGTGTGAATGCTTCCTCTTTTCTTTCTTTCTTTCTTTTTTTTTAACAGATTGTTTTCTTTTAATTATTGCATTTACAAAAAGTATTTATATTAATTTTATTATTGATTAAATAAATGAATAGCGATTCATGGTGGGCAGCAGATGTTCTATTGTATCTATCCAACTTTCACACCAAAGTCAGTGTGCGGGTCCAACACCTCTCCAGTCAAGCTGATTGGTCTGAAGTGAGCTTGTTGTACATCTAAAGTATAACCAGTAACAATTTGAATTATTTTATGGTGAATTGTTGCAGAGGAAGCATGTAATGAATTAAATACATTCTGAAATAACATGAATTTCACATTCATCATTTGTTTTGCAAATTACTGACACATTTATAATTCTGAATAACATAGAATCATTTCAAATTTTTTTTCAAAATTATATGTGTAAGATGTAAAGATTCACTCATCTTCTTCTGGCTCTCTGTGCTACACAGAATCTATTATGTTTAACAAAGGTTCAATTTGTTTGTATAAGTTGTGCCAATTTGTTTCAGGGTTTTATCAAAAAACTTCTCCATGTTTGTGTGTGTTTGTGATTGAGGACAGCGAGTGGCTGAAGGTTAATCAATCTGTGGGTGTTCTTGGTTTAATGCAAGCATAACGAGGTTAGCTGTCAAACTGACAGCATAAAACATGCTTATGTAAATTAGTTTTTCTGTGAATGGTGTCTTTGTGGGTGTCTGTTAGGACCTAAAGATCTTCCAGGTTGAGTGCAACTGTTGCAGCCTGGAACAGAACGTGTGGGTTTGAAATCACATGTGTGTGCATCTATGTGAGCTTTTGCAGATAAATCCTGAATGGTTCCCATTGGTTTTAGAAAACGGACAGAAACACTGTAACCTTTGTCAATTTATGGAGGAGTTGTGGAAATCCAGTAAGCATTAGTTTCTAGAGAGACAATAAACTGAGAAAGGCAGTGAATTCATGCCGAGTTTTATATTCATAGGTGGGTTCATGGTCACCATTCACCATTCAAATTGAGTTTTTTTTACACTTTTTAAAACACAAATATTCACTGACTTTTAGTCAAAAGCAGACTTGGGTTCTGCAGCTGTTTTTGAAAAAAAAAAAAAAAGACTAATCTGTCATTTTTCTAGACCAGAAGTCTTTACATGTTCTAGCTCTAAAGTCGTACAAGTCCTTATGACTTCTCTGAGAAAATCTGGCTAGTGTGCTTCATTCAAATATGAAGTGTTTAGTAGCAAGAGATAAGAAAAAAACAAATAAAATCTTTTGCTTTTCTTATACCCCTAATGAACCACAGGTATGACTCAGCATGTTGTGGAAGATACATTTTAAATACCTGCTTAAATCTACTTATTACTATTGAAATTGGCTGATATTGGGTCCTCCCTTAGTTACACCATCCACTCTGAAGAGTTCAGTCCTAAAATAAAAACATAGGTTTCCAGTTTTCCCAATAATCCAGTTGTTAATTGATTAACTCTGGTCCACACACTATCTCTCACACATTTCTTGTTTTGTTTAAATTATTTTAAACCCCTTCAAAGTAAAACCTTTGAAGAAAAGGAATCACTTTTCTTGGAAGCACTGTTGGTTTTATCTTTACAGGGGTGAAAAATGACACATTATTTTATTGCACCAATGTAATATTTGAAGCCCAGGCTTGTCTGTTAAAACTATTTGACCAGAGAGAAATAAAGTAGAAGGAAATTGTGCTTAAAACTTTCAATCTAATTTGAATGTTTAGTCAGAAAACAGTCAGCTGCTGCAGCATGATATCTGTTCTGTCAGTATTTCATATTGCATCGTATTCATACATTTTCTGTATTAAATCTGACACCCATTGGATGCATTACGAGATCCATTTTAGAGTGTAAATGCTTTGTTTTCCCTGTTGTAGAGGAAAGTTGCTGATATATGATATTGTGTGTGAAGCAGAAGGTCTAAATTGAGTCCACACTCTGTGATCATTTAGCAGAAAACCTTCTAAAGATGGCTTTTAGAGACATAGTTTGTCCAGATATTCACCAGATATTCTTCTGAATGTTGTTTAATCATTCTCCACTCCAGCATGGCCTCTTTCCTCCTCCTCCTCCTCCCTGCTCGTCTCATCCTTCTTCCCTCCCACCTCCACCCCCTCACGCTGTGCCTGGCTGCTCTTGTTTGACCTTTGCCCTCGCTTGCAGGTGGGCGGAGCAGGTGTCCAGAGTTGGCCAATAACAATCAGGGCGTCGCCCACTGTGACACGCCCTCTTTGGGGTTGGATAATGAGCAGGCTCCCGACAGCCGATTCGCCGGTGAGTGGCAACCTGTCGAACATGGACCAATGAGAGCTTGAGGATAGAGGAAAGAAAAAGTGAGAAGTGCATGACTCGGCAGCCGCAGTCAAAAGTGTGAACTTTAAATAAAAAAGGAAGTTACTAAGTGGGTTTTTATATCAAAGCATAAAGATTTGGTGCCTTCCTTCTTCTCTTTATCCCTATCCGTTGGTATTGTGGTACTCCAGTGCTTCATTTTGCCAGGAGTGATTAGCTGTGCACTGTTTCCTTCCTCTTCCTTTGAGCCGAGAGCATCTGTCGGGTGTCCGATGAGTGATTTCCGCATGCAATCATAAAAACAAACAAACAAACAAACAAAAAGTATGTATTTTTGTGTGTGTGTGCGAGAGAGAAACTGGTATTTCTCAATGATTCAAGTTCATGTTCGGTGTCTGCCAGCTCCAAGCCGCTTTGCAAAAACATCTGCACATCCCGTTGTCATCCATCATTCTGACCCCTCCATTCTTTCCCCCAACCCTCCCTGTTGGTTCACTGTGAGAAGAGCTGAGGGTTCTTGGTTGGAGTCTGACAAGTGCTTATGCCTTACAGCCAATAATAAGAAATTACAATAACAAAAAAAGAAAATGCCCACAAATGTTGGTTTTCTGAAAATGATGTTTAGTGTATGGATGAAACACTCAGTTGGGTCTCCTTTTGCATGAATTACTGCATCAGTGCAGCGTGCCTGGATATTCAACTGAAATGTAAAAAAGACACTACTTTCAAAAGGTTTGGTCAGTTCAGACTCTTCTGACGTTGCATAAGTGGCCATTACTAAGTAATGTGACAGTTGTTGCCCAGTTCCTAGATACTCAGGGGTGTTACGACTATCGAAGCTCCGACTCAGCCTTTTAAATCTCCAGTAAACGTTTAAAAAAGTTTCAATCTACTTTCTACTTTCCACCTTTTCACAGAGCAGCTTTCCTTCCACTGAACCTTCCTTCATTATAGTTGATGTATGTTAGGTAATGCAGCACTCTTTGTAAAGCCTGCTTGATTCAAAATAAGTCTGCTTAACCTTTCAACTTATGGGTCTTCTCTGTCATGGTCTAGGCCAATATAATGTGAAATGGTAGCATTCCTGTGGGCTCTGTTTCAGCTGCTATATGGATTAAATATGTTTTTTTTCCTTAAACATAATTTTTGTTATGCGCTGTACAAGTTCAAACTTCCCAAAAACCTTCAGCTTTGCATCTTTCTTGATTTTTAACCCTTCCGCTCTCAAGCTCCCAGATTCCCCTCATTCCCACGATGATGTTTTATGCTGAACGTTGTTACGTTTCCTACTCGTGTGTCGTAAAAGTTCTGTTATTTCTCTATTTCTCTCCTTCTCGATCCTACCATCATTGTTCTCATCCTCGTCTGTTTTTTCCTGAACATTGTTTCCTTTCCTCCCTTCCCCCCCATCTCTTTGTCTTTTCTTCGCCATCTTTATTTCCTCTTTGCCTCTCTTTCGGATGGACAGATGAGGAGTCATGCCCAGTGCACATTGAGGACTAGGTATGGAGTCATGGTTAGATGAAGGTTCAAACATCAGGGGGACAAATTTTATGTCTCCTGTTTGTACATAGAAACAAAACTGTAATAGGACTAATAATCACAACCACATTTTTTCCACATTTTGATTTGATTTTGGCTCTTCAAAATAGTTTGCAGGTATCCTTCATCCAATTCAACTGCAAAAGGTGGTTTTATAAAGTAATAAAAGCATTTTTAGCTATTTTTTTTAAATCTATTTAAATCAAAACATACTTACTTTTCTATCTTTACTGGGTAAAGAAATTAAAGGATGTGCCATGTGTTGTTTCCAACTGATTAAAGTGATTTTTAACGAACAATTGCAGTGTGGGTCTAAATGTTGATAAAACATGCATCTTTAATGTGCCCCATAATGTGTAGTATGTGTTTAATAGGCTGGAAAATTTAAAATTCAGTTTTCTGCTGCATCCTGATTCAAACACCATGTTTTATGCAGAGAAAGTTGAAGTAATGCGACCATTTAAATACCTCTTGAATTGATTTTGTAGCCTTTTTGAACATGACTGAAACAATTAATCACATTAGTCTTGATAAATCAAGTATTGAAATTTTCATCTAATTTAGTAATTGATTAATCATAGAGTATACAAGTTAAAAAATGCTAAAACTTCTATAAAACAGGTTTTGCTGTCCAATTATTGATCATGAATTTCAATAAATAATCAACAGATTTAGTCCCCCACTATACAGATGTTAAGTCAGATGTTGAAAGTATTTTTATCTGCAGATGCATCCCTTGGATTAAATGATAAAGCAAACATTAAATGAATGCTATGTTGATGCATGT
Source organism: Poeciliopsis prolifica (assembly GCF_027474105.1). Taxonomy (NCBI): domain Eukaryota; kingdom Metazoa; phylum Chordata; class Actinopteri; order Cyprinodontiformes; family Poeciliidae; genus Poeciliopsis; species Poeciliopsis prolifica. Next base: position 7,801,912 of record NW_026562393.1, read on the forward strand.
TAGGTAATTAAATGCTTATTTTATTATTTTAAAAAGAACATATAAAAGATGTTCAATTTTAGTATTAATATATAATTCTGTAAAGAAATGGGTTCAAGTAGCTAAATATAAAATCTCAGAATATTTCAGTTTTTTTTTTATCCGATTAATTGAATAATCACTAGAATAAATTAAATAACCATTTGATGCATCCCTACACATGGTTGTATATTTGCGTCTTCTAATGTAATGGTGCTTGAGGGAACGATCTGGTGAGTGTTCAGGTTAAAAAGGGCTATACTGGTTTAAATTAAACCCTTTCTCCTGTGAGAAATCAATCAACTTTAAAATCAAAATAGGTTTTTCTTTAACATTCTTCAATCTGTTCTGTGTGCATTGATTATTTAGTGTAGAAATGTAAATAAAATTCAACACAGTATGACAAGGGAACGGAGTAATTGTTCTGTTTCTCTCTTTTTCAGACTTCATGTATGTCGGGGGCTTCAGGCCTGCTCTGGATCCGCTCTCACAACACATCTCCACCAGCAACATTAATCTGGCGGAGCAGGGGGCGGAGAACAGGGACGGCCAGAGTCCCAAACATCCCCGCCGCGGACCGCTCATCGTGTAACCAGTCTAAACCCATTCAGCCCCCACCCTGCCCATCGGACTGTGGGTCCCGACCATCCGTCTCAAGATTTCTGTCGCCGCTGGAAACCGGCTGGAGTAAAACGAGGAAGGAAAAGGAATCACATTTTACATTGTTGGTGCACTTTTATCACACGTTTTTCTTGTTTTGTCATCAGTGACTATTTCTGGGAATGATTATCCTTCTGCTATTTTATTATTTATTACCTGTAGGGTTATATGAGCGCTCTGTATTGTGTTAGTGTCTTTAGAAAAATACATGCTGCTCCTCTTTCTCTACCTTCTTCCTTCCTTCTTACTGACCTACCAGCCAAACAGTCAGGGGCTACTGTGATCGGCAATCTGATTTATTACTACTAACTTCTTCCTCTGTGTTCGAAACTGCTATGAGTGAGTGGTGGGACACTTTGATGCTAAACATCCGCTCTCACTGGACCTCCTTACCGACGTCAAACAACGCTGACCCATCGCTTCGGATCAGGGAGCTTCATTCTCAGCCTTCGCATGCAGCTTTTCATGTTTTTCCTTCCATTCCCGCCACGCTTTAGAAACTCCTGAATGTAAATTTAGAAGAAGAAGAAGAAAACTTCAAGAAACGGTGGCCAAAATAACTTGGGAAAATAGACATAAAATAGAATGTAGAACAGCGACGGTGGACTTCATTGAATGGGGAATATTCACACCTTAAACTTTCACTCAAACTGGAAATAAACTTTGGACAGAACCTTCCATTACCATCCTCTCCTTTATTTTAGCATGTCAGTATTAATGTGGTGCAACAGCAAGTACGACCAAGCAATAAAAAAACCTGCACCTCCATCTGTTCACCTCCTGCACTAGTTCTTAGAGCAGACTGTGTTTGCACTGGCCTATTATACTTCAAACCTTTAAGTATGTTCTAATTGTCTTCTCCTACTTTGATGTTGCCATTATGAAGGGAATCATGGTGAGGAAAACCTCCTGCAGGGCATTTGAAAATGACGTAGCAAGGATTTTCCTCCACCCTCGTCCTCCCCGAAACCTCTCTGATCTTCCCGATCCGCCCGCCTCCTCTCGTTTGTGAGCCTTTAGTTGTTTTTGGTTTTGTAAAACTTTTGATGTATATCTCACCTGTTGTCAAATTGTTTGTGTTTTAATTTGTTGCAGAACACTGTGCTGTTTCTTAGAATGTGGATGAAAATATGTGAACATTTCGTAAAGAGGTTTACATAATCGTGCAAACATAACCGATAACTCAAGAGGAACAATATCTACAATTAATGCACTATTAGCTGACTCCTAGACGACACTTTCCGGTGCATGAGGTGATAGAAGTAAGCATGTTAGTCTAGGTCAGCCTGCACCCTCCTGTAGACTTGATAATGGACCACTGCACAAATCTGAAGCGGTACCATCTCTTTCTGTAGTGTTACATTTCGATTGTTGGCGCCCTGTTTCTATTGGCCTGCTCAGGTCAAGACTTCTGCACTACTATAACCCAGCTGCAAACAGTCATGTGATCACAGTCTGAATGTGCAGACAGAGCTGCTTTCTGGCACCAGTCTCAGTATGACATCACAGGAAATTCACAAAACCCCACTTTTCTAGAGTGAAAATGAGAAATTGACTTAAACAGACAATAAAGATTTTGCAACTAAACGACCCGAGTGATTTTTTGTTTCCTTTTTTTTTTCTACTGAAACGTCTGTTATACTGACCTTGCACATGGAAATGCATGTCAATAAATAAACATTAAGAAGTTAGTTTATTAAATGAGAACTACATGTATCATTATACATATAGATTTTTATTGTTTATTTCTAGTTGAAGTAGATGACTAAATTTGTTTTTTTTTTTAAATCAGAATAAATTAAGTTTATTTGTATAGGACATTTCAGCTACAAGGCAGCTCAAAGCGTTTAAATTATAAAAACACAAAAATCAACAGTTGAAACCTTTGCCATAATATACATGAATGTAATATTATGGCACACAGTAACTGGTGATTTAACTAGGCTCTATGAGTAGTGGTGTACACTACATAAAATGATCAACGTTGCTTGTTCATAGATTTTGTATTGAAGCATATTTATTGGAAAATTGAGTGGAAGAAAAAGCTTTTGCAAAAAATGTCCACAAGCAAGATAATACTGGAGCTGTACTGGAGTTGCTGTGCAGATAGTCCACTGGTTTTTCTACCAGTTTTTCCTTTTCCCACTAACGTCCTTGAAAATATTGTTTTAGCATTGAGCTCTCATTCTGTAGACTTCGGCATTGTCATAACATAAACTTTCTGTATCATAAATCTTATTAGTGACTTTTCTACACCTGCAGTCGTCATAATTAGACAATCTACTTAACACTTAAAATCAATACCATATTATCATCTGACAAATACAAGGGCCTTCAACATACTGAGTACTTATACTGCATAGTATGCACACACGCTTATCAATAAGCTAATATTACTCTTTTAAAAATCACTTTTTACTTGTATTATATAAAATCCACATTTTCTTAAAGATTAAACTTTGGTGTTTAATAAGTTGCAAACATGTGTTCATAAACGCTATTATACATGAATGCATGAAATTGTCTGTGTAATAAATCTGTATAGTATAGAACTTTTTCATTCAATTTATTGACAAGTTTATACGTCATTAAATTCATTGAGTTTATTCATTGGTGCAATGCTCTTTTTGTGGTTATTAATCAGTTCATGTTGATTATTAAGGAGAGACGTGGTGTTTACAGTTAATCGGGTTCTTAATGGCGAGAGACCGACAGGAGACAATGACGACATAAGTGGGTTTAAATGGGGAAAATGTTCATAACCTTGTAGCCTGGGTGATCAAGTTCTGTTCAAATCAAATTTCTCCTTCTGTTTTGCGGTTGGCCGCTGTCCAAGCTTTGCGTCATCTGTCCCGTAACTGCACTCACATTCTGTGTACAGAGTACAAATTTGCCATATTCTTCTTCTCAGTGACAGGAAGCAGTAAAATCCCATTATCTCTGCCTCTGAGCACACAACCTCCCTTTCTACCGAGTTTGGATTTTTGTCACTTTCTACCCAAAACAATCATAGCTATCATTGGCTGTCAGGAGAATCCAAGTTAAACTTGATACATATCAAATAGTCTACTTCTCCTCCCTCTGTAAGCTAATTATGTGCCATATATGTCTACATGCAAAGTTTTTTTCCATTTCAGGCAGGAGAGGAATCGTTTCTGTGAGCAGCCTTCAGCTGAGAATAAAAGACCCTCAGCTCAAACAGCAGAGTCGTGCAAAAAGCTGCAGAGATGACCGGCGCTGCCTTCCTCCTGCTGCTCATCCTGACTGGTAAGTTTCTTGAACCTAATTACTGAAACCAATGTGATCAAAGGTTTCAAATGAAGTAATTTAACCAGCAACCTATAATCTCTGCATGATTTCATCAAAAACAAATAATAAAAACACCCTAAAAAAATAGTAGTTGTAGATGAAATTATAGTTTTCTAATTACATTTTAAATTGGATTTTCAATCATCTAATGTAAGTGAAAATTGTTTTTGTTTTTCTGAATAAATAGTCATTACTGTCTAGTTAGTGTGAAATTTCTAGATTTTTTTTAGAATGTATTTCAAATTGTGTAACAACTAAAAGATGCCTCTTTTTTTATTAGTGGGTTAATAAAATGTTAATAAACAATAAACTATATAAATGTACTTTTATTATTTTCTTGAGAGAGGATACATGCATTATATTGATTTGTAGCTAAAATCTATAAACTCAAATTGTATTTTTTTCAAAGTGTAAACACTTTATAATTTCAATTATATATGTTTTTAAAAATTGCAGAAATCCTTGACTCTTTCAAAAAAGAAAATGAAAACATATAAAGAGTACTAAAAATAATTAATCATGTTTATAATTAAAAGTTAAAATTTAGTTTAAAGAAAATTACATCTTCCAAACATGTACACATCATCACACATATGGATAATGTGCTATTTATAGTATTTCTATAGATTATATATTTAAAACCTACTCCCAAAAAACCAAAGCACAGATAATATAAGACAAAGAACAGTACAATGCAATATAGGGAATAAATTGTTTGTTGAAACAGACAACATGTACAATAGTTTCACAAATGTAGCATTTGTCTTATTTTAAGAGTTTAATATGTAAAAACTAGATTTTACAGAACAATGTTGTTTTTCTTGAAATCTGAATTAACAGTAAATTTTGAAAGGAAAAACTACTTTAATAAACATGCAACTTTTAAGCTATAAAACAATAAGACTGCAGTGTGATGCTGACCTTTAGTTTGTGCCTAAGATTTCCAAATGAAATCCTGCAGGATGTCTGTTGTTCTGTAGATGGCGGTTCCTGCAAAGTGTGCAGCTATCAGGATGTTCTGGACTACCTGAACCTGACAGCGGACAACAGCGTGTTTAAACTGACCCGGCCCGTTCGGGACCACACAAACATCACTGTGGTGAAGCTGGACATCATCGTTTATGCCATCCTGGCGGTGGTACGGGCTGCACTGCAGCTTAGAGGACGTGTGATTTATCAGTTACCTGAAAGGTGTTTCACATGTCTTTGCCTTTATTCTCAGGTTGAAAAAACACAAACCTTTGTTCCTTTCATCTGGGCGTCAATGGTCAGTCAAAACTGAGATCTGGAAAAGTCTAAAGTGCATAAATTGTATTGATATTCACCTTCTTGAATTCTGTTTGTTTCATTGATTTCTGCTTAATTTACTGCAGCAGTGGAACAACGAGTTCATCTCATGGGACCCGGCTCAGTTTTGTGGAATCACTCAGATTTCGGTTCCTAAAGATCTGCTCTGGAAACCAGATCTCTTCATCTACGAGATGTAAGCCTATATCACACACAGACATTTACCTACATTTACACCAAAGCAAACACAAGCGGATTATTTAATTTAGACACATAAACGTTAAGATTTCGATGTTTTTTCTTTGTTTTTTTATGTGACAAACCAACAAAAAGTAGTGTATGATTGCAAAATGGAAGAAAAATGAAAACAGTTCACTTTTTTTTTACAGTTGAAAAAAGCGTAATGTATACTCCTAAATAAAATTCAGTGTCATGAGTTGAAGGCAATTCACGACACGGCCTTCTACTACAAAATGGTTGAGATTATAGCAAATTCATGTGTTAGATTCATGTGTGAAGTCCAGACCTAAATTAAACCGGATATCTGTGTCAAGACATGAAAATTTATGTTCTCAGATGATTTTCATCCAATCTGACCACGGTTGATCTATGACATAAAGAAGAATGGGCAACAAATAGAGTCTCTTTTAGATGTGCGAAGCAGGTGGGCACATACTGTTAGCTGAATATGACACTATGTGAGACTTTCCAGATATTTTTATTTAAACCTAAGCATTGAAACCCATGTTGGGTTTTTTTCACTTTACAAATCTACAGTACTTTATTTGAAATGTGCATTTAAGAACAACAATGTCAAGGCACCACATATGGTTGCAACTTAATAAAAAGACATTTCACATTTAATCATATCTTTTATTCAGATTTGATAAAAATACCAAATAACAGATTCAACAGAACTTTAAAAAATCCAAACAGTTCCCAGGAAACTATCATAAGTTTGGTGGACACTCTGAATTTCTTAGATTTGAGTATTTCTGTGTTGACCTTTGATGGGCCAGCAACCAGCTCTTCCAAGACCTTATGAAAAAATCCCAATTAATCAGTAATACTCCAGGCATTAGTACAAAGAGTGAAGTTCTTTTTTTCTTAAAAAAGAAACAAGCTAAAAGAACCAGCTTAAAACAAGAAATGTCAACATATGCAACAGAATACTAAATTACACAAGATATGCTTTCCTTATTGTGCATTATTTATCTCCTCTGTTTGGTAACTAGGTAAATTAGTGTACCATGTTTTCATTTTTACTAAAGTATGCAGTGCTGTTTACAGAATAATGATAAGCAAACACAGTTATCCTGCAGCTATAAGAAGAAAATCAATCCTCTGTTGGTTCAGTTTATTTCAGATTTTATGTAAATGCTCCCAAATGACACCATAAAAAGAAACATACTGTACATGTGTGTTTTGCATCAGGATAGAGAAGGACGACTCGCGTCAGAATCTGAACATATTGGTGAATTTTGATGGCACCATCATTGCTGGTGACGACATTCGTGTTGTCAGCACCTGCAAGATGGACGTCCACAGGTTTCCCTTTGACACTCAAGAATGCAGCATATCGATTGGGTCTGCAGTGTACTGCGGTGCGTTTCTGTCAATGTTATGACTGCCACATGGCTTTTATGAATTGCCTTTCATTTACTGCCTTGTGTCTCTGCCAGCAGAGAAGGAAATGCGAATTCTTCCCTCTTCGAACTCGACTCGGGTTACTCAGTTTTCACAGCAGATCATGAAGACGCAGGGAGAGTGGGAGTTCCTGCGTCTGTCTGTCAACAACTCCCTTCTTACCTACGAGAATAGAAGCTGGGACATGCTCATATATACAGTATGTAACGCTCACTTAACACCAGGTCTGTCACAATAACAAATTTTGCTGGACCATAAATTATCCCAGAAATTATTTTGATAATCAATATTGTTGTTTTTTAAACTCATAACATGATAATGGTATAATAATGCAAGTTCATCTGATCAAAGACTAATAAACATTAATTTTGTACAAAATACTCTACACTGGAAGACATTTTAAATGTCCAAAATAAAGCACAACAATCCAAAACAATAAATAAAAAAGAAATAAAAACCACACATAAATAAAATCAGAAATAACATGACTTCTGAAGTTTCTGTGTATAAAACTTCCCTTCAAAAATAATTAATCATAAGAGTGAAATTTATCTTAATTGAATAATTGCTATTGTGACAGGCTTATTTAAAACCTAGAAAAACAAAGTGAAGAAAGGCAATTATTATAAAGCTGTTTCTAGAAGTACATCTCTGCTTGATAAAAATGTCTTGGAAAAATACTCTAAAATTAATAAAGCCAAGTAAAACAATCTCAGTTAAATATTTAATGTTTATTTGTGTTTCCTCAGATCACCATAAAGAGAAGGCCCCTCCTCCATGTCATCAATTTCCTGTTGCCCATCCTGTTCTTCCTCTCCCTGGATCTCGCTTCCTTCTTTATCTCGGACCATCGAGGGGAGAAACTGGGCTTCAAAGTCACGGTTCTGCTGGCCATCTCTGTCCTCCTGGTCATCCTTAATGACATCCTGCCTGCCATGTCCAACAGGACTCCACTGATAGGTACAAACTGTGTACTAAACACAAATATATGTTAAACTTCTCAAACAAACAATACTAATACGGTTTCCTGCTCCACTTAGCAACCTACTGCATTGTGATTTTTGCTCTGATGCTGCTGAGTCTTTTGGAGACGATCCTAGTCACGTATCTGATTGAAAAAGATGAATTCAGCCTGCAGGAAAACCAGGAGAGCAAGCAAAAAAATACCAAAACTAAGAATTGTGATAAAGGTGAGAAGCATCATGTCAGTGTCATATTAATGCATTGGTGCTCAACTTGTTGCTGCACAACAATTCTGTCAAAGTTTACTCCTTCATATCTCCTCTTTCTTCCAATATGTAGATTAGTCTTTGACTCTCGGTGCTTTAAATAAGAAGTAAAAAAGATTCTTGGTTATAAAATTACTTCTCCTTTTGGATTTCATGAAAGGAAAGTTGCCAAGTTTGTTGTTTTATTCCTTCACTTAGAAGAACAGTCCAAATAACAAATTTAGGCCATATCGGCTAATACATAAATATTTTAAAGATTTAGATGCTAAATTCAAGGTTTTAAAACATCTGTAAAGTGATGGTTTTAGCTGTTTCTATAAAGTCCAGGGCAAAATTCTTATCTTTTTGTGCTTGTGCAAGTCTTTTTATTATACTTAATGGCTGTGGACTAATTGCTAAAAAAATATATTTTGCTTCTAGAAGGTGAGGAGAATACCATCTGTGAAAGCATCTGCAGAGATGCAGGAAAGGAAAAGCAGCATGAATTACTTGAAGAGGTATGACATCGTATATATATAATTATGTAGAAACTCATGTTTTGCATTAAATTTGGCCCTGCAAATTGTTTGTTTGCATGTTCCAGAAAGAAATTTCTACACAGATGCAGTAAAACATAGAAAACTGAAACACTTTTGGGTCTTTTCAGAGTATTTTAAATTTTAATAGGACAAACTGCGGCCTGATAATTATCATACAAGTTTGGAATATAGACAAATCAACATCCGCAGCCAGTTTTTACATTTCATTTAAAAATAAATTGAGTGCTAAAGCAAGTTTGTTATGGTGTGACTTTACTTATTTGTTGGTATTTCACTCTTCATACAATTTTTTACTCTAATGCCACTTTAGTAGTAATAAATACAACCAGAAGTTTTGAGATTAATCTCAAAATGTCCGAGTTTGTTTTGGCAAAAATTTGCTTCTGTTTTTTCTATCTACAACAGCCATAATATGCTGTGGTACAGTCTGCTTCAAAGAATGTGACCCAGGTTATTTATGCATTCTCACAGTCCAGCACAGTGATAGCCAGCCACTCTTGTCCATGAGTGAAATCTCAGCAGTCTTGCAAATTTGTGTCAAATAGTGTCCAATGCAACAAGAACAACACCAGCGTCTGATTATCTCCAGGTGAACAGCACTCTTCTGTCAGGAGAATCTCATGTGCTGCTGTTGATCCTGGATGAGCTGAAGAAGCTGCAGAAAGCTGTTTTCATCCATCTTGGCTACAGAGAAGAAAAAGTAAAGTTGGTGTCTTGGGCAAAAAGAATCAACAGATCTTTCTTCATTTGCTACACCGTCACAGTTTTCCTCTTTCTCTACTTTATGTTCAGAGAATGGAAGTCATAGAAACATAAGCTAATGTGTTCAAGTATAGTTGAATTCTGTGCTGTAGATCAGACTTGTTGATATTAACATGTGAAAGTTGTCCAGTTTTTCACCATTTTTGGCAGCTGTTTTGTACATGCAGCCTGCTTTGTTTCGGCCAGAAGACACAAAGCAGACTTCATTAAATACATGCACAGAGGCACCTTTAATTCAGCAGATGTCAGCAGACCTGCTGAATTAAAGCAGATGCGCTTTCATTGATCAAAGAAAAAGAAATACATTTTTCCCAGAGAAAGCTCCAGCTCCTTGAAGATCGCAGGACTCTTGATAAAGGGAAGTATTTGACTTTAGGAGAATTTAAATTTTTATTGTGGGTTTTTAAAATTCAGCTGCACATTGTAAAAGACAAAGTAAATAATTTACTCACAGTTTAAAGGTTGCATATGTACCTGACCATAAAGACATCCCAGTAATGTTAATACAGGCAATGCATGGACATATGTAAGAATATTAATATGGGGTCTACTGTCAGAAAAAATCTAATCTGTGCTTTCTTGACTGAGTCAATATGTTATCTGCAATAAATACATGAAAGTAGTCCGAGTGATTGGTGTAAACATTTCTTTTTTATTTATTTCTCTTTGCGTTCACACTATTAATTACCTTTTAAATGTAAACATTCACTCTAGTATTCTGAATTTGATGTTGATGTGCCATAAACACAAAGAAAAACAAGAATGCACATGAAAATAGAGGAAAAAACAAATGAGGAATTATGACCTGTTTGTTAATAAATTTGTGGACTAAATCACAGGCTTTGCATATTCTTCTATACAACATGATCTTATTCCAATTTCTAGTTGAAAAATGTATTTTAGCAAACAATTTACTGCTTATAATTTATAATAGGACATAAGTTGTCCTGTTAATGATGGCACATTTTTCAGAAAGATAATGTTTTTGAATCACAAATTCTATGTTTTATGATCTGGATGTAAATGGATAATTATCTTTTAATGTAAGCCACACTTATTCAAATCAAGTGAAGTTAACTCTTGAAATACATCAATCTGACTGTAATGAATCTATATACATATTTCGAATTTAATCAGTTTCAAATGTTCTATTTTTTGACGAATCTCCTTTTGGCATCTTTAAAGTTCTCTGCATGATAATGGATGACAGGAGAAGACCATTCGATGTTAATCCCAGGCTTTTAGCAAACTTCTTCTTGAAGATAGATCTTCTGTTGAGAAAATTGGGTTTCAGTGCTCAGCTGCCCACATTGAGACTGGCAGGAGACAACAATAAAACAAGTGGCTTTAATTGGGGACAGAGCTCATAATGTTGCTCTCACATTGTCTCAGTTCCATTCTAATCAAATTGTACATGTTGCATCATCTTCTCCTCTAACTGTGTGCTCAAGTCACAAGTTCAGAGCTAAATTGGTCCTATTATTCTTCTTGTTGACAGCAAGCTGTAAAGTCACATTATCTCTGGCTTTAAGCTGATGATCGTCTTCCACCTGCCTTTTATATTCAGTTTGGCTTTTTTTAAAATCATCTGTTGCAGAAATCTCAGCTGTCAGAAATATCAAAGCCAGATAAATAGCTGGTAATGAATGTCCACTCCCTCTGTAAGCTAATTATCTGTCACACATGTCTACAATGGAGGGATAGCTCATTTAAACGTGTTTGGTTGGACTTCCCTGATGAGAATATAGGACTGTCTCAGCAACACTAGACTGCAAAAAGCTCCTGAGATGATGCACATTTCCTTTTTTCTGCTTGTTATCATCACAGGTAAGTTTTTTTAAAATATGCATTTCTGTTTTAGGAATTTATTTAATTTGATAACACTTGTTTTTACCAACATTTCAAATACTTGTTGCCTACAAGCACTTCATGTAGAGATATAAACTAACTTTATGCACATTCAAAATGTACATATTGTACAAATGATTTTATTCAAGTACTTTAAATTTATAACTGAAGTAATTTTGAAGCTATAAAAGTTTTGTTTTATAAATAATCAGATTTTAACCTGATGATTCACCTTAGCAGCAGGTCATATATGGCTTCAAAACAAATCAATTTGTTAGCTGACAGAAATGTTGTCATTGGTATTGGTTAAAAAAAAGAAGATAAAACCAGCAGTTTATCACTTATAGGTGCATCTTTTGCATACATATTTTCAGTATATATTTTGTGACAAATAAATAAAAACTAAGGTGAATGAATGATAAAATTTCAAAGTGATAGTCTTCTTAATGGCTCCATTTGTTATGGATCTATAAATGTTATCGTTGTGATGTTACCTTATCAGCTTGTTACTTCTAAATACTCTCAGAACTGAAGAAGCATTTTGGATGAGAAGTGACTCTAATCAAGAAACAAGAGAAATCCAGTGGCTTTCATCTTTAGCATGAACTGGATGACAGAGAATCTAAATTAATGCAGTTCATTTTCAAAGTAATTATCTGTGTAAAAAGCAAGAAAATGTTATTGAAAATTTCTGTTCAGCAAGAAGTTTGAGCAGTTAATTAAGCTATGCTTATAGGATTGATTAAACCGATTCCAAAAGTGCTGTATTTCCATTAAATCCTTCAGTAACTCTTGTTATGGATTGTTTTTCTGTAGGTGAGGTGTCCTGTAAAGTTTGCAGTTATCAGGATGTTCTGGATTACTTAAACTTGACAGGGGATACCAGTGTGTTTAAATTGACCCGACCCGTTCTGGACCACACACACACCACAGTGGTGAAGACGGACCTGATCCTCTACGCCATTCTGTCTGTGGTACTGTATGCTTTCTGATGTGACGCTCATCAGTACGGATGTCCTGATTCTGATATTTTAATGGAAGCAATAATAATAATAATAATAATAATAATAGTATTAAAGCAATATTTAAAACTTTGTAAGAGTTTTTACACTGAAAATGGGTTGATTTTCAAATCTGTCTTTACATTGGGGAGCTACAAAGTACATTGTGGGAAAACTGATAAAATCTCTAAAAAAAGACAAACAACGAAGATCAGTAGGTAATTTCAGCCACTGACTTTGAAATAGAACACCTTGGAACCCAAACCAATACTTAGGATCAGATTGGGACATCCCTGCTCATCAGATAATTAATATTGGTCAATTTTCTGAAAAGATTTATGTCCCTGTTCTTAGGTTGAGAAAACCCAAACCTTTGTACCTTTTGTCTGGGTGTCAGTGGTGAGTCAATTAAATTCAGTTTGACAACTTTTGACCTAATTTTTATTCATATCTCAACAAAAATTACTATTACAAGTGTTGCCTTCCTTTTTTGAGCAGATTTTTTTTGTTACTTTTTGCTATCTGCTTTTATGTAGCAATGGAAAGACGAACGCATTTCTTGGGATCCAGCTCAGTTTTGTGGGATCACTGAGATTTCAGTTCCTAAAGGCATTCTTTGGAAACCGGACCTCTTCATCTATGAGATGTAAGCCTTCTGCACACAGATATTGACTTCAAAATCTGCACAAATTTAGAAAATTACATATACAATGGCTGAATATTTCAGTTGCATTCATATGAGGCACTGAAAATATACATCCAATGTAGCAGTCGAAACATACAAAATATAAATGTATTATACTTAAACTGAAACTTTATTGCACCAAATAATGTTTCAAGTTGCAGAAAAACAAGAATAAACCGCACATTTAAGCATCAAAATGAAGGTTAAAGGGAATATTCTGAGCAGGTTGGGTGTTACATGAGATATCTACAAAACTGAAACCAACAAGAATGAAAAAAAAAATATGGTAAATAATAATAAAAAAAACACTACATGTAAAATTTTCTTTCACTTTTAGAAATAAAAGATAAAAAAATTATTTATCAGACTCACTATGCAGGTTTGAATAGATTTATTTTTTTTAAATTTATATTAAATAGTTTACTGGACTCTCTTTTAAGGTGTATTTGATCCTACTGTGTTGAAATTCAACCTGACAAATTTAATCTAGATTTGAAAAGCAAAAACATACAATGAATAAATCTGATTTTAAAATCTAAGTGTAACTAAGAAACTTTATAGAAAGATTGTGAGTAAATTGCACATTAAGTTTTGTGGCTTTATAAAAAGCTAAATTTTAATATTTGCTGTTAATGCATTTGCAGAGGTAAACAACTTTATTGTGTGTTCATTTTTATTCAAATACATTCAACTGTTTGGATATCACTTTCAATATAATTATTGGCAAACAGTTCTATGACAGTGACAAGTTTAACATCTGTTAATGAGTTCATTATGAGCATGAAATGTGTCATCTGAATGTTCAGTATGTGTGAAAAATCATGTGTGTGTAAAGATGGGTGTCTTACACCTTGAACATTAAAGCAAGCACCATAACAGACTAAAAATCTCCAGTGTGTAGAGGTGGACCCTGCAAAGCAGGACTGTCAGAAACAGGACCCGCATGTGACTGAAAAGCTAACATGTAAAATAAAGTTTCAAATTGCGTTAATTGAAAGTGATTTTTAGTATCAATTTTTGGGGGGACTAGCCTGATTTTATTCATAGATTTAGGACCTCTAGAAAGGGTCGGCCCCACAACCCACTCAGCTACTTTCAGTCCTCCTGTGAGACATTAACAAGGATGTGTGTGTGTGTGTCCGTGTGTGTTCCTGAGTAATATTTCAGGATAGAGAAGGATGACTCTCCTCAAAATCCATACGTCCTAGTGACTCATGATGGGACTGTCTTTTATGACGAGGACATGCGGGTGATTAGCACCTGCAAGATGGATGTCCACAAGTTTCCTTTTGACACGCAGGAGTGCAGCCTGTCCATTGGTTCTGCGATACACTGTGGTGGGTATCTGTGAGTCGCCCCCATGTTTCTACAATAAACACTTTTAAAACAATGATACTAATGAGCAATTAGTACCATTGTATGCAAATAAATTTGATTGATTGATTAATGAATGCTGAAAAAGAATAATTAACTGTTTGGAACTATAGTTATGTATCATCAAAAGATATAGCTTGTAGAAATAAGTTACTTATACTGATCTTAAGCCCAGTTCACACTACATGATTTTAGAAAAGTCAGCCGATTCTGAAGACGTGAGAGAGAGACCACACACTAGCTGATTTAAAATCGTAGGTATAATGGGTTCGATCGTAGAGTGTGAGGTTTCACTTGAAGACATTCTGATCCCAGATACGAAATCCCTTCAAATTAAAATTCTTTGCTACCACACCTGAATTTAGAGTAAACAAACAAACATGGACAACAATGTTGAAGTGGTAACTTTAGTTTGCGGACTTATGTTAACCCAAAAAAGACGCAACCGAAAATCAAAGCTTTGGATTAAGAACTGGAGACATTGCAAGCAAGGATTATATTTGTTGCATCGCAACATGGAGGTGGGGTTTTAACGTGGAGTTTTATTACAGTACGCAGAGAACTAGTGCACCAGTAGGGAAGCTCTTTGTGCTGACTGATATTAACCACTCATTACAGGTCATTATGTTACATTATTTGTCAGTGATTTATGTTGTCAGTTATGTTTGTCAGTTTTTTTTCAGTTAAGTTTCTCAGTTTGTCTAACATGTTGGTTTGCTGTGAGTCTGTCAGTTTGTTTGTTTCCTGTTTCTATGACGACATGACGTGGCCAGCCAGAGACGTTGAGTAAATTTTAAAAAAATGTTAATTTATTACAAAAAAATCTCCATTAATTTCAAAATTAAGGCCGCAAGCGGGGTCGTGTGGCCCTCGAAGCCAAGCGCCGCTCTGGCCTATTGGCCACCGCGGGGGTACTAGCAACGGCTCAAATGTTTCTGATCTACTGAAAACGGTACTTTACGCCAAGTATTTGCAGGGCTTTCCAAGGTTGAGACGTTGAGTAAATAATAAAAAAAAAAACTTAATTTATTACAAAAAAATCCCAAAATAATTTCAAAATGATAAATTGGGCCCAAAATTGAGATTAAAAAAACAAACTAAAACTCAGGTAGTAACACAAATAACTCAAACAAAAACTGACCTAAGTTGTATTAAATTAATTTTAAAGATGTATTATCAATCAAATATCACTATACAATCATCTGTTAGAAGATTATGTTTTTAAGCCTGATTGTAATAATTAGTGAGACACAGTCTGTTCAGCGCTTTACTATGAACGTAGAGAACGAGTGGACCAGTAGGGAAGCTCATTGTGCTGATTTATATTAACCACTCATTACAGAAAATTCAACCAACTGGCCTCCTCAGTGTGCATGACGGGACGGGCAGGGAGGAAGCTGTTACATTATGAATTAAATCAAATGCGCCATTTCAACCAAAGATTGGAATGCGTTTCTCAACCAGATGTACTCTGTGCAATAATTTTATAATTATCTTTCCTTTAAAAAAAAAAAAAAAAAAAACAATCCAATAGCTCTTTCTGATTGGCTACTTGTCACATTCAACAGACTTCCTTCTCGCTCCCAGTCGGGGGAACACCACAGACTTTGCGATGAACGAGCCAAGATGATTAAACACGTTCAATATCCCCGATTTTAGATCAAAGCGGCCCCGACGTTCCACCGGCTGGACCGGATCAGTCGTAACGCACCACACACGACAGGATGATCGGTTACGATTGTCGGGAGCGACAATCTTAGAACTCAGAACGTTCTAAGATTGTCTTAAGGGTAAAATCGGGGCAAAAATTGTGTAGTGTGAACTGGGCATTACTTATAAAGTGCATGGCGGACTGAGCGGACTTCTGGAGAGTGTGACGTCATGTGCAAAGGATCAGTAGTTTGATTCGCAGAACTGATCTGATCGTTTCCATAGCAAAGACCAGAAACAAGATCTAGCCTCAGAACTTCAGTGAGGTCACTGATGAGGTCACACACATCATAGATCAAAGAGGTTTGAGGTTCTGCTTGTCTCTCAGAATGTCACTCAGAACTGAAGTGTTGAACGTAGAGGAGAAAATGTCTGTTTTTGGAAAATTACCCGCAAGACTTGTTTTCTCAGTTGGGCTTGGAGTAGGTTTCGCCGCTGCGCTTGCTGTGCGAAAACTAATAGATTATAGCAGTAACCCTCCAGCCGCTGCCAATCGTCCTGCCCTGCCAGAGACTGATGCTCATCCTGCCCCTCTTGCCACTGATGCTCATTCTGCCCTGCCAGCGACTGATGCTCATCTTGCCCCTCTTGCCACTGATGCTCATCCTGCCCCTCTTGCCACTGATGCTCATTCTGCCCTGCCAGCGACTGATGCTCATCTTGCCCCTCTTGCCACTGATGCTCATCTTGCCCCTCTTGCCACTGACGTTCATCCTGCCCTGCCAGCGACTGATGCTCATCTTGCCCCTCTTGCCACTGATGTTCATCCTGCCCCTCTTGCCACTGATGCTCATCCTGCCCCTCTTGCCACTGATGCTCATCCTGCCCCTCTTGCCACTGATGCTCATCCTGCCCTGCCTGCCACTGATGTTCATCTTGCCCCTCTTGCCACTGATGCTCATCCTGCCCCTTTTGCCACTGATGCTCATCCTGCCCCTCTTGCCACTGATGCTCATCCTGCCCCTCTTGCCACTGATGCTCATCCTGCCCCTCTTGCCACTGATGCTCATCCTGCCCCTCTTGCCACTGATGCTCATGCTGCCCCTCTTGCCACTGATGCTCATCCTGCCCCTCTTGCCACTGATGCTCATCCTGCCCCTCTTGCCACTGATGCTCATCCTGCCCTGCCTGCCACTGATGCTCATTTTGCCCCTCTTGCCACTGATGCACATCCTTCTAAACAGAAAGCAAAACAAAATAAAGGATTTATTTTTCACGATGTCTACCTTTTAGTCATCGTATTTTTGATTTGCTGGAATATAGATTTTTTATACTCCTATTTTGGTGAATTGTGCACAGTTGTATTGAGTTTGATTGTCACAATTTTGTGTTTCGTAGACCTTGGAACACTAGAGCCATTGAACACAAGAAATTATGACCTTGTTGATGCTGAAGACCTTCTGGATACTGATGCATATCCTGCCACTGACGTTTTTCCTGCCACTGATGCTCATCCTATCTTCACTGCCACCGATGCTCGGCCTGCTCTTCCGACCAATTTTAAGATCTCTCCGCTGATACAGGCAGTCTGGGAAGCATCACTTCAACAACGCAGTAAAAAGCGTTTTTTTCACTTTTGAATGCCTGATGCTCATCCAGCCCCTCTTGCCACTGATGCTCATCCTGCCCCTCTTGCCACTGATGCTCATCCTGCCCCTCTTGCCACTGATGCTCATCCTGCCCCTCTTGCCACTGATGCTCATCCTGCCCCTCTTGCCACTGATGCTCATCCTGCCCCTCTTGCCACTGATGCTCATCCTGCACCTCTTGCCACTGATGCTCATGCTGCCCGTCTTGCCACTGATGCTCATCCTGCCCCTCTTGCCACTGATGCTCATCCTGCCCCTCTTGCCACTGATGCTCATCCTGCCCCTCTTGCCATTGATGCTCGTCCTGCCCCTGCTGGCCAATGATGCTCATACTGCCCCTCTTGCCACTGATGCTCATCCTGCCCCTCTTGCCATTGATGCTCATCCTGCCCCTGCTGGCCAATGATGCTCATACTGCCCCTCTTGCCACTGATGCTCATCCTGCCCCTCTTGCCACTGATGCTCATCCTGCCCCTGCTGGCCAATGATGCTCATACTGCCCCTCTTGCCACTGATGCTCATCCTGCCCCTCTTGCCACTGATGCTCATCCTGCCCCTCTTGCCACTGACGCTCATCCTGCCCCTCTTGCCACTGATGCTCATCCTGCCCCTCTTGCCACTGATGCTCATCCTGCCCCTCTTGCCACTGATGCTCATTCTGCCCTGCTGCCCACTGATGCTCATTCTGCCCCTGCTGGCCAATGATGCTCATCCTGCCCCTCTTGCCACTGATGCTCATCCTGCCCCTCTTGCCACTGATACTCATCCTGCCCCTTTTGCCACTGATGCTCATTCTGCCCTGCTGCCCACTGATGCTCATTCTGCCCCTGCTGGCCACTGATGCTCATGCTGCCCCTCTTGCCACTGATGCTCATCCTGCCCGTCTTGCCACTGATGCTCATTCTGCCCCTGCTGGCCACTGATGCTCATCCTGCCCCTCTTGCCACTGATGCTCATTCTGCCCCTCTTGCCACTGATACTCATCCTATCCCTCTTGCCACTGATGCTCATCCTGCCCTGCTGCCCACTGATGCTCATTCTGCTCCTGCTGGCCAAAAATGCTCATCCTGCCCCTCTTGTTACTGATGCTCATCCTGCCCCTCTTGCCACTGATGCTCATCCTGCCCCTGTTGCCACTGATGCTCATCTTGCCCCTCTTGCCACTAATGCTGATTCTGCCCCTCTTGCCACTGATGATCATGCTGCCCCTCTTGCCACTGATGCTCATGCTGCCCCTCTTGCCACTGATGCTCATGCTGCCCCTCTTGCCACTGATGCTCATCCTGCCCCTCTTGCCACTGATGCTCATGCTGCCCCTCTTGCCACTGATGCTCATCCTGCCCCTCTTGCCACTGATGCTCATTCTGCCCTGCTGCCCACTGATGCTCATTCTGCCCCTGCTGGCAAATGATGCTCATCCTGCCCCTCTTGCCACTGATGCTCATCCTGCCCCTCTTGCCACTGATGCTCATCCTGCCCCTTTTGCCACTGATGCTCATTCTGCCCTGCTGCCCACTGATGCTCATTCTGCCCCTGCTGGCCACTGATGCTCATGCTGCCCCTCTTGCCACTGATGCTCATCCTGCCCGTCTTGCCACTGATGCTCATTCTGCCCCTGCTGGCCACTGATGCTCATTCTGCCCCTCTTGCCACTGATGCTCATCCTGCCCCTCTTGCCACTGATGCTCATCCTATCCCTCTTGCCACTGATGCTCATCCTGCCCTGCTGCCCACTGATGCTCATTCTGCCCCTGCTGGCCAATGATGCTCATCCTGCCCCTCTTGCCACTGATGCTCATCCTGCCCCTCTTGCCACTGATGCTCATCCTGCCCCTCTTGCCACTGATGCTCATCCTGCCCCTGTTGCCACTGATGCTCATCCTTCCCCTCTTGCCACTGATGCTCATTCTGCCCCTCTTGCCACTGATGATCATGCTGCCCCTCTTGCCACTGATGCTCATGCTGCCCCTCTTGCCACTGATGCTCATGCTGCCCCTCTTGCCACTGATGCTCATCCTGCCCCTCTTGCCACTAATGCTCATTCTGCCCCTCTTGCCACTGATGATCATGCTGCCCCTCTTGCCACTGATGCTCATCCTGCCCCTCTTGCCACTGATGCTCATCCTGCCCCTCTTGCCACTGATGCTCATTCTGCCCCTCTTGCCACTGATGCTCATCCTGCCCCTCTTGCCACTGATGCTCATTCTGCCCCTCTTGCCACTGATGCTCATTCGTCTTGCCACTGATACTCATCCTGCCCCTGCTGGCCAATGATACTCATCCTAAAAAGCAATCAAAACCGAAACATTAAAAACAGTAATTTGTCTTTTTTTATGGAAAAAAGACACACAAAAAAAACCTCACATGTTGCAATGCAACAAATATAATTCTTGCTCTCGATGTC
Source organism: Poeciliopsis prolifica (assembly GCF_027474105.1). Lineage (NCBI taxonomy): Eukaryota > Metazoa > Chordata > Actinopteri > Cyprinodontiformes > Poeciliidae > Poeciliopsis > Poeciliopsis prolifica. The sequence continues at coordinate 7,821,974 of NW_026562393.1, forward strand.
TCCAATTCTTAATTCAAAGCTTTGATTTTTGGTTGCGTCTTTTTTGGGTTATCATAAGTCTGCAAACTAAAGTTACCACTTCAAAGTTGTTGTCCATGTTTGTTCATATCTGGAATCAGAATGTGTTCGAGTGAAACCTCACATTCTATGATCGAACCCATTATACCTACGATTTTAAATCGGCTAGTGTGTGGTCTCTCTCTCACGTTTTCAGAATCGGCTGACTTTTCAAAAATTATGTAGTGTGAACTGGGCTTAAGTTGTATTTGGAGTTTGAGCCATTAAAATAGGTACTTAAAAGGATTTTCAGAGGAGATCCTAAGAATTCGCAGCCTGATGATGTACATATACAAGAGGCCAAAACAAGATTACATAATTAATCTGAACAGTGGAACATCAATGCTAATGCCCACCCACGAAAAAATCCAACTCATTTAAATCTTTGCAAAGAGTCAAAGGATGACTGATCTACTTTTAGCTTTTATTTTGTTCTTTTGGAAATAGATGTAGCGGTTTTGTTCAAAGTGGAGGCAGAAATTAGGGGTTTGGAATACAGAATCTATTTACTTAATTGATCCCTCTGTATCACTAAAAGTGTTATTTTTGGTAATTCAGGAAGATTTCAAATGTGATTGGTCTCCAAAACCTTTGTTACTTGTTTCTGCAAGATAGTTTCCGTTGTGTGTTAAGTGTGTTAAGCCCAGTTCACACTGCACGATTTTAGAAAAAATCGTGCAGTGTGAAAAGTCGGCCGATTCTGAAGACGTGAGAGAGAGAGACCACACACTAGCCGATTTAAAATAGTAGGTGTAACGGGTTCGATCGTAGAGTGTGAGGTTTCACTCGAACACATTCTAATTCCAGATACAAAATCCCTTCAAATTAAAATTCTTTGCTACCACACCTGAATTTAGAGTAAACAAACAAACATAGACAACAATGTTGAAGTGGTAACTTTAGTTTGCAGACTTATGTTAACCCCCAAAAAAAACGTAACCAAAAATTAAAGCTTTGGATTAAGAACTGGAGACATCGCAAGCAAGGATTATATTTGTTGCATCGCAACATGGAGGTGACTTTTTTCCCCCCTTTTTTTTCATAAAAAATACTGTTCTTAATTCACCGTTTACGTATAATTTTATAATTTTTCGCTGTGTTTATGTTGTCGTAGAATATATGCAAATAACGGAATGACTGAAACATCAAAGCAGCTTAAAGTAGAAGAAAGCATTTCCTGCATTTTCGTTACTAGAAAATCAGATGGCAGTTATCCTTCAGACCTTTTTCACGGCAACCCTTAAGCTGTATCTAAAATAAAATGGCAACACATACGGTTAGCAATAAGTTTTAATTACATATTTGAAATATTACTTCTGTGAAGATCAATACATGTTGTGAGTCGGAGCATGAATGTAAACAGCCATTGACTTAATCTCTCCACAATATACATAGCCACATAATCTCATTATTATGTGGTAATAATAATAATAATATTATTATTATAGTAACAGTTATATTTTACTGAAATTATCTTACATGGAAAATATATACAATATACTATCTTTTACCTGCGGATGGATGTGCCGTGTAGTCATAGTCCGCAGTAGCATCTTCAGCCTGGCTCGCTTTCTGAGAGGACAAACTGCCGTTTCTTCGCCCTCTCGAAAGCAGACTCTCTCATTGTCGGTGCAGTGAAGTTATTCCAGGCAAACAGGGAAGGAACAGATCCACTTTTAAGGCGGCTGGTGGTGGATCCGCTAACAAAATCCTTCGGTGTGAAGTGGCGGCTACATACGAAAGTGCTCCCCGTCTTTATGCAAAAACCCGGACCTTCATCTCTTCGGATCGCCTGGATCCACTGCCTCCGTTGGTCCGGTTCCGTCGGGAACGCATGATATGACAGATAAGGCTGTTTTCTTTCCCCACATGAACAACCAGGGACTGAACAAAAACAACTGCGCCGAGACTGAACCATTTTCTTAGCCTTTTAATGCTAACGCTATAGCCACCGGAAGTTGTTTCTTCTTCTCCTTCTTTAGGTTTTAACGGCAGCTTGCATCCATTTTTGTTGCACTACTGCCATCTATTGGATCCTAATTATCTCTCAAATTCTCAAAATAGTCCCACTGTTTAACCGGAAGTTGTCCTACCCCACATCCGCTTTAAAACCCGGAAACATAAAAAAGCGGTAGTGCGCATGCGCGGGGCCGGGGTGGATGCGCGCATGCGCGGGGCCGGGGCGGATGTGGGGTTGGACAGCTTCCGATGCCTATAGCGTTAGCATTAAAAGGCTAGGAAAATGGCTCAGTCTCGTCGCAGTTGTTTTTGTTCAGTCCCTGGTTGTTCATGTGGAGCAAGAAAACAGCCTTATCTGTCATATCATGCGGACCCGGACCAACGGAGGCAGTGGATCCAGGCGATCCGAAGAGATGAAGGTCCGGACTTTTGCATAAAGTCCGGGAGCACTTTCGTATGTAGACTTCACACCGGAGGATTTTGTTAGCGGATCCACCACCAGCCTCCTTAAAAGTGGAGCTGTTTCTTCCCTGTTTTGGAATAACTTCACTGCATCGGCAATGAGAGAGTCTGCTTTCGAGAGGGCGAAGAAACGGCAGCTTGTCCTCTCTCAGAAAGCTAGCCAGGCTGAAGATGCTACTGCGGACCATGACTACACGGCACATCAACCCGCAGGTAAACGTCAAATACTTGTAATATATTGTATATATTTTCCATGTAAGATAATTTTAGTAAAATATAACTGTTGCTATAATAATATTATTATTATTATGATCACATAATAAATCTTTGTAAATCACTTGTGTAGGCCAGTGCAGGAGGAACAGTTGGCAGCTGGAGTTGGCAGTAGTGTGCAGTCTGGTAAAGAAGTGCAACTACATGACTGCAAAAACCTTTACCAGCTGAACAGTTACAGGAATAATCCAGTAATTCAGCCTTTTCTTTTCCAACACCCTGTGATATCTAAAATAGACAACAGTTTTAGTAACACATATATACATCAAAACATATAGCATGTTTAGCTTTAAACAATAGATTCTAGTTTGAAGGTAAGCTTCAACAACAGACATTGTGATGACTGAGCCAAGATAATTAATTCCGATTGTCGGAAGCGACAATCTTAGAACTCAGAACGTTCTAAGATTGTCGTAAGGGCAAAATCGGCCCTACAATCGTGTAGTGTGAACTGGGCATTAGTTTGAGTAGTCAGGAGTTTATTTTATTTTGAGTATATCAAATAAATACCATTCAAAGAAAACCAAACAGATACATTTGGAAAAAAATCTAAAGATTTGTTTGGTTACAAACATTCCAATCTATTTCGTCTGTTTACAAAACAGATTGGGTTGAAATGGTGATGGATGGGCAATAAATAGAAGTACAATGTGGTGAAGCATTTAAGTGACCAAAATCCATTAAATTTTAAAGCTCTAGATGGAAACATAATAGACTTTTTGAGAACTTGAAATAGCTTCTATAGTGCCATTTTTCTCGATAAAAGGCTTTATAGTTCTTGTAATAAATGTAATTTTTCTAAAGATAAAGTTATTGAAGTTTTTAGCAGTAAGTTATTGAAGTTTTTAGCAGTAAGTTATTGTCCAAAACTGGTTACCTAGCAGCCACTGCTAAAGCCATTACTTCTGAAATTGATAGATATCCGATAGGGAACAATTGTGAGAAGTTTCATGCTTATATCATCATCTGAGCGATCATTACACCTGTCACTCAGACTACTCAGCAGCTTGGACCCTCATTTAATTTTCTTTTATCTTCCAACAGTAAAAGAAATTCGAATTTTTCCTTTCTCAAATTCCTCTCGGGCAACGCAGTTTTCCAGAGAGGTAATGAAGACACAGGGAGAGTGGGAGTTCCTCAAAATGTCTGTTGAAAGCTCCAACATCAGCTTGTATGACAGGCGTTGGGAACTGCTAGTTTACAAGGTAAACAACACTGAAAACAAAAAAAAAAATAAGTCAACAAAGGGGTGCAATGATAAAATAAACTAACTAGATATTTATATCTAGTGAGTCAGATTTAGATTTTGAAGCCCTGACTCATTAAAAACAGTGAAATATTTCTTTGGTTTAGTGCTAAAGAATCTCCTCAGTAGATGTCCAATTTATCATGATTAGTGACACTTAGCTTGTGGTCTGAAGAAACAGTGCTTACAAATTGTCCATATTTTGCGTGACATTAGGCCCACATAGTTGGCAGGTTGTGACTCCATAAGTTGACAGGAAATCATCATTATACCTGATTTATACTTTCTGTGTTTTTTTAAGCCCACTGAGTCTATTTGATCGGCGATGTCATTTCTCACATATAACTGTAAATTTTTTTCATCATAAATATTGAGGCAATTTTGATCCAGAACTAGTTCCTCTCATACCCCAAAAGAAGAGTCTCAAACATAGACACTCTATGTAATATTAATAGCTCATAATATCTTATTTACTTCAGTTATGTTTTTGTTTTGCACTATACATCTAGTACTTATGAGTACAATTCAGAAAATAAATTGGGCAAACATCTGTATTATAAATACCAAATGACAGTTGTCTTCACTAAAATGCAAAAGTAAATTTCAGAGTTAATGATTATTTGTACCAAAGAACATAAAAAAACAATGTTTTGAATGTCTTACTAACCTCCTTTGTTTAAAAAGCTCTTCAAGAAACTCAGAAAAATAAAAACTTTTCTTTGCTTTTAAATGTTGTCAGGTCACCATAAAGAGGAGACATCTACTCCACGTCATAAACTTCCTGTTGCCCGTCCTGTTTTTTCTCATCCTGGACCTCGCATCCTTCTTCATCGCTGACCATCGAGGGGAGAAGCTGGGCTTCAAAGTCACTGTGCTGCTGGCCATCTCTGTTCTCCTGCTCATCCTTAATGACATCCTGCCCTCCATGTCCAACAAGACTCCACTGATAGGTAAAAAGTTGGGAATTGAAGGGCTTCCATTTGACTTGAGATACTCAAACAAATGTCATTAATCGTCTGTTTCTGTCTCTAAGCGACCTACTGCATTGTGATCTTTGCTCTGATGCTGCTCAGTTTGCTGGAGACAATCCTTGTAACGTATCTGATAGATAAAGACTCTGAAGATGAACTCGGCTTGTGTGACAGTGGGGAGTTAAAAAGCAAACAAATAAAAACAGATTGCAACACAGGTCAGAGACACCTTATGTTATTGTTTGTGTATTTCCACTCATATAAAATGTGTAGTTTTTTTTAGTTCATTATGTATTTACAACAAATAAATGCCACCAAAGTTTTTATGAAGGAAAAAAGATCCTGCAAAGTTTGTATGTTTAAATAGTGTGTATCCATGCTCCTTTTTCTAACAAGTGCATTGTTCTTTTAGAAATTAAAAAACAAAATGGCTGCAGCTGCAGCTACACAGTCTGTGAAAGTGAGAAGCAGCATGAGCTCCTTACTGTGAATGATGAGGTAAGCATTATGTGCATGCTCTATACAAATTATTATGCTTTTTTATAATTGTTACACTTGGTTTGCAAAAACTTACTTGAATGCCATTAAGAATAAACACAGTTCTAATTTAGAAATCATTTATGGGGTTTTTGTTCTGATTATTTTTTGGTACTATCTGATGCTATCAGACTCAACTTTCTTCAGAGTCGAGTCTGAATTAATCTACAAATCAGCACAAACATCTGGTGCCTACAGTCAAACACGGTGATAGAGGGTTAATGAAAACCAATAGATGTTTTTAAATTGATGTAGCAAATACAAGACTTGCAAATTAAAGTAAACTAAATATCCAGCCTCTTTTTGGAAATGTTTGTTTTTCTTAGTTTCAAAAACTAAAAATAGAAATAAAATGTGGTGTTTTTAAAAATTATAACACATTTTCTAAAGCATACATTTATCAAAAATTAAAATTTGTCTTTATTCAAACAATCAGGTAACATTTGCAGCTCAAAACAAGCTTTATTCAGCTGGACTGTGAACAAGAACGGCTCTGGATTGTAAAGGTTGAAGACCACTGGGCCCAAATCAAACTCCAGAGCTCAACTGAATTAGTCTCACATTATTTTATCAGTTTAATCTTTGTTCAATATAGACTGTGTGAAATCTGTGATCATTTACATGATGTAATATTTAAATAATCTCAGAATAGGTTATGATCAGAGCAAAGTTTATATGAAGCCACTTCACTTCTCACTATTCACATCCCTCTACACATTAACATATATAAAGACAACTCCAGGATGTCTCGTACCACTCTGATTCCTCAAAATAAGAAACAAGGCAGAGATGAGTAGAACAATGTTGTAAAATGCTGATTCAGAAAGTAAAATCCAGTGAAGTCACTGCATCTATGTGCAGGTGAACTACAGCGGCCACTCGAGGGATACAAACGCTTTGCAGTTGATCGTGGATGAGCTGAAGAAGCTGCAGAACATGATGCTCCAACATTTTGGCCCCAGAGAGGAGAGAGTGAAGTCTGTATTTTGGGCAAAGAGAATCAACCGACTTTTCTTCATTTTTTATGTTTTAACAGTTTCACTCTTCCTGTCCTTCATCTTTATGGAGTGGTACTCTTAAAAAAAGGGAAAATCATTCATTATATTACTCTATTGTGCAATGCCGATCAGCATGTAGTGCTCTAGTGAAAGCTGATGTTTTCACTAAGGGTAATGACTGGAGTGGAAATGTCACTGTAAATGTTATCTGTGCTTTTAGAAGCATGTTATACACCAAGTTTTTGCAGATTTGAAATTGAAACAAAGTTTGAGAATCCAGTTAAATACTTTGCAATTGGGATATTCCAATCCATGTGGATCTCAATAAACTCAAACAGAAAATTAATACATTAACACGTGGAGACAATACAGCATAATTAAATTTCCCTCATTCTTAATATCTAGACCCACAACTTTTTAAACATGTAACATTTCCTTCCATTTTTATGCCGATGCCTGCCTGGTATATTTTATGCAGTAACACAGTGGGTGTTTTGTCCTATCTGTTCTTGAATATCTGGCTGACTTTAGAATTTAGATGAGGCCTAAAATATCCAATATCCATAGGCTTTGTAAATAAAAAGTGTGTTTAGAATAAATGTTTTGTTCAGAGCAGCAGCATTAGAAATTGTCACATGGACTGAGATAATAAAGTTTAAGAGATTATATATTATGTATGATAAAGGAAAAGTTACAGTAATAAAATATGTTTTTGTTTCAGTCTGACCCTCTTGTCTTATATCAACCTCCTTTCACCTTGCAGCTCATTTTACATAATAAATTAATCATATTTATTGTCTTCATTCTACTATTCTGTGCACCGTAATCATATTACACAGAATGATGGACATTCATTTTACTCATTACAGCAAAGATCTGATCTACTTGTGTTGCACTCCTGTTTCATAGATTCAGGACATTTAGAGTGTAGTCAACATATTTGCTGTGTTTCCTACAAAAGTGAAAATATGTGAAGGGTGTTGAGCTTCAAATGCACAACTAACCAAACATTTATGGATATCAAAATGGTTCTGTTTCATTTTGTATTTTACAAATATTACATGAATATAAACTATGAAACATGTTTAAATGAGTAAATATATTTTAATCTTATCTTATTCACTTTTCAAATTTGGAAAGGAAAGAATTCATACTTTTCAAGACAAGAACATTAAGAAGAGTCTGAATTTTTTGCAGCGACTCTTTGTCATTGATCTACTTGCATTAACAGACTTCTGAATTATGGTGCCAACCAGTTAACAAATCAGCCTTTACATAACATTTGGTTACAGCAAAAGCTTTGGGAAACCGACTCAATTACAATCTAGTTCTACAGAATCTTAAATGTTTTGCTTTGGGAATTTTTCACCAAAAGAAAGAAAACAATCCAGGCTGAATATCTAATATGCCATCGGGACATGTTTCCATTTCCTTTGCAACTTGATCTATAAGTAAATTAATACATTCATGCAGGACATGTGGGTGTGGCCTCTATCTGATATCAGATTCATGAGGATATGAAAAAAACAGCAAAAAACAACAAGAAAAAAACACAAAAAATACACCAGACCTCCAGCTACAGTTGTGACTTGAACCGCCCATTTCCAGTACTACACCATGCGATCATCAACTCCAAAGAGACGCTGAAAGGACAAATACGCATGAGGAAGTCAAGATGCTGGTTGGTTTCCTTTTTCTGCTCCTTATCTCTGGTAAGTCTCAGCAATATTCAGTGAAATGAGTTTTAAATTATTGTTAAAAAGTGGTGAAATGTGGATTTAAAATCTTTTCAGGAAATGCTTTTTAACAATTGTTAACAAATGTTGTCTGCTTGGTAGTGCTGCTGCAATAATTGTGAGTTAATTCGCTGATAGCTTTTTTGTTTGTATATAGTATTTAATCATTTATTAAACTACAAAATAATCCATTGCTTATATAATCTCGAACATCTTTGAGAGATAAAGACATAACTTTTCCTGGGATACACATTGACATTACTAAATGATTAGTGATTGCTTTCATGAAACTCTACAATGGTGTCAACAATGGTCTCATAATGGCCACTTAATGCCCACAATCAATTTTAGTAATTACTACATGTATCTGTGAACCAGTGTTTTTGATCTCCTCATCATAAATTCAGTAGCAATGAATACAAACCACACCGGCGCTAATGCACTTTGTAGTCAAAATTAAATCAATCTCATTAAAGATTGACAAAATGTGATGGCTGTTTTTGAAAAATGTTTCCCTGTGTTTATCGTCTGCAGATGAGATTAATTCTGAGGAGAACTGCAGTTATCAGGATGTTTTGAACTATTTAAACCTGTCACGTAGCAACGAGTTGTTCTCCATGACCCGCCCCGTCAAAAATTACAAAAATCCCACACTAGTGTCACTGGAAGTTCTGCTCTATGCCATCCTAGATGTGGTAAGTAAACAATTATTTTTAATATCTGATAGGTATTACTTTTTTTTTTTTTTCAAAAGTCTTTACACATTAACATGTGAAAAATATAGAAAAATGCAAAATAAAGAAAAGCTGTGAAAGAAAACAAAGGCAGACACAAGGCAGCAGGGAATGGAGCCAAAAACTATGTTTTTTATCTCCAGAGAAGAGTAATAATGAGCTCATTAGCTCATGAGATAATGAGTTGTAGGCTACAATAAGGATACCTAGTAGACCAGCACCTTCCACAGGGATTCTTTATTCCCAAGATTGTGAACCCAGTGTGATTAATACATGCAGGTGACAAAATAGCTTAAAAGAACAACACTAATGACACTACTTTGGATTTTTTTATATATGTAAATATACAATATATATAGTTGCTTTTCTCCACAAACCAGTTTATGCTTCATTTTTGATAACTGATGGCCTCTCCTTCATTTAGCTCAGGCACAGCTTAAAAATGAGCCACAGGGGCAGCAAATCATGGTGTAAATTTTTTTTAAAAAAGGTGACTTCTTGAAACAACATTATGTCTAGAGATTTCCAGACATTCTATGACAGAAAAACTCTAAATAAAGACATGTTCTCAACTGAGAAACTTTATGATCACAAACAACACCTCACCATTCCTTCCAGTAAAGCTTAGTTTTTAAGTGTTTTGAAATCCTGAGGCAAAAGCTGCCTCCAGTTCAGTTTCTTTCTTCCAAAGCTGTATTGACTTTTGCTGAGCTCATCTGAACTATTTAGGGAATTAAATGCTCAAAATTGTTTAGAAACTCTTTATTTATCTAGTTATTCTAAAAGCAGAAATGTTATTTTTAAAATTGCACCTAAATCTTGACAGACCAGGCTGCTTTTAAAAGTTTCTCCAACATTTTCTAGAACACTACAGTTATCCTCAAGTACATAACAACTTTCCTCAGAAGGAATCTTGTGGATGAGCCATACATTAATATTAACTATGATAATGCAGAAGACGATTTACAGTTCATTAGAGAAACTGAGTGGAAACGCTTCCTGTTTGTGACTGAGTTAATGCCCAGTAATGTTATTTTAATCTACACATCGCACTGTGTGTTGATGGACTGTGCATTATGTTGTGATTTTCACATTTTTTCTGTGCAGGTTGAAAAAGACCAGAAATTTATTCCTTATGTGTGGACTGTCATAGTGAGTTCTTCTGGACAAATCAACCATTTGTTAGAATGGAAACGCTCATTTACTGAGAAATTTGTCTTTAACACTGTGCTCTTTTTCTTTATTTTTCTTTTCAGAGGTGGAACAACGAATACATTTCGTGGGATCCCGATCAGTTTTGTGGAATTGATAATGTTTCTATACCTACTGAACTTTTATGGAAACCAGATCTTACGATTGAAGAAATGTAAGGGTTCATATGTAAATTAGTGTAATGCTGTATGTGGTGTAGAGACATCAAGAGGCCCTCACACTTTGCCATGTCTAATCTTTAGGCTGATTAAAAAAACAACTTTTAATTAAATATAACATGCCTTTCTGAATCTCACATGTGCTACTAAATGCTAAATGTTTATCTCTTAAGATTTAAACATAAGGTAGTTTCTGCAACTTGAGAGCAACTATAAACATTTGGTGGAAGATTGTGAACTTCTAATTTTCCAGGAAGTGGTACAGTGCAGGCTTGTAATCTTGCAGGACAGAATAATAGGCTAAGCTAACCAGCTAACCCATTTATTCACAGGAAACTGATAAAAAGATAAAAGAGGTAAATACACTGATTGGCTGGTAAAGCTCACAGTCATTGTTGGTCTGTATAAGTATGAAACAGAATGATTATTTTGTTTGCTCCACTGTAAAAAGTGTTTCACTTTACAATCTATCTTGGACCAGGAACATAGGACAAACAATTTGCAGAAAAAGTTTGATCTGAGGACGATGGAAACTCATGTTCTGATGATGGCGCTGCTCACAAAATCCTGGAAAAGATAATGATAGTGCAGGAGAAAAAGGCTGTTCCAGAGACAGTGAGGGCTGCTGTACTGGAGGCTCAGCAGCTGGGATAAATGAGATGCTCGAGGTGACAGGAATTAAGAACGCATTAAGGGCGCACCCTGTGGAGAAAATAAGACAGAGAGGATGACAGCTATTGTGAATTAATGTATTCATACATGGTGACAGCGCAGGATATTTTATTAGGAAAAATGGACAAGCAGAATCTTCAAAAACTTTACTAGAAAGATCTCTGCAAAAATCCTCCATAAAGGTTTTGTTTCTGTTTAAATTTTTTAATGTCTGCAAAATCACATATTAAATAAGGGAATTTATTGCTTATTATAAAGCTTAGAACCTGTGACTATTTATTATCCATTGCATGTGTAAATCCCAAAATGTTCAAACCTCCATAATCATTTAATTTGTTTGTCTTTTTAATTTATGCAGGACAGAGAAAGACAAAGCCCCTCCCAGTCCTTACCTCACCATCAACAACAAAGGAGACGTTGAAGTTCAGAATGACCAGGTGTTAGTGAGCACCTGCAGGATGCATATATACAAGTTTCCTTTTGACATTCAGAGCTGCGACCTCACCTTCAAGTCCATCATACACACGGGTGAGAACACGTTTCCAACATATCTATGAACGTTTTCCACATGTGAAATGTTAAGCTGGAAAGACAGTCTTGACAGAAAACAACTGTTGACTGGCATCAACATTACCTGACTGCAGTAATCGACTGCTTCTTTGTATGTTTATGCTTCCCTCTTTTCTAATTTCTTCATGTTAAATGTGTAATCAAGAGGGTAAATGAAATTAACGAGCAAGCTGATGTGGAGAACAGATATATAGCCAAGGAAGCTTAACAGGAAATTCTGATTAGAAATATTCAGGTTGCTGAAACCTGAATATTTCAGGTTCTGATGATGTTAGCTTTGCTAAAAAATGCATAATGACGTAAATAAGTGGAATAAAAACAAGTATATTTCCCAAAAGCAAGCGCTAGAGAGACATTTAAAGGTTTTTGTGGGAAAAATCCAGGACAACTTTTACAGCATTTCTTCTCTTTTTCAGTCAAAGAGATCCGCCTGCAGCCCAGTGACAACTCTTCAGAAGCCACAGAGTGGTCTCGGGAAGTGATGCGGACTCAGTATGAGTGGCTGTTCATCAACATGATCGTCACTACAAACAACGCTACCATTTCAACTGATCAAGATCTCGTCATTTATACTGTAAGTATCATTAGTGTTACATGCACACTTTTCCGATTACTGCCTGGAAAAGTGAAATTTCCTTTCCTTATTCTGCTTTAGCAATGAATGACCTTTATCATGTTCTGTATTTAAACTATGCAAAAAATTACATTTTCACTGAAGTCTCGTGTTTATGTTTTCCACACTTTTAAAGCTGCATGACCCTTAGAAAGGGATTTAACTCATTTTAAATCTCAGAAGATTTCTATAGTAAATGCCCTAAAAAACAGCTTTCAAGAAGCAAAACTTTGGTAAAACTTTGTCTAAAGGTCAATTTTCTGCTTTTGCTGAATATTAATCTAAATCTTGTTTCCCAGATCACGATGAAGAGGAGGTCTCTGCTGTACATTGTCAACTTCCTGCTGCCGGTTCTCTTCTTCTTGTGTTTGGACTTGGCCTCCTTCATGATCTCTGATTACGGTGGAGAGAAGCTCAGCTTTAAAGTCACTGTGCTGCTGGCCATTACAGTGTTGCAGCTCATTCTCAATGAAATTCTGCCTTCCTCCTCTGACAGAGTCCCACTCATAGGTAGGATAAATCTGCTCCTTTTGTGCGGGAAACGCGACCTGGCTTAATTAATTTTGTCCTGTCTGATTCCTTTTCAGCCGGTTACTGCATCGGGATTTTTGCTCTGATGATGCTCAGCCTGCTGGAGACAATTTTCGTGATGTATCTGAGGCAGAAAAGCTCCCAAAATACAGAGAGAGAGGGATGCATAGTCCAGGAATCCATCAATTCCAACAAAGGCAACTTTCACAGCTGCTACACAGATAGGAGATTAAATTTGTCCAGATACAGGGAAACTGGGATATTTTTTGAAGTTATTAGTTATTTGTCTGCATCTTAACATTTAAAGCTTCTTCTCTGAAAGTAAACTCCATTTCTCAACCTCTAAATTTAAAATGTGATACTGAGTGAAATAGATGAAAAATCTCCTCTACATTACATAGTTTCTGGCCATTATTGGTCTAAATATTAATATGTCACCTCTTTTATAAGCAATTATTAACATAATAAACATCTTCATGGGTTTATTAATAACACAAATAAAATTCCATTAATAAATACTTCCTGAATATTTTATAAGAATATTTGCAATTTTTAAAACATTACCATTATTTTAAAGCAAAAAAAAAAAAAAAACCTTATTTAAGGATTAATGGAACATGCTGAACACAATAAAATTATTAAAAATAATCAACATTAAAATCACAGATTCAAAGCTTTGCATGTCTTGCTGGTGAAACAATTAAGATTTTACAATTTGTTTTGTTATTTCAGTTAATTTCTCAATTTTAGAGAAGCAAAAACAAGCAACCTCATTTGGAAACTTCGTGTGAATTTATTTATTCTTTATAAAAGAATAACATCTTTTAGAATAAAGTATTTTTCTAGTGAAAAAAAAACAAACAAACAGGTCAGAATGAAAACAATGAAAATGTCCAGCATCGTAATAAAAACTGCTGCTTTTGAAAAATGGTGCGTCTGCTGCCCTCCTTAGGAAATCTGCTGTAATAGCACTCAGGAAGATAAAACGCCATAAAGTTCAATTTATCACAGTCTGTTTTAATTACTATAAATGACACCAACTGTTTTCTAAAGACACTTCAAAAACAGCTCCAAGTTACATGTTATATAATAAAAACAATCCATACATAATTTTAGTTACATTCAATGTGACCCTAATTATAGTACAATAATTTTGTTTATGATCAGTTAGTAAAAGTTTTTATTTTTTATTTTTTTTACTTTTTTACTGCAAAAAACAAACAAAAAGAAAACAAAAAAATCTTACCAAATAATTTTGGTCTAGTTTAGATATAAGAGCTTGTTTAAAGTCAATAATTTCTATTGATAAAAAAAAAAAAATAGATCCACTGTAAGAGTATTTTACATAAAATAAGACATTTTTCTCTTGTTAATGTTAAATAATCTGCCGTTGGAACTAGTATTTTTTTTTAAATCAATAATAAGAAATTATGACTGAAAACAAGCTCCTATCTTGCTGAAAAGTTCCTTGAAAGTTGGTTTTGGATATTTGCACAAGAAACGAGACCAAAAATACTTGGTGAAATTTAACGTTTTTGCTGTGCCATTTAGTATTAATTTTCAGGATTAATTTAGAAACTCTCTTTCAGAATCACAAGACTGGACTTCAGGTGGATTTATCTACAACATGTCTTCTAGTGAAACCGGTGAGACCCTTCCTGGTGCCAAAGAGGTCAGTAGTCAGTCATTATCAGTGCACCAAAACCAAAAGTGCAAAAGAGATCCGTCCTTCTGTAAACTGATTTATTAAATTTCTTTTTCAGGACAGAAGCAGCAAACTGCTGGGGGAGTGCTACACCCTGGAGAGGATTTCAGATGAGCTGAGGGCGATGGAGAAGACGTTGACTCTGCTCTTCAAGTCCAACAAAGACGAGGAGATGAGTGGCTACTGGAACAGAGTGGCTACACGAGTTGACAAAGCTTTCTTTTTTCTTTACGTTCTAGTGGCCAGCCTTTTCCTGGTTCTCATTTTCTTAGAGTGGCAAAGTGATTCCATTGTCACTGCATAAAACAATTCAGGTCTTCATTTACCGTATGTAGCCATAATCCAAGGCAGCATTCATCTGAATAACTGCATCCTGATTTTGTTGTACTTATTATAACCCAATTAATATATCTGTCCCATATTAAAGCACATTAAACAGAAGTTGTTCAGCTGAAAAAACATTTAATTCAGTAGCAGAAAAGAAAGAGGAAACAGTCTTAATAATTATCAAATGTCCACTCCTCCCTTATAAGTCATTAATTCATTTTGAAGTTATAGTTTGCTGAAACTATAACAAACTAGCACAGTAAAATAACATGTGAAATAAAGCTGTTAAAATAAATGAGTACTTCAGGTTAAAACAAATTCACTTTACAGATATGCAAAAATCAAATACTTTCGGCTGCACAATAGATCCCATTCTGATCCATTGTAACTTTATTAGATTATTACGGTAGCATGATTTATGTGATTTTTCAGTAACCTAAAGCAATTCTGTCACACCAGTAATATGTGCTTCTGAAATATTTATCTAAAAGTTGAATTTTTATATGTATATTTGATTGTCCTGCTGCCTGCTTAAACCGGATGGATAACATCTACACTAAAAATGTGACCAAGTTCAAAAACTTTGGATTTTCAGAAAACAAAATTATTGGTATAAAATAATTTGATCTGATTAAATTTGGTGAAGTTTTGGTGACAAATGAACACCAGTCATCTTTGGTATTGTATCATAGTTTCAAGTGAAAATAGAGCCAGAATGCTGGTTGCTTGGCAGCGTGAAATGGAAATCTCACCCTGCGGGTTTTTCCTGAATTAGATGTTCATCCTCAGGTAGAAAAGTGTAGATAAAACTTGCATAGTTCTCGATTATTGTCAAAATAAATGTTGTTATGCATCCATAGATCAGTCCTGGTGGTTCTGGTGACCATTTGGTCTGTGGCCTGTAAAGATGAAACAGAGCGACTGCACAAGACGTGAAAGCCCCACAACGTTCTATGCTACAACTTTGGTTCCAAAGCTTTTTAGTAAAGGGGCTGGACATAGAAGGCAGGTCTTCTCATTAACATAAAGATGCACATGGAGAAGCAGAAAAAGGAAAAGAGAAAAAGGAGAAGTAGAAAAAGGGAAAGCAGAAAAAGGAGAAGTAGAAAAAGGAGAAGTAGAAAAAGAAGTAGAAAAAGGGAAAGCAGAAAAAGAAGTAGAAAAAGGGAAAGCAGAAAAAGGAGAAGTAGAAAAAGGGAAAGCAGAAAAACGAGAGGAGGCAATGACAAAAGGAGGGCTTGTTTAAGAAAAAGACAAAACAAAATATCTGCATTTCTTTTGCTTTTATTTCTTATGTCAGTTTTGGTCCTCCATAGAGAAATAGTGCAATGGCTGAATATATTTCATAGAACAGTTGAGATCATTTTTAATGACATTGCATGTTTATTTACATGTTTTTGGATGTTAGCAGAATATAGAGAAACATTTGTAATGGAAACACTGCGACCAGAGCAATGGATATTATATTACTACAGCCAGAACTTTAGTCACAATTTTCATATCTTTCAAAGCATGTTTGTGCATTTAAAAGTTATTTTTATGGGGGTGTCCTTTACAACATAATTTCTGGTTAATACTGGATGTGTTTTTGACATTACATATATAGAGCGAATGCATGTCTAGTGTTGAAAGAAAGAAAAAAGGATTTTGTTTTTCAATAGTAAGATGGGTTCAAGCATAGATCCAACTCAACACAAATGTGGTCTCATTAAATGAAATTTACAGTTCGAAGGTGTCAGATTTAGTACAGAGCTAAATCTGACATAAAATCTGTGGGATCACCTGATGAGAGCCGTGAACAAGAAATGTCTTCACTTTACAAGTTCACAAAAATATTGAGGAATCAAAATGTGGATGGAAACAAAAAGAAAGTTGAGTGCTAAAACTGAAACCTGAACAATAGTACTATATTAAGACTGTGAGCACACTAACATGTTTCCTTTTCAGTGTAATTGTACATATTACAGCTATATTACAGTTGTATTTGAATTCATCAGCATTTTCTCACTTTTCTGTATGATAACCCCCTGCCCCCTGGTATAATGTGTGAAATTGCTTCCTGTCTGCATTTAAGATATAACGACAGTTCATGTGTACAATAAACATCCTAAGAACACAAATGCACACACACATACATGCAGTTGCAAGGACCACAAGGCTAGTGATACACAGCTGATATATTCTTTATTTGGTCTTATCAGTAATTACAAATCAACTTTTTCCTTTGAAAACAGATAATCATCACATTGTATCCTCTGCTTGCATATTAAGTAGTAAGATACTTACTCATAAAAGTCCAGAGGATACTTAAACTTATTTAGTATCCCAGATCAGGACTATCTAAATTATATAGTTTTAGAACAACATTATTAGATGTTTTTTCTTTTGTTTCTTATTTTGTTTGTATTTCCTTTTAATTCATGTAAAACATTTTGAATTGCCTTGTTGCTGAAAATGTGCTATACAAATTAAATTACCAAACCTTACCTAAAATAATGTTTTAAATCATATAACAAAAACACCACACAAGTCATAAATATAATCAGTTTTATGCAGTGAGCAGTTTCACATAAGTTACTCCTTGAAAGCACAACATCTTTACTGCTGTAAGTGAGACTTATTTTATTATTCAATAAACATGCTTATGCTGAGTGTTATAATGCATGCAAACACATTTGGGTGTCATGTATGACCTTAACATACATATAATATACATCGACTATTGCAAGTCAAATTAGAATAATAATTTGACTTGCACTGTTTAACTTTTATACATTTAGCCATAAATTGCAATCACAAATTTTAAGGTATGTCTTCCAAAATCTAGATTATATGGAAAGCATAAGAAATGTTAATGTTTAAGGTCTTGACTGTTAATCTAAACATGCTTTTATTTGTCTACTATTCCACAGTAACTCCATCTGTGCATTATCAGTAGCTGTCCTGCTAGAGAAAAAACCTCCATCCAAGGTCAAAAGGTCCAAGTTTTTTGAGAATCTGCTCTGTATTTATCCCTACTCCTCTTCATTTCACCGTCTCTGCTGAATAAAAAAAAAAATTCCCAAGCCAACTGCAGAATTCTGCCACCACCAATCTTCAGCATGTGGATGGAGCATCCAGGTTGCAGCTTCGCAAAGAACTGTTGTATTTATGCTGAGGTTACATTAAACACAGGTTAACTATTTACAGATTAGGTGACCCACAAAGGCAACAGCTGCAGATGGGTATCAGATCAAAAGGAAATAAAAGTGCATGCTGCACTTTACAGTTTTTTGTCAACAGATTAAAAAAAAGAAGAAAGTTTGCTGTTGTACTGCGGAAAAAGATAAAAGCATTTAAGAGGCATGAATGTTTTTGCATCTTCACCATTAGCATTCATGTTTACTTCCACAAACATGACTTTTTCTGGTGGTTGACAAAACACTGAAAACGCTGCTACTGCGCCCTCTGCTGCTCATGAAAGACCATTGCAGGTTGTCTGCAGTTCATACTGAAAATTACATATAAATCATATATATTTGGAAATGTGAATGACCACGTCAAAAGAAAAAAGATAAACCTCCCCTTGCCCCCCAAAAAAACATAAATAAAATCAGATTTGGATCACTTCAGGATGCAGTATGAACATGGACTCTCCTCATAGTTGTTTCTGACGAAGAGCGGTTTATTTCTGCAAGTGGCAGCAGTAGAAGCCAGAAGACGTCACTAATTGTATTTGTTGAGTTTCAATTTCAGTCAAACTGAACCTGCAGATCCATGATGAGGATATGTTGTTTGCTCAGTCCTCAAGTTTAATGGCTGGACCATTTTGGGAAGCTTTTGAGACCCACACTGAGAAGAGGACAGATAAAAACAAAATGGCTGCCAAGACATATAGAATGGAAAAAATCTTGTCTATTTTCTTGGCGACTCCGGTCCAGTAACCATCCTTCTTCTCCTCAGACTCTTTGTTGAGGACGATTTTTCTAATCTCTGCAAGCTCATCTGAGACTTTCTCCATGGCCAGGAATAACTGGCTGCTGCTGCCCTGCATGAATCAGAGCCATAAATTATAAATCAGACAATGGGTCACACACAAAATATTATGTAATTGTTTTGTACAAACTACATGCTTAGAAACTCCTGTTATGGGAACTTGAATGCTGTATTACACTAACCCCTTTGCACATAGATGGTGTTTGATCGATCATCTCATCACAGGTGGAGGCAATGGAGGAAGCTTTTATTTCTGGAAGAAAATGGAAGACAGTTGAATGTGAACACAACAACTTCATGATCTGTGTTTGTCTATTAAGAAATGTTTAAGAAATTATGAGAAACTACAATCAGATTTAGATTAGATTGAATTTAATCTAATCTCTTAGTTAGCAGTAAAAATTGATTTCATCTTTATGAATATCTTAGTTCTTACGAAGCATGTCACTCTCCTTCTTGCCTTCCAGGGATGATGAGTCTTTTTCCATCAGATAACTCAAGAAAACGGTCTCTATGAGGCTGAACAGCATCACAGCAAAAACCCCAATGCAATAAATCACTTGGAGGAACAGAGAGCACAGTATGGTGAGAATGTTGGTTCATTCTGAGACAAATGCAGGTTGAATTTAAATCCATAATTTTTAAGTGCATTTTTTAAAACTTAATTTGTAGCCGTTTGAGTTAATGATTAAGTGTTCATTTAATATAGAAGAGCTTAGGAAGTCAAACAGCTAAATTTATATCTATTAACATTTTGTCTCCCATAAATGCATTTGTATTTAATTGTGTTATTAGCTCTATCATGCAAAGAGGCACATAACTGAGAAAGGGAAGAAATTGAAAATGAAACTCTTTTGCCTGCAGAATGTTTGCATGGGGAAGCCTGAGATTGATTACATATGCATTTAAAATTGTGCATGTTTGAAATTTTGAAAACTCAATTGCAATTATGCACAACTTTGACATAACTAAATGAGAAAAGATTTAATGGGTAGGAAAACTCTGCAGGTCACTACTTGTTACCTGGAGACTTATGAGATTTTTACCTATAAGTGGAATCCTGCTTGAGGTAAAAGGTAGAATTTCAATGAGAATCAGCTGCATCACTGTAACAGCAAGTAGCACCGTGATCTTGAAACTAATCTTCTCTCCACTGCCAGTCGGCATCAGGAGGGAGGCAAAGTCCAGACACAAGAAGAAGAGGACAGGCAGCAGAAAGTTGACCACATAAAATGCAGACTTTCTCTTCATGGTTATCTGTAAAGAGGTATGTTACATGGTTAAAATCACTTCTGTATGATTATTTTAAAATGGGTAAAATAAGATCAGCAAAATTTTTTAGTAAAAATTATTCATTTATTATTATTTTTGAAACTTTGTCAACACTAGTAGCCTTTGACAATTGTCAGGCAGGAACATGAGCTATGAAAAAAAGAGGAAAACATGTGACAAAGGTCAATGGTCCGGGACCCTAACTGGGTTGCACGCTCTACCACTGTGCCACCCCCGCACCCAATCAAAACTTATTTTAAACAATAAAAGTGAATGCAAATTACTAAAGGTAAACAATTTTCCATTGATAATCTGATGCTAATGTAGACTGCAGCTTTAGTAGGGGAAGCATTGCTGTTCCACATGTCTGTCAAAATCCAGTCTCTCTACAGTATAGTATCCACTGAGGATGTTTTGTGATCCTGGCAACAGAAGGGATGAAATCATTTGCTTCATGAATTAAAAATAACATTTCAGACGGATCTGATCACTTTTATTGCAGGGAGAGACAAACTGAATTTGACTCTTAAATCATCCTAAATCAGGTAGAAAACAAAGCGTGACTTGGCTCAGCACAGAGCAAGTAAAATAGAAGAACAGAATAAAATAGAAAACCTTATGTGACCCGTCTTTGAAATACTTACAGTGTAGGCAACAACTGTTTGGTTGGTGTAAAAGCTATCGCCATTTTTTTCAATGACTGAGATATCGAGAAACTTCCATTCGTACTGCATCCGGATATTCTTATGAGAGTCCATTGTGATCACTGCTTTGTCTTTTTTTAAGATAAAGTGCAACTCTTCATCTGTGATGAAAAAACAAACATCAGATTGATTTAGTAATAAATATGAGATTACGCAATTCAAATTAATCTGAAAACAGCTTCTGTGACAGCTGCCATGGCTTTGTGGCAGATCCCACTACTTTAGTGACAGTAACCTGCCAGTGAATACAACAGCTTTAATGGCAACTGCCACAAAATCAGTGGTGGCTGCATGTACATATATATGCATTTGTATTCTTGTATTTTTATTTTTTCAAAATATATTTATATTCAAAAATCAATCTGCCACAGAAGCCATGGCAGATGCCACAATTGCTGGAAGCTGACATTAGTAAGCTCTGCAGCTTCAAGCAGCCGACACCAGAAGGGAAACTTGTAGCTGCCACTGCCACAATAATTAAAATACAGATAAAATCATTGTTTCGTGTTGACTTAACAGCTCACTAATCCTAGGTACCACATGTCTGATACAACACCTACACGGTCATAAAATGCTGATATTTTAAAGCACAAGTAAACAAGGCTTACCAGAGTATGAGATCGACTTAAAGGTGATATCGCAGCTCTGAATGTCAAAGGGGAATTTAAAAATGTTCATTTTGCAGGTGCTGATCACAAACTTATCATCTCTGTACTCCACCCAGCCTTCATGATGAATGGTGACAAGGGGGCTCGGCACGTTTTTATCCTTTTCAGTCCTGTAAGAAAATAAAAAGGTTAGGTCCAATGTTACTTCAAACCATTTGGTCAATAGCCTCATTCAGACACTGAGATAACTTGACTTTCTGAAATGTTTACATAAATTTTGTTTGTGCATCACTGAAGTTAAACAATTGATGTCTAAACAGAAGTTAAAAAAAAAAAAAGAAACTTAAAAAAAAAAAAAATCAGTGCACTTATGGAGTCGCACTCAAAATGCTACTTATGCTACTGGTCCGATGATGTACTGTGTGATTGGTTAAATGTATAATCCAATAGAGAAATATTGTGTTTGTAATCTGTTTCAATGCCTTCATGGCTGGGATAAATTTTTTTTGTTCATTCATTCATTTTGTTCTGTGGCAGGAAAGAACCTTCCACTTTGCCACAGTTTGAGATACCTCAGTGTACCAGGTTTTAAATTTAACATCATGTTTATGTAATTGTGACGATGGATCCAAATGCAAAAGCAGCAGAGGAGGAGAGTAAATAATTTTTTTGGGGAAAAATACAGCCAGGAGGACACAAAAAGCAACACAAAGAACCATCCAAATGAAGAAAGCAAGGAGTAAGTTGAATATTGAATGCTGAACCAATAGTCTGGGTTGATTGTTTTTTTTATTCAGAGAGAAGTTGAATAAAACTTCTCTCTGAAGGTGTGAGGAGAGAGAGCACACAAACAGGGGAACAGATACAATTAACTTAACTGCAACAAAGAAAAACTAGACAAGGAATAAACAAAATAAGAAAGACTGAACTAAAAAAGTAAAGCAAAAACATAAAACATAAGAAACCAGTGGACAAAGCCAGAAAAACACTCAAATAACCTAAAACATAAAATGAGCAGATTTACATTTCTTCAATTATGACATCAGGCATCCACAAAGATTTACGTGGAACCACTACTTTGGAAAGTCCACAAAAGTCATCTGGACTCCAGGAGACATAGTCATTTTCCCACTCCTTGTTAGAGAAAAACAAAATGGAGTCAATGGTCTTGATTCCTAATCAAACATCAGCTAATTTGTCATGTTTTCTGAGAAAACTCACCATAAGAAACCAAAGATATGATATAAAGGACTGGTCAACTTCTCTCTGAATAAAAAAAAAAAAAAAAAAAAAAAAAAAAAAGAAAAAAGAGAACCATTATCAGTTGTTAGACATTTAGAGTAGATTGCAATTAGTGCTTTTAATTTTAGTACTAATAGTAGGTCTTGTTCTACATGAAGCTAATAATACATTCTTAAATGTGTATGCACCATAGTCATTATTTGGCATACAGATTTTATTATCAAACAACAACTTAAGATCTTGCAATCATTTCTTAATATTCCACATTAAAAATGGCAACAGGAGAACCACAGTAAACATGACTTAAAAAAAAATTATATGAAAATAAAATTTTGTTCCAAAGCTAAACAAACTAAAATGAATTTGAACAAAAATAAAATGACAACTTTAGACAAGAATTTACCAAATCAAGAATGGCATAAATCCTCATTTCAATGTAAACTTCAGTTTTCTCTTTATAGTGTCTAACAGGTCTGCTCATGGTCAATGCTTCATTGTCCTTGGCCAGGTCCAGGTACTTCAGAACATCCCGGTAGCTACAATTAGTTCCTGCAAAAACAGAAAGCCTATTATTCTGCACCAAATTCACCAGAAAGGGAAGAGGTTTGGTAAAATTAGAAAATTGTGTTCTAGTATTCTTGTGGTTTCTCATTACCAATATACTTTTACATTAAAGACTTAGTTTTAAATTATGTTAAAAGATTTCAGATCAAGTTATAATTATCCATTTAGTATTTTAAAACTCATATTTCCATCAGTGTTTATGAAATTCAAGCCATATTTCAGACAAAATCCAGATGGATTAAAATCCGTGTTGCTTCAATAAAATCTGTGTCTAAATGAGAAAATTTTAACTGTCAACAGATCAGTTGGAAAGAATATTAAAAACATGTTTCATTCAGATAAAGAGCAGTAAAAGATTAAAAAAAATCTAATGGGTTATAGATGGACATTAACTTTAAATGCAAATAACATTGTTTAAGATTATAATGACAACAATCCAATCATAGGCAAAGCAAACAAATTTCAGATTAACCTGGAAGGAGGATGACAATGTAAAGAATGTTTCCAATGTTTGGTTTTAATCAAAATCTAGAAAAAAACCCAAAGTATTCCACTAATTTTGTGTCACTGTGGGGAAAAATGTCACCTTAAACCTGAAGTTTTTACAATGTTGTTCTTCAGAGGAATAATAAACGGATGCAAGCATATAAGCAGCTGTGTGTTCATTATTCAGAATAATAAATGGGATGTTTATGTTAATTTAACGCCGTTTTTGAAAAGTCACCAACACAATGGTCTTCTGACATGAAAACTGTTGGCCAAAATATTTTAAAACAAAGTTATCTAGTAATATCTAAATAGTTTTTTTGTAGCTTTGTGTTCAAACATTATTTTGGTCTTACCAGTTTCATCTAATTCCTCGTCAGATGTCTCGTTATTATAAGCAGACGTATTATAACTTGTGGTATTCCCATCTGTCAAGCAAAAAATAAAATTATGTATTTGTAAATTATTTTATAATCACACTTTTTGTGATTAAATGGTGCAAAAAATATATTAATCTGTACTCCGATAAATTTTTTAAAGCAGGAGGCTAAAACAGTAACAGAGGCTCTTATGTTGACCAGATGATGACAAGTTGATCAAAACTTCACTTATACAAAGAAACAAAATAGCTGCAATGAATCTTACAGTAAAAATATTCATTGATGACAATAACTGCCATTCAGAGATTATCGAAAATCCATTGTATTACATTTCTTACCTGATAGATTTGTGTAACTCTGATTAGAGTTCAGCTGGTGATCAAGATCATCTTGTATTTCTAAACTGGATGTCAATCCACCTGACAACAGAAATCATATAGTGTTATTTTATGTTACGCTTCATTTTCAAAGAAAAAAAAAAAAGAGAGAATATATTTCTATAGTGGTTGAATGCAAATGTACAGCAAGGTGACTAGCATATCAAGGAAGTGATGAACTGGAAAATTGCAGGTGAAATAGAGGAACTGGGAGGTAAAGAGTGGAAACCAGGGGCCTGGTTTGATGAGGTAACTGATTGCAGGTGTGAATAGTTGGAGCAGGAGTCAGGCTGGGACAAGGTGGCACCAGGAAACAGGGAATATATACAGGGGAACACAAAATAGAGTGAGGGGGGAAACACAAGGAACTGGAAATTATTCTAATAATAAAGAAACACTAAGACTAAAGGAAACATAATAAACTATAAAGAGACAAAGACATAAGGGGAAACTAAGAACCAAACAGAAACAAGACTGATCTAAAAATAATAGGAACTAAAGAACACTGAAATAAAGAAACACAAAAATGAGAAATATCTAACAAGAATTAATGACAATAATCAAGAAGAATAAATCAAAGAGTGAACTAAAACATAATTGATAAATAAAATGAAAAGCAAAAAGAAACCCAAAAACCCAGTCTTGACAAAAATGTTCCAAACTAGAAAGTGAAGGAATATGTTAACAAGGCATATTCTAAGCCTGTATATAAAAACAGGACATTATTGCAAGAATCTCCCCAAACTGGCAATTTGCTAAGGAGGGTTAAATTCAGTCATCGTGTTTTAAATGCTGGAAAATAGGTCACAGAAATAAAACACGTTTGATTGGTTGGTCAAGCCTGAAAAACCAAGCCAAAGAACCAGAAACCAAAATATTACAAAGGTCAGAGTGCATCCAGTTGCTTTACAACCAATTTCATCATTGAGGTTCCATGAAAATCAAAAATGAAACGATCACATTTGCTTCCACAAACTGAACAGCAGAAGGAAAAAGGTGAAAATCTTCTACCTTGTTTTTTTCTGATCCTGCTCTTTTTGTAGACATTCAACAACAATTGATTGCTGGTCTTGAAATAAATATTTGTGAAAAAAACTTGAACAAATAATTAGTAGAATAAAAATTGAATTATCTAAATCTTTGAGGCCTTTGAACTTTTTTTTATTGTAAGTTAGGTCCCAGAAATTTCTTAGTAAACTCCTCCTGCATTGTGATGAAGTTTTAGTGGTTGAAGCAAACATAATTAATTTTGAAAAACTCTCACTTCTATTACATAATGAAGACAAGTACAATGTCCTCTGATTATTAAGAAGCATGTGTCTAGTCTAGAACAAAACTCAGCTTACCTGCAAAGAGCAGAAGACAGATGAATGCAAGAACCATGGCTCTGACCTGAGGGCAGCTTTCTCTTCTCTGAACTATTCAGAGCTTTTTGTGTCGATATGACTGCTAAACGAGGCCAACACCCTCAGCATTTATGGCTTGTCAACTTACCATCAATGCTTTCTTTCTGAGAGCATTAATTCATAAGTTCTCATTGTGGTCAGAGTCAGCAGCACTTTGAAAAGTCAGAGGATAAACAGATGTACGACTGATTGTCAAAATCGACACTCAAATTAGGAAATATAATACAAAAAAAAAAAAACAAGTATTCACAATATTCAGAAGTTTATGCAAGATTTATAACTGATTCAACATCAACTTATAGAGCATATAGAGCCTATCTATCTATCTATCTATCTATCTATCTATCTATCTATCTATCTATCTATCTATCTATCTATCTATCTATCTATCTATCTATCTGTCTGTCTGTCTGTCTGTCTGTCTGTCTGTCTGTCTGTCTGTCTGTCTGTCTGTCTGTCTGTCTGTCTGTCTGTCTGTCTGTCTATCTATCTATCTATCTATCTATCTATCTATCTATCTATCTATCTATCTATCTATCTATCTATCTATCTGTCTGTCTGTCTGTCTGTCTGTCTGTCTGTCTGTCTGTCTATCTATCTATCTATCTATCTATCTATCTATCTATCTATCTATCTATCTATCTATCTATCTATCTATCTATCTATCTATCTATCTATCTATCTGTCTATCTGTCTATCTGTCTATCTGTCTGTCTGTCTGTCTATCTGTCTATCTATCTATCTATCTATCTATCTATCTATCTATCTATCTATCTATCTATCTATCTATCTATCTATCTATCTATCTATCTATCTATCTGTCTGTCTGTCTGTCTGTCTGTCTGTCTGTCTGTCTGTCTGTCTGTCTATCTATCTATCTATCTATCTATCTATCTATCTATCTATCTATCTATCTATCTATCTATCTATCTATCTATCTATCTATCTATCTATCTATCTATCTATCTATCTTCATGTACACACACACAAACATTAACACATTTGCGATACATCCCATTCTCTTTTACTTCTATAAACTTAGGTTTTGTTTCTGACATCTTGTTATGGTAAAAAAATATTATGTTCATCTAAAAGCTTTGTTTTCCCACATCCTGCTATTAAAAAAACCTAATGTGGAAGTTGGTGTTTACTGGAGCACTTAGCTCTTCAATGTAGTACAACCACACACACACACACACACACACACACACACACACACACACACACACACACACACACACACACACACACACACACACACACACACACACAAAAACAATAAACAGTTGGTTATTTTGCATAACTATTTAATCTTGGTACAAATATTAGTACTTATTATTTAGATTAGAAGATCAATATAGTTTTTAATTGTGATTTTATGTAAGAAACGTTTTCTGGAATGTTCTTCTTTTCTTGTGGTAACAAATGTTTCCTGTTTCCTTAATCTCATTGTCATTAAATGCTGAATGATTGATTAAATTATTGTGTTAGTTTTGAAAACATACACCAGACTCAAAAAACTCAAAATCACTGCACCAAATGCAGATCCTTCAATTAAATAAACGGCGTAATGTAATTTACGCCCTGCCATCCCTCCAGTACAGGCAGGGCAGTGACACAAAAGCAACAAGAAACATTTTCACTCAGTCAACAGAGAAACTCAACAGCCTCACAAACATGATTCTGGAAGGATTCTTTACTCTGTTTCTCCTTGCAGGTAAGCAAAATTAATGTATAGAGGTAAATATGTGATGTAATTTTTGGATTTTATTGTAAAGTTTGTGACAAATTTCATAGCAATGTTCACGTTTTTAGAGTTTCTAGAATTGTATCACCTGAAAGGAGTTATTTATTTTGGAAGGAGTGAGTAGAGGAAGCATTGTTTGCTATGTTTAACAAAATAATTTACTTTAATAAAGGTATGCTTGTCATAACTTTTGAGAAGAAACATTGAAAATCAAGGTATTTATTTTAATAGTTCAGGGTTACTTTTATAGCAGTTACAAAAGAAAACAGAAAATTCAAATGATTATATGCATTATTCCCTTCACTATCTGTAAGTCATTGAGAGAGGTAGTTGTAAATAATTAAAAACATCAGTGTTTAGATCTAATGCAGTTTAAAATACAGAGATAAGCAGTGATGTAGAATTGATGGGTGGATTTACTAACATTCTGCACAAACTATATAAAGAATATAAAGAATATATTCTATGTAAAAACTATGTAAACTAAACTATATAAGAATATATTCTTTATATTAACACAGATTTTATCCTGTAATATTGTTTATTATTCTTTATTATTGTGTGTTATTGTGTCTCTCTTTCTGTCAGGTGGAAATACCTCTGATCCAGACTTTGATGAACCCTTGCTGTTAATGCCTGGTACCAAACTCAATGACTTAAATCGCTTAAAATTGGATAAATTTAAAAACCAAACCCAGTGTACTGTTTGCTCTCATAATTAATGATCTTATTGTTGTTACTCACATTGTCTAAAGCTAAAAACTATTTTGGGGAATGTTAATAATCTCCTGAAAGGAGAGTCTGTTTTTAATCTTTAAGCAAATTTACACCCATTTGTGGAGACAAAAGAATTCCTGAATAATTCAATAAATATGTTATTTCATGTTTTACAGAAAATTATTCAACAATCACAATAATAAAATAGAGAGGGACGATTTGTATAATTTGACAATGACATATGGCATGTAATGAGCTGTGAATACCAAATATAATGTGGGAATAAAGTAAATATGTTTTCATGAATTTTATTTACAGAAGTGCATATAACATGATGGAACATTTCTGTATTATTTTAAAGTTTATCTGTGTTTTTACTGAGAAAAAACACTATCCTCTTTTTTTCAGCAAGTATAGATATAAATTTAATGGAGAACCCAAGCATAGAAAATATGAAGCTGGTCTTTGAGCAAATTCGAGGTAAGTGGATATTATAACATATAAATATATATAAAGTTCTGTCTACGCTATTTTAGGATGCAAAATTTGGCAAATAATTACTTCAACAACCAGCTTATCTGTTTCTATGCAGTTTTGTTAAAAATCCATATTTTATAGAAATCTGGTTTAGTTTAGATTTACTGACAAACTGCTTGACTATAAATACTGAAACTTTAAATATACTTCAAAACATTGGTATGTAATCATTTTTGTTCAAACTAAGTAATTTTGACAAGTCGTAACAACCACGATGGAGAAAACAGTGAAGTTTTCTCCAAAAGTTAAAACAGGAGTGAAAGTCAACATTTCATTATTGTTTTTGATAAGAAGTGAACTCTTTCATGCTTCCTGTAATTTCAGAACATGAGGTTCATTCTCGAGAAGAATGCAGCACTCAGGCTGTTCTGAACCACCTGAATCTGACCCAGGACAGTGACAAGTACACTGTGGGTCGGCCCGTTAAACACCAAAGTCATTTGACGTGGGTACTTCTAGACATGAGGATTTATGCTATTCTAGATGTGGTAAGTTTTTAAAATGTCCAGCAATGCTTGGTATAAATAATCATAACAGATGTACTTTTCCAGATTTCGTAGAGGTTTGTGATACTGTATAAATGAATATAGGACTGATAACAGTAACATTACTTATTGTTTAAGTATTATATATCATCAAACTTTTGACTTAAGAGGAAGTATTTTCCACTGAATTTTATTTTTTTCTTTTCTTTGAGAACCTGATCACTTCTAAGGCTGGACAGGCTGATAAAGTTTTTTATGATTTAAGCGCTTTTTCATGTAGTTGTTGTTAAATGTCGGATCCTATTTTGCTAATGGAAAAAAGAATAAAAATCACTCAACTTTTTTCCTTTCTTCATAGAGAGAAAGTGACCAGACTTTCATTGCATATATTTGGATTTACTTGGTGAGTTTAACTTACCTTACACATTTGCCAATTTTGTGAAGATTGTTTTTTTTAAATTTTAATTTAAACTAGACTTTTCTTGGTACTTAAAAAAAAAGTATTCTCTATCCCTACGTCTCTTATTTGTAACATCAACCTCATCTTTCTCCTAAGTAGAGATGGGACAATGAGCACATCTGGTGGGACCCGGAGCAATTCTGTGGAACCACACATATCTTAGTCCCCACTAAATATTTGTGGATGCCAGATATGACTATTGAGGAGATGTAAGTTGGTATTCAGTTCATATTTGCTCACATTCCTAAACAGATGGCACTGAACAAAAATAATCAAGCCAAAATCGAGTCCATTAGAGAAAATCATGTTATAAAATTCTGCTAACTCAAATTCCAACGAATCCACTATAACATTAAAATTATATTTTTGCTTCCAACCAAAGCACTTGGTAAAAACGAGCAACATTGTCTAATTGTTTAACTGAGACACACCACAGTGGCTTAATTTGAAGATCATTGTCTGTATTTATTGTTCTGTAGGACAGAGCAGGACAAAGCCTCTCCAAGTCCTAATCTCAACATCAGGAACTACGGCTGGGTTGAATTCAGAAATGACCAGGTGGTGATCAGCACATGCAAGATGCGTGTTTACAAATTCCCATTCGACGTTCAGAGCTGCAACCTCTCCTTCAAGTCCATTATGCACTCAGGTAAACATGTATTAACTGACTTTATAGATTGTCAGTTAATCTATAAACTGAAGTATGCAATATTGGTTTTTGCATACCAATATTTTTTTTGGTATGCAAAAGAATATTTCTTTTGCATACCAAATGACAATGACATTCTTCCATGCAAAAGAATATTTCTTTTGCATACCAAAAGAAATATTCCACAAGTTAATTTTCTATGATAACATGATGGGAGAAATCTATAAAGCCGTTTTGGTTTGTCTATTTTTCTGACTCAGATGAAGAGATAAAGTTATTTTACTACAAGAACAATTCGGAGATCTCAGAGTGGTCTCGAAAAGCTATGGAGTCGCAGTATGAGTGGCTGTTTCTCAGCATGACAGTCACAAGGAAAACCGTCAACCATTTTGGCTTCAATCAAACAATGATTGTTTACACAGTAAGTATTTCTAACAGTTCAGCGTAATGTCTTAATGTATTTTTTCCCTTCATATTTGCATGAATTTAAGTCCAGACAAATTTATTGTATAAGACAAATTGGTTGTTTTTCTGTGGGAGCCAGGAGGAAGGTTTTAGAGCTGTTAATCACACTCATGTGTATGATGTTCATACCTTCCCCTTTTCTCTCTGCTGGGCCAAAAGCTCCACCTCCACAGGGGAGCCCGTCATGAATGCGCCGATAAGTAAGCAATAACTTGTTTCTTCACTATTTGCACAGCCAGCGCTTGTACGCACTGACTGGGAGGGTGTGAGGTGAACAGTGCATACAGGAGCTTGACTGGCAGTGCTAAGGCCCTCCTCCTTGCTCTGACTGGTTGTTTCTGGCCATTTGTTTTGGTGTATTTCTGCAAATGGCAGCAGGACCACAAGCAGGAGGCAGAGAAGCTCGATTTTTTTCACAGATCACATATTACACTGTCAACATATAGTGCCAGTTTCAACAAATATGCAAGAACATATTTATATAAAAGTTATTGCAGCTTTATAGTCAATACATGATGCAATTTTACCCCATCAAATGGCTCTGAACTGGTGATCACTGAATGTGTTGTCTTTTCTGGCTTCTCTCTATAAATTGGTCTGCTTCAAATGCTTTCTCACATTGTATATATTATGTTTTTGCAGAATGGAAAGAAATTAATTTCTCCTACATTTTTTCAGATAAACATGAAGCGGAGGTCTGCTCTCTACATTGCAAACTTCTTGGTGCCTGTCCTTTTCTTCCTGTGTCTGGACTTCGCCTCCCTCCTGATGTCAGACACCGGTGGTGAGAAGATTGGCTTCAAAATCACCATTCTGCTTGCCGTCACAGTGATGCAGCTCATTCTCAATGACATTCTTCCATCTTCTTCGGATAAGATTCCCTTAATAGGTTTAGCATTTTTTCTTTTACAAATACAGCTGAAACCAGATGTTTATATAAAAAGACACAATCACATTTTTGTTCACTGGTCTGAAGTTAAATCAGACCAAACTTTTCTTCTTTTAGCTTAGTTAGAAATCCTAAAATTGTTTAGATTTGCTAAATGTCAAAAAGCTTATTAAGGATGAGTTTTTGTAACTTTCTTCAAATTCTGAAGCTTGCATACATTTGGTCAGACCTACTTTAAATTGTATGTCTTGGGTGAAACTTATCAGATTTCCTTATCAGAGGGCCTTATAATCATAATAGTTTGCTGAAGTTCTGGTCTGTCAGGTTTGTTGTTGCCTTACTCTTTCATTCCCCTTCAGGTTTTTCAGATGCCAGGTCTTCAGGTCTTGATGCCATCCATTTTAGGAAGTGCACCAATTCCTCCTGCAGCAAAGCAGCCCCACAACATCATGCTGTCACCAGGCGATAATAGCATCCCCTGTTTATACTCAAAATGTAACAAAGCATGTAAACATCTGAAGTCAAAGAACGTTACAGATGAAGACCTAGAAAAAATGCTCTTTTCAGAATTGTTCTATTAAATGTAAATAGTTTTGGTAATTCTAACTATGCCAAAAAGAAGAGAGATTTGATCTGATTTAACTTCAGGTAGTGGGAAAAATGTGGATTTGTATTTATACTTGCTGTATATAAATATCTGCTTTTAACATGCCGGAGCAACATATGTTTATTATCTGTTTGCTCTCCCTCAGCGGTTTATTGCATTGGGACTTTTGCTCTAATGCTGCTCAGCCTGTTGGAAACTATTTTGGTGATTCATCTAATTAATAGAGATGCGTGGCTGGACAATGAACAGGAAAAGTCAGGAGACCCAATTGAAGATCAGGAGGAGAAACTGACCAACTCACACACATGTTTTACTGGTGAGATCAAACTTTAATCAGTTCAAATGTTCACTCAGTCATGTTCTGCTTTGATTCAAATGATCAAGCCTGAACAAAATGTGCTTCATTTTCCAGGAATTAAGAATCGTAGCAACTGTGCATCTGTTGACAAACACTCAGCTGATGGAAGGCTTTCTATTGTAAAAGAGGTAAGAACTTTAAAAGTAGCACCTTTCTGAATGATGTTCATATATGAGTTTTATGACAAACATGTCTGCAGGGCATCAAGGGCGTTGATACAGAAGTCTTCATTGCACTCGAAAAGATGTCAGATGAGCTTGGAGCAGTCAAGAAATCAATAACTCTTCTCAGTGGCAGACAGGAAGAGGATAAAGTGGGTTATTGGACCAGAACTGCACAGAAAATAAACAAGGCTTTTACAGTTTTTTATGTCATTGCAGCTGTCCTGTTTTTACTGTATGTCTCTATAGTGTGGTATTCTGCAGATGAGTAGTGATTAAATAAACAAACTGTTACTTTTTATTCATTTTGAACATTGGCGTTTTTAACGTTTGCGCATTTTATTGATTTCAAGAAGTGTTTGTGTGTTGTCTGATCATTTATTTTTTTTCCTCACTGCACAGTTTTGCATTGCTAAAGCCAGTGATTTGTGCAACAGTGTTATTAAAAGTAAACATGGTTATACCTGTAAAGTGAATCAGTATGTGCTATTCACAATAATCCAAGCAAAAAGACTTGCAGTATGAATTATTGAATTGTGTGGTTATATGTGAAGCGTTACTATGTGCATTTTTTTTAATAGTTACAGAAAGTGTTTAAGAAACTGATGGGACCTTCTGAAGTCACAAACATTATTTTATGATCTTACATGTTGTGCTACGAGATAAACATCCAATTCATCTGTCTGTAAATTAAAATCTTCATGGTTTATCCAGAGCATTTAAGCCTGTTCCTAAATCTGTTACATATTGTGCTAAACCACCAGAAATTTGTTAACCATTAAACTGAATAAATGGTTGAGAAATCAATTATAACATGTTGAAATGTGTGCTTTTACTTTGAAAGTAAAATTCTTTTAACGCTCAGAAGCTATGTGTCATGCTATAGGTAGCATAACAAGAACCACTGATTCTTATCTGACATTAAAATAAAATGCATAGTTTTGCAGTCATAGTTGCTATTTCAAATGTTGAACAGCCTCCACAAATAAATAGTTTAAAAACATTCTTTTTACATCTGGTTTCTGTATTTTTTATGCGTTCGTCTATCAGACCATCAAAAATATGTTTTTTTTTATTTTTTTTTGCTAAATAACCTTAATTGATAGCAAGCAGTTGGATATATTTAAGGCAAACCTTCAAAAACTATTGTTTCCTTTGGATGGCAACAAATTAAACCAGCCAAGTCTTCAGGAAGAGATTTGACAGTCTAATGTCAACCCATAACGTTCAGGTAGAGATGAACATGACTTGATGTGACATGTCCAAATCACCAGAACAGAAGCACAAGACGTTGTGAAAATGGGTGATTATGATAAAAAAAATGGGCAGCCATGTCACTCAGTGAGAGCAGCGATTATTCAGAAACAAGCATAACAAGATAATTATTAGCGATTAAGAGCATTAATTGGTGATTTTAACCTACATGATTAGTCTCTTCCAAGTTCAAAATGTTTGGACATTCACAATTCTGCTGGTCCAGACCAAATCAGATACATTTTATGAATAAAAGCTACACTTTTCATAAAGAAGGCCCTCCTCCATTTTTAAGGAAAGATCCATTACTCTTGGATCTTTGCAGCAGTTCTTGTCAAAAAATGGTGATCTTATTACTCTAGAAAACTCTTTCTCTTTCTAAACTCTTTCCCGTTTAAAACTAAAATATCGGAATTCCACATAAGTGAGGCATCTATATGCTAGTTTCAGTCACACCAGTCAGGCTTCATACAAGAACAGAGCACTTTAACTGCAATCGTCTTTGTCATAAAACATGAATATTGCAAATTTTCTTTCTAATAAAATCTGAAAAGAGTGCATTTGTATTGCAGCCTCTAAATCAACACTGCAGAACCGCCTTTTGAGTTTTTGATGTGAAGAAGTTAAAGTTTTTCCACGCCTAGAACCTTAACTTTTTATAAAATATTAATACAAATAGCCCAAGTTCAATGAGATTTTTAAAAATACTTCATTAAATCTTTAAAAATAATGTATTAACTTATTTTCACTTATTTTCAGAAGCCTTTAAATCACTGACATCTTGCATTGTGGCCTCAGTACTTTGTTGACTGTTGCTAAAAGGACGTTTTATTAGTTTTTTTTTTCTTTACTTCCTGGAAGAGAATCTCTTCCATTTCTCCTATCTTTTCATCCCAAACCACAACGGAAATTAGAAATGCTGTTAAACAGAGAGACTCCAAGTGCTGAGGAGGTTGGCTTTTCTTGATAGAGATTTTAACGCATCACATCAAACAGGACAGAGCTGCAGACTGACCTCTCAGACAATGATTTTTACTTTAACTTGCTTCATGTTTCTCCTCACAGGTAAGATGAGATCATTTCATGCAGTGAATATTTCTGTCGTCTGAACGTCTTTAGTTGTTTGAGTAAAAATTTCATGGCCTCATTGAGTATGAATTGGATTGAACTTTGTATGTTGCGATAAGTAACTGAATTAATATTTTAGAGATGCTGTTCGCATGGGGATTTTTGACCCCTATTCATAGGTAACATTTGATTGAGCTGAATAATAAATATTTATAAAAATCTTAATTGCATCTATGTATTCAGATTGTTTTTGTGTGTTTGTTGCTTATCAGACCAAATATGCAACAAAAAAATAGCTGCACTATTTTTTCTGTGGATTACTAATGTAGAAAGGTCCATATTTTAATCAAACTCAGTGTCGATACACTGATTTGTAAATTTGTATTATTATAAAAATGAGAAATACCAGATATTTTTTTTTATAAACGTTTAGATTTCTGAATGGAACCAGTTCAAAGTGGATCACTAGCAGCCACTGCTTGGAGCTCTGACTGTTGACCAAGCATCACTGATGTGTTTTAAACACAAAATAGAATGGGTGAATTTTAACACATAAAAGCAGCTAATAAAAGCAGCAGCTAATAAAAAAAAGATAAATGAATTATGAAAATGCCTTTTGAAAATAAAAAATAGAGCCAAAGAAAGGTTGTATGAAATTTTAAATTGAGTGGACGTGTTAAACAATGTAACGTGTTTGTCGTCCAACACAAAGGTGGATTTTTATTGATGACGATGTAAATTATGTATTCAGAAAATACTCAAAGAAATATGTGTTCTACTGTTAGGCAGCTGTGTTTCACCAGATGTTTATGATGACCCACTGATGTCCAGTCAGAGCTTTAACAACATTTCAGGTAATCCAGTTTCTGTGAATCAATCTGCTCTGATTGCTGTCTTGAAAATATTGTAATAGTCTAACATGAATGATAGAATCTATAAACAATTTATGCTGTGATTTTTTTCCAGTGACACTTGAAAATGCAACAAATTATGTATTTACAGATTTTTCAAATTTGACATCAAACCAGACTTCTGATAAAAAAGGTAAACCCTGACTCATTTGTTTCTTGTAAATTATTGTGTGTAATGTAATCATGTTAATCTCCGTTTTTAAACCCTTTAGGAGGAAATGTATCAGAGCTGGATAGTAGAAAAATAACTTATGTTACAATCACAGGATTCAATTGTTCTTATTTCAAACTTATGTAAGTGACCTCCATAGAGTAAATAATAATTTCAAAATGAAAGGAAATTTAATGTAGATTTTTCAATTTTTCAATTTCCTTTCAAAATGAAAGGAAATTGAAAGGATTTAATTATTTTTTCACAATTAAAAAAGAGAAAACTGTCTTGTGTGTATTTATTTTGCAGAACTGCAGAAACAGCAGCAGGTCTTTTTAGATAAATCTTTACCAGCTTTGCACATGTGGAGACAGAAATTTCTTCCTTCAATTAATGAAGGAAAGAGATCCGATGAAACAATGTTACTTTCCAGCTCATTGCTTCAACAAAAAATTTTACGTTTCACTTTACAGTCAACTCTCTGGCAGTTTTAACTAAACTTGTGAATTCTTGGTTGAGAGTTTTTCAACTGTCAGGCTACGATAAGGAACCATAACAACACAATGAGACTTTGTGCTTTGCCACTTTACACACAAAGCTTTACATGATTGCATTTTGTGGTTTTCCCGTTTTTCTCTTATCATAAAGTTTTTATTCTGTTTGCAGCATCCACCTGCAGTTACAAGGATGTTCTAAATCATCTGCATTTGAACAAAGATAATGAAACCTTCACCGTGAGCAGACCTGTTAAAGATCATACACATAAAACATTCTTATACCTTGAAATGATGGTCTATGCCATCCTGGATGTGGTAAGCCATAATGTTCTTTTTCTTTTTTTCTTTTTTTTTGACAGGGTTCTTTTGATTTTTGTTGGGGATTTTAAATTTCTGACTTTTAATTTTTTTTTCTTTTACTTTGATTCTCATGTTAAATTATTATATTATAATAAGTCATAAACGATATTTATTTTTTGTTAGATTCTGTTTTACTATAGCAATTGCCCT
This sequence comes from Poeciliopsis prolifica, assembly GCF_027474105.1. NCBI lineage: Eukaryota > Metazoa > Chordata > Actinopteri > Cyprinodontiformes > Poeciliidae > Poeciliopsis > Poeciliopsis prolifica. The sequence goes on from NW_026562393.1 coordinate 7,859,215, forward strand.
CTCTCTAAGGAATCTGTTTTATTTCAAATGGTTTCCCTTGAAAATCAATAATTTCAGCAGCTTGTTGGTCCAGAGAAGACAAGTGTTTATTAACACAATGCCAAGTCGGAAAGACATTACGGTGGACATTACAGAGATAAATGTCCATCAGTCTGGGAAATATTATGAGACATGAGACATTTTTAGCAATAATTTGCAAGACCATGTCTGAAACTAATTAAATGTACAAATATCTCACAGTAACTGCTCAAGACAGTAATGTCTGCTTTACGTTAGTGCTGCTAAAAGTGACAGCTGTTGAATCACAGGATGTAGTTTTACTTTATGTTTTCTATTTTTTCCATGGCTCTAAACTGGAACTGCAGTTATGAAAAACTGGCATAAAAGTTAAAGTACATAAAGTAAAAGATTCACAAGTTTCATTACTCTGGTCAAAACTATATTTGTATTAAATGTTGTTTCAAACTGAAATTTTCAACGTTTATTTCTTTATGCACAGAAAGAGACAGATCAGACATTCGTTGCATATGTTTGGATTTACATGGTGAGTTATCTCTGAAAAAGATGCATTTTATAAATGACTACTTAATAAAAAACAATTTAATACTTTTTAAGTTGCATTCTTTATTTAACCATGCTTCATGCATGGTTAAATAAAGAATTTAATTTTTCCATTCAGGACTGGGAAAATGATTACACCAAATGGAATAAAGATGACTTCTGTGGAATTTCAGACATAATTGTTCCAACAGGATTATTGTGGAAGCCAGACATGACAATTGAAGAGATGTGAGTAGACATGTACTGTAGAGTCCTGAGGGACTGAGAGTACAAGTGTGCTTCAGGTTTAAAGTAAGCATTTAAATTACCAACTGGTTTCTCCTACTGGTGGGTGTTTTAACAGCCACTCTTTCTTCAGTAAAATGGTTAAACATCCTGTTGTTTCCCACAGTTTTGCTCAAAACCAGTATGGCATCATGTTTGAGCTACACTGTAAACATTTGAGCCACATTTAGTTGCATCTACCATCTTCTACTCATTAAGTCAAATAAATTTATCAAGTTTCAGATTTTGAACCTAAATGTGAGTTTGTGAAAGATAAATTCACATTAATAAGTTTGTTAACGTTTTATTAATTTTGTCCAACAGTTGAATAAACTATAGCGCTTAAAAAAAATCAAATGAAGAAAAGACAGGAGAAGAACTATTTCCCAGAGTGCTTAGCGGCATGTTTTTGCATCCTGAGATGGAAGTGCGTTACATTGATCTGACGCTTGTGTGAAGACAAATGTTTATTTTGAATTTGCAAAGCCTGAGGGAAATGTTCTATTCACACTGAATGTTTTTGAGCAGAATTCATTATCAGATCAGAAATTTTGCTCATGCCATTTGAAAGAATAACTTGAAGTAAAATAATTAGTTTAACTTGATATTGTGAATAAAAATAAAAGAGAAATGTTTGCTCTTTAGCTAGGTGAGGACATTTTTTCTTGCATATTATGTTTGATTTAAACCGCATCATTAAGCAGGGATTTCTTTGTTTCAATTGGAAACTTCTCATCAAAGAGGTCAAAGGTCACATGTGGGGTACCCCAAGATTCAATCTTAGGACCCCTCTTATTTAATATTTATATTCTCCCGCTAGCCCAGGTTATAACAGGAAATAATATTAGCTACCATAATTATGCAGATGATACTCAGCTCTACATTACGATGTCACCAGGTGATACTGAACCCATCCAATCACTGAATAAATGTTTAGAACAGATAAATGTGTGGATGTGCCAAAACTTTCTCCAGCTGAACAAAAACAAAACTGAAGTCATTATTTTTGGACCTAAAGAGGAACGATCTAGAGTCAATGCACAGCTTCAGTTATTACAACTAAAAACTAGCGATCAGGCCCGAAACCTGGGAGTGGTGATGGACTCTGACCTGAACATTCAGAGCCACATAAAGATAGTTACAAAGTCGGCCTTCTATCACCTGAAGAACATCTCCAGGATTAGAGGACTAATGTCTCAGCCAGATCTAGAGAAACTCATCCATGCGTTTGTCTTTAGTCGCATTGAATATTGCAACAGCATCTTCACAGGCCTGTCCAACAAATCAATCAAACACCTGCAACTGATCCAGAACGCTGCTGCTCGCGTTCTCACTAGAACCAGGAAGATAGAGACATAACACCAGTTTTAAAGTCCCTCCACTGGCTCCCTGTAGCTCAAAGTATAGATTTTAAAATACTGTTGTTAGTTTATAAATCACTGAACGGTTTAGCACCACAATACATCAAAGATCTGCTGTTGTTATATCAACCTTCCAGACTCTCAGGTCTTCTGGTTCTGGTCTGCTCTGCATCCCCAGAACCAGAACCAAGAGAGGAGAAGCAGCTTTCAGCATCTATGCACCAAAAATTTGGAACAAACTTCCAGAAAACTGTAAAACAGCGGAAACCCTGACTTCTTTTAAATTGCAATTAAAAACACACCTGTTTATAACTGTATTTGAAATGTAATATGTAACAATGTATTGTCTATTATATGTTGCATGACTTTGTGTTCTTGTGTTTATGATGTGAAGCACTTTGAAATGCTTGCTGCTGAAATGTGCTACACAAATAAAATTTGATTGATTGATTAAGTTAAGACTCATAATTCAAGAGTCATGAACTTTCCACTCAGACTCCTGTGCTTCTTGTCTATGTGCTTCATGTCCGTGCTCAGCCTTGTGTATCCTCTGTTTACGCAAGCAAACACTTTCTTCTTGATACAGACATTTAAAATATAAATGTGTAAAGAGATATTTTGTTTTGCTATTGGCTGTTAAAAAGCAGCGTTCCCACAATATTCAATATTTGAAATCTATCATTGCATCTTTCACAGGATAGAGAAGGACAAAGCTCCTCCAAGCCCTTTTCTCAAAATACACAGCAATGGGTTGGTTGAATTTAGCAATGACCAGATTGTGATCAGCACCTGTAAGATGCATGTTCACAAATTCCCTTTCGACATTCAGACGTGCAACATCACTTTCAAATCCTACTTGTATGGAGGTGAGTTCAGTTTTTCTTTGTATAATTAAACGAATACAACATTTTAAATTAAATTTTCATTGGTAGATCAAAAAGATACACAACAACTTTCTGATTCGGAAATTGTTGAAAATTAAATCTAAAATACATGTTGCATTGACATTGACTTCTTGATGCCTTGTTATAAGCCTAACTGTTGTTTTCTTGCTTTTCTGTTCATCTTAGAACATGAATTACAAGTCAACGTACTAGGAAATAGATCAGTTATATCAAAGTGGGCTCAGAAAATGATGTCGAAAGATTTTGAGTGGTTGTTGGTCGACATGTCTGTCACCAGTTATTCAGTGAACCATTATGGATACGATCAAACCGTTGTTGTTTACACTGTAAGTATGTTCTACAGACAGCGATCTCTACATTTTATATTGTCTTAGTTTCGCTGAGCCAAGTTGTGTTGGTTGTTTTCCAGTGCAGTTCTTGCTGCTAAAGCTACTGTAGTTGCCAACTTCTGCATTTATGATGTATAATGTACAGATCACTTTGAAGTACTGCAATTAAGTGGTTAATAAAGAATTTACTGCTCAACTCTGCAGCTTGGCTCAGCAAATTTACCCTTCACTTTTGGTATATTTATAAACTTCATAGCCATATTCTTTTTTGTACAAATTCACTTACAAAAAGATGCCAATATTGCTGATTCTTAAATCAAAAACCAAGTATTTCAAATCATCTCCCACATCTGTTTACAGATAGAAATAAGGAGAAAATCTGCCCTCCACTTTGTTAGCTTTGTGCTGCCGATCCTCTTCTTCTTGTGTCTGGATTTTTTCTCCCTCCTCCTGCCACATGGTGGAGGGGAGAAGATCGGCTTCAAGACCACTGTCCTGCTCGCCGTCACTGTGATGCAACTTATTGTCATCGAGATTCTACCTGTTACATCAAGCAAAATTCCCCTTTTAGGTAAGAAAAAATAAATAAATATGGGAACTTTCCCTCAAATAACATTTATAGGTGTAACTTATGCAGTTGAGCGTGTAGCAAAGATGGTGGACAAGAACACGGAAAGGAAGTAGGTACAGTAGGTACCAAAAAGGCAAAAATCAACTTAAACTGAAATAAGAATATAGTACCAAATAGAAGAGAAAGGTTAACACTAGTAGAGGGTTTGACTGACTTTGATTAGAACCAAGTAAACAGGCTCCCACTATTTTGACCAAGAGCAAAATATACCGATCCAGTGTTTTATTAATGTGTTGTTGGCTCCTCTTAGTGGTGTTCATCCTTGGGATTTTTGGACTAATGTTGCTCAGCCTGCTGGAGACTATCGTGGTAATCAATCTGTTAGAGAAGGACTCAGCGTCCAAGGACGATGCCCAAAGTTTGAATGAAGAGCATGGTAAAGATGAACATCTATTAATCCAAACACAGCTTATCGCTCTGTGATTTTATTATATGGCTGCACTGCATTTAAAACTATGTCCACTTATTTGTCTTTCTCAGAGATGAAGAAATGCTTTCATTGCTCATCCACATTTGATGAAACTGCTGATCAATACCCATCTATTGACAAAGAGGTTAGTGTTACAGCTTGCAATACAACATTGAACTCAGATTGAACAAGAAAAACCAATTTGGGTTTGACAAAAAGTATTGCTGTTGATGTGTTTATGGGATTTAGCTTATCAATCAATATTTATATATATATATATTAATATATATATATATATATATTATATATATATATATATATATATATATATATATATATATATATATATATATATATTTATATATATATATATATATAAATATTTAGCAGTCATTGGGTGAGGCTCTATGCACCCTGGTTAGGGCAACATGGAGACACAAGACAAACCGCCAGGCATACAAAACAATACATTGCTAATTTATGGAATATATGTTATAACACTGCAGAAACATTTTCAGAGGAGCTTGAATTGGAGAGTTTTGGATATGAAACTCTGGAAAAAAATGAAAAAATAAAATCAATACTGCACTGAACCCCGTTGAAAACCCCCTGGTTATTCCACCAAATATTGATTTCTGAACTCTTCCTGAGTTAAAACAATAGTGTTGTTTCTAAATGAATATGAATTTGCTTTCTTTGCATTATTTGAGGTCTGAAAGCAATTAATCTTTTTGGTTACTTTGACCATTTCTCATTTTCTGCAAATAAATAAAACAATTTTTGCTTTGAATTTCAGTGACATGTTGTCAGTAGTTCATAGAATAAAAGTGTTCATTTCATTCAAACATATACCTATAAAAAGTAAAATCAGATAAACAGATTTTTTTAAAGTTGTTTCTTAAATTTGTCCAGAGACGTATATGCCACTGTTAATTGTTAAAATGAATGTGGTTAAACTTGTCCACCGACTGAATCGCTCTTGCAGGGAAGCCGCGACCGACTGACTGAGGTATTCCTGGCTGTGGAAAAGGTCTCTGACCAACTGCAGGGAGTGAAAAGATCTGTGGCATTCCTGAGCAACAAAATGGAGCAAAAGCCCAGGTATTGGGCAAGAATTGCGAAAACAATTGACAAGATATTTACATATTTTTATGTAACAGCTGTGATTGTGTTTTTATGTGTTATCTTCAATATGTGGCTCTCATAATCAGATAAATGGAGGAAAGCTCTTAAACATGTTCACGTTCGTGATGTATAACATCAGTGTGAATTTGAGTGCAATTTTCAAACAATCAGTCACTCCTATTGTTTTTAATTTATTGATAAATTTGATGAAGAACATTTCATTGTCTTTTATTGCTGATTGTCATGTTTAGATGCCATTTCCTTGATAGCAGCAGTTAAAAAAGGAGTCTGTCGATGTTCAAAACTGTATTAATGCATGTTTTTGAATTAGTTTCTAAACTAATAAGGTATGGATCACTCCTGTTACACTATCTGGTAATCTGCTGTACTGAAGTACCAGGCTTAGATGCAGGACATTATTTATTATCTCAAACTGTAGTGGGAAGTTTGATGTGATACTTCTTTATTCAAATTATCTTAAACTCTGGTTATGCATGCAGCAATAAATAAATGAACATCACTAAGTGCAAGCATGTGGTGACGGTGGAGAAGAACCAGTTCCTCCAGCAGATCAGTCTGGGTGGGAATCTGCTGCAGCTGCTGGGTTTTAAGAGGACAGACTGCAAAAATACACACAGAAGCAGAACTTTCTTTGTTGAAGAAATCCAAAGCAGACAGTTATAGCTCTGAGTTTTAAAGCAACATAAATATGTATGTATTACTTACTGGGTATCATTTTGAACTGTTACCTGCATGAAAATACCAATACTTAGCGCTACCTATTTCCTATTACATTTTAAAAATATTTTAATCATTATTTCTATATATTAAACATCTACTTAAGCAATGAGATCATATAAAAAGGTCTAGATATATTCAGGTAACTATTTAGCTGACTCATAATAAAATAAATGTGTATAAAATAAATGATAGGCATGATTCAATTTAAGCCATGAATGTGAATTTAGTTTATGACCAGGAAACAGCAATGAAACTGAAAATAAACATGCAGGAAGACAAAAATATATCAATATAATAAACATGTATAATATGTGTACGTTTTTGAATTTGAAGAGAATGTCGTCTGATCTAAGATAATCAATCAATAAAGGTTCATCCTCAAATGTTTGCTTTCACACTGGAGTTTTTATTTGAGCAGTTTTGGTTTAGTTACATTGAGATGAGAGAGAGAGAAAAAAAACTGGACTTGAACTTAACCAAACTTTAAGTTTTGTACTCTGAATAGAAAAGAGCAAAATCCAAATAAATTAATTTTGCAGAAGAACAAACAAATAATCCAATGTTGGTCTTTGAAAACTTGTATAATATTTCAAACATTTTCACTCTGATAATTTTGTGTTCCAAACTTTGACTGACAGTTTGATATGTTTTCCTTATTATTGGTTATAAACCAGTATAGATGCTGCTCTTTTACATTAAGTTAAATAAACATGGTTAAGATTTCTAAACGCTCATTCATCAAATACTGTTTATGTAGAATGAAACCTGTAAGAAAATGACTTAGAGAATGTGATAGAAACATTTACATTTATGTACTGTACTGATTACAAAAAATGAAGGCTTGAAATATTTCACTCTTTGTAATGAATCTATGAGTTTCAGTTTCTAAAAGTAGTGGCAAAAAACTTCTAATATTTTCAATATATTTAAAGTTTGTGTCTGTATGTATCACTTGCATTGTTTAGGTACTTTATTGTTTACCGATTATCTTACAGTGACTATGTGAAATGACATTATTGTGATTAAGTTTATAAATACAAGGTCACCACATTTGGCATGCAGACAACAGTAGAATTGCAAAAGAACATTTTTGCTGTTAGCAAAGCATTATCTCACACTGTTTAGCTTAATGGCTTTCCATTCAAGTTCTTAATGCATTTCCATTTGTTGTATACATGTTAAAAACTCTGGATGGGCCGTTAAATTGAATAAAGTCATGCTGTCCATTATAGCATATTAAAAGTGTTGCAGACTGAGAGTGAATCTCTGCATTTGGAATAAACTGCAATATGGTAAAAAGACTAATATATTTTTGTGGTTATTTAACATCTAAATGCAAAATAATTCCTGGAATCATGTTGCTGGATAAAAGCCCTGATAGACGCTCCAATAAAACAAATGAAAGAAAATACTGGGAGGTTTTTGTCCTTTGCTTTATTGTGTCTGTGAACTTTGAAGATGAATGAAAGTTGTATTTCTAAATGTAGCTTTTTGCTAAATAGTTTGTATATTTAAGGTAAAAGTATTTTATTTTTAAAGAAGAATGAAAATTGTGTTTAGATACGTTTCCCATGTGAGCTTTTTAATAATAATTTATCTGGTTATGGATTATGGAGTCCTCAAGAAAGAAAATGTTGCAACTTTATTTGTTTAATTAATTTATTGTGGTTTGTAACATTACCAGCTCCTGTCCTTTTGTTTTTGTCACCAGCCTTTAATGTTGGTTTTCTGTTAAATTACCATTAAAATCAGCTCTATTGAACATAGCAACAAGTAAGTAGAGCCTAATTGATCATAATAAGTAAATAAACAAAAAATCCACTCTCATAAAACACCAGTTTTCATATTTGTTTAGGTATTCAACAATGCCAGTTTATGACGAACTTATGCATTTTTCTCCAAATTTAGCATAATAAACTGATTATGTGTTAGAATTGCCATTGATATAGAATATAGAAGTGCACTTCAAAAACAAATATAATCTAAAAACTAAAACTCCTAATTTAATTGGACAAACTTCATTGTCTCCATTCAAGTATAACAGAATTAAGAGTATTTATATGTCTCACCAAGTATTACACACAGGATGACCTACTGTATTAATTGCCTACTTATATTGATTCTGATTAATATGGCATAATGCTTTAGAAATACACAAATTGTAGTTTCTCATTAAAAAAAACAGTAGTAGACCAACAAAAAATGACTTCAGTAAAAACATTTAACATTTAACAATATAGAGGCCTATGGACTTCAAAATGATGAAAAATGATGATCAGTATTGAGATTCCATTTTTTATTGATTTACAGATGGGAAATAGGGAAATAATACAAAGTTAGATGTAAGCAATTAACATAAAATTTAATGGGGATAAAGCCCTGAAGTCAAGTTTTCAGCCAATACATGGCTGAAATCTTCAAAACTTCATATTGCAATTTGAGATTAATATTTTTCATAAATAAATCTGTTGTGCCATCTCAGATAATTTATACTTAAATGGATCCCAGGTATACACAGAATCTACTTCATGGACAAATCTCTGTTAATTTCTGTTAAATTATGATGCATTAGTTCACAATCTCTATTCAATCTATGATGTTTCAACAGTAGCTGCCAGTTAAAGCAAGAAGATATTGTTTTGACAGCAAAATTGTAGTTGTTTGAACAAGCAAAGAACTTTGTGAGTCAGTATTCAGTCTGCATAAACCTTTCAAAACCTTTCAAAAACATTCAAATCTTTACTTTGAATGTTCATGTGATCTTAAACCAATGCCTGCATTAAAATGTCTCCATTCATTTCCTCCTGAAAGGGTAGTTCTGGTCAATAAACTGAATTTTAAGTTTCTTATTTCATCTTGTGGCTGCTCATCTATTTATATTTTGTCTTGGCAAGTGCTGCTGACCACGACCACAATGAAAATGATAGGTGAAAGTTTTCAGCGTAAAATCAATGATGGTCACTGATAAGATATAAGTGTGGAGACTTTTGTGGTTTTTGATCTCTGTGCTTAATGTAATTCGATCACTCTGTTATTTCTTGCCTGTGTTCGCTGCTGTTGTCTGTTCTCACTTTCTCAGTTTCAGAAATAAAAATCTGGAGCAACAATCCTGGATTGAACATAAAAGAAAAAGTGGTGCAGTGGATTTCGACCCCATTTAACGGCACGTTAGAAAAGTCCAATTGAAAACATCTGAAAGAATAACTCTTTTTCTTACAAGTACATTAAGAACTCCTCCAACTACTTAATTGATAATATAAGAATAAGTAGCTCTATTTGAAGGCAACAATTATTTGACGATAAGTACTAGAGTGTTTCTCATCAATACTTTGCCAATTAGTTGAGAAAATGTAAAAGCTGTGGTTTTATCATTTTATCTGCTCAAATGGACACAAGTCCTTCTATGACATAAACAGTCGAGTGCTTAGGGTGTTGGCCCTTTTCTTGCAGCTTTCTGTTCATTCGAACAGGCAAATTTAGCATCATTACACTTATTACTCTGTTCTGGTTGCGTTCAGACAGAAGAATCCCCTCACAGATAGATTAAGATACATACTGAAGTGCAACAACTATGAGGCTCATAAATTTGTATTTTCTGCTCCTCCTACCATGTAAGTTGAAACTTTGTTGTAGAGTGAATGTCTATTGTTTAAAATGTTATTTTTTTAATATAGTGGCATGGATCACTTTCAGGATTTTAAATGACATATTTCTATTGTGTGATGCATAGAAGATCTTTGTGATTATTGTCCACTTTTCAATATTAGACGAATGAGAGCCTTTCAAGTTGCTCTAAAGTGTCTGTCATTGGGTCACTGCACTAGAAACCATTCGATTTTGTTAAATATTGACGTATCCTGTCTGGATCAATCAAATTATTATTAATCCTACTGTTATAGAGCCCATACCTTTGAAGTATTAGTGATGTTTTTCTTGGGATGTTGAATCTAAAGGCGTCTTTGCTGAACACAAAAATCTGTTTTGAAACAGTTTACAATTAGGGCTCGGCTTAAACTGAAATTTTCCTCTCTGCCGGCATCAGGTTTTATTCGTTTTCTGTTCATATTTTATATTTCCTGAGTCTAGTTTTATGAAAAATCTCCACTTTCATAAAAGTGGAGATCACTGCAAAAATCTAAAATATTACCAAACTTATAGGTGGCTTTTAAGCAAGAAATAGGACCTTGTTTGGAATCAATAATTCCTTGAAACTGTAGAAAAAGTCATAGTTCCTCTGGTAGATTGTATAATTCATAACATGAGGAAAAATGTCTTGTCATAAGTGAATTAATTTGCTAAATAAATGTACACTTTGCTGAAACAAGACCAAAAATACTTTGTGTTTTTGCAGTGTATATCTATCTGACTAAATGTAGAAACAACTATTCAGTGTAACAGCTATTGAGTTTTATATGTGATATTAAATCACAGATGACATTGAACTTTCTTAACCTTAATAACAATAAGATTAATGCCATTCAGTTTGGCCTCTGTGGTTCTGCCACAGTCGGTTCTGTGGCTCCTAGCAGCTGTTCTGTGTTTAAGTGTTTTACTTTACAAAGCTCTGAAGCTGATTAACTAGATTAGTGATGCTCTAAAATCAAGCCTTCTAATACAGAAGATAATAAACTGCATTTTTGTAGCATTGAAACAAAAACAATGTCTATGTTGTTTAACAGGCGGAGTTGTTGCCAGGATGGTGGGAAAAAAGCCGCCACAAAGTACAAGTTAAAGCATCTGTTTGTGGAAAAACTGTCTTTGCATTGTTGTTGTAAATGAACTGAGATTCAGTAGATTTAGCTATATTTTAACTAAAGCAATCTTTTCTATTCCACTGGTTTGGTGGGAGAAAAGAAAAGACTTACGCTAACATATTTGCAGACATTATCTCAGGCCAAAACATATTACTAAATGTGAAAATTATTAACACAAAATACTTTAAAACAATATTTTACTGATTCCAACTATTTTTGATATTTCAGCAGAGGGATGTACAGATTATGACATTCTGAATCACCTTAACCTGAGCAAAGACAATGCTATGTACATCATGGGACTGCCTGTCAAGAAACATAACCGCCCTCTTGAGGTGGTTCTCACAGTAAATCCCTGGGCCATTCTGGATGTTGTAAGTTGTTATGGTTTTTTTTCTACTATATTAAAGTAATCAAGAGAGAAGTTGTTACAACTTTCCACACATAAAATTTGAAAGTCATTAACTAACTCTTTTAGCTTTTTGAAAAATAACCCCAAACATTTCAATAATGTATTTCCTATGATAGATATCACTGCAGTACAACCTGTTGGTTATTTTATGTAGCTGCTTTGTAAAAAAATTAAATACATTGCTTAGTTTTTATTTTCTCAAATCACGACAGCCTTAGCTCCTGCAACATTAGTGGTGACATCAAAGGCAATCTTGATTGTATTCCAGGAAGTTCTGCTGCCCTGTGGTTATTCCTCCACATTTGGCTTAACTTCACAATATAAAATGGAGAGATCTGAAGAGCAAAATGCATTGAAAGAAAGATGCAGTGCATTGATTTCTGAGCTGGGAATCAAACTAAAAGCAGATTTAAAAAAAAACTTGTGTATTAATATGTCTTCCATTGATGGAAGTTCTTTCTGGATAGGAAAGTACTTTCGCAGTCAAGTCCTACTTGCTTATGAACATCCTCCACTCTTTGTGAAATCTGACCCTCTTTGGCTCAGATTTCAAGCTTCCAGCACGAATATCTTGTTCTTGTTTTTGAACACAGCTTCTGGCAATAAAACTTTCTCCCTTCATGGGTTAAACCTGTTCCCTCAGGTCTGTTTGTTTCTCAGCTTGCATATTGTCTTTCCTTTTACGTGAAATGAAGCAGTAATTCTGCCTCAAAACATTCCCAGCCAACATGATGAGAGAGTTACTGTGATACTGTGATTTGCCTTTTATTTCCCCTTTCTTACTAAATCTAATTTAATTATAAAAACTATCGACTGACATCGGTTATACACACCGCACTCATTAGAGAAACATGAGAAACAATTTTGCAGAAAAAGCTGAAATATTTGTTTTAGTTCTCCACACTTGCCACTAGAAGGCGCTGTGGGTAACACAACAGGGCAGTACAATGAATTAAATTTGCAAATCCCCCAAGAAATGATGTGTATCTACACCCCAGTGTGAATTTGTTTGATATTAAGAGTGCTGATGGTCCATTAATGTCCAGAAATCAGAAGGGATGCATCCTCAGAGATTAAGGAATGTGTTGCCTTCATCTTTGCACTGTCTTAATTCTGCTGAAATAACTGAATACTCATTTATTCAGCCTGGCTTTATACATCTTACATTCATGTTTTATCTTCATGTCTTTATGCTTGTTTTTACATTAAATTGTTTTTTGACATGTGAAAAACACTACACCAACACAATTTAGCCTCTTTGCTACTTCTAATATTTCATAGCAGTTCATTTTGATCTCATTTTCTTTGAGTGTCGTACAGTAAGCTGTACTAAATCTCTTCACTCATTCTGTTTTGATTTTGTTTTACCAGAAAGAGGTCGACCAGACTTTTGTGACTCATCTTGGTGTTAAAATGGTAAGATTTACCTTAAACATAGGTTTTAGAGCATGAAGTTATATCTGTTAACCTAATCTTTCCTTCTCTAGGAATGGGCCAACGACTTCATTAGGTGGTCTCCAGATGACTTTTGTGAAATCGACAAAGTCATAGTTCCAAGTGAACTTTTGTGGAAGCCATACATAACTATTAAGGAGATGTAAGCTTATCCACTCAGTATATAAATGACTTATTATTTAACAGTCAAGCTGCTTAGAGACAGAACATTATAAGTGATGATAGAGGTATATTTTTCCTGCAGGGTAGAAAAGGAAAAGTCTCTTACAAGTCCCTATCTCAAGATTAATTTCAATGGCATCACAGAGTTTAGCAGCAATCAAGTGGTGATGACCAACTGCAGGATGCATGTGTACAAATTTCCTTTTGATATGCAAACCTGCAACATCACATTCCTCTCAAATATGTATGATTGTAAGTGGTGTTTTTGGCAACTTTACACCATGCTTTATTGTAAACATGCCACATAAATTTCATTTTTTCTTCCTGTTGAGAAACATTTTTTCACCTCAGCAGAAGATTTATACCAGAAAAGCCGCTATGGCCATATCACATACACAAAGAAGATCCAGAAGATGATAACACAATACGAGTGGTTGTTCTGCGAGATGACAGTCCATAACTGGAAAATAATTGGACATTTATATTTTCCTGTGAGTATTTTTTTGTGTGTGTCATTTTTAGTCATGTAATAGGAAATTGTTTGCAATGCAAGAATTTGTTTGTATTTTGATTCTCACCTTTTTGTTTTACAGATCACGATGAAAAGGCGCTCTGTAATCTATATTGTCAACTTCTTGTTGCCTATTCTCTACCTCTTGTGTCTGGACTTAGCTTCATTCCTCTTGTCAGACACTGGTGGTGAAAAAGTTGGCTTTAAAGTCACTGTACTGTTGGCCGTCACAGTTATGCAGCTTATTCTCAATGATATTTTGCCCTCTTCTTCTGCCAGGATTCCACTTATAAGTAATGAAGCTCAAAATTAAACATTCATGAAATTATAGTTCTGGAATGCCATGGATGATTGTGTTAAATAACAAATACTGCTTGACCCCTTCAGTTACTGCTTTGGGATATTTACGATGATGCTGCTCAGCCTCATGGAGACCATTTTTGTGGGAAGGATTCTGCATCAGAAGACGACGAAAAAGCCCAAGAATCAAACCTGGGGGGTATAAAACAGAAAGTCATTGGCCGATTACACAAACTGAACATTCATGCTAATTCCTTACATTTTAGTTTAACAAACTCCACTTTTTTTCTTCTTCTTTTTTACATCTTTAACACCGTACAGCATTGAAGACATATAGTGCATCTTTGAATGATATATCAGGATTTAAAAGGTCTGCAGCTAAAGAGGTTAAAAATTTCTATTTAAAGCCTTAGTTCATAACAAGCATTCATTTAACACATGAAAGGTGATCTTTCAGAAGTTACTAATATAATCTGTAAGTGTGTAAACATGTTTAAACTAAAATGTTTTACTGACAGGAGTGTAATAAGCTTCAATTTATTACAGCTCTTTGTAAAAGTATTCTTACCCCGTGATCTTTTGAAACATTTTGTCATGTTACAATCACAAACATCTACCACATTTATTGGGATTTTATTTGACAACCTAAAAAGCTTAAGATAACGTTAAGAGTGTTTGTGATGCAAAACAGCTGCAAGTCTGTTTTGGTAAAACTATCATGGCTCATGTAAGGATGGACATTGTTGACAGTTCATCTGGGCAAAATCACTTAAGCTCAGTAAATTATATGAAGAATGTGCAGACAGATCAGTTTTAGGTTTTCCCACATACTCTCCACTAAAATTAAAGTTTTTCTGGAGTTGCTCTCTTGTCCTGAATGAAGGTCGCAGTAAGCTTGCAACCACCATGTTCTACCATGATGTGCAGTGTTAGTTTCACACCATTAATATATTTTTCATATTTAGGCCAAAACTGTATACTCTTTACTTATTGGTAAAAGTTAAGGGGCTAAATACAGTCTTTCATCCACAAGTTTCCATTCTATTTTGCAGGTACTGTTTTGTGTTGGTTTGTCAATTAAAATGCCAATACATTATAGAATACTGTAAAAAAATGTAAGAAATTAAAAAGATCAGGGGATCTGCATACATTTAAAATACATTGAGTTTCTTTGGATCCATTCAAAAACACTTGTGAAAAACCTCTATTTCTGCAGGATACCAGCGTCGGACACACAGAGGGTGAACTGTCATTGGAGAGGTTTTCAGATGAACTGAGGGAGATGAAGAAAATTATTACGTTTCTCAACACCGATAAGCAGGAAGAAAAGAGAGGCTATTGGACCAAACTGGATAGAAGAATCAACAAGATTTTTGCAATGTGCTATGTGATATCCATCATTGTATTTTTAGCCATAATATTTTCATTGTGGACAGCAGATGAAGACGTAATTTGCTAAAGTTAAACACTTCCAGGTTAGATAAACATGTAGAAATTGCTCTACCTCTCTTTCATTAAATGAAACATTTCACAAACTGAAGGTTTGTACATAGAAAAACAGGTGCAAACAACGAGACTTATTAAACAATGAGTGTGTCTATATTTAGCATGTCAAGCCATTGCAGTTATTAAATGTTGAGTGATATTAAAATAAAAATGAAAGTCATAGCGTGTGATAAGAGTCATAGAACCATATGTGTATGATGGGAAAATGAGGATGGAATAATAGGTTGATATATTAACCTATTAGTAGGTTAATTTCAACAGCAATTAGTGTGCTGAATCCTAAATTTCAAATTAAATATTAAGTAGGTACAAAACAATTGTGTATAAAGACCTTATTTTCATCCAAAAACATATTCATTGGAAAGATAAATATTACACTGATGCAGCTATGATAATGTCAACTTTAAGCCAGGAACTTCAGATTTTAGTTACACCTAAACCTCCACAGGTCACAAGACCACAGCAAAGACAGAAGGATAGACAACAGCAGAATCCTTCTCAACTCATTGGGTTTGGTTTGACCCTCAGCAGAGAATCAAACCAAACCAGCACACCAAGAGGCCTGGCGTTGGCCTTCAACAAACAACGTTAGCATCAGCAGCTTAGCACCGCAACAGCTCCTACCCTGAGACGTCTTCTGGACCCACCACTGGAACAGTTCTTTGACTTAACCAACCCTTGATGGGTCAGGCGGATCTGCCAGCCACTTACCGAATAACCAAGGCAGCCATTTCAAAGATGGCGCTCCCGCGTATAAGTACGAGGCATCAAACGAGGCTTCGATAAACACTGACACGATTTCAGTCGGATTCACAAAGATTTTTGTCACAAGGCTGAGCGTCCACTCGCATTCCACGTCTTGGGAGATCAAAAAATAAATTTTTTAATGTCCAGGTCCCTCAGTTTATGAATATCAGGCCGACAGTTTCTAGCCGCATCTTTTTTAAAAACACTCACGCAGAAGCTGTGTGATATTTAAATCCACCATGGCGCATGCGTCTCAGGCTCATTGATATAATAATGTTAATAGCATTATATGTTTTATTCATGTTTTATTCCCCAATATGTTTGTAGAATAATTTAGAGACACAGCAAAATTTGTTTCAAACACACATTAATAATACATGTTTTCCCTTTCCAACAAAAATAAATGTGATCTGCAAATAAAACCAAATCAACTGAGACCAAAGCCTCCCTTAAGCCATTACTAAGAAATTAGTTTTTACATCATTCACAGTCTAACAATGACAAGCTTTGAGTTATAACTTACTTTTCCCAATATTATTCTAGAATCTTGAGTCTTGAGTTTATGCGTCTTAATTTTTGGAATCTTAACTGCGCCAGATATTAGCTTAAGCATTTCATGTTTCTACTGATAAATAGACAAATAACCCAATCATATCATAGAATTTGATTAGGGATGAGGTTCGCCCACCCCTTGCCTATGTAAGATTTTGGTCGCATAATATTTCTGCAGTGATCTCATTTGCACTTGCTGTTCAACCATCAAAGTGCCTGGACTTCATAGAAATGTTGCGCAGAGATTTCATTCTTCACTTCCTCCTCATAGGTATTATTATTATTATTATTATTATTATTATTATTATTATTATTATTAAAAACCTAGAACAATATGTCAGGGTTGTGTTGCTGTAGAATCTGTTTTCTAGATTACTGTGTCCTCATTTTTATTTGCAATATTTCACTAATAGGAGAAGCAGCCTCCATCCCCTATTAAATTATTCTTATTTTATGAAGAAATTCTGAAACAGTTGAATCTGTGTAATGTTATCTTGCAAGGCTGAAAGTAGTTTAAACAGTATTTACCCATAAAGGCAGGTTTCTTTATACTTAAATTTATTTTATTTTTTTACCGTTGCTGTATTATACGGTAACTACATCAGAACTGGACGGTCTTGTCAGACTCGGGGGACTGTAAAAAGCATTGTTGTGGTTAACCATAAGTGCACGTTTATGCTAGAACATTGGACATTTAATCAATAAAATGTGAGCTCTCTTTGTATTGATCAGGAGAGACTCATACATTATGAATTAATTTCAGGCTCACAAGTAAATAACACAGAACATGCTGTAATTTATGACAGAAATATTTTCATTTTTCTGCCATTGTGCCCAGATCTTTCTTGTCTGTTTGTGTTTGAAGTTGTAGAAGTGGCTCCCTCTGAAAGAATGTGTAGTTATCAGGAGGTCTTAAACTACCTGAACCTGAACAGAGGAAATGAGCTGTTTTCATTGACCCGACCTGTAAAAGATTTCAGAAAAGCCACAACGGTCTATATGGAGGTATTGCTGTATGCTATCCTGGATGTGGTAAGTTGGGAAATTGCTAAATTTCATATTTCTGGTTAAGTTAGTTTTTCCTTCAACTTTCACTAGAATAACCCAACCTTACAATTCAGATGATATACTTTTATTGTTGTGTCTATCATTTCCCAGATTTATATTTTGAAGAGCATCAGTGCTGAAACTGAATTCAAAACAGAAAATGTCTGTAGAAATAGTCACAAGCAAGAAGGAAATAGCTAAAAACAAGTCATTGCAATTTAACTGTAGAAGGACTTTCAAACTCTTTTCTCGTGCCACCTTTTAGTGAAAATACAGTACATATGTTTTTAATTAATTTAATCAGGAAGCATAATGGTAATTTTGAATTTTTTTTTAACACCAATTTTCTTTTTTGCAGAGAGAGATTGACCAGACATTTGTACCATATGTTTGGATAATCATGGTGAGTGTTATCTTTCACTAATATTTCTCTGAGTAACAAAATTATAATTAAGGTAATTATGCAATTTGTAGACTATATGAATGTCAGGTTTCTCCAGTGGAGACTCAAATTAAGGCAAACATAAAAACTGCTTTCGGAGATCCTTCGACTCAATTTTGGACCTCAAGCTTTCCCAAATTTTTATATTTCCAAATTTTGTGTAATATTAAAATTTGTGATCACATTCTTTACTTTTCTCCGTAGCAATGGCAGAATGACTTCATTTCCTGGGATTCCAGTGAATTCTGTAACATCACTAAGGTTACTATTCCAACAGATATTCTGTGGAAGCCAGATCTCACCATTGAAGAAATGTAAGCGTACATTTGATATACATGCACTTGCTCTATTTAAACAAACGAATATACCAAACATCTGAATGGTGACTATACCAAGAGCACAAGAAATGAGTAGAGAAGGAGAAAATAATGACAAAGACAAGAAAATCTGTCGGACACAGGAGACAACTAACACAAAACTCATGCAGCCCTTTAATGAGTCCTCAAAGTGGAGAATCCCCAGGGGGTCAGCCTGGTGGCTGGCAGACTGGTGAGATAATTGAGCCTTTCTAAGTGACTCAGTCCAGTCATTACAATCTGGTGCAGGATATCAGATGAGGAACAAATCACATGAGCCAAATGTTTGTTGTGTTTTGTTGTCAACAGAAAATAAGTAAATAAAGATAACTTTTATGGCATTTTGCACTATCATGTGCTGCTTGGAGAGTCAACATGAAGAATCAGCCACTCGGGAATAGGAAGGAAAAAAACAAACAGAAACTCAAATAATCATGTGAGTTTCTGATCACGAAACTGACATGAAAAGAAGGGCTCATCACATTGACAAGCAGAGAGTTTAAAATATATGTAACAAATATCTGTGAACGACGTCCATCTTCCACTGAGTTGCATCTGCAGCAGAGAGCAAGTACTGGACTGCAGAAAGCATAACATTTTGTCAACTTAGAATGATGATCGCCCTGCTTCCCTTCACACGTTTCAAAATACTTGACTACAATCAGCAGATGAAGTAATTTAAGTACATTGGGTACAAAGCTTTTCTTCATGAACAAAATGAGTAGGAAAGGACAAGATAGCATAAGTACAAAATCTGAGTGTGAACTGGAAAATGTCCCCATAGGTCAGTGCTTCTCAATTATTTTCCGTTACGCCCCCATATCAAGAAGAAAACTATTCGCGCCCCCCACTCCCCACCGTGACTATCCATGTCTACTGCAGGCAGTATCAGCTCCTCTGCTATGGTGTGGGGCTTTTTGCACTGCGCAATTTGGTACGCCACCTTATATGATGCTAGCAGCGCTCGATGGTTTACTGAAGTAGCCTTCACAAAGCGGGATGACTGTTGGCAATATTCAGCACGTTTTCGCTGAAAAAACTCTAGCGGCTTACCGCCTACGGTGGCCCTGAGGTGCAAAACACTACAACATTAACAAAAACACAACAACATTAACGAAAACACAACAACATTAACAAAAACACGACAACATTAACGAAAACACAACAACATTAACGAAAACACAACAACATTAATGAAAACACGACAACATTAACGAAAACACTACAACATTAACGAAAACACAACAACATTAACAAAAACACAACAACATTAACGAAAACACGACAACATTAACAAAACACAACAATATTAACAAAAACACGACAACATTAACAAAAACACAACAACATTAACAAAAACACAACAATATTAACAAAAACACGACAACATTAACAAAAACACAACAATATTAACAAAAACACAACAATATTAACAAAACGACAACATTAACAAAAACACAACAACATTAACAAAAACACAACAACATTAACAAAAACACAACAACATTAACAAAAACACAACAACATTAAGGAAAACACAACGGAAGAGGTAGGTCCCAGTGGGAGACCTAAGAAGTCGCTGATTGGACGACAGGTCGTTTTACTTTTGAACCGGAAGTTATGCTGGAGTGCTTCGTTTGATTGAAAACCTAAGGAAGCGGGAATACAGTCACTTCGCCATGTATTGCCCGAACTGTGGAAAGGAGGTGGTTGAGCCGTCACCAAATTTTTGCAGTAATTGTGGCAAGAGGCTTCAAGAAACTTGTATGGAGGATACTCCACAATGTTCAAGTAAGTTAAAAAGTATAAAGGAAGATTCATATTTCTTATGGATGTAGTAACTTGCTAACGCTAGTGGTCTCCAGACCGTGTCCACTGTCATCTAGTTGTTCATTATAAATGCAATTAAAAGTACACAAAGTCGCTATAATATAGCAGAATTGTATTAGCTATATATCGTAAGGTCCGTTACAGCCTTAGGCACTACTTTTTTAGGATAATTGGTGTCGTTCTGGTTCTGCTGCACTGCGATCAGGCTAGCCGCCTTTTTGGAAGCGAACTCGCATTTAATTTATACTTGTGGCAGCTTTACTTCAGCTCGTAATACATATCGTCTGTTTGCATGAATGTGATGTGCGACATTTTTTCTTTGCTTTACTTCTAGCACAACAGACTGTCCCATCCTGCCGTACACCAGCCCTCAGCACCTTCCTTGAATAGAAAAATGAGGAGCGACCAAAGTATTCTCTTGGGAGAAAGGGGTTAAAACAAAAGGTAGAAATGAAAGTTCGGGTAGGTGCTAAATTGGGTTCCCCTGTGTCGGGAGCGATCATTACAGCCAGAGAGACGAATGAGGCGGATCTGACCATTTTCACGTCGCTTCTGATCGATTTCTCGGTAAAACAACTCATATAATCATGTGAAGGTTGTAACATTGAGTTTAATTGGCAGCTGTTGTTTAAAAAATTGTATAATAAATAAATAAACAAGATCTTCTGATGCTGTTTTTTTATTTTATACGCCAAGAGAATCGCTCTTTTTCCAACGTTTCTCACGTAAGCCTGGCAGAAATAAGTCAGGCACCAAACACAGTTTTCCCAACACGTAGTGTGTATGTAAAGATTTTTGAGAATTTGGAAACAGTTGTTCTTTATTCCCCAAGGTTCGGTAAGGGTAGGAAAGAATGGAGGAAATTATAATCTGGTCCCCCTCCATAATATGGGAACAACTTAATTTACCAGCAAGATTTTTTTCTCTGTTTATTCCTCTCATCATCAACAATAAATCCTGTGATTTTGGTAGAATTTGCTCCTTGTTTGCCAGAGTTATGAGGGGAAAGCCATATATTTTAGGTGATTAAAATAATCTGTTCCCCCTTCAAAACATGGGGACTATTTACCAACAAGTCTTCAACTGTGCTTATTCATCTCTTCATCAACAACAAATTATTTGAAAACATTTCCTCTTTATTTGCCAGAGATATGAGGGGGAACCATATATTTTAGCCACCTGAAATAATGTGTCCCTTCCAAAACATGGGAACCAATTAATTTACCAGGAAAATATTCTCTTCATTTCTCAAAGGTAAGTGGCCTTGGGATTTAAACTATCTTTCCACAGCTGTCTTATATCACATTATCCTTCTCGAAAAACCATCAATGCACCCTGAGATGGCCAAGCCGAATGGCTTCAGTTTTGTCGTAGCCAGCTACATGCTATATGTAATTGGGCCCCGTGGAGGGATACGTGCGTCTTGTAAACCTGCGAGTTCTCAGAGCGATGCCTTGAGGATTCAGCTGCCTCAGCAGTCTCATTACAACATCACGTTTGACACGCAGGTTGTGTTTTAGTTTGAGAACTTGCCACATGGTCCGATAGCCAAATAATTGCCCTGGTCCTCTAAGCTCGGACATAATGACACGTCTCACTTCAGGAAGTGGAGAGTAGTTGCCTCTTCAATGCAGCCCTGCTACTTTCAAATGAGTCTTTACTGAACGCATGCTAACCGACACTTCGTGGTTGGTCTGGAGCATGTCCAGTATCACCAGTATCAGTATGTCCTGACTCAAAATATTTACGAATAACAGTACTAAGGTTTGGATCACTGAGAACATTCTTGTTTTCAGCAATCAAGTTAAAGCCAGAAGAACTTCCGGTTCAAAAGTAAAACGACCTGTCGTCCAATCAGCGACTTCTTAGGTCTCCCACTGGGACCTACCTCTTCCGTTGTGTTTTCCTTAATGTAGTGTTTTTGTTAATGTTGTCGTGTTTTTGTTAATATTGTTGTGTTTTTGTTAATGTTGTAGTGTTTTCGTTAATGTTGTTGTGTTTTTGTTAATGTTGTCGTGTTTTCGTTAATGTTGTTGTGTTTTTGTTAATGTTGTCGTGTTTTTGTTAATGTTGTTGTGTTTTCGTTAATGTTGTAGTGTTTTCGTTAATGTTGTCGTGTTTTCATTAATGTTGTTGTGTTTTCGTTAATGTTGTTGTGTTTTTGTTAATGTTGTCGTGTTTTTGTTAATGTTGTTGTGTTTTTCTTAATGTTGTTGTGTTTTTGTTAATGTTGTCGTGTTTTTTAATGTTGTTGTGTTTTTGTTAATGTTGTAGTGCTTTCCTTAATGTTGTAGTGTTTTGCACCTCAGGGCCACCGTAGCAACACACCGGTCTTTCCTCTTCTCCAACTGTAGTCACAGTGAAGCCAAGCGCTAAATACGCTTCGTCGTATTTCCTCTTCTTAGCTTTCGGTTGACTTTCTGTTGTCTCATTATCTTTGTCTCTCTCCGCTTTTCTTTCATCCCTGTTAAAAACTTTTTCATGTTGGGGGTTGTTGAATAACGGAAGCCATAGACAGAACGCAGTCGGAGCTTTTTGTTGACTTAACACTGCTAACCAAGGCAAACCTGTTGTCTTGTAAGTCGTAAAATGTTGCACTGTCGCAAACGTGACAGAAGTAACAATGAGAGCGCCACTGCCGCCTACTGTGCGCAATTACACTTTCTACTAGTACGGCCAAAAAAAAAAGCCTGTTCCCCAGGATCACACGCGCCCCCCCAGGTATCGCACCGCGCCCCCCAAAGGGGGCCCGCCCCACTATTTGAGAAGCACTGCCATAGGTTCACATTTGTACACAACCAAAAGAAAAGAGCAGAGTGGTAGAAAAATAAGAGATGAAAGTTATAACATCCACAGTCTCATGCTGGCTGATAAACTGTTGCTTTGTCCTGACTGCATGTATCACAAATGAAATATTTCTGTTTTGCAGGACAGAAAGGGATAAAGCCCCTCCAAGTCCTTACCTCACCATCTACAACGATGGTACAGTCTTAGTCCAGAATGATCAGGTGCTGGTCAGCACATGCATGATGCAGGTTTACAAATTCCCATTTGATGTTCAGAGCTGCACTCTCTCAATTAAATCAGTTGTTCACTCCGGTAAGTCAGATTCAAGCTGTTCTTCTGTTTTTCCAATTGTGTTCATATTTTCTGTGATTACCAGTGCTTTAGTGCTGATTATGTGAGTCTTTACGACATATAGTTCAAATTGCGCAAGATAAAAATTAAATCAGAATAAACATTTCCTTTTTTTTTAGCTCATTGAGGTTTACAAATTTTAAAGCACTGACTTCTAGATGAGATAATGAGACAGATGATTTTTGTGATTCAACTCAAAATTACAATTGTTGTCCCTTAGATTATTGTCCAGCTGCTCGCACAGATGATGTTAAAGTTGCAGTTAAAGTACTGGTGCCTGCCAGGTCCATTTCACCAAGTTAAAACATTTTTTTCTCTTCAATTCCAGTTGAGGAAATTAACCTGTCGCATACCTGGAACTCCTCAGTGACTACGAATTGGTCACGTGAGTTGATGAGCACGCAGTATGAGTGGTTGTTTGTTAACATGACAGTCACCGCCAAAAAAGTCAAACCATTTGGATCCCAGCAAGACATAATTATTTACACTGTAAGTAAATGGTGACTTCGTGTGTTTACAGTGAGTCTGTATCTTCTTTTAAAATGATGGATATTGTTAATAGTAACATGTCTGCAGCAGCATAGGGACAGACTGGATTACTGTGAATTGTTAAAACTTATAGAAGATCTAGAAACCAGAACAAAATATTAAAAAATTAGCAGAATAAAAGAATAATGAATGAATCATCATAAATTTTCTGTCTTATTTTGACTGTTATCTACATTGTATTTGTTTTCTCTTCATATCTCCAGGATCTTTAACTTTTATCTAGATTTTTATTTCCCTTCCTTAAACCTGTCACATGCAACATTTTGCCTCACTAGTTTTCTAGTGTAGAATATCTTATTCAGCCATTTACAGATGTAACACATAACGCTGTATGCACACAATGACATGTCCAAACATCTGTTTTACAGATCTATATGAAAAGGAGATGTATACTCTACATCGTGAACTTCCTGCTGCCTGTCCTCTTCTTCTTGTGCCTGGACTTGTCCTCCTTCCTGATCTCGGACAGAGGCGGTGAGAAGATCAGCTTCAAGGTGACGGTGCTGCTGGCCGTCACCGTGATGCAGCTCATTCTCAATGACATTCTGCCGTCATCATCAGACAAGATCCCACTGATTGGTAAATGGATCAAGTCCTGCTATGTTCTACAGAATGCAGCTGGGGTGTTACTTTTACATTCATTGGTTCTGGAATTTTTATCATGTAAAGCAAAGTTCTGGGAAGATGCCTGGAGTCAAAATGGATTTTAATTGTGGGGTTTTAAAGATAAAGTTGAAAAGATTTTCAACTTTTTTCCTTCCAAAATGGATTCAACATACAATTTCAATGAGTTAAAAACAAAAAATAATCATACAAATATAAAACTGCAACAGGACTTTTGTAAAAATATGCAAACTGTGTTTTAAAAGATGTTAACCAGGTTAACATTAAGGTTTTGGAATGGCCTTCCCAGATCCCCAATCTCAGCACAACTGAACATTTGCTGATTATCTGTCAAACTCATGTGGAAAATGGGAATAAAACATGAGGATATTTTTTAAATTACAGTTTGCCACTGCAATAAACTTGTTTCACACAGTTTTTTATGTTTGAAGTTTTGAATAACTTGTTTCAGCAGCTTGTCATGCAGTTTAAGTTGTGATTTCTTCATTGTCACCATCTTTATGATAACCTCTCCCCAGCGGTCTACTGCATTGGGATTTTTGCGCTGATGTTCCTCAGCCTCCTGGAGACAATTTTGATGATGTATCTGATAGACATCGAGTCTGAATCCCAGGAAAATGAGATGAACAAACGACATAGTTTGGAAGACGGTTGTGGAGACAGTCAAGATAGAGACGCCAACTACCAAAGCTGTGAGAAAGGTAGGAGTAGCAGCCTTTGGGCTCTTTTAATTAGTGAGCTCTAAAACACAAATTTAATACTAAGACAAAATTTAGTTGAACAACTAAAAATTCTATTTAAAAATATTTAAGAATATGCTTTCTTCTGATATTTTCTGTACATATTCAGTACAATCTGGACCCAATTGAGACGATTCATTTTGATCTGAACACTGCAGAATTTGATCAAGACGTGAAAGAGAACTTGAAGTTTCAGAATTGTACACTTATTAAAAACGTATGGTAAAATTAATGTTATGTTTCTATATTTCAAGTTAATAGAAAAGCACTTACAACACAAATGAAGGTCTAAACTACAAGTCTGTAGGAGGAAGACAGTCCTTATTATTAATGTTTTCCTTCCAAATATTCAGGTGTAAAATCCTCACACCTGAAGACACAATGTGCTTTATCTGTTTCCTCTAGAAGAGAAGAACTGGCCTGGGTGTTCATGCATCTGTGGTGTGTCAGCAAACAAGATGCCAACTGACCTGGGGCAGGTTGGTATTAGACCCCCACAGGAACGACTGTTTGAGTTTTGATTTCAGGTTCAATTCGCGCTCAAACCACGTTTGAGTTTCAGTTTGTTGAGTCAGAAAACTAAAAAAGCTCATAAAGTGGCCTGCTGTCTAATTGTAATTTTTAGAATCTCAGTTTTTAACCAGATCATCATCTTTCCAGGGTTGCAGCAGCCGACTGGCGGAGCAGCTGCAGGAGTTTGAAAACTTCTCAGACGGGCTGAAGGAGATGAGACGGATGCTGACTCTGCTTGTGAACAACGCCAAGGAAGAAAAGAAGCCTGGCTTTTGGACCAGAAAGACTAAAATCATCAACCAAGCTTACTTTATACTCTATGTAACAGCTTCCAGCTTGTTCTTGGGATTCATGTTTTCCATCTGGACAGCTGATGAATAAGGTTTCAGGCTCAGATTCATTTAGTTTTATTTTATGCTAATTGAAAAGTGAACTTGTTTTGATATAGTTATTTAAATGGCCGGTAGGTATCAGTCGAACTGTTAAGGTTCCTCAGTTAGTAATGATTGGGAGCTACGACATCTTCCGAGGCCGTGATTTACAATTATATGAGAAAATTAAACAAACTGAACAGGAAGAAACATACAATGTATACATACATAAATGTGTCTTGTGTGTTATGATTATATGAGTTTCACCTTTTAAGCTAAATTAAATGCACTCATAAATCAATATTGAAATGCAGCTCTATTCTAAGAAATAACGTAAAAATATGCAAACATGATATACATGCACATTCAAAAAGAACTTGAATCTGATTGAAATAGATACCCAGCATCTTTTATTTCAGTAAAATCAATATCAAAAGAACTTTTATGTTTATATTTCAGCAAACAGCTAATTAATTACATTGTATGCAAAAGCTAACTGAAGACCATTTATCTTGTCTTCATCATAAATTGAATGACCAAATGCGGATCATGAGAAGCTCATGTATGTAAAATAAATTTAAGCTAACTTCATTACAATCTTCAGGGCAATATTACAACATCAACACTCACAGCCAACAACCTTTTAACAATATGTTGGAATAAAATCCCTAAAATTCTTTATATTTTTTTGTATGAACAGTTTATGTGGCTGATTCAACACAAAGTGATAAAGACAGAATAAAACCCACCTACTCCGATACGTACAAACTGCATCCAACACCATGAATACTACAGTCAGATTTAGAATGCAATCAAGTTCCACTGAGTGTCTCATTGTCACACTGGTTCACAACAGTGTCTTTTTGTGAAACACACTCATACACTCACAGCATCCCTGACACAAAATGAGCGTCAACTTGCGATGTCTTTCACGGGGATCGGCCTTGGCACTCCTGGGCCCTGAACTGGAGCTGGAGGTCGTGCAGGAGCCTCGTTTGCTTCTCTGGTCCAGTAATCCAGTTCTCCGTACCTGAAACTGACAGTATATTTGGGCTCAGTGAAAGATGTAAGTTGTGCAGTGAAGGGCTTTAATTAATTTATGCTGTTTCCCATTCTTCCATAGATCGAAAACTTTTAATTTTACCAACTGGAATTATCAACAAAATTTGATTAAACTGCATTAACTGGAGCAAAGTTGGAATGAATTTAAATAAATTTGAATCTGCACTGATTTGATAACATATTTTAGTTATTTTGCTAAGTAAAAAACCTTGAGATGATTTTTGTGAATAATAAACTAGATAAAACAACTGAATTAATACAAAATTTATAAATTCGCAGATATTAAGTATGTTTTTAAAAATAAAATGCGTACCCTGAAATGGGAGCAGAGGTCACTGATGGAGCTGGAGGCTAAATATAGAAACACACAAAAAGAAAACAAGAAATATCCAGTTAGATATATATAAACCAAAAGGCAAAACAGGAAGATATGAACAGAAAAATTTCTGACAAATGTCTTTTAACCAAAAAATAAAGCTGCTGCTGCTGTGACTACTTTGAAATGTAAACTTACCCTTTCGGGTGGAACTTGTCTTGGAGGCTGAATTGTCACGTCTGTTTGAACGTTACCATTTGTTGGTGCATTTGCATTTCTATTTCCTGTACTGCGTGGTCTTTAAACAAAAAAAAGAACGATTTTCTTAAAAACATCAACATTTTAAGAGACTAAATGAATGCGTGTTGTAAGTTAGACAGTTTTTTATTTTACTTTTTTCTTCGTTTCAAGCAGATGTCTAGGGAATCCCTTTTGAACATGTAGAGCAGCACCAGAACGGCAGCGACGAGAAGAGGGACAATCAACAGGAAGAAGATCAAGAGCCCGTTCCTGAGGGAGTAATCTGAGACAGGAAGGAAGAACAGTCGTCTTTCAAGTCTAAAATATTACTTTGTATTTCTGAAAAATAATTGTACTTTCAGGTTTCAAAAGGTTTTCAAAAAGACAAAATTCTTCTCCAATGATACAGCAAGAAATGAGACAGGCAACATTATGAACTTAATGAGACGGCTAAGTTTTAATCGACTTCTGCTAACACTACTTTTTGGTTAAAAGTTTATCAATATAGTTGAAATCAATTAATAAAAAAACTAAAACTGTTATAATAATCATTCCCAAATAAACCATAGACTAAAACTCTGTGCAAATGACCTTGAATTGATTCTACAACTTTGCGTGTACATTTAAAAAATGTAAATGTACCTATCATAGCAGGACCGCTGTCGACGCTGCCACCTCGGCCTGCTTTGTTGCAGTTGGGTGGAGCCCAACCGTTGTCACAGTGGCAGTGACCCTGATCGTTACACACCTGGAGAATGAAAAACAGCCAATGAAGTGTCTGGTATTTCAATATTGACTGATAAAAGAGTTTATAAAAAGTCAAAGGCTTGTTTTACTCCTCGTCCACTGCAGGTGGTCTGTGCATCGCAGCCCAGGTTTGGGTCCAGAACCGACGCGTTCACACACTTGAAGTCCACACAGGTCTAAAGCAGAGGATCGAAAACATCCAGTCAAACTTAACCTGTCATTTCATTTCATTTCTCTTTAACAGAACATTTTAAATATTATTGGTTCACCTTTCCTTTGTCGCACGGACTGCCGGATTTAACATAAGCTGGATCAAGCACATCGGTTCCAAGGTTGAAGTCCGCATTGATACATTTGGATCCCTGAACTATCTCAATGCTGATTTGGGCACCAGCAG
This sequence comes from Poeciliopsis prolifica, assembly GCF_027474105.1. Taxonomy (NCBI): domain Eukaryota; kingdom Metazoa; phylum Chordata; class Actinopteri; order Cyprinodontiformes; family Poeciliidae; genus Poeciliopsis; species Poeciliopsis prolifica. Next base: position 7,888,312 of record NW_026562393.1, read on the forward strand.
GGTGGTTATTTAAATCCACGTTAGTGCACTGCACCTTTCCACATTTGGCATTCCTGAGAAAGAGATACGAATGTTACTGTAAACTATTTTTTTAGTCAACTATTCAACTAGATGCCACTTATTTCCACATAAATAAATAGTTAAGAGCAATAAAAAAATATTTTTCACACAGAAATTTTATGGTCTACAAAAAAAACGGTTACCCTTTCAAGTGGAAAAATTTGTATGAACATCTGCATTTCTATTTTTTCAGATGTGTCTGTTTTATTTTGTATACATGTAAGCGGTTTTCTAAGCACATGGAGTTCAAGAAGCATGTGCATTTGAGCGGTCAGATGATGTATGTGACAATCACAGAGTTAAAGGAAGGTTTAACGTAGGCGTCTATGCAAGTTGTCAAGTGGTTTTTATTAAATTTTCCCTCTTATGGTTACTTTTCCAATATGTGTGTGGGTCAAAACAGGACGTGGTTTTAACTGAAATCTGTGAAGATGTGCTGCTGAACTCCTCTCTACTCGTCTGCCTTCGAACGCTTCAGGCCTTCAAAATAAAAGATTTAAAGACAAAGATTGATCTTACTCATTTCTTAACAGTTTCTCTACCCTTTAGTTCATCATTTCCACAACACCTTCACAAGGAGGTTAATCCTCCTTGTGAAGTGATTGCTTCATTTCTAAAGAAGCAGTCAGTGCTTCATGAGTATCCAAAGCATGAACTTTCAGTTCCTGTGTTTCTGCTTCATCAGACGTCAGAGGTGCTTTACATGGGCTGTGGGAGGAAAAGAAAACCTTAATTGTTGTTCTGTGGTCTAAGTTTGTCTTTTTTAGAGGGAAGTAAAATTCACATTTTACTTGAAAGTCAAGGTTCCAGAGATTGACGGCTGCATAAAGTCTATCTTTAAGTTTCTTCTGCGAGTTCCTGTCATCTGTTAGTGCAGGTCTGTCTGACGAACTTTCTACTTTCATATGCCAGAAAGCTTCAGTTCAATGAGGTTTTCATTTTTCAGCAATACTTACGGCTTTCCCACAATGTTAAAAGTACCAAATCCCTGCTTTGATGTCTGGGGAATTTCTAATTAACTAAAAAATATCAAGGAAAAGATGAGACACTTGCCCAAATATACACATGAGCTTAAAGCTGCTATCAAAGCAACCCAGGCCTCCTGATCACCTCAGTTTACGCACAGAGTGATTCCTTCTGAAACATGCAGCACTGAGGCAGCAAGTCATGACAAGAAATTACATACCGATATGTCTTTTGGTATGTTTATGCACAGTAAACATTATTTTAATGTCTTGTATGTGGCAGGTTTTGAATTATGCTACTGAAAAGACCATTTTCTGGATGACATTTTAATTTACTGACTGAAACTTACAGACTTAAGTACTTACGCCACGGTACACTTGATGTAGCCTCCATTGCTGGTGATGCCACAGTTCCCAAACACGTTCCCTTTTATATTTTCATATTCAAAGCAAATATCATCTGCCTTTTTTGCACCTGTTCAAAAAGGAAAGTATCAAATATTAGCAACAAGAGGAGAGATTAAGCCACTGAACAAGAGAACAAAACATGTCAATCATTTCAATTCTTTACAAAAATAATAAGAGAGGGAGAAGTGACCGGCACAAGTAACGACATAAACCACATTGATTTCTCCAACGATTACAGCAGAACATACCTGATCCGAACAGATTTAAACACTGGTAATCGTACGTCTGGCAGCGTCCTTCGTAGCAATAGGCTGCCTCGTTGTTGCAGGGCAGCCCATCCATGATATAAAAGTCTGAAGGACAAAATCCAGTTTTGCCGTCACAATACTCTGGAAGGTCGCAGGCGTCGGCTGACTTTCTGCACTGAGTTCCAGACACTTTGATCTACCAGAGAATAGGAAGTAAAATGAATCACTTTGACATGGCAAGGACAAAAGTGCTGAAATTTCACCTGCACTGGAACGGTTTGCAGACCTGACACTTGTCACAGCAGCTTCCATGAGCGCAAGAGGAACCACGAGTCAGTTTGCAGGTGGCAGCATCACAGCACTCGTTCTTACATTCCTGTATGAAATAAAAAGGGAACAAACTATAACAGCATGCTATATATACAAAATGAACTGTATTTTAACTCTGAAATATGCACACTTTATTGATCCCCAAGCCATAGCATACAATAATAACAAAAAGTAAAATGAAAACAATTAAAAATACATACATCACTTGTATGTTTTGGGAAACTTTTAAACGGAGTTGCCTTGATACATATTTTTCAAATTGGCTTTTTAAAACATTTTTTTTATACATTTCTTTTTTCCAAGGTTTTTTTTGTGGGCTCCAGTGGCCCTTATTCGAAAGTAGGCTGACAGGAAAGAGGGCAGAGAGACGGGAAGACATGCGGCAAATGTCGCCAGGTCCGGGAGTCAAACTGAAGCAACTTTAAGTTGCATAAGCAACTTTCGGGAACTGAAGGAACTGCTTAAAAGGGAAAGAAACTTCAGGAAGTGACAGAAGGAAATGTTAGGAATTGTTGACTTAAAGTCAACATTAAATGCAAAGAACACTTTTGCAATCTCAGATTTTCCAAAAGACAATCGATTGCCTCAATCAATGATTAATGGACAGTCAGACCACAGTTTATGAGACTATGTTTCTGTGTCAGCAGCACTATGCTCTCATCTTTCCTTTCCACTCTGAATACATCCGAATTGCATAACAAGTCTAAGTCCACTGCTCAGCATAAATACTCAGATGACAAATCAGATGTACAAGATTTTGAGTATAAATAACTTTTTGACCTCTTTGTTTCCTGTGTGGAAACAATCCTCCTATCGTAAATGTTAACAAAGCAGATGATTGTATAAATAAGGAGAAGTAGCAATAGGTCAAACACTCGTGGAAGAGAATCTAGCTATAATAAAGAAGCATAAGTATCTAATTTCTCCGTTGTCCAACCAGATAACTAGACTGGACTCGAGACAAAATTGCAGCCATCTGTGAGAAGGGAGAGTAAAATATACTTGTGGTGGAAGATTAGGTCCTACAGTATTTGCAGCCACATGCTACATCTCTCCTATATGTCTGTCATGATCTGATGGGGCAGCAGCATCAGAATCAGGGACTTAAAAATCTTATTAAAGAATGCTGGTTCTATTCAGAAGACTGCTCTCCAACTTCTGTGTGAAATTGTGCAAAGAAGGACATTTCAAAAGACTAAAAAGACCATCCTATGTGCAATTTGGAGGTGTGCACAGTTCAGATGTTTATTTTATATGTTTATTTAGAACATAATAGTACTATAAAATTATGCACAAGAACAAGGAATGCAAAAGACATATTTTTGTGATGCAGTCATCTTAACATGCTTCAAAAGTTGTAGAAAGAAGTAAGAAACTTCTACCTCATAAACTCATACCATATTTTTATATGGACCCTCATTATTAAATCAAATTTTTAAAAAAATCAATTTTATCTGGGTTTTACATATGTCTAAGTATATACATCCATACCCACACATTCATTGGTTTTAGCCTCAATTTGCATAAACACATTAGTGAAAACTCTCCTCCTTATGTTTTCTTAAGTCGTATTAAATGTTGGCTTTGTTTTAACTCCAAGTACGGCACTCCTATTGCAGATTGAAGTCATCCATTCCTGTTGCTTGAGGAGATCTTTTCTGGTTGAAGCCAGTGCAGAGGCAAGGTGTGACTTGCCTCTGACTGTTACAGTGAATTATTACTTGAAAGTGCTGCCAGAACACTCATCGTTCAAGCACTGGCTGGAGCCCAACTACACAATCTACTCTTGTTATCAAACTCCTCTATGTCATACTTGGAATCAAAATATGATGCCAACAAGATATCTACTCAGATACCTATAAAGGTTTTGAGCATGCTCAGTCAGTGTAGGAACTGTGTTTGTGATATAACTGAATATATCTTCAGGAACCTGGAAACACTGTCCATGTTCTGGTTAATAAGTTAGAAGAAGGCGTAACTTTGACCTATAAGCCATTATTTACTTTAGCTAAATTCAATTCAGTGATATACTTTGATGTGTGAATTACTGTCCTCAAAAAGGCTACATCTACACAGTTTTTGTGTCAAATTCACACAGTATGCACATTTGTTACTCTCCACTAAAGCTTCTGTGCACCAGTTACTAAAGTCCAGAAAAAGAAAGGACAATTTTCTAACTTCTTTACCTCTTTTGTGCCACAGTCGCATTCCTCTCCTTTGTCCAGGCGTCCGTTGCCACATTCAGCGGTGCCAATCACGTCCGATGCCGAAGGTTGATTTCGAAGACACACGCCTCCCCCACGGAGAATCAAAGCCTCAAAGTCCTGCTCACTACATTTACTGAACTGGACGGCACCACTACAAAGTAACAGGATTAAACAACAAAGTGGGTTAGAGTGAAAGCAAAGTAATGTCAAAAGCTTCTATGTTGTTTTAATGAAAAACTGTGAAAGAAATATAGATATAGAGTACAATAGGTGGATCATGTTTTACCTGGCGCCTCCTGACATGATGCAGCTTTTTCCATCACAGGTGCAGCCACTGGAGTCATGATTCATGCCCAGGTTATGGCCCATCTCATGGGCCACCACCGCGGAAACATAATTCAAGTTGTCTTTGCTGTACTATAAAAGTAAAGCGTGGTGTTTAGGTAAAAGCCTTCTGCACAGGTTTTTAAAAAAATGATCCATATTGAAACATTCTGACATACAGTCATGGCAAGAGAGCTGGCAAGAATTCGGTTGGAAGATTTTGCCTTTCACAATAAAAACACATTTAGATCTTGCATAGCCCTTAAAATTTAATACAGAATATTACATGAGTTTATTTGTTACGAAAAGCTAGGCTGACACTGTGTAGAAAAGTTAATTTTACTGCTTCCATAGAAACTGAGAAAACAACTGGATTTTACAAAGCAAAGGTATTTTTAGCCAATTGAATAAAAGACATTGTTTTGGCAGTTGCCAGGTTTTGGTGATGCTCATTAAGATGCATCACTGTTACTGATTCTAGGGATGTATATAATGCCATGTCTGAATAATAATAGTAAGAAAAAATTATTCACAGGTGGAGAACATCCAATAGCATCAATGTTTGTCAAGAAAAGTCTTAAGTACAATGAAATGATTAGATTGAAAACAGTTTAAAAACCCTATATTAATAATAGTGAAACAGGAGTTGAAGTTAAATCTGTGTGGACATTTTTGCACTTTAAAACAGCACAAATAGAAAATGTCAAGTATGGTTCCTTCCACGACGGTGGTCTCTTTATGAAAAGGCCTTGGAATAAATAAATGTAATGGACATTGGGTGACCACAGGTCCTACTCTTTGCTACATTGTCAGCAGTGTTTTGACAGTTTTTGACCTTCCTTCCCATCACCTCCACTGCACTTACTAACAATATAAATTTGGGTCCTCATGCAGTTCGGTTTCTCAGTGTTGTTTAAAGCAGGTGAGCAGATATTTTCATGCTTATATTTTCTTGTTTTTGAAGGTCAGCATGCATCTGCAATACATTAACTGCATAACTTCTTGTCTTTACAATTTTGAAGAGCATTAACTAGGTTGCTGTGCCCCATCCAAGGAAACGGGTGCAAAGGTTAAAAGTTTCAAAATGACTATGTAATTATGCATCAGATAAGAAAGGTTTATGGATGCCAGTAAGTTTGAAGCCTGCCTAACAAATTTGCTCCAAATAAGTACTGGATTTTATTTTTTATCTGTGTTAAACAAAAAAAAAAGCTTTATTATAATGCAAAAATGGCAATTCAACTGAGATTCTAACTTGTATATGATAAAAAACATGAAATCAAAGCTTTATTTAAGTGGTTTAATACCAAGATCAATAAATCAGCATGAACACAGCATATTAAAGGTGTAACATGGTGGTGGAAGGTTAATGATATGGGCTGGTTTGGGAGTCAGCGTAACTAAAATGATTTAAGCAGTCACAAGATCCTTAGTAAAGTACTTCACTCTGAAAAGTGAAGCCATCCATTAATCACATGAAATCTTATCAAAATAAAGTTGTGAAGCGGAAATTTAAGCAAACAAGAGCACCAACCTAAAGTAAAATTGCTAAATAAATAAAACGTCGAGGCATTGCACTCACTATTCCGAACTTGACTGAAAAGGTTGCAACAAAACCTCAAGCAAGTTGTGCGAAATAGATGCAAGCAGTCCTGAAAAACTGAAATCATGCAAGTCAAGACTAGAAAAATATTCCTTCATAATGGCATGTTAAACTGATAAGGTGTTGTCAAAATAACTTAATGTAGTTCTGCAGATAAACTACCAGCCATTGAGTCAGTGTGTGTATTTAGTTTTAACATTAGTTTTTGCATTTTGACTCCAACTTTTTAAATCAAACAATAGCGTCATTACTATCTGCATCAGTTATAAATACACACACAGTCATTTGTAAATCAGTGCCAAAACCATCTAAAGAATGTGGTCACCTAAAGAAAGAAGGTTTGTCATGGAGGCATTCCAGTCAGGCCTGTTTCACTGGTGAGTCACTTAGAGCTTGAGACAGTCAATAGTCTCCCATTAATAAAGCATGCAGTATCAGATTTCCTGTAAAAGCTCATTGTGTCAAAGCACCACTGTGTCAGCAGGCATTCGAGGTTAAAACAGAACCTACCACGTTAATTCCTCCGGAGCTTGCAACGGAGCAGACGGTGCCAACGAAGGCCATGCCCAAAATGCCACCGCCGTATGCCCCTGACCGACCACTGGAAGTCACATGGAGAAATAAACAAACCTAAAGTCTTTTCTGATAACCTCAAGCACAGACAGAAACCTAAATTAATGGTTTCTGTTAATAAATTAATAAAAACAACGAATGTTACTTACACAATGAGCTGACCGATGTCATGTCTGATCTTTGGTAACAGAGTACTCTTCCTCCATTGAACAAACTCTCCCAGCACCTCTCCAGCACTGCCTTCCACATTGAAAGGATTACTTTGCTTAAAAATCTCCAGGCCCACAAGCACAACTCGGATATTGAGGGGTTTGTAGTACTAATGGAAAAAAAAGGCAAATTTATGGTAGCATCAGCGATTATCAGCATCATTGAGGCAATTCTTAGTTTAAAGATTGTAAAGATACTAAAACTTGTGCAAAGCAGTTGAAGAATAAAGATATCGATAAACACAGCAGAAACTCTCACCCCATCCAGTAGGTTTGCCATTTGCACCATCTCCTCTCTGACTGCTGTTTCATTTTGTTTCTTGTAGATATACTGTTGAAAAAGGTTAAATGTTTACAAAAATAAACCACATTCTCAACAATAAAATAAATATTGTTAGAGGCGACACATTTATTAACATTTGATGAATCTACGTTTTTAATAGGATAAAAACTATAGAATATTGAACTGATGTTACACAAAGTGTCCATACAAGTTGCAGGACACCCACTCTTATGAACTAGAGTTGCTGCTTTAGATGAATATCTCTGTAGTTGTAGTTTTAGTTATCACTAATCTGCTTGATATGCTTATCAAAGAGACCAAAGTTTTCTCTGAAAGTGAAAGATCACCTTTGAGCAGATAAATTACGCTGTCTTTCTGACATAATCAACAAAAGTCACATTAATCCGTGACCTTAGTCCTCATTGTTCATAGGATGACCAATCCCTCACGTCCTGTTCCTCCTGAACTCAGAACCAACAAGTTCTGCAATGACTTTGCTGATTTGGTAAATTGAGTAGAAGACAAGCAGGATCTGGGTGCAGCTCTGGTAGTAGCTTGACTATGCTCCCCGAGCCTTCAGAAACATCATCTAGATTATTGAATCCCTTAATCTGGTGCATCCAAGTTTAAAGAACAACAAAAAAGAAGTTTCAGTTTTGTTGCTTCAAGACAATATGCTCAAACTTTTTTTTAGCAACTATTCTCCGAGTCATTGGTTTCAAGCTCCAATCATCAAGGGTCGGTCTCCTAACACGTTTCTCTCTGCTTCAGCACACCGGGCTACAAAATAAGCTCTTTAGCAGAGAGCTCTATGGAGCTGGACGCCAGTTTCACCATTTAATGCAAGTGAGTAGGACAATCTAAAGGTTGCAGGACTCTGACCACTGATCTAGTTTAATGACAGATAGAAATATTTTTATGTCACTATAGCCCACTACAGTCACTGAGTCAGTTTGTCCAAAAGATCGAGGTGTGACAGATTCTCCTCTAGCTTGGTGTGGAAAATCGATAGTATATGGATCCATAGTTCAATTAATCCAGGATTGTGTCGATGGGGCAGCAGCTCTACTCTGAGTACCTATAAGGAAAACCCAGACAACCTGCAGAGGAAACTCACTTCAGCTGCTTTCTGGAATCTTGTTCTTTCGGTAAAGACCCAAAGCTTGTGACTGTAGATAATTTTAGAAACTGAGAGTTTCACCATTTGAGTCAGCCGTCTCTTCGTCACAACAGACTAGTTCATTGGTTAAAGCAGGATTTGTTTTACTAATAAAACAAAAAGTAAATCATCAACACTCACCCTGAGGTTATCGACGACGAGCACCAACTCTATATAACTGGTTTGAGGCAAAGCGCGTTTTCTCTGTTGAAACAAAAAGGAAAAGGATTTAGACAGAAAGGCCTCCATTTTACACTTTAAACATTTAGATGTGGAACGAACCCTTAGGAGAGAAGTCATGGACTGGGCAGGCTCAAAGGCTTCATAATTGGGCGTTGATGTCGCTTCACTAACGACCCCGCAGGTGGCTGGCTCAGAATGAGAGTCTTTCAGGAGGTAGAGAGCGTGCTCGTCGCTGGTGGACGCCGGAATGGGCTCAAGACCAAATGTCTCATTTTCAAGGAGGATCACACCCCTGTGGAGAAGTAGAGCACAGTGAGGAATGATATGGACCGGTTTCATGGAAGTCCAACGGCTCAGCAATCAAATAAGAATGGGAATGGCTGCACAATATTGAAAAAAACAGAGACATGATATGCTGATGATCACTACAATGTCTACACAGACTCATATGGGTTGCAGTTAGCCCATATTTTCCTCACACTTCAGGCTTAAACTGCTAATAACCTCTAGGAGTTCGCTGACTATAGTCTCAACTTGAATCTGACAGAGAATGTCTAGAGGAAGCTAATAATGTGGAGCTCATCAACAAAAATAGCAGTGGAAACTGCAAAAAGCAGCTCAATGATCAGTGATTGGACCTGACTGCTATATAATATTTAGGGCAGGTATAAATGATTTAACAAATGGCATTTTAAAAAATTTAAATAAAACAAATACTTTTGAAAGTTTGATGATCTTTCCAGAGTCGCCATTCTTATTTTCTTTTGAAGAAGTAAATGTTAATTTCAAGTTGTGGAAATTCTTCTTATCAACAGAAAAAGGGAGGCTGGTCACAAGACGTCAGATTTAAAGAACTTTTTAACATAAAAACCATTAAGCAGGCAAAAAATCAAATATTCATTAAGTTCACATTTCTGTATTTTTTTTTCCTTTTGTTGGTCTGATGAAATATTCAAATCACAAAGTTTTCAACATCTACAAGCAAAAAAATCACCCTACAAACAAAAATAAAGGATTGACGATGTGCTTTTATAATGAATTGATTAAGTTACTGAAATAAATAAACTTCAGTTGGAATGTAAAATATTCTGCATGCAAATAATCCAAGCAAAAGTAGAAACCTGAGGCCGGAGCATGTGCTGAGCGCAACCACTGAACGTTCGTATCCCTCCACAGACCCATGGTAGTAGCAGTTCACCTGAAAATTTAGAACAATTTAATTTTTTTTTTCTGAAAGCAGTTCTTATAAGGATTAATGGGAAACTCACCTGTTGTCTTGGATATGAGATATTGTAGTTACCGCTGGCATCACGAGAATACTGGACAAAATTGGGGTGTAAAAATTCTCTGAGTAAAAGAGAAAAAATAAATATTTCATTTTGAAGATTAAAAATTTGAAGATTAAAAAACATTCCAGAGTGAATCTTAAAATGTTGTGCTATCATTCAAATGTAACTTAATTCTGCAGTTAAACTCAAAAAGTGTTACATGTGGGTTTTTTTTTTTGTTGCTTGTTTGTTTTGAAAATCGGCTCCCAGCTGATCAAAAACACAACTTTCTATTGTTTAGAACAAGATTTACCCAAGATCTTTTAAAACAACTAAAGAACTCTGAGCATCCTCAAAGACTTTTGGAAAGTTGAGTGGAAGGAAGAACAACCATGATGCGCAGAGTTGAGTTTTCAATAGGAGAAAGCCATAATCACACTTAAAACAAATCACTTTCTCTATTGTAAGTAGGATTGTAGTATAACTCTCACTGAAATAACTTTTTTAGTTTTTAGTTTTATTAAGATGAACCTCTATCGCCATCAATGTCAGTGATGATGAGTTTGTACCTATTCTTTTCCAGATGAAGAATATGCTCTTTGTTGTTGATCATCAGTGTGTAAGATACTTTATCTCCATTTGACTATATGAATAAAACAAAAACAAACAGACAAAAATAATAATGTAATCATATTAAGTCAGAAAAAGTTAGTGAAAGAACATTTGTAACATCAGGAACTTACCTCTTTTGCCCCATTGAGGCTCCTTGTCCACCTGTTGTTAATCACTTGTGGTTTTACAATGGAGTATTTGGGCAGTTTTGATGTAAAGCCACTGGAGTCTTCTGATGGAAAGGAAACATCATAAAATACTTGGAATAGCAAATGCTATTCACACGCAATCCGAGCACACACCCATAACAATTATTAGGTAACATTTCAATCCAGATCCTTTTGATCTCTTTCATAAAACAATTTGATTAAATTAGAACATGCTTTCAGAAGATGGATTGTCAATAAGCCGGAGAGGATCCACCAAAAGTACTTCTGTGACCCGATCGGTCTGAGAGAAATGCAGAATTAAAGCGACTTCTCTTTTTCAAAGGGAATCAAAAAATAATTTAAATATCACTCACCTTTATTTTCTGTCCCAGAAATAGAGACGTGGAGGATAAAAGCGATCAAAATGGGCTTCCTGATAACCATCATGGTGAAAAAAAAAGAGTAAAGCATCAGCATAAGGAAGTCTGCTTCTGTTCAGGTGCTCTAGTGGGCGTGGCTATGATTGGTGGGCGTATTACGGGAAAACGAGGAAGACAAAATTACACTTCTTCGGGGACTTTTAAAATTTGTTTTAAAAAGTCACAATGTTTTTAGGGGTAAGGTTTGCAACTGAAACTTTGTTGCAAAGTTTTGTTATGAATCATTCCTTCGGCTATTTAACATCATTTTGTAGCTGGCACAGCAATCAAGTGGTTTATAACTCGGATGTTTCTTCCTGAATCCGGACTGTCAGGTAGATACAGCTGCTGTTACCAGAGGCGTCCACAAGAGGGCATCATAGTTTAAGGAACAGAAAAGCCCAGATCTACAGATCATATTAGAAACAGCTTGGCTGTTTAGCACATGTAGAATGTAATAATTTATTATTAATACTAATATTAAAGACAATAATTGATGTTAATTCTGCCTAGCAATGTTTTTTTATTTTAATTGTGTATCACTTTGTGAGCAAGCAACGAAACATGTACTTTGAGTTTACCGTATGTTGAGTTCCTATAGAACAAAGCATTTACTCTTCAATAATGCAATGTGATAGCCAGTAAAATTGTATCCAAAGCATAAAAATGTAAAAAAATAAAATTAAAAAAATGCTCACCTTTAAGGTAAAAAGTATCTAATCCATGCATTTCGGCTTTAAATGATTTGCGTCTGTGTTTAATGATGTTGTCATGCACTGACATTGTTTTTAGCACCAAAAGCTTGCCAAGTAAAGTCAGTTGAAACTTTAATATAGTTAAAGAAAAGCTTTAGAATATCAAGGTTATTTGGGCAACTCGTTTGGAGATTTTTGTGTCTATAGGATATAGTTTGATATGACACAGCAGGACCTGGATCACTGGACCAATCAGACTTACACTGACTGACAATAATGAGGGATGTTGAATTAGTTTATTTGTTTGTTGCACCAATATTCTTTCTTTCACATCAGATTTAATTGATCAAACCATCTTTTATGAGGATCTGCATTCCAGAGTGAAAAAGCCAACATGTGTCTTAATTTCCAAAAATTGCCAGGAGTTTATTTTTACTTGAATCTTCAATTCTTTTCTCTCTCTGTGTGTGTGTGTGTGTTTGTGTTTGTTCTATTGCCGTATGCAGGATCTCTGCCTCTAACCCCCAGGGCATCCCAAATGAAGCTGCTTCTGCAAGATAACAGTGTGTTACGCTTTACATTTGTGAAGAAAAAAAACGCATTGCCTGAAATTATTAAATTTCCAATTAAAAGAAAAAAACTCCCACAAGAGTCGGTTTTATTTGGCAGTTTGTATTTGTAATTGTCATAAATTACCCTGCTTAATGCTTTCCCAAGAGCCTTGGGCTAAAGAAAATAAATCACCCAGAAATTTCAATCATGACGGTTGTGAAACTCAGCCCAAACTTTTCTAAATTTGCCCCGGAGGAAATATTAATGCATGAACAATTTTCTTAATGTTTTAATGAATAAATTTTGTTAAATTAGTCCCACCATAATACATTCTGTCGCCCTTTGGTTCTTCAAATATTTAAAAATAAAAATTAAAACCTTCAGAATAAACTACCTGTAGAGCAAGCAAAATGTTAATTTTATGTGTGAAGATAAGATCAGGATTACGTTAGCTGAAAATTTATTCAGCATCAACTTTCTCATAGCTGTAAAAAATAAAAATAAAAAAAATAAAAATGCAAATATAAAAATGTGTGACACAAAAATAGCACATAATACAAATATTTTGCTGGTTAATGTTGCATATCCAGTCATTTAAAACCAATAGATTCATAGTTTGTTGGAAGAAATTTGAATTTTACTACATATCCCACAATTCCGGGGACGTTTTAGTAGTTTCCTGAAATATTCTGTGGGTGCGCATCATTCTTAATCCGGCGTATCATTCTTAATCCGGCGAGTCAATCAGTAAGCCGACATCCAGCCTTGAAAGAAACGTCTGAACTCCACCTCAACTACACCTGAGAAGGTTTGTCGACTTGCAGGAACAAAAAGAAAATCTTAAATAGAACAGAAGCTTGTTAATAAATGTAATTTGTGTATCTGTCAGTAAGCTTACAGTCACTGAGCAAGCACAATATTAAGTATGAATAATTCAATAGAGAATACCGGGAGGAAGTAAAGGGATGACGTTTAGATTTTAGTGCTGTCCGCGCGTTATTTTGTAATAACCACTTCCCGCCGCCAAAAACGCATTTTATCTAAATCATGAAATCCCCGCCCCATCGTCCGGCTGACTGTTAACGAATGCGACCCGTGTTCGTGAAACGTCACGTGACTTTAAACAAGGGACTTGCTCCTTTTGTCATCTCCGGTGAGGAAGCCGGCGAGACTCGGTCAGAGGCGGCTTGTGCGGAGTTTATCCACTGAATGCTTGAAAATGTTTTCACCGAATAGTTGCAATCTATAAGAAATATTCAACTTGAATGCCGACACTAATGTTCAACGAAACAAATACCCTACGAGGAACAATTTACAGACTCCGCCTACTCGGTGTTCCGGGTGCGTGGAAATGATGCGGACCCCATAACTTCAACCAGAAGGTGCCTCCTAGCTGTAAGGAACAGGAGAGGAGTGTGAACTGGCTTAAAGTGTGTTTAAATGAAGGTTGTCCGATGAACAGTCAGCACAGAAAATATGTGTACAGCTGTGCATGTGATGATTAATCCGTTCTTCGCGTCTCGTTAGCTTTTTCCATCGGGTAAGTAGCTGCTAAGTTGTGTATGCAGTTAGCTGTCAGTTACAAACGACAGTTAAAGCTGTGTTTCTGGGCCTTAACGTGTGTGGGGAGCAAAAATGCACTCTGTAAATCACGAACGATAGATACTGAACACGTGTAACTCGCTGCTGTTGCTTTACGGTCAGTTTTCTTTGAGCTATTGTTTACTAATAAGTATATGATTGTTGCTCTGAATGCGGATAGCTAGTTCTGAGTTGGACTAAAATACTTTATTACTTTGTTTAAAATTGAGACCTCATTACCACAGCTGTTAACAGATAACATTAAGTTCACGCTGGAAAAGCTGAGTGCCTTCATCAGCTTTGTGTGTCGATTGAAAGTATTGATGTTAATTAGCAATTATTGAACAAATTTGTGATTTTGATCTGTTGCATGAATGACAAAGTGCTCTCTTCACTCCTAAAGTGCGTCTAAGCTTGATGTTTGGACATTGTAACTCTGAGTTAAAATGTTGTCTACCACTGTGTTGAAATGTAACCAATTGCAGGGGTGGAAAAAAAATCCTCCTTTAGTTTCTGACTCCAGAAATGAAGGCCTTTGTCCCTGTGTGCATTTGCAAACTGTAATCTGGCTTTTCATGTTGAATGACATGACACCATCCATCAGACAAACCAGTCGGTTTGTCTGCAACTACTGAGCTATCAGTGGTTGCAGTTTGTCCCGAGGTGAAACACTCCTTACCTGGAAGAACTGAACCTTCTTTACCTGTGACAGTATGATTGGAGTGTATCATTACGAATGTGCTGCAGCCATAGAGATTTGGTGAAAGGTAATCTGAAAACAGATGAACGCGGCTCCTTCAAGCATTTGGATATTATTCCCAAAGATGAACCAGACTTGAGCAGCTCCACAATTCTCTTCCTGATATGTTTTTGGGCTTTAATTCCTGGTTTAAATAATTGGTAATCACTCTGTATGTAAATTTCAGTTTTTAAAGACATTAATAAATAAATCTCTGACATACTCTTCCTCCACACTGCAAAAACACAAAATATTACCAAGTAATTGTGGTCTAGTTTCTAGTGCAAACATCTTAGTACACTTCAAATAAGACAAAATTAACTCAGAAGTAACTTTTCAACAAGATATAGGAGCTTGTTTTAAGTCAGCAATTCCTTAAAATTATAGAAAAAACACTGGTTTCACTGGCAGATTATTTAACTCGTAACCTGGGAAATGTCTTGAATTAATCTTCTAATGGAACCAATACTTTTTCTGCAATTTTTTTAGAAATTAACTTAAAACAAGTTACGATATTTTGCTGAATAGTTATTTGTACGATAGTTTTATCTTATTTTCTGTGTACTTGGATATTTGCACTAGAAACTAGACACAAATTACTCTATAAGATTTTGTGTTCTTGTAGTGCAATTAAAACTCACAAAAAATAATTTTTGTGAGTTTGATCTGATTTAACTTAAGACAGTAAGAAAAAGATACTTGTGTCTTTTTATTCAGTTCAGATAAACGTTAGCTTGTATTATTATTTAAATAATACAAGCTAAAGCTATGGTGTTTTAAAGTGTGGCCCGGGGGCCCTTTCTGGCTCATAAAAGGATTTTGTTAGGCCCCTGACCACAAGTCAAGAATGGTCAATATTTTGGCCAACAAAGTAGAAAATAATTAATGACCCACAAAACATGTGGACATTTTTTTCCTTTTACTGAGGGAGCCATTGGAAGCCCTTTTCATGTTTTGAATCTGTAAAGTTAAGCAGATTTTGGAAAAACAAAAATGTTGTTGAGCAGAAAAGAAACAATCACAAACAAATTTTTACATATTAATAAATTTTGTGGCCCCCAGGGTAAAACGTTTGTACGCCACTGAACTAAAGCACAGGGTTTTTCTTTGTCTTTCTCAGTGAATCCACTGTGACTCTCCTCTGAGGCTCCTGGGAATCCCTGTGATATCAGACACAACCATGTCCATGTTCAGCACAGGCATCCTTGTGCTGACCTCTCCTCTCCAGACGCTCCCGTTACGCATCGCTCCAGTGCTCAGCTCGGCCGCTCAGCTCGTAGACCGCACGCTGTACGTCCACCTCCATCCCGGGCTTAACCTGACCAGCGGGACCCAACCTCGACCCGTTTTCATTCCGCCCGTAGTCGACCTGTCCACGCTCATCACTCGGCTCTACAACAACGCAGCGGATGTGTGCGGCCACCTGGATGTTCGGGTTCTGCTCACTAATATTCGCGCTCAGCCGGCTGCAAGCGGCGGGGCCGCGACTCCAAACTGCCCCTTCCCCACACCGCAGCCTCTGTTTCACTCCCCAGACGTGGTGCTGACGGACTTTGTGCTGCAGGACCCGCATCAGTCCCATCAGGTCCAGCAGTGTCTGGAGAAGTACACCGGCCACTGTTATGTCTGTAGACCCGGTATTTCATCAGTGCTGCTTCATCCGCAACTAGTCAAGCTGCAGGAAAACGAAGACGCGCCAGAAAGTGACCAAGAACAAAAGGCTGAGCCT
Source organism: Poeciliopsis prolifica (assembly GCF_027474105.1). Lineage (NCBI taxonomy): Eukaryota > Metazoa > Chordata > Actinopteri > Cyprinodontiformes > Poeciliidae > Poeciliopsis > Poeciliopsis prolifica. The sequence goes on from NW_026562393.1 coordinate 7,904,608, forward strand.
ATGGAAACATACAATGATGTAGTGGTAGGAGGAACATTCGACCGCCTGCATGGAGCCCACAAGACGCTACTCAGCATCTCATGTCTCCTGGCCAACCGAAGGTTTGTCCTTGGTGTGTGCGACCAAGCAATGCTTAAAAGTGAGTGGCCCTTTTAAGAGTTTAACAACATTTATTCATGAAAAGCTCTGATGGTAAAACGATGCAGCGCCTTGCAAAAGTATTCATGGATGCTACGACCACGTTATTGTATTTTGGGGGAATTTATCTGATAGAACAACTCAGAGGATTTTAAAAAGTAAGAAACAGAAGATAAATTATACTTGGCTTTTAACGGTTTTTATTAGGGATGCACCAGTATGAAAATATTAAAGTTGCTTTTATGACTCGGGCTGAAACAGTTAATCAGATTAATTGTGATTAATTGATTATTAAAATATTCAGTAATCTGTTAATTGTTATACAGTCTCAAAAAATGCAATTTACTAAAAGAAAAACACGTTCAAAGCAATAATTGAGCAAAAACTGCAAAAAATAAATAGATTTTGATTTTAAGATAAACCTTTGCCTGTGATACGTTTTACCCAGAATGCTTCAGGTGGCATAGTTTTAGCTTCACCTGTTTAAGTTTTCTATTGAGCAACTTTTGATGTCCGAATATTGATCAGTCAATAAAAAAAAACAGATCAAGTCAAGAAGAAAGGGTTGAGCTTTTCACATGTTGATGTTCATAGTAGTTTATTTAGAAACAGATACATTTTAGATACATTTCCTAGAAAAGATTAAGTTTATTCTAAAGAAATAAAATATTAGAAAAATATTCTTGTTCAAAAAGTAATTTAATTATTTATTTTCATCTTTAAATGTATTTCTAATATTGTGTAAAATTAGCTCATGTGGTTAAGTGAAAAATCTGCGCAGTGTGTCAGTTTCCAGGAGAACTGATACTTCTGCAAGGCGCTACCTGTGAGGAACTTCTGGCTGACTGTTGCTTCTCTCCGGTTTCAGAAAAAGTACTAAAGGAGCTGATTGAGCCGTACTCTGTGCGAGTGCAGAGACTCCAGCAGTTTCTGCAGGACACCAAACCGTCCCTGCATGTTGAGATCGTCCCACTTGAAGACCCCTTCAGTGTGTCCATCGTGGATCCTCTGCTGAAATGCATCGTGGTCAGCGAGGAAACGAGGAAGGGCGGCGAGGCTGTCAACGCGAAACGCGCCCAGAATGTACGCTGTTCCATTTCACCGAGTTCAATGTTGCCTGATGTACTTTTGAAAATATTTTGTACGATGTTTATTGTAATAGTTTAGGCTTAACAGATGCTGGGAATCGGACATGTTCTCATTGTAACATCAGTGTTTCAGGCTGTCCGTCTGACAAACCGCCTAAAATTGGAGATCACCTGGAGGAAGGTTGTAATATCCCTTTTTTCTTTTCTTTTTTTTTTTTTTTACTTTAACTAGAACCTTCCACCTCTTGTCCTTCATGAGATCCAGCTGCTTAAGGACGCTCACCGCAACGAAATTGAGGAGGAGAAGATCAGCTCGTCCAGTCTACGCTCTCGTCTACTTGGCACCCTCCTTAACCCGCCTACAGTAAGTTCAGTTTATTTTTTACAAATCCTGGTCAAACAAATAACATATAATCAGATTTAAAGATGGCTTTCTTAAATCTTTATCATATTTGTTTTTGTTTATAATTAGCAACTGAGATTAAGAAATTCTAAACACAAAACAAAGACAAAGAACTGACTTCTGTACCTGTTTATTGGTTTTAACGGCAATAAATTTTCAACAAACTTGAAAATGCAGTTAAATGCAGTAACTATGTGCAGCTTGGTGGTAAACTGCACCATAATCCATTGACTGTTTAAAAAATTTTCTTAAGACATTTCATCTTTGAAAAACATTTGGTTAATTTCTTAGATATTTTGTAAATCTCTTTTATTCATTCATTTATTTTATTATTTTTAACCATTGCAACTGGCTTTTTTGTTTTTAGACCATGAGATATGAAGGGCCTTATAAATAAAAGCTGATGATTATTGTGACTGCAGTGACACAAAGTGACGTCCTACACATAAAAACTTAAAAAGTTGTAAACACTGTTTTATCATTAGATTGAAATATTGTGATAAAACCTATACCATCTGTCTTACCTTAAACCGCACTATGAGAGATTTTATATCGTAAGATTTATTTAATTGATTAAATGAGGACTGTTGCTTTTTCTGTTACTTCTTCATAAACGCAGTTGGCAAATTTCTTTCTGGTCAGAAAGAGTAAACAGTTTTTTGCAAAACAAAAATTACTGCAGGCATATCAGAAAGAGCAGCTGAGTTTTAAATTTGTTGCTGAAAACAACGGTTAATCTTTTAAGCTCTGGATTTATTGTGGCCAGCATAAAGTTTGAGGAAACACAACAACTTTCAAAATGAAGGTCAGAAACCTGGAGTTTTGTTTGCATGAGTGTGATCTGCTCTCTTTGTTCGCTGCTGGTCATCCAGACGGTTTCCTCTGTCGGGCAGGCGGCCTGTTGGACTCGACTTCAGGAGCCCTGACTTGTTTTGTTCTTGCTTCTCCTGCCTCATTGAAATGTTCTTGTGATCTCATGGGTTCTTTTGTGTCAGGGTTCGCCCCACCTCCCTCCTACTCCCTACGTGATTGGCCTGACGGGAGGCAGCGGCAGTGGAAAGAGCTCCGTGGCCAAGCAGCTGGAGGTTCTTGGCGCGGTTCGGATCGACTGCGATAAGCTGGGTCATGAGGTGTACCAGCCTGGTGCACAATGCTATCAGAAAGTGCTCCAAGTCTTTGGATCAGGTAGAGACTAGCTTTACTTTCAGGGCTTGTTAGACCTGGCAGATATCTGTGATGGCGCTTATTAAACATAAATTATGCAATGATGACATTAATTTACTTTCAAAGTATTTCTTGATACATATAGTAGTTGCAGTACCTTTAAAAAGTAGTGCAACTTTTTGCAGAACGTTTTGACAAAACGTTTTCACATGTTGCCACATTGCAGCTACAAACATCTGGTTGATTGTTTGTATTGTTGTCCTTCTGAGTTTTTTATGTATTTAGTCTGAGTAGGTGATATGGTTTACAATAAAATCTAGATTTTTTTTTCTCTCATACCAAATTTAATTTGTGATTTATTTATTTTTCTTCTTTCTTTTCTTAAAAAGAAATTATAAGTGACAAATATTTCCACAAACTGGACTTTATTTCTCTTCTGTGACTTGACGTAAATTCTAAATGATTACAATTAGAAACCTATTTTGAAACACGCTTGTCAAATGAGTTGGTAGGCTTTGGGTGGTTTGACGTCCCTTTGAATTATGGTGTGAAAAAAAAGAAAATCCAGATCTTCCTCAAATTAAATATTTAAAGACAAAAATAATTGATTGATTATTTTTACCCTTGTTTTTAGTTCCCCTAACAATTTCTGACATGAATTCCCACAGCATGATGCTGCCACCACCATGTTTCATGTTTTTTTGCATATAGTCCAGAAATGTCAGTGGTGGTCCAGCCTGATTATAGTACATTCTACATGTGTGATGCATGTCCTGCATGACTTTTTAACAATAATTTCTCTGCTTCCACCTGAGCTGTGTATCTCTGCAGCTCCTCCATAGTTAGAGAGCTTTCATCTGTGTCTTTTGCCACAGGTTCTTCATTTTTGGTGTGAAATTTGACTGGGATATTTAAATATATATGCTCCAATCTATGTATATATTTGACAAGCATTCCCCTCTGCTGTTCAGCTTTATGTTAGGAAGTTTGCAGATGAGTCCTAAACTTTCCATTTGTGTCTGGTTATTACTTATTTCATTGTTTGAGTTTTTAAAAGTAAGGAATTTCAACTTAGGAGAAATGTTGCTTTCAGATATTTTAAGCCTTTTCTCTGTTTCATTTCTTACAGAAATTCTGAATGAGGATAAAACCATCAACCGGCGAACTTTAGCATCAAAAGTATTCGGGAACCAGGTATTTCAACACCGGATGTGTCGCAGTGCAATGGTCTGCAAAGTGCAGTTGTTCTTTTATATCTGACTTAAGGGTGATGTTTGTTTTCAGGCTCGGTTAAAATGTCTGACAGACATTGTGTGGCCTGAGATTGCAATTCTGGTCAAGCAAGCAATAAACCAAGCCAGGAAAGAAGGTATTGTATTTAATTATTTAAGCTGCACACAGTTCTTTCAAGTGTTTCTGTCTGATTGACAGTGGTTTTTGTATTTTTGCTTTCTTGAATCCTGATATTAAAAACCAAATCATTTTTAGGTTTTGCTGTGATCGTCTGCTAGAATCGGTTTGACAGAAACTTTATGGCAAAAATGTGAGAAGCTGGAACAAAAAATGCTGAAGTTAATAGAGTTAATGTGAATGTTTGATTCCAGTAACAAACTTTAATTGCATGCTGCACACACTGTCACATTTTCGGCCACAGTGTGATCTTGTCCCTAAAATTATTTGGTCTTTGTTGGTTTTTAGGTAGGGAGGTTTGTGTGGTGGATGCAGCTGTTCTTCTGGAGGCCGGCTGGATAGACTTGGTCCACGAGGTTTGGGTCATCATCATTCCTGAGGAGGAGGTAATGATTTCCTACCAGCGTAGAAGCAGCACTTATACAGACTTTGAATTACAGATTCACATAGAGTTCTTCTCTAAAATGTACAACTCAGAATCTGCAGCAAAACTTAGGAATTCTGATCAGTAGCCCTACATCCAAATGGACTGAGATCGAGCCCATTTGAAAAGATAAATTGGCAAACATTTAGAATCTAGATGAACAAAGCTTTAGCTAAAAGTTTGTTTTCAGAGATTTATAGATGTATTTATAGATGTAAAGTTGAAACTTTGCATTTCTCTGTGAAGTCTGGTTGTCATCCGACAAAACGGAAAGAATTTCAAGAGGCATAAATACTTTTTCAAGGGTGTGTTTTTCAAGAACCATTAAAGCCATTAAACATTTGGTTTGAGTATTTCATGTATTAAGGCTTAATATGTGGTGACCTTGGTGACCTTTTTTGTGTTTCTTTTAAACAATGCCACTCGAGTGCACCAGAGTTTCTAAACTTATCTTTGCTATGAAACAACTGACGTTTTCTTTTTTGGCAATTCTTTCCAGGCTGTGACAAGAATAATGGAACGGGACGGGATCAGCAAAGAAGACGCCCTGCGCAGGCTGCAGAATCAGTGGCCAAGCAGCAAACAAGTCAAGTATGCTAACGTAGTGCTGAGCACTCTGTGGGAGTCAGAGGTCACCCAGAAACAGGTCAGACACTCATCATCACGTCAGTAATTTCATGAAGCAGTTGCAAATAATTAAAATTCACTTTTCTTATTTTTTAATAAAAGGTACTTAAAGCTTGGAATCTCCTTCAGAAGAGAATCCTGAAGACAGAGGGATGATAGAAAATATCTCCGGATTACATCGGCTTTGACTTGTGGAGAGAAAACGCAGAAGGAAGCGTGTGTGTGTGTGTGCCAGTGACCAATCCACCGGAGGAAACACTGCCTTAAACAAAACGTGAGGCCAGTCATCATGCATCTCTAGCTAACCAAGCAGGCTCCCTCACTTCATTCAAGAAGTCAGTGCCTGGGCCTCTGCAGAGGTTTTTAAGTATCATTTTATGTCCAAGATGCTCAATTTAAGGATGAATGTGAGAAAGTCAACTTGGAAGCGAAGATGATTTTGATTTTAAATGAGTAATGATCAGTGAACATTACTGACCATGTTAATACTATAAATTACTAAGGTATTATAGTTCAGTAGACACTAATTTGTACATAAATCCTTATTTCATAAATGGGCATTACTTAAAGTCTCTCATTGAACTTTGTAATTAGTTTCCAGAAAGGAGAAATTGATTTAATAACGTTTGGGGGAGATTCTGAGATCTGATCTGTTAATCAGCGCATCAGTTTGGTCTGAAGTGACAGAAAAATTGTTTATATTTAAACAAGTTAATGTTTAATAAATTGAGGTTTACAAAAAAAAAAAAAAGATTCTGTAATTTGGGTGTTCTTGAATTTCAATTTTGCTTTTGTTATTTTGCTGCATCATACAACATAACACTAAAATAGATTTCTATTAAGTTAACTTTTCTCATTCATTTGAGCAAACTTGCTGCACAACTTTAAATTTTCAGCCTTCTAAGTGTTGTACACATTTAATGAACCAGGTTGTGTTCTTTAAGAGTCTTTATTTTAGTGCTTTTATAAAACTTTTCTGTAAACAATATTGTAATATACAAATGCATCTGTAATGCCATTTATAAAATTCAGATCAGGTCTTACATCGTTTTACCTTGTGTTTTAAAAAAGAAAAAGACGAATTTCAGCCACAGCTGAGCAACACAAAGTGTGAAACTTTAGCAGTACTTGTAAAAATCTTACTTTCCTTTAACACCGCTATCATGCAACACATTGGTGACTTCAGCCATTTGTGTCCACTAAAATAAAACGAGTGTCCATGTAGCAGCCTAAACAAAGGAGATCTACTAACGCACAGCCTCTCACAGTTCGACATTTAGCTTTGCGGAGCACGTTGCCTCCCCCAGCTTGTTTTGGGCTCTGCACACGTAAATCCCGCAGTCAGAGAGCACCAGATCAGCCACAACCAGAGAGCAGAGGCCTTCATCATCCTGCTGCATCCGCACTCTGCTCGAGTCGCTCACCGGCTCCTCGTTATGAAGCCACGTCACCTCAGGTTGTGGGTAACCTGTGATTTGGGGGGGAAAAAAAAAAATTTTGAAAAAGAAACGGTTTCTTGATTTTTATGCATCAGGGCAAATACTGGTTTCTTAATTGAGATCATACTGAAATTGAAAACAACCCAACATTTTATTTCCCAACTCTTCAGGCCTCTGTTAGCATCTTAAAGTGCTTGTCATTGTATAGCTGGGTTTCAGTTGCTGCTGCTCTTTAAAAACTTGTTTTGCACCTATAAGATAAATCACTGATGACTTTAAAAGTTCCTATATAATTGAGCCTCTTCTGCAGATGATAATCTCTATCACAACACACAATGTGTGTTCAAATGGAGTCTTAAGGGTAAAAAATAAAATAAAAATAGGGCTTTGTGTTAATAAAATAATTTTCTTTTTGTTTTAGGAAGGTTGAAGTATGCTTGTGTTCTGGTCCTGCTTTAACGCCACCCTGTAGTCAGAATCTGAACCAGTTTCAAAAAAACATTTGGAGAAATAAACAAATTTAGAGAATCTCTTAAAAAAAGCAATACTGACCCAAATTAAATTATCCAGTTCTATCTGAATGCCAATGTTGACCTCCACATTTAGCATCAAGGTGTCATAGAATGACACCTTGGTTTTAAGAACTTTACAGCTTTTGCTGCCTAACCTTTTTAAAAATCTGTTTTGGATCTGTGACATTTGTCTTTAGATTTGAGCCGTTTCAGGATGAAGAAGTCAGCTTTTGTTTTGTTCTTTGACAGCATCAAATCCACCCTGAGTTTTTCCATAGTTTGGAGATCTAAATCTCATTTCATGCAGTCCTACATAAAAAGAATGCTATCTAACAAATGATTCATACTATAGCAGCTCAGAATCTCATTCTCTGTAGTTTTGCTCCTTGAGAACCTATTTTGGATCTATAAAGAGCATCGGTGCTCTGTCAGTACCGTCAACCAGGCATGTCAGCTGAGCGGTCTCTCCCTTGAGAAGGGTCATGTCCTTCAGGGCCTGCTGGAAGTGCGGCTCAGTCTGCAGCTGCCTGTCCAGCGACTGGATGGCCTCCTCTGCCTCATGGCTCCACACTGGCTCTGAATGGACGACAAAAGAGAAACAAGGCCACAGTGATCAGAGGAGTGTAAACTTGAAGTGACAGTCCCCAACTGTGAGTCATTTGGCGTTTGTGCGGAGATCTGGGACGAAAGAAGGCATTGTGTCCGTTACCCTCTGAGAAGCTGCCAGGAGAATCCAGCTTGTTGGTGAGGTTAGCCATCCGGTTCAAGGCCAAAACAGCTTGGCCAGTTTTCTGTAGGGTGAGAGGAGAAATAGTGACTCATGACCAACACTACTCACGGCCAGGCTTTGAGTTTGTTTTTGTAGTCTTAAATTAAAAATTCCTCAGGAGACATCTTTAGAAAATGCATCGTCTACCTTCCACTTGCGTCTGGCAAGGAAGCGCTTCATCTTCTCTTTATTCAGAGACTTGGTGGGTCTGCGGGTCAGAGGGGTGAAAGAAGCCATCCAGGAGTGGGCAAGGGCCTCTCTGCACGACAGCCTAGATCTTTTATCAAAAATGGGCAGATACTGAGCAATAACAATTGTCAGATCTTTACCTTCATTCTTTAATTAAGTGCAAAATACTCCTTTTAGTAGTTTTGTATTAGCTGAACATGCGATCATTAGAAAACATAAGGCAGACCAACCTTTGGTCTTTCTTCAACAGGGAGCTGATAAAGTCCTTTGCCTCATCAGAAATGTCTTCAAAACTTTCCGGGTCAAACTCAAAGCTGGCTGCTGTCACCAGAGCGAAAGTCTCAGCGTCGTTTTTTCCCTGGAAGGGAGATTCTCCACTCAGCCTGGATCACAGAGTGAAAAACAGGTTCAGACGAGCTCGCCTTGCAGGGTAGCTATTTTTTGTGTGGCCAACATTTCTACTTAGAAGAAAGTTAGTAGTTTAAAACTGATAACATAAGATAATATCCTCTCTCAGTAGGATTTGCTCCTGTTAAGAGAAAACCAGCAGATGGTGCCAAATCAGCATCTATTCAGACACTCTGAGCCACAGGTTTTTGAAGAAGACTTAGTGCTGCATTGAAATTCAAATGAGCACCACCAAAGTTCAGCTTACAGGATGAAGCAGATGACTCCGATGCTCCACATGTCGGTCCCAAATCCCACAGGCTCGTAGTTGATCACCTCAGGAGCAACAAACTCTGGAGTGCCATGCATCACCATCAGAGGTTTACCCTCCTCTACAGGACGAGAGAAGTCCAAAACAAAAATTAGCATTTACAAAGAGTCACTCCTACTGTGGGGCTAAATAAGACGCTGCTAAAGTCGGACAATGACCTTAATCCTACCGCCAGTAGATTATTTAGATCAAAGTTTGTTTATCTGAAATGTCCCTTCTGAAAGGCACTTTATACATAAACATGATTTAAATATAAATTTTTAAATTTTAGACGCTTTTAATAGAATAATTTAAGATTTGATCCAAAAATGATTTTTAAACAAGAGTCTCTAATTGTTTCTACAGAGAAGAAGGTGCTTTCGTTTCACTTTCCTGAAATAGTTTCACTCTGTCATCTATAAAAAGACTTGTTGCAACATAACTGCTGTTGTAGAAATCTAGGCATTTGAGACGCCCTGATGTTATCTTTGGCATGCAGTCACGGCTGTTCTCTTCCAAAGTTGCACTTATATAGCATACTAAACATTTGTTTAATATGTTAAAACCTATATTTTATGTGTGATTTATAAAATTGATATTTACCTGAAAAAAGATATTAAAACTGTATTTATTAGATCATCTTCACTGTATTGCTCACATTTACCTAGTTCCCTGGCCAAGCCAAAGTCAATTATCTTGATCTGCATGCCGGACGTGTCCACGCAGACGATGTTCTCTGGTTTGAGGTCCAGGTGAACGATGTTCTGCTTGTGCACATACTGCATGCCCTCCAGGATCTGCTGCACATAGCGAGCGCTGGTCAGTTCTGTGTGCTCAAAGTTTTCGTCCACGATGCGTTCAAAGAGTTCCCCGCCGGCGATGCTGGGAAGACAAAAACATCTCAAGGGCCTGGTGGTGTGAATGTGAAGAAATTACCAGATAAAGATTACTTACTACTCCATGACCATGGCCAACTCCGGACGAATTTCATACGCAGCCTGACACTGGACTATCTTTGGGTGGTGAAGCTTGTTCATTATTTGAATCTCTTTGCGAGCTTCGGACTTGTCTTTGGCGGTTCGGGCACGGTAGAACTTGGCTGCGAACTCTTTGCCAGTCTCTTTGTGGGTCACTCGGTACACCTGTCCGAACTTCCCACTGGAATAATGAAAAGTGAGAGGCTGATTACATCTGCTGTGTTTTTGTATTTCTGCAAGATGTGCTTTTCCATTAAAAGAAGTTGCCAGATATTTTTTAGATGTTTCAACAGCTGTGACAGTGCAAGAGACCTGATGACATCTTAGGTAAAATGCTTAACCCATCAATTGTTTTACAGGACTGAGATGTGTAGAATGTAGTTTGTACCCTTGTGTAACCCTGCACCCATGAGTAACTGACAAAGAAGAATCGGAAGTTTCTCCTGAAATCCTTGTCGGCTCTCTTTCCCACCATAAAACAAGAGGTGAGGGACAGTTTATGAGGTATTGCATTTGTGGTCCATCTGGCAATGGATACAAGATCAGACTTTGGGTGGGTCTTTTCCCTGCTGTGACTATATAACGATGTGATGCGACTGTGTGAGTTTGAACGCTTTTGCCTTCAACTAAAGAAACTTAAAGACAAAGATTAATCTTTCTCTTATTGTTGAAACAGATTCTCATTCTTTGATGAATGAAATTTCCATAACAAGGTCATGCAGCATTATGAATTGCCTTCATACATGAATTAATGTTAATGAGAAAGAAAGCGCATACTTACACCCCAAGCTTCTCGTGCACATTGTAGTGATCCTTGACTTTGTGTTTGGTGTCGATAGTCACTGTCACATAGGAGCCGGGCTCCTCTTTCTGTTCCTCTTTAAACAAAAACAAAGAGTTATCAATCTGAACAGATACTTCTTCTATCAACAACACCAGCACATCACTCACTTGAGGTTGCCATCTTAATGTACGGAGACTCCTGGCTCGGGTCGCTGGTACCCGCGAAGTTCCAGGCTCTAACTCTGAACTTGTACCGACCCAGAGGCTCCAAACCTGAGCAAATGTGGCTCGAGGTGTTCTTACACCTTCTTATTTCAGTCCAGCTTCCAGGCTCTTTGGGACCGTCTCGAAGGGCCTCTATGATGTAACCCAAGACAGCTGTGCCTCCGTCGTAGCAGGGGCCCGTCCAGGAAAGAACCAAAGATTGGGTCGAGATCCTGGAAGCAACAGGCTGGGATGATGGAGGAGTGGGTCGGTCTGAAAAGCAAAGAGGATTTGTCTAAATCTCTCTAAATACACCACACCATTGGGGTGGCAGCAAATAAACATTTAAATCTCAAAGTTAAAATGTTGAGCATAAATGGGTAGAAAAAAGGAGTTGAGTGAATCTGACAAAATTCACTCAAAATATTGTGATGGCAGGTTGTTGGGGTCAGAGTGCCTCCAAAAATGCATGTCTATAATGCAAAATGTATTTTTGTGTAATCTGTAATCTATTAAGTCTTTAGTTCAACAAAACACTGAAACAAATCTATAATCTGTATTTGTTAGTATCCATCAGAAGTGGTCAGAAGGAGGAAAAGTAGGGAACTGGTATCACAAATGTTCAATCCAATCCAACAGATGAGCAACTCCAGCTCAAACTGCAGAAGACGTTGACACTCATTCTGGTAGAAAAGTGTTGGAACCCTGACTGCGTTGCTGTTTATTGTTCAAGGTGCTTAGTAGCTGGAGACCAATCAGGGTGGAGATGTTAACCAGCCTGGAAGTGCCCTCAATGGGCAAACACCAGAAGTTGACCAACAGAAGAAGGAGGTCTGGTTTATTAAATGTTTTCTTGTACATCACTTGAAGCTAACCTGGGCAACACATGGTACCTGGGCGTTCTATGGGTGTCAAACAAGCCATCACCTGCAGTATGATGCTGTGGGACTTACCATATGGATGTTACTTTGACACACACACACAGATGCAGATGGTGGATATCTTTTCATATGAACCTTAGTTTTTGATGGCTGGCACCTCTTTCTGAAGTGGCTTAGAGTCAACCAAATATTCCAGATCTCAACCCAATCCTTATACGCAAAGGCATCCTCTCTCCAATTACAGAACATCTTAGTACATCTTACAGAACATCTGCCCACATCTTAGTACCAGATATCACAGGAGTCACAGGAGTCAGGTCAGGCTTGCAGGTTAGCAAAAGTAGGGACAAAGGCCTATTTTATGGTTTCCATCAATCTTTTGTTGAATTCTCTGCATCTCTACAGTATAAATATTCATCAAATGTTTGCATTTAATCATGTAAAGCATTAGATCCAATCCCACCTATGACACTGAGCGACACCGTGTGCAGAGCAGAGCCGTGTCGGTTTTGTACAACCACAGTGTAGGAACCCGTGTCTTCTGGAGCGGCCTCAGAGACCTCCAAGCTGGTTTGGGTCTTCTCGTTCTTCACGGTCACCCTACAACCTCCTGACACCACCTGAAGAAAGAAAAGGTTTGTTTTAGAGTCTGAAAGCACAGATTTGGGTTCACAGTTATCTGAGCCTATAGTGGTTTTACTTTGGCTCTGTTGTAAATCCAGCAGCAGACCACAGGAAGAGAACTGCTCTTGAACACACAGCGTAGCCGAGCCTTCTGACCCACACAAACCTCCACCTTTTCTGGTGGATCAAGAAACTTCACTGGAGGACCTGAATTGAACAAAAAAAATCAGCTTAGAAAATACCCAACAACTCAGCAGGATTTGGAATCGAATAATGGAGACTCTGCCTGAACTCAGCTGATTACTTGTAAACTTACCTTTGCTCTGGGGAGCTTTTGTTTGAAGTCTGCAGTCTGTGAGAATAAAGAGTAGGTGGACTTTCAGATAGGCCTCATGATAGGCGAATTTGAAGAGAAACCAACCAATCATGAAACAGCAGTCATGATCGGTTGCAGGAGCAAACAAAGCATTCAATCAATCAGCCAGAATTAAATTTTTCCTGACCAGATGGGTCAATTTTAACTCCACATGTGAGTACTGCTTATCAAGATTTATTTCATATAAGAAGATAAAACAAAATAAAAGGAAATTTTTTCATGTTCTTAAAACAGTTAGATTTTAAATGATGCTAAAAAGAAGTTAATAATCTACCTTGATCTCTTTCTTTGTGTTGCCTTTCCCCTTCAGTGTTTTCACAAGACTCTGATTCTGATGAGACATTGTTGCGCGGCTCATGGTTTCTTGATGTTGGGATTTCCTTTGTTCCGGCCTCTTTTGTAAAACACAGTGACATGGATTTTGTGTAAATAATTCTCCTCAATAGGCTTGTACTGGTGAATACTGGTTCTACTGGTCCTTGTGTTTTTACCTTGACCTGTTATATGCAACAGAGCGCTGCTGGTTGTCTTTCCGCCACCGTTTTCAGCCACACAGGTATATTCACCAGCATGTCCGGTTGAACACTGAGACAGAGTCAGGCTGGCAACACTATTTTCAAAGAAAGTTCTACCTGCAGTTACACCAACACCTGAGTAAAAAGAAGTATATGTCTAATAAGTTAAATGTAAACGGAAAAATGCAGAAAAATTCCATTCTTACTTTAATCACATTTACCAACAGAAAAATACTCCAATTGTTCAACATGCTGGTACCAACAAAAAGCACTTCAGTGTTTTTCCTCAAACAATCAGAGAGAGAGACAGAGATCTTTGACCGTTTCTCCAGAATGTCATACTGTGTTTTTTTTCAGAGGCTTTCTGCAGGATTCAGCTTTGGAGACAGAGGATGGTAGATTTTGTGTCTGGTGAATCAATCCTGTGCAGATTTGGCCATATGTTTTGGAGTATTAGCCTTCTGACAGACCAAATGATGATCCATTTTCAGATTTTTCAGCAGCCGCGAGGAACTTCCTTTAACACTTTGATTATAAAGCCACATGCTAGCAAGTTATACTTGCACCACAAGAAAACAGGAAATCCTGGATTGCTCATACAAAGTTTCTAAAGATAATGATCAACTTAAAACAGTTAAAGAATACATTTCAATAAAGGCTTCAGTTAAACTTATTTTAAAGGTGCTAATGAGTTTAACACTTATCACTCAACATATGTAGAATACCCAGCTTGTACTCAAATTAAAGGTTCAATTTTTCAAGGGTTTTTAATCCTTAGAGCACCAAAATATAATTGTACTAAATGTTTTTTTTTTAAATTCAGGGATTCCAATAATTGCAGAGGATGTGTATCATTTTGAAACATTGCATCACTCACCATTGTGCAGCCAGGAAACATTCAACGGCTGAGTTCCTGTGATAACACCTTGAAACGTAACGCCGCCTCCGACACAGACAGAGCAATCCTTGATCGATTCCTTAAACTTGGGTGCTTCCAAACTCTGACTTGCTCCTTGTTTGACACCTTTGAAGAAAAGCAGATACTTCAGGATGTTCGGTCAGGTTTTACTTTTTGTTTTTCGCTGACCAACCAGGAGGAACCAGCTCATCCGAGTCCTAATGTATCAGTTTTATGTAAGATCTCTCCATCTAGCGAAGCAGATGCATAAAGATATTACACCTCCATAACAAGAGGATCAAAATGTTTGGAATGTTGCAAAGGTCATTTGAAAATCTGAAACCAATGTAAATATAAAATATTTCAGTTTTTCCAGGTGTTTACAAGCACAGATGTACAGATTGACTGATGTTGTAATGTGGAACAGAGTGGGAAATGGGTGGTCACCGGTGGATTAAGGAAGAATTTCAGTCTGTTAAAGCTTGTGTACATTTAGTGAAGAATGCGGATGGGGGATGTCACATGTTAGACTAAAACCATGTTGGAATTTAGCTGAAAACAGACGTTGCTGCTTCTCTTCTTTTCCTGAAAATCCTCAACATACCTGCTTTTACCTTAAGCTTAAAGCAAAAGCAGGACGTTTAGTGGGTTGGAGAAATGAAGAGTCACAAATTCCTTTTCACATGTGGCTCTGATTAAGCTGATTTTTGAAAAGTGATAGTGATTTGTCATATACAAATACAATTTTAACTAAATTGTTTTAACATTTTTGGAAGCATCTGAAATATTTGGGCCTGCAAAATGAAGGGTCGTGAACGTGTTTTATCACCAGGCTGCATCAAATCTTCTTTTAGGAAGACTCTGTAAATGTTTAGGAACAGAGAGGACCAAATGTTTACTCTTGAGTAATAGGTCTGGACTCCAGGCGTCTCTTTTTAGTCCCAAACTCTTGGAGTTTAATAGATGCAGGCTGTCGTTTTGTTCTATCGTAATAAGCAGAGCAGAGTTCAAGGATCTCACAGATGTACAAGTTATGCAATGTGGAAAAAAATGTGCAAGAAAACCCTTATGGAATGTGAACTAAAATTTAATAATTTGCATGAAGCTCACTTTTTCTGAAGTTAACTCAGGAATGAAGCAGATTTACAACATTTGGTCCAAGATCCTTTTCAAAAGTATTGAGAAGCTTTACATTTTGTCACATTTATCACATTAAAACCACAGATTTGAATGTATTTTATGGTTCAACAAACACATCTGCACAGTATCCCAAAAGATCTAACAAAATTCTGAAAAGTGTGGCATGCATTTATTTTTAGCCACCAAGAGTGAATACTTTGTAGAGCCAACTTTTGCAGCGGCTACAGCCTCAAGTTTTGGGGGGTATGTCTCTACCAGTTTTACCAATCTAGAAATGTCTTCAGATTGGATGAGGAACATCTGTGAGCATCAATATTCTTACCAAAGATTCTCAATTGGATGTAGGTCTAGACTTTGACTGGGCCATTCTAATATATGACTTCTTCGATCTAAGCCGTTCCACTGTAACGCTACCTGCATGGTTTAGGGTGCTTGTTCTGCTGGACGTTAAATAACACATATTTGACTTTTTCTTTCTTTATTTGTTTATTTTTTTTTTGATTATAGGGTGATTTCAGAAAACCAGAAAGTAAAGAAAAGTAAATGAAGCTAAAAACAAAACACATTTTCAGATTACATTTGCAACAAATATCCAAAAACTTTCACTTTGACTTCACAATTATGCACTAATTTTTGTTGGTCTTCCTTCCAAATCCTAAAAGATTTGACTTTAATTTAGAAAAAGTTATCATTAAAATCCTTAAAACATCTAAACATTTAAAATACATTTAAAAATGTCACTTATGATTTCAAAATCATAAGTGGCATCCTAAATTTAAAATAAGCTACTATATTTTTAGAAAACAATGTAAAATTTTCAGCTTTTTCTTTTGTATAGAATCAAAAGCATCCGGCCATTCTTGGTTTGGGTTTGTTCAATCATTGAATAGGTAGATGTCAAAACAGATAAATGTTTCAGATTGAATGTCTTTTGGTCCACAGATGATTATAAAATTGTCTCATTACGAGCTGCTAGAAAATTAGCTTTGAAAACTGAGTCTTTCTTTTTTTATATAGTTGACTGAGATTTTACCTGTTGCAGATGAAAATCTGAGCTTGTTGTTTCCTGTTATTGTCCTGGTTGTGGTGTCCACTCCATTCTGTTTCTGCTTCCCTCCCCGGGGCTTGAGGGCCAGCTTGAAGGTGGACACATACGTCTTCGGGTTCTTATCGTCCTTGTCCATCTTTCAGTCAGAACAAGCTGCTGCTCATCCGCTCTTTCCCCTGTGGGTTTTGGTTCGATTTTCTCACTTTAAAAGCCCAAAGTGAAAGTTAGGTGCAACTTCACAGCTCTGTCTGTATTCACACATCTTCAGAGAGAGCCTCTGTTTTCTCTCTGCCTCGCGGTACATGTGCAGGAAACGGGCAGATTTATCGGGAAAGGCCAATCAAAAACACAGATGTCCAGCCCCCCGTTGGCCCTCTGTACTGAATGAAGGGACGGGAAGAGTAAGAGAAGGAAGTGAGTGGGTGAGGGAAAGCATTCAACCTGAAGACAAACTGAATAGCAACAAGATGGGAAAAGAATAAGGAAAAGAGAATTAAAAGCAAACTTACGCTAAAAAGATCCCCTCGTTCAAATCCAATCTCAGCTGTCAGCTTGTCTCTGCCATTGTACTTTTTGTCCTCGCTTCTCCCTGTAAACACTCAACAAAGCGTTGCGTGAGCTGTTGTAACAGAGTCACAGTGAGGAAACAAGAAGAGCCAGTAGAGCAACTATCTCAAAGCCTTGACTTTGCTGTGTAGCGAGAAAATATCTACCAAAATCTCTTGAAATCTCTTTTAGTCTGATCGCAGGAGCAAAAGTGGAGAGCAGGGACCATGTGACCTAAGAGGTTTGCATTGAACAATGGGCCTTTTTTTTTGCAAATTGTATTCAAATGGATGCTTTCAAGGTGTGTCTTAAGTTATGTTGTGAACATGTGTTTGCCGCAGGTTACCTTTATCTAATCTCAGTATTCAAATGATGGTCATAGTACCTGGAAGATGTTTTCCTACCCTTTCAACTTTTTTACATTTTGTCACATTACAACCACAAACTTCAATGTATAGTGTTAATTTTTTTTTAATGACAAACATGTTCATCATTTCTTTTTTTTGCTAATGAAAATCTGAAAAGTGTGGTGTGCATTTATGTTAACCCCCTCTTACTTAATAATTTCAGAAATCCAGCTATCCTATGAAGGCAGCTGTAATTTGCTAGAGAAATTGTATGACAATAAATTAGGGGAGCAGCAGAGAAGCCCATAGTATCTCTGGAGGAGCAGCAGATATCCACAGCTCAGGTGGAAAATTCTATTCTATTCTGAGGCAACTAAGCAGTGCACTCCAAAACTGTTACAAATCTTTTCCACAGCAAAGATGTGCAAAAAACTAAGACTCCAACTGCTCTATTTCCACTGTTAAACACGGTGGTAGTATTATTATGCTGTGGGGTTGCTTTTCTTTGCAGTTGGTTTTAATTAATAAAAAAATGGATGAAGAGCTTGAGACTTAGGAAGAAGTTCATCTTATGAATATTCAGCCAGAGCTGCATTTTAACTGTTAATTATTTTTTGAAATAATAATAATAATATACAAGAAAAAAGCGTCACTTTAGCTCCAAATATTTAGTAAAATTTCAATAAAACACATTGAAGTTTGTGTTTGCTATAAAAAAAAAAACAACAAACATATGCAGTAAGTATGAATATTTTTTTCAGGCTACATTAGACTTTGTGTTTTAAAAAGCATAAATAGGAGTGACATATTTTACTGTCACTTCATTTATTGGAAGATGCAACTTAATCTGACGATAAAAATACTGTCAAAGTTTTTGCATTTACCTTTATTTAGTCGATGAGTTCCACAACAACCTTTTTTATTTATTTCAAACAGACAAAAGCAAGAAAGAAAAAAATTCAAACAAATTATCATGCCCAATTGACATGCAATGTTACGTTATCTGTTCAAAAAGGAGCAAGTAAAAGATACAAGATTTTATTAATTCCTGCTCCTCTCATCAACTTATAAACCTTTAAATCTTCAAACACCAAGTGAACTTAAATTATTTCTGCATTACATAATACTTAAGTCTCACATTCTCATCTTTAAATGTACAATGAAATAGCTGAACAAAAAACAGCTGAATGACAAGGGGCCATTATGTAACCCATCTGGGAGCCATTTTTCAACCCACAGGAGCCCCATATGTTAATGTTCAGTGTTGAGACTAAACAAAAAAGTGTTTTTAATAAGTTATTGATTGATTCAAATTAACATGACATATAAACAACCAGACAATTTCTATTTGCTGGTGATTAGCTACAAAATATACTGTAGCAAATTTTGAGCATTATGTCCCAATAGATGTGATGTTTGGAGCAAAATGTAAGTTGAAAACTCATGTCAGAAAACGTCTAGGCTACCAGCTGTGTGTGCATGGAGGGGGTAGGTGGTACCATGTAGCAGCTGGCCATCATTTACTTCAGACAGAAAACTTGTCGCCTCGCATCAAAACCCACTGATGGATGGATGGAGCAGCCTGAGGAATGATGAAGCTGACATAAAATCAGTGTCTGCAGCTCTGCACAGCACTGTAAAACCTCGATTCTGCTCAATTTTAGATGCCTCATTAATCAGGCTCGCACATCTTCACCATAAACAAACCCACTGAGTTTGTTCATGGAGAAATATGTTAATTTCAGGAACTATCTCGCATAAATACAGTAATCTTCCGCTGTTCCTTTCATGTTCAAAAGTGAGTTGTTTGCGTTTTCCCCGGTTTCTCTCTATTTCAGGGGGTTTTGATCATTTTCTTTGCAGACAGGTCTACGATAAAGTTTGTCAATTACGTTTTTCTTGTTCTGTTCATCATTTTGACTGAAGAATCTATCTATCCTGCAGTTTATTTATCTTCTGGTATACTGGAAAAATGTGTGTATGTGCATCCAGGAATTTACACTAATCTGCTGGGCTGCTAAACTCATTGAATCACAGATAATAATAATAAAAAAGAGTGATTTATTGTTTTACAGTGCTTTGTGCTTTGACAGGAATTATCCTTATCACTTAAAAACATTTCAAAGTTTTGACCAGTTGTCTGGAATTCCAAACAGGAAAACATTACAGCGTGGGAAGGACACAGTCCTTTCAGAGCGCTGCGCACTCCAACTATGGTAATGATTTAACTTCCTGTTCTCATGCATTTCTTCAAAGACTCTCTACAAGTCATTATTCATCTCATTTCCAGAAACTCGCTCCAACACTTGGGGACTCCACATGAGTCCATCAGTCCAAGACAATGAAACAAGGACACATCCCTTACTGGAAGGGATGTGTCCTTACAGAAAGGACACATCCCTTGCAATTACCTATCTGCAAGGCAATTGACTCAAGGCGTTTTCAAGGTTGAAGAGGAGCAAAATGCGCCCCCTTGTGGATGACCCTTCAGCCTGGATGGTTTTAGAACTGCAAGCTTTTTTGACCTGAGTGAAGTTGGCCCTACCCCACCTTCTTCAAATCAGACAAAATTGGTGTCAAACGTTTGTGTTACATTTGTGCAGCAAACATTTTTATTTGTCTATCATTTTAAAGATGTGAAGAAATGTTTCTAGAGGTCAGGAAAGGACAACCAAATCATTGGAAATCAAAGACGAAAATCCTGACTTACATTTAGAACAAGCACAGCAGGCACAACTGAGAAATGTTTTCAAACTCATCATGGAACCCACAGTATAAAGTTCATATGATGACGCTTTTAAGTTGAAGGCTTTCGATCTGGCAGTATAGATTGATAGCAGCGCAGACATCAGCAGCTTATATATTTATGTTTCCAGTTTTTTTTTAAAAAAACTGTGCAGGTGCAGCTTATAGTGAGGTGCGGTTTATAGTCTGGAAAATATGATATATTTAAAACAAAATCATGAAATGTAAGCACTTTTTCTAGGCCAAGTGAGATATATGCTGAAAATAGAAAATACACAACAGAAACAAATTACACAAAAATTGCTGTCAACATTTGGGATGAAACTGATTAATGAAATGGGATTTAATAACAGAAACTCCAAAGAAGGAGGCATAATAATACAAAGCTGATCTTTCTGGTGCTGTATCACTATTTTGGGACTTTACTGATGAAGAATATTGTTTCTTAATTGTGAGGTTTATTGTTGTTTTGTGATTGTCTTTGAAACTTTATCAAATAGAAACATGTGTGATTAATTACAACAATTGCATAAATGTTTATTGAGCGATCTTTTCCACATTCAGGATGCTAAGCTGGTAAATACAACTTTGTGTTATAGCCGTAATTCTGGTTGTTTGCTACAAAGTAAAAATTAAACTGACAGAAACTTCCTCCAGGAGAAATGATTTTATTTATTTATTCATTTATATTTCTGACAGAGGTTGTGGTTTCCTCTCAGGCGACTGAGCCTGGCTTAAGCTCTGAGAAAATCAGGAAAAAAAAAACTCAGGCGATTGGAGCATAAGAAGATCTGCAGAACAGAGAAAAGCTGAGGATCCCCGGAGCAAATTCAGATGGAGACCGCTGTGTTCAGGCTGGAGGCCTCAAGTCTTTTCCAGACTGTGGAGTTGGACCAGGTTTCCTGCAGATGCTCAGCAGCCAAATGTTGGAGAAAATAGTTTAAGCTGTGGCAGACAGAAAAATCCCATGTTTTCTGAAGGAAATGCATTTATTGCAAAGTTTCTACAATGTAAAATCTCATAAATATGATGTAACACATCCAACATCTGGCCATTAGACTGGATTAGAACCCGACTTTTTCTTGTCACCATGCAAAGTAGGCAAGATCATAAAGAAAAGTCCCAAAGAACCCTTAACAAGCTGTTTATGTTAAGGCTTTTTTAGTAACTGAAGGTACCTGTATGTTAGATGGCAACAGTTTAGGTAATTTTATATTTCTGCCTGATAATGTCACTCCATACATAAATTACTACTGCGCTAAGTTGAGCAACTACTTTTTACTTCTGCCTAACAAAAATAAGTCAAAGTAATACTGCTCTTAGTTGTGCACAATTTTTTTCTCCTGAATGGTTCACCAGACAAAGACAACCAGCAAAATTTCAAATGAGCAACTTCTTGCATGATGCTACAATGCAAATCTTTTAAAAGGTGTCCTGCCTTTTGATCAGATACGTCTGTTTAAACGTAATCAAGCCACTTCTCATTTTCTTACAGCTGAATGATAGACACACAGATCAGTTCAGAGAGACTGAGAGCTGCTGTCGACCAGGAAGCGACTAAAGCTTTTGTTATTTCAGTTCAAGGCAACATAGAGCTAATTGTTTCACTATGTGTTCTTTCTGCAGCATCAAATGTTGGTTCATTTTCTTCAACGGCATCTTCTTGGTGAGTACTGCCAACAGTTTTCCTTTTTGAGAATAGCGCTAGGAGATGCACTGGTCAAATTTATTAATATACAAAGTAATCATAAAAAAGATACGAGTTAGCAGGGAGAAACAAAAGCCTGCATTTTCAAGTGAGCATGTCATATTCAACAGGAAAAATGATGAGAATGCACCACATGTCTAGTAAATACAGCACTGGAAGAAATCGACTTGTCTGAGGAAGTTCTTAAACCAGATGAAAACGCTAGGATTAAGTTGAAAAGAAGAGCTCTTTTGTCATTTCTCATAAAAAAAATAAAATTATTATTCCAGGATGTCGTGGTTTTCTATAAATGAACAACATCTGGGGGACAAAATTCTGAAATTATTTAGCAGAGTTACTTGTTCTCTTCATAGACAGTTAAACTGATAGGACAAACCAAGCCTAATTAAAAAGTCCCAAATGAATAACTTGAAGACAGAGTGTGAGCTTGTGACCCTTTTTGATGTCAGTGTAACTTTGTACAGTTTAACAGATAAATTGCCTATTTTTCTGAGCTCTTTTTCACTTGATCTGTTTGACTCTGGGAGACTTCTTCCATGTCTTTCTATGAACACCACAATACATGGAAACAGGTCTAATTTAAATAATCTGCTTCATAAATTGAGAAAACTTTGGATTTGTCATAGTTTTAACACAAACTACCTTATATTTTGGGATAAGGAATGGCTATATAATGTGACAAAAACCCTCAAAGTGTTATTTTGGCTACACTTAAGATTTATTTTCATTCTTGGAGCTCTAGGAAATGTTAGTCTAAAACATATTTTTTAATAAATAAAATAATAATGTTTTTATTGGCTGCCTAACATAACTTCTGATTGGCTATTCAGGCAGCCATGACGTCTCCTCCCCTCAGAAGGACAAAAAACATTTTTGCTTTTATTTTTGCTTAATTTATCTATAAAGTAGTTCTTAGTGAGAATAACAATACATTTTATTTCTTACTTTTCTCTTCCAATAGCCCTGAGATTATTATTGATTCTAAATCTATAATATACATCTTAGAAAAATATGCAGATTCTTCAGTTTTTTTCATAGATTATTCAATAAAAGGGTAAAATAATTAATTTTTCGGATTGAAATTTGATAGATTAAGAAATTGACTACTAGGTCATGAGTATTAGCTCAGCTTTATATTGCAACAGGAGTATTGTGAGGTGTTTCGTTTTGTCCTTCAGGCATCTGGGGTCGCCCTCATCACGATCGGAGCGCTCCAGTACTCGACCTACTCGCAGATCGGCACTTTTGCAGGGAGCAGCTTTTCCAAAATTGCCATCGTCCTCATTGCAGTGGGCGCCACCATCATCCTTGTGTCCCTTTTGGGACACTGTGGGGCATTCCTGAATAATTCTTCCATGGTGTCTTGTGTATGTACCAAATATTCCAAAATAGTTTTGAAACTCTCTTTGTTAAATGTGACTCAAGTTCATCTAAAGATAAAGTTTAATTATTCTCTGTTTCTTGGTGGATTAGTTCATCTGCATCCTGATAATCATCGTCCTTTTGGAGATATTTACAGGAGCTGCTTTTTATATATTTCGCAGCAGGGTGAGGCACTTTAATCAATTACATTATTTCTACATCAAACTAAAAAAAACTGAAGAATGGATTTGAAGATATCTTTAATATCATATACAAAAAACATGCTAGTACCTTAAATAAAACTAAGTGCTTGTGCCATCATGGGCTGATGTTGATCTCAGATTTTTTCTGCAGACTGCCCTTCTGCAGATGAACAGCGGGATCAACACCCGAGCTCGTGCCGCGGTCTACGAATACAGCCCAAAGGACAGACACGCCATCAACAGGATTCAGGAAAAGGTGATCAACAACACTGGGAGAAATGGAATAGAAATGACCTTTATTGTCTTTCACTGAGGGGCCAGCAGCAAAGAGGAAGACGAACAAAAGTATGCAGATTCATCCTCCCACTACTTCCTGTTGTCCTTCTTTGTTGTTTTCACCAGTAGTAAAATTTTGCTGTTGATCACATGAAGTTACTAAAGTACGGTTGGAAAACCACTTCATCCTAGCGCAAAAACTTTTTTTTAATCAAAAAAACAATTTTGTTTTTTGGGAGTTTTTTTTTTCCAAATTTGTGTTTTTGTAATTCAGATTTGCGCATTTCAATGGTTAATGGAGGCGCAGCAACTGAAGGTGCTCTTTAGTTCAGTAACAGCTTTATGCATGAGGAGGGGGACATTGTCCAACAGTGACGTTATCTTATCAAGACTCCTTCTGTCTCCATCCACATTCACAATGTTAAAGGGGCCCCTTAGCACACAACTGGCCTTCCTGAGGATCTATAACTGCTTCCTCTCAACTGTAGACAAGGGATATTTAACAAAATATCAGACATATGGGTGGATTAGAACAGCAAAGGAGTAGAATTAATTTAAACTTGTGCATCCATTTTTTGTTCAAATGTAATTTTAAATCTCCATAATTGTAATGAAGTTATTCATACTGTTCCTTTCTGGGGGTTTTTTCTTTTTCAAAACGGACAAAATGTAATTTAGGGATTTAGGGTGCAACTTCTAACTTTTAACCTTTCTCTACTTTAACTTTTGCTGCAGTTCAGCTGCTGCGGCGCCGACACTTCCACCGACTGGTCCAGAAGTGTGGGCTGGGGAAACCAAGAAGCTGTGCCAGATTCCTGCTGCCCGGAGAAGAGAGAAGGCTGCGGACATGACAAGGATAAAGCTCACAAAAAGGTCTGCTCTGCTGAGATATTTCAGCTGAAGAGTCTAACCACATTTCTGAGGACAAACAGTTAAACTCTGTCTTCTTCCTCAGGGATGCATCTCAGCTATAAAGCTCTTTCTGTTGAAGAATCTGGTGTGGGTCGGCGGTGTTTGCATTGCTCTCGGAATAACAGAGGTAACCTGCTTGTAAAGTTTACTAAGACGTCAGAAGCCTTAAATTATATAAAAATGTATTTATTAAAAGCCAGAATGTGAATCAAAGACAGACTTTACAACTTTCCTTGGAAAAATACACGAAAGAAGCACATGTTTAGCCACTGCATTTATGTACCAAATGTAAATTTCACCTGGTAGGATTCTGCAAAAATCAGACTCCTTTCTTACTAAAGCAAATTCAAAGACAGATATGTTATTTTAAAAGCTAAAGCAACTGAGTAGGTATGCCACATTATCTTATTCCCAGCATCTAAATCCATCTTTTACCCGTTGCAGGTGTTTGGTGTGGTAGTCGGACTATGCCTCTGCCTGGACATTAAACGCAATAATTATGAGAATGTCGACTAATTCATCATCACAACCATCTTCACACATCTACAAACAAACTAATAAACTTGTTTGATCATAATATATATTTTTGTTTCATGTAATTGTTACTTAAACCTCTTCAGTCAATAAAAAGACTAAAAAATGAAATGTTCTGATCCATATTCTATATTAATTTCAAACTGTTTAGGTGTTAGTTATTTCTAAGAACAGAGCTCAAATCATTAGGTTGTACAGGTTAAACGTTAATGGGTCCTTAAATTAATCCATTCATATGATTAATTAGCCTATCTAGCAAAATAAAGTCAGAGTTGATGGGAGATGTCCGAGTTAAATGCAGAGCAATGTTGGAAGAAAATTAGTTCAACGCTTAAAAAAAAGACAACAATTTGAAACTTGGTCGAAGGGTACCGCTTTGCTTCTAACCAGCAGAAACGGGGAGGCTGGGCACAGAGGTCAGAGCTAAATAAAGGACATTACAGGAAGAAAACTTGTTAAAAGCAACACAAGACTTAAAGGTAGTGTGAACTGTGGAGATTCACCTTCATGCAGGACAAAAACCACAAACAAAACCAGAGTTACGAAGAAATGGCTTAGATCACAGGATATGTATGTGCTACAATGGTCCAATCAAAGTCCAAATCTAAATATGTCCCAAGATTGTAAAACTGGTATATTTTATGAAAATTATGATTTGGGACAAAGTATATTGCTATCACACAAAAATAATGCACACATAACAAAGTACTCAATTCTTGATAAAAACATGGACGATGTGTAAAATGCATTTCTTTTCTGAACTGTACATTTAGAAGAACACACTGAAAGACAACATTTAACTTAGGTTAACAGTTTGTCTAATGTAAAGCAGGTTAACTTCAAAGAATAAATTTCTATGGTAACAAATGTGTGTTTGTTTTAGGGACACTAAAATAATGAAACTTTTGATCTAAACTAAGGTGAGATTAAAAAAAACCCTCACCTTAATCTCCTACCTCAGTTTCATCAAACAGTTCCCTGTTTTACTCCCTTTTCGGGTGGTTGCGTTGTGAAATACACTTCCCAGAATCCTCTGCGGCCTGAACGTCCGCTTGCTAAAGCTGTCCGTCTCCATGTTAGCAGCAACTCGGAGAGTCGCGTGCTCGTTACAGCAAATCAAAGATTTGTTTGAAAGTGGTAATTTAACGGGAACATAAAGGTAAATTCTTAAATTTATAGAGGTAAAAGTTAGCGTTTGTGTTTTCAAATCCTGTTTCTGTACCTTTTATATTAAGATAGCACCCTTGTAGCAGTTCTGAACTGCGAATGAACCTTTAAGTTGGTTTCTCTACCAACTCGATTTATTCAGTTTATGACATTAAATGTCATTCCTATATTTTCTTCATGCTAAATCTCAACATTCCATGTTATCTGTTTAACATTTGGTAGCCTAATAGTTTTTGTCTCCATCTATCCAGCATGTCAGGTCATTTAATTCAGAGGATAAAGCTCTTGGAAGATGAACTGGACAAACTCAGGTCCCAGCTGAGAGAAAATATTGGAGGAGACATGGGGATGACTTCCTGTTCTCCCCCCAGAGAAAGCTCAGACTTCATGATGTCTGATGGGAACAGCAGGAGCAGCAAGAAGGAGTCAGGCAAGAAGCAGCGTCCCTTTGACTTCAGCTCACACCCCAGGCGCCATGTGGCTCTGAAGCTGGCTTACCTGGGCTGGTCCTACCAGGGCTTCGCTGTTCAGGAGAACACGGACAACACGGTGGAGGCCAGGCTGTTTGAAGCCCTGCTGAAGACGCGGCTGATTCAGGACAGACAGAGCTCCAACTATCACCGCTGTGGTCGAACTGATAAAGGAGTCAGTGCTTTTTCTCAAGTGAGTTTAATGTCCTCCAGATGCCTCCGTAAAGGTGTGCTGACTCATTTATTTTAAACGTCGTTTCTTCACACAAGCACAAAATGGTTTTTCTAATTGTGTAACAATTAGAAACCTTTACACTCACATCTGAAAACGGTTGCAAGCATTAGCGCAACTATACAACCGTACATCTTTGTAAAGCATCAGCAGTGAAAAGTGAATTTTACCTGATAGGTCTCTTTTAAAGTTTGTGTTTGTAAACCAACAAGATATGGAGAACTTCAATGGGTAATCATTTTTTAAATGCAGCTGTATGTCTTCTTTATGGGCTTTGACTAAGTGATAATTGATCTCTCCACATCCCAGGTTATAACCATTGACCTGCGCTCGTCCCAGTTTTGTGGAGGACCTGGAGTCACCCTCCCTGAAAATCTCGATCTCGGCATCAAATCAAAAGCTTCCACCTCTGAGCTGCCATATGTGAAGATGCTGAACAGAGTTTTGCCACAAGACATTCGGATCTTGGACTGGGCAGCCGCAGAGCAAGGTTTCAGTGCGCGCTTCGACTGTCAGTCCCGCACGTACCGCTACTACTTCCCCCGAGGGTCATTGGATGTAGAGCTGATGGCAAACGCTGCAAAAAGGTGATTGTGAAACTATAAATGCTGATTTTGCCCCATAATTTTTCTAATATAAAGATCTTTTGGTGACCAACAGATACGAAGGAACACATGACTTTCGCAATCTGTGCAAAATGGACGTGGGGAATGGGGTCCTGCAGTTTGAGAGGACCATCTTGTCGGCCTCGGTCAGGCCTTTGCAGCCCCAGCAGGTTTCCAGCACAGAGCAATATGATCTGTTTGTGTTTGAGATCAAAGGATTAGCCTTTCTTTACCACCAGGTAATAAGAGCTTAACACTGAGGAGAAGCCGGTGCATCTCTTTAAGTAGAAGGTAATTTGCAACTAATCATACGTCCTGCTGCAGGTGCGTTGCATGATGGCGGTGCTTCTTTTGATAGGACAACAGCTGGAAGCTCCGGAGATAATCGATCAACTCCTGGATGTTGAAAAAAATCCCAGAAAGCCTCAATATAGGTGACAAAACAGCAACCTGTTGGCATTTGTGTTACTTTTTGCTGGTACAAAGAAGAATTAAGGTTATTGAAATACCTTGAGTTTTTTATCATCAGAAAAAGTTCAGGAGCTCTTTAAACTAACAATGTTTTAGAATAAAAAAATAGCCTTAGGCTAGTAAAAAACAAACCATAAATACATAAATAAAACCCATCTAAGATTATGTTTTTTTATCTGGAGAGATTTAAAAAAATGTACAGAAATCATTGTACTTCCTGCTGAACCTTTGAAGCGAACCTTGGTAGAAGCACGAGCCTCTTCTTTGTGATCCAGTGAGCTTGCTGTGAAGCCACTCACTCCTCTGCATCAAATAAAGACAGCAGACGTGTTTTGGTGCATCTTTTAACAGGAGATAATGTGCATAGGTTTGTTCTTCTGGCTTGCAGCATGGCAGTAGACTATCCTCTGGTTCTGTACGACTGCCACTTCGATGGTTTAACCTGGCAGCAGGAGGAAGAGGAGGTTGGCAACGTCCTGTCATCACTACAGCGACACTGGACGCAGAGCGCCGTCAAAGCCCACGTTCTGCTCGGGATGATCCGGGGATTGGAGGAGAGAGGTAAGGAGTTCTGTGTTAAAAATTGAAAGAAAAAAAAAACAGTGCTTCCACCCTTTGAACTTTCTACATTTTTACATTGTAACTACAAACCTCAATGTGTTTTACTGAGATTTTGTGTGATGAACCAACTCAAAATAGCATGTTATTGTAAAGTGAAAGAGGGATGTTGTTTTTTGAGGGGTC
Source organism: Poeciliopsis prolifica (assembly GCF_027474105.1). NCBI lineage: Eukaryota > Metazoa > Chordata > Actinopteri > Cyprinodontiformes > Poeciliidae > Poeciliopsis > Poeciliopsis prolifica. The sequence continues at coordinate 7,933,236 of NW_026562393.1, forward strand.
ATGCTGGTTTTGCAGGTTTGCATGCTTTCGTTGTCAGCTCCCTTTATGTTGATGCTCTTAGATCAAATGCATTATAACTAATTGCCTCTTTGGCTCGTGCTTTTTCTTCAGCATGGAAGATATTTAGAGCAAAAAAATTTTTGTGGGGGAAGGAAGTGCAAGAATTTAATTCTCTTGGTGTGGACCATTTGCAGACACTTGGCAACAAAAAACTTTATTATGAAGTTGTTGTTTTTTTGATTGTGAAATGATAAAAATATAAAAAGGTTAAACAGCCAAAAATACTTCTGCAAAAATACTGTTGTCAACAGAGCCAGCTTTAACAATGAAAAGAGAAAAAACATATCTTTTTCTTTTTTTTAACAAAGTCCAAATGAATCCAATGAAACAATATTGAGTCGTGTGCAAATTGGGTTCCTGCTCTCAATCCACAGGTGGCGTTTCTAACAACCACTGCTGGCTGGTGGAAGGCAGCAGGCAGAAGAATTACCGCCCGCTGCTGGAGCGTCCATGCTGCGAGAGCCTGGAGTCCCGAATAAACCACTTTGTTAAGAGAGGAAGACTGGAGCGAGAGGAAGGAGAGAACGGAGATGAAACAATCCACAGAGGGAAAAAATCCAAACACTCCTACAATGCATCCTCTCCGTCTGGTTCCTCTGAGATTCCAAAGCAAACCGTGCAGCAGGAACAAGAGGATTAACTTTCTGGTTTCCGGGGCAATGACTGACTTGCAGGACTTGATTTAGTTAATTTAAGAAATTTTGTTTTCTTTTTGGGAATGGGTTAAATTTTTCCTACTGTTGTTTTTATTTGTGCAAGCATAGGCTTGGCTTCAAATTAAACATACCATTGAAGGAATTATTGTTTTCAGTTTTTCTCTTTTGAGGAAGATAATTTAAAAATGATTTAAAGTAATCCTCAAAGAAATTCAACTTGCACTGCAAAATCTCCTTCAAGTACCGTGTAATAACACAGTACTGTTATGTATTGTGTGTGTAATGACATGCAATTAAAGTATTGCATTCAGGGCAATATACTTTTATGTGTTTGAGGCAAAAAGAGGCATTTGAGGGTATTAACACAAGAATTTGACAGAAAAATATATAATACGATCTATTTTTTCCCCCATTTTAAGAAAATCGGCAAAGTATGTTCCTACATTTATAATACTGTCAAAAGCCTTTTTACAATTTTGATTAATGAACTAAATCCAGAACTAATAAAAATTTTCTTTTTGGCATTTTACACTAGGAAGATATCTAATTATTTATGCATTTAGTCAGTTTATTTCATGTGACATCAGTTAGCAAATACCTGGTGGATCTGCAGTCCACAGACTTTATCACACTTTATCTCAGTCCAGCATTAATGTGATGAAGTAGGCGTGGCAATAGGAGCTTCTTAAAGAGACAGGATAATTTCCATACGTCAAATTGCAAAGTCAGAGTTCATGTTTCGTATGTAAAGCCATTTTATAACAGCTGAAGATAACATAGTTATTTAATTATGCCGTAAAATATCATGCCATAAAATATATAATAATCTCCCCTTTTTATTTTTTAAAATTGTGCTTAATTCCTTATAATTAAGTAAATCTTATTAGAGTTTTGGGTTTAATCTACAAATGTTTAATTTAGCGTAAAAGCTCAAGTATAAATATTTTTAATTTATTTAAGAACAAGCGCCTCAATATTAGGGCAGGCGGAACTAATATTGATACAGAAAGAAAGCCCGGGGTCATATTAAGGTTACCCTGGGGAAACTAATAGGCTACATTGCTAGCACTAAGTAGGGTACAAGTTAGAATATAAACCCAGCGGTATCGCGCTATAGATCTACCTCCAACCTGTTTGTTCGTCTTCAGCTCCGACCGCATTATTTTAAAAATGACGACTGTGTCGTTTGGTCGGATGTTTGTGGTCGTTTTAATCTGATAAACACTGTTGCTAGCGTTAGCCTGTTAGCATTCCTGGCTGTTTTTCATGCTGCAGCGCCGTGACCCTCCCCGGATTTCTACTGTACCTCAACTGATTTTGACGATTTTCTAACTTTGAAAAAGGTAAATATGGAAAAGAATGAGACATGTCGACTGACTTAACGGTTGTGCTTTATTAACAGTGGCTCTGTAAGCAGTTAGCGGTTAATTGTAGTCTCTCTCTGAGCAGTTCAGATTCTTCACGGTTTTAACTTCACGTTCACTCGAGATGAACTTGGTTTATAACTGTTTGGACCAGTGAAACCAGTTGGCCAGTTATGCAGAAGCGACATGGTATTTAATATGTAGTTCTCTTCTTTTCCATCAGGGGGCGTGTTGAATAGACATTGAAAACAGGCAGAGGATTTTTTTTTTTTGTCTGATAAAGTAAAAATTGGAATTTGAATAATTTCTTGGATGAATATTTTTGTACTTTTTTCTGAGTAAAACTATGTTGAAGTACTGATATTCATTTAAGGTACTTTCTGTTTTCTTTAGTTTGAAGAAACATGCACCTTTTTTTCAATGTCACAGTTACTTGAAGTCCTGTGTTTTTACAGTACAATGCATGTTACCATGGCTGTTAACATGTTACATTTAAAAAAAAAATCTGGTATTTATAATAATTTTACCATCCAGCCTCTCAATTTCTCATGAATTAAGATGTCTCTGAGGGCCGAGATTTTCAAAATGTCAATTTCTTCAGGTCATTTAAAGACTTTGAAGGTAAAATTTACATTTCCTTCACTATCACTGATGAATAAATGCATTCCCACAGCATGATGCTACCACCACCATATTTCACAAATGAGAGGCTGCGTTCAGGGCAATGTGCTACATCTTTACCCTGGTATAGTTTCTGTTTTTTTTTTTTTCTGTTTTATTCCTGAACATTTGGATGCAATCTGCAATCCATCTAAGTATTAACCTAACCATTAAGCTCTCTTTTATGTTTAAATTAATTTTAGAGGTTTAATTTAAAAATTGCCAAAAAGAAAATTAATCATGAATGCACCTTTCTGTGTGTGTCCCTCAGGATGTTCCTGGTGGGACTGACCGGGGGGATCGCCTCGGGGAAAAGCACGGTTTCCTCAATGCTACGGGAGCTCGGCTGCCCCATTATAGATGCAGATGTGGTGGCCAGAAAAGGTACAGTCAGTGTTTCTTGCTCAATATCAACTGATCGTGTCATCCTCTGGAAGTCTTCTTCGGGCAACTTTCTCTCAAATAAAATGAATTCATTAAGACAAATGCTTGGAGAGAGCGTTATGAATCATGAAGGATGTCTCCGCTGACTCCAGGGATGATGTCTTAGTTCTGTAGAGAAGATTACAAAGGTCACAGAAGTGGGAGAGGAGTGTGTTGCTGTGCGTACGAAATAAAACGAGGGATTATGCAAATTATATAATTACAAGAAAGTGATGAATCTGTTGCGAAATTGTATAAAATCCCACCCCTGTAGTGTTTACTCTGCTACCACTCATGTTTATTTACCAGTCTGGTTATTTCTTTAATATTTTAAGCATGTATGTAAAAACTGAGCTGTTTTACGTGATTAATCTTGTGGCAGCATGACCAAAAGTTTCATCCTCGTCCTTTACATTAGTTGTGGAGCCACACACTCCTGCTTACTCCCGGATCGTCTACCACTTTGGGCACGAGGTTCTGCTGGAGAACGGGCAGATTGACCGGCAGAAGCTCGGCCAAATCATCTTTGCCCATGAAGAGAAGAGGAGGCTGCTAAACTCCATCACACACCCCGAGATTCACAAAGCCATGCTCAAAGAGATCATATTCTACTTCCTGAGAGGTGAGGGTGGTTTGTGTCTCATTTTGGAATTTACAAACAAAAATAAATAAATCGCTGTACAGATGCATCTATATAAATCATATGTAAATTTCCTTAAAATGTCTATATGTGGAACCCTGATTTCCACATAAAATGTAAAATTGACTTTAACCAGAGAGAAAAAAAAGTCACACTGCCCTTTTTATTTGTGGTGCTTGTTTCTTCTCAACCACTTTTTTCTTCCACTTAACTTTTTCAGTAAAAAGCTTCTATAGAGCACTCTGTGAGCAGCTGATGTCATGGCTTACCCTCATTGTTTACTGTGTCAGTGATTGTCTTTTGGAAAACTGTCAAATCAGCAGCATGTGGTGACCAAGACAAAATATTTTTTGGAATAAAAATTGGTTTATTGATTTTATTACTCTAAAGAAATGTTCAAATTCAGAAGAACAGACTGATGGAATTTCATTTTTTTAATTTTTTTCAATTGAATCATCCAGATTTACTAGTATCTTCCTGTATTCTGCTCTGGTTTGTATTTAGAGTGGAAATGTGCTTATATTAATAATTTCTGATCCATAATGACTCCCCAGGTTACCGATATGTGGTCTTGGATGTTCCCCTCCTGTTTGAAACCAGACGCCTCACCAAATTTTTGAACCACACCGTCGTAGTTTACTGGTAAGATCCATCCTAAACTGGCTTCGTATTTGAAAGCTTCAGATATGTTAAGGTTTGAATTATTAGGTTATCTGTTTGGATCTTAAACGTTTTGTGGCAAAAGCAGAAATGTGAGCGATCTTTAAGAGGAAATCTGTAAACCTCTACAGTGACCCTGCGACCCAGCTCCAGCGCCTCATGCAGAGGGACAACCTGACCCAGGAGCAGGCCGAGCAGCGCGTGGCAGCGCAGATGCCGCTCAACGAGAAGCGCGGCTTGGCCAACCACGTCATCGAAAACTCAGGCAGCCGAGAGGACACCCACAGGCAGGTCCTGCGGCTCCACACGAAGCTGGAGGACTCCATGGACTTCCTCTTAGTGAGGGTGATCGCCGTCGCTGCCACCGCCGGTCTGAGCGGAATGCTGCTCTACGCTGCCAAGCTGCTGCTGTCCTAACACAGGAAACGGAGGAGGAAGAGAAGAACAAGTCTAAAATGTGAAGCTGCGATTAGAGCAGAGGAAAGGCAAGTCGAAAGTACTGATGCGGTTTTCTGTGAAATTAGTTTTGCAGCACCTACCACTAACAGCGCAGCAGCAGAGCTTCATGTTGACAGTTAACAGACCTAGAAAAACTCTGACAAACAGGGCTTAGTGTAAAGAATGCAGTTTGTTCTGGATTTTCTCAGCAAGACTAAACAGTGAAGTTGATGAAGTAGAATCTCTTGAGCTTAGCATAAAAATAATTTTGCTAATAATGCAAAACAACCAAAAAGTTTACCCACTTTTTAAAACATGTTTAATTATTCAAATTGGACAGGAGATGATGTTTTCATTTGAAAATAAAAGTATCTTTTAGTAGCTGCTCCCTTTTAACTCAGATTTTAAGTTGTCATTAATTTGGCACTAACTCACTTTATATTTTTAGCTAAATGTTGGTGCTCGCCCCCCACCAAAAGTACATTTTTAAAGTGGAAATTATATTAAAGAGCAAAGAAACTTCCAAGGTGATGCATACAGAACATGTCATGATTGTATAATGATGGTATATTTGACAGAATGTAATTGACAATCCGTTTTTTTCCTCACTTTGAACAGTAGGAATGAACAGATTTCACATTTATCACTGTATTTTCTTACACTTCATATGTTCTCTGTTGAAGTAAAAATCTGTCATTTTATTTTCTTTTTGCACACTTGTAACTAAAATGTTTGCAAGCTCATATGTGTAACTTAAATATAACAGACCACGCCACTGTAAAAATGTCTCGGTGCATTTGGTTGTTCCTGTGTTTTGACAGACGTCTGCATGTTAATGCTGGAACCCAAAGAACTTGGAAGTTGAAGCCAAACTGTGGGGTGCTCCCCCTAGTGGCCGGCGATGTTCTGTCTACAAAACGTACACAAATGGTTTTAGCTCTTGCGGTTGAAATGTGCAAGAAAAAAGCTTACCAAAACGATGACCATTTAAAATCTTATTTCCACAGTATTTCTTTTTTTTTAAATATATTTATAATGAGCACTATAATTTTATGCATATTGTTATTTTTAATATTTGATTGGAAGAGTTAAGCTAGGGTGATAATTGTTTTACTAGTTTTTAAAGTGTTTGAGTGAGAAATTTTGAGGTGTCAGATTTTATTCTTTGGTACTGAAATATCATTTGGGGATGGGAAAAGTTTCAATGTAATGGAAAAAAAAAACAATTCAGGTTTGTGTTCTTAGAACAAGAAGTTAAATCAGAGAGAAGCAAATATTCATATTTTACACCTAAAGTCTTACCTTGACACTGAAACCCTAGACATGAACATGTGTAAAATCCAATTGTCCAAAAAAATACATGTTTACCTTTGCTAAATAGCACAAACTATTGAGTTTGAAGCCACAAAAGTGAACAAAATGCTTCATACATATAAAATTCTACTCAGATATTGGTTGTTCTTTGCGTGTCGTGTGAAACTGCACTCCATCCCGGTTATTCTTATTTGCGATATTCCTTGCTTTATGAACTTCAGCTGACAAATTAGTTCATCTCTCTAATCATAAAGCACATCAACCTTCAGTCAACTTTTATGTCTTCAAAGGACAGGGCATTCTTCAGTAATTGCTTCCAACAGGAGGATGTGTAAGTGACGGCTCTTCAGGAAAACGCACAGCTGAATTTAGTGGACACATGCGAATGATGTCCTTGCTGTTGTCCACACTGAGAGCCTGGATATGAAAATTCAGGCCCACAGGCAGGTACGGCTGCATCATTCTGGCACAGAGGATCAACCAGTCTGTGTGGCTCACTTGGCTCCATCTGAAGCCATCTTTGGTCTGCTTGCTGTTTATAATCAAGACGCTGCTGCGTTAATGCAAGCTGACTTGGGCTGAGGCATGCGGGGGCAGTCATCTGAGCTTG